>NC_141884.1:19229572-20618322 GCF_030686135.1 Camelina sativa | reverse complement strand
CCCCCACGCGATGTAAAGTCCGTAATAAACCCCCCATAACTCTGCTAAGACCGCTGAGCAAATCCCCTTTATAATAAGATGTTATTTATAGTCTGGTGGTCTTTGATTAATCTCCTCTATAATCTATATATACATTTTTAGAGACATTTATAAAATAAATCCTAAAGTTCAAACCTATTTACAAGTATGCCATTAACATTAATTATTAATTTAATAAAAATTTGTAAAACTTGGGTTTGTTCAAAGTACTCTCTCTTACAAAGGCCCAAGCCCATTGCTATCCTAAAATTTTGGATCTGATATTTTCCCAGATCTTACCTATTTAATCGGTCGAGATCAAAATAAATAAAAAATCAACTTTCCCAATTGTAGAAGAAGAAGACACGACCCATATATCCCTCTATAACAAAAATTATTATTTAATTTAATTTGCTCATTGCAATGGATCAACTGAAAGTTTAAAACTTCAAAAATTAAAAAGATTATATGCACAACAAAACTGTATATTCTAAAGTGTCTAATTATAAATAAATTAAACAAACTAAATTACAATGTCACAATATAGTATACGCATATAATTTTAAAATTTTTAAATAATTTCAAATTATCTATACATTGCAAACCAAATAGACACATAAAAAAAATCTATACAGTTTATACTACATAAAATTTAATTAACAATATGATATCCTAACTTCACTACATAATATATTGAGTTAACATATTGTTCACTTAAAATTTATAAAACAGTACTTAAATTGTTTTAAAGTTAAAAATAGTCCCGCGGTGTACCGCGGGTGAATATCTAGTTGTTATTAAAAGCATGATTATGTTTAAAAGGGAGAAAATGGTATTTGCTATTTTGGTGAAATTGAATTTGAATGAGTTCTTAAAAGAGAATGCTCGGATTTATGGGTAACTAATAATACTTTTTTTTTTTCAAAACTTGAATGACAACCTCATGGATGTAATGGGCTGGAGCAACTGGTATCATTAAACATACTAGTAAAAGACCTAACAATGTTGTGATCGTTGTCAACTTTTCAAAATTCTGATTCCACAATGTAATCTCTCAGTCGTACAATTAGTTTCTTTAAAATTGTTGCATTATATAGTAGAAACTGTATGAATGAATGCATGAGTTCGGATGGTGTATCTTTAGCCTCCAAAAAATATAATCTCTTTTTGATTTCCACTATCATCACGATCATAATAATTTGAAAATATTATAATTCTATGTGATTTCATAAGACAATATATGGTAAAAATATTTACAAGACATTAACACATAATTTAAAGAAATATATTGATTAAACTAATAAAAATAATACAAAATGTACAAAATATTTACACCAGATAAAAAAAAAATTTAGTTAGGTAGCCATTTGTGTGATTTATGCTAAGGATTTATTCTAACTCTGATGCAGAGAAGTATATGTTGGGAATATTTCTATTACCACAACTAAGGATCGATTGAGAATGGTGTTTAGTGTTCATGGACACATGGAGAATGTATCAGTATTCAAAAAAGCAGATGGTGCATAAAGAGGCTTTGGGGTTATCAAGTTTAAGGATGTAAAGGGTGCAACGGAGGCAATCACTCATTCGAATGGCTTCAACTTTGAGAGTAGAGTGTGGCATGTCGATTACTGGGTAAAAAATCGCCGAGAAGAGATTAGGGAAGGAATGGAGAGAAGAGATATATGCTATGTGAGCAACTTCAAATATGAGTTAGACGAAGCCAGTTTAAGATACATGTTCCAACAGTGTGGAGAAGTGCCTTTTTGTAAAATTAGGAGATATCCAAAGAAGGGAAATAGTAGAGTTGTGGAGTTTGTCACTCCAGAAGCAGCATCAGAAGCTATAAAGTTGAATGGGAAGTTCATTGATGGCAGGACTATATATGCGAGTTTTGCCAAATCAAAGGTATGAATCTTTTTCTGACTAGTCTCTAAGGGACTATTATCTTACACTATATTTTGGCTCTGATTGGTAATATGAATTATTGAAGTTGAGTTGCAGAGAATTTTATAATTTGATGTAACTTGCAGTAAATATTATGTGGTAAAAACACCAGTTTGATGTAATGAATCGCTGTAAGTATATGATTTATTAATCTTACCAAAATTACTGACTGGTGACATTTTTGTGGTAGATGTTGCAGTATGTATTATTTAATTAATTTTAGTTTAAAATAAGTAATAATTATAAAGCATTAGTGAATATATTTAATAAATTTATAAAAAATAATAAACATTAAAATATATTAATAATAAAACAATTTTAATATACACAAAATTAACTACACTTCTTTTTTACATTGCAAATTAAAAATAACTATACATGCATTTCACAATATTTACAATCTTATGATATTTAGATTTATGCCTAATTTTATTTCAAATGATAATAAAAATAATAATTTTGGCAAAATATAAGAAATTCAAAATCTAAATGATAACTAACTAAAAGAAGTTATTTAATAAAATAAAAAGTAAAATTTATTTTCATTGATATATGAATTAAACAAAAAAATTAAAAAAAAAATTTTTGTTTTATATAACTGTATTTTCTGTTTTTTTTTTAATTAAAAAAAATAGCTAACTCAACTTACTACATCCTAACTCATGAAAATTTCCATGATGTTGAACAATGTTGTGAGTTAACAATTTTACAAATGTTATAAATCAAAAATTGTAAATCAACCATAACACATTGTAATTCAAATTCAACTTCAAAAAGTTCATTTTTTTCTTGATTGGTAACAGTTTTGAACGATTTATGTGTTAAGTCCATAACTCAGCTTAATTAAATGATAACTCAACTTATTTTTAATGGTTTCAGTTACTTATGCTACTTGGCACCTCCCTATATGTATTTCAGGTATCTGCACTTGAAGAGGGTCTATAACGGATGATCTGAAGACTTCTTACTTTTCGTTGTATATGTACTATGTCTTTCTTAAAACATGTGTGTAATGTCAAAAAAAAACAGGAAATCTCGTTACAGAGAAGTAGAAATTACTAAACTTCCATTGAATTGAATTTAAACCTAAAATCAAATGAGCTTGTCACTTCTCTCTAAGAATATAGCATAAGAGTTTGATCTCCCAAATTACTCAGATTTATATCGAGTGGGACCAATATAGCCACAAATCGAATTTCGTTGGTAAGATTTTATAGCCACTCAGATTTATATTTGACCCGATCAAAATTCTATTTTGGCACATCACTTTTGTTTCCATAGACGAAAGATTTCTCATTGTAGACAAGGTTGATGGTTTATTGTGTATTCGTTATTTACCCTCCAATTATTACCTTGTAGTTTGAGATTAAAAGAAAATTTGTTCAGTTTACAATATTGTGAGGAAGCATGTCAAAAAGTTGAAATTTATTTAAATTTCATCATACAAAATATAATAATAAAAATAGGTAAAAATACAATAGTATCTAAGTGACGAAGTGATTGGACCTTTTTGTGTAATCTATTTACCTTTGTTTTAATGGTGTTCTTAACTAAAGATTATGTTGTGTTATGTTTATAGAGACATGTATAATATAATTTTTGACAAAAAAAAAAAGAGATTTATAATTCGGCAATATTGATTCGAGTTTGCAACTGATCTCTTACGAGCTCAAATTTTGTTTATATTGAGCTTCGTTATTTTGTGTTGTGAGTGTTTTGTATTGAAACAGAAAATAGGAAAGATCTCAATTTGTTTCGTTACTTTACTTTTGCAAATTTGTTATGTATTTATTCTTAAAAATAAAACGTCCGCTCCACACGTCCGCTCCTCTCCTCGTCTCCAACGGCTAGTAGTAACATTTTTAATTTTTTATGACCAACACTCATTTTAAACCGTTAGATCTCAATTAAAAGTTAAACCAACGGTCAAGATTTGATTTCAACAAAAAAATGACCGTTAGAGAGAGCTAAACTTTTTTTCCCCCTTTATTTAAAAGAAAACTGTGCCCCTTCTTCAATCACAAATCTTCACGATCGAGAAAAAGTTAGGGTTTTGTTATTCTTTTATCAGAGAGAGAAGCGAAAAAGAGGTTTTGAATCAGAGAGAGTGGCGTCTGGTTGGGTTGAAGCCGGGACGGGAAAGAGTCGTCTCCGGGGTTTCTTTTCATCTCTGTTAACGACTATTGGAGGAGCGTTGCTTCAGATCACAGAAGAAGAACAACAACAAGGTTCAGTAATGGCGTCTAGAGTCTCTGATCTTCCTCATCAGCGCAGAATCGCAGGTTTTTGTTTCTCAATCTTTGATTGATTATACCCTTTTAATTTGGATTTTGGTTAATGTTTTCTTTGATTTTTTGTCTTCGATTTCTTGCAACTACGTGGGTTCTTGACGCGATTTTTGATTACAGATTGATTAAATTTGTTATGGGTCTTGATCGATTGATCTGTTACATCTGTTAATCTAATATTTTCTTTCGTTTTCCTTTAAAGTTTCTTGCAATTGCGTTGGTTTTGATGTGATGTGACTTTAAGTATCTGTTCGTTTACATAAACAACGAAAAGTTTGATGATTTTTGTAAAGCCACTGATGGGTTTCTGTTGTTCTATAGGCGAAATCAAATCGAAGAATGTTGCAGGACATGGGAGACAAAGCCGAAAAGTTCTTGGAGATATTGGGAATCTTGTCACTGGTCGTGATGTTGTAACCGGAAAGGTGATTGATTGATTTTTAAAACATCTTTATGACCTCTTTCTTTCTTTCTTTCTTTCTTTCTTTCTTTGATCATGTTCTGTTTTCATTCGAATTTTGCAACTCATAAAAGTATTTATCTATCTCCTCAGGACGTTGTCAAGAAGGCGAAACCGCAACAGCAGACAAAGGCTGAGGTTATTGTCATCAGCCCTGATGAAAACGAGAAAAGCTGCAAACCACATTTTAGCAGAAGGACTCATACAAGAGGAACCAAGACTTTTACCTCAACCTTAAGAGCACGAAGCAAGGCTGCTTCGAGCGGACTGAAAGAAAACGTAAAGGAGGATCCTGTGATTGATATTGATGCTGTGGATGCTGACAACGAACTTGCTGCTGTGGAATACGTAGATGACATCTTCAAGTATTACAAGACTGTAGAAGAGGAAGGAGGAATCAAAGACTACATAGGATCACAGCCTGAGATAAACGAGAAGATGAGATCGATTCTGATTGATTGGCTTGTTGACGTTCACAGGAAGTTTGAGTTGATGCCAGAGACGCTTTACCTAACCATTAACCTAGTTGATCGGTTTCTATCTTTGGCTATGGTTCCTAGAAGAGAGCTTCAGCTGTTGGGACTAGGTGCTATGCTTATAGCTTGCAAGTATGAAGAGATTTGGGCTCCTGAGGTTAATGACTTCGTCTGTATCTCGGACAATGCCTATTGCAGGAAACAGGTTTTGGCTATGGAGAAATCCATCTTAGGAAAAGTTGAATGGTACATCACTGTTCCAACTCCTTATGTGTTCCTTGGTCGCTATGTTAAAGCTTCTGTTCCATGTGACATTGAGATGGAGAAACTGGTGTTCTACTTGGCTGAGCTGGGACTTATGAAGTATCCTATAGTTGTCTTAAACCGTCCATCGATGCTGGCTGCATCAGCGGTTTATGCTGCGCGTCAAACCCTTGGAAAGACGCCTGTTTGGACTGAGACCTTGAAACATCACACTGGCTACTTGGAAGATGAGATAATGTAAGCGAATCCAATCTTATCTTTGCAGTATGTTATTGAACTATTTCATTATTACCGTCATGAATTAACAATGGTTTGGTTTTGGTTTTTTTTCAGGGAGCATGCGGAAATGCTGATGAAGTTAAGGGACTCGGCTTCAGAGAGTACACTAACTGCAGTGTTCAAGAAATACTCTGTCTCAGAAAACGCTGAAGTTGCTCTTCTTTCTTCCCTCCAAGACTAATCCGTTTCTTGTTCATGAAGAATTAAGAAACAAAACTCTAGTTTTTTGTTGATCATGTAGCTGTAATGATCTCTATGTGTTCTTCTTCTTCGCTTTTGTTTCGGTTTGGTGTAGTATTGGAATCTCTGTGAGATCTTTTTTGTATGTGTGGTTTTTTCATTTATCTTAAGTTTCTCTTGGATTCCGCTGATTTAGTTTGACTGTTTTTTTTGTGATATTATCTTATTAATAGATCGTGTTAATCCTTTTGTCACATTTCTAGTGTTAAGAGACCTTTCCAAACTTCGAACTTATAATATTGAGAAGCAGGTTTTCTAGAAACAACTTCACAGTTGTTTCAGGTTTTTGCAGGATTTTGGTTGATAGGTTTGGCTTTATTGATGGAACACTTGCAATCCTAATATTGTGTGGTTTTATATAATAGAAAAATCAAAATTTTGTGTGGTTTGAGATCTTATCCAAGAAGAGTTTGAGTGATTTTCATGGAGAAGATTGACAACAAAAAAAAAACAAGGTATATGTTATTTTCAAAGGAAACGCCATGAAACAAATGAATAAACAAACACAAGCCACCCGTTACATATAGAGATTCACCATCACCTCTTACTTCATTGATTCGATATCTTTACACACAACAGAAGTACAATTCAAACAAATGCCTAAACCCTATATATAAACTACACAACAAAAAAAGCTCTTACGGATACTATAAAGTCACAACTTAGTTAAGAGCCCCTTCTTCATGGGCTTTGACCCGTCTCTGTTCTGTCATCTGGTCCCGCAAGCGTCACCTGCAACAACACATCAGTTTCATACTTACATCATTACCTCTTTCTACAAAACCATATTTTCTAACTTCATCTTTGTTATATACTTACATTACAATCACAAGCGAATCTTCGTGCAAGCATGATCGCAGCGTTTCTTTCTCTCTCAGATTCAAAAGCTATCACAAAGGACACCCCTTTCTTCGCTTGCCAATACAATGCCTGAGGTGCAGCGTTTCCACCTCCTCTCACTCCACATAGCTACTCAATATGATCATCAAAGATTATGATATAAAAGGTCTCACCGCGCAACACTAAAGATATGACACTTTGTGGGGCAAAAGAGTATGCTTACCTGCATTGCACTAGAGTAGTATTCTTTTGCAATCACTGTCTTTCCCTTGCAAAGTTTTATCCTCATTTTACCAACGTGAAACAAGTGGATAGATTCTGATGTATGGTCTTCCCCACTCATTTGGGTCACAACTACCTGTCAATTACAACAAGGGGAACTATAACATTCATATAAGCCTGAGACATCCCTGCCTATAATATACATATATATGTATTAAGATTTAGCATCAGAGAAACCTTACATTGA
This sequence comes from Camelina sativa, assembly GCF_030686135.1. Classification (NCBI taxonomy): domain Eukaryota; kingdom Viridiplantae; phylum Streptophyta; class Magnoliopsida; order Brassicales; family Brassicaceae; genus Camelina; species Camelina sativa. The sequence goes on along the minus strand of NC_141884.1, from coordinate 20,611,041 downwards.
AATCAACATCATGTTTCCGTACTAAAGCCTCCACGTAGCTACCCAATCCAGCAGCTGCACCAAATCAAGACTTTGTTAAGTTCGTTGAAACATCTAGTAATGATGAAACCAGTATCGTTTTCATTGATTTGTCATAAGTAAATTATTTCATGAATGATTTTTCATAGTTAATTCAATAAAGTTTTTTATTTTGCTCTTAGGGTAAGTAGTGATAACAATGATTTATAAAAGAGAATATCTACTAAGCAACAGTGCAACACAACCTACACAAAACATTATATCATGCTGACATAAACAAGAACCCTTTATAACATAACAATGAACCTGGATCAATCTTTCCAACTGTGGATAATGAAAGCAAACGGCCATCGTAAGTGATATCTGCATGCAAGACTCGTCCAACATCAAAAGGCTCGGGAGCGTAAACTGATTTTGTGGCACCTGAGAAAGGAATATAGTAATAAATTATCTGTCCTCAGCGAGTAGAACAATCTCCAACTTGATTTGGCTCTAATTACATCAGCAATATGAGCAAAAGTTGTTCCTGATTCCGAAATCATTAGATGTTAATAACAATCTAATTTGTAATCGACAAGCTCTTACAATCTTTTAAATACTTGAACTCAATTAGGAAAAGCTCACCAATTTATGGAACCATGTATTGTTGTATGGATAAAATATTTACACAATTTAGTCAAAGAAAGAAATAATGGGAAAGGTGAGTGGACCTGATATAAGCTCCTTCTTGCTGCCATCAGAAGATGATCGGTACCATTGGATCATACACTTGGAAAGATCAGGAGCATCATTGGAGCAAGATCTGACTCGCAAACAAGAACCTAGAGCTTCAGTGCCATCTATTTCATATATAAGGGATATATTTTCCTCGCTCTTTCTGCACATTGCGAGCTGAATTATAGAAAAATGTAATTTAGTATGAGAATCCATCTGTTTGTAAACAGTATACAGTCACAAAGCCCTCATATCGAAGTTAGGACAATCAAAAGGACCTGCAATGCACTAAAAAGAAAATATATGTGTATGGAATATAGATCCAACTAACCTTCTTTTGTAGTTGAAGAAAATGTTTAGATTTCTCTGCAAGCTGATTCCTAAGTGCTCGAAGCTCATACTCCATGTCCATTACCTAAAACAACGCATATGATTTGACCTTTAAAAACAATATAAGATACTAGAGAAACATTGACTTAGATAGATCGATCAAGCCATTTTAACCCCACAAATAATCCACTTCTCAACTACCTACCCTGCTTGGCTGATGAAGCATTTTAATCCTTCTAGCTTCTTGAACTTCCTTCATTAAGTCTTCCATGTCCTGATATAATAAAGTAAACAATACTGTGTTTACATGTGTTATATACTTGACAAGAAAATGGAACAATAAGCTGGTTTACATGTGCAAAGGTGAAATCAGCATAAGCTGGAGAGATCTCCAATGTTACGTAAATCAATATTATAAGCATAAGACAATTTACTAGATCATGGTAGAAGCCATCACTACATACCTGTTTCCCAGAGGCCCGGGACATCTGCTCATGTTCTCGCAGGGCTTCTTCCACTCTTTGTACAGCTGCTCTTGCACTTTCAATCTCAGCACGCGCAAAAGCTCTTTCCTCATCGACAAGTTTCTTAGCATCCTCTGAGGCCTAGTTAAAGAATGCTACCCACTAATCAGCAATAAAATTAAAACACATTTGCATATTTATTAAACCATTCCAACCAGTAATCACTAATTTACAACTTCATAGTTCTTTATCAAAAGTATTCGAATATCAACTACTTAAAAATGACAACAAAAAGGACCAGCTCTCTCTTATTTATCTGGCTACCTCAAGGACTAACGAAACCTGAATGGCATTAAGCCGTGGACGAAAACATATTTGCTATTTCAGAGGACTTGGTTGTTTCAGGTGAAAAATGAAATAGACATGTCAACGTCTCAAAGAGCATGTTTTACCTGCTTTAAGAAAGACGCCAGCTTCTTTACTTCCGCTTTTTCTATGAACAGCTCTCCTTCTCGCTGAGTTAACTGAACAGCCAAAGCTTCAACCTAGCAGAATTTACAAATTCGAAACATACTTAAGAAATAGAGGAACGCCGAAAAAATGTTGGCGATGGGATAATGAGCCAATTTAAGAAGGCAACACTGGAAAGGGAAAATAGAACACATTTTGATTCGAAAGGCTAGTGGCTATAGATATCACCACATAAAGTACCAGAACTATACAAAGAAATGACTATAAAAGACTAACCATGGCAATGGCTTCCTCTACATCATCCTTGTTTCTACCTGCGACACGTCCTCTTAGAGACTCCAATGCATCTCGAAGTTTCTTTAATAGAACATGTTTCTCCAAGGAAGTTGCTTCTTTGAGTTTTGCCTGCATTCATTCCCAACCAAATTAGCCTTAGGCACATATAAGAACCAACAGAGAAACAAAACTGAGTAGAAGATACCAAACATTGAAATAAGGATAATATATCAGACCTCCTCGGATAGCTTAGCAGCTGCAGCCAAACCCTTCTCAAATTTATTGGCAAGGTCACGAACAGACAAACGTTTTTGCTGGTCCATAAGCTGTGCTGTCTCACGCGCAACAACCTCTTTCATTGATAGCACTTTAGGGTCATCTTTCACATCAAATATCTGATCATTAGCCCCAATTCTATAATTAGGAAATCTACTCGAAGCAAATTTCACATCTGCTGATACTACTGGAACACCATCTCTCTGCAATGAATCTCGGAAATCGCGGGTAACCCTTGTCATCTGTGTCTTATTTATAAACCAAAAAAAAATGAAAATGCTTAGACTTGAAGGAACTTAGACAAAACAAAGATTAAAAATTAAAAAGACAGAAAATGCCAGTAGATGTCTAACCACTATGACTAGTAGTAATATACTCCAATGTGCTCACAGATCTGTCCTTGAGAAAATCCACAAAATCTGAAATACCAAAAAAACAATAACATTGATTCTTCAACATCAAACAAAGAAACTCATGCCAGTGTTGGAGATAACAATAGATTCAACACACATTGAAGAAAGTCATCGTAATACAGATAAAGGTTTGGAGGAAGTCAAAACCCTAGATTACCAAATAAAGAGTTGCTGACAAATACCACCAATTTAGTAACAAATTTCAAAGAATATAGAAACTGAGAGTCAAATTTAGGAACTTTGAAATCCAAAATGAGAACACAAAACACTGTAGTAATCCGAACAATGCCAGAAATATTTAGGCAATGAAGTTGAAGAGAACAAAGCTAAAGACTTCTTACCCGAATCCGATTGATGGATCAGACAAATGTTTGCGTTGAAATCGAATACGAATAGGTCTTCGGGAACACAAGGAAGAAGAAGAAGATTTGGTCTGAGCAGAAGGAAAAAGTGAAGTTTGATAGAGTCGTAAGCATTAGCTTTACCAAAAAGCAAAAGACCGTGAAAAAAATTGTGGCTTTGGTGGAAACAGTGAAGTATGTTTTTTTTTTTTTAATCTCTTCTTTAATAATTTATTATATATTTAATAGTTTTCTGGTTTAGGTAATAAATTGTTTCATAATTTTCAACTCCGGTTGATGCGTGTCTTTGTCGTATCTGTTTGTTGTTAGTCTGAAAACTTCAAAAATCTCACGGCGGTCACGGATTCTGTTTTCATTTCATGTTATTTTATTATTTTATTTGCTCTCTCTCTTTTGTGTGTTTAACCAACGAGATTTTATTATTGTCCTAACCAAATCTTAACAATTCAAATGATGACATTAAATAAGAGTAATTTGGTGAAACTATACTTTTCATTTGAAAACACTAGATCACTCGCGTTCTACACGAAGATAAGAGGGTTTATCTATACTATTAAAAGGGAAACATTTTTAATAAGTAGACATAGAGTTTGAAATTATTACAATGAAATGTCACTTAAATAGGAATAAGGATATTAATCTTTGAAACCAAACAGAAATAATTAATGAGAAACTGTGGAGCCAAACATATATTATATGTGATACATTTAGCCATAAAATCGAAACCAAACAGATTGATATGAAATGATTATTAACACACAAAATTCGGAACAAAAAATATGGTAACATAATATTCGTTATATATGCCATTAAATCTTAAACAAATCTTCCCACGTAGTTAGCTACTACAATTAAAGTGAAGAAAAACTATCCACGTTATTTCTTCCCTTTTTTGTTACTATTAGAAAAATTCAATCTTAGAATATCTTCTACAAAAAGATATATATATACTGTATGCGGTTAATTAAAAAAAATGTATTTGACAATTTATACCAAAATTTCAGAAAGTTAACATAATCTAAAAGATTTCCAAAGATTGCAATTTACAAAATTCTAGCAACTTACCAAATATTGGTAGATTTCCAAAGATTGTAATTTACAAAATCTTAGCAACTTACCAAATATTGGTACACGATATGATTAACTTTTAAATACTAGGGTATATTCTTAAAAAATCCCCTACTAATATAAATACAAGAAACGTAATGAAGGTTTAAGTCAGCTCGACTACTACAAACCATTTACAGTTCCAGTTGTTCCAAAATAACAAAAAATGGCTACAAACAATTATTTCACAAGTCTTGCTAACATCAAACCTTTTAAGACCATTTGGAAGATACAAGTGAAGATTGTACAGAGTTGAAGGCAGGACAAACTTTGGAATTGATACTCACTGATATTGATGTGAGTGTATTTCAATAATAGTATAGATTATATTTGTTTACCTTTACAATATATTTTAATATGTGTTTTAATATAGATTTGTTTTCATGTTCTTTAAACAGAGAACTCTAATCCGTGCAACTATGAAAAATACTTGGTTAACAAGTTTTTTCAGAATGATTGCTCCAGGAAAGTGGAGACTTATCAAAAATTTCCAGCTGACTAAAGCTATGGGAAAAAACCGGGGTCGGACATGTTACATTTTCTAGATCACGTTAACCAGGATGGCAAATATAGGGTGACGGAACTGAATCATACGGGGTCGAATCCAAATAATGAGTCACCATTGTTTGCCAGCGTTACAGCTACCATGTTCATAGTTGGAAGGTTTTTTCAATCAGCTCCCTATGTTGAAAAGGATACCATCTACAATGGACATGATAGCTGTAAAATTCACAAGGTTGGTTAAGCATTTTTTTTCTTATGGTTTTATTTATAGCTAGCCAACTAGCCATTGTATAACATTTGCTTAATAATGTTTAGTGTAACTTAAGATACACTAATCATGTTAAATTGTTTTCTGAAGTTTTTCTAAAACAGGTCGATGGTGCTCTTCACGGATTTAATAAGGAAAATCTCGATAATCAAATAATGAATGCTGAAAGTGTCCCAAAACATTTTAGAGTTATCATTTTCAAAAATTACTTTGTCTAAGTTTTTTTGATTAAATAGTTTTGTCACAGATATTTAGTATTAATTCAAATCTATTCTTATTAGTTTTTAAATGAGAAGTCAATAGGATTAAAATACTAACCTCTTATTTGTATGAAATGGCAAGTGCTTGCATATGCTTCTTTTGCCTTGCTTCATATTGCTTATCTTTTTCGTCTAACTTATTTAACATGACAAAAAAGAAACTGATTTTGTTATTCTTTTCCAATGAAAGAGAGTATATTTGACAGCAAAAAACAAAAATGTATTAGAAAGGTCATGCAAGTCATCTATTATCAGAATAGTTTTAACTAAATCGAGCGTCACTTTTATATTATTCATAGAACCCATAATCTGACATGCAAGAAACATTATAGGGTTGGCTAATGCTAACTTTCTAGACTTTATAACTAAAAAGGTTTGAATTCTAAATCACTTATTAGACTTGGTATTCTAGATCAATAATTCAAAAGAAGAGTTGTGATGGTGATAATGATAGTATGCGAAATCAATAAAAATCAGACGTTGAAGTCACTGATTAGTTGATTCAGTTTCTCATAGTTATAATATGAGAACAATGTACATAAAAGAAAACTAAACAATTAAAAACACACTTGGATTCAAAACTGTTATAGCACACACAAAAACAAGAGAATATTAATATTGTAATTTGAGTAATATAAATTAGTGAAATATTTTGTAGAATTGTTATTAAAAAAAGCTCTAAACTATGCTTCTCTCTTTTTCCAAACTTATTTTTTATTTTACAAACTTAATTTAAAAAATGCATACTTACATCCCTAATTCTGGTTGGACAACTAAAGTTCAAAATAAAATTTTGCAAAAAAAAAAGACGAGATTTTTTAATTATCCAGTGAACCTTGCAGCTTTTTGGATTATTTGCGATCTTCTGATAATAAAAAATAAGTAATTATATATAATATATAATTTTACAGGTATATTAGTATATATTATCTAATCTATAGTATTAAAATCTTATAATAATTTGTAATAGATATGAAATAATTTGTACCAAATGCCCAACTGATATAAGTTTGGGTTATAAATATTATACCAGATTTGTTATTTATTTTCTCTGTTTGACTAAAATATATAATTTCAAATCGGTTATAAATGAAAAAACATGATATATATGGGACGGGACGGGTTTTCTATCTCAAAATAACATAACACCTTTCTCTCTTTCTTTTTCTTTACTTTCTAGTTGTCTATACTTACAACAAAAACAAATCTGATTATTCTTTTTGTAAAACTGAATTAAAAACAAATCGATTACTAAATTCAAGTTTGAATTATGAATGTTACTATGATTCCTAAAAAAATATGTTTACAAATATTATCTTGCACATATATAATATATTGCATACATGATAATAAACTTAGTTTTTGAAATCAATTCCGCACGTACGTGCGGGTCCGAATCTAGTCTATTTTTTAAAAATCTTACTTTAAGGATTAGTTATAAGTTATAACTTATAACTTACTATATATATTTAATAGTGAGAATTACTAGTTTGACCCAAATTGAGCAGTTAATTGCTAGATTAGCTCCTAAAATTTGAGGGTCAATTGGATTAATTTTTTACCGAAAATACCCTTTTTTGCTTTGTTAGGAAAAAAGTCAATAATACCCTTGGTAAAAAATTCCTGCAATTTCTTTTTTTTTTTCTTTTTTTATAAAAGTCTGCCATACATGTAATGGCAGATTAATTTGTAAGTGGCAGATTTATTGTCCATGGCAATTTTTTTTTGGCAGACTTATTTTAGATGGCAGATTAATTTGCAGAATTTGACGGCAGATTTGTTTTCTATGGCAGATTTATTTGAAGTGTGTAACGACAGATTTTTTGTGGACAGCAAATTTTCTTAACGCGACAGACTTATTTATAAAGTCATGACAGATTTTCATTGTTTTAGTCAAATTTCTAGGAATTTTGTGGCAGATTTTTTATGATTGTTGTAACAGTTTTATTTTTCACTTAAAAAATCTGTCACACTGCGACAAATTTATAAACGTAAAAATAATTGCTAGTTTGACATCTAGTGGTGACAGATTTTTTTAAGTTATGACTGATTTTTGGATTGAAGGAAAAATCTGTTGTTTGGTAAGAGATTTTCAAAAGTCTTTTTAAAATTGCTATATTGACCCACATGCACAATATACGTTATGGCAGATTTTGTTATGTTATGACAGTTTTTTTTTTTCCTACTAAAAAATCTGCTGCTTAATAACAGATTTATTATACATGAATACAATGATAACAGATTTATTTTTTGTTGATATAGTGACAGCAGATTTGTTATCTGTAATGACGAATCTATTATTTCACGTTTGATAACAGATTTTTTATAACAGTTTTTTTCAGGGTGATGACAGATTTATTAGTGCCTTTTGTGACAGATTTTTTTTTTAAGTTAAGCGACAGACTTTTGTAGCAGTTGCCATATATGGCGAGAATCTAGGGTTTACCCTTTTTTCTCTTTTGTATCGTGCCTCCCCTCCCCCTTTATCGACTGAAATTTTTTTCTCTTTTGGGTTCATCTTATTTTTCCATAAATTCCTTCTTCCTCCTCTCCAATGTGGATTTAATCATGCTTTCTTCCTTTTGGGGTTCATAATCGACTTCTCTATTATTTTCCTTTTAAGGTGGTTGTTTTTTTCATTCCTTCCTTCACGTTTTAGAGTGATTCATATACAACCAAGAGAATATGAAGCAGGTGATTCTCGTTTGTGGTAATTGGATCTTTGACAACAACAAATGGTTGTTTGTTGTTGATAATGAAAGGGGTTCACGAATTCTACAATGTAACGATCAAAGCAGTTTTGATGATTGCATTGGAATGGTATATGATGATTACATGCTGGATAACAAGGTATTTGATGTTGTCTTGAGTTACAAGATCTCGAAGAGGTTATTGCAGGATTTACCCGGTGATACACCACCAGTTATTATTGATAATTCTCGTCAGTTGCACACTTTTCTAGGACAATTGGAAAGGGATACAGGTCGACTTTGTGTTGAAGTGAAGAAGAAAATACAGACTGATTTGAATCACATAGGTAAGAAACGAGGAAGAGATGAAAATGATCATGGAGAAGAGTATCTTGATATGGCCAGCGACACAAATGAAGAAGAGATGGATGAAGATGATAGTAGATTTGATTATTGTGATGATTCTGACGGAATATATTCTGATGATGAGAATTTTACCCTGTATGGAATTCCACCAGAAGAAGAGGATCATAAATTGCCAATGAAGAAAAGGAGTTCATCTTTTTATATTGAAGAAAATAAGGAACCTGTTGATGTCTCAAAGGTAGACTTGTCTTTTGTGAATTTGGCTGTTGGGCAAATGTATGATACAAAGGAGCACCTAGAAACACGGTTGAAGATACTAACCTTGGTACAAAGGTTTGATTATTTTGTTTACAAATCAAGACCAACACTATTGATTGTCAAGTGTTGGGTTAAAGGATGCAAGTGGAGGGTAAGAGCTGCAACATTAAATCACTTTCCAAAGTTTGAGGTGCGTGTGTTTATTTCAGCACATACATGTTCTGTAACAGAGCGCTCTACACGTGCCCGACAAGCAGATCATCATATTCTAGGAGAGTTGTACAAAGATTTTGTTGGTGGAGTTGGTCCCAAGGTACTGCCAATGCATGTTGCTGAAGCGTTAAATAAACGCTTTCGAATCAAGGTATAATTTTTCCCATTTATTTAGCATTATTTCGATTATTTTGTTTAGCATTAGCATTATTCCTTTTTTTTTACACAACAATGAAAAAAAATATTTGTTGATGATAGATGGATTATTGGAAAGCATATCGAACGTTAAGGCATGCTCGCGAGTTGGTCAGGGGTAGTCCAGAGAGTGGTTATGAGCAGCTTCCTACATATTTGTATATGATAAAAAGGGCAAATCCTGGAACTTTTACACAGCTCGATGTTGATGAAGCTCAAAGATTTAAGTACTGTTTTCTAGCATTTGGTGCAAGCATACAGGGATTTCCGTTTTTGAGAAAAGTGGTTGTTGTGGATGGTACTTTTTTACAGGGAAAATACTTAGGGACACTTCTGACAGCAACAGCTCAAGATGGCAATTTTCAGATTTTTCCAATTGCTTTCGCCGTGGTTGATACAGAGAATGATGAATCATGGGAATGGTTTTTCAAGCAACTCAGCTATGTGATACCAGATGATGAAAGCCTTTCCATTATTTCTGATAGGCATCAATCAATTGGGAAAGCTATTAAAAAGGTCTATCCGAAGTCTAGTAGGGGAATATGTACATACCATATGTACAAGAATATTTTGGTCTGGTTTAAAGGTCGAGCAGAATTCGCTTTGGTTAAAAAGGCGGCAAATGCTTTTAGACTTATCGACTTTCAAACCACATTTGATCAGATAGAAGCCATGAATCCAGCACTACATGAGTACCTCGTGAGGGCTGATGTGCGTATGTGGACTCGTGTACATTTCCCAGGTGATAGGTACAACTTGCTTACAAGCAACATTGCAGAATCAATGAATAAGGTCATGTCACATGCTAGGAGCTTTCCTATTGTACAACTATTGGAAGAAATAAGGTCCACGATGACTAGGAATCCCGAAACACAAAATTCTTAGGCCCCATATCAAACTGCATGTAGTTTCTTCAATGTAGTGATCAGATCTTGGTCTAAGAAAGCTATCCATTGTTTAGGATACGGACAAGGCTCACGCATATATCTTCGCCGGAACATAGCCATTGCACAACCCATGTGCTACATTCAAAAAAATAAAAACTAGAATAAGCGAAAATATAGTATTGAATAAACGCTTATACTAAATTATCAAAAATAAACTTACATAGTCTGTCAACCATCCATAGTCAAAGCTTGGCCAATTTTCCCTTGGAGTCATAATTTTCCAATAGAATCTCACAGCTGCGTTGCTGGTGCTAAGTGGCTCTTCCCTGTGAATATAAGAAAGATTTAGTACATATATAGATAATGATAGTAACTTTTATAAACTATTCAGAGTTGTTGATGTATACTTATCAAGGCTGAGAAAATCCAAAAGTCTCTGATGTTTCCCATCATCTACAGGCTTAAGATGATCGCCTAACACATTATCACCCTCTGTAATGATCCGCTTAACTGTCGAGTTACCAAGGTAGGGATACTTCTGCGATTCTGCCAACTGGGGCACGCGTCTAGAAGTCTTCGAAGGTCCAGGTCCATCCAACTTCGTCAAAGCCTCTCCAAGGCGGTTTAGTGTCACCTCAAGTTTTTTATGTACCAACTGATCCTCCTCGTTGGACCATGTATCTTCAGAACTGGAAGCTATTTTCAATTTAGCTTTCTGAACTTGGGTAGTAATATCCTCAACATCGTCAGAAGCAAGACCAGTTATCTTCTTTTTCTTGGAAGTTTCCTTCTTCTCAACCTTCACAGATTCCTTCTTTTCAAAGAGAGGAAGATTCTCTGATATCTTATCTTCTTCTTTCTTCTCATTCTTGACAGTGTAAACCTTCCTCACCACCCTTTGAACTGGAAATTCATCTTGTGATGTCTGCTTCATCTCAACAATCCATGACTGCAACCAAACAGAACATGAGAAGAAAGAGGTAAGAAAATCGAGAAATGATATATTTAAGAAAAAAAAAACAGAATGAGAAGTTTGATATTAAGATGAGAACCGTATAAGTTTAAAACAAAAAAAAAAAGAACATGAGAAGTAAAACATGATACGCTTTAACAAACACAACATGAGAAGTAAAAAAATAAACAGAACATGAGAAGTAAAAAAATAAACAGAATATGTGAAGTTTTAAAAAAATAGAACATGTGAAGTTTTAAAAAAACAGAACATGAGAAGTTTTAAAAATACAGAACATGTGAAGTTTAAAAAAAACAGAACATGAGAAGCTTTAAAATAACAGAACATAAGAAGCTTTAAAAAAAACAAAACATGGGAAGTTAAAAAAAAAAAACGAAAATGATAAAGTTTTAAAAAACATAACATGAGAAGTTCTAACAAAACAGAAAATGAGAAGTTTGATATTAAGATGAGAACCGTATAAGTTTAAAACAAAAAAAAACAAGAACATGAGAAGTAAAACATGATACGCTTTAACAAACACAACATGAGAAGTAAAAAAATAAACAGAACATGAGAAGTTTTAAAAAAACAGAACATGTGAAGTTTAAAAAAAACAGAACATGAGAAGCTTTAAAATAACAAAACATGAGAAGCTTTAAAAAAACAAAACATGGGAAGTTAAAAAAAAACGAAAATGATAAGGTTTTAAAAAATAGAACATGAGAAGTTCTAACAAAACAGAAAATGAGAAGTAAAAAAATAAAACGACTTGGTAAGCTTTTTTAAAAACAGAACATGAGAAGTTTTTAGACAACAACAGAACATGAGAAGTAAAGGAAAATGAAACTTACATGTGCTTTACTTGTTCCCTCATCATCGTTAATGGTGTGCGAAGTGGCATCATTCCGTACATCAGCGTCTTTTGGCTCTTTTTTTTCTTTCTCCAATGCTTTAATCCTCTCACCCATCTCCTCTTTGAACACCGTCAATTTTTTTCAACGAATGTTTCAAATTTACTCTCCAAAGCATCTATTCGACTGTTGAGTGTTTTGCCCAAGTCAGAAACAGTCTCAGTCATTTTCTCAATCGCCCTCCAAATATCCAAAGAAATTGACTTGTCATCCTTACCATCCTACAATAACATGTTCATTAATATCATAATAGAGAAGACAAAAAAATGTTAATCAATTACGGTAAAGGAAAACGAAACCTTTCCTCCATGTTGGTTACATTTTTTCCCTTGTTCACATTTAAGATCACTATCAGTCCATCTTTTTTTCTTAGGATTGCACCCTCTGTTGTCATTCACCTTATCAGCTTCAGCACTTCTTTTCTTCTTTGTTGAACTTATACCAACTGTCTTGCCACAACTCCAAGCATCTAGAGACAAACGGTTATGAATGAGATCTTTAATTAGCTCGTCTAGGTGTGGATCCGTATGCTCATCTGAGTCAGACCATAGAGGATACATGTCTTCCTCTGAAACATGAATTATATGCCTAACACGAACCTACAAGCAATGAATAAAGTAAGTTTAAATTCACACAAATTATTTGTTCATGTCAAAACATAATTTTTTTAAAAAAAATAGTAACAAACTACTAACCTGTCCGTGCAAATTCTTCTCTTTTTTGATGAAGTCTGTGAAGTTGATACGTTTTCGTGATGATCGCCAATCAAGAAGTGGAACACCACTCACTTCTATCCTTCTAAACCCATAACTTTCTCCAATTCCAGTAACACTCTCATACAGCCAAATCAACATAGCATGAACGCAGCCGTGTATGGTGTATGATCCGTCATAGTCAACCATCTTAACAGAATTCACTAAACACTAAAAGCCACCCGACCCCATGGATGTTTTTCAAAAGCAACTGGATCTAAAACTCTCTTAGCGGTCGCCAACGGGATTCTAGATGTATGATGAATTCCATGTACGCATAGTGACAACAGACATAACCTACCAACCATCATCCTCTTATCAAAATCCCATGTTTTGTTAGAATCAATCACCTTTACCAACTCACTCCACATAGGACCATCAAGGGTTGTTGGTATTTTCATTTCTTTCCAGAAATCATGGTGATCAACATCAAAGTTCTCTAAAGGGTCAAATGCATCACAATTTAACCTTGTTATCTCTGCAAACTCATTTAAAGAAAATCTAATTGGCCTATCATCGATCAAAGACCAAACCTCATGGATGTTGTTGATTCTCAGCTGATGTGTGAGTAGAAAGTGAACTCTCTACGCAGCCCAGGTGTATTCCAATTCAGCAAACTTTATAAATACTCTAAGAGATGATTCCTTGAGTTTGTCCCAGACATCCACCCCTAATCCTTCTCTCAAAAATCCAATTTTGGACACAAAACAATTGTGGTTCATGCTCCTATGTTGGAGAGGCGATTTTCCATCTTCATAAAGTAGAGGAGGATATTTGATGCTATTACTTGAAGATGCCATTCCTAAACAATATATCAAATCTCTCATTAAAAGAAGTCAAAGAGAATCCGATAAGCAATTATATCCAAAAACAACAAATCGACACAGTAAAAATATATAAAATCAAGACAAAATTCTTCAATGACTAAAGACCCAATATATATAAAACTGTGAAGCTCATGACCATCAATTGAGACTTGTGGACAACAGTTGGAATTGAAACTTGATCAGTGACACAATATAATCATTTCTCTATTACTTAAAAATGTTAGATATCCAATGATCTCAAAAGAGAACTACTTACGTAACAATTCATGGCCATTTGGTTACTATATATATTCTAGAATTCTGACACGCACTACCAACAATCAGATGAAGTATAACTAACACCAAACAAGAGTCACTAAGAAAAGAAGAAAAAAGGTTTGTTCAGACTATTAGCTGCAGTATAAACATCAAGAACCAATGTAAAAAAACAAACATCCAACTCTCGAAAGCAATAATCTTAATCTGCAAATTATAAACATTGCCATAGTTGATAGAATCCTGTAAATTTACTAACAGAAAAACAAAAATCCCATCCGTGAAGAAGGATAAAAGATATACCTGTTTTTAGTTTCGACAATTATCTGCAGATGGTTGATTTAATCTTCTGTTAAGTCCAATGCCACTTGTATATCAAATCCTCCTTAGGACTCTAAAATCATACAAGCATCATACAATTCAATGGAAATCAAAGAGCTTGCATAATATAGACATCAGTTCATCGAAATCAAAGAGAAACTAATGAACACATCAGTTCAAACATAAGAAAACATCACTGAGATTTACAACTAAATCAGAACATACAAATATTAGATAACATCACTGAGATTTTGGCATTTCAAACATAAGAAAACAAACTTCTTTCACAAATCTTTTAAAAAGAGACACACAGTACTTATATAAAAAAAAATCACAGCATCTCAAATAAAAAAGCCCAGAAATTAATTAAACCTGAAAATCAGAAGCTGGACGAATTCTCAACTGGGTTTCCTTTAAATTGAGCTTCGAACCAAATATCTGAATCATTATAAATACAATACAGAACTTAAACAGTGTATAAAAACAGATATGATGAATGAAACAGTGTGAGGGGGAGGAGGGAGAGAATTGAAAACATACTGCAACTTGAGTTTGGAAATGAAACAGAGACGTGGAATAAGGAGAAGGATCACGAGAGAGAGACGAGTCTGTGGGAGAGAGACAAGTAAAGGGATCAAAATTGAACAAATCGACACACACAAAAACATATAAATTTAAGACCAATGCATGCACTAACTCAAGATCCAAAACAAATAATCTAAGTACCAAAGAGGTTGCTGGTTTGAAATTTTAAAAAAGTATCAAACATATAAGAATAAAACAATTTCAAAAGAAACACTTATGTACTATTGACGAATAAAGCGATTGGTGCTTATATAAAATCATATTGATAATTGGAGACAATATCTTATCATTAAGCCTACCCGATTTATGAAGCTATTGAGGATCAAGACCCAACACAAGAAGCCTTCATCCTTCCCATTGATGCTTTTGAAGTTCCACCAAAGCTATTGAAGAGTAAGACCCAAAACAAAAACTGGGTTAATCTACAATTGTAAATAACAATTCAGTTTTATATTCGAGTAATCCATTACAACACTCACCGACGGACAAAATCGACAACCACCGAAGTAACTATGGTTCTTGTTTCGCCGGCGGAAGATGAGACCCAATCTCGTGCGTTGGTATCTGGCTGTAACAAGAGGGGACCGGTGATTAGTCTTCTATTTTGCCGGCGGAAGATGACGACAGATCGAATTTTGTCGGGTGTACTGTAAAATCTCTCCTTCGCCGGCAGATGTTTCGATGGTTTCGAGAAAAAAAATAAGAAACGAGAGGGAGGTTTAAGTTTTATCTCCTATAATTTTATTTCCTTTGTCATTTTGATTTTATCTCTTTTAATTTTTATTTCCTTTGTCATTTTTTTTAATTAATACACTAAATTGGCCTTTTGGTAATTTAAACACTTAATTGTGTTATTCTAGTTTTTCCCAAAAGAAGGGTGTCAATCTAGCAATATTTTTTCAAAATTGTGTCAATCTGGTCCATTTTCCCTATTTAATATGTGTACATCATAAACTGTGTTTTGTCAAATGACAATTGGTGCTATTAACAGTCAGTGCCGGCTTAAACATATTACATGCCCTTGGGCAAACTAAAAAAAAAAATACCCCTTAACCTAAAGAAAAACTCACTGATTTTTTGTATTGGTCTTTTTGGTTCATATAATTTTTTTTTTGTGCCCCTCTCTAGCTTACAATTTTTTCTTTTGTGCCTCTTTCTAGCTTACAATTTGTTTTTGTGCCCCTTAAAACTTAAAAAGTTTTTTTTTGCGCCTCTTTAACTTACAATTTTTTTTGTGCCCCTTTTCTTATACGTATATGCCCCTTTAATCAATGTACCCTATTAAGCTGGCACTGTTCACAGTTGTTACCAACGAACATAATGTAAATCAAAATAATAAAACTAAACTCACAAAAATATAAAAAAATAACACTCTAAATCTAAATAGCGAAGTTAATACATTAAACTTCATTAATGAATTATAATCATCATCACCAACAAATATGTAAATAAAAGAAATTTCAACATCACACTAAACATACTTTAGAAATTATATGATATAGGATTTTAAAGATATAAGTAAGTGTAAATGATATTTTAGTATTTATAAAACTAAAAATCCATTTAATAAATGCAAATAAGATATCTCACACATTATACGACTTAACTCACCATATAATTGCATGTTGTTACTATAATACAAAGCCAAATCTAAACCTTTTTTATATATTGATAAACTGGTATACAAAAAAAAACTGGTTTAACAATTTAACAAAAAAAAAAAAAAAAACTGGTTTAACAAATTGCATATCCGGGCTTAGCTGGGCTGTGATTGTTAGGGCCTTGGGAGACGTTGGCCCGATATGCCTAGGGGAAGCTTCTTTTTACTTAGTTTAAGCAAGCGACGATACGAGGTCGTTTTGTATCAGCCTTAGTTCTCTTGTCCGGCAAGACGGGAGAAAACTAATAAGAAGAAAAGCATAAAAAGAGAATAAAGAAGCCGAAGAAGAAGCAAAGAAGCACTGATAAATCTCTGCAACTCAACAAATTCGTAGATAAGCTATGGCATCTTCGTCTTCGTTAGTCTCCAAATCGGACGGTGAATTGGATGAAATGCTCGATCGGATGCTGACGAGACTCGCTCTTTGCGACGACTCCAAGCTCGAATCCCTAGTCTCTAACCTCCTTCCTCTTACCATATCTTCTCTGTCTTCTCAATCTCCCGTTGTTCGTAACAAGGCAAGTCTGAGATTTACAACTAATTTCAAATTCTAGAGTTATAGAAATTGTGAACTCTTAAGTCTCAGTGGGTTTTGATTTCGTTTGTCAGGTTCTTGAGATATTGAGTCATGTTAACAAGAGAGTGAAGCATCAGCTTGAAATTGGTTTGCCTTTGTTGGCTTTATGGAAATTGTATACCGATCCTGCTGCTGCTCCTATGGTTAGGAACTTTGCTATCGTCTATGTTGAGATGGCTTTTGAAAGAGCTCCTGCAAAGGTTTGGTTCATCTTATTTGTTGTTGGTTTAGCTTTTGCTTGTTGATATTGTGGAGATGAGAGGACTAATTTTCTGTTTTGTTTTAATAGGAACGGGAGGGAATTGCACCTAATACACTGGAGAACGTTTCAAAGCTTCCTAAGCAGCACCAAGAGATCATTCTGAGAATTGCTATTAAGGTGGTCTCTCAGCTCCTCCTTTAGTGTGAAATTGGATATCTATTCTGTGACCACTATTTACATCTTTTTTCTTCTTTAGTTGTTCGAATTGTTATGCATTACTACTTAGATCACAAAAGACAATATGTTTGCTTTAGTTTGTCTTCATGTCCTTTTTTTTTGTGCTCCTTTTGCATTTTTTTCTCTATTTGATGGGGTTCTTCCGTTTATGTGGTTACTGCTGCATATAGTGCTAGTCTTAAATGTTCTATGTGGGGAACAGTATCTGGTGATCCACACTATTATAAAACGTAAGAGAAGACCATTGGCAGCTTTATTAGTGGTTTCACTTGGATAGATGACAATTTTAATAATCATTGGCCTAACAATATCCTCAAATTCTAACTGGTTTGTTTCCAGGTCATTGGAGAATGTCATGCAAGCAAGATCAGTGATGATGTCGCTGCGAAGTATAGATCTCTGATTGCTTCTCAGGATAAAGAATTGTTTCTGGATTTTTGCCTTCATATGCTTTTGTATCAACCATCTTCTCAAGGGTATGGAGTCCATTTTTTTAGCACTGTTTGACCTTCTTTTGTTATCATTGCATCTAATAAGAGTTGTTCGGCCTTCTAATTCAGAGGTGGACCTTCTCCTGGGCTTTCAGTTTATCAAGTTAATCGTATAATGGGAAAGCAAGCGTTAAAAGGGGACATGCTTACTAGACGAAAGGTCTGTTATATAACTTCAAATTTATCTCTTGGTTTCTATAGCTGCCAAGCTATATGTTGGTCACTAAGAGCTACCATTTTCTAAAAATTGATCAATTTCTTAAGCAGTTGGGGATCTTGAATGTCATCGGAACCATGGACCTACCTGGTGAATCCGTATATCCATTGTATATTGCTGCATCAGTAGATAGGTACGCTTTGTGTTTTCGCCGCATGACATGCTTTGTTTCTTTCACATGTCATGAAATACCATTTTGTCACTAGCCTTCTTGCACTTTATATCTACTATTCATGTCTCTGAGAGTCGGTATGGATTTTTTTGGTGATAATTCATTCAAGTCAAGAACCTGTAGCTAAGAGAGGGGAAGATCTTCTAAAAAAGATAGCTTCTGGAACAAATATGGATGATCCCAAGTTGATAAGCAGACTGTTCTTACTATTCAATGGTACGTAATCTTTGTTTTTAAAAACATTTTGATAAGATTTTTGGTCACTCAAATCATTTATATTCTAAGAATAGATTAACAATGATATTACTTAACCCATTTCTAGCATCTAGAATCAAGTCTATGTCGTCTGCTACTTGTGGATGACATAACTAGAGCTCCCCATTTAGTATGCAAACTATTGCACATTTGCCATGTCTGATGTTAAAACAGATTCGTTTAAATGTTGGGAGATCTGGGTTTCTTCTCGTGTTTGGGTATTTTATTTTTCTTCCTTTGTCCATGCTAAAGTACCTGTCTTCAATTTGATATGCATGCAGGCACTACAGGCACTGAAAATGTTACTCCGGAACATAATGTAGCTCCAGGAAATACATCCTTGAAAATGAAGCTCATGTCTGGTTTCTGTCGTTCTATCGCAGCTGCAAATAGTTTTCCTGCAACATTGCAGTGCATATTTGGCTGCATGTATGGTATGTTGGTTTAATATATGACATACTTTAAACTGAACTGTATAATGGTAAACTCTTTCTGTGATCATGGTCAGTGTGTATGTCAGTTTAGTTATGATTTCTTTGTAGATAGTTTCTTATAGTCAATCCAATTCATACAATTAGGTTGCGTGGCAGACATTGTAAGCTTCTAAGAAAAAGTAAATGTAATATGGTATGTGATTTGACTATTGTAAGAATCATCATTTGGCTTGTTCATGTCTAACTTTCGTGAGGATCCAATTATGAAGAATCAGGGAATTCCTTAGTTTCTTGGTGCAGTTAAAAGAATAATTAAACTACCTTCTCTCTATGAATTGGGTTCTTCATTTATTTTCTTGTTGATTACTTAGTATTTTTGCTACCCACCTTGTTTTGATGGGACAGGAAGTGGAACAACCTTAAGGCTAAAGCAAATGGGAATGGAGTTCACCGTGTGGGTTTTCAAGCATGTAAAGATATTCTTTTCTATACTTCAGCCTGCATTTATGTTTGTTTTGTGTAATAGCAGACAGTATGAACGCATAATATTTTTTTTATTTTTTATTTTTTTGTGGAAATAACTCAAATATTTTTCGCTCAAGTCAATCTTAGACGAAGGACCATATCAACAGTGGCCTTTTCTCTCTTTTTTTTTTTGGTGTTGAGAGTCTTTGTTTCTGAGTATTTTATGCTTACATCACTGGACTTGTTTAAAATGCAGGGGAAGATAGATCAACTGAAACTTATGGGACCTGTTATACTGAATGCTATTCTAAAAATGCTTGATGGTTTCACAGGTTCAGAAACAGGTTGGCTTTTTTGAGAGAAAAAAAAGTCTCGATTTCCTTATGCAAGTGTTTAAATGAGAATTTAAGTAGTTATGTTTCATGCTTTCCTACAGATGCTCTGTCGAGGGAGACCAAAACATTTTGTTTTCAAGCTATTGGTTTACTTGCACAACGTTTACCTCAGCTTTTTAGGTAAGGGCTTCTCTCTTCTGTGCCCTATGCCTGTTTTGCGTTTTGCTGTCATTTAACAGGCATTTTGTTTGTTGTAAACTTAACTTTCAGAGAAAAGACTGAAATGGCTGTTCGTCTTTTTGATGCGCTGAAGTTAGAAACCCAATCTCTTCGTTCAACCATCCAGGAGGCAATAATTTCTCTTGCTGCTGCATACAAGGTGTGCTACTTTAACATTATATATCGCCAAGTTGTCATTTCATTTTCTGTTTTGGTCCTTAAGCTTTCATGTTTTTTTTTGCATTCCTTTTGGTGCTCACCATGTCAGTATTGGTATTCATTTCTTTAGGACTCCCCAGAGAATATTCTCAGAGATTTGGAAGTGCTTCTGCTAGCAAATTCTCTGGCGGTATGTATACTTTTTCGCTTATTTGCGCCGCTTAGAATACTTTTTTTTTTTGCGTGTGTGTTGCTTCTTTTTGTATACTATTTCAATTGATTTTGTTACCAAATAATCAGGGGTTTATAAAATCTATAGTATCTTTACTTTATGCCTTATATATTGACCAGGAACAAAATGAAGCTCGCTTTTGTGCTTTGCGATGGGCAACTTCTTTGTATAATTCACAACATTGTCCAAGTCTCTACATTTGCATGCTGAGCGCAGCAGATCCGAAGCTAGATATAAGGTATTGGAGTTTATCGGATTTTATTGCTAGTCTTGTGATTGTGGCATGTTCAATTGCGGCATGTTGACTGTTTCCGAAAAACGCTCTTGAATTTAGTTTATTTCCTCGAATTGTTTCGCCCTATGGGTACACATATTTTATGATACATTAAAGCTTAATTCAAAACCAACACATGGAAAAGCCCTAGCAACCCACACACGAATGGAGGATCAAAGTGTTTGAGTTTTGTCCAGTGGAGGGTATACAATCCTCTAATGGGATCTGTTCCTTCTAACTTTGTAGCGCATTTGTGAGTTCAATTCAATCTATCTTAGGTCAGACTTGATGGACAACCAATACTCCGGTGACAATAAGAAATGACTTTCATACTTACACAATACCTCTTCCGTGGATCCATCATGATATAAATCTTCACTGCGTCATTTGTTTCTTGTTCTTGTTATTTACTGAAGGGATGTGTATTTATTCATTTTTTTCTACTTTCAGGGAAATAGCACTCGAAGGACTCTTTCTGAAAGAAGAAAGTCGCACTATAGTCTCTAATCATGACCATAAATACCCAAAATTTGTTGAGATGCTGGAGTACATTCTTAAGCAACAGCCCAAACTGTTAGATTCTTCAGAAATGAGAAGCCAGAAGCTTCTCTTTCCCTCACAAGTATATCTTGTCATAATCAAGTTTTTAGTGAAGTGTTTTGAGTTAGAGATGGAGGAGAGCAATACCCAGGCAGTAGGGACTGAATTTTTGGATTCGGCACAAAAAATGTGTTTGTTATTAGAACATTCCTTGGCATTCGAAGGCTCGGCTGAACTGCATGCCTGTGCTTCTAAAGCATTGGTTTCAGTTGGCTCTTACCTTCCGGAGGTATGCTTTCTAAAATATATCTTCATTCTTTTAATTTGTCCCGTTTTCTATAGCAGTTCAAATCTCTTTTAAGTTAATCCTCCAATCTTCCTTTTTATTTCTTTGCATGAAGATGGTTGAAGTTTACTTTTCCCGAAAAATTGTGTGGCTAAGGGGTCTGCTTAGTCATACAGACTTGAGTACTCGTGAATCTGTATCACGATTACTCGGAATGGCATCCTGTGCTCTTTCTGATGCTGAATCATGTTCCTTGCTTTCTGAATTGATATCTTCAATTTCCCAACCGCAGAAGTTAAGGTGTTGAGCACTTCTTCTAGAATCTGTACTACAAACAAGGCTTCTGGCTGCAGGATTCTTTGAGCTAACCTCTTGCTTTCTTAGGTTTGAGGCACAGCATGGGGGATTATGCGCTATAGGATTTGTTTCAGCACACTGTTTGCATAGAATGCCTGCTGTAAGTTGTTATGTTTTTTTTTTTATAATCTCATGTATATGATTGCTGTAGCAAAGGTATGGTGGTATCCTTGGTTCTAGGAATCTGAATGCTGCATGTCTCCCTTGTTATGTTGCATCGTAATTAGCTTCTCATATGACATCCAGATACAGTTACTTCCTATCCTTGACTATTTAGTTACTTGGACATGCTAACTCACATACTTAACATTAACATTGAAGCTCTTTTGGTTAGGATCATTTTTGAAATAGGAGGTAGCTTGCTTCACATAGTAATAAGCCATTTGAAAAAGAAACTTATTTGCAGTTTGGAAAAAAAGAAAGTCATAAAGATATTGACATTGCTTGGTAATTTTGGTGAATACTACTACTACTGTAGCATTTCTTGCCTTTGAATTACTAAACAGTTATGGAGGTGATGTCCCCTTTTTTGTCTCTTGTTCTCTCCATATCCACCCTTGAAAATTTGCTTGAGATCAATAAAATAGCTAATGCTGAAATCCGATACGTCACACCTCAGGTGTCTTGATTCATCTTGGCCTCCTTTTTACGATGTCAGTCCAATGTGATAATTTATTGATACTCTGCACTTGTCTGTCTAGAAATATTGACACCCACCAATCATGGGCTAAATCTTATGTGTTAATGTTAAATCACATTCCAGCTTAACACATTTTTACATCTGTTTTTTAATTGGCTACATATTTTCGATATTTTATAGTATCATGATTAGGATTTTCCGTGAAGCAGGTCTCTGAAGCAGTTACTCTAAATGCGGTTAAATGTTTGGTGGATGTCGTTAACTTAGAGACTTTACCATTGGCTTCTGTTGCTATGGAAGCTCTGGGTCATATTGGCATTTGTGGAGCATTACCTCTTCTTGTTAATGGTTCTAGTCCAGGTCCGTTTATTCCAAGAACCTGTCTGTAACATGTATTATGCGAGTTTTCAGTTGATTGACTTGCTCTATCAGGGACTCAAGTGCTGGAAGTTCTGCAAGAAAGATTGAGCAAGCTACTCTCTGGTGATGATATAAAATCAGTTCAGAAGATTGCTCTTTCTCTTGGACATCTCTGTTTAAATGAAACGTCATCTTCGCACTTGAAAATAGCGCTTGATCTTTTATTTAGTCTTTCACGGTCAAAGGTGGGTTTGTTAATATTGTTCGCAAAGCCACTGCCCTCTGTCCGTTTTATTCGATCCGGAAGAGTTCAAGCAGAACGGAGTAAACCTCTAAATTTGTATATTTTTTGTTGACCAGGCTGAAGAAATTTTGTTTGCCGTGGGTGAGGCGCTATCTTTCCTCTGGGGTGGTGTACCAGTTACTGCTGATATGATTCTGAAAACTAATTACACTTCTCTTTCGACGGACTCAAATTTTCTGATGAAAGAAGTTAAATCTTTGTCTGATGCCAAAATTGATGCCGAGGAAGATAGTCGTACTATAACCAGAGAAACAATTACTGGAAAACTCTTTGATACTCTTCTGTATAGTAGCAGGAAGGATGAACGATGTGCTGGAACTGTGTGGATGCTGTCTTTGACCATGTACTGTGGCCAACAGCCATCAATCCAACTAATGCTTCCTAAAATTCAGGTTAGCAAGCGGTAACAGGAAGCTTCTTTGCTTCTGTAACCCACCTCTGCACCAAGGAAAATGAAGCACATTATCATTCCAGTTTAATTTAGATGCATTACCCATTTGGAGCCATCTATGATATCCTGGGATTGTTATCTCAAATACTATTTTATCACAAAATCCCCATCCATCTTGTGCTATATTGTCAACTCCACAATGGGTAGAAGCTTGTACAAACTGCTGTTTAACTAAAATATTTTTTGCAGGAGGCTTTCTCACATTTGTTAGGCGACCAGAATGAACTTACACAGGAGCTGGCATCCCAGGGCATGAGCATCATCTATGAACTTGGTGATGCATCAATGAAGAAAAACCTAGTAGATGCTCTGGTAAATACTCTAACTGGCACAAGCAAAAGAAAACGAGCTATAAAGGTAAAATCTATCCATCTGGGTTCTTCTTTCTGGTTCTTCAGTTTTTGTATTTGTTCCTCAAGTATTTTTGTTTTTCAGCTTGTTGACGATTCTGAAGTGTTTCAAGAGGGAACCATCGGTGAGAGTCCCACTGGAGGGAAGATTAGCACTTACAAGGAGCTTTGTAATCTTGCAAATGAAATGGGGCAACCTGATTTAATTTACAAATTTATGGACTTAGCCAATCACCAAGCTTCTCTTAACTCAAAGAGAGGAGCTGCTTTTGGCTTCTCCAAGATAGCCAAACAAGCAGGAGATGCTCTTCGACCACATTTGCGACTGTTGATTCCGAGGTTGATTCGTTATCAATATGATCCTGACAAAAATGTGCAGGTAGGATTACTACGTTTTCGGAATATTGACCTGTTACTATCTGGCGTATATTCAATTAGGGGCCCTATTCATCCTGAAATGCTCATAATTTCATGGTTCAGTCTCTGCTGTTATTCTATTTTGCATATTGATGATGTGTCAGCATATCCAAGCTATATATTCATCACTAGTCTCGCGACTAAACATTGGCTTGTTAAACTGAACTGAGTGACACCATTTCTAGCATTGAAAAGCATTTTTTCTTTAATCAGTAGATTTTTTTTAGTTTTACACGAGAAATATTTAGCAGTTGCACTTCTACAAGCTGCATAAATCGCTTTCGGTCCAGTATATTTATTTATTTATTTTTATTAATTGAATAAAGTTCCTCAGTTTTTATATGAAGATAAATAATGTTTTACCACCCAAAAATATAGCTATATCAGTGATATCACTTATTCCTACTTGGCGGGTTCATCTCGTCATAAAAGGTCGCAAAGGGTGCGTTTGTTTACTTCTTTTAGTAATTGCTACTTTTCATGTAATCTTGGCAGGATGCAATGGCACACATTTGGAAAGCACTGATACAAGACCCTAAGAAAGCTGTTGATGAACATTTGAATCACATCTTCGATGATCTGCTAGTACAATGTGGTTCACGGCTTTGGCGCTCTCGTGAGGCGTCCTGTTTGGCCCTTGCTGATATTATTCAAGGTCGGAAATTTGACCAGGTGGGATCTTCGTTTCTGATAGAAAATTTAAATGAAATTTCCCGTTGCATGTATGAAGTTAGACTCCATATTTTTAAACACTAGTTCTGCTTTTTAGATGATGTTAATCCTTTTCGTATATCAATTTACATACCTGCCGGGTTCTAGAACCAGCTTGTAGTGAAGTATAACATCTATATTCACCCAGCCTCCTGGTTGTTTCTTTCTTGTATGTAAACATTGTTGTTCTATCAGATTTTCTAATTGGTATTCTTATTTCATGCACTTATGTTATTAAAGGTCAGGGAGCATTTGAAAAAACTTTGGATAGCTGCATTCCGTGCAATGGATGACATTAAAGAGACTGTGAGAAATGCTGGTGATAAGTTATGTCGTGCTGTGACATCCTTAACGATAAGGATCTGTGATGTCACGCTTACTGAACTATCAGATGCAAAACAAGCAATGGATATTGTTCTTCCTTTTTTGCTTTCTGAAGGAATAATGAGTAAAGTGGACAGTGTACGTAAGGCTTCAATTGGAGTTGTTATGAAGCTTGCAAAGGTTAGCCTTACTTTGGTAGATTGATGATCTAAGAGAGTTGTGCTCATATATGACCAATTTGTCTCCTGGTAATAGTATATTTCCATATCATGCCTTTTTCTCAGAGATTATTCTTGTGACATTGGTAGTGGTATATCTTATTTTATTTCAATACAGTTGGGTAATCAATAAATCCGGACTGTAGAAACTAACCTTGTGTTGTCTGTTTCTAATCCTTTTGGCTAGGAGGACCGATATGAGCTGAATGTTAATTAAACAAACTAGCATCTTAAAGTTTTTCATGTGGTGTGTTCTTTTAGTTTAACTCCAAACAAGAAATGCTAAATCAATTTGAATTGTATACGATTTTATTTTCTGTATTTGTTATGCATCACATAACATGTTAAACTTACTTGCTAGTTTCGGTCAACTGAATGTGCTCCAGGGAAATATTTATGATCCTTTTCAAGTGATTTTGTGCTATTTGTTTCCGTTTGCAGGGTGCTGGAGTTGCCCTCCGTCCACATTTGTCAGACTTAGTTTGCTGTATGTTGGAAAGTTTGTCTAGTCTTGAAGACCAAGGACTTAACTATGTTGAGGTATCATTTACTGTCAGCAACTTCAGTTTGAATCTTCACCTTGTCCTGAAATCGTATTAAATTTAATTCTTTCATGTTTCAGTTGCATGCTGCCAATATTGGCATAGAAACCGAGAAACTTGAAAATTTACGAATTTCAATCTCGAAAGGCTCTCCAATGTGGGAAACTCTTGATCTGTGTATTAATATAGTGGATATTGAATCACTTGATCAGTTTATTCCTCGTCTCACGCAACTTGTTCGGGGTGGTGTTGGCCTCAATACAAGGTCAGTTATTTAAAACCTTCTATTGGTAACGAACTAATCCATCTACAACTTTTACTTGACACTATATTTCTTTGGGTTTTTGCCGGTACTATTGTTAAGTTTATTACAGAATTTAATACAGGAAAGAAAACTTGGGAACAGTGCCTTGTCAAATTGATTGCATTCAAAAATGATGTCATATGATTTAAGCCATTTTTGGACCAGTG
Organism: Camelina sativa; assembly: GCF_030686135.1. NCBI lineage: Eukaryota > Viridiplantae > Streptophyta > Magnoliopsida > Brassicales > Brassicaceae > Camelina > Camelina sativa. The sequence goes on along the minus strand of NC_141884.1, from coordinate 20,584,463 downwards.
TCCTGTCTCTGCCATCTAAACACACGAAAATAATCATATCCCCTATTTAATTTTCTAAATGTTTTTGTTATGGCTAGTAAAGAGTTCCTGAGAGAACTGAGTTTACATTAGGTAGACTAAATAACTTTAACCATTCAATTAGTTTAATATTAATTACGTAATTCCATACCTTATTACCTTTTCACCCATTTCATGAACTCAGACTGCCTCAATGGACTCGTCTAACTACTACTATTTGATTGGTTTAAAATAAGTAATGCAATTCGATACCTTCTTTTCCATCTTCATGAATGCAGACTGCCTCAATGAAATAGTGTAACTGCTTTTAGTATGGTGTTGGAGTTGTGTCTTTTATTAGATTTCACGTAATCAGTTGTAGATATTGATATTTTTTGATTTTTCATTTTCCTTAACAGGGTTGGTGTTGCCAACTTCATCTCCTTGCTAGTTCAGAAAGTTGGTACTGAGATAAAGCCATTCACTGGAATGCTGCTAAGACTTTTGTTTCCTGTTGCCAAGGAGGAGAAAAGTTCTGCTGCAAAACGTGCTTTTTCAAGTGCTTGTGGCATTGTATTGAAGTATTCTAGCCCCTCTCAAGCTCAAAGCTTAATCGAAGAAACTGCAGCTCTGCACTCTGGTGATAGAAGCTCCCAGATCGCTTGTGCGAGTCTTTTCAAAAGCTTCTCATCTACAGCTTCTGATATAATGAGCAGTTATCAGTCAGCGATTGTTCCAGCTATATTTATTTCCAGGTAAACCATTGAACTGCATACTACTGAGTCTGATCCATGTGAGATATTTTGCACAATGAGCATAATACCTAATAATAACTGATATTAGTCTTAAAAAAGATCAACAAATTATTGCCGTAAATTAATAACTCCCATGTTCGAATACCATCCCCAAATAAGATCCAGAGAGTATTTTGCAATTTGGGGCACATGGTATCTTTTTTCTCTTTCAAATATTTGGCTGATGTTTCTGTACCATCTTTAAAACCTTTCCCTAGATGCAAAAACTCATTATATAATCAAAATATTACCTTCTATTTGTTAATAGTTGAGAAGCTGACAATGATTATTAATTTCAGATTTGAGGATGAAAAACAGATTTCAAGTCTCTTTGAGGAGGTTTGGGAAGACATCACAAGTGGTGAAAGGGTCACACTGCAGTTGTTTCTGCAAGAAATTGTGAATCATATTTGCGAGAGCATCACATCATCCTCGTGGGCAAGCAAAAAGAAGGTAACTTATATTTCTCATGCCAGTTTTCTCTCTTCGTTGTACTAATTGGTATTTCAGCTGGTGTACTTATAGAAGATTTAAACTTGTTTTCAGTCTGGTAAGGCAATTTGCAAACTAACTGAAGTCTTGGGTGATTCATTATCGACGCACCACAAGAGATTGCTGCAGTGTCTTGTCAATGAAATTCCTGGACGTTTATGGGAGGTGAGACAGGTTCTTTCATTTTAATATTTATTTTCGTTTTCCTATTCCTTAAAGGTTCACACAAAAGTTAAATGAGATATTGCAGCAGCAGAAAGATTAAATTGAGAGTTCTATTTTTGTCGCTCCTCTAAGAGCTGCAGCTCTAATATTTATTTTCCCGTCCCTGTGGATGGATAGAGCTGGTGTATGTATAGACGCACTTTTGTTGCACTAGTATTTCAAATCAGTACTTATGATTGCAGGGAAAGGATGCTCTTTTGGATGCCCTTGGTGCTCTTTCAGTCGCTTGCCACGAAGCAATAACTAAGGAGGACCCAACAACTCCCACTACCATCTTGAGTCTTATCTGTTCTGCATGCAAAAAGAAAGTCAAGAAGTATCGCGAGTCAGCCTTTTCTTGCCTGGAGAAGGTAAGTAAATGACTAGTGGCGGCGTACTATGCAAAATTTAAGAGATCGATCATGATATCTAAATCTGCTAATAATGCAGTTCTTGCACAGCATAGTGGATCTTTGAATATTATGATTATATTTATCAGGTCATAATAGCTTTTGGCGATCCAGAGTTTTTCCATGCTGTTTTCCCGATGTTGTATGAGATGTGTAGTACTGCCTCCGTCAAAACGAGCACTCAAGTTCAGCCAGCAAGTGATGCTGTCAAAACAGGTTGTTACACGACTACTATACAATCCCATGCGTCCTATGCTTCGATTGATAACACTTTTGCATCATTTATGTTGGGTCACACTGGATACTATGTTAAGTAGTAACTGTTAGTTTTTGTGTTTTTCTCTCATTTAGCTGGGTGATTAATAACTTAGATTAGGACAATTGAGGTAGAAATAGTCAGAGGCTCGTCAACCATTGCTTGTTTAATAATAAATCGAAAGTTGATCAAGGAAATGAAAATCGGTTACCTCATTGAAAAGCTCATGTAAGAGATAGGTCCTGTACCGTCAGAATTGTCTCAGTACTCTGAACAGTCTACATTTTGTTTTCAGAATCAGAAAATGGAGAAGACGGACATGTCCCACTTGAAAAAATTATGGAATGCGTCAAGTCTTGCATCCAAGTGGCAACCATAGATGACATTCTTAGTCAGAAAGGAGATTTGATTCATGTTCTTCTAATTTCCTTATCACCTGGTTTTCTGTGGACTGGTACTGGTTTCTTCTCTCACTTAATCTTTCAATAAACTTTTAATTACCCTAACCAATCTATCTTTCGTGAGCAGTAAAAATGTCTGGAATTTCATGTGTGGGAAAGCTTTCTTCAAAGTTTCAGAGTCTTTGGAATGACTCAATGGATGACCTTTTACCTAGTGATGCAACAAGATTCGTTCATGAGGTACATAGTTTGAACTCAGTTACTACCCCATGCATGTATAATTTTAACTGCAAAATAAGTGTTGTGCTTGCGTTTCAGTTATATCACTCACTAGTTCCTAAACTACTGGAATGCATACACACAGTGAAGATAGCGCAGGTATGTTCTTTTCTGGTTTCTATTCAATTCCCATGACAGTCTGCACGGAATGAAAACTGAAACAAATTTCGTGTTTTGGTATTCGTTTTTTATGTAAGAGATCTTCACTGTTGCTGAAAGTTGATGTCTAATTAGGGTAGCTTGATGAAAAGCCTCATTAATTATTTCTAGTTTACTTGCATTTAGAGTTAGTTTACTTCTCAAGTTAGTTTATCATGCTTTTTGAGTGTTTTTCTAGAAGGAAAGAACCGTTGTTTTGACAGAGTATAGGACTGGTCTGGTCTGGTCTAACCCTTTCGTCTAACAAAACATTTGAATCAACTATGCAATTTTATTCAACAAGATTCCACCTACCAAGGTTTGCATATTGGAATCGCTTTGACTATCTTCATTCTATCATTTGCACGACCAGAATGTGATGATTGAGAAAACTGTATGATTGTTGTAATAATCTCACAAGCTATCTGTCTTGTCTTTAAACTATATTCTAATTGAATGTTTTTTTTTACCTAAAACCTCAGTTTCATGTGGCTGCTTCCACATGCCTGCTGGAGTTGATTGAACTGTATAGCATGGTCTCGTCGTTTCATCCCGTGGAAGTAGATTTCAAAGCTGAGATTATATCTTTGCTTGAGCTCGAGAAGAGCGAAGAAGCCAAGTCGTTGTTGAGAAAATCCAGGGATGCGGTTGCAAATTTCCCCTCGTTAACTAAGTAAGCACATAGAAGATTTAGGTTTATGCCTAACATTATGTAATAGAATATAAATGAGGATCTCAGACGTTGTTTGTTTTTTTTAGTTTGCTTATACATGTTTGATTAAAAGAACTAGTTCATCGTTTTAAATGGAAACATGTTAGTGATGTGTGACACGGAAATAATTTTGTGGTGGTTTTTCTTCTTCTGCGTCATGAGAAGTGAATTGGGATGATTTTTTGATGGTAATGCACAGCTTATATAGCTAATATATCTGCGTGTTAACAGAACTAAGATCACCCCAAACCAAAAGCATGCGAATCAATTGACCAGAGGATAACTGCCGGAAACAGACTAACGAATTTGCATATATTATTATTATACAAACAGACTAACTAATTTGCATATATTATAATTATTACTAGGATTTGGTTTTTCCTATTTTGTTTGGGAATTGGAAGAAAAAGGAAGAAAGACATGTTTTCCAATTGTGAAAAGGAAAACACAATTAACCGACTCTTAACTTTTATAAATAGACCTTCTTCGACTCCTCTTTATTCCATTCATCATTCAACAATCTCTCTCATAATTCATAAACCGATTCTTTTCATCACCCAAAAAGATCGAAACAATATGTCTTCGAAAAAGATCGAGTTGGTGAGCTCTGATGGCGAGTCTTTCGTAATTGAGGAAGTGGTGGCGAGAAAACTGCAGATCGTAAGGCACATGATCGAAGACGAGTGTGCAGACAAAGCAATCCCGCTTTCAAACGTCACCGGAAAGATCCTCTCCATGGTGATCGAGTATTGCAAAACACACGTCAATGTTGTAGATGATGAAGAAGAGATGAGCAAGGAAGCCAAGGAGAAGAAGGAAGCTGATTCAATGTCTGAAGAAGAAGCCGCGAAGCTCAAGGAATGGGAAGCAGAGTTTCTCAAGGATAAAGATCTGGCGACAGTCTTCCAACTCATTCTCGCTGCTAACTATCTCAACGTCAAAGGCCTTCTTGATCTCACTTGCCAGAACGTTGCAGATCACATCAAAGACATGACGCCAGAGGAGGTTCGTGTGATCTTTAATATCAAGAACGATTTCACACCCGAAGAAGAAGAAGCAGTTCGCAGGGAGAACTCTTGGGCTTTTGAAGAACCAGCTGCTCCAAAACCCTAAACTTTTTTTTTTTTTGTTTCGTTTCTCTAATTGTTGGTTTTTAGGGTTGTGACTTTATTACTCTCTTTTCCATATTTGTTTGTGAGAAAAAGGAATCATGATAACCCCACTTCTCCAATTGTGAAAAGGAGAAAACACAACACAATCAACCATTGCCGACCATCTGTTACTATTTAGATTTATAAATAGTAACATTCATTGTTTCATTCAATATCTCTGCAAAAATAAAATAAAAAACCATCTCTCATTCAATGTCTACGAAAAAACTTGTGTTGACAAGCTCTGATGGCGAGTCTTTTGAGGAAATTCTTAAATTTCGTTGTCTGTTCCTTACCTAGATAATTGACTAATGACTAGCTAGGCCAAAGTTAAACATAAACATTGTAACACAAGCTATTCTTTCCTAGGTCGAAACTCTTTGGAAAAAACATTAATAGGAAGACGAAGGGTGTTGTGGTCTGGAGAAATTGTGTTTAAGGGACGAAGGGTTGTCTTGGCCGTATAAACTCAAATAGATGCCAAAAAACACAAAAAAAAAAAAAGCATGCGAGGAAGATCGTTTCTCAAGTATGTGATCAACTCTTGGTCTCTACTAATTATGTTGTCAAAGCATAAGCATGTTTCATCTCCATTCTAAGCTTATCCGCTAGCTAGCTAAGAAACCATATCCCTCCGGTGAACTGTGAACAACGTGATACACGGACAATACAAACTCTTTTTTCAACACTTTATAGAATAACGACAATGTGTGATATATGACTGCACATAAGAAAAAATGCGAGAACGTACGTAGCCTAAGGAATCCTCTCTATATATACTTGTGGTAAGCTTCTTGCAGCAAGTGGACGGAGGATCGCCAAAGAAGATATATTTAACTAGAATCCGTCCGCGCGCGTCCGTGAGGAACCAAGACGATGAGTCTTCCAATTATGTTTTTGGCTTTCCTTGAAAATACTGAACCACAAAAAAAAATTCTTGTATTTTTCCTTCTCGTGTTTCAATTAAATAGCAAACCATTTTCAAAAAAATTTGGCTAAATTAAAACTCATCCAGTAACCTCTTATATTCCAAGAGGCCCAATCAACACTGAAAAACATTAACCGCCAAACGGAAAGAATGGATTTCTATAACTTCCCAACAACACCGTATTGCTGAGCTCAAAAGGCCACAAACAAATTTCAAGTTAATGATATTTCCATTCATTAGGTTGTTACTGGACCAGCAATGATCAAGCCATAACGATTGCTGAATAGCCCGACCTTAACCAGCCATATTAGTAGCCACACAAATGTAAAACCTCAGAAGTTATAAGCGACAACTGTAATAGAAAAATAATTTATAACCGACTGATATGGTATGTTACAAGATAGTCATATAACTTGAGGATATCTTTTCAGATGTGGACTTTGTAGTAATGCTAATGCAGCATCCGACGATGTATGCAACCCATATAAACTGCTTTTAAATATTCAAAAGTCATATCCATATATTCACTGTATAATTCATCTAACTCTTGAAAAAAACTCTAAGTATTTTCATTAAATTTTTATATTTAAAATTAATGAAAAAGTTGTAAATTAGATTTATCATTTTAAAAATCTTTTGTTAAATCAAGAATTGGAGGAAATCTTTACTTCTGAAAAACTTAATAATGCTAAAGAATAATTGAGAAAGCTGTAAAAACTGTTGATATTGAAATTTTATACTATTTTGTGTCATGGAAAAAAATGAAAACGGTTCAAATAAATAAATATATATAGATTTCAAAATATATAAATATTCAAATAAACACAACTCTACAATGAACAGTTGCAATTTTAACAATTGCAACTTTTTGTAAAACATACAATAAAATTTTCTGCATATTTATTTGAAAAATTATTCAAAAGGTACAACTGAAAAAATACAACTTTTTGTGGCATTCAGATTGCAAAAAAAACCCGATGTTATTTTTATTTAGACGTTTAATACCCAATGGTTTTCGGTTGGAATAAAAATACCTGGTGTATTAAATTAGTGTCAAATAAAACCTTATCTTTTAAAAATTGGTTGAATCGAACGGACGACTTAACAGACGTTAACTTGGGTAACGGAATCGCTAAACCGGATTAAGTTTCAATCACACGTTTTTAAACAGATATATACAATATGTATACAATATGTTTACTTAACTTGACGAATATGTTAAAGTAGTCTAATGGTATAAGGGTTTGTATTAATCTCCACCGAACCTGGGTTCAAACTGTATCCCCAAACTTTTTTTTTTTTTTTTTTGAAAACTCGAAACTTTTTTTCCCATGTCGGATCTGAAAACGGCAACGAGATTCACAGGTTAATACGGCAGCTGCCAAATCGATGGATCAGAAACATCCTTCTTAGATTCATGATAGTGATGGATGCTGCTACGGTCTGAAGCTTCATACAGAGGTTTTCCTAACAAATTCAAATAATTCCACAGCAGATCTGGAAGGGATTGTTAATTTGTGGCTGCGACTTCGACGGAGCAGCAGACTCGGTTACCGATGGTTGTGAATTCAACGGAGCGGCTGACATCTTCCTTGTTTCCGGCAGGTGAGGCGGCTGACTTCTTCCTTGTTTCCAGCAGGTGAGCAACGACATCGGCGATGAGAAAGGAAAAAAAGAATGTTGGTGGTGGGGTTCGAAACCAGCACTCGGATGTGATAAAACTTACCTTGTACCATTAGACTACTTTAACATATTCGTCTTTAAAAATGTGTGATTGAAACTTAATCCGGTTTAGCGATTCCGTTACCCAAGTTAACGTCTGTTAAGTCGTCTGTTCGATTCAACCAATTTTTAAAAGATAAGATTTTATTTGACACTAATTTAATATACCAGGTATTTTTATTCCAACCGAAAACCATCCTACTATATTAATTGAGAAGTACAAATATGAAACTAACCTTAAAATGTGTAAAAAATTACATACAATTGCCACTAGAAAAAATTAATTTAGCTTAATTAACTAATTTAAATAAATATAATTAAATTAAAAATAAAAAACACTCACATATCAAATATTAAAAAATCTTTAAAAAATCAAAAAAAAATATTTTTTCTCTCTAATAAATTATGGACGAAATTACTAATTATTTTTTTAAAAAAATATATAAACCAATCAGAATTTAAAAAACTAAGATTTTATATCCAAGTATACAATACAATTATTTTTAATAGCTAAATTCGAAGATTTTGTTAAGATTTCAAATTATGATTCTCATATCATCTTTATTTTATTTTATTTACAAATTGTTTAGAACTTTCATATAATATTTATAATTAATAAAATGCATATTTTTCTGCATATGTTGTGATTTGAATTTTTTAAAACGAAGATATATTACTCAATGTATGAAAATGTGTGTTTTAATTTCCACATTGGCGGGTTGGTAAAACTAAATTTATATAGATGATAAATTAATAATTTTTATTTACCCATAATTATAATATTAAAATTACTATTTTATATTTCACAAAATATGATGCAAATACAACAAATAAACAATATAAAACTGTAATAATACGTCAAAAATAATCAGCTCTAATATTCTAAAATAATTAGTATTCAAATAGACTAATAGATTTACATAACAATTAAAAATAAATATTACCTCAAACACAATAATTTTTTTTTAAAAATAAAACAATAACTTTTATTATTATATTATAAAAAATTTTAAAATGTTGACCCGTGCTTTAAGCACGGGATATATCCTAGTTGGGTATTAAACGTCCAAATAAAAATAACATCGGATTTTTTTTGGCATTTTTCCCTATCCCCTATTTAATAAAACGGAAGTACACGACTTCAAATTTGTAGACTATATAATTTTAATAGTAGGTTATAAATGAGTTATAAAAAAATTGTATTAATTTGTTACAATATGTTAGGTGTACACGGAAGATTTTAGGAGATAATCTTAATTCTCTTTTACACCAAAATATATCCTCCAAAGATTTGATTGCTACATTACGTTGATTACAAAAACAATAAACAGAATATTCTGAATTAATTCTCCATAGAAAAAACATTTGATAAACATAAAAAAAAAAATCTAAGCAAATAATAACAATTAATACCCATGCTAGAGCACATGTTGAAATTCCTTTTATTTATATTACATGCTATAACATGTAATATTAAAATTAATATTATAGCATGTTTGTTATATGTAATGTTAATATTACATGCTATATTAATTGTAATATGCAAATATTAAATGCTATATCAAATGTTAATCAAATGCGATGTTTGAAGACTATTATTCTCGATGAAAATGATCATCGTGTGTATAGCATGATCCAACAGTGACTAAAAAACTTGCATATGATTTTTTCATAAAATTTTATCCAAAAAATTATTAAAAAATCATATAAATTATATTTTATCATAATAATTATAAAAGAAACAAAACGAATTACAACCCGTGCTAGACCATGCTCTAGCACGGGTCATAATCTAGTATAGATTATACAAACAGACTAACGAATTTGTTAACATACAATAGTTATGAATCGTAAAAATTATGAACGGTAAGACTCAGGAATTTTAGTTTTCTTATTAATAATTTAGAAGAATAAATATAAAAAGCAAGATAAGAGGGACTAATTATATACAATTCATATAATTTAAGTGCACGGTACGGTTAACAATTTACATAGATGATAGATGACCTTCAAAAATTACACTCATTATTATAACCCTCCTTCATTCCTGATTTTGTTGTAATCTCTTCAGCTTCAAAGCAGCGTGCTTAACTGAATCCCCAAAATGTCCAGTCAGTAAAATATCCTTTTTTGACAATTCGGTAACAAGTGCGACTGCCTTATCTATGTATCCTCTGCGAAAATAACCAGATAGTAGAGTTTTGTAAGCCACCATATCAGGCTCCAGCCCACTTTCTATCATTCGATCAAAGAGTTTTGTGGCCTTTTCTATGTTGTTAATCTTACACTGACGATCTATCAAAACTGTATAGCATACAACGTCTAGTCCAATGCCGGCAGCTGTGAACTTTCTCCAGAACTCTGAAACTCTCTTCTTTTGCTCTTCTCCTTGAACAGAACCCGTCTCTGGATCCAACTTCTGATAACTATTAAGCAAAACCGTGTACGTTACCACATCAGGTTTGATTCCTCTCTGCTTCATGTCCTCAAAAAGATCATCGGCTTTCTGTAACTCATTCAGCCTACAGTAGGTGTGAATCATGATTGTATAAGTAAACAGATCAGGGATGAGTCCTCTCTCAACCATTGTGTCAAATAGCAGCTGTGCCTCTCTCACATTGTTTATCTCACACAAGGCCCCAATCATTTTGCCACACATGCTCCTCCCAGGTTCAACTCGATAAGCCCACATTATCTTCAGTACGTCAAGAGCTTTGTCGAGATAACCCTCCATGCAGAGACTAAAGAATAGTTTGTTGTACACACTCTTGCTCAGAGGGCGTTCCAATCTAACGAATTGTTTATAGGCCTTTTTAGAAAGGCCAGATTCACAGTAACCTTTCACCAAACTGGCATAATTGTCCGGGCATTTCTGCTCTAGACTCCTCAAGAAACCTTCGGCTTCTTCTACTTTACGTGCAGAACACAGGCCTTCAATGATCACATTGTGAGTGACAGCATTGGGCTTTAGACCCTCAGCTTTCATTCTTTTATAAATCTCTTGTGCCTCTTTCTCATAACCATTCCTGGCCAATCCACTGACAAGCACATTGTATGTGATTAAATCAGGATAGATGCCATTTCCACTCATTTCATTAATCAAATCAAGGGCATCAACAACTTTACCTTGAAGGCAGTAGCCATCAATCAGAGTTGTGTAGTTGATGACATCAGGAACCATTCCTTTATCCATCATTTCTTGAAGCAACTTAACAGCTTCTTCCACTCTGCCAAGCTTTCCCAAAGCATCAAACGCGACATTGTAACAACCTCTGTCAAGGAAAATGTTCATGCCGCTAAATTCTTTGAACTTTTCAAATGCTTCCAAACACATGTCCATCTTACAATAGCACTGCAGGACTGAACTTACAATCACACAATTTATTTTCAGACCTTTCCCCAACATTAAATCCAAAAACCCCAACGCTTCAGTTAAATTCATGTCCTTGCAGTACCGAACAATCATCGCCGAGCAAGCAAAAACATCAGGATCAAACCCATTTCTCTCCATCTCAAGAATAACACTTTCCGCAGCTTCCGTTTTCATCTCATTACAAAAGCCGCGAACCACCATGCTAAACGCAAATCTAAGATCATCACCAGACAGAACTTTTTCATCTATCAATTTTTTGATCAAAACAACAGCTTGCTCTGTCTGCCCATTTGCACAAAGCCCATCAATTAACGTCTTATAAGCAAACACGGTCGGACTTTCCAAAAGCAACTTAACTGCTCCTTCGAAATCACCTTTCCTACAGAATGCCTTAACCACAATTGCATACGTGTACTCGTTTGGACACAAACCCAACTGCTTAAGTTGCCGAAACAGAGCTACAACCATACCAGTTTTCCCAAACTCAATCAAACGGCTCATCAAGAAATTACAGGACTTGATACTAGGAACACGGTTCAATCGTTTCATCTGAAACAAAACATCGATAGCCTCGTCGAACATAGCGAGACTAACATAAGCTTTAACCAACGCACCGGAGACTCGGATCAAGACCTCCTCCTCAGCTTCTTCTTTAATAACTTCAATCAAATCCATTACAGTGAAACCACGCTCCTCGTTCTGAACAAGTTCGACTAAAACCGAATCTAACTTCCTGTCCAAACCCCAAGTAGAGAGGATTCGGACAAGAGTAGCGTAAGCATTAACATTAGGCGAAACTCCATGTTGTTTAAGCTGTTCCAAAAACGACAAAGCGAGATTTGGGTCATCTCTGGTACTATTGAGGAACCGCTGAAGACTGGCTTGATTGAGCTTGGAGAGATTAGGATGATTCACCAGTTGTTGTTCGGAATCTGAGAGATTAGGGTTAAAAGCAGAGACGGCGTAGAAACGCGAAGAGGCAGGTCTTCGAATCAAACGCAAGTGTGAGAGGAAGAAGAAGGTAGGAGAAAACAATCGTAACCGCATCAAAAATGGCGATTTGATTTACAGAGTTATCGAAGATGATGAGAGAATCTTTAAACCCTAAACTCAACCTTGAAATGGCCTAAATAGAATGAATTTTGCAGCTCAATATTTTTGAAAGAAAAAGAAAAAAATAATAATTTGGAGAAATACATCATGAGTCATACTTTTAAATGCCTACTACTCTTTTTTTTAATAAATGATTTTTTTTTTTTTTTTTTTTGTTTTGGTGTGAAAAAAAAAGTCCCCCCATTTATTAAAATAAAAAGAAATTACACATGAACAAATCGTGGTCTTACCGACCCACTAGCATCCTCCAAAACAATCGAAAGAAAGACTCCGGACAAACATCCAAAGAGTAAAAACCTAACGGAAGTAAAAACGCATAATTTGCTAATCCATTTGTAAGAGAATTAGCTTCTCTATACACATGAGAAATACGAACTATCCAGTCCTTAGATGATAAGTTATAGCACAGACGTATTAGAAAAGACAGCGGATAAGTAGCACTAATCTCTGTCTTAAGAAAACCGACCACCATCTCCGAGTCTATCTCAAGCTCTAACAGCGTAACACTTCTCTCCCATGCAATATAAAGCCCATAGTAGATTCCTCCAAAATTTTGTCATCAGTGCCGAACATATCTCGATATTCAGCACAAAACCCCCAATCCAACTCCCATCACCATCCCAGAGTCAGGGTTGCCGTGAGAAGCGCCAGTTTCTCGAATAATATTTTGTTTTTATTTTTATTTTTTGTTTTATTGATACTCTATTTTTAAAACATTTTTGGTTTCAAATACCCAGTTTTTTTTAACAGCAATCGATAAAATTAATGGAACCAATAAATATGGTTAGCTTTGAAACACACATATTTAAATTGTCAATGGAAAAGGAAAATGTTTTAAGAAAACGTCAACTATTATCATTTCATTTTGGAAGAAAACTAGTAATTAGTAAACCTTTTTTTTTCATTAGCAATTGAAACATGTGTGTGTTAATCATCTGTGGACATTCATTTCTTGCAGACTATATTCAACAATTGATAACCCAAATTTGGATATGCTCATCGCTTATTGATGTGATGATCACATATTATTAGTCTACGAATATATGGCAATGCAGGTTTGGGAAAACATCACTTCCTAATAGTACTGTTTTCTATCATCTAAGGAGTTGCATATCAGTTACCTCACAAAATCGAGAAAACCAAATTCTAAAAACAAAAAAACACTTGTTTAAATCTTCATATGCATTTTCAGATACACTTAATATCAATAAGCTTTTTTTGTTCTTGTTTTTATATTCATATACTCTGACAAATTTTTGTATAGACATTGTACTTCTTTTGCAAAACACTGTTTATATTATAGTGTCAAAATATAAAGGTCAAAAGATGACGTGACAGTCACAGAGTAAACATTAAACAAAAAGATCTTGATTAAAAGACGATGGCGGCTATGGCTTTTCACGAATCGACGGCTCGATCACCATATGTACATCTAGCGTAAAACATATATACATCTATAAACCATATAGTGTCCCGTACGTCTAGCATATAAGTATTGTAGAACATTGCAAATAAACAAGAATAAAAACCATTGTACCTTTCAGTAGCATCGTTTATAACAATGAATCATTCATACAGCATCTTATATATAAGATTTATATTCACTTTCTTTTTGTCTCTCGTATTCATAAGACTTTAAATATGTGAATCCTCTAACAAAACTCATATCTTGGAGGCATCAGCTGTGATCCGACGGTTGAGGGCAACGGCAGCCTTTGAACCGTTGGGACGGCCGAGATGCTTACTGATGAAATCTCCAGCAGCTATAAGCTTTCCCAAGTCGACATTGGTTTGGACGCCTAAACCATTCAACATGTAAACCACATCTTCTGTGGCTACATTTCCTGAAGCTCCTTTTGCATATGGGCAGCCGCCTAATCCAGCAATTGATGAGTCTACTATGCTTATTCCCATCTGCTTTTGCACCAACACATGTCCAACCATAAATGCATATATAACTAAATATTTTTTGCCGGAAAAAACAAGATTAGTTCTTGACTTACTTGGAGAGACATCAATATGTTTGCAAGAGCTTGTCCATAGGTGTCGTGGAAGTGAACAGCCAGTATGTCGGCAGGCACAACTGCCATAACGGCTTCGAGCATGGGAACTACAGAACCTGATTTATTCAATTCACCAAACAGAGGGACTTGATTAATGGAAAGACTTAAACTCTCAACCAAGAGAACAGCACCCAAGCCCAAGAAATCCACACCCAAAGTAATCTGCCGAGGCATTTCTCATAAACCCAGAACTGCTTTGTTGTAACCATAACCAACTTCCAAGTCACAAGACTCACAACAGCTTTAAAATCGGTTGCATTCAGTCCTAGGCTAGGTAATGGACTTATAGCTAATATTTAAGCCGTTCAACATCTTCAATGCTTATAATTCAATTGATTAAACTATGCGAGATTTTTCAGAAAAGAAATTACCAGGAGTACCAATCCCAATTGTGTCACCTAGAGATATCTCAAAGCAGCCCATGTCGTAGAGTTCTTTCACAACATAAGCCACTTTTGAGGGTGGAACGGCTCCCTCCACTGGACACCCCACAACGCAAGATACATACCTTCAACATTGGGAAATAATCATGGACTTTAATTAGAACCAACTGTTTCTGCTATACGTGTTATATTAGGGTCGAAAATTGAAAAACAGATTGATTCCACCACTAACAACATTCAATGGGTCAATAATATGAGACATTAAACCAAGTCTGAACTAATTGGATCAAGCTTGATGGAAAATGAAGTTTGGACAAGAAAATTGTTCATGAGTCTATGATCCATATTTTTACAAAGTTATATCATACACTCCCTATGATAAGATTATCACACGTATTAAATTTTTGCCAAACATGATCCACCGGTGATTCAGTTCTCGCATTAAAATTAAATAAGGTGACAAACCATTAAATGGTTGGATAGCGAGAAACCAAAATGAAAACACTGTATAAAAGAGTTTAAAGAAGTTTTGCACACGCCCCTTAGCACAGAAGTATGAAAAGCTTGAGTAGGCACCACATTTGCTAGACACTATACGGAGGGAACAGATAACGTACACAATCAAGACAAATTAGAAGAAACGTACCCACGGACGGGAACCCCATGCTCCTTTGCAGCAGTGGTAACAGCACGATATCTCAAGAGACTCTCTTCGATGGTACAGTTAATATTTGACAAGGAGAATGACTCAGAAGCTGATGCAAAAATTGCAACTTCCTTAGCACCTGCAGACACAGCCGCTTCAAAGCCCTAAAAAGAAACAAGGACTCCATGTTGGTGTTCATAGGTAAGAAACAAAGAATTGTTTTGAGAATCCTAAGAGATAAATGGTACATACTTTTAGATTTGGTGTCAGAACAGGCAATCGAGCCCCATCTAAACTATTTACAGCATCCATTACATCCTTTGCATCTGCAAGCTACAAGGTGAGATAGTATAAATTTCTGTTCAGTTAAATTAGTTCCTCTACATGGAAAATGGTTTTCTCCATTATCTTGCCTATCAGAAGCAATTTGAATCTCTTGTAGCAAGAGCTAGATGGTACCCAAAAGAAAATCCAAGAAGTGGTATGCTTGTTGCTCAGTTGAATGTAGGAACAAGCAAGACCATATGAGCAAGCAATGGATTTGTTTTCGAGTTGGCAGCTAGTACTCAGGAAAATTTGTTCCATGACGCATGAGGAGGTTTCAAAAATAAACTCCTAGTGAGATGCCCAACAAAACGAACTGAAAAAACTGTATTGATTCATTTTGAAAAACTATTTAGATGCAGCTAACTCTACAAAGGAAACATTCATTTCTATGAGAACATTATAGTCTATCTACAGTAAAATATCATTTCTTTAAAGTGGTCACTCTATATGTTTTATTATGGAGATACCAAACATAGGATCATATGAAAGTGCAGGGAGACAATATAGTTCATAAACACCAGCATAATAGCATTACCTGGGGAACCCATTTTGGTGATACAAAACTTGTAGCCTCGACAACGGGCAATCCAGAAGAAACTAATCGCTGAATTAGTTCCACCTTAACAGATGTGGGTACTATATTTTTCTCATTCTGCAGGCCATCCCTAGGACCAACTTCTACAATCTTCACAAACTTTGGTATACCTTTGGAGATCTGATGAATTTCAAACAGAAAATACAAAATAAGATAGAGAAAATGGATAATTGGCTTATGATTTATGTAGATAGATGTCAAAAACTACTTTCCTCCATCAAGAAAATTTACCTTATTAGTTATATGTGGCGTGCCATTGTCATTGCTAAATGTGCTATACTTATGCCCCTTAAAACTTTTGGATTCCCTTAAAGTTGCAGAAACTGTGGAAGTCCTCCCTGAAATTGAAATATTCTGAAGCAGATGTTGTTCTCCTTCAGATAATTTCCGAGTATGCCTTCTCCACGGGAAAGACTCTTTAACGAAGCTTCTATCATCATCACTGTAAAGTTTTAACAAATTTTTTTTTAAAAACGAAGATGCCATCAAACTTGAAAGATTATTGAAAAAAGGCAACTCTCACATGCAACTGTTAGAGGTGGTGCAATCTCTTCCATCAATCCAACGGTGTCCCATGCCGAAATCATCCCTAGGACGACAAGCACCAGAGGAAAACCTCTGAATCCTATCCATTGTACTCATACTAGGCAACTTGTCAAAGCCAAGCGGCTCCTCCAAACTCGACATGGTAGTGGTGACAAAATGTGAGACTGGAATAGAAGGATGATGCAAATGAGTGTTGTTTGTTAGACTCTTGCACCATAAAGAATGGGCTCGTCTCGCCCCATTCCATTGCATTTTTTTTTTTCAGCAATTTTTTTTTTTCTGGAGAAAAATGGTCAGAGTCCATTGCTCAAACAAATTTGTTCAAAATATTCCACAAAATACATCTAAGATTCCAAACTCGATTCTGCTTTTTAGCCAGAAATCGATAAATTTAACATAAATTTCACCGTCTCCGATTAGGAGCGAATCATGCTGCAAAAGGAGAGGGGACGAGATTTTACCGTGAAAAGGTGTTGCGATTAGTTCCGATGAAGAATCTCCGGCGATAAGATTTGATTTCCGGTGACGTAAAGAAGACGCAGGGTGAAGAAGAAGAAGAAGAAGAAGGACGCGTCAAGTTTATCTCCTCTAATTCTGGTTGGGAGGTCCTCTTGGAGTTGGGGAGATGACTCACATTTATTTTGGACCTCAATAAATTTATAAATACAAAATCGATTTAATCAATTTAAACATGTTTCTTAACTTCTTCTTTCTCTCTTTACTGATTGGAGCAACAAATTTTAAATAGGACTGTATGTATTAAATTATTATTATATGGTGGAAATTTATTTGAAAATTGACCCTCAAATAAGTGGAGTGTGTTAGCCAGTGTATTTAGATAATAACTGATAAGTAGGTGAAATCAAGAAATTGGACATGGCAACTTGTGTATATAATAAAGGAGATATGTTAGTTGCAACAATTTTTCAGCTAACAAATGTGGTTTCACTTCAAAGCATCCACAAATGTCATTGTTTATACTTTTTAAACAGTAAAGGATTTCACCAAAAATGTATGCATCCTAAAATAACATAATGGTACAAAATTCTCAGTAGGTATCAAGGGAAGTAAAATTACTCCAACAAAACAAATTCCTTTCTTCTTCTATTGAAGTGTGATCTCATATATGACTCCTTTCAAGTTTGCTACGGTACACCGAGTCCCAGAAACTTCATTCATCAGCATCCCGTGCTGAGCGCCTTCTCTCAAGATCGCAGAATCCATCCTGAAACAACATTTTCAATCATATGAATATTGCAGCCATATGAGGGAAAAATGCAAAAGTTGTGGCTGACAAACTTACTGTCTAGCCCGTGATACGTATGCTAGTATGAACTTGCAGTTTCCGTGTCCCCTGATCCGCAGAAGCTGCTCAACACTGTCAAATAGCAACGGCACACTAGATTGCTGAAAGCTTACGTATTGTCAAGGCATTTTTTTTCTTTTCATTCTGGTGTATATCATAGGAGTACCGATTATAGTTTAACTGATCTGAACTAAACCAAATCTGAACTGAACATAAGATTTACCATTTCAGGTTCATTTTTTCTGTATTAAACCGAACTAAAGATGTATTTTTCTATATATCCGAATCCGGACCAATGTACTATACTATGCGGATAGATAAAAAGATTGTTATCGAAAATAAGGATATAGATATCAGCTCCAAGGATAAGATCAAAGCCATCATTGTGTTTCTGTAAAATTTCACCTAGATGATCACTATTTCCCCATTCTAGCTTTGCAGCCTCTAGTTCAGTAGATAGAAATGTTAAACAGAACCCATTACTAACATGAATGATGAGAATCGACAGCTTAGTTGATTTTATTTTCTCACCAGCTGAGGGGTTAGGACCGCTGGAATGTCCATGCAGCTCGATGTTTTTCTTCAGTATCTGAAAAGTTATAAAAACCTGATTATATTCTACCAATGATATGAATTTATAGAGCAACTCTTCAGCGAGGAAACCTTGCCTTGAGCACTTCATCGTTATGGTCAGTAAAAATAACTTTACGGCAAAATTTGCTACAGAGAACTCCAGTTATCCCTGAGTTAAAGAAGATTTAAGATTAGAAACTACACAGGAATTGAACCACAAGGAGAAAACGTATTTAAGCTTTGGAATAACATTCAGCAAATTAAGGAACTAGTCCTTCCATTATGTTCTCAAAGACCAAAGAAAGAGCACACATCTAGGAGTTCATATATGTGAATGATGGTGAATTCAGGTAAGGGCAGACTGCTAAGACCAACTCTTCAAGAAAATTATACAACTTATCTAACAATATAGATGAAGGCACATGCAAAGGTGGGTGATTAACCCATTATGTACTAGGATAAACAAGATGCATTAGTGTGGTCCAATAAAAATGGAAAATGAGAAAAGGTCATAAACAGCACAAACCAACGCCAGATCCCAACTCCAAAATTGAACATCCCTGGAGAATCTCAGCATTTTCTGAGAGATAACCATTCATAAGCATCGCACCAGGCCAAACCAGCTGCCCTGTTAAATCAAAATCAGCTGTACCACAAATATTTTAGACATCCTGTTATGTAACAGACATATAGCTTTATGATATATACTACGAGGATAGAGATAAAAATCGCTGAACTCTCATTACTCATAAAATAGTCTTTCAATGGAAAAGGAAGTTCAAAGAATACACCAGTCAAAAATTCACAAAAAAGGCTCGTGCTTAGTCTTTGTTAATCAGATGACTCAAAACCTCGCAGCAATTACTTCAAAATTTTGATCTAAGAAAAATATACTGCCAATACAATACAAGGGTGGAGATAAAAAAAATCTCTGAATTCTAATTGCTCCTTCATTGTCTTTCAATGGCAATAAAAGTTCAAAGAATACACCAGCCTCGTATACAGATCAGAGTGACTCGAGATTGATTAATAACAACTTAATGAAGATTTGAAGAGCAAATAAACAACAGAAGTTCATCATAACACAAACCTCACAACGACCAAATCGGATATTATACCAAAAATTCTTCTCTTTGGTCATCTAAGAAGCAAAAATACAATGCAAGATTGATACTAAATAAAAAAAGAAACTCACTTGAAGCTGACTGGAGACAGTAGAGCTCAAGAACATGAGAACCAAACGTAAACTTCGTCAACTGATAACTGCATCCGAAAAAAGACAAAACAAACATGTCTAAGGAAACCATAACCTAACACTTGATCAAAGGTTAAAACCAAATTCAACAAACATTTGTATATTTTTTTGTATCGGTGACAAAATTACTCATCGTTGATGAAGAAAGACTCCAAGCAGACTATTTCTTCTTCTTCCTCTTCTTTATTTGCTTCTCTCCGTTTCTCACTTTCGCTGCCCATCTTTGTGAATTGCAGAAACTAAATCAGAATATAATAAAAATTTCTCAGATTCCAAAACTCATAAAAGTTTGTTCCAAAAAACATCAAATTCGAAGTTAACTATGCAAAGAGTTGAAGAAAACACGTCTGGTAAAGGAATCGATAAAACAAGGTATTGATTGATAGGTACTTTGTCAGAGAGGTGCGGCAACAATGGCGTCTGATGACTACAGGCTACAGCTGCGGGCGGCGGTTCCGGGAAAAGTGATTAGCGTTTGAGAGCAGACCAAACCGATGCTTTTTCGGTTATCAGATTTTAACCGGTTTCAGAAGAAAATCACAGTCAACACTCCGAGAACCCTAAACGGGGTTCGGTTACCGTTCGGGTTTGGATCTGATTTTTTAGATTTTCCGGTTTTAGAGTTTAGAGATATGTAACCCGTTCGAATACAGTTAAATTCAGGTTTGGATCGGATTCGAATCAGGTACAGGTTGAAGTTCCCAAAACTAAAAATTTTATTATCCAAATTATCTGAGAACTAAGATTTAACCGGCGGTACACTAGCGGGAAAATATTTTTAATTTTAAAATTTTAAAATTTATATTATATTTATTTGTTATTTTATTATTATTTTATTAATTTTAAAAATATAAAATTTTACAGGTATTTGATATAAGTATTCAAAGTATAAGATTTTTGTAATGTTTTCAAGGTTTTAACCCATGTGGTATATGTATAGTCTAGTAATACATATATCTCCTAGTACACATCTAAAAATATTTTTTAAAAATAACAATTCCACTTAACTCTCTATATGGGATTAATGCCACCATGTCTCAACAAATCAAAATAAGATTTTGCGTAAAAAAAATAATCAAAATAAGTTTTTTTATCAAGTTTAATTATGTTAATTGTTTTACCAAATTAGCATATTTTTATTAATGTCCATTATAGTTTATGATTATTAATAGAATTTTAATTTTTTTGCTAATTCCTCACAAAATACAAAATAAACCAAATTATATGGGGTTTTCAACATATTTAATGTGACATTTTATAATTGGATTTTCAGTTTAGGAAATTTATTAATGTCCATTAATATAATTATGGATCTTGTAAACTTTTGTTATGGAAAATCTGTTGTATATCATTTAAATTTGAGATATTCTAGCATCCATAAAAATAGTTTTGAAGATTTAATGGGTTAAAACTTTAATGTATAGATGTTGTTAAGATTTTATGACGATAAATGTAACAAATGTTTGTCTATTTAAGAAAGTTTAGTATTTGAGTTTCTCTGCAATGTTATTTATGGAATTGTTTTAGGGGTTAATGTTGTAAAAAAAAATTAAATAAGTAAAACTTAAAGGGCATAAACCAAAATGTACTTCAAAAATGTTAATATAGATGTATTAAAATAAGTTTTGAGCATTTATTCACGATCTCTTAAATAATGGTGTCATACTGTGTATGACAATAAACGTAAGTAAATTTGATCGATTCATATAGTTCCATTAATTGAGTTAAGTAGAAATGTTCATTTAGGAAAATCTGTAGGGGTTAATTAAGGAGAAGTGTTATTTTAGAAAAATCTGTAGGGTTAATGTTGAAAAAAACAAATTAAATAAGATAAACTTCAAGAGCATAAACCAAAATGTACTTCAAAAATGTTAATATAGATATCCCTACTATCTAAAAACTTAGAGTATTTTACTACTATTTTTTACACAAATTTATTAAAAAATAGTTTAAATACTAAAAAGTATCTAAAATATCTAAAAATCTAAACATATAAATATTACTAATATGTATTAATATTGTAGATATATTCAGGTTGGAGTTTCGGATTTTGAGGTTTGGAATCGATCAAGGTTTTTAAAATTTTGGATTCGAGTTTGAATCAGGTTTGGATATTTGTTTAGATCAAATCCTCGGGTTTGGAAGCCTACCATAAAGCATGAAAAAGTCCATCAATCTTTTTGTGTACTGTTTGCTAATAAGAAATGTACTAAATAGATTATTGGTTTAGGATTTAGAAAGAATTTTAATGACTTTAAAAGTTATGTAAAATATGTTGTTATTCAATCAAGATTTTTTAAAACTCTTTAAAAATTTGGTGTTATTGGTTGTGGATTTGTAAAAAGTTATCTAAAATCTTGATAAATCTAGTGTTATTGGATTAAGAGTCTTATAAAGTCATTAAAAGTTTTATGTTATTCAATTAAAACTAAAGAATCTTGGATTGTTAATGAATTCAAATTTTGTGTTATTGGTTTATGATTTTATATCATTTTCTTCATAACAAAAGTCATGAAAACTCTTTCATCAAATAGAAAGATTTTGAAAGATTTTATGAAAGATTTTACAAGATTAGGAAACACAAATCAGCAAGATTTAAAATAACTTCCTAAACAATCTCTTATAGAATCCTTCATTTTTACTTTCTAAATTTTTATGATTTTAAAAATCAGCAAGATTTTTTAAAAACACAAAGTCATTTAAACTCTTTCTAAATCCTAAACCAATACCTCCCCCTAATAAAAAAATTTCTTGTACATAACGTAGATTTAGAAATTCTATAAAATAATAAAATGAAAAATTCATTATAGTTTGATAAGATATATTTTTTGCGATTGTCTTTTTATAAAGTTTCATTTAGAATTATTTACATTTTAATAGTTGAAATTTTCACAAATAATTGTGTATGTTCAAATGTTCATTTTTTTTAACTCTATATATTTGTCAACTTATGTTTGAGTTTTTCTGTTGAGAGTTCAACCTATAGATTTTGGAGTTTATAGTATCATCTTTATTTTATGTTTTATCTATAGATATAAATTCATACAATTTAATAAGTTTGTGTGGAAAAATACTATACCTTTTTCTCTTTAAATTTTAGTAAAAATTTCATTATGTTTTCGGTTCCATCTTCTAATGGAATATGATAACTTCCAAAACAAAATACCCACTCCTAATATGAATACAAGTTTCTTTGAATATCTAAATTAAATATGGTGTATTAGTAATGTTCAACCTAAAGTTATATATTCAATCATTTAAAATACCAAGCATTAAACAAACGATTAAATTTAAAGTCCTATTATACATCCTCCATGCACAGTCATAACCAATTATAAACATTGATATATCTTTAATTGGGTATAATTTACCACACTAAGTATTTCGAAAGGCAAAATGCAAAAGTTTGAGAGGTATATCATTTAAAGAATGATGATAAAAGATTTATCGGACTACCAACCAAAATGCAACCTCCATTGGGGACTATTAGGATAGTAAACCGGGTTTAATTAACTGGTTTATATCTATTGTATAGTTTATGTAGGATTAAGCATCCTTTTATTTAATCCTAATCTTGTATATAAACAAGTGTAATCTCACATTTACAGATTAATGAGAAAACTAGTTTGTTCAGTTAGTATCTTATCCAGAACTTAATATGGTATCAGAGCAGAGCGATACACTGACACAAGCTTCCGCCATTGATTCTCATTCTTCTCGAGCTCGTTTCTGTTCATTGATTCTACAGCCATGAGTGCTCCTATCACTCCGCTGATCTTTGATTTCGTTTTCCAGCTTTATATCGCTGTGATTAAGTTTTTCTTTTACGGGCTCGTGTTCTTGCTCTTTGTTCGTACTCTTTGATTGACCTAAATTGGCGCTGGTTCTCTTCGATTTGCTTAATCCCAGCTCAATCTTTCTATAATCTTTGATTCTTTTGATCAATTTCATCTTTACTCTTTACAAGACCTCTGAATCGCGTCGACCTACTGATCAGTACGAGAATCCGTATTTTCTTCATTCATCGGATCATGCTGGGATGGTTTTGGTTTCGGATCAGCTCACTACTGGCTCAGAGTTTCACTCTTGGCGACGTTCTGTGCGCATGGCTCTTAATGTCAGGAATAAGTTGGGCTTCATAGATGGAACGATTCCTAAACCTCCCGATGATCATCCTGATGTAGGTTCTTGGTCACGATGTAATGATATGGTGATTACTTGGTTAATGAGTTCAGTTTCTAAGCACATAGGTCAGAGTTTACTTTATATACCTACTGCATCTGCGATTTGGTTGGATCTTATGTCTCGTTTTAGGCAAGATGATGCACCTAGGGTCTTTGAGATTGAAAAACGGTTGAGTACTTTACAACAGGGATCTATGGATGTTACTACCTATTATACAGCATTAGTAAACATATGGGAAGAGTTGAAAAACTATATTGATGTTCCTGTTTGTACTTGTGGCAAGTGCGAGTGTAATGCTGCTCTTATGTGGGAGAAATTGCAGCAGCGTAGCAGGGTTACGAAGTTCTTAATGGGGTTAAATGAAGCTTATCAGCCCACACACAGGCATATCTTGATGTTGAAGCCCATGCCTTCGATTGGAGAGGTTTTTCACATGGTTACCGAGGACGAGAGGCAGAAGAATATTCAGCCTGCCACCAGGATTGATAATGTGGCTTTTCAAGCTTCTGGTCCTTCTGATAATGTTGGTTATAACCCTATGGCGCCTTCTCCTAATGGCTATTTTTCAGGACCTACTGATAATACTGCCTATGCTGCTTTTCGACCTCACCAGAAGCCTTATTGTACTCATTGTAACCATGTTGGTCACACCATTCAGAAGTGTTTTAAACTTCATGGATATCCACCTGGTCATAGGAATGCTCAACGACCTCCAGTGCAGCAAGTGTTATCACAGTCTGCTCCACCTCGTGCATCTTTTCCAATAGGAAGACGTCCTCAGTTTCCTACACAGGCTCAATTCCAACAAGCTCAGAATCAGTATCCGCAGCCACAATATTCTCAACCGGGTGCAGTTGCCAATGCAGTGCTCAATTCTGCTTCTTATACACCTGCCCCAGCACAAGTTGCAACTAATCTCGATCTGAGCAGTTTTACTTCTGACCAGATTCAGAGTTTGATTCATCAACTCAGCACCTAGACCAAGGCTTCAGAGCAGCCGTCTTCTAATCCATCTGCTACGATAACTGAGCATGGTGCTATGGCTGCGACATCTTCTTCTGGTAATGTTACAATTGAGTTTCCTTCTTCGAGTCTTCGTTTTGAAAACAAAATTTTCACTTTTCAACATCAGTGCCTTTCTTCTCTTTATATTGTTCTACCCAGTGGTAGTTGGATAATTGATACAGATTCTGACCTTTCCTTGTTTAGTGAGACTTTTCCAGTGACAGGTGTAACAATCTCACTCCCTAATGGCACTAGAGTTGCTATTACTCATATATGCACTGTACAAATAACTCAAACATTGATTTTGCATGATGTTCTTTATGTTCCAACTTTTAAATTCAACTTGATAAGTGTGAGTTCTTTGGTTAGACATGATAATTGTTCTGCACATTTCTATACTGATTCTTGTTATATTCAGGACCATACTCGGGACTTGATGATTGGTAAAAGTTTGCTAATCCATTGTCTATACATATTGGAGCATCATGACATTTCAGCATCTGCGAATTCTGTTTCAGCATCTTTTTCTGGGTCCTTGCAAGTCGATGGTCGTGTCTGGCATCAACGCTTAGGTCACCCATCTTCTGCCAAGTTACAATATATGCCGGGTACATTACCTATGTCTATCTCTAGTTCTTCTTCTCATGATCATTGTGATATATGTCCCTTAGCTAAGCAAAAGAAATTACCGTTTGTTTCACATAGTAAACTTTCTGCTTTACCATTTGATCTCATTCATATAGACACTTGGGGGCCATTTTCTGTAGAATCTATAGAAGGATATCGATATTTTCTCACTATTGTAGATGATTGTACTCGAATCACCTGGATTTATATGATGAGGAATAAAAATGATGTTCTTTCTATTTTTCCGTCTTTCGTTAAACATGTTCAAACACAATATAACCCTGTCATTAAGATTGTTCGTAGTGATAATGCACCTGAACTTGGTTTTTCTCAACTCGTTAAAGATCATGGTATGATACATCATTTTTCATGTCCTTATACACCGCAACAGAATTCGGTTGTAGAACGAAAGCATCAGCATCTCCTTAATGTTGCTCGTGCACTTTTGTTTCAATCTAATGTTCCTCTATGTTACTGGTCTGATTGCATTCATATTGCTGCCTTCTTGATAAATAGAACACCCTCTTTGGTTTTAGACAAAATGTCACCTTATGAAAAAATTTTCAAATAAAAACCAGATTATAGTTTCTTGAGATCTTTTGGTTGCTTATGCTATGCTTCTACTTTAGCTAAGGATCGAAATAAATTTACTCCTAGAGCTGAACCATGTGTTTTTCTAGGTTATCCATCTGGTTACAAAGGTTATAAGGTTCGTAATCTGGAAACTAATGTTGTTCATATTACTCGTAACATTGTTTTTCATGAGCATATTTTTCCTTTCAAAAATGTTACGCCTTCTCTTCCTACCACTGATTTGTTTAGTAAAATGGTTTTACCTTTGCCTGTTTCCACTGAGATTGAACTTGTTGAAGATACACATTCATTGCCTTTGTTTGTTCCTGTTCCTGCATCATCATCATCATCCTCATTACCGTCATCATCCTCTAGTGTTGTTGCTACACCGGATGAGACTGTTACAGTTGCCACAGGACAGGTTGCACAAACCAATGACAGGCCACTACGCCAAGCTAAAGCACCAGGTTACTTATCTGACTATCATTGCAATCTCACAAATACTTCTTTTTCTAATTTGACTTCTCTTGATCTTTCTATGTCTGATTCCTCTTCTTCTTCTATTATCGCATTATGCAATCTTGCTCAGCTCTCTGATAATTTCTCTCCTTCGGATCATCTTGTTGTTTATCCTCTTGATTCTGTTCTTACCTATTCCAAATTGAGTCCTTCCTATCAATATTTTGTTCTTTCATGCTCAATTGAATCGGAGCCGTAGAATTTCAAGCAGGCCATGGCTCATCCTCATTTTCCCAAGGCTATGGATGTGGAGATTGTTGCTCTTGAGCAACTTGGGACTTGGAGTGTTGTATCTTTACCCCCTGGTAAGACGGTGATAGGGTGTAAATGGGTTTACACTATCAAATGTAACATAGATGGATCTATAGATCGTTATAAAGCAAGATTGGTAGCCAAAGGGTATACTCAAATGGAGGGGATTGATTATATCGATACTTTTTCTCCTGTTGCTAAGCTTGCTAGTGTTAAACTTGTTTTGGGTTTAGCAGCTATACATGGATGGACACTAACACAGATGGATGTGACTAATGCTTTCCTTCATGGGAGCTTAGACGAGGAGATCTACATGAGTCTTCCACAAGGATATACTCCTCCGGGTGGTGTACAACTTCCTCCTAATGCGGTTTGTCGACTCCATAAATCTCTATATGGTTTTAAGCAGGCTTCTCGCCAATGGTACCACTGTTTTTCTGGAGTGATCCTTGGAGCCGGTTTCTCTCAGTGTCCTGGTGACAACACTCTGTTTGTCAAACAACAAGGAACACAGTTTATTGCTCTCTTGGTGTATGTTGATGACATCATGATTGCTTCTAACAATGATAGTGATCTACAGGAGCTTAAGACTGTCTTGCATGCTGCTTTCAAAATCAAAGATATGGGCGCTCCTAAGTTTTTCTTGGGATTGGAAATAGCTCGTAATAGCAGTGGTATCTCTGTTTGTCAACGAAAATATGCTCTTGATATCTTGGCTTCGACAGGGTTGTTGGCTTGCAAACCTTGCAGTGTTCCTATGAATCCCAATGTTCATTACACAAAGGACATGGGGACTCCTCTTGATTCTGCTCGAGCTACATCATATAGAGAGCTCATTGGGAGATTGCTTTATCTCACCATCACTCGGCCATATATCACATTTTCTGTCAACAACTTAAGTCATTTCCTCTCTTGTCCTGCGGATGTGCATCTTCAAGCCGCATACCAGATTTGCCACTATCTTAAAGGTAACCCTGGTCAAGGACTCTATTATGCTGCTAGCTCAGAACCTTGCCTTAATGCTTTTTCTGATGCGGATTGGGGCACTTGTCCTGAAACTAGAAGATCTATCTCTGGCTTTTGTGTTTATCTGGGCAAAAGCTTGATTAGTTGGAAGTCTAAGAAGCAGCAAGTTACTAGTCGTAGCAGTACGGAGTCAGAATATCGCAGCATGGCTCTTGCCACTTGTGAACTCTTGTGGTTGAATCAGTTACTCAAAGATTTGAGGATTACTGTCACTTCGCCAGCCAAGTTGTTTTGCGATAACAAGTCGGCTATTCACATTGCTACAAATCCCGTGTTTCATGAGAGGACGAAACACATCGAAATCGACTGTCATACCGTCAGAGATCAGATGAAGAACAAGTTCTTGAAGCTCTTTCACTTCTCCAGTGCAAACCAACATGCTGACATCTTGACAAAAGCTCTTCAACCGGGTCCTTTCTACTCTCTTCTTGGGCGCATGTCTATATCAAGCCTCTTTCATCCTTCACATATTTCGGTTTCAGAAGCTTGAGGGGGTGTATTAGGATAGTAAACCGGGTTTAATTAACTGGTTTATATCTATTGTATAGTCTATGTAGGATTAAGCTTCCTTTTACTTAATCCTAATCTTGTATATAAACAAGTGTAATCTCACATTTACAGATTAATGAGAAAATTAGTTTGTTCAGTTAGTATCTTATCCAGAACTTAATAGGGACTCCCATGTTTACTTTGTAACTCTTGCCTGGAAAGTCGAGATCATCTTTTCTTCAACTACAATTTTGCTTCGTCTCACTGGGATCCAATCGCATCAAGATGTCGGATCCAACCAACCTCCTCATGGGATGTCACTTTAGGTCACATGCAGTCTCTTCAAGGATCAAAAACAAAGATACGGCTCACTCTTCTAGCTTGACAATGCTCTCTTTACCTACTCTTGGAAGAATGAAATCATAGACTCCATCGCTGTAGAAACAGAGTTTCTCACAATGAATTTGTTTGAAGGGGGAAACAAATTCAATAAAGAAATCTCTCTTAAAATCGGATCAAAGCTAGAAAATAAAAAGGGATAACGTGGAAAAACTTCAATCCAGTTAGCCCTAATTTTCTCTCCCAGGCACGAACATCGAGGCGCCGTTTCAACCTTCCTCCTCCGACGCCGGTGGGCTTTCTGCTCGCCGGCATCGGGAAATCTCGATTACCGCTTCTCTTTCAAGTTTCTACTATCCCTCTACCTCGATCTCTAATTCTTTTTTCCCCTTTTTTAGATCTTGTTTACTCGCTAAAAACCCTTACCAAAGAACCCAAACGGTAACAAAGGCGTGTTCTTCTCCAAAGCTAGACGAAGGTGGAGATCGACAATCTCTACCCTTTGCGACACTATCAGCCTGTTTGCCGGGAGTTTCTGAGTCTCCCTGTTCCTCATTTCCCAGATCCGGAGTTCGACCCGCCTCTGTAGAATCTCCTCCTTCCTCACCACCCGAGTCTTGCGTGACAAAGATGACGGCGACGGATAATGATGAGTTCTACATCATTGCGTTTTCCCTCCGAGAGTGGTCCCCCGACTCTTCTCCCTGTTACCGCCGTACAACTGGTGATCCAGATTTTCATTCTCTAAAGAACAGGTCTGCTCTTAATCACCCTTTGTCTACCCTTAGCCAACATAGGTTGTGTTCCCTGAAAGCTTTTGTCCGAAGACTGCAAATAGCTCATAACATACCTTGGTTGCTATGGTTATACAAACAGTTTTTGAGAACCCTGCCATTAGTTTCACCCAGCTTTACGGAATATGAGTTTATAAGCTTCACATCGAAAGGTTGTTTGTGCCAAACTCTTATGTCTATGAGAACCTTGCCTAGTGAAACATCTAGGATTCATACTCATGTTGTGAAAGTCTTGAAGAAGTTCGGCATTATGATCATGTCGCTAAAGAGCGGTGATTACCGAAGCTTCTTCAGCCCTTGTTTCACATACCCGGTTCCTGATCCCACTTATGTGCTTTTTAACCTCTTATGGTATACGTTTTATACCCTCAAGAGCTTGGAACCTAAACTTCACCCACCCCCTTTCAAACAAACCCTGTCCGTGTTGTCCAACACTAAAGCGATCAAGCCTACTCTGCTTTTTCTTTGGTCTTACTGGCTACATGCTTTGTGTGGATTTCTTAATCTCCTTGGCCAAGGGCCCCAAGTGAGAGAGAACCCACCTGTATTGTTACAGTTTGACCTTTATCATTGGCATATGGTTTTAGTTTTCCTTGGAAGATCTGTTTGTATTGGCATAAAGTCTTATGGTCTATCGCCCTGCTCCCCAATTTACTCACTCGACGACTTCAAGCCACTCTACTTCAATACCTCCTCCAGCTCTCGGACCCTATGGTTTGAAGACTGCCTTTGGTCCAACGGAAGATACCTTCTGACCTGGGCTCTACACCATCCTACCTTGGACCCTACAACCATGGTCCCCGGAATCTCTGCCACTGCACTTCTAGTGTACCTCGTCTTGACGAGCGTCTTGGCCTTGAATCCCTCTACAACGTCTACGCGTCTTTTGACCTTGACAATTCTGTCATCCATCGTTTCACTCGATGATGATCTTTCGAGTATCCATGATCTCTCATGTCTCTATTTGCTTCATTGCATTTGCTTCACAGCTCTCATGGTGTTCACCTCGAAATTTTTTACTTTCTTGTTTATGGTATTGGGGAATACCTGCTCTTGTAACTCTTTAAACTTTGGGATCTTTGAATCTCCTCTTTATACCTTGATTTGATTTGAATGAATGAAATCATGTGTTTTCCAAAAAAAAAAAAGAAAAAAAAAGCTAGAAAATAAAAGGGAATTAAAATTTATTAATGAACAAGCTAGGGTTTTGCTCAATATTTTTAGAGAATTAAGTTATTGTATTAATTGATGGATGTTTTACAAGGAGGGGGATGCCCCTCTATTTATATGTTGGCTTAGATTATAAAATATGTTTACTTTCATGATACTCTGAATTAAAATCAGAAAAGTTTCTTCTTCTAATATCATGTTGGTCTTGAAGCGATCTGGAAGTCGGCTAGTTACTCTTGTTGGCCCGGTCGACTTCGTTGGACTCTCATCGAAGGTCCAATTCGCCGCTCTGATCAAATTCCCAGATTAAATAATTGGTTTGCTTTTGGTTTAAACTGGTATATCAGGGTGCTAAATCTTGCACCAACAATCGCCATACTTTCCTATATATCTACGGGAGACACTTCTTCGCCTCATAGACTCCATCATTCGCAGCGTAAAACCCAAACCTTAATTTCTTTTTAAGTTAGTTTTACGAGTAAAGCTTGATTAAAGCCTCCCAAGTCTTTAAAACCCAACCAAAACTTCATTTCTTTTGGATTGACATATTTTCTTCCACGAAACCCATGCAATCCCGTTTATCCTCACAAGAACTCCATCAAAAGTAGCGACTAGGGTCATCACATTAGTTAAAATTTAACACTGATTTTTAGTGAGTTTAAAGCAACACATTAGTTTAATTTTACAAAATCTCTTTCCCTCTCCTAACAACAAATTCTTGGATATATTTTTGTGTAGTGTCCATAATATTTTTTTAATATCAGTTTTTAAGTAAGTACCATCGTGATACCAAACGTGATGATTATTTAAATCTGTTGACCAGAGACACACACACAATTATATATCGCTAACGCAAAGCAAATGATATGTTTTTTTTCATATACACTTGGTCAAAAGGATACTAAAACAATTCACGAATAAACCAATTCCTTGGAAACTTGTACGGCACATGTTAAAATGACGTTATCCCTAATATCAAAATGCCGACATACAAAAATATAAAAGTAAGATGCGTTAAATTAGGGGCCAAAAAACAGAATCAACATTAATTTGAGATCTGAAAAAAGAAAAAAGAAAAAAGGAATCTTTATTGTTGTTGTTGTTGAAGAAGAAGAAGAAGAAGAAGAAGAAGAAGAAGAGAAAAGAAATTTCATTGAAAAGGTTGAAACAAAATGGGAGCTGCGAAGAATAATAATAATATCTGGGCATTAGCCAACGCCGAAGATGGAGGAGCTAACGGCAACGACAACGCCGAACAGATTCCATATTCTTCGTTCGTCGTCGATACGTCTTTGCCTCTTCCTCTCATGATTCCTCGTATCATGTTCGTCTTCGTTTCCTCCTTTTTCCCAATTCTCTCAATCGTTTCCTTTGTTCCCCGTTTTGATTTCGATTTGGGATTGACGACCTAGATAGTTGGCTTTATTTGCTATTTGCTTTACACTTGGATTTGTTTTTATGGAGGCTTGTGGTTGTTGTAAAGCGCTTTGTGATGACATAGTGAAAGTGACGAGATTAAAATAACATAAAAGCAACAAAACAACAAAAGTGATTAGACTGCTTGTTATTGTTTCGTTTTCATGGAGTATTACAAGTCAGAGAAATGAATACGAATGTGGCATGAGTCTTGAACCTTTTTTTATTTTTTTTTATTTTTTTTTTGCTCCTTTCTTAACAGAGAGCTATGTAAAGATCTGTTCAAGAATTGGCGAGAGCTTAATGATTCACTCTTCTCTGTCGAGAGAGTATCAGGAGGCATCACAAATCTATGTGAGTTTCCATTTATATCACAGTTATTTCCTTTACAAGTTTACTTGTCAATGTTCATATTCTACCTTGTTGCAATGTTGGGTTTTCAATTGTTTCATTAGAAATGTGTGTTGGAATTGAACTCAGCATTGTTTTCTTACATCTTTTATGTTATCTTCTCATGATGGCAGTGCTCAAGGTTTCTGTGAAGGAAGACACAGATAGACAAGTATCTGTAACAGTTCGACTTTATGGGCCTAACACGGAGTATGTTATCAACCGTGAGAGAGAGATACTGGTAATTTCCCTTATTCATATTATGTGATAACTGATAAGTCCCTACCCCTTGTGTTCTGTTCCTATGTTTTGATGTCGTAGTTTGCGTTACCAAGATTTTCTATGTTATCTGCATTATTTGTCTTCTAGTGATGTCAACTTGAAGCTTCAGCCTTACATCCAATCATGGCAGAGTTTTTGCTCGTTTTTTTCTTGATATATCAAAGGTTTCTCTGCTAGTGTTCCTGTTATTTCTCTTGCATTATTTGAAGTTTTGTCATTTGTCTTTTTCGTTATCTGCTCCTCTCATCTTCAATAGGCTATCAAGTATCTCTCGGCTGCCGGATTTGGTGCCAAGTTGCTTGGTGGATTTGGAAATGGCATGGTGCAATCATTCATCAATGCAAGAACCTTAGAGCCATCAGGTAGGCATTTTTAATTCCTGTAGCGGAATATAGAATGTCTCTAGAAAATATAAATTGTCTCTTGTTATTAAGTGGATTACCTGGAAATTTCAAATGGTTAGTAAAATCAAATGAAGGTTTGACTCCACAAGAAAAAAAAAAGAAATGGATAAGGTTCAATCCTTGTGAAGAATACTTCTATTTTATGGAATTAATCTGAAGGAAGTTGCTTTAAAGATTTGGCAATGCTCCTCAGTAACATTGGTGGAACACATCATTAAACTATGGACTTTCCAGTCGTGTGTTTCATTTGTTTACTGTAATAAAAGGGGAAGAGCTGCTCAGTCGAATTCTGTTTTATGCACTTCAAATGAATCTCATTTCTCTTTTGTTGTGGGCAGACATGAGAGAGCCAAAGATTGCTGGGGAAATTGCCAAAGAGCTTGGAAAGTTTCATAAAGTGGACATACCAGGTTCCAAGGAACCTCAGTTGTGGGTTGATATCTTGAAGTTCTATGAAAAAGGTCTTACAATTTATTTTTGTTTTGATTACTGTTATATTTTTTTCTCCTTTAATGAGCGTTGGCTACAAATCATCTCATATGCAATTTCTATGTCTGCCCTGTACCCTTACTTGCAGCATCTACTCTTAGGTTTGAAGAGCCTGACAAGCAGAAGCTCTTTGAGACAATTTCGTTTCAAGAACTGCATAAAGAAATTATTGAACTCAGGGTATTTCCTTTTCCTCAGTAAATTTTTTGTATTTCTGCCCTGTGTATGTGGTCTTGATGTCTTATGATACTCCATTGCTGGTGTTTGAAAAATCAACTTGTCAAGTTATTCCTGGAAACCAAACAATACAAGTAATAGTATATCTTTAATGTTGGAATTTGTAGTCATTTCTGTTGCACAGAATGACAGAAACAATTGTGATGTGCTAAATTGTGACCATCTTTGAATGATGTCGAAGAATTGGTCCTCTGGTGCTTCTCCTATGGCAGTAACACTTGTTCAAAAATCTGCAAATGTTCCTTTCTGTAATCTAAACTTTATTCTCTGCTTTGGGTTGATAATATCTGCCAATTCTGATGATTGATCAGGAATTCACAGGCTTACTTAACGCACCTGTGGTGTTTGCTCATAACGATTTACTCTCAGGAAACCTGATGCTGAATGACGAAGAAGGTAAGAAAATTCCTTCTTCTCTGTACATCTTTCAGCTATTATGACAGACATAGGTACTAAAAATTGGGGTCACTTACCAGAAAAATTGCATTTTAGTTTAATTATTGATGTTAATAGTGAGATGGTTCAATACAAGATCCCAGAACCAACTTTAAGAGTTGTATAACAATGATATTTTGGTTTGGCTTAAATGATTTATTCTGTATTGAAGTAGTTACGATAATTAGATTCTAACTTGATTCTCTTTATCCATATATAGAGAAACTATACTTGATTGATTTTGAGTATGGATCATACAACTATAGAGGCTTCGACATCGGAAATCACTTCAATGAATATGCAGGATACGACTGTGATTACAGCCTGTATGTTCTACTTCATTTCCTTCTTCGGTTGTTTCTATAAAAAAAATCCTCAACAGATCAGAGCATAACTAACTGCGTGTTGTTGGTTTCTTCGTAGGTACCCAAGTAAAGAGGAACAATATCATTTTATCAAGCATTACTTGCAGCCAGACAAACCAGACGAGGTAAGAACATAACATGCGTTTGGAATCAAGACAGTTTGTTTTTAATAGATACATAGTAATATGTCGCAAAACATTACTTTTGCGTTCTTTTGAAATAAGTTTGGCTATTGCAAAATATATATTGCCAAGTGCAAAGCTTAAGAATTATATATATATAAATTGCTTGTGTAAACAGGTCAGTGTTGCTGAAGTAGAATCAGTCTTCGTAGAGACAGATGCATACAAATTAGCTTCTCATTTGTACTGGGCAATATGGGCGATCATCCAGGTGCGCTTGTTAAATCATCTAGTATATTGCTTTATGATAATAACTTGTATTAAGCTAATGTAACTTGTACAAATTTGTTGGAACAGGCAAGGATGTCTCCCATTGAGTTTGAATATTTGGGTTACTTCTTTTTGCGGTACAACGAATACAAGAAGCAAAAGCCTCTTACCTTTTCACTTGTTAGATCGTACATGTCTGCATCTGTGTAGCCTTTGGCCAAAATGGTTAAATATTTGTCTATTTTTTTTGTCGTGTTGTTATCAATTCTTGTAAAATTTGTTTGTGTTCTTTGTACACCTTGTATGGTTTGTATCAATGAACTTGGTTTGTGGAAGTAGTGGCGCTTTATATGAACAATCACCCACAAGCAAGGTGCTAAGGATGATGACTGAACAAATGTAGTGATAATAATCTTCTCCCACACTTTTATAGTTAAGAGTGTTCGAGACGTGACAACAATTTGTGTGTTGCAAGATCTAAAACCTGAATGAGGCAAGTTAACTTGCTCTATACAGATACATCATTGGCTACTAATGCTGATTGGTTACATCTTTAAGATAAAAATATTCCAAAAAGTTTTTAATAATTAAGAATTTTAGGAAAAAGAACTCAAATTCAAGTATATTGTTGTTATAAATTAATTTTAACCTTGAAAGTATATGATAACAACAAAATTAAATGACAAATACCCTAAAATAGGGAAAAAACTAAAAAATACTCCGATCTATTTTTTAAGATGTTTCTACATAAACTTCATTTTTGAATTATTGGTGGACGTGAACCACTAAAATAGTAATAAAACAAGTTATGTAGCCAATTTTTTATATCATACATTGCAAAATTTTCCAAAAATTGCGCTGGTTGACAAATATTACAATATTTTAAATTTATGTTTAAATGTTTTTAAGGTGTGTGTCTACTAGTTTATATTTAGGATATAGTTTTTATAGATAGAGTTTAGTGTTTGAAACGACCTGACCTGTTTTTTTTTAAATAGTAAATAATAAAAATAATAATAAATATTTCACAGCTAGTGATTCCATACCCACTAGCCAGCTAACCACAAACACACAACCGCCGATAACATAATAATAATATTAAACCAATAAATATCCAATAATTAAATAACCAATATTAAACCATAGCAAATATCCAATAACCAAACAGCATGAAACATAGAACCAACAACCTAGCAATGTTCTAATTACTTGATTCTAGCAACCTAACAATACCAGAAAACAACCAACCGAGTCCCTAGAACATCTTCCTCTTCATTGCCTTGATTCCACGATCACATTTTGCCTTTACCTGCACCACAAACACAAATTGAGATGCATGAGTATTTTATAAACACTTAGTGTGACAATCTTCCCATCTACTGAGCTATACACACAAGCAACTGAGATACCAATGTCCAAAACAATCAACAAACAAAGCATACAAACCAGGAAACAACACATAGTCTCGCTGGAAGGGAGGTGTCGACCGACACTGGCTCTTGGTGTCGACCGACACTACCCCACAGTGTCGACCGATGCTTGCTCACTGGTGTCGATTGACACTGCCTCTGCAACCGCGTTCTGCTCGAAGCTGAGAGTCGAATCTCGCTTCCAAACTCCTCCAATACTCAATCTCAAATCCATATGAATCCGTAGGAACCCTATAGCAACCATAACAAGCAAGAAAACACCACAAACAACACCAAACAAGCAAGACAATTGAAATCTCAGGCTTAGATAAGCCATGGTCATGCACTCACCTCTTTGTAGGAAGTTTCTGACCAACAACGACGAATCCAACCTTCTTAGCAAGCTTCTAACACATTCCTAGCTTCAGATCTCTCAAGAACAGCCAAGAAATCTCACCAATCCTCCCAAAAACTCAAGAACTCTTCTTTTCTCTCTTTTTCTTTCAAAACGATGAAACGGCGACAACAAAAACTTGCCAAAACCCTTCTGGTCGACAGTTCACTTAAATACTTCGGTTTAATGGTTTTTCTTAAACCAAACCGACCCAAATCGATAATTAAATCGAACTGGTCGAACCAAAAATTAATGGTGTCGACCGACACCACCAATGGTGTCAATCGACACCCATCCCCAAAATGCACATTTTGGTTCGCGGATGTTACAGTGCTTAATTTTAAACATGGTGCTATAATGCTATTTTTTGTACTATGTATATGATACACATATTAAAAAGTTTATAACACAACATAATTTTATTTTTATAGGTAATATAATTTTATTACCTATATATATATATATATAAAGGTAATATTATTTTATTTTATTTTTTTGTAAAAATTTATGTTAGATCTCATCACTAATTTTTCTTATAAAATAATTATGTTGTCAAGTGGTCACAACACCACCTCTGCGACCGATTCCACCAGAGTTCGATTCCACTAAGTCGCGTTATCCCGCGTAGTAGGGATTGACTATGGATCAGACCTTGTCGATTCAATGATGACAAAAAAAAAATATGTTGTGTTTCAAAACTATTTTGTATTTGTATCTGTTTATATTTGTATCATCTATATAGTTTTCAGTTTAAGATTTTATTTCTTCAAAATATTTAATTTTCAAGTCCAAAACTACAAAGTTGATAACACTCAAAATTTTTATTAGATTTTTTAACAACTATAATAACAAAACTTTCTGCAAATTAATAAAATATCATAGTCCCAACATTACTAATTTATTAAGGCTCTATTATATAGTAAACCAAGAGATAAAAAAAAGATAAGAAATAGACGTATTTCCATAACATAAACATTAGATGCAAAGAAAGATAAAGAGAGAGAAAAAAAGAGATAAAGAGATGGAAATGAAGAACATACAGTAAAACCTCTATAGTTGGGATCATGAAATCTATTAATTTATAGAGATTTTAATTTCTTGATAAATTAATAATTATTAATGTATAGAGACTTTTCTAATTTGTTAAAAATACTAAAAAAAACTTAAAATAAGAATTAATCGTCATAACTAATATTTTTATAGAATTAATTACATGAAAAATAACAATTATCATGTTTTGAAGATAACACTTAAAGATTTTGATATAGTATAAATATTAGAAATGAACTCTAATAAAAATTAATGTGTATATATATATATATATATTTATATACATATATTTTGATTATTTTATATAATTATTAATTTATATTATTGACGGGACCATATATTTATAAAAGTTTTTTTTTAAGTTATTATCTTATTATATTATCGAATTGTATCCAAGATTACACTAACCCAACTTGGGATCTTAGAAATATATTAATTTATAGAGATTATTAATTTACCGAATATTAATTTATAGAGGTTTTACTGTACATAGCTGTCTTAACCCCTACCTACCAATCTGAAAATTGTCAAGAAAAGGTTTGTACTTTTTTCTTATATGCTTTAAGGCAACTTATGATAAATAGACTGAGGAGTCTCTTGTAACTTTTTAGTATGTCCAGTGAATCTTGGCAAATATTTAGTTTCTATAGATCATCAAGCTGTGGATGTTACACACTCTCTTTGGTCTAAGGTTTTAATTCATTTCAACAATCAACATCTTTCAGGAAAGGAAGCATGGAGGAAATGGAGGTCTTAATTAACAACCGGCAAAAGAAAAGCAAGGTGAAGAATCTTTACTTGGCATGAAACATATTTCTCTCTTTTCTATTCTTAACAACTGTTGAGATGTTTTAGGTATAGCAATAGCGGAAATAATGCTTGCTCCTGCTCCACTGTGCTTAAAAAATCAAAATTTTGCAGAACAAGAAGAGCCCTAGGCTTGAGGAATGAATGAAATAAGGCAAGTAAGGTGAAGGGACGAGAAAATTAGCAGCTTATATAGAAGAAAGAAAGTAATGGTAAAATCAAAATGTTTTCGATGGCTTTGGTCTAGGTGATATGACTGCATGTATGGTACTAAAGTTATATATTTAACAGAGCCTTAGCAAAAATACAATTAGTAGAGTTAGGAGTAGACTCCAAATTGTAATTGTTTAATTAATGAGAGTTGAGCCAAGAAAACTATAACATTACTGAACCTCCCACTAACTGGTTTTCTAAGTAGTTAATCTGAGGGACCAGTTCTTGTGGCGGGATCAACAGCTTCTCTGTTCTAAGGGTTTCACCATATGCCGCAATGAGCAGTGCTTCAGCTCGACCATGATCCTTCTTCCTCTTAAGTAGCGAACTAAGCGATGGAAACAACTCCGCTGCAACTCGTCTACTATCGTCCTGTAACAAAATATAAAACCTTCGTCAGCATTTGAGAGATTTGTTTTGAACTCACAAAAGTTTGACAGTAAAAGATCAAACCACCTTTGTGCTACTCCCACTGGCAAGTTGAAAATGCCTCTTCCATAAAGATGCAGAAACTGGAATGACACAAAAACCTGAAGCAACAAGTGTTCCTATCCATAACCCATATCCAAATCCTCCACTATACCAACCCTATGACACAAACACAAACATTTTAGTTTCAACCAAAAAAAACACACCAAAACTCAAGAAAAAGAATGTGCGTTGTGCATTAACCTGTTTTCCATCTTTGGGAAACGGATTCGATTGTTCTATATATACTCTGCTACCTACATTATTTGAACACAAAAGATGTAATATTTCTACCAATATTCTAACCCAAAGAACACAAAAAACAACAAAGTGACGATGTAAAAACAAATAGTCTTACCAGAAGGAACATCTAAACTCTGAATCAATTGCACAATTGACTTTGCGTCCAAACGTTTTCTTACTCTTTTCCCAACTAAAACTGGGATGTGAGGTGTATCAAAAACCTACTCCAGATTTAACAAAACAAAATCAACTTCGGTTAACAAAGTCTGAGTCTATCAAAGGTTTCATAAGATTTCCCACAGATTACAATTGAACCATGTAAACTTAAAACTGTTCTGTAATAACTCAATCAACTCTGGTAATAACTCTGATTCTGTTCAATTGAAAAGATAGATACTTTTTGTAACCCTAATCAATTGAAAAGAAGAAAGAGAAACCCTAAAACGTTCACCAGTCTAGTGACTAACCTGAGCAGAAGAAGAAGAACCCAAGTGGTCAAATTTAAGAAGAGCCAAGGCACCGGACAAATCAGGGTCAATTCCAATGACGCAGCTTGACTCAGAACTCTGCTGAGTCGTATCTTCGTCTAGTGAGGTGAGAGAGAGAGAATCTAACCATTTCTCCTTCATTAACGCCGCGTCGATAGCTTTCGTCGTAGGGAGAGCGCTAAACGCGAGACATCGCCGGCGAGTGAACGGAGCTGTTAAAGACGGCGAATGAGAAAGGAAAGGTCTGAGCTTTGAGAAGAGACTATGCATCTGTGGCAGCGAAGGTTGGCCGGACAATGTCGTCATTACCAGACGAAGCCCCAAATTAGAGCAAAACTCAACCCCGTCTCAATTTTCTCATATAATATTTTTTGGGTTTTTTTTTTTTTTTTTTTTTTTTTTTTGCAAGTTTGCCATTGACCAAAAAACAAAAGGAAATACAAAATGTCAAAAAACCATTGATTCGAAGCGTGTTAGAGCGTGGAGGGAAGCTTCGCCATGCATCTTCCTTTGTTGGTTTCAATACAATGATTCGTCACTGTGGTTTATTAGAATTTCCTGCGATAGGTAATAGCTTGTCTTGGCGGGGCTGGCGGAACAAGAAGCCAATTCGTTGTCGTCTTGACCGAGCTTTAGCTAATGAGAAACTTCATGATCTTTTCAAGGATTCCTTCACGGAATATTTATCAATGATAGCTTCGGACCATAAGCCGGTTTTAGCTTCTCTGGAAGACAAAGTTCGGCGAGGGAGGAGCATCTTTCGGTTTGACCGACGGTGGATTGAAAAAGAGGGCTTCTTTGGAGCTATTTCAGAGGGTTGGGCTCATGGGGAGACAGGGAACAATGGAAACTTAATGGACAAAATAATAAAATGTCGCCAAGCAATTTCCCGATGGCAGAAAGCGCAGGCCCCGTTTGGTCGGGAAACGATTGAGGACTTAAAGTCTCAATTGGCAACTGCCCAGGCGGATGACTCTGTATCTGTTGAGGTTATTTCGGAAATGACTTGGAAGCTGCGTGAAGCGTATCGGGATGAAGAGATTTATTGGTATCAGAAAAGTCGAAGTCGATGGATGCGTTTTGGGGATCAAAATACAAGCTATTTTCATGCCCAAACGAAATTAAGGAGAGCTAAAAATCGCATTGTCGGGATGCATGACGAGGCTGGACACTGGGTTACGGAGGAAACTAAGGTTCAGGATATAGCAGTTTCTTATTTTCATGAGGTCTTCACATCCACAGATCCTACGGATTTTGAGGACGCATTGGGTGAAATAAGCACTTCTATCACGGGAGAAATTAATGAGACACTGACTCAACCAGTCACAGAACAGGAAATCAAAGAGGCTTTGTTTATGATGCATCCTGATAAAGCTCCTGGACCGGACGGTATGACGGCTCTTTTTTATCAGCGTGCATGGGATACGGTTAAGGCTGATTTAAAGCTTTCGGTAGAATCTTTCTTCTAGGGTGATAATTTTGACAAACGCCTAAATAGGACAAATATTTGTCTTATCCCAAAAGTGGATAAACCGACCCGGATGACTGAGTGGAGGCCTATTAGTTTATGTAATGTTGGTTACAAGATTATCTCGAAGATCTTATGTCAGCGACTACGTAAGTTCTTGCCAGCATTGATTTCTGAGACACAATCGGCGTTTGTGGAAGGACGGTTAATTACGGATAATATCTTGATTGCTCAGGAGATGTTTCACGGCCTCCGCACCAACCCCTCTTGTAAGGGAAAGTTCATGGCCATTAAAACAGATATGAGTAAGGCCTACGATCGGGTAGAATGGACTTTCCTTGCGAATTTATTGCGGAAATTTGGATTCTGTGACAAATGGATTTCGTGGATCATGTGGTGTGTGACATCAGTGGAATACAATGTTCTATTAAATGGTCAATCCCATGGATCCATAATTCCTTCTAGAGGACTTCGTCAGGGAGACCCCTTGTCACCTTATCTTTTTATCCTTTGCACTGAGGTTCTCATTGCAAATCTGCAAAAAGCAGAAAGGTCTAAACTTATTACGGGGATCCGGGTATCGACTGCTTGTCCGGTGATTTCGCACTTACTATTTGCAGATGATAGTCTGTTTTTCTGTCGGGCCACGAAGGAGCAATGTGAAGTTATCCTAGGGATCCTCAGACAATATGAACGGGTTTATGGACAGCGGATAAACTTCCAGAAGTCTTCGGTTCAATTTGGACACTCAGTAGATGCAGGCATACGAGAGGAATTAAAAGGCATCCTGGGTATCACCACTTTGGGTGGCATGAGCTCTTACTTGGGAATTCCGGAAAGTCTTGGTGGGTCGAAAACAAAATTTTTTTCCTTTGTTCAGGATCGGCTGCAAAAATGGGCTGGTGGATGGCCTGCTAGGTTGCTGTCTCGGGGAGGGAAAGAGGTCATGGTCAAATCGGTTGCGACCGCTGTCCCTACTTTTGTTATGTCCTGTTTTCGTCTTCCGAAAACAGTTACACGAAAACTTACTAGTGCAATCTCTAATTTCTGGTGGAGCTCTTCAGGGGAAACACGTGGTTTACATTGGATTGCTTGGGACAGGCTGTGTGTTGATAAGTTGGAGGGAGGTTTGGGTTTTAGGTGTCTGGATGATTTTAATACCGCTTTGCTGGCTAAGCAGCTTTGGCGGTTGATTTCAGTACCAGATTCTCTATTTGCAGAGGTTTTCAAAGGCCGATATTACAGGTATTTTGATCCATTGGATCCAATTAAATCTTATTCTCCATCTTATGGATGGCGGAGTATGATTTCTGCTCGCTCTCTGGTGAACAAAGGACTCATTAAACGGGTAGGATCTGGGGCTTCCATTTTAGTATGGTCTGACCCCTGGATTCCTGCTCAATCCCCGAGACCAGCATTGCGTTCAGGATCGCCAGTCGATCCAACGCTGAGAGTTGAAACTTTCATTGACAGGACTTCGCATTCCTGGGATTTGGCATCGCTTTCGGCTTCTTTCGAGCCGGAGGATGTAGCCCTTATTTCTGCTTTACCCCTTGGTAATCTGACCACACCGGGTAGCTTGGGTTGGCATTTGACAAAAACTGGGGTATACACCGTTAAATCTGGATATCAAGCTTTGCGTCAGAAACCGGACAATGATTCCCTTGTCTCCGGTCCCAATATTATTCCTCTACAGGCTTTTATCTGGCAAATTCGGTGCCCACCAAAACTTAGACATTTTTTATGGCAAGCAATTACGGGTTGTATGGCGACAACAGCTAATCTGCGGCGACGTGGACTTAGTTGTGACATGGAGTGTGCGATTTGTGGAGGGGTGGAGGAGACCGTTAATCATGCCCTTTTCTTATGTCCTCCGGCTAGGCAGGTTTGGGGATTGTTGAAACAACCCGACCCCTTTTTTTTTTTCTTTTTAATAATTAAATACAAGATATAATTAAGTATCCCATACTACTTAATTAAACAAACCAACCCACACACGGTAACCAACCAATAATAAACCAACATCCAATTACATGCACAGCGGAAACATATCAATAATACAAAACCAATACAATAACACTTCTATCCATTCTATCCAGCAACCTAACATATCTCTATCCAAGGTTCCATCCTAAACAATATAACAAAGACCAACAACACACAAATGAGACCCTAGTTCATCCTCCTCCTCATCGCCATGATTCCACGTCACATACCTGCACACCACAAACAACAATTGAGATGCGTAAGTATTATCATAAATACTTAGTGAGGCCGTCCTTCCATCTACTGGGTTATACACACAAGCATATGAGACCCTCAAGTTTAAGCAAAACAAACAACACACAACAATACATCAAACCAGGAAAACAAGTCTCGACAAAAACCAGTGTCGACCGATTTCTCACGGTGTCGATCGATGCTACAAACAATGGTGTCGACCGATGCTAAACAGTGTCGACCGATGCCACTCCAAATGGTGTCGACCGATGCTTCCTAGTGTCGATCGATGCCTCCTCTGCAGACACGATCTGCGCGAAACCGAGCATCGAACTCTCCTTCCCAATCATCTCGAATCCGTCTCAAACTCACCCAATTACCTCACAAAACACTGGGAATCACAACAGCAACGATCCCAAGCAACAAAACAACACAAACAACAAAGAAAACACACAAACAAGAGAGATCTCATGCTTAGATCAACCATGGTCAAGCACTCACCTCAAGAACAGGAAGATTGGATTGAGAAACGTGGAAAACAACACCTCCAGAAGCTCCCCCTTCGTTTCCAGCAACAGCTAACCCTCCTACAGCCTCAGATCTCTCCAAAACTCCAAGAACAAACCCAGAAAGTCACAGAAACGTTTTCTCTCTTTTCTCTCTTTCTCTTTCTCTCAAAAGCGGCGACTACCAACAAAATAACACGACCTAGGGTCGTTTTCCTCGTTTTACACACGATTTAGGGATTTTAATTG
Organism: Camelina sativa; assembly: GCF_030686135.1. Classification (NCBI taxonomy): domain Eukaryota; kingdom Viridiplantae; phylum Streptophyta; class Magnoliopsida; order Brassicales; family Brassicaceae; genus Camelina; species Camelina sativa. Next base: position 20,539,895 of record NC_141884.1, on the reverse strand, counting down.
AACCAAACCGAACCAATCGACAATTAAATCAAACCCGACCAAACCGGAAAAACATGGTGTCGATCGATGCCACCAAGGGTGTCGATCGACACCCACACCAAATCTACAAAAATTGGTTCGCGGATGTTACAATTCTCCCCCACCAATAAGGATTCGTCCTCGAATCCCGCAAAACCGTCCAACTGTCAAAGACCTCCGTGCCACCGTCAACACGGCCCGCACGTCCCCGACCGGACTAAATACCGTCAGCCAAGGTTTCCCGTGCACTGTCGCAACAGCCCGCACACCTCCGACTGAACCACGAGGTCTCCCTCTAGTCAATATACTCACATCAAAGACACTATTTGCTCACAACTCAGTGCTTCCCCCGTCCGTGGTCGCAACCAACGAATCATGCCGGCTCGCTATCAGGCCAACCGCCTTAAGCTACGGCATCCAGGAAGTCACTCACGCACACACTCCCCCCGCTCTCAGGTCGCAACCTTCGAGTCATACCTGCTCACTGCCAGGCCACAGCCTACAGCTACGGTATCCAGGGAGTCTCACACGCCCACTCCCCCCGCTCTCGGGTCGCAACCCTCGAGATATACCGGCTCACTGCCGAGCCACGGCTCACAGCTACGGTATCCAGGGAGTCTCACAATCCCGCTCTAAGGTCGTCACCCTAAAGCGCGCTCACGGATCGTCATCCGAAGCAAACATACCACTCCCACTCTCTGGCCACAAAGTCCATTGAGCTATCGGTATCACATGAGTTGGGCTCACACTATCCTGAGCAAATAAGTCCGATGTCAACGAGTATCCCCCGACTAGATCTACCTCAACACTTTCCATTTCTGGAAACTTCTATTTTTAGAAACTTTCCATTTATAGCAATCTTCTATTTATGGAAACTTTCCATTTATAGACTCCCGTGCTATTTCCTTTCCAGTGATTTTTCACAAATTCCAAAACCAAAGAACTCCAACTTTTATTAGAACCTCAAATGCAATAATCGTTTACAACTCCAAATGAAAATACATAATGAAAGAAAGAATACATAAGCTAAAACTAAGCGCCGGAATGGACACCCGGTCCTCCCTTCGGCTGCGCTGCAACCTCCATCATCTGCCTCCTCTTAGGACAGAAAGGCCTGATATGCCCTTCCTCCTCGCAATGATAACACACTCGACGGTACTCCTGCGAATCACCGCCCCTGGCCCCGCTTGCCGACACGTGATCCATGCTCCCGCTGCCATAACCTCTCTGGCCACCTTGGTTCGCCACTGTCGTCTCTTCCCGCTTCCTTTTACGCCTTTGCTCCAACTGCCTATCCTTGTTTGGGATGCTCTGCTCCAATGTCTCCTCTGAACGAACCGCTGGACTGACCACCACCAACTGTGACCTCAAGTCATCCTCTATCCCAGCTGCAACCTCAACCAGCTCCGCCCTCGTGGCATAGCTCCTCACTCTGCACCGTGTCCTCAAATCATCTCGCAAAGCCAGCAAGAACCTCCGCACCTGAGCCGACTCTGGCTCCCAAGCCCGGCCTGCATACCCCACAAGCCGACTGAACTCTGCATCCAGTTCCCGCACTGTACGGTCCCCCTGAGTCAAACCCAAGAACCGTGCCTCCATACGATCAAGAGCCTCCTGAGGAAAATACTTGGAGTTAAACTCCCCCACAAAATCTCCCCAAGACATACCCCGCTGCACCCTCCGTGCTGTCACCGACCTCCACCACACACGAGCATCTCCTGACAAGTAAAACACTGCCAGATCCACCCTGTACCGGTCGGGACACCTAAGCGAAAGGAAAATATCCTCCATCCGCTCTCTCCACTCATCCGCTACACTCGGATCGGTACTTCTTGAGAAATACCCGGTTCCCACATGCCGCAGCTGCTCCATCATCCGCACATACTGTGCATCCACTACCTCGGCCCCCGGCTGCACACCTGCCTGCAAACCCGCCACAGGCTGCACCACTGGACCTTGCCCACCACCCACTGGCGGCACTACTGGACCCTGCCCACCAACCACTGGCGGCACTACTGGATCCTGCCCACCAACCACTGGCGGCACAACTGCTGGAAGTCGCTGCAAAACCTGAGCTAGCAAGTCCATCAAGACATCCTCCCTGCCTGGAGCACCTCCCGCTGCAACCCCCACACCCGGGGCAACACCGTGACCGACACCGGGCCCATCCGCCCTGCCGTCACCCAAACCAGCCTGGTCTCCAGACACACTAGGATGAACCTGTGACTCCGCCACCTCCTCACTGGCCATGCTCTGGGCTACACTCACACTGGCCTCAGGAACCTGACCTCGTCCCCGACCACGACCATGACCACGCCCACGACCACGACCGCGACCCACAGCACCCTCTCTAGCCATCTGCACTACCCAGAACAGAAGGCTAAGCACACAATTCAAAAACCGCACATAGAGTACACATCTTACCGTGGAATCTCATTGAAGGCTCGAAGAGGATGATACTAGGACTCCATACCGCAAACAAATTGACTAACTACTCATAATCAATTCCATCACACAACATCATGCATCAAGCAAAAAGGAAAATAATTCACCCAATTAAATTCCTAACCGCTCTAACCATCCATTTAACCATCCTAGAACCGTAAAGGCTCTGATACCAAAATGAAACAACCCGACCCCTTTTTTTTTTTTTCTTTTTAATAATTAAATACAAGATATAATTAAGTATCCCATACTACTTAATTAAACAAACCAACCCACACACGGTAACCAACCAATAATAAACCAACATCCAATTACATGCACAGCGGAAACATATCAATAATACAAAACCAATACAATAACACTTCTATCCATTCTATCCAGCAACCTAACATATCTCTATCCAAGGTTCCATCCTAAACAATATAACAAAGACCAACAACACACAAACGAGACCCTAGTTCATCCTCCTCCTCATCGCCATGATTCCACGTCACATACCTGCACACCACAAACAACAATTGAGATGCGTAAGTATTATCATAAATACTTAGTGAGGCCGTCCTCCCATCTACTGGGTTATACACACAAGCATATGAGACCCTCAAGTTTAAGCAAAACAAACAACACACAACAATACATCAAACCAGGAAAACAAGTCTCGACAAAGACCAGTGTTGACCGATTCCTCACGGTGTCGATCGATGCTACAAACAATGGTGTCGACCGATGCCACTCCAAATGGTGTCGACCGATGCTTCCTAGTGTTGATCGATGCCTCCTCTGCAGACACGATCTGCGCGAAACCGAGCATCGAACTCTCCTTCCCAATCATCTCGAATCCGTCTCAAACTCACCCAATTACCTCACAAAACACTGGGAATCACAACAGCAACGATCCCAAGCAACAAAACAACACAAACAACAAAGAAAACACACAAACAAGAGAGATCTCATGCTTAGATCAACCATGGTCAAGCACTCACCTCAAGAACAGGAAGATTGGATTGAGAAACGTGGAAAACAACACCTCCAGAAGCTCCCCCTTCGTTTCCAGCAACAGCTAACCCTCCTACAGCCTCAGATCTCTCCAAAACTCCAAGAACAAACCCAGAAAGTCACAGAAACGTTTTCTCTCTTTTCTCTCTTTCTCTTTCTCTCAAAAGCGGCGACTACCAACAAAATAACACGACCTAGGGTCGTTTTCCCCCTTTTACACACGATTTAGGGATTTTAATTGAACCAAACCGAACCAATCGACAATTAAATCAAACCCGACCAAACCGGAAAAACATGGTGTCGATCGATGCCACCAAGGGTGTCGATCGACACCCACACCAAATCTACAAAAATTGGTTCGCGGATGTTACAATTGTCCCAGTTCCCGACATCCTCGGGTAGCTTCCCTTCAAACTCTGTCTATGATAACATGGATTCATTATTTTGGAGACTTCAGGACACTCCTTCGGTAGAAGTGTTCCCGTGGATTCTCTGGTATATCTGGAAGGCCAGAAATGATAAATTGTTCAGCAACTTGGACTCCAATCCGTTAGCGATCTTACGAATACCGGAAGAGGTATCAAAGCTTTGGTCTTTAGCCCAGGAGGATCCTTTAGGCTCCTCACCTCAGGGTGGATCTCCACATCCATCTAGGTCTACGGTTTCTATTGGTGACGAGGCAAGCGGATATGGATCTTGCCACCGATGTTTTGTGGATGGATCTTGGAAGGCGACTGACCAGTTTATAGGTAGAGGATGGCATTGCATTTCTCCTGAGGGAGAATCTCCCACTATGGGTGCATCTAATTCTCGCCGTAGCTTGTCACCCCTCCATGCAGAAATGGAAGCCCTAATATGGGCAATACGCTGTATGATTGGCGCGGATAATGAGAAAGTTGTGTTTCTCACAGACTGTTCTGATTTGGTGAAGATGGTGTCTTCGCCTTCCGAGTGGCCTGCTTTCAAGACATATTTGGACGTTATCGAAGAAGACAAGGATGAATTCCTATCATTTTCTGTAGTCCATATTCCCAGATCACAAAATGGTAGTGCGGACAAACTGGCGCGTCGAGCTAGAGTGGAGTCGCATCCAGTCACCTTTGTGAACAATTTTCCTTCTAATTGGCTCGTTTGAGCCAATCTTGTATTCTGATGGCAAAAAAAAAAAAAAAAAAAAGAAGCGTGTTAGAGCAAAACGAAGCGTGTTAGAGCATTTGCAGTAGCGTATGTTTGCTGCGTCCTTCAGTATAAAAATTTTAAATTTAAATAGAAATGAAATAATTATCAAAGAAAAGTTCCTCCAAAGAAGACGTATTTTTCTCCGTCCTTCGCTACATGTGGCAGCATCTAAATTTGGTTTCGTAGCGAAGATTCAGACGATGGGTTCCATCGAAGAAGAGCAAAGACTTCTCATCGAAAAAGGTTTAATTTCACAGGTTTGTTCAATTTCTGATCAATTAGGTTTAGCTAATTTTGATTTCGCATGTTTAGGTTTCTACTGAATTCCAAAAAAAAAAAATATGGGCTTTAGGTTGATCTTATGCTTTTCATTTCTGGGTTTATTGAGATAGTTTCTGGGTAATCATTGTTTTATCTGATCCCAGTGTTGTTCTTATGATCGTTTTTATATTTAGGTGATGATTCCAATGTTTTGTGATTTTGTTTTGGAACCAGGAAGCAAAATTGTATGCTGAAGATGGTTCGGTGGACTTTAATGGGAACCCACCATTGAAGGAGAAAACAGGGAACTGGAAAGCTTGTCCTTTCATTCTTGGTAATGAATGCTGTGAGAGGCTAGCTTACTATGGTATTGCTGGGAATCTTATCACTTACCTCACTACTAAGCTACATCAAGGAAACGTTTCCGCTGCTACAAACGTTACTACATGGCAAGGGACTTGTTATCTTACTCCTCTCATTGGAGCTATCTTAGCCGATGCTTACTGGGGAAGATACTGGACCATCGCTTGTTTCTCCGGGATTTATTTCATCGTAAGCGTCTTATAACCATGTTTGTTTGCAACGATGGCTTTGCAAGACTTGTGACTTTGTGATAGTAGACTTAGCTATAGGTATACTATAACTACTATAGGACTAATTGTAGCATTTTATAGCTCTGTATGTTCGTTATAGAGTAGCTAATGAACATGCATAAAACTTATGTTTGGCTTGATTGCTCTGAATACAGAATGGTTTTGTTTTTGTTTAGGGGATGTCGGCGCTTCATTTCAGAAATCTTCTATCAAAGTCCCTGAAGACCCCACGCTTCTGTATGAAACACAAGGCAAGAACTCTGCTATTGCTGGAAGTAGAAAAATCGAGCATACCAATGATAGCAAGTAAAAAACTTTCAATCCGCTTCATTAACTTTTGAGGAACGTATAGCTTTGTTTGGTTTGACAAGGTAACCGGTGTGATGCAGGTATCTTGACAAAGCCGCTGTTATCTCAGAAGAAGAGTCTATCGAGTTTTGTATTTGCTAATGTTCTTGCCTTTAGTTTACACTTACGTCTCTGTGTGTCATGATCTTCTCAATTTGGCAACCAAATATGTTGTTTTTCCTTGACGTACTTGTTTGCACCCAGTCAGGCTTCAGTCAGCAACCTGTAAGTGCAGATACCTCTCTTGTACTTATTGCTTTTCTTGTTTTACCATCATATATTGCATCATTGCTTTCGAATTCTTGATGATGCTTACGTTGTTGCTGGGTTTTTATGCAGAAACCTTTCTTTTCAAACTTTGGAGCCATTGTCACTTTTTCAGTGCTTGGAACTTTTGTAGCTTCCATGGTTACTGGATTGATTTTGTTCCTGGTTTTTACTAATTGAAGATATGAACCATGGTGGCAGCATTTGTGGTTCTGCAACTTGTTTACAGTCACAGAATGCTGAAAACGTTTTGATATGAATTTGTTTGTTTTATTTAATCACTTGAGCTGGTATTACTCTGATAAGTTTATGCTGCTCAGTGTAGTAGTCTAGAGAAACTATCTAGAATGTTTTGAACTGAAACTGTAAACGGTGATTGATTATATTGTAGAATGAACCTTGACTTGTTTCTTTGCTTCTCCTACTTGCAGGGACTGCAGTTCAAATGGCTCTTTTCTCTGTTCTTGCCGTCAGTTATTCAGGTAACTTAACTAAGCAATGGTCAAGTGTGATTTAGCTTTGTATGGCTGGCGATGACCTTTGATGCTTTCTCTAGTGTCTTATTGTAGTTATGATATTGCATGTTGGGGAACCAAAATGTGAGGGACACCAATGCCCATACCAAACTTAAAAAACTCTAAAAATAATCTTATTATATTTGAGGGACCAAAATCTGAGGGACACCAATGCCCATGCTATTAAATATGTTCTATTTTTATCATGATAACTAAATATCAAACGAACTTTCTCTCTCTTCTCGCTCTCTACATCTTTTAGAGAGAGAAAGTAATTTCCTTGTCGCCGTCCGGTGTATTATCCGGTTAGCCGTCCGACATCTTCTGTGTTATACAGCGGTGGTGGTCAGCTCTCGTCCAGCATCGACCGGCTTCAATAGCGGCGATGGCTGGCTCTCGTCCAGTATCGACCAGTTTCATTAACGGTGATAGCTGACTCTCGTCTGGTATCGACCGGCTTCATTAGCGGCGATGACTGGCTTTAGTTTCTTTTACCGGCGAAGTTTAGTTTTCTCCTTTCGGTTTCTTTCTTAATTTTGTCTTTTTCTAATAATCTCTTTGGATCTCTGGTTGGTTGGTGTTGGCGATTTCGTCAATTCTGCTTCACGTCCATTGAGTTTTCTCTTGGCCTAAGTTGTTGTTGTTGACTTGTTGCTCAACTCGCCCCTGAAAAATTTGATTCCCTTTGGCTGCTCTTTCATGATTTCAGAGTTTCTCTTTGATAGGCAACTGTGGCCTTCTCAATTCCGAATCTCTCTTACCCGTGTTTTGCCGGATTCCTTTGAGTTTTTAGCAACCGGTGAGATTGGAGATTGATGTTTTTGGTGTAAATCGTGTTTGGCCTTATTCGGTGATCAAATCAATGATGTTAGTTGGTGAATTCCAGCGACATCCTCAGATTCACCGGTGTTGAAATCGCATGTAGCGGAGGTTGTGGGCAGAACACGTGTCCCCAGCTCATCAAAATCGTGATGACACGTCTTTGATGTTGTGTCTTCTTCTTGGGCTTTGTTTAATTTAAAAGTTTACGTACTTGAGCTGTTGTTGTAAAATACGTTTCAGCTTTGCTGTCCCCGTAAACCATTCGGGCTTTGTAACTGGTTGTGATATTAATAATACTAGCCTTTATGGGAAAAAAAAACTAAATATCAAACATACTCAACAGTGAATCTAACAACCTAGGTGAAGATGGGTGAATTTGTCTACTGGCCAAAATGACAAAAATAATAAAAATATAGCCAAGATGTCAAAAATTATAAAAAATAATGAAATTAAGTGAGTAACCAAAGGACATTGTGAGATTACCATATTACATCCAAGTGGCATTCAAGTTTTAATGGTGTGCTGGTGGTTATGGTGGCCGGCAGAGTGGTCACCGGAATGGTGGCCGGCGAAAGTGGTCACCGGAGTGGTAGCCGGAGGTAGTCGCCAAAGTGGTGGCCAGCAGAGGTGGTCACGGGAGTGGTGGCCGGAGGTGATCATCAGAGTGGTGGCCGGCGGAAATAGTCGCCGGTGGTCTGAAGTGGTAGTAGAAGGTGGTGGTAGTTGGGGTGGTAGGAGAAAAAGTAAAAGATTAATTATGTAATTAATATATAAAATATAGAGTATATAAGGTTTTGATGGTTAGTATAGTTATTGGATGAATTATATTTTTTTTTTTGGTATACACTGCAATTCCCCTTCTTCATAATCTAAACATGTCTACATGCGTTATGTTTTCATTTCATTCTCAAACTTCATAATACAAACACATTAAAAACTTGGTAACGTGGACCCGTCAATTTAGACACCACTATATATATATCCTAACATGACGTCCTAGCCCGTCGAGTCTTTTCGACCCGTACAACTTTATTGCTTACAATCAATCAAGCATGTCATGCCAAATGTTTTATCCCTAATCACTGTCAAATACCAATGTATATTGTATATGAATAAAATACAACATTCTCACTTTTCCCTTGTCGTGGAGAGCAAGCTCGGGATTGGTCCTTCACCTTCCCTCGTAACTCTCCTCCACTTACGGTTTTGCCTTATTCTCCAACTTCCCCACCTGCGGTTCTTCTTCTTCGATCTGCAGCTCCTCCTCGGTTGGTCTGCGGCTCATGCTTGCCTCCCTTCTCCTTTTTCCTCTTCTGATCTCTCGCACATTATTCTCGTCGTTCCTCTCTCTCAAATCTGCCTCTCAATTATTCTTCATCTCGGCTATTCTCCATTCTTTCGTTCTCTTCCCTCCCAACATCACTCTCTCTAGTCTTCTCGTATCCCTCTTCTTCTTCTTCTTATTCCACTCCCGATATCTTCTCCTCCTTCTCTTCTCTTCCCGAGGGTTCCCTTTTCTTCTTGGACAAACCCGCACAAGCGCACACACATACACAAGAGCGCATGTTTCATTTTATAGAAAAAAATGTATTTAACAATATTAAACATATTGTCAAATACAAAATTAACTCATTTTTCGGGTGACGCAATAGTTTCATGTATATTTTGAATATTTTTTAAATAATTAATTAACGATCAATTATACATTCGACCAAAAAAAAAAAAAACACTTCTAAAATTGACATCCTACACAATCCTACTCCAAGATGGATGATGGCCAGAGACATTTCCACCTTGCAATATCTTCTTTACAATTTAGCTTTCGCATTCCTCCATAGTATCCGTCTTCGTCATTACCTTTCTCTCTATGATCTTTCCTGTTGATCATTGTTTTTCTCCACCTTGATCCAATTGTGTACTGTTTAAATTCCAGCACTAGTATCTCTGTTTTCACCATTAATTCATCAACACTTAACCATTTAGTACAACAGGTGAATACATGCCATAAATCTTTAATTTGGAAACAACATTAATATAGAAAGGTTAATGTCACATGATTATGGGGTTATGTTGAATTCTGATGCAAGAGGACAGTAAGAAATTCGAAAACCTTGTCTTTGTTTAATTGATTTTACGCTTTGATTCTGATGCAACAAAAGGGGGTAATTTTTTTTTAGGAGTGATAAAGAATCATCGTCTCTTAAATATTCACTTTATTCAACTAATTTTAGGGAATTTAATAGCCTTTGTGAGCTGAGGATATGAGTAAATATTTGAATGTGAAATCCAATTTTAAACACACCCAACCAAAATTCCATTTCTAAACCATAGAATATGAAGCCGAGAACTCACCACTAATATGGCATTGACAATGGTTGAGATTGCCATCACATGAATCCAGGTGGCCAACAACACTATACCACCATCCTACACAACAACATCACCCAAGCTTGCTTTAAAATCAGATTATTTCCAAAAAACAAGCATTAGATTATAATGTACCGTAAGGAAACTCTTTGTTTCTTCTCCATTGGATCTCGATGTGATCTCCAGGTTTCAACTCCTTTAAAGAATCTGATATATAGAGATGATGAGGTGATGCATCAATGGGAGTTGCTCTTATCCTCTCCCATGTCACATCCTTTTCAACCGCAATTGCTCTTCTACCATGTGGTGGAAACCTAAAATCCACAATGGAGTCTAGTTTACAACTTTTGATGAAGAATAAGCAAAAAAAATTGTATTTTCTATGGGCATGAGATATTTAATTTATACCTAGCTTGAAAAGTATTTGTGTGAGTGTCATAGCTTAGATGAGCATCATAACATGACAACATGAACCCTACATGTCCATTCTGCTTTTACACACCAAAAATCATATACTACTTTCATCAAATCCATGAAGCACAAAATGGATAAAATATGTGTATGAAATTGATGATTACCTCACGGTTGTATACTTGAGCTGGGAACCAAAATCGACCTGTTTCAAGAGAAAGGTAGAAGCTCATGGTAGAATCAAGTGACACAAAAGGTACATCTATCATCCTTCGATAATCATCTCGAAAAATGGAAGAATGAGATCGAATCAGAGATATGATTTTGGCCAACCAAGGACGTCCAGTTTGGTGATGAGGAGAATCAAGATGATATGGGGAAGACCTATAGCATTGCCACTCTTTGTGAGCAGCAGGTCCAAGAATTTTTCCCCATTTGGTTATCAAGTGCTTCTCCCACAAATAATCGCTCACACATCTCTCTCTTAAGGAGCTACATACCCTAGACAAGCTACATAGTTCAGAGGGAGGAAGAAGGTCGAGAATGCAGTCGAGAGGAAGGTCCGGAAGGTCAAGAATCGACATTTGGTTAAGAACTGGAGAGGCTAGGTCTGGTGTGGTCGGGTGTAGGATTTTCATGAAGAGATTCTTGTAGAAGTAGAACGAGAACAAGGTTTTGGTTTTAGATACCCATGTAGGTAGGCGTAGAGATTTGAAAAACAAGAAGAAAGATATACAAGTGATCAATAAGTATAGAAGCATTTAGGTAGTACTATTTTTGTTGTGTTACCTTTAAATTTGTTGTTTCTGAAGCATAAATGGAAATAAATGATAAATATATAGCCAATTGGCATTAAAGGATGATATAACCAATCCCAGGATGACAATAAACAATTCCACTCTCTTGTTTAAGAACTTGAAACCATTTTATTGAAACCAAGAGAGAGAACTGGAGAGTTGGACTAAAAAAACCTAGATTTATAAGAATGAGAAACCCTTATAAAATCCAAAATTAAAAAAGCAAAAGCTGGAATAATGTGGAAAGATATAGCAATTATGCATAAACTTAATGGGTTACTGAACCTAAAAAATCAACAAAATCAATACATAAGGAGAACTGTATAATAATACTTATAAAGTAGTAAACAACCGATGAGGAAGAAGAAGAGGAGGAGGAAGAAGGATTGGAACTCCCTCGACACCTCCACCTTCTTCAGAAAGAAGTTTTCTTTCTTCTTCCTCCAAAGCCCTCAATTACGAAATAACAAAGTATGATGAGAACAATCAACTATTCCTTTCTTATAAAAGTCCTAATTTTAGACAAACTATCTATTTTTTTTACCGCTCACACAAAATAGCAAATACTTTCATTAGGATAAGATGAGAGGTTACTACTTAATTTACCTTTTTGTCAATAATATCAAAGTGAGAGAAATTCTACTTCCATTCCATAGATACCACAAATCATTCTTTAATATTAATCTCTAACTTCCAAATCCATTGTCCCTTTTCTTTTAACGTTCATATATATGAAGAAGCTTTATCTCCATTGCATGCGAATTCAATTGCCAAAAAAACATCTCATACAGTTATACACCATAAAATAAAACGAGAAAAGGAAAAACATGCTTCTAAGAGCATCTCCATTGGGGTATCTAGTTTACATACCTTCTAATAAGATGATAAAAAATACTAAAAAATGAGAGAGAGGATGAGATAAAAAAAAACTTTCTTTAAGAATCTCTAGTATCTTATTAAGAATCCCCAGTTAATTACATATTGGTTTCTCTTTTCCAACAAATTTATTACTAATATACTCCATTAGTATCTATCTAATAGATATGCTCTAAGACCATCTCCAATGGGTTTCCCTATTTTTTCTTCTATAACAGAGGAACTCTATAATAGAAGTGAGTTTTACTCCAATGGTCTTCTATTCTCACCTCTAAAATAGAAATTGCTATTTTTTCCTCTATTTATAGAAGCAAAAATAGAAGACTATTGGAGATGCTCTAAGACATAAATCTAGTACAACTATCGAATATGATAAAAACGAAAATTTTATTTATTTCTTACAATGGGAATGCTCTACTTTCTAATGTATCTTTACCACTTTCCGCATTCCTCTGTGCTCACTCGAAAATGAAACTTTTGCGGTAAAAATTCTCAGACTGTAAAGTCAATACTTGAGAATAACTAGGGTTATACAGCTTATATAATACTCCCTCTATTTCTTATCAATCCATTTTTAGGAAAGAAAATTAATTCAAAAGATCTATTTTTTTAAGTTATCTATGCACTTTTTAATAGTTATTGATGATTGAATTGTAAATATCAAAAAAAAAAAAAAAAACTAAATACTATTGGTTTAGAGTTGTAGAAAACTGTAAATCACAAAAAGTAATGTATTTATAATGAACTTTTAATATGTTTTCTTACTATGTCTGAAAAATCTAAAAAATGGATTACTTAGAGATAAAAGGAGTATATTGTTTAGAGAAATGGATATAAAACAGAAGTAGATAAGTTCTCATATTATCCTCATATGCTTTATGTTACCCTTTTGTTTTGCATGCTTTTCAGAATCTTTAAGACTCTCTTTTATAAAAATATTTATAAAAATATGTAGTTAGTCAAATCCATACCAAAAAATGTTCTTTTAAAAATCATTTGGTTACTTAAACCCAAAGCAACTTTTCTCATTACTTTAAAGTTTTGTATATTATCATCAGGTAAAAGTTTTGTATATTACTTCAAAGTTCCACATTACGGTTAAATAGTACTAAGTTCGTTCTTGGACAACAAAAATAAGCCTAAAATCCAGAGATCGATACGGCAACTCCTTGATCATTTTTGGAGTTTCTATTCTCGAACATAGCATGATAAGCGCGAAACTGATGAAGATTTCAAATGACAAGCATGCATGTTTCATGATATAACTCACTAAATCTCTCTCTTCTGGTCTTCCCATGTACCCAGCAAACTCAAAAATTTCAAGACTATTTAACAAACATTTAGGAACAGAGTTCTCATCATTATATTTCCAGCTATCATGTTCATAGTCCTCACCAAAGTATGGATCACCCTGAGATTATATATAGATATTATTAAACGAAGAGAATTAACAAGACTACACTATAGAGTGCTTTTAGATTGAAGAAACTTACACTGACAAGAAGCTTGAGGTCCTGAGGACTCGTAGTTTTGACCAATTATCACGGTATGTATGTAGCTTCAGATGTTCCAGCTGATTAAAGACAATTAATCCCATAATGATACATAGACTGCATAGAGAAACCGAATTCAATCCCAAGAAAAAAACAAAAGTTAGCGTTTTAAGTGGTAATAATAAGAAGTACCTAGGTACAGATAATAAAAGGCGTTTAACAGATGTGATTGATTTGAAAAGCCTCTCAACGTCTTGTTTAACATATAAGATTTGCTTCTTCCACCTTAGGCATATGCATAATCAAATAGGAGAAACATTCTCCATAAAGGCTCGGAACATCGAAATATTTCAAAGAAGGGGTAACTATCAATAAAATTATGTAAGATAATAATTAAACAAAATAAAATAAAATAAAATAGTTTAATAGTGTCGACTTTAACTACAAGGGTGAGCAGTGTGACCCCTCTCTCGTGTATCATGTAGAATATGATAATTGATGATTATTATTCAACATAGAGATCACATATTTATCCAGCAGGTTGTTAGAATTGTTATGATCACAGTCCAAAGATACTTGGAGATTACGATATCTATACATGATAAATACAAACTTATAGATAAAAACTATCTATACTAATACTCCCCTACAAGTTAGATGTCGACGACAGAATCCAATCTTGTCTAAAAGAGCAAGGAAGCCATTACGTGCCAATGATTCTAGAGGCTTGGGGCAAAATTTTGTAATGTAAAATTTTAGAAAACTTAACTAACAATATATCATCTAAAATTTGTGTTAAAATAAAAATTTATAGAGTTTTTGAATCAAATACTAAGAATTATAAAAGATGATAACAAAAAGATTAATGATAATGATGATAAAGTTCAAATTTGTAGTTAAAAACACTTAAATATTGAAATTAACTGTATAAATTTATAAAAAATATTTGTCAAATGTGGCCTAAAAAAATATGATCGAGGATGTGGCCTAGGGCTATTGCCCCATTTTTTATTAAGTAAGCACGGCAGGAAGCGAGCACAAGGGAGAGGCTTTGCGAGTGTATCAACCAGCTGATCAGTGGAGCAAATATGAGCAACACGAGATTCTTGGCTTGCACTTGCTCCCGAACAAAGTGATAATCCAATGCAAGATGCTTCATGCGAGAATGAAACACCAGATTAGCAGAGAGATAAGTAGCACCAATGTTGTCACAATAAAGGATAGGAACATCAGTAGACTTAATACCAAGTTCATCATGAGAGAAGTAAGCTATTTGACTTCAGAACCAGCGGCTGTGAGTGCGGGATATTCTGCTTCCGTCAAGGACCTAGCAACACCTATTTGTTTCTTGGAGGACCACGAGATGGGCACTCGACCTAAGTATGCAATGTATGCACCCGTGGAGGTGTAGTCATCTCGGTTTCCAGCCCAATCAACATCAGAGTACACATGAAAGTTAAACGGAGCCTTGACAGAGAAAAAGATGCCCATGTTCGCATTTCCCGCAAGATGTCGTAACACACGTTTCACGGCTTCCCAATGGAGTGTGAGTGGCTGGTGCATATACTGAGATAGCCGGTTAACAGCAAAGGCAATGTCAGGTTTGGTCAATCCAAGATACTGGAGGCTCTCCACAGTCGCACGATAAGTGGAGGGATCATGAAGAATTTCACCGGAGGAAAATGTGAGAATATGACCAGAAGACATCGGTGTAGCGACAGACTTAACATCAGCCATCTTTGGCTTTTGAAGTAGGTCAGTGATATACTTTTTCTGCGTGAGATGAAGACTAGCGCTTGTGCAGTAAGCACCGTGCCAAGAAAGTAAGAGAGCTCACCTAAATCTTTGAGTGAAAACTTAGCTGCAAGATGATCAGTAACCTGTCTGATGGCGGGGATGGAGGTATCTATAATGATGATGTTGTCAACGTATATGAGCATGTAGACAAAGGAATTGCCAAAGCGTCAAACAAAGAGCAATTCATCAGCAAGAGATCTCTTAAAGCCAATACTTACAAGAAAGTCTTTAAGAGCATTGTACCACACACGAGGTGCATGTTTGAGGCCATACACTGCTTTGTTACACTACAAGAAAACAGGCCATTTGCCACTCCTACTATAGCCGCTATTTAGTCGCAAATAACGGTTTTGCGACTACTTCGCGACTCTTTCTGATGGTCGCAAAAAAACGGTCGCAAAATATGTTGGTCGCAACATGGTCGCTTATTTGCGATGGATTACAGACTTTTTTATATAGTCGTATATTTACGATGAAACTGTGACTAGAGTTGGTAGTTGTAAATTTCCGACTAAACCGCAACGAAGTCTACTTAGGGACAATTTTGTGACTATATATAAGAGTTCTATGTTTACGACCGTTTTGGGATTAACGATAGAGTCTGGGTTTAGCGACGGATTAAGGACGACCTATTAGTCCCAAAAGGGTTGCAAAGTCTGTTTTTAGTTTAGTAGCAGTTGAGTAGGAAATTAGTCGTTTATTATTGCGACTATGTTAAGACTCTGTTTTTGTAGTCGCTAAGGAATTCGTGTTTAGTAACTATTGTGCCACTACTTTGTGAATTGGTTTAGTCACAAAATAGTCACATTATTTGAATTGGTTTAGTCACAAAATAGTCACATTATTTGAATTGGTTTAGTCACAAAATAGTCACATTATTTGAATTGGTTTAGTCACTAAATAGTCACATTTTTTTAATTGGTTTAGTCACAAATCAGTAATGTTTTAGCAATCCTAAATCAGATTAAATTTGGAAAATCAAATGCTAATAATAAAAAGGAGTGATGATTTAAAGTACCACAGAAGCAAACTTATCATCCTAAACAAAAAGATCATCCTAAACATCAAATTTCGGTATTTTCTTGATGGAAGCACGTCTACAATGCCTCCGTTTGTCATGCGGATACCTTTGCCAACCGTTGGATCAAACCAATCACAATAGAAAAGTGTGATCTTTAGGTTAATAATGCCAGGATACTCGAGCTCGATTATGTTTTCCACGGTCCCATAAAAATCATCCTCTATAGATGCTTCAGAATAATTTTGCCCTCGGACACATACCCCATAATTCATTGTCTTTTTGGTCTGCCCGTGTTCCCGCGTGTGAAACATGTAACCTCTTGTAAAATACATGGGCCACGACTTGATTTTGTTTTCTGGACCTTCAACCACTTCATGAACCCAAGGAGGAAAACTTTCAACACGGCTCATTGTATACACCTACATAACAAAAAAATTATAAATAAGTGAATTGAACCCATTCAGTAAAATTTTTTTTTTATAATAATTTATTTATATATACTTACATATTGACGAACCCAATCGCTAAAATCTTCATCTCTTTTCAATGTGACTTGACCATCGGTGAGTTCCGGATATTTATTCCGTATTTGAGCGTCTAACACACTATATTTCCAACATATATAAGACAATTAATCCATAAGATATATTGAAGATAAATCGCTATAAAAATAAATCAGAAATATATACCTCTCAAGGGGACGAAAGTAGTCACAATTCCGCAAAACATATGCATGTGCGCATTTATGATCTTTGTCAGATAGACAAAACTCTGTAATTTGGCCACTAAGACGACCGACTTGAGTGAATATATCCGGTACGGGTACTGGATACACAGGAACTTCTCCCGCATCATATCGCAATGACCTGAATAATATATAAAAGTTTAGTTAGCTTTCATTATAGTTTAAAAGACCTTTATATATTATACTGTAAGTATGAAATACCTCCTTCTACTAGCTGTAGAAATGTTTGAAGCAAAGTAGTGTTCTGAGAAGTAAGATATCTCATCATTAATATATGATTGAACGATTGAACCCGCTGGATATCTTTTGTTCTTCGCCTTCCCTTTCAAACGTTTAAAAAACCTTTCAAAGGGATACATCCACCTATATTGAACTGGACCACCAAGTTCGGCTTCATATGGTAGGTGTACAGGGAGGTGCTCCATGACATATTTTCTCTAAATTGCACAAAATCATCACAATATTCGCTTTCAACAATTGGACATGACTTAGCTCCAACGATCGACTACTTAAGTCACGGAAAAATGATCCGATCCCTACAATATATAAATGAAATCATTAATTAATTTGACATATAAATATAAATAAATTGCCATATATATATATATATACATATATATCAATTTTTTACCTGATATTGCAAGATGGACGTCACGTGGTAACAACTCTGCAAACACAAATGGAAGCAATCGTTCCATAAAGACATGGCAATTGTGCTTTTCATTCCTGAAAACTTCCCATCCTTGATGTCTGCACAACTAGCTAAATCAGCTACATACCCATCTGGAAATTTAACATCTTCTTTGACCCATTGAAGTAGGCTTTTTTTCCCTTTCGCACTCAATCTCCAAATAGGAAAAGGAGCTCGCCCACGAGCATCAACATGTAATTGACTTCGATCACAAAATCTTGCAACATCCATGCGGGACCTCACATTGTCTTTTGATCTGTCTTTCACATTCATAACAGTGTACATGAGATTATCGAGAATATTCTTCTCAATATGCATCACATCAAGATTGTGTCGTAAGTTAAGATAGGTCCAATACGGGAGTTTTCACAAGATGCTTTCTTTGTGCCAATTATGCCAACTTCCATAGCCATCCACTTTATTTTCATGCCCATTTCCTCCGCACTCAGAAGTCTTTGGCGGCTCGGCATTTCTTATACGCTCATGTAAGATCTGTTCACCCGTCAAATACTACGGTGGATAGTCATTCACTGCGTGTTTACGTTTGAGAAAGTGTTTTTTATCCTTTTGCATTGGATGATTAGTAGGAAGAAATCTCCTGTGGCAATCAAACAGACATGTCTTCCTACCAGCTGGCAATTGAAATGCATTTGTATCATCCATACAAATTGGGCAAGCTAATCTTCCGTTGTAGTCCATCCTGACAACATGCCATATGCTGGGAAATCGCTGATAGTCCACAAAAGGACAGCTTTAAGGTTGAAATTTTGAATTAAGGACACATCATATGCCTCCACTCCATTATACCATAACTCTGTTAACTCATCGACCAATGGTTGGAGAAAAACGTCAAGACTAGCTCGTGGATGATTCGGTCCTGAATTCAAAATCGTCAGAAACAAATACTCCGTGTTCATGCACATCCTAGGAGGCAAGTTGTATGGAGTCAATATCATTGGCCATAACGAATGGTGTTTCGAAATCCCAAAAGGATTGAAACCATCTGTACATAATCCAAGATAAACATTGCGCGGTTCTGCTGCAAATGAGGGATGCAATTGCTGAAAATTCTTCCACTCAGCCGCATCTGAAGGATGACACATTAATCCCTCCTCAGAGCTGTGCTCAGCGTGCCATCTCATAAAAGCTGCAGTCTTCTCAGATTGGTACATTCTCTTCAGCCTTTCCGCAATGGGTAAATACCACATCTTACTGAACGGTATTCTTGTTCTTCCTTCACTAGCCTTATACCTTGGTTTGCCGCAGAACTTGCAATGCTCCAACTTCTCATCATCTTTCCAAAAGAGCATACAGTTATCTATACATACATCATATGTACGACACGGTAATCCTAGCTTTCGCATCAAAGTCTCCGTCTCATAGTATGAACCGGTTGCCTGATTACCCTCTGGTAAATACTCCGTAAACAGTCATGTCCATGAATCCATACAGTTTTCAGACAAATTGTAGTCAACCTTATTGTTCATGAATCAAGCCGCCAACGATAACTACGACTGCCCTTCCCGACATCCATCATACAGTGGAGTGTTTGCAGCAGCTAGTATATCATAAAACCGTTTTGCTTCTTGGGTGGGTTGTTCATGAACATGATCATTTCCACTTTCATGTTCATGATACTCGTTATATGGTACAGAACCATGAAATGCATCATTCACCATCCCAACATATACATTCTCCCCAGCATATACATTCTCTCCAGCATATACATTTTCCCCATCAAATCCTATTGGTTCACTAGCACTAGCATAATCTGTATTATTAGCATAATGACTACTAGTTCCTTCCCCAACAACATCATAATCTTCACCATGTTCATACCATACATAATAGTTAGGCGTAAATCCTCTACTTAGCAAATGACTAGAAACTAAGACAGCTTTCAACGACTTCGAATTCCCACATACTACACAAGAGCAGTAAAACCTACCTCTGCTATTTTGTGCATGGCTACTAGCAAAAGCGATGAACTCTTCCACACCCGCCGAATAATCTAATGAGATATGATTAGTGAATGGATCAATCCGATTGTACATCCATGCTCTTGATTGATTGTTCCATATTGTTTTTTTTCTTTTTTTTTATAATCTTTTTTTTGTTCTTTTTTTTTTCCTTCTTCTCTCGTTTTTTTTTTCTTTGATGTCGATGTGAATGAGGGAAGAAGTGTGGTCGGATATATAGGAGATATTTTGCCACTCTTTTGCGACTAATTCAGAAAAAGTCACAAAATATCAGTACACTAACCCACATTGATCACGTTTTTTGCCGACATGGAGCGACTCTTTTGCTACTAATTCAGAAAGAGTCACAAAATATCGGTTCACTATGCCACATTGATCACTTTTTTTGACGACATGGAGCGACTCTTTTGCGACTGTTTTTCATGGAGTCCCAAAAGTTGGGTACATCTACCTTTCACATTCTGAACGTTTTTTGCCGACATGCCGCTAACTACTTTGCGACTGAATGATACTCGAAAACATAGTTGCAAATTGTCGCCATATTGTGACTAATTTGCGACGACTCTTACGGACCAGAACGGCAGTTGCAAAGTGGTCACAAAATGTATCTTTTTGTGACGAAATAATTTCAGTCACAAAAGAATACGTATTCAGTCGCTAAATTGAGACGAATTTGCGTCTGTTTTGTTTAGTCGTTAATAAGCGACGCTTTTCCTTCCGTTTTACCCGTAGTTGTTAATCAGTAGTAAAACAATCACAAAGTCGTCGCAAATATTTGCGACTATTTAATCAGTCACAAATGGTAGTCCCAAAATGCCTGTTTTCTTGTAGTGTTAAGGCGACACATATGATTAGGACGATCTTTGCCTATAACTCCCCACAGTTGAAGCATGTAAACCTTTTCTTCAAGCGGACCTTGAAGAAATGTGTTGTTGAAATCAAGCTGTTGAAGAGGCCAATTAGAAGCTTCAGCCGTTCCGAGAACAAGTCAAATAGTGGCATGCTTGATAATCTGGCTAAACGTCTCATGAAAATCCACACCAGGACGCTGATGAAAGCCTTTTGCAACAAGACGAGATTTGTAGTTGTCCACCAAACCATCTGGTTTTCATTTTATCCTATAAACCCATTTAGAACCAACAATGTTAATTAGTAGCATGAGCTCTGTCAACAAGATTAAACGTATGATTGCAGGCAAAGGCATCATATTCGGTGCTCATAGACCACCACCATTTCTCACCTATTAACACTTATGTGAGTCTCTGGCTCTAGTTCTTGAAAAAATAGTATGAAGACCATACTTGGTGCTTGATTTCTTGATGTTGTTCTTAGAACGAGTCACCATCAGATGAGTGTTAGTCACTAGAGCGAGTGACGAAGTGGATTCTGCTGGATCAGTCGCTACCTCTGCTTTAGTGGAAATGTTATAGTCTGGCTCTTGTGTCGTTGGAGACACAACAGCTACAAATGAAGGAGTGAAACACGGGAGAGTGGCCAAGATATGTGTTTGGGGAAAGACAAGAACAAGAGATGCAGACACAAAATCTAGAGGAAGTAGTGTTTTTGGAGGTGGACTGTGTTTGAGCTAAGAGACGGGAGAAAGAAAATACCGATTCAACAAAGTGAACATGACAAGAGATATAAACATGAGAAGTCTCAACATCAAGACATATGTATGCGCTCTGTGTAAGAGAGTACCCCATGAAGACACATGGTTTTGATTTTGGAGAAAACTTGTGTTGACCATATGGTTTGATCCAAGGATAGTAGATACATCCAAATGTACGCAGCTTGAAGTAGTTTGGTGTATCGTGAAACATCAGTTGAAAAGGAGTGTGATCCGACAGGTTTGGAGTGGTGAGACGATTGATCACTCCAGTAGACCGCCGCCGCAAAGGAATAGGTCCAGTAGGAGTGTGGAATCTGAGCGTGTGTGAGGAGAGATAGTCCCGTCTCCATGATATGATGGTGTTTACGTTCTGCCATGTCGTTGTGTTCAAGAGTGTGTGGAGGACTGGTGAGATGTGAGATTCCATGACTGGCAAGAAACTGTCGCAAGGCAAGATACTCGCCACCATTGTCGGAGAATAAGGTTATGATTTTGTTGTTGAATCGGTTTTCAACAAGAGATTTGAAGATGGGAAAGATATGAGCAACTTGAGACTTTGTTTTAAGGGGATAAAGCCATGTATAATGAGTATAATGATCAACAAAAATCACATAATATTAGTAACCATCAACTAAAATAACAGGAGACGTCCATACATAGAAAAGAATTTCTAGTGGACGACTAGAAGTAAAACTAGAGATTGAGAAGGGAAGCTTCTGACTTTTATTGATGGCACAAGAATTGCAAAATAAAGAAGATGATACAAAGGAAGAAATTGGTAAAGAAAATTTAGCTAACATAGTACAAAGTATTTGAGTGTTGGGATGTCCTAAACGAGAATGCCATTTGGAAGGAGATGACTTTATTGTGGAAAAAGCTAAAGCAAAAGGTTTGGAAGCAGAAAGCGGCCACTCATACATCCCCTCATTGGCCTTGTCTTTTAGTAGTGTTGTCCCCGTGTGAAGGTCCTTCACCTGAAAATTATACGGACAGAGTTGAACCATAACGTTATTAGTTTTACATAACTTGTTAACCGAGATGAGGTTTTCCGCATTTCAGGTACACATAAAACGTGCTGAAGTTGTAGAGGTTTGAGATGAGAGGGAAAAGAAACATAACCAGTGTGGGTAATGGGAAGTCCAGTACCAATCATCACATTGTCGTTACCACTGTAAGATGTCTGCAGAGAGAGGTTGTTGAGGTCACTGGCAATGTGATGTGAGGCAGCACAGTCAAGAAGCCAAGGAGTCAAGCCAGGCTAGGAGCCACTAGTGGTGTGGTGAGCTTGATGTTGCCATTGCAGAGCAGGAAGAGGCAGATGTGGAGCCTGTGAAGGACCAGAACCGCGAAATGACATGAACTGGTGAGCTGGGTATGAGAATTGTGGTGATGATTGGTGATATTGCGGACAACCTTTAGCACCATGGACCTGAACACCACAGATCTTACACCGGCCAGGATACGGTCGAGACGGACGAAAGCCACAACGAGAAGAGTTGGAACCACCACAATATGCTTGTCTGAAAAGATTTGTCGCATTAGCAGTGGCAGGAATATAGATGTTGGTTTCACCCGCAACCTTCAAAGCGTTTTTTCTATTGATGAGTTTTTCATGGAGCTCATCAATGGAGATTGGTGTATCACGTCCTTGAACCATTTCCACAATAGCTCTGTAATTTTTGTTGAGGCTGCTAGTGATGTAGTAAAGAATGTCTTCATGTGATAAAGGAGCATGATACTAGGATTTTGTATGTCCTAGCAGGTTCAATTAACCTTATACAGTTGTAATAATTAAGGTGTCAATTCAGTTGGGAAACTTTACTAACAATTGAGATGCAATTAAGTAATCACAAGTCAAGCCAATTCTAAGAGTGATTTTTATCTAACAATCCTAGAGTGATCATAATGCAAAACGGAATTGAACTACAGAACTAGAAACAAGAATGCATGACAAGAAGCGAAAATGAATGAAAACATAAACGAGTCTAAACATGAACTAAACAGCAAGAAGCGAAACAGTCTCAGGAATGCAATAAAAATCAGAAAGAAAGAAGTCCTAAGGATGGGAGTAATTGATGTCAGTGGAGTCTCCTAGTCTATAGAGTGTTTAACATGCCACAAGCAAACTATCCCTAAACAATGAACATCACGACTTAGCTAATCCAATCTCTTGACAGAAGCTACTCAGACTCAACCACTTCCAAACTTATCTCTCGCTAGAGAAACATGATCAAGCAGGCATGACGAACAAGTTCATTCATGTCAACAAACATCCTACACAACTAATCTCTTAGGCTAGGAATGTAAGTCTCTGGCAATAGTTGGTCAGACATTTCATCAAACACATTTTGGGTGTGGAAATGTCTAAGACCTAGTTCCAATTGATCAGAGAGAAACTAGTATTCTAACTCAAGTCCAGAAGAGAATCATACAAATCTAAGCTTAAACACCCTACATACTAAGATCATCCACCTAATATATCCCATTCTCAAGAACAATCACACTACTCAGATCCAGAAATCATCATCAAGGATACAAACTCGGAAAACATTGAATTAAGCATAGTAAGATAGATAAAAATGAGATGAACAACTTTGTAAAAGAAATCAAATGCAAAAACTAAATGAATTAAAAGATATCTGGATACAAATTCTCAAAACGTTTTAGGTAGCTAGATAAAGCTTAAGGAAAAAACCGAGATAAAAGATGTCTGAGTAAAAAATTTAACAAAATGTATTTATAGAAAAACATGGAAAGCCCTAAAATATAAAACGATAAGATAGAATGTTGGTTCGGGAATTGGATTGTCCAAGCCGCGTGTTTTCAGTCCTGGGAGTGCGTCGGTCAAGCTGGGTCGAGTGGAGGGGTGTTGGCTCGAGCTGGGTCGAGTGGAGTGGTGTTGGCTCGACCCAGAGTGGTGTTGGCTCGACCCAGAGTGGTGGCTCGAGCTGGGTGTATACGCATCCACTAAAACGATGATAACTCTTGAACCACATCTCCGATTGGCTTGAAATAAACGGCATTGGAAAGATGACTTAAGTCCATACAACTTTGATGAAGACGTCAAAAGCTGAATCCCAAGGTAAAATCTTCACTCGACTCGATCAAAGAGGTGGAAGAAGTCAGATGACTGGCGTTGTCGGTCGAGCAGGATGACATCCATTCCAGGCATGATGGATCGAGTGGGATGCTGGTGCTTCTACCTGGGAGCGCGTCCAAGTTGCATGACATCCATTCCAGGCATGCTTGGTCGAGCCGTATGTCTCAACCTCCATTCGGTTCCAACAGTCTGACATCTCCTAAACACCTGAAATAACTCCAATATGTAAGATGTATGCAAGACCAATGCAAAGACTACCTAGATATGCATATTTAGCAAAAGAGGCTGAAAATAATGCAAAACAATGAGTTAAGAGAACAAAATGAATAACAAATGCATGATGAAAGAGTGTAAAATATATACATATCAACTCCCCCAAACTTATTCTTTGTTTGCCCTCAAGCAAATAACAAGAGCAAAGTATGGAAGAGTGGTTTGAAAATGGGGTCTCAGAACCTAAAACTTGCTGAATAAAATGGTTAGAATCAAGGTCATTGTTTTTAGTTCTATGATGCATGGTAAAGGAAGTCTAAAAAACTACAAGTTCATCACAAGCTGAAACAATTCCAATCTTTAATCTACACATGCAATCCTATCAATCATTCTTTTTAACATTCATTAACAAAGAACCATGAATCAAGCTATGCAATGTCAATGAACTCATTTGGCTAGGGTGAAAGGTCAGAGACGAAGATGGTCTCCTTATCAAGTGGTTTTATCAATACAGAATAAGGTTCTCTCAGAAGAAAGGAGTTGAGCTTAAGAGAAGGCTAAAGGTTGAAACCAACTGATACATACAAGAGCAGCGCCCTGTCTATCCAAAGGTCCCCAAGGAAACTCAGCCCTAACATTCTAACCCAGAAGTTGGTCCTATCTCTACCCTTCATCAGAAACATCATCTCTTACTCTTTACACTTAGTCTAAGGAGGAGTTCACTTCTTTTCATTCCAGCGGATTGGGAAATCTTCACCATCACTATGGTTTTTTTTTTTCTTTTCTTCTAAGGACTCTAGACATTTTAAGCATTTTTACTTTCTTTTCTTTGTCTAATCTTTTATTTTATGCCCAGAACCAATAACTCATTTTACTTTGCTCAACCCAAATCCTTAACTAGGCTTGTAAACTTTGAAAACACATCTCCCTCCTAAAGACTTTCTACCTTTTACTTTCTTTTTTTACTCTTCACTTTTCTGCACAAATCCATACCCAATACCCAAAATCGAGTTCTCACCTAGTCCTACTAGTCTGGATAACGCGAACTAGAACTATACAGGATCCTACTCTTGTCGGTTAGAACCTAACACTTTCTAACAAGTTCAACTCGGAAAAGGCCAGACACTCAAGAATACAATTGGATTGAAAGAACGGTTGGTTAAGGGTGCGGGAAACTGTTCCAAGTTGGGAATCAGCTACTTGGATTGACAAGGGTGGTAAAAATGTGAAAGACAATCCAAGTATGTATATGGTATCCATGAGTTCGACTTCAACGCATAACAAGATAATTGCAAGTCAGGATTAGGTTCAGGTAGATAGGGAATTACGTCAATTCAAAACATGCTTCAATCAAGACTAGAATGCAATTTTGAGAATTCAAAACCTGGTATAGTCTTACATTTCAAGTTCAATCAACAAGCATCAAAGAACTAATAGCAAGGGCCTTGATCCTATCCTATTGAATTCAGCATGCTACCAAGGTTACAATCATCATCAACCCCTATGCTAAATGCAATAACCCTATATGAATAACACTAGACTCAATCCTAATATGCAAGTGCAATCTACATGAACACTCTGTTTTTGTGGAAATTTTTGATTTTTTCAATTTTTTTTGGTTTTTCTATGCAGATAGATGGATGCAAACTCAAACATGATATTATGCAAAAATTTAAAATAAGAATCAAAAAATACAACATCAGATACATCATCTCAAACCCTCCCCCAAACTTCATTTACACAGTTTCATTTGTAAGAAAAAATTTCAGAAGGATTTAAGAATCACAACACAAACAATGCATGAATGAAATGGTATATACAAAGGAAAGATAGGAGTACCTCAGTAGTAGAAGAAGGAGTCGGTGCTGCTCGAGCGAGAGGGTCCTTGGTTCCAGTCGAGTGAGATGCAAAAGTCTAGAATCACCTTGATGTCTGATTGATAAGGAAGAAGGTCGGTTCTCCGGAGATGAAGGTGGTGACTCGAGCGAGACGTAGTCGATGGGTCGAGTCGTCAGGATGTTGGTGCCGGTCGAGTCGAACATGAGTGACTCGAGGTATGCTACACGGCGTCGGTCGAGTGGGATAGTATTGGCTCGAACAGGACATGTGAGAAAGGTTGACTCAAATGTTACAGCTCCGGCGATGGCGGACCAAGTGACAGAGTGTGATTCCACTCCAGTCGAATTGCTGGTTCTCCGCGTGTTGACGTGAGATGTGCGAAGTGAGGTGCGCTTGCAACTCGGGTTACGATGGGGAGAGAGGGATCAAGTCGAGGGGTGGTGGCTCGAGCGACACTTAGCTTCAGCGGATCGAGTGATAGAGTGGAAATTGCAAGACTATGAAGTCGGTCGAGTCAGCCAAGTCGACTCGAGGGAGATGAATCCAGCAATCGAGTGGTCCTGTACTGGCTTGAGCGGGTGAGTGGAGTAGACGCGGCTTGAGGGGTGGGAGATCGAGTCAATGAGTGATTCTTTCACTTTTCCTTTTATGTTGCCCATATTCCCTTCTGCAGATTCCTGAACACTAGAAAACTAAAAACGAAAATTAAAAACACAAAGATCCTAAAGAATATTTACAGTGATACCTTTCGGACTTCCTCACAAGTGAGCTTGTTTAAAGTCTCTGAGCTTGACTTTGCATACTCTTTATGCTTTGGGAGGGTCATAGAGAGGCTTTGGAGACCCCTCTAGAATGTTTGGTCTAAGCAGATACTCTTTAACATTCTGCCCAGGTTTAATAAGAAAAGATCTTCTCTTCTTCATTATCCCCAACCTCTGCCTTGCTTTTCTTGGAGAAGAAATTTTAACTTTACCCTGGAGCTGCATGATTTGCCCATTCATCTCCTTCACCATGGTTGTTAACTCCGTCACTGCATCCCTTAGAATCTTGGTTGTTTGGAGTTCAGACAAACTGTCAAGTGCGGGAGGACTTGTCTCTTGCGGTTAGTGATTAGGAAGCAGGTCCCGACGCTTAGGGAGGGTAACGACTGCAATCGAGTTGGAGAATGGTCGAGTGACACTTTGAGTTTCTCCTTTGGTTACCAAAACCTTTGTTTCTGCCTCATTCACACCCTCAAAGATGTCAAACCCAGTTTTCAGATCTTTCTCTTCAATTACGAAGGTCTGCCCATCAATAGTTGGGTTCTTCTTAGAATCCATGATATCAAACTTCATCTTGAAGTTTTTACACAGATTGAGATCAATCATCCACTTCTTGACATCAATGAATGCTCCAGCTGTAGCTAAGAAAGGTCTTCCCAGGATTACTGGATCTTTAGGCTCTTCATCCATTCCCAGCACCACAAAGTCAGTAGAAATCTCAGCTTGTCCAATTTTGATGGGCAGGTTCTCTAGTAGACCATGAGGCAATCTAGTAGTCATATCAGCCAATATTAAGCGGAGGTTGCATAACTTGTATTTGTTGAATCCTAGCCTCTGAGCTACAGAGAGTGGCATGAGGCTGACTGAAGCACCAAGGTCACATATGCACTTTTTGAAGGCCAATGGACCTAGAGAACAAGGCAAGGTGAAAGAACCAGGGTCCTCTAGCTTTTTTGGGATAATCATCTTCTGAATAACAGCCTTGCATTCATGAATAACCCCACCTATTACATGTACTACTCTCTCATCTTCCAGAGCCTTAGCTTGAGCTTCTTTAGCTATCT
Source organism: Camelina sativa (assembly GCF_030686135.1). Lineage (NCBI taxonomy): Eukaryota > Viridiplantae > Streptophyta > Magnoliopsida > Brassicales > Brassicaceae > Camelina > Camelina sativa. The sequence continues at coordinate 20,511,688 of NC_141884.1, read as the reverse complement.
CCTCCTTCGCTTTGGTCCTTTCTATTACCAAATCAGTTAAAAACTTTTGATATTGAGGCACAAGTGCAAATGCATCAAGCAAAGGCATCCTAAGTTCAATCTCCTTGACTTGTTTTTCGAACAGAGCTTTATACTTCTCAGTAAACTCCTTCTTAAACCTCACTGGAAATGGTAGAGGTGGCTTGTATGGTGGAGGAATGAATCTCACAGGTTTATCTTTGGGAGCAGCGGATTCTTTAGTAGCTTTAGGATCAGATTGCTTGGCGGACTTAATTGGTTTGACAACCCGTCCCGCGGATCCCACTAGCCCACCGCTAGCTGCCCCAACGGACCGTCCGTGGACCCTGCTAGCCCACCGCTAGCCGTCCCAACGGACCCTAAGCTGGCTGTGCAGGGCATCGATCCTAACCTCTCACTGTGGACAGGAACTATTCATCCAAATCCACCAGTAGGCAATTGGTGCGCCAGGCGTTCCTTGAACCCTGGTCCCCATCCTTTAACAACCTTCCCACAGGACAAGCTGTCACTAGTTGACCTGCAGATTAACTGGTGACAGCATGTCCTGTGGGAAGGTTGTTAAAGGGTGGGGACCAGGGTTCGAGGAACGCCTGACGCACCAATAACCTACTTGTGGATTTGAATGAACAGTTCTTATCCACAGTGAGAGGTTAGGATTGATGCCCTGCAGGGCCAGCTTGGGGTTCATTTGGACGGCTAGCAGTGGGCTAGCAAGGTCCACAGACGGTACGTTAGGGCAGCTAGCGGGGGGCTAGTAGGGTCCACGGGATAGGTTATCCCAACGGACCCCAAGCTGGCCCTGCAGGACATCGATCCTAACCCATCACTGTGGATATTCAAATCCACCAGTAGGTTATTGGTGCGCCAGGCGTTCCTCGAACACTGGTCCCCACCATTTAACAACCTTCCCACGGGACAAGCTGTCACCAATTAACTGAAAGGACCGACCTTTTGTTTTTTAAAAATAATAAATAATAAATATATAAATATAATATAATAATAACAACTAAGCTAGTGGTCTCATATCCACTAGCCATCTAACCACAATCACAATCAACAGCGGAATAACAATACCAATATCCAATAAATATCCAACAAATATATATAGCCAATATTCCAAAACATAACCAATATCCAAATAACCAATCATTAGAAAACATGGAACCAGCAACCTAGCAATGTTTCTAATGACCCAACTCTAGCAACCTAGTAATGCCAGACAACATCCAATCGAGTCTCTAGAACATTGTCCTCTTCATTGCCTTGATTCCATGATCACACTTTACCTTTACCTGCACCACGAACACAAATTGAGATGCATGAGTATTTTATAAACACTCAGTGAGGCAATCCTCCTATCTACAGGGCTATACACACAAGCAACAGTAATTCCAATGTTCCAAACAATCAACAAACAAAACATACAAACCAGGAAAACAAACATCAACTCGCTGGAAGGGAGGTGTCGACCGACACTAGCCAAGTGACGACCGACATTGGCTCAACGGTGTTGACCGACACTACCCCACAGTGTTGATCGATGCTGCTTCACTGGTGTCGACCGACACCAAGTGGTGTCGATCGACACTCCCTCTGCATCCGCGATCCAGATGAAAACGAGAGTCGAATCTCGCTCCAAAACACCACCAAATTGTCCAATACTTGAGACCCAAGCCTTATACACTCATAGGAACCTGTAGCAATCAATCCCAGCAAGAAAAACACACAAACACAGCAACAAACAAGCAAGAACAAGGAATCACATGCTTAGATTAGCCATGGTCATGCACTCACCTCTTTACAGGAAGTTTCTGACCAACAATGATGAATCTCACACTCCCAGCAAGCTTCCCACACGTTCCTAGCCTTGAATCCTCACTCCCACAGCAAGATCTCACCCGTAAAGCCTTGAAATCTCACCAAAACTCACACAAACTCAAGAACACACATTTCTCTTCTTTTTCTCTCTGTTAAGCGGCCAAAAAAACAAAACTCCACGACCTAGGTCGACTTGCCAATTAAATAATCCGGTTCTATAGTTTTCCTTAAACCAAACTGACCAAAATCGACAATTAAATAAATTTGGCCAAACCAGATAAAAGTTGGTGTCGACCGACACCCCGTTGGTGTCGATCGACACCCATCCCCAAAATAGACATTTTGGTTTGCGGATGTTACAATTCTCCCCCACCAACATAGATTCGTCCTCGAATCTCGAACAACCATCAGCCAAGGACTCCCCTGCAACCATCTCCACGGCCCGCACTCCTCCGACTGATTTACGGAAGGTCACCTCTAGTCGATAGACTCACGCTCCAAGCATTATTTGCTCTCGAATTTTGGACTTTCCTTTACTTATAGGCATAAACCTTGAGTTTTTATTAGCTCCTCATCAGACCTAAGTCTGCATGCCATAATGTTGGCTCCTCATCGGGCCTAACCCCTATGCCATAATATATATAAGGAAAATCCAATACTCGTCTCTCGGGTTGCCACCTTACAGCGCGCCTCCGGATCGTCATCCGAAGTTGATATACCAACCATACTCCCAAGCCACAAAGTCTCAGAATATGGCAGTACTAGGAGAACCTAAGTCCCCCAAAGGTTGCGAGCAAACAATTCTGAACACGTCTGAGTCCTATCCCTATTCAGGTTTCCTTCCCGTGGCTCGTGTAAAACATCTCAATGTCCTACCAACCACATATCCCCTCACTGGAATATACCTAATGACCACACAAGGATCATATACATGCCACAAGGCCAAACAATCTGTCCTAAACAGGACCGTCACAAAGACCAAACAATCTGTCCTAAACAGGACCGTCAGAAAGACCAAACAATCTGTCCTAAACATAACCGTCACAAAGACCAAACAATCTGTCCTAAACAGGACCGTCACAAAGACCATCTGTCCGGGAGGACCGTCACAAAGACCATCTGTCCCGAAGGACCGTCACAAAGACCATCTGTCCCGAAGGACCGCCTAAACAGGCACTCTGGCTAAATAGCCCGTCACAAAGGCCACACATCTGGCTAAACAGCCCGCCACAAAGACCACACATCTGGCTAAACAGCCCGCCACAAAGGCCACACAATGTCACAAAAGACTACCACACATGGGCACAATGAATCAAAAGTCCGCCACTAAGGCCACACGACTGGCTAAACAACCCGCCACAAAGGCCACACAAGCCCCTCCAAGGCTCTCCACCACTAAAATGGACAAATTCTAACTCACATAAAACTTTCCATTTTTAGCACCTTCCACCTTTGGAAACTTTCCACTTTTAGAAACTTCTATTCAGGAAACTTTTCCCAAAACCCTGCCTCACGGAAACTTTGTACCCCGAGCACCACCTCATCTTGTTACTGAGTCGCACAACCAACCATCCCAAGCGACCGAGTAAACAAGAGAGATGGGCTGAAATACTCCATTCCCGCTCCAGCCACGGATTACATATGGGACCAGGCTAGACAAGTTCAAGTCGCGGCTTGCTTCTCATACCACTTCTTAAACCTTGCCTTCATCCTCGCCTCAGGCTCCCAAGTCTGCTCCTCCACATCATCACAGTCCCAAAGGACTCTCATCAAAGGAATCTTCTTCTTCCAAAGTTCCTTGATCCTCCTCCCGAGAACCCTCACTAGTCTCGCCTCCACAGTCATATTAAGCTGAAGATCTTCAGGAATCTTAGGCAACAACGGATCATCCTCACGAAGACACTTCCGCAACATATACACATGGAAAACCTTGTGGAGTGCACGCATAACCTCAGGTAGCTCCCGTCTATATGCCACTTGTCCAACCCGCTCAATCACTCTGAATGGACCCATATACCTCGGACTCAACTTGGTCTCAGTCAATGACATGTTCGGACCCCGCAATATGGCCATCTTGAGGTACACTCTGTCTCATACCTGAAACTCAAGATCTGTCCTCCTCCTATCAGCATAACTCATCTGCCTATCCTGAGCCTCCTTCATGTTCAGCTTGAGAACCCGAATCTTCTCTGAGGTCTCCTGAACAAAATCTGCCGCGAACATGCTCCTCTCCCCCACCTGAGTCCAGCATAACGGTGTACGACACGGTCTCCCATACAAAGCCTCATAAGGAGTCATCCCAATACTCGCCTGGTAACTGTTGTTGTAAGCAAACTCTACCAGGTTCAGGTGATCTGACCAATGGCCACCCCAATCCAAAACACACATCCTCAGCAAATCCTCCAGCGTCTGAATCGTCCTCTCTGACTGTAATAAGTTGTACTCATATGCACCTTAGTGCACATCTCTGCCTGAAATGCCTTCCAGAATACCGAAGTGAACTTAGAATCCCTATCAAACGCAATACTCGCTGGCACCCCATGCAACCTGACTATCTCCCTCACATACTTCTTAGCCAAGACCGCTGCTCCATCAGTCTTCTTAATGGCCAAAAAATGTGCTGACTTAGTCAACCGGTCCACAATGACCCAAATAGCATCAAACGTCCTAGACACTAACAAACCCACCACGAAGTCCATAGTAATCATATCCCACTTCCACTCAAGAATGGGTAGACTCTTCAGCAAACCGCTAGGAACCTGATGTTCAGCCTTCACTAGCTGACACACATCGCACCTCGCGACCCAACTAGCTACATCCTTCTTCATCCCAACCCAGTGATAGTACCTCTTGAGATCACGGTACATCTTAGTCGCTCCTGGATGAATAGAAAACCTGCTCGCATGAGCCTCTCTCAGGATCTCCTACCTCAACTCCTCATCTTTGGGCACACAAATCCGACCGTGCACCAAGATAGTACCATTATCTGAGACCTGATACTCTGAATCCACATCCTTTGAGGCATTAACCAGCCCCAAATCCTTCTCCTTAGCCAACCGCACCCTACTCATAAGATCTGCTCTATCAACCACCTCCAAACCCAACGGTTCCTGTGCAACAGCACACAACCTTAACGCACTGATCTCTCCTACCATAGACTCCATCTCCTGCTCCTGAGCCGAAGCTACCCTCTTCCGACTCAAAGCATCTGCAACCGTGTTAGCCTTACCAAGATGATAGGCTATCTCCAAATCATAATCCATCACATTGGACCCCAATAGCCCACCGCTAACCGCCCTAACAAGTCAATTGGTGACAGCTTGTCCTGTGGGAAGGTTGTTAAAGGGTGGAGACCAGGGTTCGAGGAACGCCTGGCGCACCAAGAACCTACTGGTGGATTTAGATGTCCACAGTGAGGGGTTAGGATCGATGCCCTGCAGGGCCAGCTTGGGGTCCGTTGGGACGGTTAGCGAGGGGCTAGTAGGGTCCACGGATGGTCCGTTAGGGCAGCTAGTGGGGGCTAGTGGGGTCCGCGGGACGGGTTGTCACAATTGGATCCTTGAGCACCTCGATAGGATCCTTTATCTGAACTTCATCTTGAAGAAAATCCTCCCCATCTAAACTCTCATTGTCCTCAGTGAGCCGTACTTCTACAGCTTGGGTGGTGATTGCATGGATAGTGCATAGTCCTTGGGTTTTGAACTGCTTTTCTAAGTAGTATGCCAGGTGTTGGGGTAGAAGCAGTCTTGCCTTCCATATACTTCATCTTGGAGTTAAGAGCTTCAAATTTGACGTTCACATGATTGTAAGAACATTTCATCCTCTGACTGAATTCAGCAAACTTTGTGGTAGTATCCAGAGAACCACTAGCTTGTCCTTGAAGAATTTGTTGCATCAGGTGTTTCATTTCTTGATCAGGAGCTTGAGTAAGCTGAATCTGTTGAGGGTGAAATCCTGGCGGTGGTTCTGAGGGAGCTTGATAACCTTGCTGAAACTGTTGTTTAGGCACAAATCCTTGATTGTAAGGCACAAAAAGTTTTTGTTGACCTTGTGGTTGTTGTTGAGGAGGGTACACCTGATCCTGGGGATTTGCAACGTTGGTACTCCTGTAAGACAAATTGGGGTTCGTCTTATAGGGGTGTTAACCCTTGTTGTATCCACCGTGATTCTGGATGTAACTGATCTCTTCTAACTGCTCACCCTCCCTATCTTGAGCTTGGAAAGGTTCATCCTCAGCTAGGTAGTGGACACTCTTCTGCTGACTTAGCAAGATGCGATCAAGCTTCTCATTGAAATTCTTGAGGTCCTTCTTGTACTTCTCCTTAGAACCAGCATCACCTCGAACTGTGCGGTTGTAGTCTTCATTGTAGTTGCCGTCATACTGGGCGAGGTTTTCAACCAGTTGCCATCTTTTCTCTACGTCTTTGTTCAGGAAGTTGATGATAGAAGCAGTGTCAAGCAGCATGTGTATCTTTGGAAGTACACCACGGTAGAGAGTGCTCAGCAGTGACTCGTTGCTGAATACATAGTGTAGGCATTGGCTATGGTAACCCTTGAAACGTTGCCAGACTTCACAGAATGATTCTGAGTTCTTCTGAGTGAAGCTTGAGATGTCATTCCTGAGACGTGCTGTTTTGGCGTTGGAGAAGAACTTAGCCAAGAAGGCTTTCTTGCAATCGTCCCAAGTGGTGATGGTTCCCTTAGGAATATTTTTCTCCCACTGATGAGCTTTATCTCCCAGGGAGAATGGGAAGAGGCGCAGCTTGTAACCATCCTCACTCACGCTGTTGATATTGGTGAGATTGCACAGATGGTCGAACTCGTCCAAGTGGTCGACTGGATCCTCCATGGGCAACCCGTGAAACTTGTTTCCTTGGATCATGGAGATCAGACCTAATATGTCTATATTTTGCATCTCCTTAGCCTGTATTTGTCATGCATTTAGCTGGGACAACTAGTTATTTTGCATCATTTTAGAACCACTTTTGTACATTTTGCATATTTAGGAAGTTTCTGCATCATCCTTGCATACATTGCGCATTTCGGATTTTTTCAGGTGTCTAGGAGACGTTGGAAGCGCAGAGGATCGAGCCACACTCAACCTCTGCAATCAAGCCACGCTCAACCTCCGCAATCGAGCCACACTCAACCTCCGCAACCAAGCCACGCTCAACCTCCGCAATCGAGCTACTCCTCACTTCCACAATCGAGCTACTCCTCACTTCCACAATCGACCCATCCTCACTTCCACAATCGAGCTACTCCTCACTTCCACAATCGAGCCCTCCTCACTTCCACAATCGAGCTACTCCTCACATCCACAATCGAGCTACTCCTCACTTCCACGATCGAGCCATCACTCGAGCCACCGGTCTAGGGATTCAGCTTTTGACGTCTTCAACGAAGTTGTAGAGAATTGAGTCATATTTCCAATGCCGTTTATTTCAAGCCAATCGGAGGTGTGGTTCAAGAGTTATCATCGTTTTAGCGGATGCGTATACACCCAGCTCGAGCCACTTTCACCGACCATGCTTGAGCCATTTTCACTCACACCACTGGAGCCACTCCTACTCACTCCACTCGACCTCACTCTAGGGAGAGACGACACGCGACTCGACCGCACATGTCAGGAAGACGTTCCGTCTTACGCGCTTCAGGAGATTCCCAAACCGATGCTTCACCTTGTTGTTTTAAGTTTTAAGGATTTACATATTTTTACTATAAATACATTTTGTTAAGTCTTGGCTGAAGACATCTTAGTTTTATCTCGTTTTCTTTTGTAAGGTTTACCTAGCCACCAAAACCGTACTCTGATCTTGTATCCCGATATCTTTGAATTTATTCAGTATTTTGATTTGATTTCTTCTACAAAGTTGTTCTTCACATTTTAATCTATCTAAGAATGCTTGTTTCAATGTTTTCTATGTTTGCATCTTTGACTATGATTTTCGGATCTGAGTAGTGTGTTAGTTCTTGAGGATGGGATAGATTAGGTGAAGGATCTTAGGATGTAGAGTGTTTAAGCGTTGATTGCATGATTTCCTTCTGGACTAGAGTAAAAAATACTAGTTTTTCTCTGATCAATTGGGACTAGGTTTGAGACATTTCCACACCCAAAAGGTGTTTGATGAAATGTCTGACCAAGTAGTGCCAGAGACTTACGTTCCTAGTGTGACAACCCGTCCCGCGGACCCCACTAGCCCACCGCTAGCTGCCCCAACAGACCGTCCGTGGACCCCACTAGCCCACCGCTAGCCGGCCCAACAGACCCCAAGCTGGCCCTGCAGGGCATCGATCCTAACCCCTCACTGGGCAAATGGAACTATTCATCCAAATCCATAGTAGGTTATTCGTGCGCCAGGCGTTCCTCGAACCCTGGTCCTCACCCTTTAACAACCTTCCCACAGGACAAGCTGTCACCAATTGATCAATTGGTGGCAACTTGTCCTGTGGGAAGGTTGTTAAAGGGTGAGGACCAGGGTTCGAGGAACGCCTGGTGCACCAATAACCTACTGGTGGATGTGGATTTCCACAGTGATGGGTTAGGATCGATGCCCTGCAGGGCCAGCTTGGGGTCCGTTTGGGCGGCTAGCAGTGAGGCTAATGGGGTCCACGGGACGGGTTGTTACAATAAAAATCGATTTTTATGTGACAACCCGTCCCGCGGACCCCACTAGCCCACCGCTAGCTGCCCCAACGGACCGTCTGTGGACCCTGCTAGCCCACCGCTAGCCGTCCAACAGACTCCAAGCTGGCCCTGCAGGGCATCGATCCTAACCCATCACTGTGGATATCCCAATTGGTGGCAACTTGTCATGTGGGAAGGTTGTTAAAGGGTGGGGACCAGGGTTCGAGGAACGCCTGGCGCACCAATAACCTACTGGTGGATTGGGATATCCACAGTGATGGGTTAGGATCGATGCCCTGCAGGGCCAGCTTGGAGTCTGTTGGACGGCTAGCGGTGGGCTAGCAGGGTCCACAGACGGTCCGTTGGGGCAGCTAGCAGTGGGCTAGTGGGGTCCGCGGGACGGGTTGTCACACCTAGCCTAAGAGATTAGTTGTCTAGGATGTTTGTTGACATGAATGAACTTGTTTGTAATGCCTGCTCGACCATGATCCTCTAGCGAGAGCTAGGTATGGAAGTGGTTGAGTCTGAGTAGCTTTTGCCAAGAGATTGGATTAGCTAGGTTGTGATGTTCATTGTTTAGGGATAGTTTGCTTGTGGTATGTTAAACACTCTGTAGACTAGGATATTCCACCGACATCAATTACCCCATCCTTAGGACTTCTTTCTTTCTGATTTTTATTACATTCTTGGAACAGTTTCGTTTCTTGCTTTTTAGTTCATGCTTAGACTCGTTTATGTTTTTATTTATTTTTGCTTCGTGTCATGCATTCTCGTTTCTAGTTCGGTGACTCATTTCGGTTTTGCATTTTAATCACTCTAGGATTGTTAGAAAAAACACTCTTTTGAATTGGCTTAACTTGTGACTTCTTGATTGCATCTTGAGTGATAGTGAACCTTCCCAACTGGATTGACACCTTAAGTATTACAACGCATAAGGTTAATTGAGACCTGCTAGGATAAGACACACAAAAATCCTAGTATCAATTTGGTGTCGTTGCCATTTGGGATTCTTTTTGCTACATTTAAGATTTCAAGTTTTGCAAGATTAAGTTCTGTTACACAATCATTATGAGTACTGACTTGCTTTGGTTTTCTGCTTGTTTGTTTTGCATCTAAGGTACCTATTGATTGCAACCTTGCATGCACACCAGATCAAGAGGGCATCAGAATCTCCTTCCTGTGATCGACGAAATCAATCGGTTGCAACGCCCACGACAAGCTCGTCAACCCACTTATCATCCCGCACACGTCACTATGGAACACCAGAATGAACCACATCAGGGACCGCGAAACATTGGTGCTGGGGATGCACCGAACACTCATACTCAACGTGCTGGAATCGTCCCTCCTGCCGTGCCGAACAACAACTTCGAGATCAAAAGTGGTCTGATCACCATGATCCAAGGAAACAAGTTTCACGGGTTGCCTATGGAGGATCCACTCGACCACTTGGACGAGTTTGACCGTCTTTGTGGTCTCACCAAGATCAACGGCGTGAGTGAGGATGGTTACAAGTTGCGCCTCTTCCCTTTCTCCCTGGGAGACAAGGCTCATCAATGGGTGAAAAACCTTCCCAAGGGATCAATCACCACCTGGGATGGCTGCAAGAAGGCATTCTTGGCCAAGTTTTTCTCCAACTCTTGAACAGCACGTCTCAGGAATGAGATTTCCAGCTTCACTCAGAAGAGCTCAGAATCATTATGTGAAGCATGGGAGCGTTTCAAGGGTTACCACAGCCAGTGCCCACACCATGGTTTCAGCAACGAGTCATTACTGAGTACTCTCTACCGTGGTGTCCTTCCCAAAATACGTATGCTGCTTGACACCGCTTCTAACGGTAACTTCCTGAACAAGGACGTCGATGAAGGTTGGCAACTTGTGGAGAATCTCGGTCAGTCAGACGGCAACTACAATGAGGATTATGACCGCACAGTTCGCGGCGACGCTGGGTCTGAGGAGAAGTATAAGAAAGACCTCAAGAATGTCAATGAGAAGCTTGACCGTATCTTGCTAAGCCAGCAGAGGAGCATCCACTTTGTATCTGAGGATGACCCTTTCCAAGTTCCAGATGGGGAGGGCGAGCAGACTAAGGAGATCAGCTATGTTCAGAATCAGGGTGGATACAACAAAGGTTACAACCCCTACAAGACGAACCCCAATTTGTCTTACCGAAGTACCAATGTTGTTAATCCACAAGATCAGGTGTACCCGCCTCAACAACAACAACAAGGTCAACAAAAACCTTTTGTGCCTTACAATCCGGGATTCTCACCAAAACAACAATTCCAACAGGGTTACCAAGCTCCCTCAGGACCACCGCCAGGATTCCGCCCTCAACTAGTTCCGCCTACCCCAGCCCCAGATCAAGAAATGAAGCACATGCTGCAACCACTTCTTCAAGGTCAAGCTAGTGGTTCTCTGGATACTGCTAAGAAGTTTGCTGAACTCAGTCAGCGGATGGAATGTTCTTACAATGATCTAAATGTCAAGTTTGAAGCCCTTAACTCCAAGATGAAGTATATGGAAGGCAAGACTGTTTCTACTTCTACCCCAACAACTGGCCAACTACCTGGAAAAGCAGTTCAAAACCCCAAGGACTATGCTACTATGCATGCCATCACCACCCAAGCTGTAGATGTACGGCTCACTGAGGACACTGAGAGTTTAGATGGGGAGGAATTTCTTCAATATGAAGTTCAGATAAAGGATCATGTCGAGGTGCTCAAGGATCCAATTAAGTCAGCCAAGCAATCTGATCCTGATGCTACTAAAGAACCCAATGCTCCCAAGGATAAACCTGCGAGATTCATTCCTCCACTATACAAGCCACCTCTACCATTTCCAGTGAGGTTTAAGAAGTAGCTTACTGAGAAGTATAAAGCTCTGTTCGAAAAACAAGTCAAGGAGATTGAACTTAGGATGCCTTTGCTTGATGCATTTGCACTTGTGCCTCAATATCAAAAGTTTTTAACTGACTTGGTAACCGAAAAGACCAAAGAGAAGGAGGAGATAGCTAAAGGAGCTCAAGCTAAGGCTCTGGAAGATGAAAGGGTAGTACATGACATAGGTGGGGTTATTCATGAATGCAAGGCTGTTATTCAGAAGATGATTATCCCAAAGAAGCTAGAGGACCCTGGTTCTTTCACCTTGCCTTGTTCTCTAGGTCCATTGGCCTTCAAAAAGTGCCTATGCGACCTTGGTGCTTCAGTTAGCCTCATGCCACTCTCTGTAGCTCAAAGGCTAGGATTCAACAAATACAAGTCATGCAACCTCTGCTTAATATTGGCTGATAGGACTACTAGATTGCCTCATGGTCTATTAGAGAACCTGCCCATCAAAATTGGACAAGCTGAGATTCCTACTGACTTTGTGGTGCTGGGAATGGATGAAGAGCCTAAAGATCCACTAATCCTGGGAAGGCCTTTCTTAGCTACAGTTGGAGCATTCATTGATGTCAAGAAGGGGATGATTGATCTCAATCTGGGTAAAAACTTCAAGATGAAGTTTGATATCAAGGATTCTAAGAAGAAACCAACTATTGATGGACAGACCTTCATGATTGAAGAGAAAGATCAGAAATCTGGGTTTAGCATCTTTGAGGATGTGAATGAGGCAGAAACAGAGGTTTTGGTAACCATAGAGAAAAGTCAAAGTGTCACTCGACCATTCTCCAACTCGAGTGCAGTCGTTACCCTCCCTACGCGTCGAGACATACTTCCTAATCACCAACCGCAAGAGACAAGTCCTCCCGCGCTTGACAGTTTGTTTGAACCCCAAACAACCAAGATTTTAAGGGATACAGTGGCGGAGTTAACAGCCACGTTGGAGGAGATGAGAGGGCAAATCATGCAGCTCCAGGATAAAGTTAAAATCTCTTCTCCAAGAAAAGCAAGACAGAGGTTGGGGATAATGAAGAAGAGAAGATCTTTTCTTATTGAACCTGGGCAGAATGCTAAAGAGTATATGGTTAGACAAGACATTCTAGAGGGGTCTACAAAACTCAACTCGACCGACACCGGCACATCACGCTCGCGACTCGAACTTCCCGACTACCTCACTTGAGCCGCTCTCGCTGTTCTGAACCGACGAATCGAGCCAACCTTCCCAACTGCCTCAATCGAGCCACATTCCGACTTCCTCTCTCGAGCCACTCATGACATCCGCTCGAGCCCACATCAAGGCATGCACGGAGTTAAGCAACAGATCGAACATCAAGGGGATTATCAGCCCACAGAGGTGGTTGTGCTAGTATCAGATCATGGCGAGTCTAGAGTCGAAGACATGCAGTGTGACAAGCAGCCGAACATGTATCAGACCACGCAAGCGGTTGAGCAGCACGTCGACCAAACCACTGAGGACACCCCTGCGGATCCAGAACAAGGTGAAGGACAAAGTCAATATAACGCTCCTCCTTGGGCGAGCACCGACTCCTTCTGCTACTACTGAGGTACTCCCACCTTCCCTTTGTACATACCATTTCATTCCTGCATTGTTTCTGTTGTGATTCTTAAATCCTCCTACAAATTTTTTTTACACAGGAGACTGTGTAATTTAAGTTTGGGGGAGGGTTTGAGATGATGTATCTGATGTTGTGTTCTGTGATTCTTATTTTAATTTTTGCATTATATCATGTTTGAGTTTGCATCTATTTATTGCATATAAAAAAAAAAAAAAAAAAAAAAAAAAAAAAAATCGAAAATTTCCACAAAAACAGAGTGTTCATGTAGTTTGCACTTGCATGTTAGGATTGAGATAGGATCAAGGCCCTTGTTATTAGTTCTTTGATGCTTGTTGACTGAACTTGGAAATGTAAGATTGAAGCATGTTTTGAATTGATATCATTCCCTATCTACCTGAACCTAATCCTGACTTGCAATTATCATGTGATGCATTGAAGTTGAACTCATGGATACCATACACATACTTGGATTCTATTTCACATTTTTACCACCCTTGTCAATCCAAGTAGTTGATTCCCATCTTTGGAACAGTTCCCCGCACCATTAACCAACCGTTCTTTCAAGCCAATTGTATTCTTGAGTGTCAGGCCTTTTCCGAGTTGAGCTTGTTAGAAAGTGTTAGGTTCTAACCGACAAGAGTAGGATCCTGTGTAGTTCTAGTTCGCGTTATCCGGACTAGTAGGACTAGGTGAGAACTCGATTTTGGGTATTGGGTATGGATTTGTGCAGAAAAGTAAAGAGGTAGAAAGTCTTTAGGAGGGGGATGTGTTTACATAGTTTACAAGTCTAGTAAAGAATTTGGGTTGAGCAAAGTAAAAAGAGTTATTGGTTCTCGGCATAAAATAAAAAGATTAGACAAAGAAAAAGAAAAAAAAATGCTTAAGTTGTCTAGAGTCCCTAGAAGAAAAGAAAACGAACCATAGTGATAATAAAGATTTCCCCATCCGCTAGAATGAAAAGAAGTGAACTCCTCCTAAGACTAAGTGTAAAAAGTTTGAGATGAAGTTTCTGATGAAGGGTAGAAATAGGACCAACTTCGGTTTAGAGTGTTCTTTGGGTAGACAGGACGCTGCTCTTGTACGTATCAGTTGGTTTCAACCTTTAGCCTTCTCTTAAGCTCAACTCCTTTTCCTGAGAGAACCTTGTTCTGTATTGATAAAACCACGTGATGAGGAGACCATCTATGTCTCGAACCTTTACCCTAGCCAAATGAGTTCAATGACATTGATTAGCTTGATTCACGGTTCTCTGTTAATGAATGTTAAAGGGGATTATTGATAGGATTGCATGTGTAGATTTGAAATAAAGTTCCTTCACCATGCATCATAGAACTAAAAACAAGGACCTTGATTCTAACTACTCTATACAGCTTGTTTTAGGTTTTGAGACCCCATCTTCACACCTCTCTTCCATACTTTGTTCTTGATAGTTTGCTTGAGGGAAAGCAAAGAATAAGTTTGGAGGAGTTGATATGTCTATATTTTGCATCTCCTTAGCCTGTATTTGTCATGCATTTAGCTGGGACAACTAGTTATTTTGCATCATTTTAGAACCTCTTTCGTACATTTTGCATGTTTAGGAAGTTTCTGCATCATCCTTGCATACAATGCGCATTTCGGAGTTTTTTAGGTGTCTAGGAGACGTTGGAAGCGCAGAGGATCGAGCCACGCTCAACCTCCGCAATCAAGCCACGCTCAACCTCCGCAATCGAGCCACGCTCAACCTCCGCAACCAAGCCACGCTCAACCTCCACAATCGAGCTACTCCTCATTTCCACAATCGAGCTACTCCTCACTTCCACAATCGAGCCATCCTCACTTCCACAATTGAGCTACTCCTCACTTCCACAATCAAGCTACTCCTCACTTCCACAATCGAGCCCTCCTCAATTCCACAGTCGAGCTACTCCTCACTTCAACAATCGAGCTACTCCTCACTTCCACAATCGAGCCATCCTCACTTCCACAATCGAGCTACTCCTCACTTTCACAATCGAGCCATCCCTTGAGCCACCGGTCTAGGGATTCAGCTTTTGACGTCTTCATCAAAGTTGTAGAGAATTGAGTCATCTTTCTAATGCCGTTTATCTCAAGCCAATCGGAGGTGTGGTTCAAGAGTTATCATCGTTTTAGTGGATGAGTATACACCCAGCTCGAGCCACTTTCACCGACCATGCTCGAGCCATTTTCACTCACACCACTGGAGCCACTCCTACTCACTCCACTCGACCTCACTCTAGGGAGAGACGACACGCGACTCGACCACACATGTCAGGAAGACGTTCCGTCTTACGCGCTTCAGGAGATTCCCAAACCGACGCTTCACCTTGTCGTTTTAAGTTTTAGGGATTTAAATGTTTTTACTATAAATACATTTTGTTAAGTCTTGGCTGAAGACATCTTAGTTTTTATCTCGTTTTCTTTTGTAAGGTTTCCCTAGCCACCAAAACCGTACTCTGATCTTGTATCCCGATATCTTTGAATTTATTCAGTATTTTGATTTAATCTATCTAAGAATGCTTGTTTCAATATTTTCTATGTTTGCATCTTTGACTATGATTTTTGGATCTGAGTAGTGTGTTAGTTCTTGAGGATGGGATAGATTAGGTGGAGGATCTTAGGATGTAGAGTGTTTAAGCATTGATTGCATGATTCCCTTCTGGACTAGAGTAAAAAATACTAGTTTTTCTCTGATCAATTGGGACTAGGTTTGAGACATTTCCACACCCAAAAGGTGTTTGATGAAATGTCTGACCAAGTAGTGCCAGAGACTTACGTTCCTAGCCTAAGAGATTAGTTGTCTAGGATGTTTGTTGACATGAATGAACTTGTTTGTAATGCCTGCTCGACCATGATCCTCTAGCGAGAGCTAGGTATGGAAGTGGTTGAGTCTGAGTAGCTTTTGCAAAGAGATTGGATTAGCTAGGTTGTGATGTTCATTGTTTAAGGATAGTTTGCTTGTGGTATGTTAAACACTCTGTAGACTAGGATACTCCACCGACATCAATTACACCATCCTTAGGACTTCTTTCTTTCTGATTTTTATTACATTCCTGGAACAGTTTCGTTTCTTGCTTTTTAGTTCATGCTTAGACTCGTTTATGTTTTTATTCATTTTTGCTTCGTGTCATGCATTCTCGTTTCTAGTTCGGTGACTCATTTCGGTTTTGCATTTTAATCACCCTAGGATTGTTAGAAAAAACACTCTTTTGAATTGGCTTAACTTGTGACTTCTTGATTGCATCTTGAGTGATAGTAAACCTTCCCAACTGGATTGACACATTAAGTATTACAACACATAAGGTTAACTGAGACCTGCTAGGATAAGACACACAAAAATCCTAGTATCAAGACCCCTTTTGATTTCAAAGTTATTGTTCTGCACGGCGGGAGGGACGATTCCAGCATGCTGAGTATGTGTGTTTGGTGCATCCCCAGCACCAATGTTTCTCGGCCTCGGATTTGGTCTGTTAGGTTGCTCCATAATGACTGGTGCGGGATGATTAGTGAAAATACGAGTTTATCGTGGTCTTTGCAACCGATTGATGTCGTCAATAGCAGGAAGGAGATTATGATGCCCTCTTGATCTGGTGTGCATGCAAGTTTGTAATCAAAAGGTACCTGAGATGCAAAACAAACAATCAGACAACCAAAACAAGTTAGTACTCAGAATAATAAGTGTAACAGAACTTAATCCTGTAAAACTTGAAATCTTCAATGTAGCAAAATGAATCCCAAATGGCAACGGCGCCAAATTGATACTAGGATTTTTGTACATCCTAGCAGGTTCAATTAACCTTATGCAGTTGTAATAATTAAGGTGTCAATCCAGTTGGGAAACTTTACTAACAATTGAGATGCAATCAAGTAATCACAAGTCAAGCCAATTCTAAGAGTGGTTTTTTATCTAACAATCCTAGAGTGATTAGAATGCAAAACGGAATTGAACTACAGAACTAGAAACGAGAATGCATGACAAGAAGCAAAAATGAATGAAAACAGAAACGAGTCTAAACATGAACTAAACAGCAAGAAGCGAAACAGTCTCAGGAATGCAATAAAAATCAGAAAGAAAGAAGTCCTAAGGATGGGAATAACTTATGTCAGTGGAGTCTCCTAGTCTATAGAGTGTTTAACATGCCACAAGCAAACTATCCCTAAACATCACGACTTAGCTAATCCAATCTCTTGACAGAAGCTACTCAGAATCAACCACTTCCAAACCTATCTCTCGCTAGAGAAACATGATCAAGCAGGCATGACAAACAAGTTCATTCATGTCAACACACATCCTAGACAACTAATCTCTTAGGCTAGGAATGTAAGTCTTTGGCAATAGTTGGTCAGACATTTCATCAAACACTTTTTAGGTGTGGAAATGTCTAATACCTAGTTCCAATTGATCAGAGAGAAACTAGTATTTCTAACTCTAGTCCAGAAAGGAATCATAAAAATCTAAGCTTAAACACCCTACATACTAAGATCCTTCACCTAATCTATCCCATCTGATAACACTCTAATTTACATGTTTTTAGCATCCTTTTTTGTCCATATTTTGCATTGTTCATAACTCTAACTTAGCATTTTTAGACCATTTACTGAAGGAATCAAGTTTTAGTGCATTGAGGGTGTTGCATTTCTGCATTTGCATATATTAGATGAAAACAGGTGCTAAAGAGCCAAGAATGGAGAAAAACAAGGACAACTCGAGCATGTACCCGAAGGAGCCATCGAGCTACAAGAACAAGTCTAAGCCCCAACACGATCGAAGAGGATCCAAGAGCGCGAAGAGCAACCCGAAGAGCCACCCGAGGAGTTACCCGACTCAAGCCTCGTGTACCCCATCGAGTAGACCATCGGGCAGGTCTGGGAAGCTAGGTCAAATGGGTTTCCATATATAAATCCCCTCTTTCCCTTGCTCCCAAAAGAGCACGCCGCAGACCCTCAAACGAGAGAGCGAGAGCTTCTGTGAGAGAACTGAGCAACTCAACATTTTCTTCTTGTTTTTGTACTTTTCTTTTGTAGTTTTCTTAGATCTTTATCCTATACTCTTTCTACTCTACTCTATCTTTCAATATAATGTCATTTTTGTTTATTATGATTGCTTTTTCATTCGTTTCTATGTCCGAGTAGTGTAGCAAAGTTTCTAGGGATGGGATAGATGATTAGGTGTTCTTGATCGGTTAGGATGCTTTAGTTGATTGTTATGATTGATAAATTTCCTTCTAGGTTGATGTTCTTAATGCGGTCAACAGACCGAAAGGTTGAGATTAGATCTAGGGCGTTTATAATGCTACAGGCCGAAAGGAGTAGATAAAATGCTTGATTAGGTCAATGCTAGAGGTATACTTAACTTTGAGTGACAAAATCAGATAAGTCTAAGTATACTGACAAAAATGAATTGTTCTTAATGCCTGCTTGTTCATATTGCTAGTGCGACAGTGTGGTAGTATGTTCAAGGTTGATTGTTGCTAGTGCGACAGTGTGGTGACAAGGTTTTAGAGATTCATTGTCTAGGAAATGATTGCTTGAGGCATGTAAGGCATCCGTATTGGTCTAGAACACTTAGGATTCGATTACCCCCATCCTTAGGAACTTTCGTATTTAATTTCTTGCATTTTCTTTACTTACTCGACTACTTACCCGATCAGGTACACGATAACCTGCATCGAGTAATACCTCGAGCTGTTCATAGTTCACTTGCATACTCGATCACCCCACTCGATCATATACTCGGTTGCTTGCATCGAGTGCTTAGGTCATGTGGTTTACTTGTTTATATTCTTTTACTTTGTTTATATTAGGACTATTAGAACCAAACCCCTCTATTGCCTGGCTTAACTTGCTTGATTCTGATTGCATCTTATCTGCTAGTATAACAACTATTTGGATTGATAACCCTTTGTAGTACAACTGCATAGGGAATTGATACCATTGGTGAAAACTAGTCTAACAATTTGGCGTCGTTGCCATTTGGTTGTTTACTTTTGCTACGTTTAGGATTTCAGGACTTGCTAGATCAAGTTCGTTTGTTTATATTTTTTTCAGATACTGACTTGTTTGCTTCCGCTTTTGTTTGTTTTGAATCTCAGGAACAACCCGAGTACCCACCCGACCCGTCACTCGATCACCTGGATCGAGTTGATCCTCGTGTACACACTCGGATACTTGCCTGTGCATGCAAACACGATCCAGAGGTAGCCAGAACCTGAGTCCTTTCATCGACAACATCGACAGACCTCGGCTACTCAGACAACAACAAGTTCAACCGGAACTAGCGACCATTGAGGAGATGATGAATAATCAGAACGGTCAACTAGATCCTCAAGCAAGGACCAACATAGGAGCACGAAATGCTCCGACTACTCACACTCAGAGGAATGGCATTGTGCCACCAGCTGTACAGAACAACAATTTTGAGATCAAGAGTAGTCTCATCCAGATAATACAGAGCAACAAGTTTCATGGACTGCCAATGGAGGACCCATTGGATCATCTGGATGAATTTGATAGGCTCTGTAGCCTAACTAAGATAAATGGAGTCAATGAAGATGGATTCAAGCTCAGGCTTTTCCCATTCTCTTTGGGAGATAAAGCACACATCTGAGAGAAATCGCTCCCTAAGGAGTCCATCACCACTTGGGAAGCGTGCAAGAAGGCATTCCTGGCCAAATTCTTCTCAAACTCCAGAACTGCAAGGCTGCAAAATGAAATTTCCAGCTTTGTACAAAAGAACAACGAAACGTTCAATGAAGCTTGGGAACGTTTCAAGGGGTACACAACTCGATGTCCACATCACGGATTCAGTAATGCTTCATTGCTGAGCACACTATACCGAGGAGTGGTCCCCAAGATACAGATGTTGCTGGACACCGCAAGCAATGGTAACTTCCTCAACAAGGATGTTGATGAAGGTTGGGACCTAGTTGAGAACTTGGCTCAGTCTGATGGCAACTACAATGAGAATTATGATCGCTCTATGCGATCTACAGGAGAGGAAGATGCCAAGTACAAGAGGGACATGAAAGCCCTCAATGACAAGCTCGATTAGCTCCTCAACCAGCAGAAGCATGTACATGCTATATCAGAGGAAGAGCAGTTTCAACAACAAGATGGGGAGACTATGCAGCTAGAGGATGTTAACTACATCAATAACCAAGGAGTGTACAATAGAGGGTACAACAACTTCAAGCCAAATCCGAATCTGTCTTATCGGAACCCGAATGTTACGAATCCTCAGGACCAAACCTACCCATCTACAGTTCAAGGGAACCAGACCCAACAGAAGCCTTTTGTCAAGTACAACCAAGGCTATGCACCTAAGCAACAATACCAAGGGACCTACAACCAACCACCAGGGTTCCAACAACACCAAGGTCCACCGAACCAGTCACAAGAAGCCGAGTTATGTGGTCTTATTCAGCAAATGATTCAGCAACAGGCTACAGCTTCTATGGACATCGCGAAACGGTTCGCGTAAATGAGCAACAAGATCGACTCAGGATACAATAACCTCAATGCCAAGTACGAATCACTCAATACAAAGGTTTGATACCTGGAAGGCCACCACAACAACCAACTCGCACCAAAGATCAATCAACTGCCGGGTAAAGCTGTTCAAAACCCCAAAGATTATGCAACTGCTCAAGCCATTTTCCTGGATGATGACTATGAGAACTACCTCACTGGGGACAGTGATGATCAAGATGGGGAGGATGTGGATGACTCAACGAAGAATGAGGCCAAATACTATATATCTGAGTATGAACCTGAGCCTTCACCCGAAGAGACTGATCGAGTTGATGATCGAGCACTGGTTCGAGAATCACAAACTGAAGAATAACCCGAAGTGGAACCCAATGACCTACACGATGGTGATGATCGGATAATGCATCGAGTAGATGTTGAGAAAGGAGATCAGCCTCAACCACCTGCACTGGTAGGAGGGGAGTTGGAGGAAAGGTTCAATGTTGCACTTGACATCCAGTTGGAGGCGCTTGCAGAGTGAATAGCTAAGCGCAAAGCTCCACCACCTAAGCTTTTGCCCCCACATGAGCTTCAGCATGAAGCTGCAAAGGAAGCAGCTAGATTGGAGGATGAGTTTAAGGAGGCTGTCAAGGAGATCGGATTTGAAATTCATAGAAGTGGAATTTGTTTGGATCCTGAGGTAAGAATTGAGGAAAAACTTAAAGATCCTGGCTCTTTCACATTGCCGTGTTCAATAGGATTTCGGATTTTCAAGAGCTGTTTGTGTGATCTTGGAGCTTTGGTCAGCATTATGCCGCTTTCAGTTGCTAACAAGCTGGGATTCACCGACTTCAAACCAAGTAAGCAGTATCTGGTTCTAGCTGATAGAACAGTAAGACATTCGATTGGCATTTTAGAGAATCTGCCTCTAAGGATTGGGAGACTGGAAGTGCCTACCGACTTCATGATCCTGGATATGGATAAGGAACCAGATGATCCACTGATTCTTGGAAGACCATTTTTGGCAACAGTTGGTGCGGTGATCAAAGTGAAACGAGGCAAGATCAAGATAGAGCATGGTGAACACTTCAAGATGGAGTTTGATGTGAAGAAAGGGGTTAAGAGGCCAACCATAGATGGTCAAGCTTTTTCCACCAGGACCAAACAAACAAAAATGCTACATCTTGAAGTGGTCAACACCACATTTACCATGGAACCTGGACAAAATCTGGTAGATCTTTTGAACCAGCCTGCTGTAGTGGAGAGGATTCCAGAACCTCTTCCACATGGATCCCATGCTTAAGGAGTATGAAGAGTCAAGCTTAGTGACTTTTAACAAGCTCACTTGGGAGGAAGTCCCAAAGGTATCCTTTAATTCTAGTCTATTTACTGTATTTATCTTTATTTAATTTTTATATTTTTGCAACATTTCAAAAAAAAAAAAAAAAAGAGAAAATTGGAAAGAGTGAAATTGGTAAACCTGAGGGTCAACCCGACACCGTACTCGACGCGCCTGATCGTGTCTCTTCTCGGGTAGCGAGTGGAGTCCAAATTCCGCAAGGAAGCCCACTCTCGGTGAAGCCCACCAACCGAAACCCTAGCCTATTTAAGGAGGTCGAACCCTTCTCCCTCTTCATCACCGATAAGTCTCCCTCATTCTCTTAACTTTTTTTTCTTTCAATCTCCATAAGTTTATATTCTTCTCTCTCGATTCCAAGCTCATCCGATTTTCTTTGGAGACTAACCCTATTAATCCCAAGAACTAGCTTTTCTTTTTCTTCCCAAGGAATCGATATGGAGCCAACCGCTAGAACCTACCAAAGGAAAGGAAGAAGATCCACCTCCGCCGCTGTTACAACCGGAGGAGACGCCGCCGAAGTTCGACAACCCCAAGAAAGAGTAAACGTTCCACATTCCCAACCGTTGGGTGGACGTTTAGCCTCCCCTACCCGTTGCACAACTCGATCCACCACCCGACCTGATGCTCGAGTAGCCGATCGAGTAAACCCCCGAGTTTGCTCACCGAGTCCAACGACGAGTGCTGTCCACCGTTGTCCTCGACGTAGGGGCCTGTCTACGTCCGAGAAAACGCTTACCGACCCTATGGAGGTCGATTCTGATGCTGGAGAGGAAGAACAAAGTGAGATACAAACCTCTCGATCAAGGAGTAGAGCCGAAATTGCAAGGGGGAAGAGACAGGCTTCGGAGAAGGCTGAGAAGGTGGTTGAGAGAGCCGTGGTAGAAGAAGATCAACAAGCTGAGGAGGAGGAAAGAGAAAGAGAAGAGGAGCATAGAGAGAAAACCCGCCAAGCCTCGCGGAGGCTAAAGCAAAAGGAAGTCGACACTCCGGCAAGATTGTTCAAAGTCTTCCGGAAGATGAGCTTTGTTGGTACCCGATACCCTCACCGTGAGACCATGAAGCAATTGGGCATCGCTAGAGATGTTGAATTTCTGTTCGATATGTGCCACCTGGGCAATATGATGCGATCCCATCTATAAGCTTATGAGGAGGAGACGGTCCACTTCCTTTCAACCCTAAAGCTGCACTATTTCGAGGACCACCCGACCCTACTACCCGATGGGGGGATCGGGTTTATCACCTTCTCCGTTCGGAACACGGAATACCGGCTGATTTTCAAAGAGATTGAGACGATGTATGGTTTCAAAGCTGGTAGTGGAGAAGGGATGGAGGTCAGCAAGGAAGAGATGAGGTCCCTATGGCTGAAAATAGGAGACAAGCACCTCTACAAGTCCACGAGCTCCAAATCTGCTCAAATAAGGAGCCCCGTTTTGAGGTATTTGCACAAGTCCCTCGCATGCACTCTTTTTGCTAGAAAAGAGACTGGGAACGTGAATGACCACGAGCTTCAGTTGTTGGATGTTGCGTTGTGTGGAGTTTTGGACAGTGCTAGGGATGGAACACCGCTAGTAAGAGACATAACTGATACTAGTATGTTGTTCGTGCTACTCGATCAATTCCTGTACTTGAAATCGTGAGCTGTGAAAAGGAGAGAAGGAGGCAGAGAGATCTCTATTGTGGGACTAGTCACACCAATCTTAGTGGCATGCAATGTGCCCTTAAGGGGAATTGTCCACGAACCAAGGTGGCTGGATACGGACTACCTCGTGCTGGCGAGATTTTTGGCCTATGAGAGGCCTAATGACATGACATTGTTCAAGTTTGTCCATCCAAACGCCGGAGCTGCTCAAATGGTTTTACCCAATGTCGTATACACCAAGGTTCGGTTAGGACACAACATTGACTTCGCACCGCCGTTGGAAGAGCTGTACAACCCGGAGGAGGAGTCCGAGGCTGAGAAGAGAGAAGAAACCGGGCAGAGAAAAGGAGATAGCTCGGAGGAGTTTGATTTTGAGGAGTATGCATGCTCTCAAAAGCAATCGGTTGGAGTGAGAGAAGCTCAAAAAAGGATCGGGTGGTTGAAAAAGATGAACAAGTTCTTGGTGAAGAAGGTGAAGGATCTTGCCGGTTCAGTGAAGGTAATGGGAGGTCAGATCAAGGAGTTGCAAGACAAGGCAAGCTGTGCCTCAGCTCCTACCTCGGCACAAGCACCTACATGGATGGGGAGAAGCGGACCACTAGGAGGAACTCGAGGACTGCCACCTCCTGAACCTCAAAGAGCATCGTCGTACGATCCCCGAGCTAAGGAGGACATTACCCGACCAGAAGCATCGAGGAGAAGCCACTCTGACGCTTACCCGACACCCAATCCGATGGGGTACACGATGCACTATCTGATGCACCCATCGAGCACCCAATCAGGTGATTATGCTAGACTTTTTCCTCCACCGTACCAGATGCCATTCACGATGCCGTACACGATGCACCCTGCAAGTGGATACACCGGCGATCATTCTAGGCCTGTTCCGCCATTTCCGTCCTACTACCCGATGAGCTACGCGATCCCACCCTCGATCAACACCTCGGATGCTGGTCCGAGTAAGTCGTCCGTGCACATTACTGAGCTCTTTAACGAGCAAAAACCGGCACCTGCTGAAGCCGGAGACGACCCTGGCTATACGTTGGCAAGTATGGAAGCTGCTGCAACCTCCTTCTTCACCAACCCATGAGGTACCACATTCATCCAAACTTTGTAAATAACATTGCATTTAGTTTAATTCATTTTGTGTGATTCTTGGATTCTTTTCCAACTTTTATTTACACAGGGACTATGTAATTTAAGTTTGAGGGAGGGTCCTAGAATGTATTTAACATTGTGTTTTATTTTCTTATTTTCATTATTTCAAATTTTTGTATGCTAGTTTTATTCATTTGAGTCTGCATTTATGTGCATTAAAAACCCAAAAAATTTGAAAAATTTCGAAAAAAAAAAAAAAGAGTGTTCATGTAGTTGCCTTTACATATTAGGATTGAGTCTAGTTTGTTTCATATAGGATTGTCGCATATGCATTTTAGGGGACAATGATTAAAACCACCTTGTTTAAAAATCAAACATTAGGATTGAAGCTATAGCCCTTAGTCACAGTTCATTGTTGCTAGATCAATCTTTAGAAAAAAATGAAAAATCTTTGCTTAGATCCTTTGTGTCGATTGAATGCTTCCTCCACTTGCTTGAACATTAGAACATCTCTATATTATTGGATTTAATTTGAACTTTAATTGTCTTGCTTATGGAACTTGAATACTTGCTCATGGTAACTCTAAACTCTGGTTAGCACTCCATATTTTTACCAATCTTTTTGTTTAACCCGATTCATTTGTCCTACCCTTGAACCCAAACCTTTCTTTCAAACCTTGTTGTGAATTGTTGAGTGAGGCCTCTTTCATTGTGCTATAGGTTGTGAAACCTTGAGAGTATTGAGAACGACAAAGAGCTGCCTCTTGATTTAGCTAAGTTAGATTTGAACTAGCTAATAGATTCGGTTTTGAAAGATAGGTGGTTAGAATGTGTATTTGGGGTTGGGTTGTGGAATAAAAAAAAAAAGAGAAAAGTCCCTAAGGTTAGAATTAATTAGCTCTAAGTCTCTAAGTTCCAAAAAAAAAAAAAAAAAAAAATTAGAGCTAGAATTTTAAAGTCTAAAAGTCTAAACCTTAGGGAGTAAAAACAAAAAAAAGAAGAAGAAAGAGTTAAAATCAAGGGTGTGGGTAGTTAAATTCTAGGAGATTTAAATTAAAAAAAAAAATGTATTATGAATGTATGAGAAAAGGGTAGATCATCAAGAGTTAAGCTTTGTATGCCCAAATTGTTCTCAGTCTTAGATAGTTTTCACGACTGTCTAGCATTCCACTTTTTGAGAGAAAACCACCTAAAGAATTTGCTTGAAACCACCTTATCAAAAAGCCTTACCCTTGAAACCGATTGAGCTTGATTCAACGTCCATTTGCAAGAATTCGCCAAACACTTAATTGAATGTGAAAGAGATGTTTCTTATCTTTAGGTGGAGGTTGAGCTAGATCGATGCATGGCAATAAGCATAGAAAAATATTTGTAAGTATGTTGATTGATCTTAGCACCATTAAACTATTTTTAAGGACTATAGCTTGCATCTTTCGGTTAGCATTTTAAGGTTATGAGTCCCCACTTTCAAACCGTACCTTCTTACTTCCTTGCTAGAGGACTAGCAAGATTTAAGTTTGGGGGTCTGATAACACTCTAATTTACATGTTTTTTAGCATCTTTTTGTCCATATTTTGCATTGTTCATACCTCTAACTTAGTTTTTTTAGACCATTTACTGTAGGAATCAAGTTCTAGAGCATTTAGGATGTTGCATTTCTGCATTTGCATATATTGGATGAAAACAGGTGCTAAAGAGCCAAAAATGGGGAAAAACAAGGACAACTCGAGCATGTACCCGAAGGATCCATCGAGCTACAAGAACAAGTCCGAACCCCAACAAAATCGAAGAGGATCCAAAAACGCGAAGAGCAACCCGAAGAGCCACCCGAGGAGTTACCCAACTCAAGCCTCGTGTACCCCATCGAGTAGACTATCGGGCAGGTCTGGGAAGCTAGGTCAAATGGGTTTCCATATATAAACCCCCTCTTTCCCTTGCTCGCAAAAGAGCATGCCGCAGACCCTCAAACCAGAGAGCGAGAGCTTCTGTGAGAGAACTGTGCGACTCAACATTTTCTTCTTGTTTTTGTACTTTTATTTTGTAGTTTTTTTAGATCTTTATCCTATACTCTTTCTACTCTACTCTATCTTTCAGTATAATGTCATTTTCATTTATTATGATTGCTTTTTCATTCGTTTCTATGTCCGAGTAGTGTAGTAAAGTTTCTAGGGATGGGATAGATGATTAGGTGTTCTTGATCGGTTAGGATGCTTTAGTTGGTTGTTATGATTGATAAATTTCCTTCTAGGTTGATGTTCTTAATGCGGTCAATAGACCGAAAGGTTGAGATTATATCTAGGGCGTTTATAATGATACAGGCCGAAAGGAGTAGATAAAATGCTTGATTAGGTCGATGTTAGAGGTATACTTAACTTTGAGTGACAAAATCAGATAAGTCTAAGTATACTGACGAAAATGAATTGTTCTTAATGCCTGCTTGTTCATATTGCTAGTGCGACAGTGTGGTAGTATGTTCAAGGTTGATTGTTGCTAGTGTGACAGTGTGGTGACAAGGTTTTAGAGATTCATTGTCTAGGAAATGATTGCTTGAGGCATGTAAGGCATCCGTATTGGTCTAGAACACTTAGGATTCGATTACCCCCATCCTTAGGAACTTTCGTATTTAATTTCTTGCATTTTCTTTACTTACTCGACCACTTACCCGATCAGGTACACGATAACCTGCATCGAGTAATACCTCGAGCTGTTCATAGTTCACTTGCATACTCGATCACCCCACTCGATCCTGTACTCGATTGCTTGCATCGAGTGCTTAGGTCGTGTGGTTTACTTGTTTATATTCTTTTACTTTGTTTATATTAGGACTATTAGAACCAAACCCCTCTATTGCCTGGCTTGACTTGCTTGATTCTGATTGCATCCTATCTGCTAGCATAACAACCATTTGGATTGATAACCCTTTGTACTACAACTGCATAGGGAATTGATACCCTTGGTGAAAACTAGTCTATCACCATCCTCAAGAACAATCACATTATTCAGATTCAGAAATCATCATCAAGGATACAAACTCGGAAAACATTGAATTAAGCATAGTAAGATAGATAAAAATGAGATGAACAACTTTGTAGAAGAAATCAAATGCAAAAACTAAATGAATTAAAAGATATCTGGATACAAATTCTTAAAACGTTTTAGGTAGCTAAATAAAGGTTAAGGAAAAAACTGAGATAAAAGATGTCTCAGTAAAAACTTAACAAAATATATTAATTATAGAAAAACATGGAAGGCCCTAAAACATAAAACGACAAGATTGAGCGTCGGTTCGAAAATCGGGTTGTCCAAGTCGCGTGTCGTCAGTTCTGGAAGTGCGTCAGTCAAGCTGGATCGAGTGGAGGGGTGTTGGCTTGAGCTGGGTCGAGTGGAGTGGTGTTGGCTCTACCTGGGTGTATACGCATCCACTAAAACGATGATAACTCTTGAACCACACCTCTGATTGGCTTGAAATAAACGGCATTAGAAAGATGATTCAATTCCCCTACAACTTTGATGAAGACATCGAAAGCTGAATACCAAGGCAAAATCTTCACTCGACTCGACCAAACATGTGGAAGAAGTCGGATGACTGGCATTGTTGGTCGAGCGGGATGACATTCATTCCAGACATGATGGATCGAGTGGGATGCTGGTGCTTTTTTCTGGGAGCGCGTCCAAGTCGCATGACGTCTATTCCGAGCATGCTTGGTCGAGCCGCATGTCTCAACCTCCATTCCGTTCCAACTGTCTGGACATCTCCTAAACACCTGAAATAACTCCAATATGCAAGATGTATGCAAAACCAATGCAAAGACTACCTAGATATGCATATTATGCAAAAGAGACTGAAAATGCAAAACAATGAGTTAAGAAAACAAAATAAATAACAAATGCATGATGAAAGAGTGTAAAATATATACATATCAGAGCATCAAGTAATGCTATTTGATCCGATTTGTCAATAATACCATGCATGTTTTCATTCACGGCCTTTTTTCCTTTGTTACTCTCTTTGAGTTGATCTCTGATCTACCTAATGCGAAGGCATGATGATTTCCCATAAGTGTTGGAGAGGATCTCTTAGATGTTGCGAGTGGTGGTGGCGCGAGCAACAATGGATTGGACAGGGAGAGAGACATCCAAGCAAAGCGCTGAAGAGAAGCTTGTCTTGACGCTTCCACGTGGAAAAGTTAGGATTAACTTGATCTGTAGTAGTAGCAGTGGTAATCGTTGCTGGTGGTGTGTTGTCTTCATCGGCAATAAAACAGTGAAGCTCATGTGCTTCGAGTAAAGAACGGATCTCGAGACGCCAGGTGATGAAGTTGTTAGGTGTGAGTTTTGTGATGTTACTCCTGTTGAGATAGATCAGTGTTTTGTGATGGTTCAGTGATATTAAAAACATGAGCTGATTCAAACGAGGTAGATGAGGCTTCAGATGCCATGATAAAAAGAGATCTGGGAAAGGACGAAGAAATTGAGAAGAAGAAGAAGAAGAAGAGGAATAAGAAGAAGGGAGGCGAAAAAATTTTTAGGTTTGGATCAGTTGGTCTTATACCATATGATGATAATTAATGATTATTCAACATAGAGATCACAGATTTATACAGCAGGTTGTTAGGATTGTTATGATCACAATCCAAAGATACTTGGTAATTAAGATATCTATACATGATAAGTACAGACTAATAGATAAACACTATCTATAATAATATATCAAACTCCAAAACAAAAATTCATATGAATAAAGAGATCCAAAAAAAATTCTATGAATAAAGGGTCTATATAGATATTTATACGTATACGAGGGGGGGGGATGTAGTGATCCGTGCTAAGGGTAGAAATCTCAAGTCAAAAATTCATCGGACAAAAGGAGTTGGAATGATAGCAAGGGACAAATAAAGGAGAACAGTCGAGAAACTTGCAAAAAAATGTTAAACCATCGGGAAATGGTACCGACAGGCTAAGTGCGGTACCAAGAGGCGTACGTACCGTACCAAGAGGCTAGTGTACCTGTCTGAGATACAAACGTTTGCGGTACCAATGACTGACCGACCATCTGATCGTCCGACCGTTGACCCGTACCGTTGACCGCGTTGACTGAACCTGGACCGACCCTTCAGCGTGCGTTGTGGGAAGGGAACCCACTAAAATTATTATATTGGGAGATTTTAAGATAGTGGCAAGAAAACCCACTAAGGAATATTTTATTCCAGCGAGTGAGATAGTAAGAATATTTTATTTAGTGAGTGGAGAATCCACTAAATGATATATTAATCACTTTTTGGACAAGTTTTGAGTGGGATTGCCAGCTGTTCGCCCATGCAATCTCCTTGGAGTGTGTCCAGCCACTTGTTAATCTATGCAAAACTTCCTCAACACTTGTCTCACCAGCTGCGCCACTTGTCTTGAGCCAAAATCACACTCTTTCCCTATAAATAGCAGCCCCTTAGTGTGTTTTGTGGAGTTCTTTTAGTTGCTTTGTTAAGTTAGAGAGAAAGAGAGAGAGTGAGGGAGAGTTAGTTCAAGGGAGAGAAGTTCCAAAGTGCTGTCACTGTAGGATCGTTTGGGTCGAGTTTCCGCCGGGTAGCTGTAGGAGTTTGAGTGGTTCTTGCTTAAGCTAGGCCAATGTGAGTTTCAATGCATGTGATATGACACATGATAGGATTTTTGTGTTGGTTGTTCGCTTGAGAGGTGTGAGTGTTGTTGCATGTGTGCTTAAGAGGTGTGAGTGTTGTTGCATGTGTGTTTGGGGTGAGTGTTAAGCGCTTTTTCCTTCGAATTTGCGCTATAATGGCTAAATCCTTAAGTCTTTGAGCTAAACTTAAGTGTTTGAGTGTGTTGGTGCGAGAGTGAGGTGTGTGTTTAATCTCGATTTTTATCGATATTTTCCTAAGTTTAAAGTGAGGTTTTGGTGCGTGTTTTGGTTGAGTTTTCTTAAGTCTGTGTGATAGACTTAAGTGCTTAGTTTTGTTTCTTAGTATCTAGATCGATCTCTAGATAGCAAAGTCTCATTTATTGTGTGATTGTTTGTGAGTTCAGGGAGCATTGATCCGATCTAGTTCGAAGTTGGGAGTCTCGTTCTAGATTTGGTTTGCATGTGCATTTAGATTTCATCTTCTCGATTTTCTTGATAGATTTTCTTAAAGTTTTGCATCTAAATTTGTTTGGTGAAGTGTTTTGGTGAATTCCATGGTTGATCATGAACGTGATCGCTGATTCGTTTATTTGATCTATTGCATGTGAGATTAAGTATTGATACTTGTTGTTTTATGTGTTCTTAAGACCATACACTTAAGTATCAACTGTTGGATGGTCTTAGTGCGTGGTGTTTGTGACGGGAGGTCTAACTGACTAGCCATAAGCGCACTAAGAATTGGGATGTGGCTGACCTTCCTTGGGATCCATTACAACATGCAGCCTTGACTTGGTACTTGTGTTGCATGTTGTTGCGAAGAGCTCGGTGGACTTGGTTTGCTACCTTGGCCGAGGCTGTCTACATGACGGTGTAGTTTATGTGTTGTACCGGTTGCATGCCTTTGTGGTTGCAACGCGGGTGTAAAAATGTAGTGGGATGGAAGGCAGCATATATGGAGGTGTTGTATCGGTTGCATGCCTTTGTGGTTGTAATGTGGATGTTCACAGGGAAGTGGGTGAAGTGGTGTTTTGTGGTTGAGGTGAAGGGCCCTTGCACATGTGAAGGTTGTGAAAATGATGAATATGTGATGAGTTGTTAGCTTCCGCTTGCATATTGTGTTTATGCTTGTTATTACTTGCTTGATATCTTGCTTGTGTGTTGTGTTTGTTGTTGGGGTTGGGTTTTGGGGTGTTTTGCTTCCAAGTAGATTCTCGATCTCACTGAGTGTTTAGCACTCATGATGCCATATTTTTGTGTTGCAGGTAACCTTAGTCGGGAAAACCTTAGAGGGAGCAAAAGGACATTAGGCCAACCGGTGTAGAATTGTATTGTCTTTGTAAGATCATTTTGTAATGTTTATTTTAAACTCATTTTGGCTCTAGGCCTGGTACCAAAAACGTTGTGTATGTTTTGGAAACGTGTTTTGTGAAATAAATAAAGTATGGAAGTGTTTTATTAAAGTTGTGTAGTTTCAAATGATATTAGCTTTGTTTGGGCTAAAAAAACGTACCAAACTGCGAGGGTTGCAAAGCATAAGCAGTTTCGGTCGCGGGTGAAATTGTTCTAGAGAGGACCGGTTGGAAAGCTGCAGCTTCTATCCCTCGACTGGACGACTTCGATGCAGTTCCCATCGTGGTGTCTTGTGCCTGTCTGTTGGCCTGTTCAGCCGTAGGACGGTTCAGAGACATTACATGGGGTAAAAAAAACTCCTATTTAATATTTTGGAAGTACACAACTTCTTTTTGATAGACTATATAATAGTTATAAATTATAAAGTTATAGTTATTATTTGATTCATTAGTTTGTTACAAAATAGGTTATATGGGTTGGCTTCCTTAATTATACCGAGATACACTTAAAAGAATATCCCAACGAATAATACAACTTAAAGAAATAAAATCTTTAACAACCATATACTGTTAGGCAATTAAAAAAAATAAATATAATTAAATCTCGGAAATTAATCATGCTTAAGCGTGATTTCCGATTAAGCAAAGAAAATAAGATCTTACCTAACACCCTTCCAAACGTTTAGTATAAATCATTGACATCTCCATTTACCGAAATACACCATATTCATACCCAAAAAAAAGTTGTTCAATCTATGAAATATTCAAGTTTTAGTAATATTATTCTTTCAAAAAATATCTGTTCAACTAAAATTTTGACTGAGTAACAGGTCAAAATTTGAATATTTAAATTCAATTTCATATATTTCTTTTGTTGGTTGTATAATTTTATATACTATAATAAACTTTTTAAATAATTTAATTTGAAATATTTCAAATTAGTTTAATTTGATATTTTAAAAAATATCATAAATATATGATAGATCAAAAAAATATCATAAATATATGATAGATCAAAAAGTTACAAATTATAAACACTCAAATTTGATTTGTTATAGCACAGGTCAATAATATGTCACTATAATATGAAAGAATTCCAAAAAAAATGATTTCTTGCTAGAGCACAGGTTGAAATTACAAGAAATATGATTTCTCGGATTAAATTAAAGTTTAGAATAATGTTGTTTGGTAGGCTTTCTCGGTCAAGATGATTTTGACAAACATATGTTACAGATTTAATTCTAAAATTAATATGCGGTATACTATGAGTTAAGTCATAGAATTAACAATCAAAATACAATATATAATTTTAAACACTAAACAAATCAAATAAAATTAACAAACAAAAATTGAATTTTTATTATCACACAGCTTACCGCGAGTGAAAGTCTAGATCTAAAAGAATAGATCTTACAAACTATATGTATTTTCATAAGTGATATTCAGCATATGATTTTATGACATAGTGTTTTATCCAAAAAAAAAAAATTTACAAATAAAATAATCATATATATGATGTTTTGAATAAAAATTACAAAATAAACAAAAGAAAATTCGACCCATGCTCTTGCACGGGTCATATTCTAATTTAGGTACAAAATGGATGCATAAAATAATTCTAATTTTTTTTTTCAAAATAAATGAAGCTTTATAATCTTTGATGTATTAAGGGATCTATTTTAAAAATTTTGCCGAGGGACCTATAAAATATTTGAGCGGGCACTTAGTTTAAGCATGGAAGAGGACAAATATATATATTTATTATCTTATTACTTAACACTTACATTAAAATATTAAAATCTCTCGATTACTCTCCATCTATAAAATCATGTATATCTTTTATAATTAAGTTAATCAAAACTAACAACATTCTTTATTGATGTTTTTCTTATTTATACTCCATGACAGAGTTCCTAGTTCTAATTAGAACTAGCCACACATTCTGACGCCGGTGATGAACGTTGACAATGCTCTCGACAAATCTTCTTGCATTCTATCGCCGATTTTGCTTCGCCTTCTATCACAATTACCGCTAATATGATCATGAACAATGCTATGCTAGTTAGCTTTCCCATATTTCTACTTTCACTTTTTCTTATTTATGTTTATGAATGGGTTCTAATGAAAACGTATCTATTTATAATATTGAGACACTAGTTGACTACATTGCTTTTCATTTAGCATTAGTCAAAATTTCATATATTTCCATGTTTGTTCACACTTTGTTAATAGTCAATTTTTTTAATATTTTTTTCCATGTTTATTCTCACTTTATAATTAGTCAAAATTTTATTTCTTTCCATGTTTGTTCACACTTTGTTAATAGTCAAATTTCTATTTCTTTCACTTTTTAATTAGTCAAAAATTTATTTTTTTCTATGTTGTTCTCACTTTATGATAGTCTTACTAGGTAACAATCCACACTATATGCGAGATAAATCGATTTAAATAAAAATTTATAAGGAAAATTATTATGTTGGAACCGATATCCGTTTGTCTCAAACATAATATATAATTAATTTATTTTTTAATTCAAATTTAGATTTATTTCGTATAAAAATATGTTTCACACGTAAAATCTTTGAACATTAAAAAAGTTTTAACGTGGTAGAGAAACTATTAATATGTCTTTTGTGGTTTAATAATCAAATTCATATATTTTTATGTTTTATCATGTAACCATAACAATTTTGCATATTTCTTATGGAACCATACCAACATATACTAAATTACTCTATAAATTACTTATTTAGTATTATAAGTTAGTAATAATCAGATTTTAAACTCATTTTTCTGGAGATAATCTAATTTAATGATTTAATATTTTTGATTAGCCTATTTAAATCTTTTAAGTTACTCGGTTTATTATGATTCTCTATAAATGATGGAATATTATTAAAAATTACAATGAAAATAATTAAATTCCAAGTTGTTAAAATATTCGTGTAAAAATACCTTTCACCAGTGATATATGTTAATGTGGAAAAAAATTTAATGTGGTAGAGAATAAATTGATAAAATGTTACAATTTATGGTAATATGTAGTTTTGTGTGATTTAAAAATTAAATTCATATCTTTTATATTATATTGAGTAATAATTTTGCATGTTCTAATGATCACTATTTTTGCATGTTCTAATAATTCATATCTTTTATGTTTTATATTTCTTTTTGGTTATCAATATTTCCATTTTTATCAATAATCACACTAAAAGCTAAGATTATATTTATATATATATATATATATATATATATATATATATTATTTAAGATTCATAAATATAACTATTTTTATTATTAATTCATAACATACAATAATATACGATCATACTAATTATTAATTAATTCATCTATAACATAATTAGTTATAATATGTAATCTGCACCGCTTTTTTTTTTTACCATTCACATATTTTATAGTGAACCGAAAATAATATTTTCACCAATCAAATATCATTCTGTACCGCTTATTTCGTATAAACGACACTTCTCCCACAAATATATATATAACTTTAGAAACAATATATCCGTTTATATTAATTAGATATTGGGGATTTGAGTTATAAGTAAACACCGAATTAAAGAGAGAGAGAGACCGAATTAGATATTGGGGATCCCCTATATATTAATAGAGAAACACTCTCTTGAAAAATCTGATGTGTCGCCGCCAGAGAGCTCGAGACACATTTAGCAAAAAACCCTTAAATTTTCTACTTAATTACATTAACATGCCATTATATTTAAAAAATAATTAACTGAATAATAATTAGATATGTCATCAATTCTTACACAATTTTAAATATCACATATTAAAACTAATAAAATAATTACATATTGTTTTAAGTCAAAATTTCACTAAAATTTACTTACAAATATACAAGTCAAAGTTATATTATTTTTAAGAAACCAATATTTATAAAATATTGATTTCTTAAAATAAATATAAGTAAAATATTCTAAAAAGGCTATAAAACATATAAACTTAATACAAATAAAGAACATATAACTTATTAAACATATAACTTATTAACAAAATCATATTATTTTTTTATGTTAGTATTATTACCTATCATAATAATTTAAATAACAAGCTTTCAATAGTTATTATAATTGATTATAAAAAAAAATATATTACCCCTGAATTATCTCCAACTCATTAAAGAAAACTTAATCCCAATAAATATAGATTTTTATATATTCATAAATATATATAAAAATGATAACAAATTAGGGAATATCATGATGTGTGATTATTTATAAATAACTAAGTATGTACACTAATTAATCTCAACATTTAGTGTGATTATTCATTAAAAATGGAAATATTGATAACTAAATAGGAATATACATTTTAATTGTACATTAATCAATATGCTATTAAAAAAAAAATGAGACAATAACCCTTATCATTATAAATAAACTTAGTACCCAAAAAAATCATAATATATTTACAATGAGTGATATATTTAAAAAACTTTAGTTACATATTATGTTTGACACAAACAAATATTTGTTCTAAAATAATAATTTTACTTATAATAATTTTCTTTAAATCAATTTATCCCGAATAGAGTGCGGGTTGTTACCTAGTTTGAGTTATAAGTAAAGACCGAATTAAAGAGAGAGAGAGAGAGAGAATTGATAGAAGTTAAAAGGAAGAATGGAAACTGAAGCTTAAGGTTTCCTTTCGGTGAGGGAAGGTTTCATATGGACAAGCTCTTCTTTATTCGCTCCCATGGCAAAAGCTGAACGGCCAGCCTCTAAGAATCTTTTGACAGCATCGTCCATGTACCTCTTCCCTTCAATAACTGTCATTCCTTTGCTTATTTCTTTAGGGAATGTTGTAAGCATATTATCACCTTTTAAAACTGCAGCAAGTTGTACAAGCTCTTGCTGAAACTCAGTTAACAAAGCTTTCTCATTCGCCTCTCCCATTCTTATCCTAACCGGTTCCGGTAGCGTCTCAGGGCAATCAGTTCGAGGCTCCTTTCGGATCTGTAAGATGTTCTCAAAAGTCCCAGCCCATTCATCTCTCTTTGTGAGGAAAGGCGTTGATAGATTGAACAGTTTCTTCACAGTCGCGGGGATGGAAGAGTGCTCGTACTCGGACGATGGAAATGGAGACCCGTTTGGTCCATGTACGACCGTTCCTTTCTCGATCCATGGGGACACTGCTATTGTTGGTACACGAATACCTAACCGGTTGAATGGGAAAAGGAACGGTTCTTGTCCAACTATACCGTCCGGGCTAGGAACATTACGAACCGGTGTGGGCACGTGGTCGAAGTACCCACCGTGCTCGTCGTAAGTGATAATTAATAGAGATTCATTCCACTGTGGACTCGCTCTTAGGGTCTCGTACACTTCCTTTATAAACTTCTGCAATGTGTAATATCATACCAAGTTTTTAGTTAAAGTTTTTCTATAATATTAATATTGTATAAACGTAATTATATAAAATAAAATAAAACAAATTAACCTGTCCTTGGTAGACATCATGGGATGGATGATCATCAGAAGCCGGTTCCGAGATGGTGTCCATGTAACGTTGCTCAATCACAGTGTAGGCAGGGAGCTTCCCTTTCTTAGCATGATCCTTGAAAGAGAGACCATAGCTATGGAACTTAAACACGTATTTGAGTTTTCTTAGGCCCCGATAAAACAATACCGCCGGAATATTCTGGTAGTATATTCCGAAAGAGATACCTTCGTCGTCAAGATTGTCGAAAATGGTTCTTTGAGGATAACCCTTCGCAAGTGAAAGAGGGTCGTTGCTGGTTGCTTGACGTCGCTGAGTGCACGAACATGCGGTTTGGTTGTGTCGATGATGGTACCGAGGCGAACCATCTGTTCAAAGAAAACAAAAATCAGATTTAATTATTAGTACTAATGACTTTTTTTATTACTATGTTAATATAATTAAATGAGTCAACAATATCACCATAGAAGAGAGCACCAGTCAGAAGAATAACTTGACAAAAGAAGCTAAAAAATATTATACCACATAATAAAATATTAGTTCCATAAAATAGAGGGAAATTTTAAAAGACTGAAGAAATAAAACCATGCATCTGTTTTTCTTCTTAATTCAATGAATAAAAATAAAATTCAGATTCACTGCTTTTAAGTAGAAAATAATCTTATTTTTAAGATGAGCCAACAAGACAACAAAGGATACGACAATCTGATTATATGACGTGATAATAAATCCAAAAAAAAAGACAGGAAAATATGAAAAATATATCTTACCTATCGAAAACAGCAAACTCGGAGACAAGAGACTTGTAGACAGGAACCTTATCAGGTTCGAATCCATTCATAACACTTGCCGACATGTTACCACTGGGGTCCTCGGAATATGCTTGTTGAACAAACCCATTCATCGGTGGAGGATCCATGGTTGTATCATTTGACCCGAACACTTGCTCCCTTATAGCCTGAAACGAATGACCCGGATCTGGATCCACGTAATGCGAACCCGACCCAAATTTGATCTTTTTAGAGGAAGGGTCCGATGCTGAGACCGGGTTTGACTCCGACCCGTCCACACCGTTGATCTCCGGGTTCAGTTTCTTCATCCATCCAAGCATGTGATCGAACGATCTATTCTCCATCACAACAACTACTATGGTTTTGATCGGACTTGTTGCATGGACATGGTTGTGTAAGATCGTTACTGTTAATAGGAGAATTAACGCAAGTGGTGATATGCATATTTTGATGAACATATTTTTTTTTAGGGGGGGAGGGAATGGGAAGTTTTGATGATAAAGATGATAGATAAATGGGTGGATAACTTTTTTTTGTCTTAGGCTTCTTATTTATTTTATTTTTTAATCTTAATGTTTCGATTTTCAAGGTGTGTATGTTCTAAATCTCTCTCCTAGCATATGTATGAATATATATATATATATATATATATATATATATATATATAAGAAGAAGATTGACACAAGTACATGGAATTTATTACCTTTTAACATTTTTGATTGCCAAAAGGAACAAAATTTAAGAGAATCTCACATTTTTTTATTAATTGGAGTTAAATAATAATCTAAAACAGATTGTGTAAATTAGACCTCTATATATAAAAATCCAGAAAGATTACCAAATACAAAGTTAGGATAGAATAATGATAAATTGACTGGTGACAAAATTGTCAATAAATGACACTAACCAAAAAAAAGATGTCAAACATATCTTTGGATTTTGAAGTATAGAAAAGATTAGCACAAGTAT
Organism: Camelina sativa; assembly: GCF_030686135.1. NCBI lineage: Eukaryota > Viridiplantae > Streptophyta > Magnoliopsida > Brassicales > Brassicaceae > Camelina > Camelina sativa. The sequence goes on along the minus strand of NC_141884.1, from coordinate 20,472,982 downwards.
ACATGGAAAAGAGATAGAGAGAGACAGTTGTTCTAACATAATTAACTTAAAAGAATTACAAAGGTCACATTACAATAATACATATATCGAACACGATGGATTCATACAACTCTAGTAAACCGAAGAATACAAACAGTCTTTTTAAAGTAAAATGTTAGCAACCAGCTGGTTAGAACAACATTTAGTATAAGAGAATTGGATGTTGTTAAATTTCATAATCCAATAGAACATAAGTTGACTCCAATCCTTTAATAGAAGTATCTGAAATAAAGCCTTTCACGATGTTGATGACCAAGCACACAAATGTAAAGCCATTTGATGAAGTTTATTGCATTGAAATCAATAGACTATAATGCTTCCAATGGTGTATAAGTATTAAGTAGGACGTAAACGTGATCCCCAAATTTTAACTATTTCTTGACTATATATTTAATGATCCAACCATCAATAACTTTTTGTATATGGTTGTATATGTATACAAAAAAAAAAAAAAAAATTATTATAAACTATACAATACAACCACTGGAAAAAAAAAATTCGATTAATCCTTGCAACATGTTAGAAAAAAAAAAACTTGTGGATTAGCAAGAGTTGAAAAGAATTCAACCACTGGAAAAAAAAAAATATATAGAGACCACAGCGTCACATGGCATATTTGGAAGGTATACATAGTTTAATTTAATTTGATTTTAATTTTAATTTCATTTTTTATTCTAATAACTTGAAATTCAAATATTTTATAGTAAACTATTTTTAGTATCAAAATTCATCATTTTTTGTATTTTAGAAATAAAAACATGCTTCATTCAGTTTAGACACAATTTTTTATATATATAACTATACTTCTAATTATCTTCCTATAAACTCTTGTTTAAATATTAAAACATTAAGTTCTCTAAATTACCGTTTTAACTACTCAAAATTTTATAATCTATAATTTTTAATCATTTGTAATTAAAAAGTACAAATATAAAAGTAAATAAAACTAAGAAATAACAAGGTGGGGTAGGATGTTAAATTTTACCAAACAAAACTATTATACAGTGTAAAAATTAAAAATATGTTGAATTATTAGGTGGAAGAGAAAGAATATAATGTGGAATATAAAATGTTAAAATTAGGATACTGAATAAAAAACAATTTCACAAAGTCTAAAAAAACTAAGGGAATAATTTAACAAAGTCTAATGGATCAGTTTCTCATGTACCCTAAAAATTATTTTTATTCTTATTTGACTCTACTTATTCTTGGTATCCTTCATCCTTTACAAGAATATCAACTAGTTTACTCTTTCTCTAATTGAAAATTATATTTATTTTTAAAGATTGTAAAAAAAAACTAAAATTAAAAGAAATCAAATAGTGATCTTCTCTTTCTTTCTCTTTTTCTTCTTGTTTTCGAGGAATAACGCTCCACATCCGATCTTTTCTCTCTTCTCTCTCCATTAATTGATCTTGTCTCTCTCTTCTCCGTGATCTAGGACACGGGGGTGTGGATATATCCAGGCTTGTCTATTTTTTGGGGAGCCTGACGAGTAGTGTGACCACCTATTCTTTAGTACTTGTACTTGTCTCTACTCGTTTACGGTATGGGTGGATGTTGTTGGGATTTACTACAGCTTGAACCGGATCCAGATTGGTCTGCGACGATTCAACAAAATAATCACACGTTCTTTTGAGGGGAACAACTACATTCTTCTTCGGCTGGCTTTTCAAGCAACGATATACTAGTTATGGCGGTAGCGTAAGGAGAGGAAACACAACAACTACTACCGTACGTATCAGTGTATCAGTTTGACTATCTTAAGTCCAAGGTGAGCATTTTAAACATATTTGGCTGCTTATCTTGAGGGGGCCTATCAGATTAGATAGTCGGTTTAGTTAGTCTACTTCTCTGGTTAAGTTAAACCGTGTACAGCTTGTGTAGAGAAGTAGTATATATACATTGTATAGTGACCAAAATACGATTAATGAGAAAAATCAGAAGATTGAAATATCTAACAAACTTTTCTCATCTTCTTCTTCAATCGTAATAGTACGCACATTCAGTTTGGTTGCATGATCGAAAAGACGATCTGGTCGCAAATCATGTCTTTGAAATACTTTAAAAGTAGGAAGCTAAGAGTGCTTCCGAGTTCCGTCTTTAGTTTAGGTCGAGTCGTCGAGAATAAACCGATGGCCACATGATTTCGAAGTGTTTTGCTTCTAATATTGTGCAATGTTTTCTTTAATGGCCGTTTTTCTTCCAGCCAACTCATCAACTTTCCTAAATTTCTTTTGAATTATCAATTAATTTCACATTTCAAAGAAAATATATAGTATTTTTTTAGATTCTTACTGCAGATTTTCGAAAAGAAAAAAAAAAAAACAGTTTTCCCTTTATTGTTTTAGACTTTTAGTGTATAAGACAAGAACAAAAGTTATAGAATGTACTAATAAGAATAAAACAAAAATTAATCCCTTCTATAATGTGAGTGGAAAAAAGACTTCGATGCTTGTAAGGGAATACTAATTTAATATAAAAACGTCGTTTGTAAATCCCGTGATCCGTAACTGTGAGACCGTGACCCAAAAGCAAATATGTCATTGAGTGTATATAGAACTATTTTAATTCTCTTTTGGCATATTGTTAATCAGATTTTATGTATTCTTTCATTATTACTTGGAAGAATTGAACTTGCGTTCTTATCATCGTGTCTGCTAATAGCAGATACAACACTCGAGGAGCAGAATCATTTTAGATTCAACAAAAGATGTACGAACCAAAAACGAAGATCAAAGATATTTGGACAAATTTTTCACTTATACATGCATTTAATAAGCCATAAGTTCAAACCCACAATACAAACGAGACACAAGTTGTTGGCTAGGCGTCGACAGTAACAACCTTTAATCCTGACATCAGACGATCATATATAATCTGTAATTTCCACTGTCGGTCCAAGAAAACCACAATATTTTTTTTACTTTCTCATCTTGTTCAAACATTTACAATCGATAGTATCTTCTCTATAGAAAGAAGAAAGCAAGGGGAATTATGGGACTTTACAAAAGGGATATACAAAAGGAAGGAATGGTCAAGGATGTGAAGGCGGAGGAGGAGCGGTAAGAGCGTAAGTAAGACTATTGGATGAGTTCTCAATAAAGCCAGCCACTCCTGCCGCTGATTGCGTGTTAGATGGCAGGAAGAGGTCATGTTTTTGGTCTTTATATGCACTCCACACCTGTCACAAATTCATTTAGGTTTATTTTTCAATGAACACAACACTTGTTGAACGAAGACTTTATTCGTAAGTGGTTTTAAAATCACAACTTACTTCTGACGCGTCAAGTATCTCACGCACTTTTGAGCAATGTGCCCCTTCTGTTGCAAAACCATGCAATACCTGAGACATGTAATAATTATTTCATCAACCACATATGTTACAAAACAAAAACCAAAAAACAAAACAAATTATACTGACATATTCAATACTAACCTCAACAGCAAGCACCCGCCCGATTGATGCTTCCGATTCATTCCATTTCATGTGAGAGCTGAGCCCATACCTTCCTCCCGTCCTCCAGTCAAGCAGTCCAAGAAGAACCTCAATAAGACTAACCCTACCAATATTTACAACTATTTGTATCAGATAAAAACATAGACCATTCTAAAGTGGAACGAATATCAAGCCTTCTTGAAATCACATCGTAACTCGAATTTGCCAGATTAGCACTTGAGCATAACAGAGTTAGCACTTAGAGATATATAATATGTCAGCAACAGTTTAGCTCGAGTACCAAAGGCAAAATTATAAAGTAATGGATGACTCACTTTAGCCCCTGCGCAACAAGCGCATCTCTTGCCCGATTTCCAGCAACAACAACACGCTTAAGCGTCTCTAGTGCTAAAATGCTCCCACCAAGCCATCCTATTGCTTTCATGAGAAGTGGAACCACCTGGTGTTTAATCAACTCAAGAGTCATTCCACATTTCACAAGTAACACCAACAACCAGTTTCAATTTGTTAATGTGTGTGGTAGTAAGAGGAGAGAAATAGAGTAGAGAACCTGGGCATTTCCAACACTAGTTGCAGCCATTGCTTCAGCACATGCAGTACTAGCTGCAAGTTGATGAAGCACACGTAAACAACTAAGGCGCACACGCTCTTGAGGGGTTTGCCCAGGTGGACTTGAGGGATCAGCAGACTCATTCACCCCATCAGAGCCAATCTCTTCAGCCTTCACTTCGCCAGAAGACATTGTTTCCCGCCTCCCCTCATACGCCACAGCAGCGACAAGTTTCGGGACATACCCGAGATATCCTATGTGATCTGCAAGTGCAGGATGCACTCGCAACAAAGAAACCAATGCAGCAGAGAGAAGGAGAGGGAGCTCGGGGTCAACAGGATGTTCTTCATAATGTGTTGCTACCATTGCTGACAAATACTGATCTAGCAGTCCTTCCAAGAATCGTTTTGGATTTCTCAGAGGGAATTTGGGATCTTTTAAGAAAAGCCTGACATAGATTCCACCAACCTAGAGAGAAAACTTTCATCAATAATCATGCTTCCACTCAAAGGAACTCTTTCCCTACTGCTCTGCTTCATAAATAGGTTTAAATAAATTAAAATAACCTGTGGCTCGTCTCTCATTTCTTGTTGACCAGATGGCTGCTCTGGTACATCCCATTCGATAACACAACCTTTCTGCTGTTCACGATAAATATCTGATGCCATGGTCGCAATCTGTGCAGACAAAGATGCTGCCATTGCTGGTGTCCACACAAGTTCTGGTGTCTCTGTGGTCCGCTCAAGCGCATGTACAACAGCCTCCCCAGGTCCATCACGAATTATGGATACAAGACCGTCCGGAAGGAATCTCACAAGTGTGATGGCAACTCTAGGCCCATGCATTGGTTGTGCAACAAGCTTCCCTAACAAAGAAGCCGCTGCAGCTCTTTGCTGAATGGGAATTTCTTCTACAAAAGACCATTTTGAGTTACTGATCCCATTTTATGTAATCAGAAAGTCAAACCGGAAAAAAAAAAAATGAGTTAAGAATGGTTACTTTGCAAAGGCAATAAAAGTTCCAGGATGTATACTACTCCACCATGTTTTGCAGCAGCCCAAGCAAGTTCTGGTGTGCTTGCCAAAGCATAAAGAACATGGAGGGCACCCTCGCGAAAAGAAGGTGCAGAATGAAGCATTTGTAAGAGGAGAAGAAGACTAGATCCATCAGATACAATCGTCTCCAAGCAAGGAGCATAAGCAGTTAGACGAGAGAGGACGTTCAGGCAGAGTTTTGGAATATCAGTTTTTGATGCAATGGGCACCGAAAAACATTCAAAGAGAGGTAATAATCTCTCCTTGGACGAAAACACTGAAGCCAGATCTGGATACTTTGTAAGCAAGTTCTGAAAAAAAATTATAAAAAAAAAATTAAAAACGTCAGACATGCTAATTTCTTTGATATCTACACCTGCACAGGGTCCATACAATTACCTGAAGAGCAGTCAATCCTAATTGGAGGTGATCAATCAGAGAAAACTCTTCCTTCTTCGTCCCCTCAGATGATGGCTGATTATCGGAATCTCCTTCAATCAATGACAGTTCTGCGACGCTACTTTGAAGTTCTGGAGTATCCTTAGAAGAACTGCTGCCTTCGATCAAATTTTCGTCCTCAGAAACAGAGGGCAACTCAGTATGCACTAATGATGATATAAAGTCAATTAGAGCATTGCAGAATGCTTCTGGTTCACTGATCTCTGAGTCAGGTTTATCATTATAGACCTTCAAGTAAACATTGCCAATGAAGACCTCTTTTGACAGGGCGTCATATGAAAAAGATTGAGCAGTTTTCAAATCATATGAACCATCAGGGCACTGGCAGGCGCGTTGCTCATCCACAAAATTTAAAAGCTCTGATCGAGTTGCAGAGTTCCAGATAATCTGTAAAACAAAAATTCTTATGAGATATCCAAAAACACAAGAACTACAAACATGGAAATGTGAATTCTAACGATCTTTATGCAACATTCATTCAATATTCTTAAGCTGCTCAGACAACAAATCAGTAAAAGATATATGTTTACCTCTGGTGTCTCCAAATTTGTGTTAAGTTTGGATAACAAATCCTTGGCAACTTCATCTTTCAACAAACTAGCAAGTTTTGGAGTCAGTAATGCTGTGAGAACATCAGCCGCAGCAGCATTGTAAGGAGTCAAACTCTCATCTCCACACAGTCCACTAAGCCTTGATAGGGCTTGTGATGCTTGTAAGGCATGCTCATTCTTGGCAATTTGAATGCTAACTCCAACCCCATGAGACTCGACAGAATTAGATTCCTCTGCAGTTGAGTCATACTGTAGTAATAACGGGAGAATATACCTGATCAAACAGACACACAAATCGAAAGAATCACAGCCATTAGTTATACTTGTCACGAGCAATAGTCCAAATGAGTGTAACAATTAACGAAGATACAAAGTTCAGGTGAATATTGAATCCCCATGCCTTCATAATGATTATACATGGAATTTTACATGCATGGACAATAGAGCCACCAAGATTCTGTCTTGTGATTGAACAAGAACATATAAACAGTGACAAACAGAACAAGAATACAGCTCACCATAAAGCACCGGCCTTTAGCAGACCATGCTGAAGTTCAGGGAAGACAGAAACCTTGGCAATAGACTGGAGAGAAGCATCAACGGCTGCAGGCACAAGTTCTAACTCCGTACAGTGCACAATGTCTTCAATCAGACTGGGTAACTCTAGAAATCTAGCCCTTGCATTCTCAAATTGACTTATTACAGAAAGTGTACGCATTACATTTGTGACAATGATTGCAGCTGGTTCGTGTTGTGAAGTTGTTGGCTGAACCACACACATGCAGCGGGAAAGAAGAGTCGATAGAAGCTGCACACCACCATCTCTCACTAATTCTTCACCATTCAATGAAGAGGCAGCACAGCTACACAGCAGATAAGAGGAAATAAATAGATAACATTGAAGGAATGGAAATAAATAAAACTAGAATTGCACAGTTTTAGCAAGAGAAATAAGTACGTTAAAGAAACAAGCTCAGATGCTGCAACAAGAAGAGGGGATCTATCATTAGATAGAAAGTTGTTGTCATCCGTGTCCACGGTGACTGCATCAAGTAACATTGGATAGCCAGCATATTTGAATGGCTGTAACACGTGTCCATAACGTCGATATAAGATGCACTGCGCTTTCAGTAAAAGCAGCAACCTCCACGGCTGAGGACCTTGCAATCCTTGCATTGTTGCCTATAAGCAGAAGAACGGATAATAGCATGATAAATATAAAATCTAGTGCCAAAAAAATAAAATATATATATATATAACACAATCATATTTATGGACCTCAAACACTGAAAGGAAAAGGTTGACCAATGTTCATACTATTATTAAAGACTTCCTTGACAAGCAAACACCGAAGAGGAAAAGGTTGACCAATGTTAACTCTACTAATAACAATACAGCAACATAATGAAGGTGAAAGCAATTGCTACATATAACATTCATCAAACAACTTGAACATGGAATTATCTGCTGGTATCCAAGAAGTCTGCACCTTTTCAACATATAAGGTGACCATCCAATGGTCTAAAAGAGAGGTACAATAACAGACAACGATGGTAAACATATAATTTAAGAAAAGCTCAAATCCCAGATAATGATCAGAATTTTGTGGACGTACCTGTAGGCATTCATAAGCTTTTTGAACAGCCAGGAACTTTTCTCTTCCTTCTGGATTCTTGTCAGGATGGTACCTCATCGCAAGCTTCCTATACTGGCGCTTTAGTTTCTCTTCATCAAGGTTTTGAATCTGTTTGGATATATTAGATATTTCCTCATTCAACTCAACTGAAGCAGGGTCATCACTTGAAACATCATTCAGGGATATTTCAAGAATTTTGCAAGCTTCTCCTTCAGAAAGATCCATGGGTTTCCTAGTCAACTCTTCACGCCACATCACAAGTAATGATTGTAAAAACTCGACATGTTCAACAATCGGCCAATTTGGAAACCGAATCTCATCACATAAATTTCTGAGATAATAACGGTGACACCACATCTCATCTCTAAGTTCTGGATACGTAACAGGTGGCATGGGAGCATAATCATAGAGAGAATGGCAGTGCTGTGACAATTTCTGAGGATAGTCACCAAGATGCTGCAAAACCTGAGGAAATAGAAACGAGAAATTAAAACTCAATAACTGAAATTGACACTCTTCAAGAGAAAATGAGCTAAAGCCCACGGTAGCGAATATGTAAATACCTGACATATAAGATTTTCTGCTCGCATTTTATGTGTCCATATAATCTCGGGAGTATCAGAATCCGAAACCATGCCAGCTGCAAACGCAGCTGGTCCACTGCGCTCTAATACATATAATAAGGACTCAGGGAGAAGACCACCCAATACGCTTCGTTTAGCCAGGGGCAGAGAGGACGACACAGTAGCTTCTTCCCCACCATGAAAAGCTTGATGCACATGAGTGACCGAAAAGAGTTGTGCTATTGAGTAAAGATTGGATCCAGGGTACGCAAGGGCAAAATAAAAGGCCCCTGTACTGTACAGGCGGATCATCGCCTTGGAGTTTCTGGTAACAACGTCTTTCAAAAGAGCAGCGGCAGCCTCCACAATAACTGGTTCGCCAGAAAGCAGAGCCTTAACCAAATTTTAGAGAGACATGAGATTAACATTGTCAGTTTTCTGATGAAAGAAAATTGAATGAGCAGGACTCAAATACTGACACATTATTTTGCAACTCATCTCTCAGATAATACAGAAAACTTAGGGCATAGATAGCAGACATGCCTAATGCCATTAAACTTAGGGCAATAACACCTATCAAACACATCATCGATGCAGCTAGAAGAAGACTATGGAGAGAAAGAATGACATTACCTGAGCAATGTGAGGAAGACAACGTGTACTAGACAAGATACGTTTTACTCTTGGTGTTGGAGTTACAATCTCTCCTGCGTCATCTAAATCTGAATGTGCCGAAACCATGCTATGTAATATGGACAATGCAGCATCCCCTACCTGCGTAGTGTTTTAGCAATTAGATTGAGTAGTGCATACACAAGTAAGAATGAAAAAGAGGAAAAAGGCAATGGGCATGAAAAGCATGTCTTTTGGATGTTAAGCATGATAATATGAAATGTCTTAGACAGACGCACGCATATAATAACCATAAAGCTTAACCTGTGTAGGTGTGAGGACTGGAACTCGAACAGCTACTGCCCATCTAAGTTCACGGATATCACGCAATTTCTTCCAGTCAGACATTCCTAAAGCCCTACACTTTGTTGTCCAGTCAATATCCTTTTTGGACCATAAACTTCTAATGACGTCCTTCTCTACAGGTCCCACTTCTGCACCACCTTTGTCAATGTACATCCATTCCTTAGGTGGTTCCATAAATGCAGTAGCAGCAATTAAATTGGACTGCAATGGAATAGGAGTCCTCTCCGAGTTTTCATGAACAACAGTCAGCAGATCTACAGCTAGGACACAACCACCGACCACAACACAACCTTCGACATTTAACAAGACCTTAACTAGAGCCTGCATGTACGAGAAAAAAAAAAGTAAGCAACCAAACATGAAGAGAATATCTCCAGAATGATTTTGTAAGTGACGACGTAATGCATACACCAAAACTTAATGAGAATAAGCGAGGAACAAGAGTAACAAGAATAAAAAGAGTAAGAAAGCAATATTTTGAATAGTTAATGATACCTTCAGGAGAAGAAGTAGGCGATGCCTCAAAGCTCTATCATTTGTCCTATCTATCAGTACTGTAATATGTGCAGTGCCTTCAAAAGGACCTATTGTATTGTAGTGTTGCTCATAGACAATCGCCATCGCTCTTGCACAAAGCTCCCTAACAGAGGCTCCTCCCCCTCCACCAAAACCATCAAGCATACTCATATCACACCAGTCGCCTGATGAACCCAATTCATCTGGAACAGCACCATCAATAGTAAGCCCCATATCCGCATCACATTGGAAACGATGATAGAGTGCCCTGAAAAAAGCAACTGGATCACGGAGAGGGAAATCTTGTGCCTTGCCAGCGTTCCCACTTTCAAGCAATAAGCGTAGGTAATATTGACCCACACAAACTTCTTTTGACAAGCTACGATAACTAACAGAGAATTCAGAATAGTTCCACGATATACGTGGGACAGTCTCCTGGCCAGTTGTGGCCTCGACATCCACACATCCGGGGGAAATATCTTCTGTGCGCTCTTTCTCAACATCTAGATTGTGAACCTCAGCCTTCAAAGCTTCCCTTAATTCTTGCCTTGTACGCTCATTCCAGATGAGATCTGCACGGTTATGATCAAGGCCAAAGGCTCGCCAAAACTCACGCCAATTAAGAAGTAGCTTTCCGGAACCTACAGCTGTACTTTCTACAATAACTTGGGCAGGTGCTGGAAGCACTGAATTCTGGATCCCATACACGTTTGGGTCAGAACCAACGACATCAGAAGCATTAGTCTCAGGTTGCTCGTGTCCATTTGCATTTGTGGTGATTGAAGCAAATGCTGGATAGCCATTTTGTGAAACCCCAGCAGTAGTACTGTCACCACCTGGAAAAGCAGAAGCCTGTTGATTCAAAGCTTCAGAAGAATAATCTGCGGCAGGCCTTTGAAAGTTATCGGGTACACTAGAAGCATTTGCAGTCATCTGTTTTGCTGCATCGCTGGTCTCAACATTATTACCAGGGGGAAGAGGAAAATCTTGAGCACCCATTCCCTTAGCTATGCGACCTCTTCTCTGCTGAAGTAATCTTTTCTGCCGTCTCCTTGTTGACGAACCTTCTTGATCTGTATCATCGAGAACATCATCGGGACGTGTATGCAAATATGCAACAAGCCCAGGTGGCAGAACTCGAGATAGTAGATCTAAAGCTGGTTGGTAAGAATCTGCCCAGAGTGCCACAAGCTGCCTACTTACCTCGCGGCGCTCACTGGCAGGAAGGGAAAATGCATTCAATAAATGTCTCAACAAAGCACCATCACGCAAAGCAGCATCACGCATTGACTCTGCAGCAATTGCATCCTCTTCAGCTATTGTACGCATTATAACAGCAATGATTTCCCTAACACTTTCAGCAGGATGTGCAAAGAGTGAAAATAAACGACGTCGTAGGGCAGCAATTTGTCGTAACAATTCTACAAAAACAGTGTACTGGGTGGTCTCTCCATGTGGATCACAAACCATAGCCTCAAAGACTTCAACAATTGCCATGGAAAACAGAGGTGAGACTGACATGGGCTTCAATCGATTGACAAGGATCGTAACATAACCCTGTTGAGAAAACAAAACAGACTTGGTATGCATGATAGTTGCATGTTTTTCTCCTCTGGAATCCGGTACAGTATTTAGATCTGCTGACCAACCACCTATGAGGGACGCAATAAGCCCTGCAGCTTCATTAGCCACGCCTTCAGAACCATTCCTAAGTAAACCCATTATCCTGTTTACAGCAGCAGGGAAAGACATTATATGGGATGATGCACTCCTGGAGGACAATAACCTACGCAAACATGCAACAAAGCCAATGACAGTTGCAGCTGCTTTGGGTGACGGTGGTGGCAAAGGAGGGGCGTCTACAGGGAGATTTGGAGTTGATGGTAGCATTGTAATCAATGCCATCAAAGTCACCTCAGGAACTTCAATATTACTGGGCACACCTGTATACGGGATACAAGCATTGAACTCCCTTATTCTGCGCCATAATCTAGCCTTATAACCAGGAACAGAACCACCTTCGGCAACTGCATCTTTTGCAGCAGCAGCTAAATGTTTCAGATGTAGCGAGCAAGTTTCCATATCAGCAACAAGATGTTGTGGTCCAAAGATCAAACTAACCCTTCCACAAGGTGGATCAATGCGATGACCAGGCATAGTAAGCCTTGGTGATACTGGTATCGGGCAATGTCCCTACATCACATGTTCCCCATATATTAGCATACCATCTCAAATAGATTTTGCGGTGCAATTAAAGCAAAGTATTAATATATGACAATGTTTAGGACAAACATATCACGTTCTAAAAATCACGATTATACGTACTTCAGTTTGCAAAGTATCGAGAATCGCCGCAAGTAGGTTGTCTCGGGATATGCTCGCATAGACCTAAATAAAATACGTGTCACAGAGGTTAGCTAATTATCATGATTAAATATATAACATAGAAGCAGAGAAAAACTCACATGAACTGGACAACCATCACTGAATTCGATAGCAAACATTTGGGGCTCCTCAGCGAACCGAACAAGTGAACTTACCGAAGATAGAGGACGAACGATGACAACCTGCACACATCTAAGCAGTATTCTCAGTATTTGACAGAACAAAACCAAAGTAGAAAGTAAAAGCTACGTCGTACACATTTTCAGTCTTACTTTATCATCCCAAATAGTGTAAATTATTTGACTTATGTTCATCATGGGAAACTTTTTACATTAAAATTCTAAAAAAGAAAAAGAAACAAAAACAATAGAACAAAGAATACGTATTGCCAACTTACTTCATAGTTATCTATTCGTCTCTCAACAAGGGAGGCCTTAGTAAGAATTAGCTGAAGAGCCACAGCATCCCCATGCTTACCAAGTCCTCCTTTAGGGCCAATTTCCAAGCTTAGTCCAGGCATGTTTAGAGTTCCATGAGCAGCAGATCTTAATCTAGTAACAGACCACCACCCATTAGGAGTTTCTTCAGCTCCAACTGCTTCTTTAGCTGCATAGTCAATAATGGGCATAAAAAAAAAAAGATAAAGAAATGACAACAAAGTGAACTACAAGACACCTAATTAAGAGGAGTTGTAAGTACCCCTTCGTGTCATATACTCCGAAGCTGTCAGCAACTGTGAATCATCGACTGACAAGAATACCCCAACCATGGACTTTGCAGTCTTAGCCTGCAAATGATATTTGCAATCATCAAGCTTACTTCAGAAAGTCTCAGCAAAATTAAAAATAAGTTAGCAACAACTTCTCAACTAATGTCCAAGCATCTCATTAATACCAAACTTGCGACAATGGAGGAATTTGTTGTCCCGGGGGCAGCTCTAAAAGCTTTTGACTTTCTCCCGTACATAGGACACAGAATAAACCCAGCAGAGTCCGTAGATTTTGCCCGGTATGCATCAGAGAGAAGAATGATAGCAGGGGAATCCATGTCTCTGAAATCCAAAATCCATCGTGAATGACCAGATTTTGAGTCAACGAGCTCCAGACCGACAAAGGTGACCTTCAATTTCTGCAAGGAAACAAAAAACTCACTTCATAACAAAACCTAATTTAAACAATTAGTAAAAGCACCTCGCTTAATTTCTACTACCAGTCGCAACTTTCAAATGAATCTTGGTTCTTGCAATTACAAAAATCAATCAATCAATCCCATAGAAAATAAGAATAAGGCTAGTCGTGTGAAATATTATTAATTACTGGAGATGACAACTCCCCCTGCCCAGTTCATGATTACAAAACTTTAGGAGCACAGTGTACATTTTAAGATACTAACTGCATCAGCTTAACGCCTAATACCAGACTATGGCTAAAACTATCTAACGATCAGAAACTTCAAAAAAATTTGAACAGCTAAAAGGCTTAGCCTGACTTGACACACCAAATTAACTTCACCAACTAAACCAATTTGACAACCATCGCAACAAAACACAGCTCAAAATCATAGGAAAACAAGCATAAACCTAAGAGATGGAACCACAGTAAGACGAAAAAAAAACTTACATAAGGAACCCATTCAGCGTTGCGTCTCCTAAGGTGTAGCACCTGAAACTCAGCCACAGGTCTAATTTGATGCCATCTAAGCCGATACAGCTCGGTTAAAATACTTGCCCTGCACCTAGACGAGAACTTCATAGCCTTGAATTTGCCTTTCCCATCCGTCCTAACATTGATAGTAAACTCACCACCAACACTCTCCGTATTCTCATCCCTCCCAATCAAAGGTGAAGCACCATCAAAATTACTTCCAGTATCATAAGAATTAGTAACAGCAAGAGTATTAGGATCAAGCGTGACGATTCCACCGTTGGAAATACAAAGGATCCTCTTGTAACGACCCCTCCAGGAATGCTTAACAACAAGATACCTAGCAAGATACTCGGGCTCTTCGACAACAGCAGCTGTAGACGCGACGGTGCCTCTAGAGACGGAGTCCATAGTGCGATCAGATCCGACGGTGGTCACTGAATCGATGAACTGTAAGGTGTGGTGTCGAGGAGCATTACCACGTAGAAAATCCCAGAAACCTACCCTGGTATGATCGGGGACGCCAGGATAATGGCGGGGATGAGACTGATTCGCCCCCAGTTCTTTAACTGGTTATAGAAAAAAGCCACAGGGGCTAGGAGAGAGATCCCTTGCAACAAATCGGATCCAGAATTTCGGAAAGCTTAAACCCTAATTTCTCATATGAAAGAAACCTCGGGAAGAAGATGACTGCGATCGGATGCAAAATTCGGTGAAGGATCGATCAGAGAGAGAAATGAAGCAAAAACAAAAAAAATCGATCTGAGAAGAAAAAGAGTCGCGAAATTGTGAGATGGTTTTTACAGTCTGACGACGACTTTGTTTGTACGAGAGAGGGGTTAAAGAAGAAAAAGCCGTAAGAAGGCCATTTCTTTGGTTTGATTCGGTGTCGCTCCTCCGGTGCAATCATCCATTTGTTTTTTCTTTTTCCGCGGATTAAACGTGTGTCAAAATGAACTCGTGTATTTTTTTTTTTTTTTTCTTATAACAACAATAAAATATAGCATAGCATGACATATTAAAATAATGTAAAATTTAAGAAATTTTATAAAAAAATCAGAAAACAAATATCAAAGCTATATTTTTGATAAAATTATCACTATTTTAAATTTTTTTTAATTATTGAATTATTTTACAATATCCGATAAATAATCCAGATTTTAGCAGATTTCCGGCTACTAAAATTCAAATTTAGGATACAAGACACATTGCATAAACTATAACAAAGCATCAATTTTTATGTTGGAAAAATGAAAGATATTTACTTGAAACCTTTTACTTTTAGTCTAGGTGATGTATACCACTATAACCTTGTAATTTATCACATAAAAGACCCAACCAAAACTAAAAATTGTTTTGGAGGTTTTTGCAAGTATATTTACTGTAACAGAAACCTTTAGATGTATTCTGAAAATTTAAAACAAACAAAAGTGTTACACATTAACATAAACAGTAAATGTACAAAAGCTTTATGTATATAATCAGAGCCATGCCTACATGATGGAAAAAGAATATATCTATATACTTAAGCTTCTTTTTTTGAATGAATGTAAAACTCATTCAACCAAAAAACTCTTTGTTATAAAATATGCATTTTTAGATCAAGCTTTCATTTTAAATTTTTTTATTTATGAAATTTTAGACAAGAATTGTACAATGTTTAAATCTCTCAAAACAAAATTGTTCATGCATGTATCTAACAATTCAATTACAAAATGAGAAAACGTATGTGAAGTATTCAAACAATCAACGTCAAAATATATTTTTCAAGATTTCCACAATTAAAAAAAAACAAAGATAAAATTTAGATGAGAAAAACAAATTAGTAGTAAATTTTTTAAAAAAACGGTAAGTCATAAGCCCGCGCATAGCGTTGGTATTCATCTAGTCTTATCTTAAAACCACGAGAATTACTCTCATTCCATTGGAAAAGCCAAACAACTATTTTAAAACAAAATCAAGAAAATAATATTTATTAAAATAATAATTTGAATTCAAAAACTCAATAATCCCCCCTCCTACAAAAGATTAGACCACTAATTCTATAACGTTAAGAAACTGTTGTAACTGAATGGTAGGGTTTTAAGGGACATGTGTCGATCACACAATCTATAAACAACACCGATCTATCCACGACGCCGTCAAATATCCCATTTTCCAATTTTCCTTTTTAAAACTGCCATTTTTAATTTTGTGTCATATATGAAAAAGATAAAAATACTCTTAGATGAAAAAGAAAGAACATGGGCAAAGCTTTGTGCGGTTCCCAAAGGAGCATTAGTTTCTCTTTCATTAAATCATTGATTTTTTACATTTACAATTAAAGTTTTGATTGGTTTTGCGAATAAATCATGATTGAAATTAACTGCTTATAAACATGTTCATCATTATGCAGGCAAATAAATGTGGTGGACAAGAACCTTGACCGTTGTATCTGGTCCACCGGAATTGCAGACTTGCAGTGTGGACATTTTTTCTTCTTAGCAGTGGACACGCATCGTCAGACCAAACCTTGGCAAACGTCCACTCAAGAGATGAAAGACATAATAGTGGTGGACAAAAAAAGATCTTGTCTGTTGGATGTGGTCCACCGGATCTGCAGAAATGTAGTGTGGACAAGTTTTTAGTTAATTAGAAATGGACAATAAACACATGACCAAACAAATACGGTCCACTCAAGAGAAAGAAGGACATGGTTGTGGTGGACAAACCTGATTGGCTGGATCTGGTCCATCGGATCATGCAGTATGGACAAGTTTGAAAGTGGTGGACAAAAACCTGGTCGACTGGATGTGGTCCACCAGACAATGGATCTGCAGACCTGCAGTGTGGGCAAGTTTTATTCTGAGCAATAGACACAATACGCATGACCAAACAAATATAGTCCATTCAAGAGAACGAATGACATAATAGGGATGGACAAAAACCTGGCCGGTTGGATCTAGTCCACCGGATCTGTAGACTTGCGGTTTTACCTGCCTACGGTCAGGTATAAGAATTTTAGAACTAGATCTAGCAGTTTTGCCTGCCACGATGGGGGTAGGCGGATCAGATGGAAGTCTCGGTTGAAGAATTGTGTCTGGATTGGATGAAGAATTTCTCCATTATATGCGTCCAACAGACTTATAAATGGATTTTTGCTGAAAGAGATTCAGTTTGTGCTGCAATGCGAACGGCAGACAAAGAGAGACTGAGATGGAAGAAGATGAAAAGTCTGGAGAGAATGAAGATGGAAGAAACGTAAAAGTAGAGGGTTAAAATGAGGAGAGAGAGATTTGTGTCTTTGGAAAAAAATTTAAAGACGACTAATTGCTTTACTCATTTATGTCGATTCCCAAAAAAATACAGAAAAATAATTAATTTTGTGTTTTAGAAAAAAAAAATATATAATGGTCTTTCAGTTATAATGTTGTGGCAAGTGGGAAAAGAAAATAGAGAAAATTGACCAAAATGTTTGGTACTATGGCAGTGTTGATAAAATTCTCTTATTAATACTCAATAAAATAGCAATATTTACTAAAAAAAATATTATCCAATATAAGGAATGAATATAAGTTAATTAATCCTTCTTTTTTAATTTGTATTTTTATGCAGGCGCTAGTTGTTTTTCCAAACTTAAACATCGATTCACCGACAGTAAAATTTGGAAAAAGTGTGCCCAAAAAAACAGATTTGTGTCCATTAATTGAGAAACAAAATAAATTTGACCACAAGTTCTCATGCACGCCCTTGTTTCTATGTCTCTTAAACAAAAACTCTTTCAACACGAATTAGTAAACATTACAACAATCACATCGTTTTGAGATGCAAACCGCCTTTCCTATGTCATTCACTCACTCCTTGAAGTCATCCTTGTCATCTGCCGGAATTGGTTGGTTTCTCCAGAACACGGCCAGGCCACTCCCGCCAAGCTGCAGAATGCCATTGAACATAATTACACTTTGTAAATTCTACAAGTCAACTTTTGTGAAATGGCTATGAAAACTTACCGCCATACAGACAACACTGACTGCAGAAGGAACAGCAACGAGAGGGTTTGTGAAATGCTTTTGTGCAAGCAAGAACCCGAGCGCTGAACTCTGCAGTTTGCAAAAATGAAATATTCTTAAAAGGAATCCCTAACAAAGCTTAGGTAGCAAACGGCAATTTATATGGTAGAGGAAAAAGTAACATACTTGCATTCCACATTCTATAGAAATGGTGCGCGAAGTGGACTCGCCGAAAGAAAACTTAGAAATCCAGTAGCCAATAGCAAAGGCTGCAGCATGAAGGACTGCCACCGGGAGTATAAGTTGAGCTCCTTGGGTTTTCAAAACCTCTGAAACTTGTCCAATCTTTTCAAAAGAGACAAAGGTAATAGTCAGTCTCAAAACTCAACTGAAGACATCTCTCTGGATTATGGTTAGATACTTATATGAACTACTTACAGGGCTGGCGCAGAGAAGGGTGGTCAGAATGACTCCAATTAGAGGCGTCACTGTTATGATCTTTGATGTAAATTTAGGAAAGAACTCGTTGGCCAGAACTATTGCACAATGCAGAAAAAGACATTAGTCCCCAAGGATATACAGGCCAAATTCATTATCTGGAAAAACTGGCACCATACTTACCTCCAACTATAGTAGGCACCAACACTACTTGAAAAGTACTAATAGCAAGTCCCTGATATAGAAACATGAATCCGTAAGCTTTCGTTTTAGCATCTCTTTACTGTTTCGCTTCTTTTTATTCTAAATCATTTAACAACTTTTACTGAACCATGTTGATTCATATTTTGGCTTAATGAAATGTTATCTTATTAGCTACAGTTACTTTGCATGGATTAATTCAAAATATTTATAAAGAAAACTCACAGCAGCATCAACGGGAACAAGCTGGCCAGCAAGAAGCTTAGTGAGAAGAGGAGTCATTATAATAGCCCCGATGGTTGAACACCTAATAAATTAGAGGGAACATTATGTTAAAAATTTGAGGCCTTCCACCACATTTAAAAACGGGAAAATAAAAAGGAAAAGAAGTGAAGAAAGAGAAGTATACGTAGTCATCAGTACAGAGAGCGCCACATTCCCCTTGGAAATGTAGGTAGCAACATTTGACGCTTGTCCTCCAGGGCAGCATGAGACTAGGATAAGACCAGTCGCAAGAGGTGCTGAAAGCTTAAGAGTCTAAAATAAAAACACAGAAAAAGTTTGTATTAGTCGCCTCCTCAACAATCATCATCCAAATACCCATAGAACAAGTTCATAGCAATCCTATCTACAGCAGGAATCCCTCAAAAAGTGAGTGAGTATGCCAGAAAATGTTGCTGTAAAAAGAAATGTTGATTCAACCTAAGAAGAAAGTGATATTTGAATACGTAACAACAGTCAACTCTAGGTTTAATCAAGTACCAACTACTAATATATCAATAACTTGGTTAGAGCGTATACACACTACAGAAGTAAAAACGAATAGAACCAATATCAAAAGAACAGAGTCATCCATAATATTGAGTAAGTAATTATTTCAGAGAAGCAAATAGAACTTAATGGGATAGACATTAGTGGAAACATACCATTGCAATGAGAAAACCTAGAACTGGCTTGATCAAGTATTGAGCAAGAAAACCAACACCCACCTGCAGAATAAGGACTCTCAACGTTAAATAGACAATGTATCTAACAGAGTGAATAAATACACCAGTGTTCATTGTCTCTCACCGTCCATGGATTACGTAAACATCTTCTGAAATCTTCAAACGTAAGAGTTAATCCCATGGAGAGCATAAGAAATCCAAGACCTAGAGTAAAGAGATCTGTTTCCAACCATGTAACCTACAACAAAACTCACTCTATTAGCCCCAAAAGAACAAAGATCTCTATAGATAAAAACAACAACAAAGAAGCATAAAAAAAAAAGACATACTAAAGACGGTTTGAAGATGCCAACAAGTGTTCCCAAAATAACCTGCACAACGAAACCACATTGCACCATGTCAGTTATCAAATGCATACAAAAGTTTCAAACTTCATCAAAGAAAAGGTATAAAAGAAGTACCCAAAGTGGAAAAAGGGTTGTCAAAAGCTCAATAGTCTTCTCATACTGACTAAGTTCCTTAGGAGCACTCTCAGGTACATCACCTGCAGCAGCCTTACACACAACACTACTACTCCTGTAAATTAACAAACTTTAATGACCACCCAGAAATAACGAGATCATTTCAATTCAATCCACATCTAACTTCTCTGCAAAGTTTTAAATCAATTCCACAAAATAACCTGGAGGTTGTTGTTGCTTCAAGAGCAGAGACAGGACGTAACGGTTTACTATTCTGAATCCTCAAACTAATCCCAGAGCTACGAACAGAAACCAACTTGGGAGAATCTGAACAAAAATAATAAATCAGCAAAAAGAGACACAAGAAATCTGAATCAAGAGAAGTTATGATGATAATATAGAAGAGATTAGTAGATTACCCAAAAGAGTATGAGCTCTGCTCCTCGTAGCAGGAACCCAACAAGTGTTGATTCTGCATTGACTTAATTTGCCGTCTGTTGGCAAAATCCTAGAAATGGAGGCCATTTTTTGTGATCGAGAGAGGGTTTTAGGATGTTGGGGTGAGTCAGAAAAGATGAAATAGAGACATCTCCAAATAAGGAGGAGGAAATAAGGGTTTTGTGGGAGTGATGTGGGAGACGAGAGCCACACATTCTCCTGCCCCCTTTCTTCTTCAAATCAATCCTATCTGAAAAATATCTCAACATTTTTGGGTCGATTCTTACAAATTTCAACTCTTTCCATTTGGTTTTTTTTTTTTCTTTTTTTGTCGTCACTTCCATGATATGTTTTAAAATCTATAATTAAAAATCATTTAATATATAGTTTTCATTACATAACTCTTAATAGGTTATAATTATAACAATAGATTTTTCATTTTTCACTAGGCATGGAATTAAAAAACCGGACAGGTTTTTTCAAATTAAACAAAACCAAGATTTGAGGGAATTGGTTAACCGGTTGATTAATAAGAGTGAACCGACCGGCAATTATTTTAGTGGTTTTGGTTATTAGTCTTTTTGGTTGCCATTTATATGTTTCAACATTTTTACATTTAAACTTTTATATTTTTGGTTTTGTTACGACTTACTATACGTAAGATAAGATTAAAAAATTACAAAACTCAAAAATCAGAGGTGATGATTAGAATCATCGAGAGAGCTATAATCTAGTTTCGGTTTGTTTACACTAAAATCGTCAAGTTAAAAATATAACAAAATTAATCATATCCTACATGGCCCTCCCATAAAAACATTTTCTCATTGATTTTCTTGTTTATCTAATATTTGTTTTGGTTTGTTACTTAATGATAAATTACTCATTATATAGAATTGAGAGGAGGGAAATGCTCAAAAGTCTCCAAAATTGATTTGGAAATCTGCTATCTCCCTCTCTATTCTTCATACCCTTTTTTCTTTTAATGAAATGTGTACAGACTATTTTATCCTTTCTTCCTTTCTCCTGTTTTTTTTTTGTTTTTTTTTAATTTTATTTTCTAAAAAAATATCAGTCACAATCTCTTTTCTTTTCTCAGCCACCACCGCTGTTTCTCCGCCGAAGCTCTCCACCGCCACTGTTTCTTCAGCGGAGCTCTCCATCTCCACCGTCTTTTTCCTTTTTTGGATTCAAATTCTCCTTCAAAATATAGGTGTGTTCTTCAACATAAGAATAAATTCTTGATTAAATAGGGTTAGGTTTTGAATTTTGGAAATTTAGATTGGATTTTGTTTGAGATGCTTACCAAATTGGGTGTTTTACCATGGGTTATGGGTCGATTGAGCTATTTAGTTGATAAGAAATGAATTTTACTATTGAATCTCAGTGAATTGTAGACATTAGAATCTCAAACCATTCAATTCGATTTTCAATTATCACGACTGGGTAAAACTGGTAATACTAAGGGTCTGACTTGTTCAAACGCTGCGGTTGCGGTTGCGGGAGATTGCAAAAGTGGGCGATTGCGGTTTCAAACGTTATTAAGCGTTTTGAATGACTGGTTTAGCAGTTTATAATTGGTGCGTTTGCGGGAGGTTTACGACTGGTTGACCAGCGGGTGCAATAGCGGTTGAAACATAATAAATGTGATATATAATATATAAATGTTTAAAAACACCAAAATTTTTATTAAACTTGATTTATAATTAAAATTTATTAAAAAAATACTAAAATAATTATTCAAAAAAAAAAATTTCATATTGAAATACTTATTCCTTTATGCATTTGGCTTTTCACCAAAAATTTAATCAAGTAATTTGATAAATGACAAAACATATGCTTTAGATCGTAGATCTTTTCTCTTTTCTCTTAGATCGTGGGTCAGTAGTTGCATCGGTAGGAATGGTCAAGTGAGAGTTGAGAAGAGTCACTGGTGATTTGTTCTAATATTTTTCACAAATAATCTTATTTTCTTAAATTTCTGATGAAATATTATATTTATTTAGATTTTTTTAACTTATATGCGATGTGTCATTAAATTTACATCAAGTTTTCCGGATTATTGTTAATTGGAATATTATTTTCTTCTAATTATTTATTTTATAATCTCTGCAATCGTATTCGTACTTCATTTTCTCCCATCCTTAATGAATAAAATGGTTAGATAGAAGATATAAAAAAAAAATCATTATCAATGATTTCTTTAAAGTTTATTACAAAAAAAGTCCAAACGCAATTGTCTGCAACCGTAAATGCTTGCGGGAAGCAGCTTTTGGAATTCAGTGGTTTGAAGCGGTTGGAAGTGATTAGGAGTGATTGGGAGCGGTTTGTGTGATTGGTTCCAATCGCTAGCAACCGCTACCACCCGCAAATGCAGCATTTGCGGGAGGTAGCGGGAGAACCAGTCAACACCCAAGTGTATTATAACTAGTAAAACTGGTAATACTGATTCATGTAGTACAACTAATAAATATAGTAGTATTACTAATTGAGTTTTTTTTTTGGAATTGTTTTGGCAGGATACAATGAGAGAGAACCTCAACATGCATTTTAAGTGTGAATGTTGCATGTATAGTATAATGTTCAAGATATATGTGGCTGATAAAACTTTGTTGATATTATATACAAGGATATACAAGAAGCTTGAATTTTAAAATCTTGTAATGTTTAATTTTTCTTTCACTTGATGTATATAATTATTATGTCATAACAGAATAAAACATGCGTAAGTAATATAAAAATGGTATAACTAGTAAAACTAGTATTAAAAGTTGAACATAAAGAAAATAATTTTTAAAGAAAATATAAGAATGTGTGTACTAGTCATATATATAAAAGTAGAGTTTCAATCTCTCCTTATTGGTCCACTTGGCAATGCAATTTTAACAAAAAAAAAATTTATGTTAAAACACAAATTTAAAAAAAATTAATTTTCACATTTAACTTACATAATATAAAACTGAAATCTTTATACCTTCTCCCTATAAATTATGCATTAACTTTATTTCTCCACTAAGTTGTATTAATCAATTGTATTAAAACAAAACAATAAAATTAGAATTGTAACTCTCATTTTTCTAAATGTAATTTTTCATTATTTCTCTTCCTATAAATACTCATTATCTTATTCTCTTAGTCTATCACTCTTTCATTCTCTCATCTTCTTCCACTACTCTCAAATCTCTTTTTTGTTTTGTTTTGTTTTGTTTTGTATTTTTTTTGTTATTGTTGTTATATGGGTTATAAAACAAATCAAATATCATTGTAAAAGCTTAGTTTTAGAGTTTGTATGATATGTATATCTTATATATTTATTTTAATCTTTTAAAATGTTTATCTCCATTTTCTATTTTATATTAACATCTTATAAGTCATTATTTTCATACTTCCTTACAATATTCACCACACAATAAGATCATAAAGTTGAAATGATCCATATGTAATTATCTATTATGTCTCTGGTTATCTCACATATTCATGTATCATTTTTAATAATTTATAAAGATCAATATAATATTTAAAGATCAATATAATTATCCATTTATCCATTTATAAAGACTATTTTGTTTTGTGATCCAATTGTTAAATCTGCAGATATCAATATAATATATATATATATATATTTATGATTTGAGGTTTTTGAAAACAAAAAGAACATAATTAAACAATTGGTTTTTTGTGTCTTTAATCAAAATAAAAAATGATCCAAAAAACAAAACATATTCAACTGGAACTTAAATATAAAAATAAAATATAATTTTAAAAATATCATTTCACTAAATTCTCTAAAAATGAAACCATTAGTATGAAATCTAGCACTATAAATTAAGTTGATGAGTGAAAACCAAAAAACATATAAGTTATTCTTGGGATTTTAAAAATTATTGAGATTGAAGAATTCATATAATTTTATAAGAAAACTAATTTAGTTTGTCACTTAAAAAATAATATTTTTTATTTTGAAATATTATGTGTAAGTGTTGAGTTTATATCAACAAACAACCAAATCATGTGAATTTTGATTCAGCCACTTGGTATTCCTTTTATTTTAGGTTATAAAAAATTAAAATATTTATTTATAATTAAAGACATGTAACTCCATTTAACTTAAATGTAACTCCTATCCAAATAATTGTACATTAATTCATTCCTCCTACTAACTTATTATCTTTCAAGAGAAATTATTTTTGGTTAAATTTAAATATTTTTTATTTATTTTGGTTGGCTAAACTTATATTCATATTTGGTTGGTTAAATTAATATATTTCTCATGTAAAATTATTGTTTATAATATATTTCTCATTTCAAAGTTTAAAGCAATATATCATATATATAAAAGTAAGGTTTTGGTCTCTCCTTATTGGTTGATTTTCATTTAATGTTTTCTAATTTTTTTTTATTTTTTATTTGCTTTCTAATTGCTTTAAACAATATTTAAGATCCAATAAACACAATACATTTAACTCACACACTAAAATAAAATTATAACTGAAAATAAAATAAATTATGCATTAATCATATTCTACAACTCAATTTTATTCAAACACAATAAATTACTATTGTAACTCCATAGTTCTAAATGTAACTTCCATCATTAATTATCATATAAATAAGCATTCTCTCAATCTATCATTCTCTCATATTGACATTCTTTTACTATCTCATTTTCACATTCTCTCATTTTCTTCTACAATACCTCAAATCATTTTTCGTTTTTTTTTTTGTTATTTTTGATTTCTTATTTTTATTGTATGGGTTGTAAAACAAAAAAATGAAATATCATTGTAAATTGTTAATGCTAAATTTTAATTTTAGAGACTACATGATATATATTTTACATTGTTCTTATTTTAAAAGATTTATCTCCTTTATCTAATTTGGATTATTATCTTATAAGTAATCATTATCTCTTCCTCTCCCACCAATATTAAATGTTGTTATATCTCATATGTGTTGTAAAAGTTTGATTCTATATTTTAATTTAGAAAGTATTATATATATATATATAGATATTACATTGTTCTATTTTTTAAAGATTCATCTCCATTATCTAATTTGGATTACCATCTTATAGTAAACCTTCTCTCCTCCTCTCCTACCAATATCAAATGTTGTTATATCTCATATGTGTTGTAACTTGTAAGAGTTTGATTCTATATTTTAATGTAAAAAGTAATATATATATTTAACATTGTTTTCAATTTTTATTTTATTTATATAAATTTTTTTTTTTTATTTGCCTTTCTAATCTATTCATATTTATTTTTTAAATTTGCATAGCTAAATTTAAATTCACATATGTTGGTTTTAACAAAACAATCAACTTTATTTGAGAATTAGATGTTCCTATTCATTTTTAAACGATCAATGTGTAACATATAAGTATTTTGTCTTGCAATCACAAGTTCCATTTCCATTGCTTAACTCCATGGTTAAACTATAATATATGTTGTCCTATTTGTAGGAATAACAACATACTTATTTAATTTATTTAAAAGAGCAGATGATTAAACGAAATAAACATTTCTCCAAATTTTATAATTCAATCAGTGAGTGTACTTATTACTTTGAAAAACTTTTACATTGAAGTTCATAAAATCATATAAGAAAACTAAAATACTATATCACTTCAAATTTGGAAGGAAACACTTGGTATTCCTTTTTAAAAAAGTCAAGACACATATAAAAATTTATTAATATTTAACTCACTTTAAAGACATTAAAGGTCATTTAACTCAAAAATAACTTCTATCCAATAATTTCATACATTCCTCCCACAAATAAAAAATATATATATTTATATATATGTTCAAGATTGTATTTAAATATTACATAATTTTTTAGTTAGCTAAATTTATAGTCACATATATACAATATATATACATAATAATTTATATTACTTATTAACACCATAATTTCACCCATTATTTGCTTAACTCAATATTGGTTTCAAAGCCAACTAAAGAAAAACAGAAACGATCTTATTGATATTAGACCAAAACATGGGCATACAAACATAATCAATTACACGGAAGATATTTTTTAAAAATAACTTATTATTGCAACATCAACGTATGAAGAGTTTACATAAGCAGTTAATTAGAAAATCTATAATATAATAAATATATTGGAAACAATATCAGTCAATGATAAGATTGAATCCTCAAAAGCAAGAAACAACATCTTCATAATTCATAAAAAATTATACACATCTGAACGAAATGGTATAAACATATAGTGTATAAATAAAAGTGACGGCAAAGCCCGTATATGCCTAATTAAAACGAAATAATACAAAAGAGAAAACGAAAAAGACCAAAAAAAAACAAGAAAGTGCCAACTAAACCACAATTCACGCGTTGCGTGGGGAAGCACCTAGTAAATGTCAAAAGTAATGTTTAAATGTTTACTAAGAATGAAATTTTAAAAAATATATGAATTTTGGGTTGTTATGAAAGAACCTAAACAAGTGTTTCCTTATACTTTTAAGGTCACTTTGTAAATAATAATCAAGTTAGGATGACAAAGTTATAGAATTGTAGGTTTAAAACATATGAATGCATAACAAACTCATAATTATATGTTAATAGACTTTAACCAACAGTAAAACTAAAAAATATAATTTTAAAAGTGGTAAAACTAATTAAATGGAAAAACCTCAAAAATAGAACTATTTGCAATTGCAGTACAACTATTATACTTTGTATAACTATGTGTGAACACTAAGTGTGAACACTAAGTGTGAACACACATATTGTACACGTGGCAGTGCAGCTCATATATTTTTTTGATTTTATTTTTATTTTTGTAAGCTCCATGTGTGGTTTTTTTTTTTGTTTCTGCAACAAATGGTTAATTACAAATAAATTCTGACTACTTCTATCTAGTTTTATTAGTATTACAAAAATATATTAGTTATACCTATATATACCAGTATTACTAAAACCCAGAAATTCAATTTGAATGAGATCTAAAACAAATGAGTTTTATCTAGTTCTAGCTACTTGAGATTTTGATTCTACAAAATTTGATTTTTTTTTTCCCAAACGAAGTTGAATATTTAGATTAATACTATAAACTAGATATTCACCCGCGGTACACCGCAGAGCTATAGTTTTATTTAGGAATGCATAATATAATTTATTTTTTATATTTTTTATATATGTAACTAATATGTTTTATATTTTTTAAATGTACTATAGTTTTACATAAATATATTATGTATTGTATAATTTTCATTGTGTATATTTATTGCTTTATTATATAGTTAAAATATTCTTATTGTTCATATAATTTACTTTAGTCAACAAATATACTGTTTTTATGATTTTGTATATTTATTTACAATATATGGATAATAATATTTGAAATTATATATATATTATACTATAATTTGACTTTTTAATTTAGGTTGTTACATCTGTATATCATTTTAACACCTTTGTATTTATAGGATCCAAATATTTTCATAATTTGAGTTGAGATCAAATTAGTTATTTGGTCAAATGTGCTAATTTTATTTTTCAGATATGATGTCTTATCACGATTTATTCTGCTGATTGAGTATTAGCAAAATTACATAATGAACCATCCTTTCCATATACTTTCTGGTTAATCTATTATGTAAAATTCGATTTGGACAGATCATTTATTAATGTTTTAAATGGCATGGAGTACGATTGTGTTGATACCAGCAGGTTTGTTATCTGAAAACATGTAAAGCTTCTATTTTACTAATAATATGGGTTATATTTAATCGAATTTTAAGTAAGTGATGTTTTTAATATTAATCTAACCAATACTTATGTGTTTTATGTCAGAGTTTTCCCCAATGGTGAAATCATCATCAAGTGGAAACATGCAGTAACCAAGAAATAAACACAGGTCAGTTCTCTATGTATTTTTAGCATATTATATAGCTACGATGTAATGCTTATATTTTACTATGGAAATGGTTCATTATATAGTTAGGATGCAATCGAAAAAGTTATTATGAATCAGAAATGGAAATTTTTTATTGAAACAATTGAATCATTTAAAGAAAGAGCACTTATTTGCGGCAAACCATGTCACCAAACTAAGAAATACCAAACTTGGAAAGTTTTAACATGGAAAGGAATAAAAATAAAAAGCAAAGACTATAATATAAATAAAATGGCCTTAGTTGGAGAGAGTTATATCGTCGACCCAAAGTATGAATTTCAAATAATTAATATCAGTAGCATGATTGTAAATAAGTTTGAACTTCAGGATTTATTTTATATATGTCTTTAAAAATGTATATATAGATAAATAAAAAAAACTTGTAAAACTAGTATACTATTTTACTACCCAGAAATTCTAATATGAGCATAAACCCAGAATTTTACGGACTTGTTTCCCTAGTTTTTCGTGCAGTTAGAAACGATGAGATGAGCCCTTCGTTTGCAAAATCACTCAGAGTGAGATTCTAGATGTATTTGCCACCGATCTCTCTTCATCGTGACGTTTGCAATTTCCATCTTTTAACGCAGTCCGTAATGTTCTGAGTCCGTGGAAGCAAATCACGAAGCTCTAACCCAAACGAATGACCTGATTCTCGAGTTTGGCTTGTAATTCTTCCCGAGTTGGTTCCTGAGTTCGTACTTCACTAATCTCTATCTCCTTCTCTTTCTTCTTCTTGAAGTGGTTTTAGAAACCGCTTGTTCATTGTTGTTGTTTCTTTTTCCCGAATTGGTTCCGGAGATCGCTCGCCCTCTCTTCCTTCTTCCTCCTTATTTGGTTCCGGATATCACTCGCTCTCTTCTCCTTCTACCTCTTCATTTGTTTGGGCTTGCGAATCTTCTACCTTTGAACTTCGAGCAATCTTCGTCCTCTTTTTTCCCACCTTGTTTTAGCCATTTTCGAGTAGTTAGACAGTAGTTATCGTTGAAATCTTGCAATAAACATAAAACAAAGTGTTACCAAGTTTTACTAATATTTCAAAATCACATTAGTTTTACCTAGTTATACTAGTATTACTACCCAGAAATTTAGAGAAGAACATAAACCCAGAATTCACAAATTATAATTCCAAAGCTTGTTTTTTGGACTCATCTTCCTTATCAATTGAACAGAATAACATAATATCTAGTTTCTCAAGTTTCAAAAATTCGATTTTGAGATAGTAGTTTGAGAAATAATGGATGAGATGATAAAACAACAATGAGAAAAAAAATTAATTATTTTATTTTAGATCCTTTTTTTTTTTTGAAGTTATAATTATTCTATGTTTGTGGGTTAGATCCAATAAATATCGGGTGGGTTGATGTGTCTGTATTTTATAGGATTTTAACCATAGTTTTCATATTTCTTTTGAGTCTTTTGTTAGGGCATGTGCATCGGTGAAGGACAATTTTTGGTCCTTCAAATATTTTATTCTTATTTTGAGAGTTTCTTAAGTTTGGTATGAGCATTGGTGTCCTTCACATTTGGTCTCCTGGAAAAAATAATAGTATTTTTAATTTTAAAAATTAATTATTTAAATAAATAAGTAAAAACATATTAAAGTTTTAATTGAAATAAAACATATAATATTGATATTAAAAACATAAAAAAATTACAAAGCTACCATATATACAGTCAAATGAATCCTTACTTCACTCGTCACTCGTATCCAAAAGACCAAAACAATCATTCTGTTTCTACACCAAAGAGAGTACTAAACATATTTTGTCAACAAGAGATCTCGAGTTTAACCAACCGACAAACAGTGGTGAAAAAAAAAGGTGTGAGGACCAATCCTGAGAAGTTGAGAGGGTTCTGCAGCTCCACTAAATCCTGCTTCACTCCTAGCCAAGCCAATCATTCTACACCAAATCTCTATGCTTCCAAGAAAAAGAAGACTTGGTTTCCTCCATAGAAACGCCAACTTCCCATAGTATTCACCCACTGCAACAAAGCCTTGAGGTTTGTCAAGATCCAAATCATAAACCACTCTCCTGACCTCCACCACATTCCAAAAGGCAACTCAGATGACTCACAAAAACCATCTCTAGTATCGTAACATGTCAGGCCTTGGATGAAGCTTACAGCACAAACCTTTCTGTCTAGTGGAGCACCTATCCCATGAGTAACAACATACTCTGTCATTAACTCTGTTTCAGATGTCGTCCTTGCCAAACCAAAATCCATAATCTTAAGATCACAGTTCGAATTCAGAAGCAATTTGGCATCCACACTAAGAACTCATTGTCATCTATGTTTTTGTAATGCAAGATGCAGTATAACGAGTAGGACCAGCCCATCACAATTAGCTAAAATGGCAACACAACCAGAACATATATCTCACCATTACACTCTCTTCAAGCTGAACATATCGCATCCCCTTACACTCTCTTCAAGCTGAACATATATCTCACCATTAGCAAAATGTTTAATCTAGATTTTCTCAAGATCCAGACCCAATTTACAAAATCACACAAATCAGTTTCTTCGTAATCGTTTAGCAACCAATTGAACAAATCTCTAGTCAAAATCTACTTATCAATTTCTTCCCAATCGTTCCAAACTACAAGTACAAACTAAGAAAGAACCTGAGCTAAGGCAGGATTAGCAGTGCCGGAAAAGATACGGAGGCGAGTGGTGTTCTTGTGAATCGAATCTTCCAAACGAGTCCTCGAAAAACTTGCGGGAACGGTGTCGCATGTAAGCAGATGGAAACCGGAGGAGTTTCCGCTGTTGAACTTGTACGGATCCGCCGCGTTACACTTCTGTTATTCCACACCCAACATTAAACAATCGAAGAAGACAAAGATTCATCAGAAACAAGCGAAAGACTGTAAAAAAACTGATTTGTGTGATTTGTGTGAAGAACGGCGGAGATGTAGCACACACTGCCACGTGTAACGAAGGACCGAGATAAATACGTCCCCTTTTAAGGAATGTCCCTTTAATAATTGGGGAATTTCTATTTAAATTTAATAATTTTGTAACGAAGGACGCAGCGAAGGAACGCCGCTGCAGATGCCCTTAGGTCCAAATGTGTTTTTAGAGTCCTTTTAGTCTTTTGTGAGGCTGTACAGGTTTTAGGCTACTTTAGAAGGAAACTGAGTGTTTTGGAGATGAAAACAAGCATCTAAAGCCAATTTGGTGAAGACTGATCGGACTAGCAAGCAGATGGAGCAAAACAGAGAAAAGCATCCAGGATCGGCTGATCCGCATTCGGGATCGACCAGTCCCATACCCGAAGCAAGTTTTCCTTTTTCGTTTTAAACCGACTTTTAGGGTTTTATTTTGATATTTAAGTTAGAGGTTCGGCCTCCAGAGACATAAGCTTTATTTTTCTGAGACTATTTTGTATTGAGAGCAAAGGGAGAAGATCTCTAATCCTTCTTGACACTTTGGAGAAGATTTCTAAACCCTATTTTCTATTTCTTTTGCAATTCAATTATGTTTTCTTCATCTTTGATTTGCTGTTTCTGTTTCTCTATGTCTAAGTAGTTTCTCAATTGGGTTTAGGGTTTCAAAAGGGGTTTTATGATTCTCTAAACTTAGGTTGTTAGATTTGGGATTGATCTATTGTGTTCTTCATCTATTGTTGTGTTTAATGCTTAAACTAGATTAGCTACCTAGTTTATGAGTGTGGGTTTAATTCATCTAGGCATCAAAAGTGTTGTTGAATTGCTTGAAAAGAACATAGGTGAGCAAAGTGGACCTTAGCCAACGAAATTTGAAGTTGAGGCACCTTGTGAACAGATCAAACTTGAACCTTTATTGCTTGCTTGGTTTGCTAGGTCCAAACGACGGTTTAGGGTTTAGTGAATTCATTGCATAGATAGTTAACACTGTGAAAGTAGGTTAGCTTTACAACTGTGATTTGAGTTCTAGAACGGTGTCTAATGCATCCCATCTAACCACCTTAGTCCAAAATTATATCCCCATAGATTCCCTGCACCCAATATTTCCTTTTTGATTTAAAGCAACTTATTTACTTTCCTGTTTTTAATCGGTTATTTAAAACACAATCTTTCTCATTGCCTTAGCTATATTTGATAAATACAATTTCATAGTGCATTGTTTGGTCCCTGTGGATTCGATCCTGAAGTGTTACAACGATACCACTAGATCGTGGTGGAGTACACTTGAAAACTGAAACCACGGTCAAGCTATAGACCTTAAACAAGCGCTTATGGGAGGCAACCCATGGGATTTGTGCTGGCTTACCCTTTTATTTTATTTTTTTTTTTTGTTTATTTTTTTTTAGGATTTTGGTTTTGTTTTTAGGATTTATTACGGTGAAATCACGTCCGGTGTTAAGTGTTTTCAGGAACAGGTTCCAAATGCAGAAGATGCGAAATTTTTTTTGTTCCAGGAGCTTTGGATCGATCGATCCTCCTTAAAGATCGACCGATCCCGGTGGTTTTCTGCGGGTGTCTCTAAGTTCAATAATGTTGCAGATCGGTCGATCCCACCCTGAGACCGATCGGTCCCCACCCTTGCCAACACCACTCCAACACCAAATGCAAGATCAGCGGTTTTTGTTTCTTTTCCTTACTTTTTCTTTTTCATTTTTTTTTCTTATTTTCTTTGTGGGATTTGTCCTTTTCTTGGTTTTGCTTTCACACCGGGACGGTGTGAAGTAAGTCCGGGGGAGGGATGTCTCTAAGTTACTAATGTCATATTCTTTGGTTGTTCCTTTTGATTTTTCAAGTCTTTGAGTCGTTTTCTTATTTTATTGAGTCAAAAATGTTGGGAAACTATGATCATTTCTAGGAATCTTTTGCTTTGAACTAACACTCTTATGATTGCTTTAGTACTTTTGATTTTTGAATGAAACTTGGAATAAACATGAGCAGTCTCAACACGCCCCAAAAGACCCTCACCGAAGAGAACATTAAGCTGATTTGACGTTGTCTCTAGCTTTGTAAGGACTTAACTGGATTTAACTTCTTGCCTTGGGACTTGGTATACATCGAACAAGACTCCTCCCTTAAGCAATACAAGACATGCAATTCCTCACAAAGTATGATTCCCCTCTCTCTTCCCTTCAGTACTCAGTAAAAAAAAAAAGAAGAAAAAGAGGATATAGGTAAAAAAGAAGTGAACCAAGGGTTGTGCGTAAACCCGTGCATCCTTCGGAATTCATGGAAACCTGTCCACAAGAAAAGAGAAAAGGATTGATAAAAAAATACAATGATACCCTAGAAAATTAGGGAGAAATCAATCTTTTGGAAGTGAGAAAAGAGAGAGAAAAGGAAGCATATGAAGGAAGTCTTAGGCATTAAAAGGTTGAAGGAGTCAGTAAGTTCAGTGATCGATATTCCCTCGGCGAGACCACACATTTTCACTAATCTGATTTAGAGAGACAACAATGGGGATGCTGAAGGTTCTTTAAGGTTGTGGAGTTCAGAGTAGGGAGTGTTGATCCTAATCATGGGCAGAGTACAAAAAGTAGTTCTTAATTTGATTTGATGAAGAGTGCAAGGAAAAGGTTCCCAAGAATATGTGAGTTTCCACTTTCAAACCTTTTCTCTGTTCCTGAGTTTTTGTCTGTTCTTGCTTGAGGACAAGCAAATATTCAAGTCTAGGGGAATTGATGTGTCTGTGTTTTATAGGATTTTAACCATAGTTTTCATACTTCTTTTGAGTCTTTTGTTAGGTCCAAATGTGTTTTTAGAGTCATTTTAGTCTTTTGTGAGTCTGTACAGGTTTTAGGCTACTTTAGAAGGAAAACCGCGCATATAGGATCGCATACTTGGTCACCCGATGCTATGGAGGGTAGGCCAAAAATTAGGATACATTCTGGGAAAATAAAACTTCCATCGTCTGAGTGTTTTGGAGATGAAAACAAGCATCTAAAGCCAATTTGGTGAAGACTGATCGGACTAGCAAGCAGATGGAGCAACACAGAGAAAAGCATCTAGGATCGGCTGATCCGCATTTGGGATCGACAAGTCCCATACCCGAAGCAAGTTTTCCTTTTTCGTTTTAAACCGATTTTTAGGGTTTTATTTTGATATTTAAGTTAGAGGCTCGGCCTCCAGAGACATAAGCTTTATTTTTCTGAGACTATTTTGTATTGAGAGCAAAGGGAGAAGATCTCTAATCCTTCTTGACACTTTGGAGAAGATTTCTAAACCCTATTTTCTATTTCTTTTGCAATTCAATTATGTTTTCTTCATCTTTGATTTGCTGTTTCTGTTTCTCCATGTCTGAGTAGTTTCTTAATTGGGTTTAGGGTTTCAAAAGGGGTTTTATGATTCTCTAAACTTAGGTTGTTAGATTTGGGATTGATCTATTGTGTTCTTCATCTATAGTTGTGTTTAATGCTTAAACTAGATTAGCTACCTAGTTTATGAATGTGGCTTTAATTCATCTAGGCATCAAAAGTGTTGTTGAATTGCTTAAAAAGAACATAGGTGAGCAAGGTGGACCTTAGCCAACGAAAGTTGAAGTTGAGGCACCTTGTGAACAGATCAAACTTGAACCTTTATTGGTTGCTTGGTTTGCTAGGTCGAAACGACGGTTTAGGGTTTAGTGAATTCATTGCATAGATAGTTAACACTGCGAAAGTAGGTTAGCTTTACAATTGTGATTTGAGTTCTAGAACGGTGTTTAATGCATCCCATCTAACCACCTTAGTCCGAAATTATATCCCCATAGATTCCCTGCACCCAATATTTCATTTTTGATTTAAAGCAACTTATTTACTTTCCTGTTTTTAATCGGTTACTTAAAACACAATCTTTCTCATTGCCTTAGCTATATTTGATCTATACAATTTTATAGTGCATTGTTTGGTCCCTGTGGATTCGATTCTGAAGTGTTACAACAATACCACTAGATTGTGGTGGAGTACACATTGGGTTTTAATTGACTTGTTGATCATGGGTGGATAAAACCCAGGTAATAAATGTAATAATTCTGTTTGTGTTAGGGTAGTAAAGTAATAGACATATTTTTTGAATTAAAAATAATTCTAAAAGAAATTGTTTTTCGAGTAGGGAGTTTTGAGATTGTCAAATGAGATGGATTTAAATCTCTCTAGCCCCTTCTCCTCCAATTATATTCTATTTAACCCCCTTAATTAAAAATTGTATTTAAAATTTTATTTTTATTTAGATAATTAGTAAAAGACAAATAAATTTAAGGTTTCTTCTATATTTACAGACCCAACCTAATTTTGGATCTAGATATGGTATACCCATATCTATTTTGGATCTTAAATCCCCAAATTCATAACCAAACCCTAATTTCTTTATTCTCTTTTTTTTCTTTCTCGTGTTATCCTGTTTCTTCTCCTCCGACTCGAGTCGACAGTTGCAGAGGAGGATTAATCTCGTTTCATCTTATTCTTCTCCTCTTCTCTCAATACTCTTTTGTCTTCTTCTCTTTTATTCATCCGTTTCTCTCAATCCCCTTTCTTCTTCTCTTTGGAAAAATCCGCCGTGAGAATCAAAATTCGCCGTGAGAAATCAGAATTCGCCGTTCGTTTCCTCTCAGCTGCCAGTCATTATAAGCCATTCTCTTTATTTCTTTGCTTTGATCGACTAGTTGTTGGGTTTAGTTCTCTAAATTGTGTGAAAAGGATATGAACTTTGTGAGTTCTGAGTTTGGGAAGTGTGTTTTTGAAATGATTTCGTGAAATGTGTTGTGAGTTTGAGTGTAGATAGATAATGAGATCTATTTATGTGAGGTTGTCTTCGGATTGAGTTTGTGAGATTGTGTGAGTTTGAGTTTGTGTTTGTGTTTATGTTCGGATTGTGTGAGTTTGAGTTTGTTTTTGTGTGTGTTTTTATCTCTTTGCTTTCGATAATGAGATTGTGAGAGTTTGAGTTTCTTTTGGACCCGTTTGTTTTTGTGTTTGGATTGTGTGAGTTTATGTAGATAATGAGACTGATTTTTCAAAGTTTGATATAAATTTGTTGTTTTAGGTACCAATCCAAATGGTTAAAACCAGAGGAGGAGGATCTATTGTAAGAAGTGGTACTAGAAGATCCGAAAGAATAAAGCAATTGGAGATAGCAGGTGAAAATGTAGTGATGATGTCGTGGGAGATAAAGTTGGTGAAAATGTAGTGGATGATGTCGGAGAAGATCAAGTAGGCAAATCTGGTCCAGTGAATTCATCACCTATCCATCCGAGACATGTCTCTGACCAGGAGGTAATTTATTTTGTTTAGTACAACATATTACAACTAGGTACAACTATGTTGTGACACTTAATTTCTTTGTAAAATTGTGTTTGTATTTCAGGAAACAGAGATGGATACGGAGGAGGACACTCAACCTATTGAACCAAAGTTATATTTTAGTGATCCAAGCGTCTATGGAAATCATCACAATAAAAGCAATCAGAATCAATTTTGGTCACCATCTTTGTCAAACCACTCACCTCGTACCAGTCGGCTTCTTCAACTTCTTCTTACCTCCTTTTCCTCTATGTTCTCCAATAGATGCGAACCTTTTTTCTTGTCTTCTCCCTTGTTTAACATCATAATCCGGAGGAAAGATTAACCGTTTCATCGTCTCCTCGGGAACAATCCATTGAGAACTATGGGGAACCGGATAAATCGTCCTTGAATACGCCAAAACCCAAATCTCAATCCAGTAATATTTTGAGCACAAGTCATGTAACTCTATCTCAGGATCTGCTTCATTCTTTGCTTCTCTTGCAGCTGCTACTGAATGCACACATGGATATTTGTCTATATCAAATTGTTTACAGCTGCAAGTTTTGCTTCTCTAATTAACCACATATTGTAGACCATCACTACCTATCACACTATATTCAAGTCGGTAACAGTTTAGCTCATTCACCACCAACAATTTTGCTTCCTTACATGTTTTGTGAGTTCTTTCTCCAAAAAAGGAACCAGCTTCTGTGCAGTTGATATTTCTGCAGAAGCTTTTCTATGTTTAGCAAACCACTCAATCATTTTCTCGATAATAGCATCTATCATTTGTAACAGTGAGTAGTTCTTTGCATTTTCTAAAACACCATTAATCGATTCAATAGAATTGCTTGTGTCTAGGTTGTATTTTTCTCCATGAAAATAACATCTAGCCCAGTGCTTTATCTCCGTGTGCTCATCTAGATACAAACGTGCCGAAGGATATGTTGACGAAAAATCACCATAAAGCTGTAAGAACTCTGCCTCCGTATAAGCCCGAGCACATTACCTGAACTTTTTGGCACATATTGCTTTGTTTACTCCAATAACTTTTCCTTTCACATTCTGAGACAAATGGTAGATACAATGCCCATGGTGAGACAATGGATAGAGCATTGCTATTGCCCTGAGGAGACTGAATTTTTTTGTCAGAAACAAACACAATTTCAGGTCCATCTGGTAGAAGCGATTTGAGCTTTTCGAGAAACCAAAACCAACTTTCATTATTCTCGCCATTCACTACACCAAAAGCAAGCGGATAATGGTGATGATCGGGATCTTGAGCTGTAGCAACAAGTAGCACTCCACCATATGCAGTCTTAAGGTGGGTTCCATCCAAAATGATCACTTTTCTCATGACTCGGAAGCCTTCAATGGAAGCTACTAGTGCGAAGAACAAGTACTTAAACTTATGTTCCTCATCCACTTCCACATATGAAACTGTATCAGGATTCATCTTTTCTAACATGAACATATATAAATACATAAGCCTAAAACCTTTCTCTGGGGTACCTCGAACATCATCCGTAGCTTCTTTTTTTTTCTCTCCACGCGGTAGAGTATGACACCTTCACACCAAATCTTCTTTGAACCAAGTGAATGAGAGATTTTGGAGTTGGCGTGGCAATTTCACCCGGATAATCTGCAGCCAATAAAGAAGCAACCATATTTGGTGTACCTTTCCTTTTAATTCGCCCTGTACTTGTTCTTGACCGAGAGCATGTATGAATATTTCTATGAGTTCTTATAGAGAAAGGCTTAGACTTATCACTCCTTGCAGCTCTTACGTACCAATTGCAACCATTATGTGCTTCAGAACATTTTGCCACATATCTCAATGGCTCCGACTTCTTTGCAACAAACT
The DNA here is from genome assembly GCF_030686135.1 of Camelina sativa. NCBI lineage: Eukaryota > Viridiplantae > Streptophyta > Magnoliopsida > Brassicales > Brassicaceae > Camelina > Camelina sativa. Next base: position 20,434,701 of record NC_141884.1, on the reverse strand, counting down.
CAAAACAATTCTTATGTCCAGCCTTTTCAATTAAACTTTGTATTGCTTTTTTGCTTCCAAATTCCTGGCCTATCGTAAAATCAAGACCATCTTCCCATAAAAGAGGTCCAGACTGGTTTCCTTCTACATCTCTATCTTCATTCTCGACCACCACCAGATTTTGTAGTGATGGTTCTCTTACGTACATATCTACGATACCACCACCACCACTACCATTCGTTCCACCAACTAGAGCAATCTCTTTATTCACTCCATCAATTAGAGCAATCTCTTTATTCACTCCATCAATTAGAGCAATCTTTTTATTCGCTCCACCACTATCATTTGCTCCACCACTATTATTAGCTCCACCAATTAGAGCAATCTCTTCATTATTTGGAAGATTTCTTGTTGCCAAATCCTTTATCAAAACTTGATCAAACCCCTCATTTTCATCGATCCCCTGATTTTGTTCTTCATTATTAGTAACTTCGACATGCAAAACACTTCTAAACCCTTCTTTAGGCACATCCTTTAAATAACACACAACATCTTCATCATCTCAAATATAATTTGGTATTCGCTTATAGTTTGGGAATGAGAAGGGAAAGTAACTAACTCTCAGATTTTTCATAGCCACATCTACCCTTATCTTGCTGCATATCTTCTCAACCAACTTAGCATATGATACATCACTAGATGATGTCTTCATAAGAAAAGAATACACTTCCTTATCTTCTCTTGAAATCCATCGTACATCTTCTCCAATACTTGAATAGTATCCATCATAAAGAAAGCGTATGATTGAAGTCTTTGGCATTGTCACCTGAAAAAGAAAGAGAAAGAAAACAGTCAATTTCCATTTTTTAGTAGCAGTGCATAAACATAGTTGTACCCATTTTTCTCAGTTGTACCAAATTCTGGATCCTTAATTTCCTACATAGTTGTACCCATTTGTCTCAGTTAAACCAAAGAAGAAGAAGAAGAAGAAGAAGAAGAAGAAGAAGAAGAAGAAGAAGAAGAAGAAGAAGAAGAAGAAGAAGAAGAAGAAGAAGAAGAAGAAGAAGAAGAAGAAGAAGAAGAAGAAGAAGAAGAAGAAGAAAAAGAAGAAGAAGAAGAAGAAGAAGAAGAAGAAGAAGAAGAAGAAGAAGAAGAAGAAGAAGAAGAAGAAGAAGAAGAAGAAGAAGAAGAAGAAGAAGAAGAAGAAGAAGAAAAAGAAGAAGAAGAAGAAGAAGGAATGTATTAGTTTTAATTAATGTCTAAGAGTTTGAGTTAAATTTGATGGAGTTAAAACCTTTTAAAGAAAAACTTTAAGTTTTGGCATTATTAATTAATCAACTTAAATCAGACCAAAATCTGACTAACCATTGAATATGTATCTTCGTTTAACGCCAAATCATATAACTTTGTGTTGTATTCTTAAACAATGATCGATCGTTGTAAAATTGACGGAAGACTGAAATCGAAAATGGAAAAAAAACATATTATAGACTATGGAAAGAGATCGATGAACCGGTTCGGTTTATTAATGTCACCATTGATTGTAGTGCAAAATATCCTAATTTGGGATTCGAGATAAGAAGAAGAAAGAAGAGTAGGGAAGGAGAACTTCACCATTGGCTTTCTCCTTATCCACTTCCACTGTAGCTTCGGCTTCTCCGCGTTTATGGAATCCTTCTTCCAACGGCAAAAATCAGCGTTGCTCTCTCTAATTTTCGATCTTGGAGGAGGATCCGTGGGCCGCCGAGATTTTTGATCTCAACGCATTGATCTCAACGTAATTAAAACTAATTTTTACTTTCTCGGGTTTCGTATGGTGAGTTTTTGCGGATTAAAAATCTTTGAACATGTTATCTGACCCGCCTAGCATGGCGTGTTTGGACTACGAACTAACACTAAAACTATTAGTTTATCTCATACATACTACATATTTGTAATCATAGTTTTGAAAATTAACTTATAAATTATTTAGTATATGAACTACAAAATATTACACATACTATAACACATTATTGATATTCCAAAAACCTTCCAACTATGTATTTCATAGTAAACTAGTCAATTTGCGTTAACCAACTTTACTATATCATCTTCACTCACTCGCTAAACTCTTTCTTTGGGTCTCCTTGTCTTGTCTTTTCCTTTCTTCGTCTTTTTTTTTATAACATGGTTGCTTTCAGTTCGACACTTCTACCAGTACAAGTTTCATGGCATAACACAATGTTCTTGTTAGATATATATGAACAAGTTGTACGTACTGAAAATGATTGGCGCAAGATTCAGAAAATCAAAACCCATTCCTCAACTTCGACATCTTAAAACACCTCATTACAAGAAAACAGCCCATAGCCGACTACATTTTACGACTATTTTTCAGTCGCTAAATTTAGCGACTATTTGGTTACTCTGTTACGACTATTTTACGACTAAATAAAAATGATCGTACAATAGTCGCCAAATTGCGACAAAATTCAGTAGTCGTAAAAATAGTCGCCATTTAACGACTACGTTACGACTAATATGTAAAATTATAAACGCAGTTGTAACCTTGTCGTTATGTAGTCCCTCAGTTACGACTATCTAGGTAGACGCATACAAGTCACCAAATTAGGCGACTATATTACGACAATATCGGCGGGTCGTACAGGTTGTCGCTTAGTAGTCGTTATTTAGCGACTATTATGCGATACTTTCGGTGAGTCGTAACGTAGTCGTATAATAGTCGTAACATGTCGGAATTAAAATTCACGTTTTCTTCGTTTGGGGGTTGTGTGTACTTATATTACGCGACTGAATTTTAGTAGTCGCTTGGTAGTCGCCAAAATTGCCTATATATACGAGCTTCACCACTTCTTCTCTCTTCACTCACCATTTCTTCTCTTCTCACTCATAAAAACACAAACACATTTGTGAAAATTTAAAAAAAAAAAATCTTCCAAAAAAAAAAAATATATATATTCTACATTCTTGTATAATGTCTGGGAATTACAATTATAGTAATTCTCGAGAGTGGATGTATAAGAGGTTTGATGAAGTGACGGGCAATTTTTCGACAGAGTTTACAACGGGGATGGAGCAATTCATGGAATTTGCAAATAGTCAATCTCTAGCACAGAATAATGGGGGTATGTTTCATTGTCCTTGTAGTCGTTGTAAGAACGATAAGTTTATGTCGGGAAAAAGAATTTGGAATCATCTTTTTAGCAATGGATTTATGCCTGATTATTATATTTGGTATAGACATGGGAAAGAAATCAATATGGATATAGGAACAAGTTATGTTGGTAGTGATCAAGAAGTGGGTAATGTAGATGTGGGTAATATAGTAGAAAATCCATATGTGGATATGGTGAATGATGCATTTCATTATAATGTGGGTTTAGATGATAACTATCATGAGGGTAGTTCTCAAAATGTAGAAGAACCAATACGTAATCATTCAAAGAAATTCTACGACTTGTTAGAAGGCGCAAAAAATCCACTATACGATGGTTGCCATGAAGGTCACTCACAATTATCGTTAGCTGCTCGATTCATGCAAAATAAGGCGGAGTATAATATGAGTGAAAAGTTAGTGGATTCGGTGTGCGAAATATTGAATGAGTATTTACCAGAAGGAAACTAGGCAACGGGTTCACATTACGAGACGAAAAATTAATGCGCAATTTAGGTCTCCCATATTATACAATTGATGTTTGTATTAACAATTGTATGATATTCTGGAAAGATGACGAAAAGGAAAAGACTTGTCTGTTTTGTGGTGCTCAAAGATGGAAGCCAAAGGATCCTCGACGTAGTACCAAAGTACCATACAGTCGTATGTGGTATCTACCTATTGCTGATAGTTGAAGAGGATGTACCAGAGCCACAAGACTGCAGCAGCGATGAGATGGCATGCTGAGCACAAATCTAAGGAGGGAGAAATGTGTCATCCTTCAGATTCAGCGGAGTGGAAATATTTTCAAGAACAAAATCCTCGATTTGCAGAAGAACCCCGTAACGTTTATCTTGGATTATGCACTGATGGGTTTAATCCGTTTGGCGTGTCTCGTAATCATTCATTGTGGCCTGTGATCTTGACTCCATACAATCTACCCCCTGGTATGTGTATGAACGAAGAGTTCTTGTTTCTTACAATTTTGAATTCTAGGCCAAATCATCCGCGAGCTAGTCTGGATATCTTCCTCCAACCTTTGATTGAGGAGTTAAAAGAGTTGTGGTCTACTGGAGTCGATGCATACGATGTTTCCTTGAATGAAAATTTTAATCTAAAGGCAGCGCTAATGTTGGTATAAGTACTCAATCTTTGATGGTTCTTAATAGGTTCTGTTTTGTGCCTATATATATGTATAAGTACTCAATCTTTGACATCTGTTTTGTGTTGGACCTATATATATGTCTGTTTTGATTGTTCTTAATAGGTTTTGTTTTGCATTGGTCGTATATACATAAGTATAAGTACTCAATCTGTTTTGACATATGTTTTGTGTTGGTCCTTATCTGTTTTAGAACATTGACATCTTTTTTGATGTTTTGTGTTTGCAGGTTTACTCACGACGATAAGGAGCATTACTAAAAATTTTACAAATAAATTTGATGGTCCATACTACAGCTGGACATGTGTGCCTCGGGACAGACAACAGAGATGGTTCATTGAGTTTGCTGTATAGTTTTCTTCTCTCTTAACCTTTTCACATATAGGTTTACTTGTTGAGTTTCCACTAACATCATTATATTGTCTTTGCTATGTAGAAAACACACACATGGGATCCTTTGATTACTGGGACAGTTCAACAGTTTTTTGAGCTCATCTGCCAACGCCGGATGAAAGACATGATTTGCAATGCCAAGACTAGTGGAGAGCGACCAAAATGGATCAGAGATACTATTTGGCAAACAATGGTTGATTATTGGGAGACTGAAGAAGCACAACAAAGGAGTGTCACCTACTCTAAAGCTCGTATGTCTGATCGTGGTGGTCTTGGTCCTCACGTCCACTTATCAGGGCCAAAGTCTTATCAACAAATCCATAACGAAATGGTTAGTAACTTTTATATACCCATAAATTTTGTTTTTCTTTACATTTGGAGCTTTAAATGATGTCATAACCCTTAATTCGTTTGTAACATTGCAGGAAAAGGAATTGGGAAGACCGGTTAGTCTTGGTGAGGTTTTTATTAAGACACATACCAAGCCAGATGGTACTTATGTTGACCGGAAGGCAGAGCAAATCTCTCTCAATTATGAGAAGAACTTGCAGCAGAAGTTGTCCGACCTTGGGGAACATACTTCACAGCCTCCAGAGCTCACAGCAGATGATTACACAAACATCTTTATTTAGGTAAATATAACTTTTCACAACCCACATTGAATTATCTTTCGATTTCTACAGCCTCTTTAACGTTTGTTTTTCTCTTTGTTTTCTTGTAGTCTACTCAGAAAGATTCACGAGGAAACATGTATGGAGTTGGAAGTCTTAAGCATACTCTTCAACCTCTTCTCAATGGCAAGGAAAACCAACAACAAGAGTTTACAATGTTTCAGTCATTGCAAGAGCAAATGAGGGAAACTCAACGTTAAATCGAAGAGCAGGCTGCTTATAATTCTCGCCGTGATGCAGAGGTTGCTGCTCGTGATGCAGAGCTTGCTGCCCGTGAAGCACTACATTTCCAAGCTGTGGCTGAGCAGAAGGACAAGTTAGAGCATTTGTCCTTAGTCGAGAAGTACCTGCGCAAAACTGACCCTGCCTTTATAGAGTTTATGAAGACTCAATCAGCTGAAGCAACCACAGAGCCACTCTCAACCACACTCCCTGCAACAGCTCCACCTTCAAATCCGGTTCCTTAACAGTGATGCTTTGTAGGTTAACTTCTCACCTACAATTTCATAGACCTAACTAATTAGCTTGTCTCTTTTGTTGAACTTCTCTCTTTTGTTGAACTTGTCTCTTTGTTGAGACACATGTATACTTGGTATGCATTTGTCTCTTTTGGTTTGTATATTTGTCTTGTGAGAAACTTGGTCTTTTGGTTTGTATTATAAATCATGGTTAATATGATTTTATTGCCTTAATCTTGTTTTTGTTCTAATATGACTTTATTGCCTTAATATTGGTTTCATAATATTTTGAGAAACAGGTACCAATTTCAATTTAAAAAATTTATAAATTTGTTTTCCACAAAACATTAGTCGCTAAACAAATTTAAATTACATTATTAATTTGTTTAGAATAGTAGCCAAATAGTCGTAAATAAGCATGTTATGACTACGTTACGACTACAAGCAAAATTACTGTATATCATGATTAGTCGTAAATTCGTCGTAACCGAGTCTTCAAATGTTACGACTACACTACGACTCCTTTACAACTGCCTATATAACTGCTGGTTATTCGTAACTCTGTCGTATCGTAGTCGTAATTATTTACGACTCTGTTACAATTATTTTTACGACTATGGAATTTTGTCGTACAGTAGTTGTTAAATAACGACGAATTCTTTTACCGATTAAGGATTTACCACTACACGTTTTAGTCGTAACTGAGTCATAAACAGTAAATTAGCGACTACTTAATGACTCTGACTGTAGTCGGGAATAGACTGTTTTCTTGTAGTGCCTTTACGACATTTCTATTCCTACTTCGTAGAGAAAAAAAGATGGTCACATCTTCCACAAAAAGTTAACCCTCAATCAAACGTTTCTTTTTTGGGTGAATTACTCAAATGTTACTCATTTTAGGTAATATTACCAGAATCTACAAAAAACTTTTTTATTACTAGAATGTTTCGGATATTTTCAAAATACCCAGCGTGCCCCTGTTTTATGTTACCGGAAAAAACGTTATTACAAAAATGCCATTGCCACGTCAGACGCCACGTCAGAAATCGCTGACATGTACCATAACTTAGCCGTAACGCGATACAAAGTATGTTGCGGCTGAATTATAGGTATGTTGCGGCTGAGTTACTCAAAAAAACATTTGAGTAAGAGCGGACGGCTGACTTATGAAAATCTGGCTGAGTTACGCTTATAAGTCAGCCAAGAGTTATGGCTGACTTATTAAATTTGGCTGAGTTATGCGCATAACTCAGCTGTAGTAATGGCTGAGTTTTCACCTGATGGTTGAGTTGTCAAGATTTTGGCTGAGTTATCTCTACGACACGGTTGAGTTGTCAAAATTTTGACTGAGTTATCACAACGACACGGCTGAGTTGCCATTTTCCGACTGGCTGAGTTATGAAAAATGGCTGACTTATGAGATGTAGTTACGGCTGAGTTATGGTAAAAAACTATAACTCAGCCGTAATAGGCTGACTTATCGACAAGTCAGCCGTTTGACGGCTGACTTATTGGCAAAAGATTAATTACTAGAATGTTTTTCAGTTACGGCTGACTTATCAAACGATACGGCTGAGTTACATATTTTCAGTTCATGAAGCGGCTGAGTTTGGCAGCAATTTTTTTTGCTTTTTAATTACTGTAATGTTTTTCGTGTTGTGGCTGAGTTTTAGTTAGGCTGAGTTATGGTATTGTTTCATGGCTGATTTGCCACGTCGGATGCAGCATCCATGTCAGCATTCCATGTCATCATCTTTTTCTCCGGAAATACGAAACGTCGTTCGACTCTGGTTCTTCAACTGGTTAATAAGTGAACTATTTTACCTTCTTATTCACCTTGTTCTTCTACTTCTTCTTCACTTTCTTCTTCACACCTTGTTCTTCTACTTTTGTTCTTCTCCACCTTGTTCTTCATCATATTTCATGGATCCAGTGCCGGTACTAGTTGTGTCCGGTAATTGGATAAAGACACAGAGATATGTATTTAACTCCGACGAGAGAGGGTGTATAGTTGTGCAGATAGATGGAGGCACAACATACGACAAGCTTGTTAAGCTTGTTCTTGAAGACTACGGATTGGACTCGTTTAGACATGAGCTAAAGCTGAGCTACATGTTCTCGAACAGGGCAATGAAACATATGGCGCATGATACTCCACCAGTTTTTGTCTCCAATGATCGACAGTTGCAATGTTTTTTGGGTCTATGGAAAACCGATCAGCTACGTCTCTGTGTAGAGTTTTCGGCGAAAGAGTCTACATAAACTAGTGGAGCTAGAGGAAGTATGATTCGGCGAAGCAGAGACTTGAAAGCAGAATCTACCCCCCGTGTGCGGTGGGGGATTTGAAGGCACTTGTTTTGATTATGGTAAGATTGTTGACAAAGAAAACGAAGAAGAAGCTGTTGAAGTAGCATCTGACGAAGAAGAAGACGATGAATTTTCAACCCGATTTGATGTTTTCGACGACTCCGATGGTGAGTCATCTGATGACGAGAAGTTTTCTGTATTGGGCGAGCCTCAGAGTACAGTGGACGACCCACCTACTCTGCCTCCTCAGAAGAAACCTCATAGAGATGATAACTTTGCCGGATCGAAGATGAATCCGGAGGCTATTAGGTTGGAGGTGTCAATGCTAAAAATTGCTGTAGGACAACGATACAGTAGCAAAAAGCAGTTCAGGAATCACGTGAAACTTATTTCGGTTAGGGATGGATTTGATTTTAATGTACCAGTCTCAAATCCGAGACAAGTGGTTTTTAGGTGTTGGGTTAAAGGATGTATTTGGAGAGTTCGTGCATCTGTACAAGGGGATGACCCGGATTTTCATGTTCGTGTATACGATTCGGAACACATATGTTCTGTGACGGAACGTTCTACTAGATGCCGTCAATCAACAGCTGATGTACTGGCAGGTCTTTACAGGGACTATCTTGGTGATCTTGGTCCGGATGTTAAACCTAAAAGTGTCGGAGTCATTTTCAATAAGCAATTTAGTCTAAAGGTAATTACTATGTTTCGACTGACTTATTGATAATAATTGTTGAGTTATAGGTATGTATAGGCTGAGTTAATTATTGATAACAATGGCTGAGTTATAGGTATGTATAGGCTGAATTATTTACATTTTACGGCTCACTTATTGATTATTTAAGGCTGACTTATTCGAATGTATCGGCTGAGTTATTTATATATTATGGCTGATTTATTAATTTGTTGGTGTCGACAGATGGGTTATTGGAAGGCATATCAAACGCTGCTGAATGCAAGGCAGATCCATCAGGGAACTCCTGAGGAAAGTTTTAGCGAGTTGCCTTCTTACATATTCAAGTTAAAAAGGGAAAATCCGGGTACAGTCACGCATCTTCAAATATGTGATGAAGATAGATTCAAATATGTTTTTATTGCTTTTGGTGCGAGTATTGCTGGGTTTGCTTTCATGCGCAAAGTTGTTGTTGTCGACGGAACGTTTCTCCATGGTAGTTACAAAGGGACACTTCTAACAGCCCTAGCTCAGGATGGTAACTTTCAAATTTTCCCATTAGCTTTCGCTGTTGTTGACACTGAAAATGATGAGTCTTGGCGTTGGTTCTTTACACAACTCAAAGTTGCCATTCTAGACGAAAAGGATCTTGCGGTAATCTCCGACAGACATCAGTCAATAGGGAAAGCGATTCGTCAAGTGTATCCGTTGGCTTCACGTGGAATTTGCACTTACCATTTGTATAAGAACATCTTGGTGAAGTTCAAAGGAAAACATTTGTTCCCTCTGGTGAAAAAAGCGGCAAAGTGTTTTAGGCTAACTGATTTTAATGAGGCTTTCAAAGAGATTGAAGCACGTCATCCCGAACTACATGGATACCTCCAACGAGCTGGTGTCCGAATGTGGGCGCGTGTTCATTTCCCGGGTGAAAGGTACAATTTAATGACAACGATTGCAGAATCAATGAACCATGCACTGTCAAATGCTAGAAGTCTTCCCATAGTTCAACTTCTAGAATCGATACGGGATATGATGACCAGATGGTTTTCTGAACGGAGAGAGGATGCGAAATCGCAGCAAACAACGCTCACTCGAGGTGTTGAGAAACTATTACAGGTAATTTTACATAAGTCAGTCGTCAATGTTGATAACTCAGCCGTAACAGTTACCATATCTCTGCCGTAATTGTTTCCTTATCTCAGCCATTACCATTATAGTTTCCATAACTCAGCCATTGTTGTTTCAATAACTCAGCCATAATTGTTTTCATAACTCAGCCTAAAGCGTTTTGTTTTTTGTTCTACTCCCTTATAGGACCGTGTCACCGGAGCAAGACTTATGGAGGTACAAACGATTGATGTTGTACGTGTTGAAGTGAAATATGGATCATCTTTGCATGTTGTAAATTTAGAAATAAAGAGTTGCACATGCTGTCGTTTCGACCACGAGAAAATACCATGCATCCATGCAATCGCGGCTGCAGAGCATATGGATGTGTCTCGTATATCCATGTGCGATACGAAATTTAGGAGTGTCGATTTGGTTAACGGATGGGCTGGTTCAATCATGCCTCCAGATGAATCATTCCCTGCTCCTGAAATTGTGGATAATCAGAAGTGCTTGCCTCCGATTGTTGTGAACCAGCCAGGAAGACCAAAGAAGCGTAGGATTAAATCATCTTTGGAAGTTGCCACTGAAAATAAACGCCCTAGGAAGCAACACGCATGTTCGCGATGTAAGCAAGTTGGGTACAATGCGAAAACTTGTGCTCTATAGTTTATATTATGTTATTACTCATCTGTTAAAGTATTATTACTTTATTTTGTGGTATTACTCATCTGTCAAGTAGTATAACTCAGCCGTAACACACTATAACTCAGCCATAACACACTATAACTCAGCCATCACATGAATCGACGATATATTTCGTCCTTTATCATGATAACTCAGTCGTAATAAACTATAACTCAGCCATATAATCAGTCGTATAAATCAGTCGTTTGATTGTTTCTTTGATAACTCAGTCATGACATGAATCGACTATATATTTCGTTTTCCCGTAAAAGCTATAACTCAGCCGTAAATTTTATAACTCAGCCATGACATTAAACTTCACTAAAATCGTTTTGATTAGTTTCCATTACACTTCATCCAAACAACAACAAAAAATATATATAATAACAACGCCTAAACGAGAGATCTCTGGTCGGGGGAGCCCGATCGAAAAGTTTCGCCACCAACCCTCTAGCGTTCTGGACGGTCCTGCAATCGCAGAACGGGAGCTGGGCCAGATATGTCAGTCTCCAATGGTTCCTCCACTGCGAGTTCGTTCACCGCAATTCGACAGAAATCTCGTACCCGTTGTAAGGCCTCTAGCCTTTCGATTGGCAATCCGGAGCCTCTGGACATCATGTCCTCTATAAAGGCACATGGGCCTTCAAGAAGATGGCGCTCGCGGAAGGCTTCACCCGACGACTCCAGGAAATTGACGTATCGGATTAACCTAGTCAAGCAAGCTCGATAGGCCCAGACATCCGTCACGAACGGAAGGCGGTTTCCCTCAGGGGTTCGCGATCGCCTTTCTGGAGATCGGGTACATCCATCTGATCGACCAGTTCTTTGCACGCCTTGTGCTCATCAAGTAGACGGACTATTCGCCAGTGTGCCAAGAAGTAACCTTCGACGATAAGGTCTTCCAGGACTAGAATGGTTCCCTCTAAACGGTAAAAACGATGGAGCTGGTCAAGTTTCAGCCGAAGCGCCCGAATATACGTGCCCATCCTCTTTCGCCGAGCTCGGTACTCTCGGAGTTCTAGCTGAAGGGGAGACACACCGGGGTCGACAGTATTTGAGTTTGGAGCGACCTCACAAGATCGGGACGTCTCTCCTACCTCCTGTGGAATGGGATTTTCCGGCTCCCGATTGCCGGATGCGGCGGCTATCCTTTCCCGGGCCTGTCTCAGCAATGCGGATCGAGTTCTTGCTGGCATCCTTCTATTTCTTACGCTGGTGGAAGTTCGAATGATTTATTCCCCAAACCTTCATCCCTATTTATATAGAGTCATGGGATGTAACCGCCGCTGAGTCCACCAATCAGACTGCAGCGAAAATTCCGCTGTGTCCCGAGAATAACTATAAAAGACCGTGCAACACATTTAATGAAACGTGTCTTTCGTTTTCCCGTAAAGCTATAACTCAGCCGTTAAGCAATATTTTGGCAAGTTAACCTAATAATTACAAAAACATTTCTTTTGATAACTCAGCCATATAGATCAGTCGTTTGTTTTCATATTGTCTTTTTCGATAACTCAGTCATAACTCACTATAACTCAACCATGACATGAATCGACTATATCTTTCGTTTTCCCGTAAAGCTATAACTCAGCCGTTAAGCAATATTTTGGCAAGTTAACCTAATAATAGACGCGACTTTTCTTTTGATAACTCAGCCATATAGATTGTTCATTTTGATATTTCATCCGTTATTCACTATAACTCAGCCGTCACATGAATCGACGTGACCTTTCGTGTTCCCGTAAAACTATAACTCAGCCAATACATGAGAGTAGATACTAAAATGTGGAAGCATGAAAGGTGGATACATAGAATTAGCCGAAGAAAAAAAGGGACGTTTAATACATGAAAAAGATGGGAACTAAAAACTAAAAATACATGAGAGTCACGAATTGATAAGGTAAAACTAAAAATCACTGCTGGAAACCCTAAAGGATCTCCGAGACTTTGAGGGACAACCACAGATGGTAACAGTTTTTGCACATGATTTCATAGTCTCCATAGCGGAGAGAATGGAAACCATAATTCAAACAACACATCACAGCACAAACGGGTTTAGGGAGTGACGGGCTGTCAGGATAGCGATGGGAGGCTGAGTATGAGTTTTTCCGGGCCGTCTTATAACGAGATAAATCATCCAGAAAATAATTACCGGTTACAATGGCATCCGAAGACTTCAGAGGATAATGATTTGCATCAAATAGCTGGAGGTAATGGACGGCCATATCCTCATTCCCTTGACAAATACTTAGTACCCCACATGCTAAGGTGGCATAACCATCCGCCGGTACAATACGACTGAGAATATCAATCCCACGCTGGATATCTCTATCCTCAGCCACAACCCTTAGCCCTTCGAAGTAAATGGCAATGGGGTTGCCGGCCTCAAAGCATTTGACGAAGAAAAGCCTGTGCCGCCCTTCATTTTGGAGGCTACCATCAGGGGCATTGGATGTGTTGATTTCTGATGGATCAGTACAAAGCCAATATATAGCAGCTGTCTTTAGAACTTCATCACTGTATACTGTATTTTTCCCCCTATAACCAGCCCTTAAAATAGAACCAAGTGCGGTCCATCGACCATATTCTGCAGCATTTTCTGCAACAAGGGAAACGATTTTGATGAAAACGTCATCGGGGAGATCCGGCATCTTGGGTGCTAGCGCGGACATAGTGTTGAAAAAAATAATTTTATTCTAGTTTGTAGTTGAGAGGTAATAGACTAAAAACGGGAATATTATAACTCAGACACTTGGTTCTATTTGTAGTTGACAGGTAATAAATAGACTAATGATTTTAGGGTTAAGCATATTTTGGCGGGAAACCATAAGTTAAAACTATAACTCAGCCATAACATGAATCGACGTGACCTTTCGCTTTCCCGTAAAACTATAACTCAGCCGTAAAGCAATATTTTGGCGGGAAACTAAACAATAAAATTATTGCAAGTTAACCTAATTTATTGGTAAGCAATATTTTGGCGGGAAACCATAAGTTATTCTTGTAATAGATGCATCGACGAGACCTCTTCAGATTATTCTTACTGATAATTCAGCCATTACTAACTAGAACTCAGTCAATACATGAATCGATGAGAATTATGGCTGAGTTATCATTAGAAACGAAGGTCATTTCTTCAAATTGTTTATAATGATAACTCAGTCATCATTCTCTATAACTCAGCCGTCACATGACCTGTAACTCAGCCATATAGATTGTTCCTATAACTCAGTCATAACTCACTATAACTCGGCCGTTAAGCAATATTTTTGCAAGTTAACCTAATAATAGAATCGACCTTTCTTTTGATAACTCAGCCATATATATTGTTCATTTTGATAACTCATCCGTTATTTACTATAACTCAGCCGTCACATGAATCGACGTGACCTTTCGTGTTCCCGTAAAACTATAACTCAGCCAATACATGAGAGTAGATACTAAAATGTGGAAGCATGAAAGGTGGATACATAGAATTAGCCAAAGAAAAAAGGGACGTTTAATACATGAAAAAGATGGGAAACTATACGAATAAATGGAAAACAATTATTTTAAAATAAACAGAAATTAGAGTCACAAATTGATAAGGTAAAACTGGAAATCACTGCTAGAAACCCTAAAGGATCTTAGAGACTTTGAGAGACAACCACCAAAGGTAACAGTTTTTGCACTTGATTTCAAAGTCTCCGAAGCAGAGAGAACGGGAACACATCACAGCACAAGTGGGTGAAGGGAGTGGCGGGCTGTCAGGATAGCGATGGGAGGCTGAGTATGACTTTTTCCGGGCCGTATCAAAACGAGATAAATCATCCAGAAAATAATTACCGCTTACAATGACATCTGAAGACATCAGAGGATAATGATTTGCATCAAACAGCTGGAGATAATGGATGGCCATATCCTCATTCCCTTGACAAATACTTAGTACCCCACATGCTAAGGTGGCATAACCATCGGCCGGTACAATACGATTGAGAATATCAATCCCACGCTGGATATCTCTATCCTCACCCAGAACCCTTAGCCCTTCGAAGTAAATGGCAATGGGGTTGCCGGCATCAAAGCATTTGACGAAGAAAGGCCTGTGCCGCCCTTCATTTTGGAGGCCACCATCAGGGGCATTGCATGTGTTGATTTCTGATGAGGGATCAGTACAAAGGCAATAGATAGCAGTTGTCTTTAGAACTTCATCACTATATACTGCATTTTTCCCCCTACGACCAGCCCTTAAAATAGAACCAAGTGCGGTCCATCCACCATATTCTGCAGCATTTTCTGCAACAAGGGAAACGATTTTGATGAAAACATCGTCGGGGAGATCCGGCATCTTGGGTGCTAGCGCGGACATAGTGTTGAAAAAATTAATTTTATTCTAGTTTGTAGTTGAGAGGTAATAGACTAAAAACGGGAATATTATAACTCAGACACTTGGTTCTATTTGTAGTTGAGAGGTAATAAATAGACTAATGATTTTAGGGTTAAGCATATTTTGGCGGGAAACCATAAGTTATTCATGTAATAGACTAATAATCCTAGTGATAACTCAGCCGTCAAGTCATATATATATTTCAGCCATCACTTACTATAACTCAGCCATTACATGAATATACGAGACCTTTCGTTTTCCCGTAAAACTATAACTCAGCCGTTAAGCAAAATTTTGGCGGGAAACCGTAAGTTAACCTAATAATAGACGCGACCTTTCTTTTGATATCTATAACTCAGCCATCACATGAATCCATAAAACTATAACTCAGCCGTTAACTAATATTTTAGCGGGAAACCATAAGTTAACCTAATAATCGACGTGACCTTTCGTTTTTCTATTGTTTTTCCTTTATATTCTCTTAATTCATTGTATCGTATTTTGGTGGGAAACCATAAGCTATTCATGTAATAGACTAATAATCCTAGTGATAACTCAGCCGTCAAGTTATATATATATATATATATATATATATATATATATATATATTTCAGCCATCACTTACTATAACTCAGCCATCACATGAATATACAAGACCTTTCGTTTTCCCGTAAAAAACTATAACTCAGCCGTGAAGCGATATTTTGGCGGGAAACCGTAAGTTAACCTAATAATAGACGCGACCTGTCTTTTGATAACTATAACTCAGCCATAACATGAATCCGTAAAACTATAACTCAGCTGTAAAGCAAAATTTTGGCGGGAAACCATAAGTTAACCTAATAGTCGACGTGACCTTTCGTTTTTCCAAAAGTTAACCTATTGTTTTTCCTTTAAATTCTCTTAATTCATTGTATCGTTTCGGTTTCTTACTCATTGTATCGTTTCCTTCTTCTCCGCTCACAATATATTGCACCTACAAATCTCCTCTACAACCAATATCAATATATCCTTCGATCATTGCATATGTAAGTCTCCTCTCCATCCCCTCTCAATCTATTGCATATTTTCTGATCATTGCACCTATCAGTTGGTGACGGTTGTTTTTATTTTGATAGCCGAGCTATGGACGGAGAGGGTTCCAGTAGACGTCAAAAACGCAAGGCAGACGAAGCATTATCGCCAGCAAGAGTCCCAGAAGCTTACGAGTGGGAAGAGGAATCACTATTGGGTGTGTCCGAAGCCTTTTCTCAGACAAGGGCCGCGGTCGAGGCGGAGTCAAAGCATCGCTACGCAGAAATTCTGCGTATGATGGATGAGCATATGAAGAAGAAGGAAGAGAAGACCGTCCTCGTGCATCAAGTGGAACTAATCGACGCTCAACTAAACCAACTGAATCAAATCTTGGCTGGAGAACTTGTCGACTTAGCGACAGAGCACAAGAAGTTAGAGGAGATGAGAGAGATTGTGGAGGCCGATGCCGACCTGTGTGTGGTTCCTCCTCCTGTTGATTGGGATTAACTAAAGCTCATGGTTCCTCCTCCTCTTAATCGGTTTTTAGAAGTTAATTCCATTGTAATGTCGTCTCTTCTTCTTTATGAACCCTGAACTTGTTTGATTTTTATTTCTTTTTGTAATGTTTCATATTAATATAACTCAGCCGGTATTATGATAAATCAGCCTTTAAGGATTTATAAATCAGCCGTCACATGAATCGTTGAGAGTTTTCGTTTTCCCATAAATATTGTAACTCAGCCGCAAAGTCATATATATCAGCCATTTATTTTCATAAAGTTTCTTGAGGTAACTCAGCCATACTCACTCTAACTCAGCCGTAACATGAATCGGTGCGACATTTCGAATTCCCGTAAATATGATATCTCAGCCGTCAAATCATATATAACATTCATTTACTTTCAAATTTTTTCATGTGATAACTCAGCCATAAGTCACTATAACTCAGCCGTTACGTGACCTTTCGTTTTCCAATAATGGTTATAACTCAGCCGTAAAGCGATATTTTGGCGGGAAACCATATGTTAACCTAATAATTTTAAAATCCAGTTGTTGGCGGGAAACCATAAGTTAACCTAATAATATTAATATTTAATTGTCGAGTGATGTTCTTCTTCTTAAAAACGAATCCCCAAATGTCGAATGCTTAAACCCTAAAAAATCAAATTCTCGTAAATCATGAGCAATGTATCTGGAGATTCGAGTTGTGCATCAAATGTCCGAGAGAGAGGACGAGGTACATTTGTTGGCGTACCTAAGAGATGTTGGTGTGGAGAAGCAATCGTGGCCAAAAATTCGAAATCGGAGTCAAATCCTTGTCGACGATACTTCCATTGTGGGTATGCAGCTGCGAAGAAGGTAGAGTCTGTTCTTGGTTATGTTGAATCTGTTCTTGTTGGTTTATATTGAATCTGTTCTTGTTCCAATTGTTGTCTCCATCACCTTGATAGCTTATGAATGATGAACACGTCTTCAAGTGGGTCGATGAGGCACTGTTGGATGAGGTAGAGTCTTTCTCTGTTCAAACTGAAAAACTACAAATGGAGCTTGGGAAGGAGCTATTTGAGAGGGTTGAAGATGCAAAATCAGAATTGAAAGCAAGGATGAAGGTTATGATAGTTGTGATAGTTTTTGGTTATATAATCATGTTTGGTCTATTTAAGATAGCAGGATGAGATAGTGTATGATGGGATTATGTTTCTATAATGTTGTTGTTAATGGTTATGGATTCCAAGCAAACTAATGTTGTTGTTAGTGGTGTTTTATCAATCTTTTTTACTAACTCAGCCATATATTTACTATAACTCATCCATAACTCACTATAACTCAGCCGTCACATGACTTTTCGTTTTCCCGTAAATATTATAACTCAGCCATCAAGTCATTTATATCACTCATTTACTTTCAAGTTGTTTCTTGTGATACTTCAGCCATCACTTACTATAACTCAGCCGTCACATGACCTTTCGTTTTCCCGTAAATATTATAACTCAGCCGTCAAGTTATATATATCATTCATTTACAAGAGTATATCTGGTTTTTAGAAAGTTTTAAAAGGTTTTACAAATTGTTTATAATGATATATATCAATTTTATTTGCTTTTCTAAAAGCTTTACAAGTTGTTTCTAATATTAAAACAGTAGACTCTGAATAAAATATTTTTTAAAATAGAGTTTACAAGAGCAGTGGCTGAAATATTTTATTAAAAAGTACAAAAACAAGATAAATTATTCAAGAGTTCTTAAAATAGATTTGAACTATTTAAGTTCATATTTCAGTTTCCTCTCCCAGCGTATTGAATTGTCATCTCTCTAGCCATTGCTTCAAACCTTCTCCTATCAGATTTGTAGAGGTTGGCAAGATATTCAATGGTCTGTTCCTCATCATTGACCTCTGGTTCAATCAACTTCTCCACTAATCCCTTGAAAAGCGTAACAATCGGCAAGGCAGTGGGAATCCAACGGTCGGTCCTCAAAACTTTTAGGTAAATGCCTCCACTATCTGATACATTTGGGTGGCAAATACTTGTGATGAAAACAACCTGCATTATCAAGAAATTTTATTTAAAAAACTATTTAGTTGGGAGTCCTAATAAACATGCTTGCTAAAATAAAAAGGAGTATAATAAAAAATAGATACCTTGGGGGGACTTCTTGGGTAATCAGGTGGAAAACTAAGCCTAAGTTTAAACACTCCCCCTTCATAAGGAGTGTTCACCGGTCCGATTAGGGTGGCCTCCCAACGGAAAATGTCGTCATCAACAGTTACTAAAAAAAAGTCAAACACTCAGTCTCATTTATCCTTAACAGTAAAACAAATCTAATCTGAAGATATATGTGTTTACCTGCTGTGATGTTTGGCGAAAGATCTCTGTTCAGATATTTCAAATCAGTCCTTATATAGTTTGAAGGAGAACGACGGGCCATTTCTGACGGATTGAAGGAAGAAGGTAAACAGACTTTTCGGATCTGAGAGATGATTTAGGATTTTTCGTGAGACAAAGGTTTGATGTGTAAGTGGAGAGCAAAAAGTATTTATAATACGCGAAGCGTCGCTTTGGTTTACAAAAAGTACCCCTTCTAAGCCCTTCAACGCGTAATTATAACCGAACTAAAGCGACGCTTCGCGTATTACGCCATCAATCAATTACGGTTTTACAAGCCTCTGGTGGCTATAACTCATCCATAACGTTATAGGGCGCTATAACTCAGCCGTCACATGAACTTTCGTTTTCCCGTAAATATTATAACTCAGCCGTCAAGTCATATATATCACTCATTTACTTTCAAATTGTTTCTTGTGATAACTCAGCCATTACTCAGCCGTCACATGACCTTTCGTTTTCCCGTAAAGTTTATAACTCAGCGTCAAGTCATATATATTACACATTTACTTTCAAATTGTTACTTGTGATAACTCAGCCATAAATCAATATAAATCAGCTGTCACATGGCCTTTCGTTATCCCGTAAATATTATAACTCAGTCGTCAAGTCTCACATACACAGAGCATTAAATTCGAATTGATTACATTCCGTTCTGCAATTGATTACATTCAGTTCTGCAATTCGCCAAAAAAAAATAAAAAATAAAAAAATAAATGCGACAAGCATCATATTAGCGAACTAGTTCCCATGGGAAGGCTATCGTCTCTAGCATTCTGTACGGTCCTGAAGTCTCAGGATGGGAGCGGACCGTATAGATCGGACTCCAACGGTTCTTCCACCACCAGCTTGCTCAGTTCAGATCGCCAGATCTGACAATCCCGCCTTAAGGATTCAAGCCTTTCCATCGGCACTTCGGAGCCCTTGGACACCATCTCCTCCAAGAAGGCACATGGACCTTCTACGTCATGGCTTTCGCGGAAGAAATAGTCCGTTGACTCCAAGTGGTTGATGTACCGCCTCAGCCTTTCCAGGCAAGCTCGGTAGGCCAAGACTTCCGTGTTGTGCGGGAAGTCAGAATTTCCCAAAGGTTCGTAATCACCTTCGGGTAAGTTGGGCACCACCATACGGGAGACCTGTTCTACGCAAGAGGCATGCTCAGCAAGTAGACGAGTCATGCGCCACTTCGCCAGAAAAAAACCTTCAGCGATGAGCTCATCCATGACTCGGATAGTCCCTTCCAATCGGCAGAGACGAAAGACTTGCTCGAATTTAAGACGAAATGCTTTAATATAAGCGCCAAGTCTCTTGCGGCGAGCTCGGTACATCCGGAGTTCCCTTTGCAAAGGATTAAAGTAACGGGATCGAGACAGAGACTCTTGAGGGGGGGCATTATCCGACGCATTCGGACCGAAACCGCTAGTTCCAGCGGCTGTCAGTTCTCGGGCCCGTTTCAACCATGCAGATCGGGTAGTCACTGGCATCTTTGCTAGTTTCGTTCTAGTTTGGAATGCTCTTAACATTTCCAACCCTTTCCCTATTTATACTAAAACTTGGAACGCAACCCCCATTGATTCCACTGCCGGGAAACCATAAGTTAACCAAATAATAAGCAGGAAACCATAAGTTAACCAAATAATAGAACGTGTACGGTTTCCACCCCATTGAAGCATCGGTATGCCACCATCATTAGCTGATGCATTCCCAAACCGTTCTCCAAAGCATTTGATGGACTCATACGCCCAAGCCTGTAACACGGGTGTAAACCCACTAAGGGTGTACGACTTTCCCGTAGGGTTCAGCATCTTTATGGAATCAACAAGAGCTTCAAATGCTGACCGACCCCACGGATACGTCTTCATTGCTTCATCATCAAAAACTCTTTTGGCACTTTCATATGGAATTCTAGAGTTATGATGCAAACCATAAAGTCTAATGTGTTGAAGAAGCAACAGCCCCAACCATTTACGATGATCAAGGTTAACCCATCCCCGGCACACTTTTAATGCTTCCCTGAGTTCAAGTAGCGTTGGACCTGCCCCACCAGGCACTTTCAAAAGTCGGAAGAACTTTTTGTGTTCCTCTTCAAGTTCAAACTGTTCAGTAGGCATTGGGTCTATGTTTAACCCCGTCAGATAATGAAATTCATTCAACCCAAACCTGATAGGTTGACCGCCGACCACAAACCAAAGCTCCTTCTTATGTACCCTTAACTGGTTACATAGTAGGAAATGAACAACCTTACCAGACCAGACGAATTGGCTATCAACTAGCTTAGAGATTATTCCAATTTGTACTTTCTTCGTTTCATCCCACGCATCCAGTCCTATTGATTCCCTAATCTGAGGTAATTCTAACATCCTGAAATTTGTGTTTATATCTCTAGACTCTATTTTAGCGTATAGTCTTGGTGGGTAATCCCTTGCTTGTTCTTCAGAAATATCCTTCGCCATCTGATAGTAAAGCATAAAATAAATCAGCCATAACATATGGCAAACACAAGGCATATAATAACTCCGCCATAATACATAACTCAATCGTAAAGCATAAGATAACTCAGTCCAAACTCAGCCATCCAAGACGGCGACAATCACCCGTATCTCAAAAATAAATAGGAAGACACATACCGGAACTCGAAGACGAGACGGCTTAGACGGAAACGAACAAGACCAGCGCCGACGAAGAGAAGAAAGAGCGAATGAGGATATCGAGCGAGGACGGCGAGAGATGACGGCGGGAGAGTAGAAAAAGACAGATTATCGCCGGCGCAATTAGGGTTAGATTTCACCGACGATAAGGACAGAGAGTTTTTTTTTCCGCGGTTTAAAAACCGTTCACTTTCCCTCTCATTGTAACTGTCGATGCTGGAAAGATAACTCAGCAGTCATAAACGGTATCTCAGCCAACCCTCAAGTTAGAATGATTAAATAACCGACTAAACCGAACCGAAAAGAAAAAATAATTTTTCCCAATTTGGTATTTTTGTATTGGTATGTTTGCCTAGTTTTCTTATATTCGGCTTATTTCGGTTATATTATGCTAATCTACCTAATTACAATATATTTTGGGTTATTTATTGTTAGATATTCATCTAACCGACCAATAACCAGAAATAACCAAAAATTAATTTCAAAATTTTAAAATTTTTTTAAAAAAATTATTTTCAAAATGGTTCAACGATAAGTATATCCATATTACCACCTTAATCCAAACACATTATATCCAAAACCAAACTGTTATATTAAAAACAAATAATGTTACCTCATCTAACTCTAAACCCTAAACCCTAACCCTAACCCTAACCCCTAAACAACATGTTTTGGTATGTTTGACACATTTTGATCAGAATGTGTAAAAATCACTCTTTTTGTCTATAATTATTATTTTTATTGGTTATAATAATAGTAATATTCATTTTGCCATTCTAAATTTTAATTTTGAGTTATAATAACCTTATTTTACAAATATCTCATAACTCAGCCGTTTAAGTCAATAACCCAGCCACTACTTAGTCAAATTACTGGCCCCTTCTTTAATAATAAATAAAAATACATGACAAATTTGAATTCAAATTTTTGAATTTATTTTTAATAATAAATCGTTTAAAATATTTTTATTAAGTGTATGGATGATAACAAGAAACATAATTATTGTTTGCGTCTCCCCAACAACCCTTTTTGCATTCCCGAGCGGGTATATAATAAATTAATAGGGTGGCCGTCGGATAACTCAGCCGTAAAACCATTATTATGGCCGTTGCATAAGTCAGCCATAACAAAGTTGTTAATTTAACTGACTATCCTAAGTCAGTCGTGTAAAGAACACAACTCAGCCTTCAAGTATATTACTGTCAAACGACGTCGTTCGATATATTGTTTTAGTATAAATTAAGGGATTTGGTGTGATTTATTGCTTCAGTAATCGAGATCGAGTCAAGATGATGGCAAATAGAGATATATACGGCGGCAACTCCAGGGCTGATGAGAAAACTGCTTCTGAAGCACTAGCTGAGGTAGATCTCTGGACTATCTGAAATCTCAAAGCATTATCTTAATATTGTGTTTGTGGAACTGTAGGAACTGAATCGTAATGAAATAAATATGAAAATGAGGTACGGCAAAATCCGGAGGCAAGACAAGGGCGTTCCATTCGGGTGTAATTGCGGTGTGGTGCTTCTCGTTGCCACTTCTAATGATCCTACCACGAGAGGAGAACGTTATTTCAGTTGTCCGTATGACATCACAGATGTAAAGATTTTTGTACTCTTATTGTTGAGTTTTGTGTTCTGTTTCTGACTTTTTTTTTAGTCTAATATGAATTATGTACTATTTGTAAGGGTCCCGGTCAAGGCTGCGGTTTCAGGAAGTGGTGGACTGATGCAGTGCGCGAAGAGTTTAGGGTTATTCAGGAGGAGAAGAATGAGATGAAGCAGGACTTGGATGCAACCAAGAAGCGCATCGAGATTCAAGAAGAAATGATCTTGTATTTGGAAAAGAAATATGACGCGCTGGAGAAGAAGTTTGAGAGCTTGAACAAGTATCTGTGAGATTAGTCAAGCTCCGTTGTTTTTTTTTTTTTTTTTGGAATTGATATGAACTTTCTATGTTGTGGTGTTTTATCAATCTATTTTAATAACTCAGTCATGATTAATTATAACTCAGTCATCATTAATTATAACTCAGCCGTCATAGACGATATCTCAGCCAACCCTCAAACTAGAATGACTAAATAACCGACTTAACCGAACCGATCGATAAAATAAATTTTCCAATTTGATATTTTTGAATTGGTATGTTTGGTTTATTTCGGATATATTCGGCTTAATTTCGGTTATATTAGGCTAATCTACTTTATTACAATATATTTTGGGTTAATTATTAGAATGACTAAATAACCGACTTAACCGAACCGATCGATAAAATAAATTTTCCAATTTGATATTTTTGAATTGGTATGTTTGGTTTATTTCGGATATATTCGGCTTAACTTCGGTTATATTAGGCTAATCTACTTTATTACAATATATTTTGGGTTATTTATTAGAATGACTAAATAACCGACTAAACCGAACCGACCGATAAAATAAATTTTCCAATTTGATATTTTTGAATTGGTATGTTTAATTAATTTCGGATATATTCGGCTTAATTTCTGTTATATTAGGCTAATCTACTTAATTACAATATATTTTGGGTTATTTATGGTTAGATATTAATATAACCGACCCATAACCGGAAATAACCAAATATTTTTTGATTTTTTGATTTTTAAAAAAAATATTCAAATGGTAATAATATTATTATATCCATATTACCACCTTAAACTATACACATTAAAACACATTAGAACCAAATCCAAAAATCAAATAATCTGAACCCTACATCTCAAACCCTAAACCCCAACCCTAACCCTAACCCTAACCCCTAAACGTCATCTGTTGTATGTTTTACACATCCTTGGTGAGAATGTGTAAAAATCAATCTTTCTCTATAATTATTACTTTTTATTGGTTATAATAATTGTAATATTCATAATTCAATTTTACATTTAAATGTTGAGTTATAATAATGTAAATTTACAATTATTTTATAAGTCAGCCGTGTAAGTCAATAACTCAGCCATCACTTAGTCAATTTGTCGGAATTTTAAGATTTTTTATTCGAATTTTAAGTTCAATTTTTTAATTATTTTGTATAATATATTGTGAAAAAACTAACTTTATAAATTGATTACGCGTGTGGATCTGAGCAGGCACAGAATTATTGTTTGGGCTTCCCCAACAACACTTTTAGTAATATCGAGGCACAGCACGAAAGACTAAACGAAGCCGTACCAAGTTCATAACTCAGCCATAACTCACTCATCCGTACGAAGTAGATAACTCAGCCGTTCGAAATATATAACTCAGCCATAACATATATGTTTATTCAATATTTAATTATAACTCAGCCGTGTGAAGTACATAACTCAGCCGTAACATTGAAAAGATACTAAACAAAGAACTTTCTTATCCAAGTACAATTCCTACCAAAAGAAATCCAAAATTTTCCAATATCCAAGTACAATTCCTACCAAAAGAAATCCAGATGATTTTTTACATATCCAAGTACAATTCCTACCAAAAGAAATCCAAAGGTTTTTTTACATATCCAAAGTGCAAGTCCTACCTACCAAAAGAAATACAAATGTTTTTTACGTGAACTGATTCATAAAATCAGGTGACTCATCGAAGATTTCTGCTGCCATTTTAACACGTATACCCTGGATGTTTTGATCACATATTCCATCGAAAGACACACCAAGCGCTAGACATTCTATAAACTTTAAAGCGTACACGCCACAGTCACCACTCTGTACGTTTTGCGGGACCTTGGAGGCACTCTTCCTCCTGAAGGTAAACTGTTTGTAAGTAGGTGTACGAATTTCGTGAGGAACGTTCGCGTTCATCATTGCTGGAATCATCCGCGTAAACGCCCTACAAGCATTCAGCATTCTAAGCTCACTCTCTCCGGTTACTTGTCCCACGATGCTATCATAGCAATCAATATGCTTTCTGTTGAGATCCACGTGCAGCGCCACCCAGTGATCGCCTCCAATTTGTGGAGTAATATACAGGTGATCCACATCTTCTATCCACTTCAAATTAGTTTGTTCATCTGATGGAATCAAACCTTTAACTAATTCTTCATAACAATTGCCAGTCATTGTAAAAAACTTGGGTTCGGACTTGAACAACGGATAATGACGGTGAACCATTTCACTGGTGAACCACAGGTCTATAAACGCAATGCGTTTGTTGTGGAATGGGAAGGGATCTCGTTTGTACCTACACCTAAGGACTCTCATAAACGCGCCCAAGTGCTGTACAACAGAAAACTGAGTAGTAAACAACAACGCAGCCATAATGTAATATAAGTCAGACAACGACAACAATAACTAAGACATTAAGATAAACTTACTTCATCAGTACACCACCCATATTTACCATATTCGTCTGGCCTCTCTGGCCAGTCCTTTCGTTCGGTGATTAGCACCCTATAGAATTCAATTTCCATTCCGCCTTTGCCTAACGGGATATTCCTAACAAACAAATAAACACAAGTTAATATAATGTTAACAAGCTGTTATTAACTTGTTAAGCAAAAGGGTCTAAAGGGTCATACTCGGCTTTCTTTAGGTACTCCAAAAGTTTCTGAACCTTGACCGGATCAACAGGTGCCAGAGGATCATATATTCCAGGTCAGGTGAACAGTTCTTCCTCATGCACGTCAGTCCGTTGTCTCCAATATTAGGGAAAATCCAGCTTGGATGATCTTGTTGTGTATTCAATGCACTCCCATCCGCTGACAGCTTAACACTCTCCAGCCTTAAAGCTTTAATTCTATCAAGCCTAATCTTTTCCTCCTCATCATCCTCAGATTCAGGTTTAAGTGAGTCGGCTTCAGCAAAATACTCGTTTGTAATATCTTCTGCACCAGCTTCTGCACCAGCTTCTGCACCAGCTTCTGAACCTCCAGGTAGTACAAATTTCAACGGCTTAACACCAGCAGCCACAACAGCAGCAGTAGGATTTGTAGGCGCCCTACCTCTACCTCTACCTCTACTTGTACCTCTACCTGTACCTCTACCTCTACCTCTACCTCTACCTCCACCTCTACCTCCAGCCGCAGCTACTTCTTTAGCCTGCTTTGCCGCAGCTACTTCTTTGGGCTTCTTTAACGCAGCTACTTCTTTGGCCTTCTCTGCCGCCTCTAACTCTTTGGCCTCCTCTGCCGCCTCTAACTCTTTAACATTTCTCCTCGTGGAAGGCCGTCTTTTCGTATCAGCTGGTCTCTTAGTAGCTGGAGACTTCTTAGCATCTGGAGAAGTCAAATAGTTCTTTTCCTGTATATTAAAATTATAATAACTCAGCCTAAATATTCTGAAAAATCAGCCATAAAACAAAGATGAATCAGACATTACCTTCTCTCCCGCCTCTAACTCTTTGGCCTTCTCTGACGCCTCTAACTCTTTGGCATTTCTCCTCGTGGAAGGCCCTGTTTTCGTATCAGCTGGTTTCTTAGCAGCTGGAGACTTCTTAGGAGAAGTCAAAGAGTTCTTTTCCTGTATATCATAGTGAAGACAATTAAAATTATAATAACTCAGCCTAAACATTCTGAAACATCAGCCATAAAACAAAGATAAACCAGACATTACCGGAACTTTTGGTGGACCTTTTGATGTCTGAAGTTCCTGTCCATGTCCCAGGTTATTTAGTTCTTGTCCCATTTTTAAAGTCTGGTCAGTCGTGCTCTTTGAAAGCACGAGCTCTTTCATCTGTTTGAGGTCCGTCTCAAAAGATCCAAGCCTGGTTTCAATCCTTTCATCCATCTTCTTCTCTAGATTCGCCGATACATTTTCAATGTTCCTATCAACGGTGTCAAACCTTGTGTATAACTTATAGATCAATTCGTAGAGATCATCTTCCTCCTCACTTACCTTTTTTCCTTTCTTCTTCCTCTCCTGTGCAACTCCTTCACTAGTTTCCTGACTGTTGGAAACTTTCATCTTCTGAACTTTCCGCTTCTTTGCGGGAGGAGATTCAGACTCAACAACTGCTTCAGCTTTCTTTTTCTTTTTCTTCTTATCACTCCCCTTAACATCCCAAAAACCTTTAACAAACGTATTCAGATGTATGTCTTCGATCAGGCGATCGATTGCTGGGTCGTCTTCTTCTTCTGGCCACGAATGAAATAGCTCGCAGCCATTTTCCTTCATAACCATATTAATCACACGCAGCTGTAACATAAGAGATTATGAAACCCATCAGTAAGTTTTAACTCAGTCATTACTAATGAAAGCATAAATCAGTCATTACTAAAACATAACTCAGCCAACACTAAAGCATAAATCATCCATTACTAAAACATAACTCAGCCGCTACTAAACAATAACTCAGCCATAACTACATCATAACTCATCCATTACTAAACAATCACTCAACCAGATATAAACCTTACCTCACCAAGCGCTTTGATCTCTTCAGCAATTGCGGTTTCCAGCGATGAACGTGTACGGTTTCCACCCCATTGAAGCATCGGTATGCCACCATCATTAGCTGATGCATTCCCAAACCGTTCTCCAAAGCATTTGATGGACTCATACGCCCAAGCCTGTAACACGAGTGTAAACCCACTGAGGGTGTACGACTTTCCCGTAGGGTTCAACATCTTTATGGAATCAACAAGAGCTTCAAATGCTGACCGACCCCACGGATACGTCTTCATTGCTTCATCATCAAAAACTCTTTTGGCACTTTCATATGGAATTCTAGAGTTATGATGCAAACCATAAAGTCCAATGTGTTGAAGAAGCAACAGCCCCAACCATTTACGATGATCAAGGTTAACCCATCCCCGGCACACTCTTAATGCTTCCCTGAGTTCAAGTAGCGTTGGACCTGCCCCACAAGGCACTTTCAAAAGTCTGAAGAAATCTTTGTGTTCCTCTTCAAGTTCAAACCGTTCAGTAGGCATTGGGTCTATGTTTAACCCCGTCAGAAAATGAAACTCATTCAACCCAAACCTGATAGGTTGACCGCCGACCACAAACCAAAGCTCCTTCTTATGTACCCTTAACTGGTTACATAGTAGGAAATGAACAACCTTACCAGACCAGACGAATTGGCTATCAACTAGCTTAGAGATTATTCCAATAGGTACTTTCTTCGTTTCTTCCCACGCATCCAGTCCTATTGATTCCCTAATCTGAGGGAATTCTTTCATCCTGAAATTTGTGTTTATATCTCTAGACTCTATTTTAGCGTATAGTCTTGGGGGGTAATCCCTTGCTTGTTCTTCAGAAGAAATAATCACCATCGACATCTGTTATAGTTCATAAGTAAATCATAAAATGAATCAGCCATAACATAAAACAAACTCATACACAAAGCATAACATAACTCAGCCACAAACACATAACTCAGATCTAAAGCACAAAATATCTCAGTCACAACTCATCCGTCAGCAAAATAAAACAAACAGTAAATCAGCCATCGAATCGAATAAATCTAACAAATCAGCCATAAACCCTAAAATAACTGAGCCGCAACATAAAACAAAAAGTAAATCAGCCATTGAATCGAATAGATCTAACAAATCAGCCGTCATTAACAACGGCGACAATCAGCGGTAAATCATCGAAAAAACCCACATTCAGCCGGAAAACTCGAAACTAAACAGTCGACACATACCGGATAGACGAAGACGAAGAAGACGAAGAGAAAGAGAGAGCGACGACGAAGAAAGAGAGTGCGACGACGAAGATAGAGAGAACGAGTAAAGACGGCGAGAGATGACGGCGAGAGATGACGGCGGGAGATTGATGGCAAGAGAGTAGACAACAACAGAGTATCGCCGGCGACAAGAGACGACGAGAGTTTCGATATTTTTTTTTTTCGCGGTTTGTGAACAGTTAAAACCTATTCACTTTCCCTCTCTTTGATATAAACAAGAAAACAAAACTGTGGATCTAAAAAAAAACTGCGATCTAAAAAAGATTGCTTAATGACTGTGTTAAATCATATCTGATGTGTATTCTAATTTGCTGATGTGTATTTTTTTTTTAATTTTTAACTCAAATTCGAGAAACAAAATCCAAGGGGTAAATTGTAATTACACCCAGGACACTAAATATTCTAGTAATTTTCAAAAGATTTATAGATATGAGTAATAAACCAACTTTTGGATAACATTTGAGTAATTACTTCTTTTTTTTTTTTTGTCCCATTAGATACTCGAGGAATTGATGAGTCACAATAACTCCTAACATGAGTAAACGTCGTGGGAGCTTTGATCGTCGAAAGAGTTAGTCCATAAATATTTGTTTTTCATTTTTTGGTGTTGGAAAATTTTTTAGAAAAAAGTTATTTATATAATATTAAAAGAACCAATCTATTTATATATATAGTACTGTCTTTTCTATTTACCGTTCTTTATTTTCTTTTTTTTTACATTTCATCTTTTTACCATTCTTTTGAAACCTTTTTAAAAAAAAAAATCTTTTGTCATCACAACAATATTATGCACAATTTATTCTAACCAATAACCACTAAACATGTTAGGATTGACTTTGTACATGTCTTAAATACATGAACTAAAAATTCGATTTCTAACACGAAAATGATAGAACCAGAACAGACCAAATTAAAAGTCACAAGTTTCCAGCTCGTTTTGACATTTCTGGTTACAAGTCACACACTAAATAAATGTTTGAAATCTTCGAAAAAAAACATTGCTATAATTAATTAAAAATCAATAGGTGGAAAAATCCGGTGAGAGGAAAGTAGAATGTTGCTAGAATCAATAAAAATAAATTAATAGGTACATTATATAAATATACTAGTATATATCCCTCCTAATCCAACGGTCCATTTATACATGTCCCCTTTGCACATGTCAAAGATAATAATACAAACAAGTATAATTGTAGGTATTTATTGGTTGTGAGAGAGAGAGACTATTTTATGTTTTCTCTCTTTTTTTTTCTTGGAAATTAATCAGTTAAAATCAGTTTTTCCAAATTTCAGATAGTTTTGGTTAAAAGATTTATAATCTATAAAGAAAAAATAGACTACTTATAATGATATAACTACAAATCAATTGAACCGGTATCGTTTAAGTTTTAATCTATCGAAATTTTTATTTTCGATAATCAAAAATATTTATATATATATATATATAATTTTTAAAATATTTTAACATATATAACTAAGGACATTACGATATTTTAATATCTTAGATATTTGAGTCCAATATTATTTGGAATATACATATAATTAATACGTTCGGATATATAATCTCCTATATATTAATAGAGGAACATTTTGGCAAAAAAGCTGAGGTGTCAACGTTACAGAGCTTATGACACTCTTTCCTTTATTTGTCATCAGCTTCTAAAAATATTTATATTTATTTACCATTGTATTTTTCCAAAAATATAATTAACACACAAAATCAAATTTTCATATTATCTTTCTAACTTAATTATATCCTTTAATTATATTTTCATAAAATTTTTAAAATGAATTTTAAGAACCTTTTTGTTCATATGATATAATAATATAAGATTGATATTATAATAACTCTCACGGGTTAAGTTTTAATTATTATACAATTCTTTTTTGTAGATATATACTACACAATCGAATTTTAAATATTTCAATTATCCATAAGTAAAAACATTAAATAATTATTTTATACCGCACTATGTGCGGATTGTTACCTAGTTATATTTTAAGTATCTTAGATACTGTATTTCTATTTTCGGTTAAACATTTGACACATTTTAAAAAAAGGAAACCATATATATCTTCATATATTTATCACCAGTTTCGGTTTTTTTTGGTTTCATGTAATTTAATTCGTGGCCTACTCTGGAAAGAGATAGTATATACTATTACATTATTTTACGTTTATATGATTATATCCACACACGCACCTAAAATAAAATAAAAACAATTTGTGTGTTTTTTTTTTTTTTTCCCGCTAAGCATTAATGAGCCTCACTCCTTCTCAACTGTTATTTCACTTTAACGTACACATGAGAGAAAGACCAGCAAAAAAAAAACACAGCAAAAGAAAGAGAAAGAGAGAGAGAGAGAGAGAAGAAGAAAAAAAAAGTTTCCGCATTAATGGTGGCTTCACCTACCAGTTGTCTAGTGGTGAGAGATTAATGTGAAGAAGAAGAAGAAGAGATAGAGAGAAGAAGAAACCAAACCAAACCAAAATCTACATTCACACACTAAACAATCTCCTTCTCTCTCTCTCTCTCTCTGTTTTTGTCTTGCGCCGCCGAGAATGTGGAACTCGGCGGAGAACGCGTTCTCGCGTTCGACGTCGTTTAGAGACGAAATAGAAGACGAAGAAGAGCTCCGTTGGGCGGCGTTGCAGCGTCTACCTACTTACTCGCGTATCCGCCGAGGTATCTTCAGGGATATGATTGGTGAGTCTAAAGAGATCCAAATTGGTAACCTCGAAGCTAGCGAACAACGTCTTCTCCTCGATCGCCTCGTCAATTCCGTCGAAAACGATCCTGAACAGTTCTTCGCTCGTGTTAGGAAGCGATTCGACGCGTAAGCAAAAAAAAAAAAAAAAAACTCCTCAATTTGTGTAAATTGTAGATGCATTTTTCTTTTCTGAGTAAATTATGTTTGTGGTGCAGAGTGGATTTGAAATTTCCCAAGATTGAAGTTCGATTTCAGAATCTGATGGTGGAATCATTCGTTCATGTTGGAAGCAGAGCGTTACCAACAATTCCCAATTTCATCATTAACATGGCAGAGGTACTAACAATTTACTCTTTCAATATTCTTCTTTAATTATATATAGTTGTTGTGAGCAATTTTGGTAATTTAATTAAGAATATGTTACAGGGTTTGTTAAGGAACATACATGTGATTGGTGGGAAACGGAGCAAATTAACGATTTTAGATGGTATTAGTGGCATCATTCGACCTTCCAGGTATTATTTATATAAATACTACAGCATTTCTTCATTATGTTTTGTTGCTAAATTTTTTTTTGTTGTCTAAATTACTTTTATGTTTTGTTTCTTGAGATTGACACTTCTACTAGGTCCTCCAAGTTCTGGGAAGACAACATTACTCTTAGCTTTAGCTGGTCGCCTTGGAACTAATCTTCAGGTAAACTCAGTTTTTGAACAATTACAAGATGGGTTATGTTTTGTATATGCTTCTTGGGTTTGAGTTTTTGTATCTGTTTTGGCTACTTATGAAGACATCTGGGAAAATAACATACAATGGCTACGATCTCAAAGAGATAATCGCGCCTAGGACGTCTGCCTATGTGAGCCAACAAGATTGGCATGTGGCGGAGATGACAGTGAGGCAGACTCTCGAGTTTGCTGGTCGTTGTCAAGGTGTTGGATTCAAATATGGTAAGCAGCTACTAAGAAGCAGTATTGTGGGTGGGTGCATTGTTTATGTCTTTTGTTTCGACTTAAATCACTCTGAAACACAGATATGCTTTTGGAGTTAGCAAGAAGGGAAAAGCTTGCAGGAATTGTACCTGATGAAGATCTTGATATATTTATGAAGGTAGTTCACTTGTGGTGTTTTACTACAACAGGCTTAGTCCTGTTCTTCTCTTGATTTACTTATTCCCTTGATTTATAACGCTTTTTCAAATCCTCCAGTCTTTAGCTCTAGGAGGACAGGAGACAAGTCTCGTTGTGGAGTATGTTATGAAGGTATCTTTTTGACTTTTTCCTTATCTTTTCAAAAAAAAAAAAAAAAAAACAGTAAACTCCATTAGTGTGTATTTATATTATCAGGCCAAATTATACATACCTCATTCAAAAAATTCCTTTCTGACATTCTCATACATCCAACAAAGATTCTAGGGTTGGACACATGCGCGGACACATTGGTCGGAGATGAGATGATTAAAGGAATTTCAGGAGGTCAGAAGAAACGGCTCACAACAGGTTTGCTGTTCTCATTCTTTTAATTTTTTTTTTTTTTTTTTTTTTTTTTTTTTTTTCATATTTGAAGATTCAACAAGTAGATACACTGACCAATTGAGTGGGATAAAATTCACAGGGGAACTATTAGTAGGTCCAGCAAGAGTCCTTTTCATGGATGAAATATCCAATGGTTTAGATAGTTCAACGACTCATCAGATTATCATGTACATGAGGCATTCTACTCACGCACTCGAAGGAACCACTGTCATTTCTTTACTCCAACCGTCTCCTGAGACTTACGAGTTGTTTGATGACGTTATCCTTATGTCTGAAGGACAGATTATATACCAGGGCCCTCGTGACGAGGTTCTTGATTTCTTTTCATCCTTGGGTTTTAGTTGCCCTGAGAGAAAAAATGTTGCAGATTTCTTGCAAGAGGTAAGAAAGATATAGAAGAATTTGAAGTAGAGATTTAAGTTGTTGTTTTCCAGTTTCTTAAACAGAGTTTTCTGTTAATATAGGTCACTTCAAAGAAAGACCAGCAGCAGTACTGGTCAGTTCCTTTCCGGCCTTATCGCTACGTACCTCCTGGAAAGTTTGCTGAAGCTTTTCGTTCGTATTCAACTGGCAAGAAGTTGGCAAAGAAACTTGAGGTTCCATTTGATAAACGGTTCAATCATTCAGCCGCGTTATCGACATCTCAGTACGGTGTTAAGAAGGGTGAACTTCTCAAGATCAACTTTTCCTGGCAGAAGCAACTTATGAAGCAAAATGCATTTATTTATGTGTTCAAGTTTGTTCAGGTTTGGCTCCCCAATTCTTTTACTTCAGTCCCTTTTTTCTGTTGGAATCGTAAGTGCCTTATTTAATCTCATTCTCTCCACATGCATACTACGCGTTTGCAGCTTCTTATAGTTGCCTTGATCACAATGACTGTCTTTTGCCGCACAACAATGCACCACAAGACTATTGATGATGGCAACATATATCTTGGGTCGCTTTACTTTTCCATGGTTATCATTCTCTTTAATGGATTCACCGAGGTTCCAATGCTAGTAGCCAAGCTTCCTGTTCTTTATAAGCACAGAGACTTACATTTTTACCCAAGCTGGGCTTATACATTACCTTCCTGGCTTTTGAGTATCCCTACTTCAATAATAGAATCTGCAACATGGGTGGCAGTAACATATTATACGATTGGATATGATCCTCTTTTCTCCAGGTAATATTCTTGTAAAAAGTTGAAAATTGGGAAAGGGTTTGGTTGCTTAAACATAAGTAACAGTGAACTTCTCTAATCTTCAGGTTTCTTCAGCAGTTCTTGCTGTATTTCTCTCTGCATCAGATGTCATTGGGTCTTTTCCGCGTTATGGGTTCTTTAGGCCGACATATGATAGTTGCCAATACGTTTGGGTCCTTTGCAATGCTGGTGGTCATGACGCTTGGAGGTTTTATAATATCCAGAGGTCTTGTCTTCATACTTTCTCTTGGAGTCCTTAAACACTCTCTTTTACCACATGAATATTCATTTCATTCTCTTGTTTAATTTCCCAGATAGCATACCAAGCTGGTGGATTTGGGGTTACTGGGTTTCTCCTTTGATGTATGCTCAAAACGCAGCTTCCGTGAATGAGTTTCTTGGCCATAATTGGCAAAAGGTGACAGTATTACCAACATATCTATATAAAGTGCTTCTTTAGTTATACTTTTTGGTGTTTCTATTTCCATGCTCAAAGGTGTAAATATATTTTGTTTTGCATATGGTCTGAAACACATAGAATGTGGAACATACTGTTGTAGTTAATTGTTGTTATTTCCTGTTTATGTAGAGTGCTGGGAATCATACCAGCGACTCTCTTGGTTTGGCATTGTTGAAAGAAAGAAGTTTGTTCTCTGGGAACTACTGGTATTGGATCGGTATCGGTGCCTTGCTTGGATACACAGTTCTATTCAATATACTATTTACGCTGTTCCTAGCACACCTCAACCGTAAGCTTTTCATTTTCTGTTATACCTAAAGCATCAACTATCTGCTTTTATAAACTATTGTGCTAACTCTTTCCATATCCGTGTAAACTATTCATAGCTTGGGGTAAGTTTCAAGCTGTTGTATCCAGAGAAGAGTTGGATGAGAGAGAAAAGAAAAGGAAAGGTGATGATGAGTTTGTTGTGGAACTAAGAGAGTACTTGCAGCATTCAGGCTCAATACATGGTGAGGGAACAAACATCTTTCCTTTCTTATCTGTTTACTGAAACTGAAAAGAAAGCTAATGCTTATACTTATTTGCACCAGGAAAATATTTCAAGAACCGAGGCATGGTTCTCCCGTTTCAACCACTATCTTTGTCTTTCAGCAATATCAACTACTATGTGGATGTTCCCTTGGTATGTAATATGTTTCTACAGTGTTTAGGTAAAGCATTTTATATTCTCTAGCAGTCTTAGCTCATGCAACAAAATTTTCAGGGACTAAAAGAACAAGGGATACTAGAAGACAGGCTGCAGCTACTTGTGAATATTACTGGAGCTTTTAGACCAGGTGTTCTTACAGCATTGGTGGGAGTAAGTGGTGCCGGTAAAACAACGCTCATGGATGTTTTAGCTGGAAGAAAAACCGGAGGAACTATAGAAGGCGATGTGTACATATCTGGTTTTCCCAAAAGGCAGGAAACGTTTGCAAGAATTTCAGGTTACTGTGAGCAGAACGATGTTCATTCTCCATGCCTAACTGTTGTTGAATCTCTACTTTTCTCGGCTTGCCTTCGTTTACCAGCTGACATTGACTCAGAAACACAAAGGGTAACATATCTCCATCATCATTCAATCATTCCCATATGTTTTTTTTTTCTCTTGGATTATACTAACATCTCTAAACTTCAAATTCTTGGAGGCGTTTGTTCATGAGGTGATGGAGCTAGTGGAGCTGACCTCTTTGAGCGGGGCATTGGTTGGTCTCCCTGGAGTTGATGGCTTATCAACTGAACAGAGGAAAAGGCTAACAATTGCTGTTGAGCTAGTTGCGAACCCTTCTATAGTATTCATGGATGAGCCAACTTCAGGGTTGGATGCAAGAGCTGCTGCCATTGTGATGAGGACTGTAAGAAATATTGTTAACACAGGACGAACCATCGTCTGCACGATTCATCAGCCTAGCATTGATATTTTTGAGTCATTTGACGAGGTTGGTTCTTCAAACAATGGAGTTGGATAATAAAATCAAACAGTCTGTCGAATTGTTAAACTTTTTTTTTTTTTTTTCTCTGCAGCTTTTGTTCATGAAACGTGGTGGAGAGCTCATATATGCTGGTCCACTTGGTCAAAAATCATGTGAACTTGTCAAGTATTTTGAGGTAGCCTTTATTCTTGATCCATGAATATTTGAACTAGAAATACATGTAAATTCAAGTCTCTTTACAATTACTCTTTGCTTGGTTAGTCAATTGAAGGAGTGCAAAAGATCAAACCTGGCCATAATCCGGCAGCATGGATGCTTGACGTCACCTCTTCGACTGAAGAACACCGTCTTGGAGTTGATTTTGCTGAAATTTACAGGAATTCAAATCTGTGTCAGTATGTGACTTTCCCCCCATGCATGTGGAATTCAAATATTAGCTTTTCCATAAGTTCTGTTTACCATATTCCCTGTCTCCTTTTCTTCTGCAGACGCAACAAGGAGCTGATCGAAGTCCTCAGCAAGCCAAGTAATACTGCAAAAGAAGTCGAGTTTCCGACCAGATACTCTCAGTCACTCTATAGTCAGTTTGTTGCTTGTCTGTGGAAACAAAACCTATCATATTGGCGAAACCCACAATACACTGCAGTTCGGTTCTTCTACACTGTGATTATCTCTTTGATGCTTGGAACCATATGTTGGAAATTTGGCTCAAAAAGGTAAAAACAAACATGCAGCTTCCAGTTCTGTAAAGTGGCACATTTCTATCGCCTAACCAATTAAAAAATTTCTTCATGTATTAGGGACACTCAACAACAATTATTTAATGCAATGGGATCGATGTATGCGGCAGTTCTCTTCATTGGAATCACCAATGCAACCGCTGCACAGCCTGTTGTTTCCATAGAAAGATTTGTTTCATACCGTGAGAGAGCAGCAGGAATGTACTCGGCACTTCCCTTTGCATTTGCACAGGTCACACATATGTTTATCTTCTCTTAATCTCATCCCTATTTGAGTTTTATAAAATTTGAACATGATAAACTTTTTGCAAGAGTTTGCAGGTGTTTATAGAGTTTCCATACGTGCTAGCACAATCCACAATATACAGCAGTATATTCTATGCCATGGCCGCGTTTGAATGGTCAGCGGTGAAGTTCTTGTGGTACTTATTCTTCATGTACTTTTCGATAATGTACTTCACCTTCTACGGGATGATGACAACAGCAATCACCCCAAACCACAACGTTGCCTCAATCATAGCAGCACCTTTCTACATGCTCTGGAACCTATTCAGTGGCTTCATGATACCATATAAGGTACATTACTATATTTCATTGTTTATCTTTTGTTTTCAATGGTTTTGTATCTCATGTTTCGGACCACAGAGGATTCCACTGTGGTGGAGATGGTACTACTGGGCAAACCCGGTGGCGTGGACACTGTATGGACTATTGGTGTCTCAGTATGGAGATGATGAGAGAAGGGTGAAACTCTCAGATGGTATCCATCAAGTGATGGTGAAACAACTGCTTGAGGATGTAATGGGATACAAACATGACTTCTTAGGAGTCTCTGCTATAATGGTGGTGGCCTTTTGCGTCTTCTTCTCCCTTGTCTTTGCTTTCGCCATTAAAGCCTTCAATTTCCAGAGAAGATGATTGTTGATTTACCAAACTCTCCAACTCCCACATATTTATATATATACACACATATATACAGATACCAACTATTTGTTAATTTGTATATTGGGGGCTTTTATACCCAAGAAGGCAGGGGACTGCTCCTATTCTTCCTCTGCCATTACATGTATGGATTAATAAAAGTCTTGTATTGTATTGTGTTGTGTTGTGTTTTTAGTTCCTTGTTATTTTTTCATGAATGTGTATGAGTTATATATATAGAACAGTAATCAGTTTTAAATATATGGTAACTTTTAAGTGAGTTAAAAGGTTGAAAAAGATCCCAACATGTGTAACTTTTATTGATTTGTAAGGTCACTCACCATGTAAATAGAGTTTCAAGAACTATATAAATTACCTCCTTCTAATAACTAAATACTCCCTCCGTTTCAAAATATAGGATGTTTTGGAGAAGTTTTTTGTTTTATAATATAGGATGTTTTCAAATTTCAATGCAACTTTTAGATTAGTTTTGTATTTTCTATTATGCAGTATTGTTTCTGATTGGTTGAACTTGTTAAAAGTAAAGACTTCTTAATCTGCGTGTTTTGCTTAAAACATCCTATATTTTGAAACGGAGGGAGTACTAAAGTTATCGATAATCATAGTAAGTAGGTTTAAAAACCTTTTTGCCTTTTTGGTAAGAATGCAAACATTATACTAAAAAGAAAATGTTTAGGTTTACAATAAAAGATTACAGACTTACAGGAATGGTCTCATGACAAGAAAAAAGTAAAAAAACATGGAAGCATAAATAAACCATAACTAGAATTCGGTCCATCCAATTTCGACTGTTCGTCCCGGGTTTGTTGTTTAAAATTAAAATTCTATGGAGTCATTTGTCCAACCTTGTATATTAGTTCGTGCCACATTCCGCTTAGCCTCCATTCTTTTTTTTTGTTTTCATGTGGAGGTTCAATCAGGTTCCTGGTACCCCCACAAAACATTTCGACGAAGTTGCAATCCCTGCATATCATGTTGCGGAATGGGGCGTACAATTGGGGTTATTAATTTCCGGTAAAACACATCTGCTTTAGTATGTGACAAGTCATGACGCTCTAAAGACCTGATATTTAAACCACATTTCTAAGCATCATGATCTAAGCCACCTCCTCTCTAGAAAGATTTGCATTGACTTGTTAAACCACATTTTTTAAGCCACACCTAAAAACACCATACACTAGACTAGACCTCTGGGATCTGACCTCATATCCTTTATTACTAAACAAAAACAAAAACAATGTAATTACAGTACAATTGCATAGCTAAAAAAGGCCTAAAACAAAACAATGAAAACCCTATAATAATAATAAATGTGATTAGTAGCATCCACTTCCTAAAAACAAAATGAATCATATAGTTTAGCTTAGCTTAATTAAATAAAAGAAGAGTTGAAGAAGAAAAAACGAAACAAGTAAGTGTGACGGACATTGGTTACATATCCATTGGCTGACTGACATATCATTCTCTCTTCTCTTTATTGATTGACAAAAACAAAACAAAAAAAAAAAAAAAAAACATTTTTCCAATTTCTCTCCCAAACAAAAACAAAACCCTAAAAAAATCATCTCTTTCGATTCAGTTTCGCCTTCGACGACGACAAATTAAAAACTTACATCGATCTCCAAAATCAAATCTTCTTCTTCTCTACACAACAACAACAACAACAGGTCCAGCTTCTTCTCTCTTTCGATTCCTTGTTTCTGTATTCGTATTTATCGTCTTCGGGATTTCGAGAATTTCGCCCAAATCATCTTCTGGGTCAATTTTGTTTGCTGCCAAAAACTTAAAAGAGAAATCAGAAAAGCTTATGTCGGTCCATTTCCTTTTCCTGATTTCACCTTCTTTCGCTCTGTATTTGTTATTTCCCCTTCATCGCCTTTACCAAATTTGAGGCCTTTTCGCATGCTTTGCTCATTTCTTCTTTGGAAAAAAGTATCATTTCACTATTTCATTTCGCATGCTATGTGTTGTAGTAGATTTTTAGGAGAATCATACATAGGGGGCTGTGTTGTAGTTGTAGTCTTAATTAAAGAACAAGTATCTCATCTCTTATTATTAACTATTTTTTTGCTCATTTCTTGATACGTTTAGGTGTATTGATGTTCTTTGCAGAGATGTCTCCAGCAACTAAGTCTAAGTCAAAGGATAAAAAAACTGGGAAAGAAGCTCACAAGGCATCACCAAAGCAGCCTTCGCTTGCGCTTAATGGCAATACCAGTATGGCAGCTAATGCTTATAATCCTCTTCTAGGAACATTTCAGGTTCTTGATTCTGTCTCCGTTGCTTCTTCTGACCCACCACTACTACAGTATGGTCGTTTCCGCAGTATAGACGAGGCTGATGTGAATGGGGTTGAGTCTGATTCTGTTTCCAACAACGGTAGCTGCTCGGGCGAGTCGGAAGATCACAAGGAGAAGACAACCAATCTTCCCCTCAAGCAGGAGGTGATAATACCAGGTGCAGACAATGACAAGCGTGAGAAAGTTCGCCAAAAGAATGAGAGAAAACATCAACGCCAGAAGGAGAGGAGGGCTCTGGAGTTGTATGAGAAGTGTACTACGTATCTCATGTCCAGGAAACTCGAAGCCCTTACGCAGCAGCTTGTGGCTATGGGACTATCTCAAGAGCATGCAACTACGGCATTGATGATGAATGACGGCAAAGTAGAGGAATCTATTCATTGGTATTTTGACAGGGGCGAGGAAGAAATTGAGAAGCAAAGCATTAAGACTCCTGGGAATTTGAAAATAGACATTACAGAAGAACTAGCTAGGATTACGCAAATGGAGCTACAACTTAAGTGTACAAGGCAGGAAATTGAGCGTGCAGTTGTTCAAGCAGAGGGTGATTTGGACAGAGCAGAAGAAGTCATGAAAGGCACCAAATATGATGAGTTTTCTGTGAAACAAGAAGAATCTGGTGATCCTCTTACGCCCAGTAATGGTAAACATACAGTAGGAATAGGTTATCAGAATTCAGATGCAGAAAGGCTAGAAACACAAACTGTTCCATCACCTGGTTTACAGCCACCAAGAGATGACAAGAGCTTTAACTATACAAGATCACCCTCCACAACTGAGTTAGTGAACAAAATGATGGCTCAGCCTATGAAACGACCTGAACTGAAGTTAGAGTGGCCAAAACCTCAGCAATCTGCTGCTTTGGCTGATAAAAGGTGGCCTAATACAGGACAGGTTCCTTCTGCTTCTTACTCTTTCCCATCATCGCCATCCCCGTCACCTCAGCCTGCTTCGAGGGTTGAAACTCGCTATTTAGCTAGTGGAAATGAATTTAAGAACCTCCAGCAACAGCAGGCAGCAAATAGAGAATCAGTCATGACAATGAGGCAGCGGCCACAAGTTGTAAGCACAAACCCCATTCCAACCTCGAGCATGAGCGCACCCCCTACCAGTTGGCATCCTGCAGCCAACATAGAGATAATGAAGTCAAATGGGTTCATACAAACACATAATATCCCTAGTGCGCGAAGCCCTAGTCCAAACAATCTGAATCCAAATCAGATCTACCAGCAACTTCAATATCAAAACCAGAAGCGATTCAGTAACACCAACCAAGTGGATCCACACGGTAGCATGGCCAGAGGGAATGGCGGGTTATGGACTAGAAACACTGCATCATCGCCATCTATATCTGCTGCATCGTCGTTGGGATTGTTCTCTGCGGTTGGTTCAGCGGGAACATCAGGTGCATCCTCACCAGTAGATTGGATCTCTGGCGGCGGTTCAGTGGACTACACAAGCATAGACTGGAGTCTAGATCAAGGTTTATCCCAAAATAGTAGAGTCAATGGAAACTGGTCCGGGTTAAAAAGCAGCAGCCACACTTATGATGCGAACATGAACCGGTATAGTCTAAATGGTTCCATGGGAGGTAGAGTCAACAGCAGCAACGGTGTATCTATGGAGAATGCGGGTGTTGGTGTTGTCGTGGAAACACAACAAGCAGCTACCTCTCAAGACTGGACTTCACCATTTGAAGGAAAAGATATATTTGGCTTGTCTAGAAAATATGTGCCTCCTTCTCTGTAAGAGAAGAGTGGTTTACATATGGACATGAAAGTAATAAAACAAGAAAAGAAAAAAAGACAGAAAATGGTTTCATGAATTATGTGTGGTTGCTTCTCCCTTTGATTATCATTCGTGAATATGTCTTATTTTTCTTATTTTTAACTTATATTTAAAGCATCTTCTCCTCTAGTTGACCACTCTTTGAAACAAAAGTAGTACAACCTTCAAATCAATCCTACACAACATTTATTACAACTTTGAAACATCTCCTTGAAAATCCATGCGCGATTCAGCGGATGAGGTAGTAGCATTTGCAGAAGCAGGTTCTTTGTACCATTCGTTAGCCTCTCGAGTCATAAAGTTTGCTTCTGCAACATGTTTACTTGGAATTAGCCTCAGAAGAGTAGAAACCACTACTTGTAAATTACAAGACAAGAGCATACCAGACAAGAACACGTTCTTGTATTCTTCATCATCATATATGAATTGCGGCGGATCTGGTGAACCAATACCGACAATAGTGCTTCCACTGTTATGCATTCATCCCACAAAAATTAGCACTTCATAGCAAAGAATTAGCAAAACTACTCAGCTCATTTATAATCTCTTGTTCAAGTAAAATAGTACTCAGCTCACTTAAATATGATCTTGTACTAGCTTGTTAGGATGCATTTGGGAAGACAAAAATACAATAGTAGCACACTGTTGCCACAAGATGAGCTAACTATGCAATGCACAGTATTTTGTGAAATTTCTCGATAATGTGGAAATAGCTATAGAAAAGGCATA
Source organism: Camelina sativa (assembly GCF_030686135.1). Lineage (NCBI taxonomy): Eukaryota > Viridiplantae > Streptophyta > Magnoliopsida > Brassicales > Brassicaceae > Camelina > Camelina sativa. The sequence goes on along the minus strand of NC_141884.1, from coordinate 20,391,708 downwards.
CCTCCCAGACATAAATACGGCATCATATTCCCCGCGCGCAGATGCTATTATCCGTTGCTTCAAGCGTTTTAGGGATGGAAGAACTGAAAATGCTGGCGGTTCTGAAATAACGCAGAAGTGTAAGTCCTTGTCCATGTACCAGACTGAATCTTGAAATTTAAAGATGTGACAATCTTTTTAGGAAAGGAAGAGAGGTGCAACATATGCAGATGAAATCATACCCAAATCGTTTACGCAAATGCTTTGAGATACACCATCGCTGGACACATTCTCAAGTAATGTCAAGGGATTAATATTGCTCGTCTGATCTAAACGAAGACGCTGAAAAATAAAAGCTTACGCCATTAAATCCTGAAAAAGCTTATCAATATTAAAAAATATCCATCATCAGTAGTTTCAGTTGATTACTTTGTAAACTTCAGCAGTGGAACATGCTTCTCGGGGCTTTATGAGCACCATTGGAAGATCAAGAGGAAAAGGAGGAGGAAGGTCTTGGACAATCTGCATTAGCCTTTAGATTAGAATTCACGAAAATAAGCTGCATCAAACTGACAACTCCCAAAGCCCAAAAGTAATAAGCATGTAAGAGAACTGAGTCAGAACAAAGGTATGCAAAGTAGTAGAAGGCTTCGAAAAATCTCAACAAAACATACCTCACCTCTCCCAGTACAATAAGCAGCTCCATGCGAGAAGAAGAAAGGAATATCTGACCCAATTTCACTTGACCATTCCTGGAGTTCCTTCTCAGTGACAAGACCTCCATTGAGCTGATTTGCTGCCCAGAGTGCAGTTGCAGCATTACTACTTCCACCACCGAGTCCAGCCCCGGTAGGCACCTTCTTGTCTAAATGAATCTTTACATATCAAGAGAGAATATAATAAGTTCACAACTTCACTATGAAATGTAGAAAAAGATATCATTGGTGTTGAGTGCTTTTTACCCAGAAGAATTTGTTACTACCAGTTTTCTTCCTATAAAGGTTAAGTGCTTTTATAATCTGCATTGCAACAACACAGACCAGAGGATTAGAATAATGCTTAATCCACAAGGCCACAGGGGATCATCTATTAACAGAATAACTAAAAATCGTCTCACCAGATTTCTCCCATCAACAGGGACTCCTTGAACGTTAGTAGACAGACGATCTTTGGATTTTGATGGTGACAATGAGAATTTAATTGTGTCTCCTAAACTAATCACCTAATCAAATGCAGGAAATGAATGAGACACACACTAGAGACATTAAGAACAATGCTATATCAAAAGCTAAACTTGTGAGGAAGAAACTTACATGAAACAAAGAGGCTAAATCATGAAACCCATCTTCTCTCTTTCCGGTTATCCTCAAGAAAACATTAATCTACACACATGCCAATGATTCTTAGGGTAACAAAACAAGAGAGATGGGTTATAAGAGAAGTGTCTTTTTTTTTTCTAACCTTGCAAGGTGAGAAGAGATTAAGCCTGGACAAGGGAGCTTCTTTGCAACATGGTCGCCTATCTTATTCAGCCTCTCATCAGGATCAAACACTATCTAACAAATATACAATGACCCCATCCATAAAACAATCATCTCAAATTCTCAAGAACATGAAATTCAAATCCTACTCTTTTGCCTTAAAATTGCTTCAAAGTTATTAAATTTGAGCGAGAACCCGTCACAATCTAATACGAGTAGAATAAAAATCAATGGTTTCAAGGAAGATAAGAAGATTCATTTACCTCGACTTGCTTCCGGGAAGATTTGACGGAAAAGCTCAAAAGGGGACGAAGAAGCTTCGGAGTAAAAGAAGAAGAAGCAAAACTGGTTTTGAAAGAAGAAGACTGAGTGAAGTTGAGACTTGAGATAAATGGAGGAGAAACCGTTGCCATTGTTGTTTCTTCCTACCTGATTTTTTTTTTTTCTCTTTGATCGGATATATTGCCCAATAAACCATATCATATATGTTTTATTTTATTAGTCAACTATATAAAATTGTGTAATGTGTGTATAGTAAAATTGGCCCAATAGCACATTTGCTATTTGTCCAAAAAAAAAAGCAATTTTTATCATTTTTTTTTTCCTTAAACGAAAAAATTTGACGTTTTATATAAATAATATAAATAATGGTTCATACATGTATGTTAATCCTCAAAAATAATTATATTTTTTATTGATGTTAACGACTATTAATTTATCCTAAAATAATAGTTTAATTAATGGTTGATAGAAAAAAAACGATTATAATTTATAGACTTCTAAACTTATATATACAACGATTGTTCATGCCCATGCCCTTCAGGCCTTCACTCATGTTATTATTTAATCACTAATTATAAGTCTTTTATCAGGTTAAAGATGTATATCATCAGTTGTATTGTGAAAATGCAGGTGAGAAAATTTAATTTGTAAGTCCCTTCTCACTTACGTTGTCGTCAATTAATTTTGGTTTCTTCTTGTTTTAACAGACCGTATGGTTTGGTCGGAACCAGATGAATTTGAAGAAGGAAAAACTGCCAGTATTATGAGAGAGGATTTGATAAACATAGAGCCTACCATAACAAGTTATGAAGATGAAGTCCTTGCTTTGAAGAACAGAGTCATCAATCTAGAGAATGTAGTCCGAAATTTGCATGATGTTATAGCTCGCTTGGTTAGTTCTAATGGCAGGGAAATATTTAATGGCTAGGTAGATTGCTTTCTGTCTGTATTAATATCATCATACTAATGACTTATTTGTTCTTAAGCTGATATGCATTTTGCCACATATGGGTTTATGTGTTTTGTACTAATATTATCTGATCTAAATGGCTTGCTTGTATGTAATTTTGCTTTCTTCTTAAGATTATAGTCTTCACATGATCCCCTTTAATAATTTTGGTCTAGTTATTAACTTATCATTTTTATTAGTACATCAACATGGCATCAAGTAGAACCACTACTCTATGTCGCAACATGTCTTAATTTGTAGTTACAGCTAATTTGTAGCAAACAATTTACAGATTTTAAAATAACATATTACCCACAACTGTTACAACAACTCGTTTCCTACATATAAGTTCGTAACAAATTTTGTAATAAATTAGATACACTGTTGGTCTGTAGCTTTCTGTATTTAATTTGCGATGAATACTCACTAATTTGATACAAAATAAATAAACTAAAATTTAGTCTCCATTAGTTATTTTTTGTGGGTAATTGTTGCTACAAATGTTTTCCGTAACAATATCTCGTAACAATATAACCAGTTTTTACTAGTGTACATCTATCCATGCATGACCAAGAATAATAAGTTTTAAACAGTTTTGTGGCTCCGGTCTTAATTTTTTGGCTCACACTATTATTGATCATGAAAAATTATGACTGTCCAAAAGAGTTGATGTTTTTTGAAGCCATATCATGTTGATGCTAAATAACGATAATTAGTGTAGAATCCATCTTTAATTTGTGACAGTTTTTGAAGGCTGAGATTTGTTTGGATGTATTATTTGACAATAAGATCTTCTATAAATCTCATTGGATTACATGTCACATAGCTTTTCATGGAATACTTTCCTCTACCTACGAAGTATTATTATTGTATACATGCAGCTATATGAAGCTAATATATCAATCGATCCAAAATAGATTTGGCATGATCACTATCAAGATACATGAACTCTTACATCATTTCACCATATCTGATCAAATCTTATACAGTACTCATCAAATAACGCATAACAAGGGTGCTTTACTTAGAAATAAAACCTAATCATCGCTATTTATTTTTGGGAAAACGCCTCTTCTACTTGGTGGTACCTGTATCCTCACCGAGAAGTAGTCTTATCCAATCACCATCAAAGGATATGCGTCTCTCATTTGAAGAAGTTGAACCAAAATTATCTGTTTCACAGTTGAAGGTTTGTCATGTAAATGGAGAAGAGGAGACTTCCTGAACTGAATGAACAAACAATGAAGTGCATGTAATGCGTAAAGAGTTTTAAAAAAAGAGAAGAAAAGAAGAGTATTACCTGTTGTAGGTTCATCTGTATGGCCAAGAAGAGAGGACTGAAGCGGCAGTGTGGATTCTAAATCAGTATCGGTTACCTGTTTTTTCCTTGCTGATCCATATACAATAGATTCCAACAATCCATCGTATAGTGATGATGGTGACACAGGGGACTGGACCAAAGTGTTGTCTGACTCATGCTCCTGCATTGAGTTAGATTGTTGTGCTCCTCCAGGCTCTTCATGAGGATTAAAATATTGGAATGAAGGGAGCTCGTGAATAAGAGGCTCAGGAGGAGAATAATATGTAGCATCGTCAAGCAAATGGCTATCCGGTAACTGTTCAGAAATGTTATCGACAAAAGGATAGTTCCAGAGCGGAGGGCTTTGCACGTTCATCGCATATGATCCACCGGTGCAAGGAAACGCGGTTTCTGGTTCTCTAGAACGTTTGCCGGTAGAAATGTAAGGAGATGATGACATCATGTTATACACGTTAGGCTGAAAGAAACACGGGTTTTGTCTCACGAACACGCCACTGGTTGGAACACTGCGAAGCATTGACTTGTAGTAGGAAGAGCATTGGTTGAGTGGCAAGTGCTGGAAATCCAATTCAGGTATCTCAACACTGTCTGACTCCAAAGAGTCTTGACTATGATGACCATCCAATGAAAGACCATTGTTTAAACCAGACTGTGTTGCAGCATTCATTGCTTGCTCTCGAACATCATCAGGGTAAACAGGTAAGCCAAGTCTTTGCAGTCTCTTCAGTCTTGTATTCCAAAAGTTCTTTATCTCATTGTCTGTTCTCCCAGGCAGCTGAAAAGACACAAAAAAGATTAGACCAAAAACAAGAGAACAGAGAGAGTACAAAAGGGGATACTAAAGTTACATACTTCACCAGCCATTCTTGCCCATTTGTTTCCCAATAAAGCATGAAGTTCGATAACACGCTGCTCTTCTTTCTCAGTAAAAGCGCCTTTTTTCAAATCCGGTCTCAAGTGATTAACCCAACGAAGGCGACAACTTTTACCACAGCGAGAAAGGCCAGAGTGTTTCTGAACAGCGTTCCAGTTGCCATCTCCGTGTTTATCAACATAAGCTATCAAAAGGTTGTCTTCTGCTTGTGTCCAAGGACCTTTTGTAAAAGTTTTCTCGGTTGCATTATCATCGTCTGATCCTGAATCATTGCGAACTTTGCCCATCTTGTGTTACCTTCATCTGTGAAAATATAAGATGAGAAAACAAAAATATACAGTAAGTTTCATTCTAGCTAAAAAAAAAAGAAATCAACATTAACGTTTTCTAGTCACTTTCTTGCACCCGAGAGTTTAGTTTTCTTGGCAATCAAACAAGCAAATAAAGAAAACTAAAATAACCAATAATAACTCCCTCATGTCGCTTTATTTATTAATCATACTGTACTAGGTTTGGTTAATATACGTGTGCATACAAAAATTGTTTAAAAATTTACACTGATTAAGTTAATTTGATTATTACAAATATAGATTTTTTTCTTTATTATTATTTCCTAATCAATGTACAAATTACAATAACTACAAGAGAATTTAGAAACTTACATAGGAAATGATTATGAACGTCTTCGAACATCAATTAATTCTCCTAAAATCAACCATTGATAACAAAAAAAAAAAAAAAAAAAAAAAAAGAAAAAAAAAATACAAATCAGTTCCAAGGAAATAAATCCGAATCAAGAAATGAATTTGCCAAAACCGGTTTGAAACTTTCTCTACCTGCCGAAATTGTAGTCGGTTTAGAAATGACAAGTATAAAAACCGATGTCACCACTGAGATCAAGAAACCGGTTTACAAGAACACTGAGATCGGAGAAAATTCACTGAGCCGATTCCGGTTAACGAGCGATCAACGGGAGTTGTAATTCGTATATGATGAAGAAGAAGAAGAATCTAAAGAGGTATTAGATCATCAACCCATAAATCTCCCTGAGAAAAATTAAACACACCATTAAAGAAACCTTAAACCTCACTTTCATGGAGGGGTTATAAAAAAAGAAGAAGATGAAGCGTATACCTAAACCATGGAGATATAGAACTAATCACAGAGAAGAACGTCTATTAATCCTAGACACCATTGAAATGTTGCAACAAATCGGAGAGGAGAAAGACGGAAAAAAAAAAAAAAGGTTTACGTCTGAGTTTTAGGGCTTTATAAGGCATCGATATATATATATATATATATGGTTTGAAAAGAAAAAAAAGAAAAAAGAAATAAAAAATAAAAAATGTGCAGATCAAAATCGATCCCAACAATATCGGAAGAGATGAACTCGAGCTTCTCAGGTTTTTCTCGTTTTTGCACTTTTGGTCCCTAGGTTCTTAGTTCTTTTACATATTTTCTTTTGACTTTTGTGTTGATCAGATATCCCTTTGAAATTAGACGGATTGGGTACTTTTCGATTTGTCAATTTAACCCAAAATTTTGGTGCTTAAAAATACTAAACTTGGCAATAGATCAATGAACTTTTTTTGCTTCCTCTCCCAAATTAACAAACAAGGATGATCCTTTTTGTAGGGAAACATTCTTGTTTGGTTTTATCAGGAAACCACAGTTCAATTGAGGTTTCAGAGTACAATCATCACGAGAATAAATTTGACAATGTCCCAAAACTAAACCGGATTCGTCTAACTGCATATCCCAGGACCTAACTCCACTCATCTTCTTGCTCTGTTTGCTTTGAATATTGTTTCCTTGTAGTACTTAAGCTCCTTTATGCTTTCTCTTATATCATCCATGGCTCTGTGGTTGTTTTTCTTTGCAGGAGCTCTGTTTTTCTCTGTATTCACCCCACAAAAACATATACAAACTTATTTTACGTATTTGTTCTCATAGATGACAAGCACCATTTAAGAGTTTTTATCGTTACCTTTGGGGAACCATCGGGAACATAAAGCCTTGACGCTACTTACATCAACAAGTACATGAGGGAAAAGAGCAGCCAAATCTGGCATGTACTTCTGTAAAATATAAACATTGGTTATAATCAAGGATTCAAGATGTAACTGTTTAGCTTTAGAGACCAGAGTGAGGATACATTCAAGTTCTAGCTACCTACCTTTAAGAAAAGGAAATCAACATAGACAGAATTTCCTGCTAAAAGTGGATTTCCAGAACGAACGTGCTTCTTTATGAATTCAATGACCTGCAGAGCAACCCACAGTATAACATTTCAGTTAACCATCACCAAAACATTTACAAAAAGATTGAATGTTTTGGTCTTGATATTAAAGATAGACAGAGATGCTCTTTTAACTTTTTAGCTAAATTTAACAACAAACCAGTCCAGTATTACATGTTTCTTTACCTCTTTCTCAGCTTGCCTTTCACTTATCGTACTAAGGAGTACTTTCTTCGTCAACCCTGAAGTGATTGTCCCAGATGTCATATAGTTTAAAAATCCATGGGAAACACAGAGATTCTAGTTATAAAAAATATCAGGAGAGAAACTTACCACTAGCTCCATGATGAGTTTGACACCAGTCACCCATTTTATCCATACATTCTTTTGTTTGATGTACAACTAAATCTGGACCCTGACAACAGAGAAACTAATTCACTAACAAATCCTAATAAAGCAAGTATCTACGGTTGAGGAGCAAGAGTGTTTCATCTAAAAGAGATTGAGATGTTTTGCAAACTCCGCTAAAACCACAAAACTGAGTACTGTGTAATTCCACATTCCTACAAGAACTTTCTGATCTCTTTTCCCAACTGATGGCAGTGATTTTGAGTCACCACGATATCCCATTGATCAAAACTTATTCTTCTCTAAGAAAGTTTATCGACACTGTAGCTTATTGACTATGAAATAACCACATTTCGTGAATGGAAAAAAGTTTTCAACAATTTGAGGAAACTTCTTGGGTAGAAAAGAAAACAAAGTATCATAAACATCTTTATAAGTAGAATATTTTGGAAGGCTACGGTAGAGAAGAATTTTACCTCCACTGATTTGCTTAAATTTCCATCAGTAACTATACATGCAATCTCTAATATCCTGTCAACTTCAACATTTAGACCTACACAATATAGTAAGAATAAGAACATAGACGATCTAAAAGAATCTTCAAGGACCAAGATCCTTTTACTGTGTGTTAGTACATGTGTAAAGTAATATAAAGAGTTGAATTTTCTGAAACAGTCAGGACTACCTTCAAAGGAACACATATCAGAGCATAGTTATGACAAACAAACAAATTGAAAAAGAAGATTTATTAATCAAAGAAGGAGTGACTATACTATAGATGTGTAGAGCATTTAGAACACTAAATACACTAATCTACCAAAAATTCAATGAAGAAAAATTATAATTAGCATCCAAAGGCAGGGTTTTTTTTAACAGATGATGAACAAGTCAGTTTAAGATTACCAGTCATCTCCAAGTCAATCCAAACAAGTGGCTGCTTGTAATCTCCAACCTCAGTTGACCCATTTTTTGCTTTCTCTTCTTGTTTCACTATAAAATTTTCACAAAGATCAATCTCAAAACAATAAATCTAGGCGATGCCATATGCAAAAATCTAAAACTGAAAGATCTTCAATCCTTTAATTGACTCTTTTTAAACTCTCTACATCAATATATTAAGAATCAATTGACTCGCGCAAAGAAACCTAAGCTTGTTTTGTGTAAGAGGCAAAAAAAGGGTAAGAGGGAACAAGGAGATACCAGAGGAAGAAGAAGAAGAAGCTACGGGAGCATCTTCGTCGGCGAAAGCGAGAAGAGAGAAAGCATTCGAGAGCTTGTCCATTTAATCGGAGTCGGAGGAAGAAGGTCAAGTGCGCATCTAATCGGTATATACATTAGGGGTCCGTCTAGATGGTAGGTAACAAACAGTTAGTAACAATTAGGGATCGTGTTTGGGTTTTGGACCTTTTTTTTTTTCCTTTTTTGTTTTTCTCAAAAATTCTCTTTTATTACTTGAACCTTGATCAATGATTTTTTTTTGTTTTTTTTTGTTGTTGTTGTTGACAACAGCTATAGAATTGACTCAAAATAGCCAATCCGAAGGGACATTGTTAACATAGGTAACTTGTTGCGGTAGCTTGCGGACTTGCCGTGCTAAATTATCTGCTTTACCATTCTGAGCTCATCGGACGTAGACTAGCTTGAAGGCAACGAACTCCTCCATATCGGCCTGAATGTCCTCCAAATACGGTAGAAAAGCTGGCCACTCTGCTGGCAAAGACACCATCTTCACTAAGTCTGAGCAGTCGGTAAGAAAAATTACAGATTGATTATCCGCTCCAATCATGCATCGCATAGCCCAAATAAGGGCTTCGACCTCGGCATGAAGAGGAGTAAGGCTACGTCGAAGGTTGGCTGCGCCCATAGTAGACGTATCACCCCAAGGGGACATACAAAACCATCCTCTACCCATAAAACAATCCGTATCTTTCCAAGAACCATCAACAAAACACATGTAACTCGAAAGAGAGCTAGGAACCTGAAAAGCCCGGTTTCCGCCAGAATCACCTACACCAGCGTGTCCTGGGAACTCAACCACACCCTTTGACTGAGCCAGAGCCCATGCTTTGGCCTCATCCTCCGCTATCCGTAGAATTGCAAGAGGATTCAAATCCAAATTACTGAATAGTTTATCATTCCGAGCTTTCCAAATATACCATAGGATCCAGGGGAAAACCTCCGATGATGGTATATCGGTGAACCGCCAAAAAAGACTATCCATGTTCGAGTAAACTGATTCCATTGGAAAATAACCCAGGCCCGTCGGGAACTGCGACAAAGCCCAAACCTGTCTGGCCGGTGGACATTCAAATAGGGTATGATTTATCGTCTCCTATTGAAGTCCACAAAGCCCGCACAAAGCATCAGAACAGATTCTCCTTTTCCTTAAATTTACTGCAACCGCCACACAACCCAAAAGTACTTGCCACATAAAATGACGAATCTTCGGTGGACATCTAACCTTCCACAAAAACGCCCAAAGAGGGGCGATGGTCGGACCAAAAGTTGTTGTATCAGAGGGATCCCGCATATTTGAGCGAAGCATGTGGTACCCTGATTTGACCGAATATTTACCAGACGTAGTAAAATGCCACCCCAACAAATCCGGTTTATCCGGTGGTCGCAAAGGTATGGCAGAAATTATAGCCATATCTTCCGGTACAAAAGTAGCCTGAAGCTGAGCCATATCCCAGGTATTAGAATCCCTGGTAATAAGATTTGAAACTTGAAGTAGAGGATCATGAGGGGATCCAGTACTTAATGCTGGTCTCGGGGATTGAGCAGGAATCCATGGGTCCGTCCATACAGAGATGGAAGTCCCTAATCCTACTCGTTTAGTTAGTCCTTTGTTTACCAGAGAGCGAGCATAAACTATACTCCGCCACCCATAAGACGGGGAGTAAGATTTAATTGGATCCAACGGATCAGAATGCCTATAGTAACGACCTTTAAACACTCGTGCAAAAAGAGAGTTTGGAACCATAATTAGCCGCCATAACTGTTTGGCAAGCAACTCCGTGTTGTAGTCATCTAAACATCTGTAACCCAATCCCCCATTATTTTTGCTGTGACACAACTTGTCCCAAGCAATCAAGTGCATACCCCTCGACTGTCCAGATGAACTCCACCAGAAATTCGAGACCGCACTAGTCAATTTCCGCGTTACCGTTTTTGGCAATCGAAAGCACGTCATCACAAAGGTCGGAACTGCCATAGCTACAGATTTTATCATAACTTCCTTTCCCCCTTTAGATAACAAACGTGCAGGCCAACCACTAACCCGTGCCTGAAGCTTATCCTGAACAAACGAAAATATTTTTGTTTTAGATCCCCCCAGGCTCTCCAGAATGCCTAAATACGAGCTCATTCCACCTAGATTTGTAATCCCCAAAACTCCCTTGAGTTCCTCCCAAAGTCCTCCATCAACTGTATGCCCAAATTGGACAGAGGACTTCTGAAAATTGATCTGCTGACCAGAGACCGATTCATACTGCTTGAGAATCCCCAACACCACCTCACATTGTTCCCTAGTAGCCCGACAGAAGAATAAACTATCATCCGCAAATAACAAATGAGAAATAGGAGGGCTTGCAGTAGAGACCCTTATACCGGTAATAAGTTTTGCCTCTTCTGCACGCCTGAAATGAGCGATAAGCACCACCGTACATAGAATAAAAAGATATGGCGACAGGGGATCCCCCTGCCTCAACCCCCGATCAGGAATAATGGACCCGTGTGGGGAACCATTAATCAAAACCCTGTACTGAGCCAAAGTCACACACCACATTATCCAAGATATCCACTTCTCACAAAAGCCAAACTTCCTGAGCAAGTGTTCGACAAACGGCCATTCCACCCAATCATAAGCCTTGCTCATATCTGTCTTGATAGCCATATATTTTCCTTTACAGGATGGATTAGTATGGAGACTATGGAACATTTCCTGAGCAATTAATATATTATCCAAAATGAGGTGCCCCGCTACAAAAGCCGACTGCGTTTCCAAGACCAAAGAAGAGAGGAGAGGACACAGTCGTTGACATAAAACCTTAGAGATAACTTTAAACCCAATGTTGCACAAGCTAATAGGGCGTAACTCTGTCATCCTGGTTGGTTATCCACCTTCGGAATGAGATAAATGTTTGTTTCATTCAACCGTTTATTAAAAAATCCTTCCTGAAGAAAGGAATGACCATGAAAACTAGATCAGCTTTGATCGTGCCCCATGCTTTCTGATAAAACAATGCTGTCATACCATCCGGGCCTGGAGCCTTATCCGGATGCCTCATAAACAAAGCCTGTTTTATTTCAGACTCAGTAACTTCCCGGGTTAGAGAATCATTGTCAGCCTGACTGACAGATGGAGTGATCACTTCTAGGCTCTCCTCAAAACCCACGGGATTCGAAGAAGTGAAAAGCTCCTGAAAATAAGACACTGCAATATGTTGAACCTCACTATCCCGTGTTAACCAAGTATCTGTCTGATCATAAAGACCAATAATTCGGTTCCGCACCTGCCGCTGCTTTGTCTGAGCATGGAAGTAGCTAGTATTATAATCCCCAAATCTCATCCACAAACTCCTACTTTTCTGATACCAATACACCTCCTCATCCCGATATGCCTCCCGAAGCTTCCAAGTAAGTTCCGCTATCTTTTCCACCGACGTGCCATCATTTTCCTGTGCCACCGCTATTTTTGCTTTTAGGTCCTCAATTGTCTCCCGCCCATACTGTACCTGCGTGTGTCTCCACTACGGCGCTCATCGAGGGTTATGCTAAAAAGGTGGTGGGTCGATGCTTGAACCCAAGGGCTCAAGATATGAAGGCTCTTCTGGTGATGTTTTCCAGGATCTGGTACCTTGAGGGCAAGGTGGTTGGTGCAGATTTGGGAATGGGGAAGTTTTAGTTCAACTTTGATGACGAAGCTGATATGGTAGAAGTTTTGAAGCTGGCTCCATTTCATTTCGATCATTGGATGGTCTCCATGGTCCGCTGGTGTCCGAATGTGGACCCATCCTACCCTTCGAGCATAACGTTTTGGGTTCGTGTTATGGGAGTCCCTTTTCAATTTTGGGCTGGCCCGACTTTTAGGAGTATTGGTGAAGCCTTGGGGACTGTGCTGGACGTGGATATTGATGGGAGGAGGGTTCAAGTGACGGTAAACGGTCTCAAGTGTCTAAGCTTTGAAACAGAGGTGGAGTTCTTTAACGGTGAGGAAACTACTGTCTCGCTACGGTATGAAAGATTGTTTGGATATTGCCGCAAGTGCTTCAGCATGTGTCATGATGAAGATCATTGTCCTCTTCTGCAGGAGCCTACTTAGGAACCAACTGTTCTGCCTCGAGATGTTGCTGATAGGCGACATCAGAGTTACAAGGGGGCGGTTAAGTCGGAGGGGTACAGAGGTGCTAAGGCTGATGGGAAGAGGCCACTTGAGGGGAGGGTCGACAAGGGGTCCAAGGGGAAACCGGTATTTCCAGTTGGTGGTCCGGTAACAAAACAGCGTCGCTATCAGACGTATGTTCAGTATAATGACCACCGACACCTGAGAGAAGCAGCAAGGAGGGCTGCTGTTCATTCGGAGACTAAGGTGGAGACGACTGTTCCGGTTGGTGTTGAGGATATTACAGATGGTTCTCGTCCTGCTAAGGTGGTCCGTAAGGCATTGTTCCAGGATGAAGGTCCAAAGGATGGCATTGTTGCTGCAGAAACGGATGCTTCGGGTGCCTTGGTGAATTCAGGGGAATCTCAGCCGAAAGCGACTGCACCCTCTGTTTCTGTTGAGAATCTTGTGGTGCCGCTTGGGCAAGAAACAGCTGTGCAGGATACTGAGGAGGTTTCCACTATGGTTACGGGAAGTGCGAAGGAGGCAGGAGTTTCACCTCCCATTGAGGATGAGACTCTCGCTATGCAAGTGGATGAGACTCTCGCTATGAAAGTGGATGCTGTCGTTGTTGCGAAGAACGGGTTGGAGGATCTGGATATTGGTGGTTTAGTGGAGGATCATCCTTCGGGTGAGGAGATTGTTTCTGCAGAGCTGAAGGATCTTGCTGAAAGTGAGCCACAACATGTGGAGGCATCAGGTTCTACTCTGGTTGCGGAGAAAGCACGCAAGGGTAAGGGGGTTTTGGGTGTACAAGGGTTTGGATCCAAGAAGCTGAATGTGTATGTACGCACTCCTCACAAACGTCCTGCTCTCAAGAGTTCTGCCTTGATTGCGGATAATGGTACCCAGAAACCAAAGGAGGTGGAGAAGGGTATAGCCGGTGGAGCTAAGCCACCAATTCCGAAGATCATCAAATGAAGATACTAAGTTGGAACTGCCAGGGGCTGGGCAATAAAGCTACAGTTGGATATCTCAGGGATTTATGGAAGCAGCACAAGCCTGATTTTTTGTTTTTGTCTTAAACAAGACAACCTTTTTCAATTTTAGAACCTTTTGTTGGTCATTTTGGTTATTCAGCTTTAAAAACTGTAGAACCTGTTGGTTCAAGTGGTGGTTTGGCATTGTTTTACAATGATAATAATAATAATAATGTTTCTTTTTTTATTTGAGTCTAATAGACTAATTGATGTGGAGATAACTTATAAAGGACAAACAATTTACTTATCCTTTGTTTACGGTGATCCGGTTCCCAAACGCCGAGATTTAGTGTGGGAACGGTTAACTAGAATTAGCTTAGCCAGAGATCAAACTTGGTTTTTAATTGGAGATTTCAATGAAATCAAAGGCAACCATGAGAAGCGGGGTGGGAAGTTGCGCCATGCTTCCTCTTTTGTGTCTTTTAATACCATGATTTGGCATTGTGGGTTATTAGAGTTTTCCTCCTTGGGTGAGAGCCTGTCCTGGAGAGGTTGACGGGATAAGAAACCGATAAGATGTCGGTTAGATAGAGCTTTACCAAACGAACAGTGGCATGATTTGTTCACAGATTCTTTCACGAACTATTTACCAATGGTTGCTTCGGATCATAAATCGGTTTTAGCTGTCATTGAAGCCAAACGTCGGCAGGGGAGGAACAATTTCCGCTTTGATAGACGATGGCTGGATAAGGAAAGTTTTTTCGAAGCTGTAGCGGAAGGGTGGGATGCAGGGGTCAATTCATCGAATGCCTCTTTAGTGGATAAAATTACTACCTGCCGGCAGGCTATTTCTCAGTTGATCAATGATCATTACACAATGTTTTTGGACTTAGTCTTTTTTTTTTGCTTTTATAAACACTTGATAATTTTATAAATTTTGATAATTTAGTAAACAAATTCGTGTGTGGATGACAACGACGTACTTCAAATTTCGTAAAAGTTCAGCCTAATTTTTTGTTCCAAGTTACAAACTTTTCAATAATAGTTTATTACTTCTTATTTTATATAATATGAGAAAGTTTTCACCTAACTTTGCATAACACGATTGGCAGCGTATATTTTCAACACATGTCCTCATTTCTCAATTATTAAATTTTTTTAATTCATTTTTCTCAAAATTACATACATTATTTTTCATATTTACTAAATTTAAATGATATTTTTATACTAAAAAATATATTGATATTTATGCAATGTCCTTTTTGTAATTATATGTAGATATCATTTATCAATATTTTATATAATTACCATAACATTATAATTTTGCAAATAAGAAATAATTAAATATATATTAATATATGAGAAGGTTTTCTTCTAACTTTGCATAACACAATGACCTTTGGCAGCGTATATTTTCAACACCTGTCATCACTTCTCAATTACTAAATCCTTTTAATTCATTTTCTCAAAATTACATACATTATTTTTCATATTCACTAAATTTAAATGATATTTTTATACTTCAAAATATATTGACATACAATGTCCTTTTAGTAACTATATGTAGATATCATTTATCAATATTTTATATAATTACCATAACATTATAATTTTACAAATAAGAAAGAATTAAATATTAATATTATAATTTTGGACAAAATAAATTTCTGATAACTAAAGATTTAAATATTAATATCATAATTTTGGAAAAATATAATGTGATGGTTATTAAATTCTTTACTAATTTCAAGCTAAAAAAATATTATAATATTATAATAATTATTTGTTGAAAAAATATTATAATATTTGTTTCACAGTTTTTGTGCCAAAATATCAAATCAATTTATTCTAAAATAATTTCAAGATATAAAACAATTTGATATTTTTTTAATAGTAATCATTAACACAATTTATTGCATCTTAATTCTTTAAAATGTAACTCCCATGATGTTTGAAAAGATTTAAAAATAAATCTTTCATCATATGAATACACTTTAATGTATTCAATGCAACACAATTTGTATTTTACAAAAAAAAAAAAAACACAGAAAAAACATATGGTATATTTATTTTTTTGAAAAGTAACCATAACTCCCATGATGTTTAACCAAAAACTTCTCATACTACTACAAATTTATCTATAAATAGCTATAAAAAATCTTCATCAAACATCATATTCTACCTCTCACATAATTTTCTGAATTTTGTAATATTTAACTTTTTTCTTTGTGTGATATTTGTAGGTTTTGAAATAAATAAGTTGAGTCAAAATTTTGGAGCATATATAGAAGTAAACATGTGAAATGTGGTTATTCATTAAATTCAAGATTCTTTTGATCAGATTTGATTTTTTAGCACAACTGATTTTATATTTTTAAAAATTTTTGGTGTATCGGAAATAAAAGTTTGACCTTAATAGTAATTTAAATTTTTCTATAAGATAATATTTCATAATTATCATCAATCATATATAATTTTCACCAAAAAATATCAAATAAATCCACGCGTAGCGTGGATTCAAAATCTAGTAATAAATAAAATTAATAAGTATATTGAATATCAATGTTTTATTCAGCTCTTGCTTCAGCGTTTTAAATATCAATATCAATGTAAATCTACTATATACTCTACATTGTACCACCGTATTAAGACTATAATCGCAACACTTGATTATAAAATCTACTATTTACTACGATATAGTTGATGGATCACATCCTTCCCCAAAACATATAGTTGATGGATCTCCCTTCTTCTTCTCCTATGACCAAAGCACAAGATATCTCTCTCCAGCATCCTTGCTGAACAACGAAGGAGAAGCTACATTCCAGCCACTGCCTGATCTCTCCTTCCCTCTCACGCCAATATCTCCTTCCTTTTCCCGTCTATCCCAAACCATCCTCTTTCTCATCCCTTTCAAAAGAGAACTCCCAACTCTCTCTTCATCTTCTAAGCTATGAGACAGCTCGAGCAAGAACCCCAAACAGAAAGAGGTATCTTCCCTTTTATAGGGAACTTAAGGGTTTCTCCAAAACCATTAAACCACACAAAATCGGAGAACAAACCAAACAGACAACCTTTAAACAATATGGTTGATCTAAGTGATTTAACAGACAACCTTTAAATAGACAACCTCCAAAAACAGAACTCGGTTCACGGGCGTTGCAGGATCTTACTGTCTGTCGTTAGTTCAACCAAAACAAAATGTGAGTGCGTGAACATGGCTGATCTAAGTGATTAGATGTGTATTTTGTGTAATTTTGGGTGTTGATTGCTTGTGTGCTTGTTTTTGAGTGTTTGTCGTGGTGTTCGTGGCCTTTGGAGGACGGATTTGGCATCACGAAACTGAGAGGAGTCATAGGAGATCATGTTCAGAAATGCTTCGCGCGACTGCATCTATCGATGTAGGATGTACATCAGTCGATGAGTGCATTGGTCGAGGCATGGGCGTTGCATCGGTTGACGCAATGAGTGCCTTGGTCGACGCAAGGACGCAATGACGACACATGTGTCCAGAGTTGTCTGATTTGCTTGTTTTGTGTATTGTTTGTGTTTGTCTTTTCGCTTGTGTGTATAGCCCAGTAGATGGGAGGATCACTTCACTGAGTATTTGTGATAATACTCACGCATCTCAGTTGGTGCATGTAAATGCAAAGTGTGATTGTGGAATAAAGGCAATGAAGAGGATGATGTTCTAGAGGCTCGTTGACATGTTGTCTGGCTTCTATTAGGTTGCTAGAGTTTGGTCCTTAGAATGTTGCCTAGGATTGTTGGTTTCTTGGTTTATGTTAATATTTGCGAATTGCTGGATTTTTCTTAGACTATTGATTTTTGGATTTTAAAGTATTTATTGGATAATTGATGGTTTAATGTTGGTTATTTTTGCTGTTTTGTTTTGAATGTTGTTAGGTCGTTTGTGAGTATTGGATCACTAGTTAGTTATTATATTTAAATGAAAAAATGGTTCGGCTTGTTTCAGTTTCGTATCAGAACCCTTACGGTTCTAGGTACAAGTTTACTGTGTTTTTTGTTGTTGATGTTTGGATTTGCATGCGTTTCATTGATTATGTGAGCTACTCTATTCTGTGTGGCATGTGGTCCTAGAATATCCTATTCGAGCCTTCAATGAGATTCTACACTATGTTGTGTAATTTATGTGCGGTTTAAATTGTTTGGTTAGCCATATGTTCATGGTAGTGCTAATAGTTAGAGGTGGTGTTGTTGCTGGTCGTGGACGCGGACGTGGTCGTGGTAGGGGTAAAAGCCTAGTTGTTAGTGACACTGTGGACCAGAGTGTGACTGTTGACGGCATCAGCGAGTCGCAAGCATTTAGGAGGGGTTAGTGGGTGTGGTTGGTAGTGGTATCGATGGGGTCGTGGGCGCTGGCGAAGCCGGTGTAGATGATATCGGTACCGGGTTGGCTGGTGGTTTTGGGCTTCTGGGTGCGGGGGTCGCAACACAAGGAGCCCCTGGTGGAGATGTTAGCCTTGCGGGCTTGTTGGCGTAGTTGTTGGAGCGGTTTCCGGGAACAGTTCCAGCGCAGGCTCTGGGTGTTGGAGCTCATTTTCAGTACATCAACATGCTGGGTGAGATGCGTAGGAACGGTACAACTCAGTTCTCAAGTGGTACTGACCGTTGTGTAGCTGGACGAGGTTAGAACGCAACTTCCAGTTTCTCAGATGTCCCGAAAAGTATCGGGTGGACATAAGGGTCCATTACCTGGCAGATGATGCCCACTTGTGGTGGAGGTCGATGGCTGCCAGGAGAGTGCAGAGAGAGATGATTTGGGTTGACTTTATGGAGGAGTTCAACTGCAAGTATTTCCCTTATAAGACACTAGGCCGTATGTAGTTATCTCAGGGAACTCGGATAGTTCATGAGCTAGATGTGAAGTTCAGTCGGCTTTTGGTGTTTGGGAGCCGAGCGATGGAGTATGAGGAGCCTCAGGTCAGGAGGTTCATAAGGGTGTTTCGTGATGACTTGTGGTCCATTGTAGAGGGCATAGTTACGCCACAAGGGCGGAGTTGGTTGAGACAACAGTTGAGATCGAGGAGGACATCCGAGCAAAGGTGGTGACGGTCAGTCCAACGGTTCACCCAAGAAAGGCTCAACATCATGGAGGTTTTGGCAATGGCTGCAAGCCTACGTAGGGAACCAAGAGGAAGTGGGAGGCTACGCAAAGGTCGAGTGGTGCGGACTGCTACAGGTGCGGTAGCATGGATGACAAGGTGGCTAGGTATCCCCAGAGGAGTGCTCCGACAGCAGCTCAGACGATGGTTCGTGTGTGATACCATTGCAGGGAGCATGGGTATGTCAAGCCTAAGTGTGCAAAGTTGCAGCAGATGACGGTGGCAATGGCACAACATAGAGTTCTGCCGGGAGTGCAACTGATGGGACGAATCGAGCAGGTGCCGCAAGTGTACTCAACCATGGAGACCGGTGGAACTAGTGCTAAAGCAATCACATGTATAATTCCTGATACTCAGACTTGGTAAATTTAGTAGTTCAGATTTTATGAATCGCCTGTGAAGAATGTTAGGTTCTTAGCACATGAGGTTTGTGTAGGGATCTTATTGGTGGGTGGGTTTAAGTCCTATGTCATGTTTGATTCTTGAGCAATTCATTGCTTCATTACCCCTGAGTGCACCGACGGCTGTAGATGCTCAGATTGCAGGAGAGTTGATGCCAGCAGATTTGGTTATCAGTCCCGTGGAGTTGTATGATGTTATCCTGGGGATGGTTTGGTTGCATCGTCAAAGGGTACATCTGGATTTTCATTGGGGTAAAGTGGTTTTCGAGTGTCAGGAGGGAAGTTGGTATTTGAGGGAGTGCGACCCGCCACTTCGGGGAGTCTCATGACCTTGTCCATGCAGGCAAGGAAGATGATAAAGAAAGAGCGTGAGGCCATTATGGTTACAATCTCGATGCCAGAGTCAGTGGGACAGTCTACAGATAGTGGTAATCGAGTTATTTAGGAGTTTGTGGATGTGTTCCAATCGTTGTAGTGGTTACCACAATCTCGGTATGATCCCTTCACAAATCAACTGGAACCGGGGACAACATTGTTATCCAATGCACCTTAAAGGATGGCTTCAGCAGAGATGGCAGAGCTGAAGAAGCAACTAGAGAATCTGTTTTGCAAGAGATTCATTCATCATAGCATTTCACCGTGGGGAGAACTTGTAACATCCGTGAACCAATTATTGGTTTTCTAGGATGGGTGTCGATCGACACCAAGGTGGTGTCGGTCGACACCAAGGTGGTGTCGGTCGACACCAATGTTATCTGGTTCGATCGGATTGATTTAATCGTCGGTTTTGGCCGGTTTGGTTTAAGGAAACTATTGAACCGAGATTTAAAAGGGAGAAAATGACCTAGGGTCATGTTTTTGTTGTTGTCTCGCCGTTTTTAGAGAAAACAAAGAGAAAATTGTTCTTGAGGTTCTAGAGTGAGATTGTGAGATTTCAAGGCTTTGTGGGTGAGATCTTGCTGTGGGAGTGAGGATTCAAGGCTAGGAACGTGTGGGAAGCTTGCTGGGAGTGTGGATTCGTCATTGTTTGTCAGAATCTTCCTGCAGAGAGGTGAGTGCATGACCATGGCTAATCTAAGCATGTGATTCCTGCAGAGAGGTGAGAGATCATGCTTGTTTTTCGCTGTGTTTGTGTGTTTTTCTTGCTGGGATTGATTGCTACAGGTTCCTGCGGATGTATATGGCTTGGGTTCTGAGTATTGGGCGATTTGGTGGAGGTTGGGAGCAAGATTCGACTCTTATTTTCGTCTGCATCGCGGATGCAGAGGGAGGGTCGATCTAAACCATTTGGTGTCGGTCGACACCAGTGAAGCAGCATCGATCGACACTGTGGGGTAGTGTCGGTTGACATCATGAGCCAGTGTCGGTCGACACTTGGCTGGTGTCGGTCGACACCTCTCTTCCAGCGAGTTGATGTTTGTTTTCCTGGTTTGTATGCTTTCTTTGTTCATTGTTTGGAACATTGGAATTATTGTTGCTTGTGTGTATAGCCCAGTAGATGGGAGGATTGCCTCACTGAGTCTTTATAAAATACTCATGCATCTCAATTTGTGTTTGTGGTGCAGGTAAAGGCAAAGTGTGATCGTGGAATCAAGGCAATGAAGAGGAGGATGTTCGAGGGACTCGATTGGTTGTTATCTGGCATTGCTAGGTTGCTAGAGTTGGGTTATTAGAAACATTGCTAGGTTAATGGTTCTATGTTTCCTGTTGTTTGGTATTTGGATATTGTTTATGCTATAATATTGGTTTATTATTGGATTATTAATGAATATTTATTGGATATTGGTGTTGGTTATTTCCGCTGTTGATTGTGATTGTGGTTAGGTGGCTCGTGGATATGGGACCACTAGTTGTAGTTTATTTATTATTATTATATTTTTTATTTATTATTTTAGAAAAAAAAGTTGGGTCTGTTTCAGAACCGGTGTTGTTCGTTAAGAAGAAGGACAATAGTTTTCACTTGTGCATTGATTATCAGGGTCTGAACCGGTTCTCCAAAATTGATCTGGTGTCTGGTTACCATCAGATTTCGATAGATGAGACAGATGTCAGGAAGGCGACCTTTCAGGACGAGGTATGGTGATGCCTTTCAGGTTGACCAAGGCACCAACAGCGTTCATGAGATTGATGAACAGTGTGTTCCATGAGTTTTTGGATGTTTTGTTATCACCTTCATCGATGATATTTTGATGCATTCTAAGAGTCCTAAGGAGCATGCGGTACATTTGAGAGCAGTATTGGGGAAGTTGCGCGAGATGAAGTTGAATGCCAAGTTGAGCAAGTGCAGTTTCTTGTAGAGGAATATCGGATTTATTGGGCACATTGTTTTTGAAGTTGGAGTTTCTGTGGATCTAGAATAGATTCAGGCCATCAGGTATTAGCCTAGACCGCATAATGCCACAGAGATCAGGAGTTTCCCTGGTTTCGTGGGTTACTACAGGAGGTTTGTGAAGGGGTTTGCGAGTAAGGCATGACATATGACTAAGTTGATGGGGACGTATGTTCTTTTTGTTTGGTCACAGGAGTGTGAGGAGGGTTTCAAAAGCCTGAAGGAGATACTAACTACTACGCCAGTGTTGGCATTGCCAGAGCAGAGTGAGCCGTACATGGTATATAAAAGTGCTTAAAGAGTTGGCTTGGGATGTGTGATTATAGATGTCAGTTTTTGGTGTTTTTGGAGCGTGGAAAAGGAGATCTGAGCGTGGAGGCGAGTAGGGGTTGTGAGAAGTCTTGAATCTCGTTGTTCTTTGTCAGATCTTCTTGTTTTAGAGGTGAATGCGTGACCATGGCTGATCTAAGCGATTAGATGTGTGTTTTGTGTGTTTTTGGGTGTTGATTGCTTATGTGGTTGTTTGTAAGTGTTTGCCTTGAATTTTGTGGCCTTTGGAGGATGTTTTCAGCATCATGGAGCCAGGAAAAGTCGATGGAGATCATGTTTGGTGATGCTTCACGCGACTGCATCGATCGATTCAAGGAGTGCATCGGTTGATGCAGTTGGAGATTTGATGGAGACGATGGACGTTGCATCGGTCAATGCAAGAATCTATGCAAGAAGTGCATCAGTCGACGCAGTTAGGGATTTGGAGGTTGCGTCGGATGACCCAAGGTCGTAGAGTTACGCATGTGTTCAGGATTGTCTGGTTGCTTGTTTCGTGTTTTGTTTGTGTTTGTCTTTTCAATTATGTATATAGCCCAGTAGATAGGAGGATCGCCTCACTGAGTATTTTTGATAATACTCACGCATCTCAATTATTGTTTGCGGTGTGCAAGTATGTGACGTGGGATCATGGCGATGAGGAGGAGGATGATCTAGGGTCTCGGTTATTATGTTGTGTTTAAGTTTATGTGTTGTTGGAACCTAGTATATAAGTATGCTAGGTTGTTGGATAGAATAGTTAGGAATGGTATTGTGTTGATGTTTTATTGGAGTTGATTATGAGTTATGTTTCCGCTGTGTATGTTATTGGATGTTAGTTTATTATTGGTATTATGGTTGATTAGTAATGTGTATGTTGTTGGGTAGTTAAGTAGTTTGAGATGTTTAATTATATTATTATTATTATATATTAAAAAACAGGTTGGGTTGTTTCACCCTTGACCGAAAAGATAAGTGCATTTCTGGTGACAAAGATGGCCAAATCAATTTTATTAAACCTCTCCGCAAACCGGGGTGTCACAATTTGTAATGCCCCAACCGCCACATCTTACTGGGCCCCATGTCCACTCCCAGTCCATGGGCCCACTTTTCTTAATGGGCCTCACATCCTCTCACTAGGTCTGTGAGCTCATCCATATCCAACGGTCGGTTCTACGTTTGGGAGGCTTTAAAAATTTGTTTACATCCCTACAAATTATCACATGATCTTTCCATGTGATTTGTCCTCATTCGCACAGTTCCGACAATCACTTCCCGAATGATCACCCATCCTAAAACTACTCCAGCTGAAGCATGCTTAACTGTGAAGTTCTCTCAGAATCTTTAACTGAAACGATAAGTGCACTTTGGTGATATAGGTGGCCAAATCAGTTCTTTTAAACCTCTCTGTAAGTCTCTGAAACTGGGGGGTCACAATTCACCCCCACTAACAGATCACAATGTCCTTGTTGTGCATCAAGACTGTCACCCCAACGGTGAGTCCACTCGACTCCACACTCTTATGGGTTTGGCTATTACACGACTTGTAACGCCCCGACCGCCATATCTTAGTGAGCCCATGTCCACTCCCAGTGCATAAGCCCACCTTTCTAAATAGGTCTCACATCTTCTCACTAGGCCTGTGAGCACATCCATATCCGACGGTCGGTTTGCAACATTTGGGAGGTTTTAAAGACTTGTTTACCGTCCATACAAATCACCACATGATCTTTCCATGTGTTTTGACCTCACTCTCACAGTTCAGACAATCACTTCCCAGAAGGTCACCCATTCGGAAACTATTCCATCCAAGCACGCTTAACTCGGGAGTTCTTTCGGGACCCTAGACCAAAAAGATAAGTGCACTTTGGTGATATAGGTGGCCAAATCAATTCTTTTTAACATCTCTGCAAGTCTTTGAAACCGGGGTGTCACATAATTCACCACCACAAACAGATAGCAAATTTCTCGTTGCGCACCTAGACCATCACCCGACGGTGTGAGTCCACTTGCCTTCACACTCGTCTGGGTTTTGCTCTGATACCACTTGTTACAACCTACCCCAATCAAACAACAACAGATAACAACCAATAACATTATTCCAATAACAATTATTGAATAAAGAAATAAATGAATAAGACCATAACAACATTCCAACAATGTTAATAATCATAAAACAAATCATAGAACCAGCCACCTAACATCCTTTCCAGACAACTTATTCCTTTCTAGCAACCTAACAGAAGCATAGAACAAACAACTGAGCCGATAGAACATCCTCCTTTTCATCGCCTCGATTCCACGATCACACTTTGCCTTTATCTGCAACACAAACAACAATTGAGATGCGTGAGTAATATCACAAATACTCAGTGAGGCGATCCTCCCAACTACTAGGCTATATACACAAGCGAAAAGATAAACACAAAAAGCAAGCAAACTAGACAACTCTAAACACATGCCTCGTTCGACACTCATCTTCATTAGGCTCGTCACTGAGCCCTTGCGTCGACCGACGCACTCTTTGCATCGATCTATGCAACACCTTGGCGTTGACCGATGCACTTCTTGGTATTGATCGATCTAGTAGCGCGGAACATCGCCGAACACGATCTCCCTTGACTCCTATCTGCTCCAACCGTCAAGACAACCTCTGTGATGCCAAAATCCGCCCTCAACAGGCCACAAACTCCAAGACAGACACTCACAAATAAGCGCAAAAGCAATCAAACACACAAAATTACAGAAAACATACATCTAATCGTTTAGATAAGCCATGGTCCCTGGTCACCTTTATTTTGATTGAAACTGACAAACAACAATAAGATTACGGCAACAGTGCAATTCAAACCAACGCTTCCTTTTCTTTTTTCTTTTTTTTCTTTTTCTGTTTAACTTCTTTCAATGCACGGTGACCAATAAAAAAAATACAGTAATAGCTAAAATAAAAAGAAACAACCATAAAATAGGGTTACAAAAAAAATATGCAACCGTATAAGGTATATATATATTTTAATGCATTTTTATGGGTAACTGAAAGAGGAGCAGTTTGACAAGCTAAAAGTAATCATTTCTTTTAGCTCAGAAAGTGACCAGCTCTGTCAGATGTCAAACTAAAGTCTTAGCTCAAAAAGTAATCATCTATAGTAGAAGAGGACTTTGGTTGCTGACAGGTAAACTCACAATTTTATCACTTTTTAATTTTTAATTTTTTTAATCACATTATTTTAATTATCAAACACAGTAGAAGTTCTTGATTCTATTTAAACTACTAACCAAATACACTTAAATTTATTCTAATACTCATTACGTTTCAATATATAAGATATTTAAGGTAATGCACACATATTAAGATAGTTTATTTTTCTTTTAAAATATATCATATATTTAAATAAAAAAAATCCAATCAATAATAAAGAAGTTTCAAATGTCACCACACGCTCAAATCTTCTTTCCAACCTCATAACACACCAAAACTGGTAAAGAAACCCTCTCAAAGAACAATCTCTTAAAAAATTCTCTTTCTCTGAAACTTGTAGAAGGAGAAACGACCAATTCTCACCCTAGGCGTCTTGTTTTCCGTATTATACACGAGCCCTAGGGTTTCCACATCAAACCATGTCGACCAGAGAAGTTAGAATTAACCCGCATGTTAACCAACTACTTGTATTGAATGATGCACTCCTTGCTAGCTTTCAGACGGATCCGGATATCCAGTGTGTTTTGGAGGTATCCGGATCCGGATTCGTATCCGACGAATATAGAGTTTTAATTTCTGAATCCGGTTTAGACCACCTCGGATATCTGGGTTTCGAATATCCATCCAAAAATCTGGATAATCGCGGATATCTGGATCCGGTCTATTTTTTTTCCTGATCTCTTTCCTAAAGACAAATCCAGATCCATCATAGATCGGAGCCGAACCAATGTTATGCTTAACAGAGCTGTCACTACCTAAGATAGAATCATTAAACGGCGCCTTCACTACCAAAAATGGAATCATAGGACGATACCGTAACCACCAAAAATGGAATTGTAGGATGACATAACAATAACGATGGCGGTAGAACGGCCGGCCATGAAGTCTCTCCAACTGTTTCCCATCTTAGATCATCGTGGTTAACAGCAGAAAAAAAAAAAAAAAAAATCAAGAAAATACGGCGACGTGAGGGTGTGACGCTCAACCCTTATATCTAAAAAACATTGATATAATAATTAGTGGACTCTAATTTTGTTTCACGATTAAAGTATATGGGCTTTAAAAAATTAAGTTTGATAACATGCTTAAAATATACATGAAGCCCAACTCCTGTATATAGATATAAGATATGTATATGCCAGATATCCGGATCCGGCCACCAGATATCCTATTTTTCGGTGCAGATAGAAACATATACCAGATCGGATACCGGATCCCGGATAATAGGTCTCAGGGCTACTTCTTGCATCAATTGATGCACGAACTGGAAATCCAGTTTACGAACGGGTGTTACAACTCTCCACCACCAGCATAGATTCGTGATTGCTCGAGTAATTACCCGATACACTTAACCGCAAGGCAGTATATACGGGGTCGAATCCACAAGGACCAATGGTACACTAAAGATTTGCGAGAGTCGTAAATAGTTAAAGCAAACGAAAGAGTTTGTTTGGTTTCAGAATTGTAAATAAAAATGCAAGAAATAAAATCGATTAGCTTATAAGATTAAAACATTGGGTCATAGGGTATTTTAAAGATCAATGACTAATGAGAAAATGAAATATGGAATTCAATAATTAAGAACCGTTCTAGAACATGAACACAATAACAAACTAACCCTCTTTCAAGGCATTAGAAACTAAACTTGACTACTAGTTTGCTAAACTTTCATTTGCAACCTCCTAGCCAAATTTGCATTACAATCAAGTTCATTAAGTTCACAATGCGTCCTAACATCAACTTTCGCAGGCTAGAAATACATTGCTCAATTCACACTCATTCATGCATTCTATCGAACACTTTTGATGCATAGAAAAACCTAGAGTCTAAAACAAGGTGATCAGTCCTGTTTTAGCATTAAGATCGTGTGAATCAAAGAACCTAAGGATTAAGAACTCCAAACAATAATTAAAACATCAATTCATTGAATCTCCTAATTGGAACCCTAAAACCCAATTGGAGAACTACTCACACATAGCAAAAGAGGAAACAAAAATCACAGATGACGAAAACATGATTAATTTGCAGAAATAATAAGAAAGGGTTTAGAAATCTTCTCCAAATTGTCAATGAGGATCAATCTCTAGAATCCCAAAAGAGTGGCTTACAAAAAGTCTCAGGTAGCAGAAAAAAGCGTAGAATAAAACATAGAATAAAACTTAGGGTTTTTCTCCCAGCAAATAAAAGATATTTATAAAGCTCTCCAAATAGGGTAAAAAAGGTAACGGCCTGGTTAAGACATTTCTCAGCCAGGCGGGTATCTTAGGTAGGCGGGTTTTGACGTGAAACTTGCCAGTTCAGACTTCGCTTCTCAGCCAGGCGGGTTCCTCAGATAGGCGGGTTTTAACGTGAAAGTTGCCGGGTCAGACTTCGCTTCTCATCCAGGCGGGTTCCTCAGATAGGCGGGTTTTAACGTGAAAGTTTCCGGGTTAGACTTTGTTGCTTAGCCAGGCGGGTTCCTCTGGTAGGCGGGTTTTTACGTGAACCAACATTCATCTCATATGCTTGTTTGTATCCAGAATAGCTCATTTTCCACCAATTTCCTCCAAAGTGTCCTAAAACCTGTAAAGACTCGATAAAGAACTAAAAGATTCCAAAAACACACTTTGACTCAATAAAAAGTGTAAAATAAGAGAGAAAACAAAGACTCAAAACCGATAAAAACAACATATATCAATTCGTCCTCTAATCTAGCACCATGAACAACAGTCAAGGATCTCCCGTGCAGCCAACACTATTGTCCGCACATCCTCTGACTAATCTATGAGGACTCTATCTGGCCAATAACCTGTATCTATGATATTATTCGCTTCGAACTCATGCATCTCCCCCACTCTTAGGTCTCAACTCTTGAGTCTTACCGACTTGCTATCAAGCCTCGGCCCGTATGCTACGTATCCAGGAAGTCTATCTTGTTCTCGGGCAGTCACCCTACAGCACGCTTTCGGATCGTCAGATCTTGATACAGTTTTTTTTTTGCTGACCTTTATCATCCCATGCTTTCTTACCTTTATCTTTCAATTTTTGTAGATTGAAGAAGCAATAAAAGGAAAAAGCCGCATAACTTTATCTTATGTTTACTAGTTTCAAGTTGAACTCTAGTTTTGTACTTGAATGCTTGTTATTATTATTTAAGTACTTGTAGTTTGCAATTTTAATCCTGCAAACAAATGGATGCTATGTTTCTTTTATTTGTTGTAGGTTTTGTATTGTTTCTGATTTTGCAGATATATTTGTTATGTTTCGGATGGCTAAGATATGTAATAACCGAACCAAAGAATAATCAGAATTAGTTGTTTTTTGTTCTACTCTTAGTATCCAAAACTGAAAGAAACCAAACCGAGAATGAACTGAAATTAAAGAAAAAACGAATGTATAGTAATTTAAAGATCCGAAAGATCCAAAAACCAAAAGATTTTGCAAATAAGTCTCCAGGTTTTTTTTAAAAAATTTGGGTGGCGCCATGATAAAGAACACCAGAGTTAGAATTTTGAAAATTTGCAACAAGAGTGAATTGCATATTGGATGGTTAAAGCTAGTATAAGCTATTGTAAAAAAAAAACTACATGAATAATTGATAAATGTATAAGGTATCAAATAAGAAAATTTGGAGGTTTGACAAAGAGTATTTAATCATATTAATGTAGTTAATCTCTTAATAATATTGTACTAGATATACTTTTATAAAAACAAAATGTAAGGACTAAAAAAAGTTGTTGTGAATACAAAATTTAGCATAATAAAAGGGAAATATATAAGTGGTTTCATATACAAATTAGTAAATTTAGAAAATATGATATGTATATATATCCATATAGTTTACTAAATTTAGAGATTTATTTTGAGAAAATTAATATTATTAAAAAAGTTTAAAAGCATTATTTTTGTCTAAGATATGTATATAAATATTATGAGTTTTAGTCTTCAAACTCCTCAATAATTTAATTTTCTTAAATTGATATTTAGTTATATGTACAAAGAGGTGAAAAGGTTAGCTAAATGGATCCAAATATGTTCATAAGCAAAACGCTATCAGAAACTGATGTTTCTGTAATGGTTGGTTTGATGTTACCCAAAAATATTATGGAGAACATATTAAAAAAAATGAAAACTACAATACCTCGAAATGGTATTCAAGTGGAAGTCTTTGGTAAAGACAAATCATATACGGTTAAGGTTATAGAATACAAACAAGGTCATTATTGTATGTCTACTGGATGGGAAAATATCGTAAATACAAGAGGTCTCAAATCCGGCGATCTCATCAAGTTATATTGGAGCGATACCAAATTTATTATGATTGTAGAGTGAGTTTTCTTTTCTAAATTATCACTCATTAGTTTTTATTTTTTTAACAACTCTATTTAACTAATTTTTTGGCTATATATTGCTATTTTTAATGGGTTTCATGTGTTTCATAAGTAAAATAGTGGCAAATCAATTTGCATTATAATGTAAATCATAGATAAGTTAATATCACTGTAATTTATATTATCCTAAAAGTGTTTTACAAAATATGTTATTGTGGTGTACTTAATATCATTTTCTTGTAGAAAAATCGAGATAATACTAGATGGAAAAACGAATCCGGAAGGAGAATGCAGCTCAAGTGCGGCAGGAGCAGGGAAAAATTAATATGCAAAACAAGTATGGGATGAGTGGAACAAAATTTAAATATTAAAATATAATAATATGGCATAAATATTACAATTTATTAAAGTTTACAAATATTTTATGGCTGAAATTTTTTTTTTTTTTTTATGAATAAAGTGGTATTGATAATGTATTTAAACCATAGTATAATTTTGAATCAAACATGTCAAACAGGTCACACTTTGGCTTTAAATGACAAATCAAGTGATGCAAATCAGACGAGTCAAGCCGTTCAAATAGAAAAATTGTGGATCAAACATTTCACACAATCCAAAATGCTGTTGAATGGTTAAAATCTAGAAGATTTCGAGAAAACAAGGGCGTAACAATTACAAAATTCAATGAAATTATGTATTACATAAGGTTTTATGAGAATTAAGATGAGTAGTCTCTTTGGTGATTGGAAACGATCACAATTCCTAGATGTTGTGAGATTTTCTTACGGATGTTGTTGTTTGTGCTAAGGAAAAGTTACATTGAACATAATAATCATAAATATATCTTGATGTAGATTTCTACTACTATAAGAAAATGTTTGAATTTGTAATAGAGTATGATACCAAATAGTCTAAAATATTGGAAATCCACAGTGAATAAAATTAGGAAAAAACTTTCTAAGAATTTATAGAACTTGCTAAAGAGATCTTTAAAAGTAAGACACATACCAAGATATATCTATCCAATGACATTGACTCTCTTCTCAATGTCGAAAGAGTAAATATTAGTAACCAGATAATTACCTGCGTTGTGCAACGCGGGGAAAGACTTAGGTAAATTTAGTTTGATTCTTTACAGTATGATAATACTTGTATTTTCAAGGATGAGGCTATCCTTATTTATATATGGTTTAAGTTTGAAGAATTGCTAGTATGGATCAGTAATTGACAAAAAATAAAGTTGACACCTCCACATGGTATCGACCAATACTCGCCAAAGCCCTCAAGCCGTCCTCACATTGGTGTCGACCGACACCGTCCTAGTATCGCATGACACCGATACCAAGCATCGATTCTCTTCGATCAGGAACTCCGAGTCTTGCCTACAAACTCCTCCTATGCAACCCACACATTCTCAGAAGCAAAACCCAGTCTGAGGAGCCACAAAACTCACATAGAACTCAAAGGAGAACAATCATATACAACACACAAAATCATAGAATTAGAGATCTTAGCTTAGATAAGACATGGTCATTCACTCACCTTTGCCAATCAGTAGGATTTGACCAACACACGACCAGAAAAACACCTCCACAAGCTCTTCCCACGTTCTCAGACTTAGATCTCCAACCACAAAGCCAAACTCACAAGAACATAGACAAAGCTTCAGGGAAAACCTTCAGGAACTTTTGGGAATCATTTTCTCTCTTTTTCCATGCAAAGGTGGCGACAATCAACTTTTCCAAATCTAGAACGTCGATTTCACACCTTAAATACAACCCCAAACCAAACCAACTCGAACCGAGAATCCTGAAATCGAACCAAACACCCGACCACTTCAGGTGTCGATCAACACCACCACCAGTGTCGATCGACACTCTCACCAAATACTCACAATTTTGTTCATGGGTACTACAATTCTCCCCACCAGGACGAATCTAGCACCAAAACCAACAGTCAAGGATATCCCGTTCATCCACCACTATGGAGCGCACATCCTCCGACTAATCCATGAGGACCCTATCTGGTCAGTAACCCGCGTCTCTGATATTATTCGCTCTTAACTCATGTATCTCCCCCGCTCTCGGGTCCCGACCCTCTAGTCTTACCAGCTCGCTATCAGGCCTCGGCCCTCAAGCTACTATATATGGGAAGGCTAATATTGCTCTCGGACTATCACCCTACAGCGTGCCTTCGGATCATCACCCGAAGTCAATATACCAATTATGCCCTCAGGACACAAAGTCCTTTGAGATAACGGTACATAGGAACCTAACTGTCCCCTCATGAGTTTTTCAAGATCTCATATCTCTAGAGCAATAATTCTGAGCTGGACCGATTACCACGCTGACCAGAATTTCCTCTATGGCTCACGCAGAAATATCGTAATGTCCTACGGCCAACCATCGCCACAAGGGCTGCAACTAAGGCCACAACACGTCACAAAGACCAAAGAAATATCCCGCAAGACCGCCACCATGGTATCCGGCGTCACTAAGACCACCAGCAAGGTATCTAGCGTTACCAAAACCACTACCCCTGACAGGCGTCAGCAAGAACTTTGTCACCAAGACCACCATCAGGATACAAAACATCACTAAAAACACTACCACTGAAGAGAGTCACCAAGATCTCTGTTACCAAGACCACCCTCAGGGTACAAAACATCACTAAGACCTCTATCAAGGCACAAGCGTCACCAAGACCACTCAATACCCTGATACAAAACGTCACCATGACCGCCACCCAGGCAGACATCACGTAGGATCATTACAAAGATCGCCACACTTTCCAAAAATAGCAAAGTTCTAATTCCAATAAAGCTTTCCAATCTTTAGAAACTTTTTATTTATGGAAACTTTCATTTATAGAAACTCCGAGTTATTTCCTTTTCCAAGACATCACAAGTCCAATAAAGAAATACTCATCTTATTAATCATAAAATGTCATAATTGTTACAACCTCAACGAAAATACATAATAAAAAATAAGATACAACGACACTAAGCCAACTTCACGCATCCCAAGCACCACCTCATCTTCATACTGAGTCGCACAACCAACCACCCTTAAGCGAACAAGTATCAAGAGAGATGGGCTGGAATAATCTGTCTGCTCCAACCATGGTCTACAAACCATAACGACACTGGGATCGAGGTTAGGCAAGCCCAAGCCTCGACCTGCTTCTCGAACCACTTCTTGAACCTTGCCTTCATCCTCGCCTCTGGCTCCCAAGTCTCCTCCAACACTCCATCACAGTCTCATTGGACTCTCATCAAAGGAACCTCCTTCCACCGAAGTTCCTTGATCCGCCTCTCGAGAACCCTTACCGGTCTCGCTTCAAGAGTTATGTTGGGCTGAAGATCTGCAGGAATCTTAGCCAACACCTTGTCATCCTTGTGAAGACACTTCCTCAGCATCGACACATGGAAGACCTTGTGGAACACATGAATAACCTCAAGCAACTCCAGCTATATGCAACCTGTCCCACCCGCTCCACAATCCTGAAAGGACCCATGTACCTCGGACACAGCTTAGTCTTTGAGATAGACCTGTTTGGACCCTGCAACATAGCCATCTTGAGGTACATTCTATCATTCACCTGGAACTCAATGTCCTTCATTCTCTGATCAGCATAACTCCTCTGCTGATCCTGAGCCTCCCTTATGTTCAACTTGAGCACTTGGATCTTCTCTATGGTTTCCTAAACAAAAATCGCATCCAATATGCTCCTCTCCCCCCACCTGAGTCCAACATAATGGTGTGCGACATGACCTCCCATACAATGCCTCATAAGGAGTCATACCAATACTCGTCTGATAGATGTTGTTGTAAGCAAACTCTACCAGGTTTAGGTGATCGGCCCAGTGACCACCCCATCCCGTACACACATCCTCATCAAGTCTTCCAGAGTCTGAAATCGTCCTCTCTGACTGCTCATCTGTCTGGGGATGGTAAGTTGTACTCACGTGCACCATAGTGTCCAACTCTGCCTCAAACACCCTCTAGAACGCTGAAGTGAACTTGGAATCCCGGTCTGACACTATGCTCACATGCACACCATGCAACCTCACTATCTCCCTCACATATTTCTTAGCCAAAGTGATGCTCCATCAGTCTTCTTAATGGCCAGAAAGTGTGCAGACTTGGTTAGACGGTCCACTATTACCCAAATAGCATCCATAGTCCGCAAAATAGGCAAACCAACGACGAAGTCCATCATGATCATATCTCACTTCCACTCTGGAATGGGTAAACTCTACAACAGGCTACCTAGCACTTGATGCTCAGCCTTCACTAGCTGGTAGGTATCACATCTCGAGACCCAGCTAGCGACATCCCTCTTCATTCCGACCCAATGATAATACCGTTTGAGGTCACGGTACATCTTGGTCGCTCCTGGATAAACAGAGAACTTGCTCAAATGAGCCTCGCTCAGTATCTCTTGCCTCAGACCCTCATCCTTTGGCACACAAACCTGACCATGCACCAAGTAGTCCTATTAACAGAGACTTGATACTCTGAACCCGCAGCTTTAGAGGCGTTCACCAGCCCCATATCACTCTCCTGAGCCAACCGCACTCTACTTAGAATGTTTGCTCTATCTGCTGCCTCCAGTCCCTATGGCTCTTGTGAATTAAAGCACATAACATCAAAGTACCGATCTCACTCACCAGGGACTCCATATCCTGCTCTTGAGCAAAAGCCGCCCGCTTCCTACTCAGAGCATCTGCCACCAAGTTAGCTTTACCGGGGTGGTAGGCTATATTGAGATCATAATCTGCCAATAACTCCATCCACAGCCTTTGCCTCAAATTCAGCTCAGGTTGGGTGAAGATATATTTCAGGCTATTATAATTTGTGAACACATGTACATTCCCGCCATAAAAATAAGTTTTCAAATTCTAATTCAAAGCGAAAACCACAGCTGCCATCTCCCAAGTCATGGGTAAAATAGTTGTTCTCATGCTTCCGCAAAAAACCATCCAATAACGACCGGAAAACCGCCGAACCTCTATAGCTGACGTTAGGCTGCGTTTGCTTAACCAGAACAATTATTGTTACTTTTTTTATTTACTTGTAAAGAACATTTTGTTTGTATGTTATTTAATTTGCCCCCATTCAATTTTTGGAAGAATTTGACCATTTTTTAATTATAGAAAAATGATATACAAAACTTATAGTTCCAATCTATCTCTATATGACTATGCCTTATTGCTATTAAAAAGCTACAACGGACAACAAATACACACCATGCATCGTTGACGAGACAATAATTAAATAAGTAGGTAATAGGAGAACGGCAAGGTTCACGCCTTTTTTCTTAGGAAAGTAAATGATCCGAGGGAGACAGTAATTGGTTTCGTTTGGACGCTAAACTGCTTGGAGTACTAGTTAATTATATTTCTCCAAATATATTCTATATTTCATGTCATTCTTGTAAGTTGTAAGGATCGAGTCGCTTTAACTTTCTTCTGTTTTTGCTTTCTTACTGCTACGCAAAGACAACTTTGTCTTTCATCTTCAAGATGCTTAGATGCAAGTAGGGAAGCTTTTGTTTCTCTACAAACTATCCTCACATCCTAACTTGACGTACATATTTTTTACTTCGTTTGTTTATTTTTGTAAGTCAGATTTATTCAATCTTAAAAATATATATAAGCTTATATATATGAAAAAATATTGTCCACTTTGAGAGAGAAATCGAATAAAGAGAAAAATGATATAAGAGGCCGAACCGAATTCAAGAACAAAAGTGCACAAACAACACACCAATGCTACCATGAATCTTTGAGAGGTTGCTACTAATATTTTCGGCTTATAAAAAAAGTTGCGAACGCTCAAGAAATCTTCTAACCTAGGTCTGTTTAGCCCGTCCAAATGTTGACAATCTTGGTAGCTAAGAAAACATTAAGAGAATAAGAAGTCAATGCTGACCAACTGATCAACTCGAACAAGGGTGCTCTTCAAACCCTTAGCCAACAAGCTTCCATATGACTATATAAGTGGTATCACAGCACCGTATCGGGTCATGCGGTTTTGTATTTACATCTTTCTTACACAAACTAATCCCACTCCCCTTCTCATCATCCAAACAGTAGCCGGAAAAGCAAAAAGCTCATAAACAAAGAAAGCAAGCTTTTGTCCCAAAAGATAAAACATTCATACATCATACATCACTTTCTTGTTTCTTTCTTAGCTTCGTTGTTCGTCCAGACTACTTGCTCCAGAGAACTAGAGAGCTTCTTATAGAACTGCAAACAAACCATCAACTCTGCTTAGCTCATCAAACTGGTTACTTAACCCTATAATATAGTCGAAACAAACTATGGACTTACCTTGTGGATTAGAGAGATAAAATATATTATAGAGTTTTTTTTTGTTTTTTTTTGTCTATGTATGGATTGTGGGCGGGTAAAGTTTTAACAGAGGAAAATAAGAGAAGATAACAATAACAAATAAAATAGGAGGAGGGGAGGGGGAGCTACTATTTCTGTTTTTTTGACCAATCACAGCACGTTATTTCATCCCAACCCACCAACGCACCTATTTCATCCCCAAGGACTACTTAGCTTCGTTATTTCTAATTTTAAAACGAAAGCGTAAAACACCTGCAATTGCACAAGTAACGATGGAAACATCTGACTTTCAGACCGGCTACTTAACCCTATGTGTAAAACTCTGTTTAGCTCATCAAACCGGCTACTTAACTACCCTATGATATAAGTCGAAACAAAACTTATGGACTAACCTTGTGGAATTCGAGGGTGTCTCCTTTCGATTTCGATACTTGAACCATATGAAGACTTGGCGCTACTTGGAATATCTGCTTGTCACACACCATACAAACACTCTGGATCATCAGAAACTGATAAAACCAACACCAACACTTTCTTAAACGTCCAGTCTCATATAACATACCTCTGTCGCCACATTGAGATTTCCTTTTCTCCCAGCCTTGACATTCTCAAGCCTCATCTGATATATTTCAAGTAATAATACCATGTCTTAGTTTATTTTCATTTCCTTTCCTTTCTTTTTCAGAGCTTTTCACTAACCTTGTAGTTCTTCTTTTGCACATCAAAACCGAGAGGCTTTGCAGCTTCTTCTATCTTCTCGATGATCTCATTCGCGCCTCCTCTCAGTGTTATCCTTGTTTCCCTCTTAAACTCCTGTTTTTGTTTTAAGAAAACATTTCATTAACAGATTACAAAGACAAGAGTGCCGGTTCTTTATATCGAAACACAAACCTGTTCTGGATCAAACAGATTCTCTAGGTTAAGCCCCCTTGACATTGAGATTATCTCAAATGCATTGATTGCCGCTGGTTGCTCTTCTTTCTTCTCAGTAACATGATGTTCCTGTACATGATCATCACAAGCCGCCTTATATGATGCTATTCTTAATATAAACTTTAAAAATTGGAACAAGAAATGAAATTATCCTCACCTCGGAGTCCTTGAAAACAGCATCAATATCGTCCATGTTTGAATCATCCTTGTCCTCGAACACTGGAGGCTTGTAATCTTTCTTGAACCATTCATCTTCAAATACCTCTTGTGGTGTTACACGCTGACACAAAACCACATCAACTCAGTTTCTTGGTTATATTGCACTGGCAACAAACAATCTAACAATAACAGGTGTTGAGGATCCTCATTCTTAGGTAATCAAAAGACATGTTTATTCAACTAGTATGCTTAACCAAGAATCAGTGGTTGGAAATAGAAACTGTGCAATTAATTGAAAGATGAAGCAGATAGAATTGTACATTTTAATATGTATAACACAGGATCCTCAACCTTTTTTCTCCAGCCCTTTTGTGCTGGAAAAATGGAAAACATATGTAATTGAGTACTTAAGCAAATCATGGAATAAAAATGAAGTAATATAGAGCTCATTACTCTCTACTCATGGGTTTTTTACTTCTCTTCTTAAATATTGAATAAAAAGGTCATAAGCTTGTGAGGAAAGTTTTAGCAATGGGCAGGTGAACTCATAGTAGCATGTTAAAATTACTCACAGTCATTGGGTTCGGATCCAAGATTCGAGTGATCAGTTTCATGGCACCAAGTGAGAGCCAGGGAGGACAGTTGAATTCACCAGATGAAATCTGCATATATAAAAAGGGAGTTTTAAACACTGAAACAAGGTGGTGGAAGACTCCATCTAAAAGAGAGAATTTGTAAAAAAGAGTTGCTCACTTTTTTATAAAGATTCATTAGATTAGAATCATCAAAAGGCAAGTAACCTGCAAGCAGAACATAGAGTATAACACCGCATGACCACATGTCAGCGGTTGCTCCATCGTAGCCTCTATCATTGAGAACCTAAAAACCACAAAGATAAGAGACTAGTTAGTTATAAAATCCCTGAAAGGAGTAAACTTAAAGGATTGTATTATCAGATATAATAAAATTATGTTGTTTAGGCAGACCTCAGGAGCAACGTAGTTCGGAGTTCCACACGATGTATGAAGGAGTCCATCATCCTGCTACCCCCAAATATATAAGCCATGTGTAAGAATAAATATGGATGAAAGGTTCTGAGGAAGAAATGAAACCATTTCTTGGAACAGTAAAGATTGTCTGACAAAAAAAAAATACTATGGAAACAGATAGTCACTACCCTGACTTGTTGAGACAAAGCACTTAATCCAAAATCTGAGATCTTGAGGTTTCCATAAGCATCCAGTAGTAAATTTTCAGGCTGTAAAATCATATAACAGAGAACAGTCAGAATTGTAATTAATGTGTGCAAATAAAAGCAGTGTGTGTAGAAGAAAGCTTTATTACTATTTTCGAAATTTTGTAAAAGTAACTCCCAACATGGTTTAAGTAGGCTTTTTCTTCTCTATTTATATAACATGTCCCAAAGGCTTTGATTGGGAGGAGCTCCATTATCACAATCCTAAAGGCTTTATAATTGATGTCCTAGTTCAGCTCATATCAAGTACCTTAAGGTCTCTATGGTAGACACCTCTGCTATGACAGTAGTCCACAGCATGTACAA
Organism: Camelina sativa; assembly: GCF_030686135.1. Taxonomy (NCBI): domain Eukaryota; kingdom Viridiplantae; phylum Streptophyta; class Magnoliopsida; order Brassicales; family Brassicaceae; genus Camelina; species Camelina sativa. The sequence goes on along the minus strand of NC_141884.1, from coordinate 20,353,250 downwards.
GCTGTTGGAAATATCTCCGCGCCTCATCTTCTTTCATCCGCCCGTCTTTGACCTTCATTCATAATTCATATGTTACACAATCAGATTTCAACTAAAATGTGGCAACCAAACTATCATCACAGAATCACAACCAATCATAACTGTGGTAACTAACTTACAATCTTATTAAAGAGTTCTCCTCCAGTAACATACTCCAAGATGATAAATATTTTCGTCTTGCTTGCCATCACCTGCCAACAATTTCAAATTACTACTTTCCAAGTACATGATCAAATAAAACACTAACTTTAAAAAAGTGTTTAGTAAGTACCTCATACAACTGAACAACATTAGGATGTTTAATCAACTTCATAGTAGCTATCTCCCTTCTGATCTGTACCACAATTCAATAAAGAAACTAAGCAAGATCAAAATCAACAGATTAAGAAAAGGGCAATGCGAAAGCAGAAGATCCATAATTCACGACAGTAGCGGTAAAAACAAGAAGAAAGACCTGTTCAGCCATCTTATGCTTGAGAACTTTCTCTTTATCAAGAATCTTGAGAGCAACAGGTTCTCCAGTTTCAGAGTTTCTAGCAAACTTAACTTTAGCAAAAGTTCCTTCCCCAATTGTTCTTCCAACTTCATATTTACCTACTCTACGCTTCACTTGCTGCCTCCGACTCATTATTCCTTAACCAGCACACAAACAAAGATTACTCCAAAATCTAGAAACACAACAAAGGAAAGGAGAAAACTTTAGAGGATTTGATTAGAAACAAGAAGAGGGTAAAGAAGAAGCAACACAGAGAATATCTCAATTTTCTTTATATATATATATATATATATATATATATTTATATAATGGTTACCTTATTTAAAAAGCAACACACACAAAAAAAAAAAAAGAACCTTAAATGTATGTTGAGGGATCAGCACAAAAGAAAAGATCTGAAAGCTACAAGAGATTGAGGGAGAATAAAAACGACCTTTGAGAGAGATCAAGAGGCAGAGGTCGTGATAAACGATGAAGAAGAAGAAGATTGATTCTTTAATTTATTTTAAGTTTTGGGAAAATTCGTTTTTTTTGGTGTGAAGTACGTTTACAGATTTGCTTTTAGAGAGTTTTCAAAAGCGGACAAAGATCCTTAGAACAGAAAGAGACAAAATAATCCATTGCTGTCTTTTTTTTTTAGTTGAGTTGTTGTAACTTTGAGGCAAACCATTAATTAAAAAACAAAAAATTATACAGCAACCGATTCAAAGTTATGGGATGAACTCAATTCGGATCTGTTTTCTCTTTTAAGTTTTGATATATTAATTTTCTTTTTTTAGTTCTGAATGATGTGATGATGATAGTATATATATTGTTTATGATTAATGAGTTGCGGCGAATTTGGTAGTGACTAGTGAAGATATTTTTGTGATGAATTTTTGTTTATGGACTTATTGAATAGTGACAATAATAAACAATAATTTCAGTTTTTTTAGGGAAAAAAGCTTAAAAATACTTCATCTATTTTTTATTTGAACGTTTAATACCTCGTCTTTTTTGGTTGGAAGAAAAATACATCATTTAATTAAAACGTGCGATTTAATACCTAAACTAATAAATTTTGTTAGTTTCATACCTACGATTTGTTGACAAAAATAAAATTCCATTTTTACCCTTACTATATCAATTAATAATTAATTTTAAATGATATGACATTACTTTATAAGTTTATTTGAATTAAAATTATTTATTTTAATTACAATTTTGTTTTAAATATTTAAATAAAATTCTGTTTTTACCCTTACTATATCAATTAATAATTAATTTTAAATGATATGACATTAATTTATAAGTTTATTTGAATTAGAATTAATTTTATTTTAAATATTTAAATAAACTTCCATTTTTACCCTTACTATATCAATTAATAATTAATTTTAAATGATATGACATTAATTTATAAGTTTATTTGAATTAAAATTAATTTTATTTTAATTAATTTATAAGTGTATTTGAATTAAAATTAATTTTATTTTATGTTAAATGATATAACCAAGTTTGTGAAAGCGAGAGAGGAGAATAAACATGAATTAGAGTTTGATGAAGATGATTGTATTTTTTTGTAAAACAAAATTGTAATTAAAATAAATAATAATTCAAATAAACTTATAAATTAATGTCATATTATTTAAAATTAATTATTATTTGATATAGTAAGGGTAAAAACGGAATTATATTTTTGTCAAAAAAGCGTAGGTATGAAACTAACAAAATTTATTAGTTTAGGTATTAAATCGCATCTTTTAATTAAATGATATATTTTTTCTTCCAACCAAAAAATACAAGGTATTAAACGTCCAAATAAAAAATAGATGAGGTATTTTTAAGTTTTTTTCCCATTTCTTTTAGCTGACAAAATAACATAAAACTATTTCTAAAAATGAAGTGTACCGACAATGTATTGTTTCTGCAAAAGAAGAAATAGTTTAATTTTAATTTGTAAGATCAATAGGACTTTCGCAAATATCAGTCGTGAGAATGCCTAAAATACTAGCGTGTTCATGTGTTGTAATTAGCTTTATTAGGTGTTCTAGTTCTACCATTGGTCACCACAACTCACAAGAATATAGGACAACATTTTAATCAGTGACTAAGCTTGAACCGAATATAATGAAGATCATGTTAATGTATCTTTAAGATTTTGGATATCATAATATATTTATAGAATCATAGTTTTGATCTCGAAAGTGTGCTCCATGGGTCATTGCTTTTCATAAAAATAGGTTTGATATAATCACTTTTTTACTCCACTTACTTCCATTGTGTGATAAATGTCCTCTTTTAATTGATGCAGGCATGCTGCACCATTAGTCTATAAACACTTTATCACACAAAACAAAAATGAATTGCTGTCAAATTAAGGAGTAAAATAAAACAATACTTTAGATCAAGTGGATCAAAAATAATATAGTTAATTCAATCACTGGCAACTGGCCCACTAGAACAGTGTGTTTTAACAGTCAAAAGATCCTAGAAAGATCGACACATTAAAAAAAGCTAATTAAATTATTCGAACCTAATCTCTCTCTCGCTCTCGTTCAGTTTTGTTTAAGGGTTCAAACATATAATGGACTAAACCGGATTAAGTGTGTATACTTTCCCCAAATCATCCATTCAAAGCCTAATTCTTAATTATTGACAGTTGAAAAAGACATCCACGTTACTTGTAAAAGTTCGGTGTGTATCATCATAGCTTCCCTTGCAATAACTAATGTTGCTAACAAAGTTAAGAAAGCAATTTCAAAAACGAGAATTTAGTAACTCGCAAATCCTTTTTATGGCATTGAAGTGGGTTTATCAACTTCATCAATCCCAGATATGTGAAGAAATAGATAATCCACAGATCCAAAACACAAAAATCTATCCAAAAGAGAGGTTGCAAAATTAACAGACTCGGTTAGTGATACTTGAAGAAAGAGACCTCAGCTGTGTGTTCCATTTATCAACCGCCTTATGCAATTTCCTTCCATTGGCACTGTCACCTCTCAGCAAGTAACGGTTCATTTCGTCAATGTGACCATCGATTCTGCTGTCCAGTATCAGCAACACTAGCAACTCCGTCACATCCTTCTCTGGCACGTTCAGTTCCTTCGATATGAACGGGATCCCTATCCTTGTGTATGGCTTTATCAGCTTCAGCAACACTTGTGTTCTCACCTTCTTCAGCAGATCTTCCATGTAGTTTCTGATAAATGGATCATCCATTATCGTCCTCCGGTTACTCTACATTCCAAAACGATTACATGAGTACCGTTCTGAGATATAATGCCAATTTCTATGATCCCAATAATATTTCACTTCTTACCTTCAGTATTCTCTCAAACTCTATGATCTCATTTCGTTGATATGCTGCTATCAAATTTGTCATTGCCAGGATCTCAGGGTCGTTTTTGTACCTGCAGAGAGCAACCCATAAAGCAACGAACCAAAACGAGTGTACAATACAAAATATTTAGGTAAATGACTTACGGCTTTGCCTCTTGGCCATCGAAAGGATTCACTTCTGACTCCATCAGCATATTCGCCAGAACAAGATACCTTTGCAAAGCCAAAAGAAAGAAAAAAAAATCATCATCTCTAACATGTTGGAACCTCGATCACAGCAAGATACTGGACAAGAGTAATAGAAGACCACATGCAGCTAAACCATGTCCCCAAAGTTAAATCTAAACAATACTGCATTGCTTTATTCATCCATAATATCTTTTATCCTTACTAGCAAACCATGCTAATAATCAAATGACCAGAAGGTATCAAATAGGAAAGGATAAGGACATGAGAAGGTAATAGGAAACATACTTCAGGCACTGGATACGTCTTTGGTTGCCAGCTTCATCATAATTCTTAAAAGCTTCAAAGAAATCTGTGGCTGCTTCAGCCCACTGACGCTCTGCCATGTGCATTTTTCCACCACACTCCCGGATTATACCCATGATCCTAGGATGAGGTATAGCAGATTTGATGGCTAGTGCCTTGTGGTATAATTGCTGCATCCATTCAAAAGTGTTGTTGCATCTCAGTCACAAAAGCCAATAGAAAGTATATAACAATAAAGTTGTTGAATATCCAAGTTATTTTGACGTAAGGTAAAACCCATATAGCAGATGATGTTTACCTTAAGCTTCTTGTTATCCTTTGTTTCAGTGTAAATTTGAATTTCAATTGCATAAACCTCAAGCAACTGACTTCCTTTCTTCTGATCATCTGTTCCATCTTCTTTTTGGCAAGATTTATGGAGTTCCTTCAGAATCTGGCTAACAATAAATAGCTGTTAGTGAACATACTAAGAGCTAAACATAGTTAGCTTCAATCAATAGATTTGATTAAACCAAGTTATACCTTCGTCATTCGTCTGTATTCACCAATGTCAAACCAGATGTTGCAGAGTTTTAGATTCGTTTTGAACCAGAGTCTCTGCAAAAGAAACTAATAAGTCACATCCCCGAACCATTGAGAAGAAAGGGGTCGCATATATAAAACGAAAGATTAGTTTCCAGACCTCATTCTTAGCCTCTTCAAGGGCTTTCAAAGTGGTCTGATAAAACTCTTGCAGCAGGCCAGTGTTCTGGCTAGCAGATCCAGAGACGAAATCCATAATATTGTTTATACATTTTTCGCTGTAATTCCTGGTAACCGCTGACTTGATATATGTAAGCATCTCTGTATAGGCTTCCATCATTTCTTTGTACTTACCTAGACGATAATAAATCTTCACAGTCTGCTTAAGAGCTTTGAAACCCCTGACAAGAAACAGGCCATGGAATGACTTGAATAAATTAACAAAAATTTGAAATAGTCTCAGGCATATTAGGGATACATGAATAGCAGAGGCAATGAATCTTAGGAATGCTGGAGTTTTATGAGAGATGCAAACAAAAAGACAGGGTCAAATCTGAACGCACTCACCGCCCAAGTTAACCATGGTCAATAACCTCTTTGGTTACAACTAAACAAACTATATGACATGATAGTTTATCAATAGCAACAATGAATCTTAGGAAAACAGACTAAAGGAACAAAAACTAACTTGACATAAACAAGGAAAGCCTTGTTGAATACACCCATAGCAAAAGTTCAACATAATGGTACCCTAACCCCTCTTTGAATAGAATTGGTCAAGTTGTAAATCAGAAAGAGCATATCTGTCTCTTCCATCATGGTGACACACAAAACCGAGACAAACACAAATCTGGTACTCTCTAGATCAACAACAACGCGAGCAAATCACTAAACGAAAACTCATGGGATCTTACCAGTCAGCCTTGTCTGGTTCCATCTTAACAACCTCAGCAAACCCAGAAAGAGCTTCTTCAGGTTCAGTCTCAACCATACCTTCAAGAAACAAAACACTCATCGAATCAAGATGCAAAATTGCAGCACAGGTTTTGAGAATGCGCATAAAACACCAAAAAAGAACGAACCTTTAGAGTTATAATACTGATTCTCAATGTCAACATCTTGTTCCTCCTGTTCCTCATCAGAATACACGAATCCATAGTCCTCCATATCAGCATCTACACCAAAATTCGAAGAAGAAAAAAACCCAAATCAGTAAAACCCTTTTTTATATAATAACAACTACAAACCCTAACGATTCGTAACAAATTAAGTAGTCGAATTCGGAAACTTCAATCAAACCCTAGATGGTTTCAAAGTAGAAGATTAAGGGAAAAACAAGACCTGAAGCCATGACGATCCGATGAAGAAGAACACCAGACGATGATTAGAAGAAAGAGATTAGGGGATTTTTTCTTTCTTTCTTCGGATTATTGATTTTTTGCCGAGTTGTGATTTCAGAGTTACGACGCAAAAGGGTTTTGTGAGGGAAGCAGAAGAAGAAGGGTGGATCTGATATTGGGCCTCCGAGTAAAAAATGTAAAAGTCCGAATCATATTATATATGAATAAAAAGTTTTAGCTTTAAATAAATTATTTTGTCTATGGATTTTGGTAAAACAAAATTAATTATTTACTTAAAATTTAGAGAAAGAAAAATGTAAAAATTAAAAAGTTGACATATGATTTGAGAGAAAAGGAAGAAAAAATAAAAGATGGTATAGTTTAAGGAAAATTAATTTAAAAGAAATACACAACACACATATAGTTTTACAAAATGGGAAGAAGATTAGAAAAGTTAACATACACAGGAAATTTAAAAATTAAATAGTAGTCTTCTATCATACAAAAAGGTAATAAATCTAACAACTCTTTATAACAATTTTTTTTCTTAATAATTTTTTCCAGATAAGAAATTTTAAAATAAATTGCCTCCGATCTAAGGTTGAGGACAACAAATTTAGTTTTCAAAGGTAATAAAAAAGAAGAAGAAATTAAGTAAAAAAAGTTTGTATGAATGTAAAATTATTTTCATAATAAAAGAAAAAAATTGTATAATAATAAGTGCAACTTAGGGTCTGAATGGTAACAACGGTCAAAACGGAGCGGACACAGCGGACACAGCGGACAAAACAGCATTAAAGCGGTTGGAGTGGACAAAGCGGTCGAAACGGACCCAAAAGGCGGTTTTATGAACCGAAGGGTAAAAGGCGACAATCTTCAAATATGATTATAATTTTTTAAAAAAATTTAAATTTTCTTAATACAACATAATAAAAAGATGAAAATATAAAAAATTACAAACCCAAATATAAAATCAAATACTCTGGTTTTTCCATAACATAGTTGCGATAGTTTCTCGAATGTTCGCCATGTGTTGTCCATCTGCATTCTCTGCTTCATCAAGCTCATAAGATGCATTGTCTTGATCCTCAGTTTGAGTTTCTGTAAAATCTTCCACAAAATCTGCATCTATAAAATTTGAAACTCTAGTAAAATTATGAAGACCCATTCTTGCAATAATTACTCTCTTTTGGATATCCATATCATATCTCGGAAAATCGGTTAAAATTCTCCATTTCTTCTTCCACACTCCAAAAGTGCGTTCAATGATAGATCGAAGAGATGCATGAGACCTATTAAACAATTCTTCCTTATTTCTCGGAGGAGGACTAGTATAAAACTGTGACATGTGATATCTCACAACTCTATTTCGTGTTGACCTATAAGGAGCTAAAAATCTTTGCTTATTAGGATACCCAGAGTCAACTACATAATACTTGTCTGTAGGTGGTAATGGAAATTCAGAATCGCCATTTTGTGCAAGTGAAAGGACAGTTGTATCATGACATGAACCCAGTGCTCCATTCCATACGTATGTGAATAGCATATTCATATCACAAATTGCCATTATGTTGATGCTTGCATAGTCGTGTCTGTTCCAATACATGACTTGTATTTCAGGCTTTACTTTAACACATACATGAGTTCCGTCCATAGCTCTGACAAAACCACTGAAATATGGCCAATATCGTCTATCAGCTTGTAGACGCTGTGGAATCCGGTGTAATTGTTGTGTTGTTGGTGTCTTGATGTAATCTGCCGTTAGAAGTTCTATAGCTTACAACATTTCACCAAATTTTCTATTCACAGTTTCTTGGTTTCGTCCAAATCGTAAGCCAATATCTCGTTGAACTTCATTGTGTCCGCACACTTGTAGAAACATAGCGGTACTCTCTTCAACACTTACATTCAACGAAGGTTGTAATCCATAATTTTCTTTTAAAATAGTGCATATTCCTGTGAAGGCAGCAAATGACATTCTTAATAATTGTAGACATGCAGCATGGTCATTTTGAATACGATTCCAAAGATTTTGCCACCCTAACACTCCACCGGTTTGGTATGGTCCTTTGTGAAAATGTTGTTCATAATAATCCAATGTCGGATTGATTAAAAGATCTTCTATTTGCTCATTTTCCAAAGTCCATAACTCGAACAGTTCTACATCAGATAAATTGTGAAATCACATAAGTCACCAGAATTTTTTTTTTTTATTATCACAAATACCATATTAAAAAAACAACATATTAATAAAACATAAGTGTTGCGAAACCACTATATAATAGTGTATGAGATAGGAGAAACAAAGAGTAATAGAAGAGAAGAGAGGAATGTAAAGAGTACAAGAAATAATAAAGAGAGGGAGAGAGAGGAGCAGCCGAGAGAGTGAGAGAGGTTTTTGAGAGACAACTTCTATATTTCTTTCACTCTTACACAACCCCATTAAGCACTAACACTTCTTCCTATTTATAGTGAAGTAAACAAAACATGAGTCACCTATTCTTTAGTTTTGGTAATGACAAGTGGAAGTTGGTGTAATATTACACTAACAAGTGTCATGACATGTGTCTTGTGATGGAATAATCACACTTGTGTTTTACAATACTCCCCCTTGATTATCCATCACCTTTGACGAGTTATGTACTATCTCATTAAAAACCTTGTCACGGAAAAACCCATTGGGATAAAAACCATGACAAGGGAAAAAGAGTATAGTAACGTAATCTCCCCCTCGAAAATATATGTATGATCCTTCTTCATAAATCTCGTAGATGACGCATTCCAATACTGTGAATATGCTTTCTGAATGTGGTAGTCGGAAGCGCCTTTGTGAATAGATCTGCTGCATTGTCACTTGAGCGGATATGTTGAATATCAACTTCCTTCTTTTGCTCAAGTTCTTGAGTGTAGGAGAAAAATCTTGGAGGTATATGTTTTATTCTGTCGCTCTTGATGTAACCTTCTTTGATTTGGGCGACACAAGCAGCATTGTCTTCGAATAATGTTGTTGGCTCTTTCTTGGTGACTATTCCACTTGATTCTTGTATGTGGTTAGTCATTGATCTGAGCCATACACATTCCCTCGATGATTCATGAAGAGCAATTATTTCTGCATGATTTGAGGAAGTGGCGACCAAAGTCTGTTTCTGTGAGCACCATGAGATTGCAGTTCATCCAATAGTGAAAACATATCCAGTTTGGGATCGGGATTTATGTGGATCTGATAAATATCCTACTTCTGCAAAACCAACAAGACCAACCGAAGTGTTTCTAGGATAGAATAATCCCAAGTCAATCGTACCTTGAAGATAACGGAGAATATGTTTTATCCCATTCCAATGCCTGCGAGTAGGGGATGAGTTGTATCTTGCAAGTAGATTTGTAGCAAATGCAATGTCTGGTCTAGTGCAATTTGCAAGATACATGAGTCCACTGATAGCACTCATATAAGGTACTTCGGGACCAAGTATTTTCTCGTTGTTTTCACAAGGTCTGAATGGATCACTATCGACATTCAGAGATTTATTGACCATTGGAGTACTCAAAGGAGTCGCTTTGTCCATATTAAAGCGCTTTAAAATCTTTTTCGTATAATTTGATTGATGCACAGATATTCCATCTTGGAAATGCTATATTTGAAGCCCGAGACAGAATTTAGTCTTTCCAAGATCTTTCATTTCAAACTCTTTCTTCATACGAGTTCTTGCATCATCAGTCTCCTTTTGAGTTCCAATTATATTCAGATCATCAACATATACAACAATGATCACAAATCCCGATGGAGATTTCTTTATGAAGACGCATGGGCATATTTCATTATTAACATATCCTTTCTTCAATAGGTATTCGCTTAAGCGATTATACCACATGCGCCCGGATTGTTTTAATCCGTAAAGTGATCGCTGTAATTTGATCGCACAAATTTCATTAGACTTAGAGTCTAATGCCTCAGGAATCTTAAATCCTTCAGGAATTTTCATGTATATATCATTATCCAATGATCCATATAAATATGCTGTCACTACATCCATAAGATACATTTCTAAATTCTTAGAAGCCGTTAGACTCATTAAGTACCTGAATGAAATTGCATCCATGACTGGAGAATATATTTCTTCATAATCAACTCCAGGTCTTTGAGAAAAACCTTGTGCAACAAGTCGGGCTTTATATCTTGTTACTTCATCTTTCTCATTTCTTTTTCGCACAAAGACCCACTTGCAACCAACAAGTTTTTCATCTTTAGATGCAGTGACAAGAGGTCCAAAGACATTTCTTTTATTGAGGGAGAGCAACTCAAGTTGCATAGCCTTTTTCCATTTCTCTCAATCAGGCCTATGTTGGCATTCTGATACGGACCTTGGATCTGGATCATCTTTTTCATGATCGATCTCTTTAGATACAGAAAAAGAGAATATTCCATTATCATCATTGATTTCATCTCTATACCATAACATTCTATTTTGGGCATAGTTAATAGAAACCTCATATTTTTATGTATCATCCTAAAGATTTTTCTCTTTATTTGGTTCTTCTTGAACCTTTTCATCTCCCATTTTCTTTTTCTTTCGGGGATTTTTATCTTTAGAGCCCATTGGCCTCCCCCTTTTCAATTGAACCTTAGGTTCATTAGCTTTGCTTCCATCAAGTTCCTCTCTAGGAATTTCAACTCTTGATGGTGCATTTGCAGCGGGGATATATGGCTTTGTCACCCTTATTGTATCTATGAACGCATCTGGTAATTGATTTGCCAAATTTTGTAAATGTACAATTTTCTGAACTTCCAACTCACGTTGATTTGTAGGGGAATCAAGATATATCAAAGATGGTGTATACCATGTAATATTTTTTGGTACTTGTTTAATTCCTCCCCCTAATGCTGGAAATTCATCTTCATTAAAATGGCAATCGACAAAACGTGCCGTAAACATATCACCAGTTTGCGGTTCAAGATATCAAATTATACTCAGTGATGCATAACCGACATATATGCCCAATCTCCTTTGTGGCCCCATTTTTGTTCTTTGCGGTGGGGCTATAGGAACATAAACCGCAGATCCAAAAATACGGAGATAGGATATGTTTGGCTCTTGGCCAGATGCTAATTGTAAAGGGGAATAGTTATTATATGCGCTTGGTCATATTTGGACCAATGCCGCAGCATGCAATATAGCATGACCCCATATAGAAATTGGGAGTTTTGTTCTCAATATTAACGGTCTAGCAATGAGTTGTAGCCGTTTAATCAAAGATTCAGCCATGCCATTTTGTGTATGAACATGAGGAACCGGATGCTCCACATCGATTCCTATTGACATACAATAGTCATTGAAAGCTTGTGAAGTGAATTCACCGGCGTTATCAAGCCTGACTTTCTTTATGGCATAATCAGGGAATTGAACTTTCAACCTGATTATTTGGGCAATTAATTTTGCGAAGGCCGTGTTTCTTGTTGTCAATAGACACACATTTTACCATCTACTAGATGCGTCAATCATTACCATAAAATAACGAAATGGCCCGCATGAAGGGTGTATAGGTCCACATATATCACCATGTATTCTCTCTAAGAACAATGGTGATTCATTCCCAATTTTGGCTGGCGATGGCCGAATTATGAGTTTTCCTTGAGAACACGCATCACATGAAAACTCATCAGATCTAAAATTCTTTTCGTTCTTCAATGGATGACCATTGGAATTTTGCACAATTTTTCGCATCATGACTGAACCAGGATGTCCAAGTCTTTCATGCCATATCTTAAATGTACTAGTAAACTTAGAGTTTACTGTAACATAAGATGCAAAATTATTTATTTTTGTGCAATACAATCCAGAGGATAACATTGGCAATTCTTCCAATATATGTTTCTCCTCAGATGTTATGCAAAGATAGTCAGTGCTATTCTTATTTAGAGTCTCTATATGATATCCATTTCTTCGGATATCTCTGAAACTAATTAAATTTCTATGAGACTTGGGGCAATATAATGCATCAATTTCAAATTTTGTTCCCCTTGGCATTGAAAAACTGGCTTTTCCAGAGCCTATAATAATCTTTGCATTACCACATATAGTGCTCACGCTTCTAGCAGAGTCTTTTATTTTGAGAGAGGAGAAATATTTTTTCTCTTTAAGTATTGAGTGCGTTGTAGCACTGTCTGCTAGACACATATCTCCATCCTTAATCTCAAAATTTGACATTTTCTGAGATAAAATATTTATAAAAGAAACATTAATAAAATAACATAAAGTCTTACAAAAAAAGCTTATCATATATTACAATAAAACTATTATCCAAAAAGACTTTTTATAAACATAAAGTACATATCAAACTATGACAAAGCATATCATGGCATATAGGCCTTATTCGCATGATTTTCCGTTTTCATTATCAACGAGGAAATCTGTTATATCAAGATGGGGTTCATCGTTTAGGCCATGGAAAGAAGGTCCAGCTTCATCAGAGATGAGGTTGGTCTCAACATTCCTTTCTTTTGCCTGTTGAGATGCTTGATACAGATCGGCCAAATGTTTTGGAATACGACAGGTCTGATACCAATGTCCTTTCATACCGCATCTGTAACAAGTACTTTCACCTTGTTTCTTTATAACGCGACCAACATTATTGATTTGAAGATGCTTGTTGGTTTTTCTTGCGTTGAAGTCATTAGGAGAGAAACCTCTTCTTTTTCCTCGTCCACGACCTTCTCCACGACCACCTCCACGACCATGACCACGGCCTCGACCGCGTCCGCGTCCACGTCCTTGTCCTTGCCAATTATTATAGCTGGATGTAGCAACATTTACTTCTGAAAGTGGAGCTGATCCAGTTGGACGAGTTTGATGATTTATCATCACGAGCTCATTATTTTGTTCAGCAACATGCAAAACTTGCATTAATTCAGAATATCGAGTATACCCTCTTTCTCGATATTGTTGCTGTAGGAGTACATTTGAAGGATGGAAAGTTTGGAATGTTTTCTCGATCATATCATAATCGGAAACTTCTTCTCCGCAGAGAGCCATCCTTGAAGTGATTCCGAACAAAGCGGAATTGTACTCACTTACACTTTTGTAATCCTGAAACCTCAGGTTTAGCCATTCATGTTTGGCTTTTGGTAAGATCACATACTTTTGGTGATCAAACTTATCCTTGAGCGCGATCCAGAGATCTGCAGGATTTTCTCTCGTGATGTATTCATTTTTTAAACCATCGTGGAGATGATGACGCAAGAACATCATGGTTCTTGCTTTTTCCTCTTCTAACCCCGTTTCTGACGGATCGATGGTTTTGAGAAGCCCATTCCCTTTCAGATAGAATTTTACATCTAATGCCCATGTCATATAATGTTTCCCAGAGACATCAAGGGCGGCTAATTCAAGCTTTGCCAAGTTTGACATGATTGCTATATAAATAATAAAATAAATTTGTTAAATATACAATTTTATGAAATTATTTTGTAAAATCTTGTTTTAGCAATAAATCTAAACTATAAAACAAAATTATAAGCTATATAATAAATTCATAAATTAAAATAATCATTTTAGGAGGCATAGCCTTCCATATAATTAAAATATATAGATCTGAACATATGATCAAGGAGGCAAAGCGTACCATAATGATCAAGAATGTAGATCTAAATGATCAAGGAGGCAGAGCCTACCATTATGATCAAAAACTATGAATAAACTTTTACTCTATAAATAATACATATTGTAATGTGCATATAAACTAATCAAATCAAATTGGATTTAAACAAACTTACATACCTTGAATGTTACTACAAACTAATGATGATGGATCGGGAGACGATTGTGCTGATAACGTGTTGCGAAACCACTATATAATGGTGTATGAGATAGGAGAAACAAAGAGTAATAGAAGAGAAGAGAGGAATGTAAAGAGTACAAGAAATAATAAAGAGAGGGAGAGAGAGGAGCAGCCGAGAGAGAGAGAGGTTTTTGAGAGACAACTTCTATATTTCTTACACTCTTACACAACCCCATTAAGCACTAACACTTCTTCCTATTTATAGTGAAGTAAACAAAACATGAGTCACCTATTCTTTAGTTTTGGTAATGACAAGTGGAAGTTGGCGTAATATTACACTAACAAGTGTCATGACATGTGTCTTGTGATGGAATAATCACACTTGTGTTTTACAATAATAAGTGCTTTATCAAACTGACATAAATATCATAATTTTTTTTCAAACATAATTGTCACATAAATAAACTACTCTTCATCATTTTCGCTCATGTCATTATCAAATAAGTTTTGTCAAGGAAGAGGTTGAAATGTCGATGCGTTGTTTTGTCCAAAAGTGTTAAATAGTCCCACTACTCCTGATGTTTGAAACATTTGACCAGTTGGTGAATTATTGAGAAACCCTAGACTCGGGGATCCTACTCGTGTCTTGGTGTATAACGTGAAAAGCCTAACCTTGGAGATCCAAAACTTGATCCTGGAGAATATCGACCAATCCCTATACTCGGAGATCCTACTTGTGATCTTGGATTTGCTCGTTTCTTAACATTTATTGGTGCCAAAAAATGTCGAAAACCAGTAAGTAGGTGGATCAATTGATATACTTGGAGTTCTTTGGCTTGTATGCGTAGACTTACTGCCTGCAGATGATGGATCAGATGATCGAGGTGTAGACGATCCACTTGGTGGGCGAGTGGTTCCTATATGTTCACCATGTCTTGTAAATCCTGTTAGAGACTCCATTAACAATATCCTATCCTCATTGGTCTTAAACCGAGTTGATGACATCCAGTAATTACGCCAAAAGAGATCAGTCTTCAGAAGTTGGAGGCATTGAATGTAGAAATCATTGTATCTTGGAATATCTAATGACTCAAGTATCTCGACCGCCTTTTCAAACTCGGTATAATCTTTGCGGTCAAAGGCACCATGGCGTAGTCGTTCACAGGTTTCCCTTTGAAAGTCTCTAATGGACGACATTGTCTCTTGGATGGTCGATTCAAAATTTTGCCTTCTACGCGGTTCTCGTGTTTTGCTAGGTCCCCTTGACCCAGTTCTTTGGCTAGATGATGGGTCAGCTCTTGAATCTTGTCTCCCACTACGATCAGGTATATGAATTGGTGACTGTGATTTGGTAGCCTCACGTGAGAATTCATATGACGGTTGTGAATCATCATAAATGTTCACATGATACGTCTCCTTGTTTTGTTGAGTTTCTGGAATCTCATTTGGCTCCGAACCATCATCGTTATCACCGTCATGTGACTGTTCATTTAGAATTTCAGCTCTTCTTTGTTGCACAAAATACTGACGCTGCGAACCCACATCTAAGACAGCAAAACAACGAGACTTGGTTTCCTAATCTTTTGGTGGTTCTCAGTTCAGACGTGCAAGTCTGCTAAACTCCTAAAATCAAAAATATGTATAAGAAATTTTTCTATAAATTTTTAATCTTAATAATTATTGGAAATAAATAAGGACCTGTTCACGATCTTTCCACCATCGATCCATCTTCTGCCATAATCTTTCTGGTAATATTATCAACTGAAATTACAGTATAACGTTGTAGTTGCTTCCAAAGCTTGAACTCTTTCTTCCATTGATCAATTTTATTTCTCATTGTCTCACATACTAAACTTTCACCGTAGATTTCGTTGAACTTACGAACTATAAATGCTCTACCCGGTTGGCCAGGATCTTTAAACCTATATTGATGCATTCCTAATGCTTCATTGTATAGGTTAAGTAGCGTTTTCTCTTCATCAAGAGACCACCGACGTTCAACTCTCTGCATATATATATATATATATATATATATATCATTAATTCTAATTGTTGTTTTTGATATTAGATATGTCATATTTTGAAAAGTTTTAACTTTAATTTTTCATTTTAGCTACATTAACTTAAAATATTATCATAGATATGCATCAATTATTTAATATTATGTTATCAATATTTTAATTTATGAAATTGTAAACTAATTATAGATGAAAATTCGCAATTATTAACTTATTTATATATTTATATATATATCATTAATTCTCATTGTTGTTTTTTAATATTAGATATGTTATATTTTGAAAAGTTTTAACTCTAGTTTTTCATTTTAGCTACATTAACTTAAAATATTATTAGAGATATGCATCAATTATTTAATATTATGTTATCAATATTTTAATTTATGAAATTGTAAACTAATTATAGATGAAAATATACAATAATTAACTCATTTATATATATATCATTAATTCTAATTGTTGTTTTTTTAATATTCGATATGTTATATTTTGAAAAGTTTTAACTCTAGTTTTTCATTTTAGCTACATTAACTTAAAATATTATTAGAGATATGCATCAATTATTAAATATTATGTTATCAATATTTTAATTTATGAAATTATAAAGAAATATACAATAATTAACTTATTTAAATTTCAAAAATACATAATTTTTTTTAATTTTAATATTGAAGCTAGATATGTCATATTTTTAATTAAAAATGAAACTTTATTAATCCGTATTAGTTATATTTGTTATAATATTTTTTGAACCATTAATCATTATTTGACAATATTTTAAAATTATAAACTGAGTAAAAATAAAAATAATTCTTAACTTATAAACTATTGATACATAAATATTCACAATAGGCTAGTATAAAGCATTTATCTATCATAAAATAAGCTAACAAGCTTTAAGTTTTATGAAAAAAATTATTAAAAATATATTTTTTGTTAGAAATTTACCCGTATTCGTGTAGAAGAGATTCAGTGTTTGTATTTCTTCTCCTAGAAGAGATCACTATAAGGAAGCAAAAAAAAAAACAGTTAATCGATAAGTGAATATATATGATAAACTTACATGATTTGAATATATATTATTTACCGTGATGAATGCTAGAACTTTTTCTATATATAACAAGCTGAACAAACAATAAAAATGTTTAGAGGATTTTTTTTGTGTATTTTTTAGTTTGTAGTGAAATTTTGTAGCAAAAGCTGAGAGTAGATGGTGTAAGTTTGGCTCCTCCGGATTGTAAAGACCAAATATGAGAAAAAATAAATTTAAAAGAGAAAAAAGAAATAATTTGATTGGTTGTCAGAAAGCAGACCACTTTTCTGTGGACTGGACCACTCCTCTTGTGTGCATGGACTGCTTCGAACTGCGTTCCTTCTCTTTGTTCTGTCTGCTTTTACTTTTTCAAATTTTTAATATATATATTTTTAGTCCACTTTACTGAAGTCAGAAGCTGAATGGTAAATAAAGTGTGGACAAAACCACAAACGGACAAAACCGTGGAGTCGGTGGTAACCATTCACGACCTTAGAGAGTTAGAGATTTGAAATCGAACTAGACTTTACATCAAGATGAACATGTAGATGCTATGGGTATGAAACCAATAACAAAGTCTTCCTTCATACTTTGTTGGTACCTTCATCTGAATGGTATTAAATTGATTTCTCGTACATTTGTTGATGATATTGGCAAATTTGGAGTAACAATAATTAATAGATCTTAAGTATAGTATAATATACGTTTTGGTATATCAAACTGCTAAACTAAAAAATGTTTAAATCTTAAATTTATAGCCATTTACTAGATTGTAGGCTTGTAATTGTAGCTGCAAGAATTTAAATGAATAAAAGTAAGACAGTCTTATTTACACTCAACATAAAATTATGAAGCATGCATGAAGTGTATGAACTGTTTAAGTTTGATACAAAGGCCAAAGTGAAACAAGACCAACGGTAATCAATAAACTTTACAAACCATATCCAGCTAATTCTAATTGTTGTTTTTGATATTAGATATATCATATTTTGAAAAGTTTTAACTTTAGTTTTTCATTTTAGCTACATTAACTTAAAATATTATTAGAGATATGCATCAATTATTTAATATTATGTTATCAATATTTTAATTTATGAAATTGTAAACTAATTATAGATGAAAATTCACAATAATTAACTCATATATATATATATATCATTAATTCTCATTGTTTTTTTTTAATATTAGATATGTTATATTTTGAAAAGTTTGAACTCTAGTTTTTCATTTTAGCTACATTAACTTAAAATATTATTAGAGATATGCATCAATTATTTAATATTATGTTATCAATATTTTAATTTATGAAACTGTAAACTAATTATAGATGAAAATATACAATAACTAACTCATATATATATATATATATATATATATCATTAACTCTAATTGTTGTTTTTGAATATTAGATATGTTATATTTTGAGAAGTTTTAACTCTAGTTTTTCATTTTAGCTATATTAACTTAAAATATTATTAGAGATATGCATCAATTATTTAATATTATGTTATCAATATTTTAATTTATGAAATTGTAAAGAAATATACAATAATTAACTCATTTAAATTTCAAAAAATACATTTTTTTTAATTTTAATACTGAAGCTAGATATGTCATATTTTTAATAAAAAATGAAAATTTATTAATCCGTATTAGTTATATTTATTATAATATTTTTTGAACCATTAATCAATTATTTGACAATATTTTAAAATTATAAATTGAGTAAAAAAATAAATAATTCTTAACTTATAAACTATTGATACATAAATATTCACAATAGGCTAGTATAAAGCATTTATCTATCATAAAATAAGCTAACAAGCTTTAAGTTTTATGAAAAAAATTATTAAATTTTTTTTTTATAGAAATTTACCCGTATTCGTGTAGAAGGTTGAGATCCAGTGTTTGTATTTCTTCTCCTAGAAGACATCACTATAATGAAGCAAAAAAAAAACAGTTAATCGATAAGTGAATATATATGATAAACTTACATGATTTGAATATATATTATTTACCTTGATGAATGCTAGAACTTTTTTTTATATAACAAGCTGAACAAACAATAAAAATGTTAAAGGATTTTTTTTGTGTATTTTTTAGTTTGTAGTGAAATTTTGTAACAAAAGATGAGAGTAGATGGTGTAGGTTTGGTTCCTTCCGATTATAAAGACCAAATATGAGAAAAAAAATAAATTTAAAAGAAAAAAAGAAAAAAAATTGATTGGTTGTCAAAAAGCAGACCACTTTTCTGTGGACTGGACCACTCATCTTGTGTGCATGGAGCCATGGACTGCTTCCAACTGTGTTCCTTCTCTTTTTCTGTTCGCTTTTACTTTTTCAAATTTTTAATATATATATTTTTTAGTCCACTTTACTAAGGTTAGAAGCTGAATAGTAAATAAAGTGTGGACAAAACCACAAACGGACAAAACCGCGGAGTCCGTGGTAACCATTCACGACTTTAGAGAGTTGAGAGATTTGAAATCGAACTAGACTTTACATCAAGATGAACATGTAGATGCTATGGGTATGAAACCAATAACAAAGTCTTCCTTCATAATTTGTTGGTACCTTCATCTGAATGGTATTTAAATTGATTTCTCGTACATTTGTCGATGATACCGGCAAATTTGGAGTAACGATAATTAATAGATCTTAAGTATAGTATAATATACGTTTTGGTATATCAAACTGCTAAACTAAAAAATGTTTAAATCTTAAATTTATAGCCATTTACTAGATTGTAGGCTTGTAGTTGTAGCTGCGAGAATTTAAATGAATAAAAGTAAGACACTCTTATTTACACTCAACATAATTTTTTTTTTTTTTTTTCCAAATAACTTTCATTTCATATCTTGTTTTCCAGAGAGAGACATCGGAACATACATTAGTGCCTCCTATATAAGTAACACCTACAACAAAAAAAGTACAAGAAAGAAAGGCAATCTAACAAATGATCACCACCAGAGCTCGTTAGACTTGAAACAATCAAAACCAAGTAACTAAGCTGTGTCTCGTGGATCCTGAGAAATAAAACATGGGACTTGAGATCTTGAGAAGGGCTCCAAGCGACTTCGGGTTATAACCTTGGTCTCGTTAATCAATACGCCCGGGGGACGGGAAACCGCATTGTGTAACCTTGAATTTCTCTCCTTCCAGAGTAGATAAACGACAGCTTGAAAGGCCAATCGTAATATCAATGCCACATTCTGATCTGCACAAGGATTCTTCAACCATATTAGTCCTTCAGGAAACAATATGGGAGGAGAAACCTCAGCCCTTGAGTAAAAATATCTCCACACTTCTGCTGAGTAGTCACAATCAAAGAATAAATGCTGCCTACATTCATCTTGTTGAGCACATAATAAACACAAAGATGGGACTGCCAATCCCCATCCTATAAGGCGATCCCTCGTATGAAGTCGATGTCTTGCCACAATCCAAGTAATGAAGGCATGTTTTGGTATCCTGCCCTTGAACCACACTGACTCATACCAATCCACTCTTTGCCCTCGGGGGTGCAGATACTCCCAAACTTTTGCTGTAGAGAACCTGCTAGAGGCCTCTGCATCACCAACTTTCCACAAAAAATGATCATCCTGCCCATCCACCTCCATGTTCACGACAGATGGGTCCGGAAGACAAGCCTTTACCAGCAAAATTATAGGATTCCTGCTACGACTTCCTGAAATCCACCAATTACCATTTCTGAATGCATCCGCCACAGTTGCATTCTTGGAAAGGCCCGTAACCGCCGGTCCTCTCTCACCTGCCAACTCCAGTAATAGCCCCAGACCCGTCCAGTTATCACTCTAGAAGTTGTAAGTAATACCTGTGCCCAATCTGCACACTATGAACTGTCTGGCCAGAGGACGTAGCTTGCATATGTTCTTCCATACCCAGCTACCAGAGGTGATATGCTCCATATGTTCTTCCATACCCAACATAAAATTATGAAGCATGCATGAAGTGTATGAACTGTTTAAGTTTGATACAAAGGCCAAAGTGAAACAAGACCAACGGTAATCAATAAACTGGAGAATACGAGTAAGAAAAACAACAAAAAGTCAAGAACTAGGAATCTGCACAGTTGAAGTTAAAGGGAACATGGTTTCGAGGAACAAGCGTGCACTTAAGAGGATGAGCCATGGTCAACGTTATTTTTCCAACAGCTTCATCCATGTTGACCTTATCTCCTTTGATCTTCCAGTCAAAGCATTGCAACATCACTCCAATCGCGGTTCCTACAGAGACATAAGCTAGATTTGCTCCAGGACAGCCTCTCCTTCCGCTCCCGACAGAAATGAATTTTAGGAGCTCTTCTTTTATCTCTTCCTTTTGGTTTGATATTGAAGAATCAAGAAACCTCTCTGGTTTAAACTCCAGCGGATCTTCCCAGTTAGCAGGATCTCTCATTATGGCATAACCATTAACAATAAGTTTTGTCTTCTCCGGTATATAAAAGCCTCCGATATCACACCCTTCTTGAAACGTCCTTCCCAAAAGAGGGGCCGGAGGGTGCAATCTTATCCCTTCTTTAACGGTTGCTTGCAAGTAAGGGAGGTTCGGTAGATCCGTTTATTGAATCAACCTTGTCTTCCCTACGACAGAATCAATCTCTTCTTTCAATTTCTCAAGAATGTAAGAGTTGTTCATGATCTCCCCCATGATCCATTGTATAGTGTACGTCGAAGAGTCAGTGGCTGCAATCAAAAGATCCTGCAATAGCATACGTCTCTTAGTCAAGGAAAAATACAATGGTACGTGTTCGCTTGGGTTCTCAAATGAGGGAAACATTTACCACAAACAAGGACTTGATATGGTTTCTAGTGATCTTATACTCTGCGTTTTCGTCTCCACAAGCTTCCAACAAGACATCCATCATGTCAGAACCTTGATGATGCTCCTCTAGTACTGTCTCTTCGTATTCCACAAGAATCTTTTCCAACACCTCGTCAAACTTGTGAGAAACATTCATTAACTCCTTTCGAACAGAGAGATCCCTAGCTTCTTAAGCGGTTTGTGCAAGATGGCCGCTAAGAAAAGTTTCTTCGTCAAGGCATATGACTTGGTCACCAAGCCTCTGATACACTCTGCTTCACCGTCTTCTTCTGAACAAATTCTCCCCATAATTATCTTGCAGATGCTGTTGTTAACTAGCTTCATAGCTTCCTCGACAATATCAACACTCTCCTTCTTCATCGATTTATCTAATAGGTTTAAGTAAAACCGCTCTAACTCTTTTGCACGGACGCCTTGTGATCTCTCGATTGCTTGAGGTCCAAGGAGCTTGGTGACGACAAGCTTCTTCATGAACTTCCAGTGATCTCCGTAAGGTGCTGTGAAGATGCCGAGAGAACTGAAGATGAGAAACCCCTCGTTCATAGGGAAGTTGCGAGAGGAAACGTTTACGTCTTGCGACCTAAAGATCTCATAGGCTATTGAGGAAGAAGAAACGAGCACTATGGGGACATTGAAGACACGGAGATAAAGCAGAGGTCCATACTTGGAGGAGAGTTTCTGTAAAGATTTGTGGATTAGAAGAGAGAGGAAAAGGTGAAGATGGCCAATGACCGGTAGAGATGGAGGGCTCGGAGGCAAATTGAAGCCATTCTTTGGTTTCTTGAAGAAGAGAGAGTAACACAAGAATGAAAGGAGACAGAGGAGGATTATGGTGAAACAGTTTTGGAAGTCAACGCTCATTATTGCTCCCATTGTTACTCAAACTGAAAAGGAAATGAGATGAAACAGAGTACTGTTTAGGGTTTGGGGTTTAGGGTTTAGGGTTTAGGATAATGAACGGTCTCATGCTTAGTTTTTTAGGAGATATGATGAGGTTAAAATTGTTTGATAGTTAACAACGATTGTTTCACCAAAACACAAGTAGTTTTTAGTGGGCGTGTATAACTCATCATCCATGTGGATTTGATTTTAGAATAAATATCCATATAAGTATCCCCAAATAAGACATTAGTATCCACAAATATGTATCCACATAATAAGACATTTTTAGCATCCACATAACAATTAACAAATAATATTCAACTATAACTGGATAATTAGGTATTCATATATTTTTCTCTAATCATCCAAAAGTAAGTATTCATCTACATATGCTAACCATCCACATAATAGCGAACAATTATTCAAATATAAATAGATAATGTATAACTAATCAGTATCCATAGCACCTCATCCACATGATGGCATCAAATTTTCATTATACAAACCTAGTTTTTAAGACACAAATACAATCCGCTCCATACAAATTAATGGACACCAATTTTGTAAAGAATGTTGTCCACATAAACAATATATAATGGATAGTTTTTGGTTTAGAGTTTAGGATATGATATGATGAACGGTTTCATGCTTAGGTTTTTTGGGGATATGATGAGGTTAACATATTATGATAGTTAACAATGACTACTTCACCAAAACATAAGTAGTTTTTTAGTGCACGTGTATAACTCATCGTCTATGTGGACTTGATTTTAGAATAAGTATAGTATCCACATAATAAGAAATTTTTAGCATCCACATAACAATCAACAAATATTCAACTATAACTGCATAATATGTATTATAATTATTCATTTTAAATATAGTAAAATTGATCTCAAAATGTAGAAAAAATAAAATTATAATTAATGATAAAAAAAAATAAAAAAAATATGTCATAATAATTAAATAAAGTGATTACAAAGAGTGTAGGAGAAAAAAAAAGTGAAGAATAGAAAAAGAAAATGTGATGAAGGTTATAACTCAACTTATATGATGAAGGTTAAAATAGTCTAGAAATTATGTAAAGTTGGAAAAAAGTGTCCCATGGACAAAAAGTATGTCAAATGAACATACTTTCATAGAAAGTGTGTCTCAATGCAAATCTCCCATTATAATATGACAATTCTTAAAGTCTTTGTTTATAGAAGAACATGGAAGAACAGACAGATGGAATCATTTCTTTTGAATAATACTTTAACTACTCTCATGTTCAAATCATTAATTAATAAATTTGTAGTCTCTCTTCCAAATTGACTAGACATATTCGAATATCGGAAAATAGGTCGGAAACGGATAATTTGAAACTTCAATTAATAGGACATGAAATTTTGGATAAAATGATGAATTTGGATAGCTAAAATCATTATCTAAACTTTCAAAGATTGAATAATAGCCAACTTTTGAACCGGTATTTTGGGAAACTCCAATATTTTTAAAAAAATTCTGATAATTTTGGAAAAAGAAAACTTTAAATAATTTTTTGTGAGAGAAATACAAAATTTTTGTCCCAAATCTGTTGAAATATATTAATTTTCTTAAACAAAACAACAAAACTAGGGGTGACTACATAACCACTAGGGGCTACTAACATCTAATATAATAAAGTAGGGTTACACCCTCTAAGAAACTTTGGGTCTGAATGGTAACCGCGTATTTGGTTGTGCGGAGAAAGCGGTTTGATAGTACGGCACGAGTCAACTGCGGTTCGTGCGGGAGAAAAGTATTTGCGGGACAAGTACGGTTTATGCAAAATAAGCGGTTCAAAATAAAGTTTGATTGGTAAAAACACTATTTGCGGTATTTAAAAATATGTGAATGGTAAAATAGATAAAAGTAGTGGGAATAATATATATTAACATACAAACTGGATTTATTAATCAACTAAATCAATCTTTATAATTTGAAATCCATTAAATCATTTAAGAAACTGAATCTATAACATTTACATCATCATTATAATTTAGAATCCATTACTTTATTTAATAAATGTGTTTTTGTATTACACCATCTAACAAATACATTGTAAACCAATGTCATCTCATAGTGTTTGAAAAATTGATTATATACATATATATAAATGAGAGAGGAGAGGTATATAGAAGATAGAAGAGTCTTTATTTCCATTTATTACTGCATTAGTATATTTTTAAAAAGTAATATAAATATATATATATATACACTGCTTTGGATATTTTAATAATTCTATTACCTGCGTTATTCACAAAACCGCTGGGTAAAACATGTGTTTCTTTGGAATAGCAGTTCAGTGCATTATCCAACAGGTAATCTGCGATCTCTTCTTTTTTAAAAAAAAACATAAATTTGAAAAAATGTTTTGATTGGTGTCAAAGTGCGGTTTTGTAAAAAAAAAAAGTGAAAACCGCTTCTTTAATGCTTCCAATCACTACCTCATATCTATATGCCACGTGACACCTCTGAATCTTCTGTTTTTTTTTTTAATAATGGTTTATCTCATGTTTAAGCTATTGATAATAGACTGTAAATCATTATGGGCCCCCGAATTTTGTCGACTTCTCAAAGAAAAACCGACAGAATCTCTGAATTCTGACTTTTCCTCTTCCTCGCCTCTCTCTCTTCCCCACCCCTTCCCCTTATCTGTTCAATTCCGCAAGATTTCGAATCAGCCGAGTCGAAGGGAATCCCGACATCTCCATTCTTCCACAGCTTGACATATGGCTACTGTAAAACCGACACCTGTCCAAAAAACTTATTCACCAAAATTTTAACTAAACTACCAAGAAAGCACATTTAATCAAATACATATAACTCACATTTTAAATATAAAACTAAAAAAAATAAATTCAATTAATCCACAAATAAGATATTTAATCATACACTTTAAAATTAAACTTTCTTATATAACAAAGTAGGATACCTCCTAAAACTTTCTTTCACAACTACTGTAAAACTGACACTTGTCCAAAAAACTTATTCACCAAAAAATTAACTAAACTACCAATAAAACATATTTAATCAAATAAATATAACTCACACTTTATAAATGTAAAAATAAAAAAATAAATTTTCAATTAATCCAAAAATAAGACATTTAATCATACACTTTAAAATTAAGCTTTACTATAAACCTAAAAAAAAATTTCAATTAAACCATAAGTAAAACACTTTTTTTTTTTAACACCTCATTCATTCATTGATTCAGAATCTTGTACAAGAGTTGATACATTAGAGATACACCAACACTAAGTAAATCAAAATACATATCCACAAATACATAAACAATCAATAAAAAAAAACGATAGAGAAGTGAATTTCCACGATGCTTTGGAAACCGAAACCTTACTCGCCAACAGATTAATAAATCTGTTTCTTTCCTTCTCTAGAATCAATCCCAAAGTTATGAGATCGTCGTTCTTGACTATCTTCTCACGGAAGAAACTCCACAGTCGTCTAATATTACTGATGATACTCAATATCTTCTCTTGCATTAATTCTTCGATTCTCCGTAAGTTTGCTATGCCTGGATCCCAAATTCGCCGATCGATATGCCATAAATCTCTTTCAACTTTATACTCAATCCCTTTCAGTAAACGGGATGATGGATATTGGGCATCATGAAAAATAGGGAAATCTTTAACGGAGATAACGGGCTCGTCGTATGTTGAATCAAGTAACCAAAGAATTCTAACGAACCAAGAATGAATTACCTCCCTAAAGAGAGGAAGATGCTGGAAACAATTGCGTTTCCACTTTCTAAAAGAAAAATCCCAAATTGAGATTACATAAACTATTTGCTAAAGAGAACTCGAAATGGTACCTCCTGCTTCACGGTTTGGCAACAATTTTGCATGGAACTGATAATCAATTGTGAACATGAACACAAACGCTACCACAATGCGAAAGAAGGAGATAGATCGGAAACAAATCCGATATAAGCGAGTGTCTTCCATGGCAATTATTAAAAACAGAAGATGAAAACATACTAAAAAACAAAGAAGAACCACCGGCAAGCAGTGGCGGATCTAGCCAAACTTGACACCAGGTGCAAAAAACTATAAAAGTGGAACATAGAGGGTGTCGAACCCAAGACCTCAAAATCTAATCTGGTGCACTCTTACCATTAGGCCGGCGGCCTGTCAAAGGCAATGAAGAAAACGGTTTTATTAGATCCCCTTTTGTGTCACTGGAGAGAGTTTAAGGTTTTTATTTTATTTTGGAAACTTAGTCTAGATTTTAATCAAATCTAAGTAAAACACATTTTATCTTATACATTTAACTCACAATTTAATATAAAACTGAAAAAAAACATTTTCAATCAAACCACAAATGAAACACATTCAATCATTTAAATTTTACTCACCCTTTAATATAAAGCTAAAAAGGTTCAATCAAAACAATAAATAAAACACATTTGATCATATACATTTAACTCACACTTTAAGAGGGGGTTATTGGTTCTATGATTTTAATGGATTTGGAAATCCAGACAAAAATCATGTGTTATTCAATCATTGATTTTAAAATACTTATCAAAATGATGTGTTATTGGTTCTATGATTTACAAATACTTGTTAAAATCCCATGTTATTCATTTAATGATTTGTTTTTGGATTTCAAAATCCACATTATGTTTTAAATGGATTTGTATGGATTTGAAAGTGTAAAATAGAAGGATTCAAATCCAAGGATAAAACATGTTATTTCAAAATCCATGTGTTTTGATTTCTAGAATTTACAATTCCATATGAATTTAGAAATCACCCATCCAATAACACCCCCTAATATTACAACTGAAATAAAATAAAAATATTTCCAACATAACCATAAATAAAACACATTTTGTCATATGAAACTAAAAAACTATTTCTAATGAAACACCAAATAAAATACATTCAAACATATAAATTTAACTCACACTTTAATATAAAATTGATAAAAAAATTTCCAATTAAACCATACATAAAACACTTTTAATAATAGAAATTTCACTCACACTTTAATATAAATCTAAAATAAAATTAAAAAAATTCAATCAAAACATAAATAAAACACATTTAATCATATACATCTAACTCACACTTCGATATTAAAAATGAACTAAAAATAAATTTGCATTAACTTTATTTCTCCACTCAATTTTATTCAACACACAATAAATTAGAATTAACTTCCATACTTTTTAGTTTCTAAACTGTAACTCTCATCACTTCCCATCCTATAATACTCATTTTCATTCTCTCATTCTCTTTCACTTCATCTTAGATATTATGCATTTTTGTGTTTTTTTGTTGGTTGGTTGGTTAGTTATTGTTGTATGTGTTAAAAAAACAAATTATATATTATTTTAAAAGTTTGATTATAGATTGAAATCAAACTTTAATATAAAACTAAAAAGATATTTCCAATTAAACCATAAATTAAACAAATTTTGTCATTGAACAAATTTTTTTTTCAAATAAACCACAAATAAAACACATTTAATTTAACTCATGACTTAATATAGAAAACAATCTCCAATTAAATCACAAATAAAACACTTTAATCATAGAAGTTTAACTCACACTTTAATATAAAGCACAAAAACAAAAATTCAATCAAACCATAAATAAAACAGATTTAATCATATACATTTAACTCACTCTTTAATATAAAAACTGAAATAAAATAAATTTTCATTAACTATATTTCTCTATTCAATTTTATTCAACATATAATAAATTACAATTAACTCCCATACTTTTTGTTTCTAAATTGTAACTCCCATGAATTCCCATCCTATGAATACTCATTTTCTCATTCTCTTTCACTCATTATTAAATATTATACATTTTTTTGTGTTTTTTGTTGGTTGGTTGTTATTGTTGTATGTGACAAAAAAAACAAAATTTAATATTATTAGAAAAGGTTAATTCTAAATTTTAACTTTAGATACTATATGATATGTATCTTACATTTTTTTTTGAAGATACATTTCTATTGTCCTTAAAACAAACATTTTCAAAATCAACCTATTACAACTTACATACAACTTTTTTTTTTTTTTTTTTTGTCAAACCCAAAAGTGGGAGCTGATTAATTAAATCGGAAATGGTAAAGGTATAAACCGATCTGAGGGCTGATTTTGCCAGTTCATCAGCTTGATAATTGTCTTTTCGACTTACAAAGGAGAAAGAAATTTCCTCAAATGAAAGAGATAAGGTCAGGATGTCATGAAGAATCCCGTAGAGCTCCCTCGATGGAGTCTCCGAAACGATGGCTTTGATCAACAGTTGTGAATCTGATGCCAGAGAGAGTTTTTGGAAGCCTAGATCTAGGGCTTGTTGTATTGCCAAGTATACTGCAGTCGCTTCGGCCAAGATTGGAGATGCGACGTTTGGAGCTGTTGCTTTGTTCTGCAATACCGATGATGCTGAATGGTTGATAAAGATCCATCCGAATCCCGCCTCCTGTGATTCCGCTCTCCATGCCGCATCTGTGAAGCAGGAGATAGTATCCATTCTAATCGCTGCCTGATGGGGTTCTCTTTGGGATTGCGGAGGTGGGGGATGCTGAATTTGAGCTGAGATCCACTCTCTTGCACTGATGATGGCCTGGGAAACTACTTCTCGAGGTAGGATTTGCTTTTTCTCAAACAGTTTTTTGTTTCGGGCAGTCCAAATATTCCATAAGATCCAAGGGGACAGAGGCTCCTTTCCAACACCCACCGGAGGGAGGTTGATTCCCAAGTTTACTAATTTGAGTCCCTGCTGCAGGGAAGTAATGCGAGCAGGTGTAATCGTGGTTTTATATGGAGTTTGATCCCATACCTGGACAGCGAAAGAGCAGTGGAATAGTACATGCAGGGTTGATTCCTCTTGGAGGCAGTGAGGACACACAGCAGCTGCATTCACTCCTCGACTCTTTAGATTTTCTCCTACCGGAAGGGTTTCATTTAGAGCTTTCCAGAGGAAGAATTTTATCTTCGAGATACAGTCAAGGTTCCAAACTGCCTTGTACCAGTTAAAAGGATGTGCTATCACTTGTTGTGAAGGGAGAGCATCTTCTTGGTTGGATGCAGCCATATAGCCTGACTTTGTCGTATAAAATTCCTGAATTGGTAAGTAGCCATAAATTGCAGTCTTTGGCTCCTTTTTTGCTTTGTCGGAATGCAAGAATATCCTTTTCATACGCTGGTAACACTTTTTTGATCTCCTCCTGGTTCCAGGTTTTTGTGATGCGGCATATAAGGCTACTGACTCGCAAGTCCATTGCAGACTCTGAAGGTGGTCCCATGGGGATGATTCTCTGCGAGAGAGAAATCCATGGTTCGTACCACATCAGAGTCTCGTTTCCATCTCCGATAGCCTTTCCTAAGTGGGGTTTTAAAAGGTCTCGACCAATGTAGATGCCACGCCAACCATGCGAAGCTGAGTTAGGCACTGAGCGTTCAAGAAAGGGGGTTGTGCTGCAGTATTTCCCAAGTAAAACTCTTGCAAGGAGACACTCTGGTTTTGTCATGATTCCCCATCTCTATGTTGCATGGAAATTCTTTTTTAGGTGCGTTTCCCGTTTCCGAAACGTTTCGGAAACGGAAACTCGTGGAAACTCGGAAACAAGCCATAGAAACACGATTCCTAAAAATCTCTGTTTGGAAACACGATGGAAACTCCGTTTCCGTTTTGGAAACGCGACAGAAAATCTTTTTTTTTTTTAATTTCAAAATTTGATAAATAAATAAATTGAAAATATAAAATTCATGATACATATAATGATAAAAAATATTATATAATTAGTAGTTTAAAAGTTAAAATCCCTAAATATATGGTGATGCTAGTCAAAAAATTTGATTTTGAATTTTTTTTACAGTTTTACTTTTAATTAAACTATTTACAGATTTTGAATTTGTGTTGTTTCAGATTTTTTTTAATATGGTTTTTATGTTTGGAGATTTATTAAATATATATATATAATATATCTATATATAGATACGTTTCCAATTCCTAATTTTTGAAAAAAACCGTTTCCCATTTCCGAAACGTTTTGTTTCCGCGTATCCGTTTCTGTTTCCATGCAACATAGCTCCAGCTAACCTTTGCGAGGAGTGCATCATTGAAGTTTGGTATATCTCTAAAGCCTAAACCGCCTTTTCCTTTGTCTTTTGTGAGTTTTGACCATGCCACCTAACACATCTTTCTATTTTCTTCAGATGAGTCCCACCAGAATCTCGTATGCATTGATTGGATTCTTTTAGCCAAGGAGCCTGGGATCTTAAAACACGATATGGTGTATGTTGGCATCGCAGATAGCACCGACTTCAGCATGGTAGCTTTTCCAGCGGTAGACATTGGTCTTGAGGACCAGCTTTTGGCTCTTTGACGGATTTGGTCAGTGATCAGGTTGAACATATCCTTCTTTTTCTTTCCAAAGGATTCTGGTAGACCCAAATATTTGCCTAAACCTCCTACTCCTTGAATCCCTAGGATTTGCTGGGCTTTCTCCTTTGTTGCTTCTGGAGTTTTTTTTGAGAAGGTAATGGCTGACTTATTTTTATTTATCAATTGTCCTGAGGCAGCTTCATACTTGTGAATAATGTTCATTAGTGTTCTGCAGCTCTCTTGGTCTGACCGACAGAAAAACATCATGTCATCTGCAAAGAGGAGATGGTTCACTCGTGGACTCCCCAATACCACTCTAATACCCGGTAAAGTTCCTTCATCTTAAGCTTTACGACATAACCCTGAAAGGACTTCGCTGCATAAAATGAACAGGTAAGGGTTAACTTGTCCTTGTGCTGCTCCATTGAGTAAAAAGGAGTAGGAAACCGTAGATATACATTGCATTATTCACCTAACCCAAATCGGGTGGAAACCAATTCTCTCCATCACAGACTTAATGAATTCCCACTCTAGCATATCATAGGCTTTACTCATATCTGTCTTCACAGCCATGTAGCATCGTTCTTTCGCTCATGATGTTTTCAAGTAGTGTAGGGTTTCATGTGTAATGAGCACATTGTCAGTGATTGCTCTTTGTGGTACAAAAGCTGATTGATTTTCTGAAATTATCTCATGTAGCACAGGTTGGAGCCGTTTTGCTAGGAGCTTGGAGATGATCTTATAAAGGATGGAGCAGAGAGAAATAGGTCTGTAGTCTACCATTAGCTTTGGACTTTGGACTTTCGGGATCAGTCTTATATGCGTATGATTGATGTTTATGATAGAAGCATCAGAAGAGAAAAAAGTTTGAACCGCAGAGACTATTTGTGATCCAACTGTATCCCAGTGGGACTGGAAAAAACTGGCCGAGAACCCATCCAGACCAGGTGCTTTATCAGCATGAATTGCAAAACAAGCTTTTTTAATTTCCTCAGAAGTTGGGATCCTTATTAGCCTTTCATTTGTTTCTGATGAGATGCAGGGTTGGAGAGCCTCATGGGTGAGTGAGCAGTGATCCCCTTCTCAGGATGTGAAGAGCTTTTGAAAGTAGTCAGAGATTACCAAGAGGATCTTCTCTTCTTCATAGTGAGGTAAGCCATCCTCGTCTTCTACTACCAAGAACTTGTTGATTGCTGCTCTTTCTCTAGTTACCGCATGGAAATAACTAGAATTTTGGTCTCCTAGGGCTAACCAAAGATTTCTATTCCTTTGTTTCCAGAAATCCTCCTCCGCTTTGTAGGCTTTCAACAGGGCAAGGTTTATGTTGGATATACCGATGGGGTTTGAGTCCTGGTCTGTCATTAGCTTTTCCAGTTGTTGTTTATACACTTCTATTTGTTTCTTGCTGTCCTGATGTTTTTTCTTTGTCCAGGAGATAATATCAATGCGGCATCTCTTTATCTTTTCCTCCACAGTTTCGAAACAGTCTCGTGCCCAGGCAGCTTGTACCATGGCTTGGATATCCTTGTTACCTTTTAAACGCCTATCATATCTAAAAATTCCCTTCTTTTTTTTTTGATAGGTCGAGACAGGTGAGCAGCGGTCAATGGTCAGAACCTTCAAAACGCAGGTAGTTGCTATGACTGTAGGGGTAAACTTCCACCCATGCACTGTTTGACATAGCTCTGTCTAATCTGCAGTGTATTAAATGATCATGTCTTTGTCCCCAACAGGATAGAAAATTACCTGAATGTCGTAAGTCATAAAGGTCACACTCAGACATAAAGGATCGGATATCAACGAAGGTTCCCTCATGCCGCAAAGGTCCTCATTGCTTCTCAAAAGAGTCAATTATGTCGTTGAAATCGCATGTTAGAAACCAAGGATCCTCCCGTGTGGATCCCAACAGAGTAAGTTGTTCCCAAACTTCTTTTCTTTTTGTTCTTTCCGGTTCTCCATAGATTAAGGTAGCAAAAAACTTTTTTCCTAAGGTTGTTATCTATGTGTCGATGAAGTTCTGGCAGGTGGATAGAATTGTAAGCTCAAGATCATAGAGCTAGGCCTCCACCTCCTGGGCTGTGGGGAGGGATTAGTATGTGTGAGGGAAGATTCATCCATTGTAGGTGCTGTTCCACAAAAACATCAGGATTTTTTGTTTCCATGAGGAATAGGATGTCAGGTGAGATGGTGGAATGCATCCCCCGTAAACGCTGACCTGTTATGGGATTCTCCAACCCACAACAGTTCCAGCTCATAATCTTTAAGGAAAAGGATCTGGTGGATTGTGAAAATCCACCTTCTTCTTTACCAAGGCAGGTATGAGAGTAGTTTATGGGGTTCCCCCTTTAGCAGTAGCATTGACTTGGGTTTCCTTTTGGTTCGTCGTTCTTTGAGTGGTTGGGCCTCCTGTAGGAGCATTTCGTGAGGTAGAGCCACGCTGGTAAGTGGTCTTTTTTGGGGAACCATTAGCCAGATTCCTTTTTTGACTTTTAGCACCCACTAACTTCATTGTTTGCTTTGTAGAAGTTTTTGCGAGCGGAGGTCTGCCTCTACCTCTCTTAGTTTTGTTTGCCGTTACCTCCATTGGTCGGGGGCTCTGGTCACTCAACGATGGTCTTACATGGGTTGCAGGATGTTATGAGGGGAATTTTAATGACCCTCACCAAGGGGTAAATTTTCAACATCAAATTTGAAACCAAAGGACCGAGAAAAGAAGCTATTAACGAAAGCAGAAAGATCGTTGAAAGAAAGTTCGAGAAATTTTGGAGGAATCAAAGGATAGCCGAATCGACTGAGACGTACCGCCTACGTCGTTCGCGTCGTACCGCTTACATCGTCCGAGGTGTATCGTCCGAGAGCTGCCGAGACCGATCGAGAACCGCCGAGAGCTGACCGACGATCGACCGAGAGCACTACCCGATCCCACAAAAGTCTTCCTTCCACCAAAAATCTCCTAAGTCAAGAAAATTAGTGGGAAGATTATTTTAATCTTGAAGAAGTTAGTGGAAGTTAGTGGGAAGATTATTTTAATCTTGAAGAAGTTAGTGGAAGTTAGTGGAGATTAAATAATTCAAGAAGGGTTAGTGGAGCTTAGTGGAGATTAAATAATTCAAGAAGGATTAGTGGAGCTTAGTGGAAATTAAATAATTCAAGGTGAATTAGTGGAGCTTAGTGGAGATTAATCAATTCAAGCAAGATTTAGTGGAATTCAAGGTGGCTAATCAATTTCTCTCCAAGTGTTAAGACATGCACTAATAGTAACTAATGAAGAGTGAGCTCTCCACATGCATTGGTTGCCTCCACCGCCCAAGCCCTCTATAAATAGCTTCTCATCTCTCTCATTTTCACACAAGACATCAAGGGGTAAGGAGAGAAAAATTTGAGAGAGAAAAGAAAGAAGTGAGCGAGAGAGAAGAGAAAAAGAAGAAGGGTGTGTTGCCGCAAAGGAGAAGAAAAGGAAGAAGAGAAGGTGCAAGATAAGACTATCGACAATTGACCAAGGTTAAATCGATAAGAAAATCGATTCTAACCGAAGAGAAGCTCCGAGTGTGCCGCGAGAGAAGCTTCACCAAGGGAGACCAATCATCGACGGTTTACTGTGAGTTAAGGCACATATTTCACCGGCTTAAATGGAGAATTAAAGACATCCATTTAGTGCGCGGTTTTCATGGGTTGCATTTACTTGAAATTCTTTTGCGTTTTTCTTGTTAAGTTGCATGCGAGGTGAGGTTATGCCGGTTGCTAGTTCGAAATGTTCTAGTAACAAGGGTGATAACTAGTTAAAATACTTGAAAACTTATGAGCTTAAAAACCATATAAACTCAAGTATTAATTTTGGTGAGGTATTAATGCGTGTTAGTCCGCGAGAAATTATGGCTATGCGTAGTATAACTTGGTATTGTCATCTTTCCCATTCCGTACCACATGCAGCGGCGACATACAACCCATGTTCGTGTGTTTGTAGGGTTGGTTACGAAGAGCTCGGAGGTTACTGGGCTCGCTACCCTGGCCGAGGCTGTCTACACGACGGTGTGGCTTTGAGTGAGATCCGATCGCATGTCTTAGTGGTTGCGACTCGGTGATTCATGAGGGATTTAGGAAAGGATGCATACCGGGCCCAATAAACTAGAACTTGTTAAAAACTAACGTTTTATTTCAAGTTTAAATTGTTGCCTGTCTTGTGTTTATGCTTGCATGTTGTTCTATGTCATTGCATGTAGTTGCGATTGCTTGTAGAATAATTTTGCTTAGCTTATCAGCTTCCGCATGTTATCTCTGATTGATTGTTGTATTGTGTGCTTGCTTGTCAAATGTTTATTTTTGCTTGCATGTTAGTTCTTATGCTCGCATGTTATTTATAATTGCTTGCATGTTGATTGTTTATGTTTGCATGTTTTTTGTATATGCTTGCATATTGTTTGTTGATGGGGTTTGGGATTGAGGTTTAATTCTTTGCAGGAACCCTGAGCTCACTAAGTAATCTTAGATTACTTATGATAATATTTTTGTGTTGCAGGTAACCCTAGAGGGAACTAGAGGGCTTGGTGAACGATAGGACTCCGGAGTAGTTTTATTTTGGTGTCTATTGTAAAATTCAAAGTATGTTTTATTGCGAACCAAACTTTGGCACTAAGCCTTGTCAACCTTTTGTGTAGTCGTTTGTAGTAAACTCTTTTAAGTATTAATGCAATCGGATTTCGTATAATCGAGCGAGTCGTACTGATATAGACTTTGTCCGAGTCGGCTCAACACACGGCGTGTCTGTAGGGTTGCAAAGCCTTAAGGACGTGTCGTGTGGTCGGGAACCTCACCGATGGAATGGCCAAGGGGCTTGATTCATTCTTGCACCCGGTCGGATCGTTGGCGAACGTCTCCCAAGTAGCGTCTCGGGCTGTCCGATGGCCTTAGTGGTCATAGTACGGTTCGGGGGCGTTACAGGAATGGAGCTTGATCAGGGGCTGAAGAGGTGGCTGCTTGGATTATTTTGTCTGCGGTATCAGCCATCAGGTTCTTTGCTTCACCCTGAGTAACCCGTTGTTTTCTAGCCGCACTCTCAGTAGGATCTGCAAATGTTAGATATTGAACCGTGACTTCTCGAAGTTCACTCATTACATGTTCTTTTGATGGGATGTTCTGTGACAGGGTCCTTTCCACTGACTGTAGAGCCTTATCATATAGAATAGGAGAGAGAGGTGGGGGAGTGTTTGGGTCATGATTCACTGGTTCTCTCTCAAAGGGTGGACGACGAGGTCGTGAGGAGTCTGATCTTTCATGATGGGGTTCTACAAGTGATTGTGCTTTTTCTCTCCACTGTAGATTCTGTTTAAATTGTCCTGATGAAACCCTTCCTTGGTTGGAGCCTGGGTAGGGTTCCCGACTTAGGGATCGTCCTTGGTAGGGGTGTACTCTTTCAGGGGTACGTTTGTTTAAGTCAGAATGTCGGCTTCTGTGAGGCTGCGAGAGAGCAGGTGAGAGACTTCGGGTTTCTGAGTGATCAGCAGTATCCCGTGGGGCTCTGAAGTTGTCCTATGGGGTATAGTAGTTCCTGGTTACTGATTTTGATGTCGTATGTTGTTGTGTTGTGCTAGCCAGGGGTTCGTCTCTTGAGGGTTGCAGTCCCGGACAGTTCTTCCTCTCATGGGTGAGCCGGAAACAGAAAGAACAATAATTTTTGAGATTCTTGTACTCGAAGGTTACAAGGGTTTCACTTCCATCTGGGAACTCCACGATAGTGTCCTTAAGCAGAGGTTTGAGTCCATCGACCGAGACTTTAATTTTTGCACTTTCATTGGTTATTTCCATTTCCTCGAGTTTACCTAACTCTGCTCCAATGGTTTGTAGCATTTCCTCTTGCCAGTAGTGTTTGGGAAGGCCCTGAAGTTCGATCCAGAACAGTAGCACTGAAGGGTAAGTATCAGAGATAATGGGTTCCCAACTTCCCATTTCTGGAGGATGACCATCCATTGGTCAAAGTGGGTACGGCCGGTTATCTAGAACTTTTTGCATGTCCTCCTCAAAATCAAATCTGAACTGGAAGCAGCCTTGACCAAGATCTGAGCCTGTAGCTCTTCCTTAGAGGTTCTAGCGATTTTCAAGGAAAGGGAAAAGGGACCAGAGTCTCTGAGCCGTAGGGTTTGTCAGGCGACCCATGAGGGTGAGGGCATTTGCTTCTACCAAAGCGGATGTGTCAAGTTCTGGTGCACGGATTCTTCTCCGAGGGGGGGGGGGGGAGAAACCAGCGTCGACTTCTTTACCCTTCTGTGCATATGGAATTCTTCTCGACATGATGAGGGATTTAGGGTTTGGAGGGTGATATGTAACACACAAGAGGGTTTTGGAGTAGGGTTTCGCAAAGTTTCACAGGGTTACAAAATTCTCCAAACAAGGTTACATAGTTTGCTTTAGCTTAGAGAGGTTCAGTGAGCAGAAGGAGAGGGAAACATACCGCAGATATGGCTTACTCCCAAGGATGTCGGGGAAGAGAGGTCCAAAATGGTACATTTTGCAAGCTCCGGTGAGATTTTGTCCGGTGACCAGCTAAAATCCAGTGGTTAAAAGCATTAGGCGGATAAGACCGTTGGATATTACTGCTTTTGGTAGGAAGGAGTATGTGAGATCCCGTTTTTTTTAAGTTGACTTCCTCTTCACGGTTGCATCGGAATCAGGCCTGGGAGCGATTTTTTTCTTTCATTATTCAGTCACTTAGAGGGTGTTTCTCAAAAAGGGAAATCATTTACATACAACTATCTTAGATTTTAAAATTAAAAAGTTTTCTCTAATGTCATCTATGCTTAAGTGAAGTCTTTACCTTTTTCTTATCTCCAAACTAAATTACCAGATTTCCATAAAATTTAGTAATGTCTAAACTCTCCTAAACTCACACTTTAATATAAAGCTCAAATACCGACAAAAAAACAACATCAGCTACACAATCCCATATTCCAACAATCCACATTTCAGAAACATAACCAATTTTTATATTATTTTTCATGAATAATTTGACAGATTTTATACACGCATCTATCCTATCATTTGGACCAGCTAACCCACAACCACTCAACGTCTTCTTTGAAAGCGAATACCAAAATCCAAATGCAACAAGAACACTTGATGTGGAAGCTGTATTACAAGACCTAGAAATAATACAAAGGCAAGCCACCCAATATGAAGAAGGCTAATGTTCAAGGAACTCAAAATATCAACACTTTATTTTGCAATCACAAATTCCACAGTGAATGTATTGCATTTTGGTTACATCATAAAATAACATGTCCTAATTATAGAATACAAATAGTATAAACTATAATACAATTTAAAATTCAATAAAAACATCAATAATATAATAATTTAAACTTTTAAAAAGGTTTTTTAAATTGTTCATAATTTAGAAAAGGATAAGCTGATCATTTAAAATTAACTATATAATTTATGAATACAAATAAAATAATTTCAAAACCTTAATGACTTTTATCCAAAAAAAACAAAGTTTCTCGATACAAATAGACTTTGTTGGTATGATCTTCAAATTGTAAAGTCTCTCGAAAAAAAATTTAAAAAATTAATTTAGTCCTAATGACTTTAAACCAAAAAACGAATTAATATAATAATCTCGTGCAACGCACGAGACTCAACCTAGTAAAGTATATGAGAATGCTGTCACAAATGTCAAATATACTGTTATACTTTGATAGATGTATTATATTGCCATATGTATGAACTATAAGACGCCATATAATGTCATCAAATTAAATATTTTTTTCGTTACCAGATCTCATTATCCTTTTCAGATTATTTATCTCTCTCTTTTTCTTTCTCATTTTCCTTTTTTTTGTTCTTACTTTCATAAAATATATATCAAATTATTTTCTACTTATTTTTGTACAAAATTTATTTCACTCTTAATTATTTTAAATTAGTTTTAATTTCATAGTTTTTATTAATATGTAATTAAATATATATGATTATAAAATAAAAGTGGTAGGGTAAGGTGGTAAATTTTATTAAACAAAATTATTGTAAAGTTTTAAAAGTGAATGTTGAATTATTAGATAGAAGAGAAAAGATGATGTGAAAATGTGAAAAAATAGAGTGTTGAAAAAAACTATTAGAGTATTGCTGCAATTACTTTAATCCCCTATATAATAAAACGAAAGTACATAACATTGTTTTGTAGACTATATAATTTTAACAAGTTGGTTACAAATAGGTTATAAATTAATTGATAGATTAATTGGTTAGAAGTTAAATAGTAGGTATTAAATGAATTTTTTTTCGGAAGATTTTATTACTAAAGCACATTGTTTCCAAAAATCTGAAAGAGAATATTCTAAAGAATCATTTGTAACTTACCATATTAATTTTCTTTATTAAATTATTCATCAAATAAAATATTGGGCAATTGACAAAAATAACACAGATTTAAGTTTTTTTTCCAAACCTAGCACATTTTCTTTTATTTTCCAAAATTAGCACACAAACTCTAATTTAATTCTTAAAATCACTAAAAATAATAATTGTTTAATAAAAATTCCATCTTTATCTCTAGAGAAAGACTTCTGAGATCTCATTTTCACCGACGAACAGAGAACAATGAAGCGTGATGATGAAATGATCTCATAAGCCAATCGAGTCCTTACTCCCCCAATACCTTGAACCATCCCACACGTCTCGTCAATCGATTCTCATCGCCGATCTGTTGTTGTCGCCGTGTTCTCGCCGTCGGGTTCGAAGTTCACCTAGTCGTGTTCTCGCCGTCGTGTTTATCTGGACGTATTCCCGCTGTCGTGTTTGTCTGGACGTATTCTCGTCGCCGATCTCGTTGCTTTGCCTTATTGTGAATTGGATTAGATACGATGAAGTCTTTGAAAGGAGAATGAACAAACACGGTGATAGGAGACCTGAAGATTGGGTAATTTCGTTTTTGCTAAAGTCAAAAGGCTTCCATGCTTGGCCTGCTAAGGTATGTGTCTTCATCACCATCTCTTTTGGAGATACAATTACATGTTCTAGTATAGTTCTGATGAAGCACATGACCGAGATGTTATCAATTTCGGGTTTTGGAGGTTTTTGTGACAGAACAACCTTGAACAACAACACAGTCAATGCCACAATTGATTGGATAGGAAACTGTAATATCAACAATGAAACGCTTCTATATGTGCCTTGTGGTGTGTATTTGACTCAGAGCTTCAATCATTGATATTGGTAACTCCTGCTCAAGATTCAAAACATTATACATTGATTACATTTGGGGTTTACGTTTGGATGTGATATTTTACAACTGTTTTATGAAAATAATTGTTTTGATTATTGTAGAGTTTGGTGATCTCGTTCTTGCTAAAGTCAAAGGCATGCTAATGTATCTATCTCTCTCTCTCGGTTTAATTCATGATCATGTTTTATTTTTTTCTAGGGTGGTCTTGCACATACTGTTGTTTATTAGTATATTCTGCTCTGTTTCGTTTTCACGTATGCTTTTAGCTATATAGTTCTTATTTTCATCTTATGAAAATTCAGGAAGGGGTTCTTGAACTTCAAAATGAACTTCATAAAAAGTTTGGAATTCAGGATGAACATAAGGATTGATAATCAGAGAACAATAAATATTTTTTTTTGGCTTCATGGTTTTTTTCGTTTGTTGTATGTTGGTCTTTAGTTTGCTACTAGTTTTAGGACTGAGTAAACATCTTCATGATTTCTCAATTCTTGACCGTTTTTCATAATGTTGTTGCTAACTTACATGTTTTGTTTTTTGAACAAATGATAGTTCAGCTCTTGCATCATATTGCTCATATGAATGAGTTACTAGTAAAGCACTCGAAGTAAGGGCGAGCGGTACTCAGAAGATACAAGATTGAAGGCTTCAATTGACATTTACAAGGAATTGGTGCATAATGAGTATGAAGTATTTACAGTTTGATTCTTTGTATTCACATGATGTATATTTATTTATTATTAGGATTTTGGATGGGTTTCACCATAAAACTTGTTTTAAAACATATTTGTGAAGGTTTTGTATTGAAGATTGGGATATTTTCCTAGGTAGCTATGTTTTCACTGGTAAACATATAAGAAGGTTTGAATCAAACATTCAGGAAGGATTCTCAGATATTTAGGAATGATTTTTTGTTTTAGGAATGATTTCTTGAATTTCAGGAAAGCTTTCATGAAGGAAACACAAGTTATACACATGTCCTCACAAAAAGTCGGAACCTTACTAGAGCGTGTAACTAGTAAGTCAAGATTTTCATTCCAATATAACATAAAAATGTATATGAAACACATCCTTGGGGGAAACATAAAAAGAGATTTGATAGAACTAATTTGGGAGGCCTTACTTCGAATTGATCCATATGAATGGTTTAATGTTCTTGAAATAATTTGATATGAGTGTTGTGAGAAATATTCTTATTATTTACCTTCAGTTTATGTGAGATGTCAGTTTAATAGTAAGTTAGGAAGAACTCCTTGAAAGTTTGGAATGCGTTCCTAAAGTTAGAACATTGGTGGATTTGTGATACATTACTCCTTACTAATGGAGCAACTAGGACAAAACATAAATAAAGAGATTTAAAATCAAATTTCCTTAAGTTAAAGAAAGATTTCATAACATTTAGGAAGAAGACCTTGAAGTTCATGAATGTCTTCCTAAATGTCTGAAAGCAGATCCAATTCTAAGTTAAGCGAACTAAGACCCATATCCA
Source organism: Camelina sativa (assembly GCF_030686135.1). NCBI lineage: Eukaryota > Viridiplantae > Streptophyta > Magnoliopsida > Brassicales > Brassicaceae > Camelina > Camelina sativa. The sequence continues at coordinate 20,311,390 of NC_141884.1, read as the reverse complement.
ATTCGTGTTCCATCTCTGCAGCTCAATGCACCGTCGCGTTCAGCTTTTTCTCTGTACTAAGCTTTCGTCCATCATTTTCCAAATTGAGCCGTCAAAGTTTCAATCTTCTCATACACATCTCCCAACGAAGCTGCTTCTAACTCCTCTTGTGAAACATATGCAATCGGTGACAATGAATCTTATACCATCTTGAAACCAGCGAGAGAAATGTTGAAAAGAGTAATAGTAGTAATAACAAACCATATCTCTACAATCGATACACATAGTAGTAATAACAAACCATCTTCTCTACAAACGCTAATCCAACTATGTCCCCCAACGATTTTACTTTGAGACATCAAGATCTTTGGTTCCAATATTACAACTCATAAGAGAGAGATTCCAGACATTTAGCCATTTGATATAGGTGATGGATGTACAAAAAGAGTAGGATAATAAAACTCACACATTGGTATCATCAAACAGGGAATGATCCCAGAACCCTTTAACCAACCTGAAAAAATATTCTGCAGAACTGCAGGATGATGATATAGGACAGAGCATACTACCATGCGTGATCTGAGCATGGTTCAAACAATTAAATCAACAAACAAAATTATTCAGGAAAGATTGAATTATATTTAGGAAGAATCTTTTAAAATTCATGATGGCTTTCATAAAAAAAAATTATTCAGGAATGCTTAAATGATGTTTAGGAAGGATCCTTTTAAATTCAGGAAAGTTTTCCTAAAACATCATGAGCATCTCTGCTGCATCTTGAACGTGCAGATAGTTAGATACAACTCTATGACATGGCTTCAGCTGTGCATTGCCCAACCCACAAAATCAACAAAATCAATCTAAACACACATTAACATGAAAACAGATTCAAACAATTATTTACCAAAGCTTTTTACTTGTTCCCGTAAGAGGAATCAAATCATCCACATTGAATTTAACTCTCATCTCAGCAAACTACATCAACGGCGGCATGTCTAAAGCTCCTCACTGTTACAAAGCACACCGTCACTGTCCATATCAAACAGAACCGCCAATACTTTCCCCCAATCATCCGCCGTAATTGTACTCAGAGGATTATCCGCCGCCGTGTTCACTATTGTAGATGACAGAAGTGCCGTTTAAATTAAAAACTCTGATCTTCGAGCTGGTAAATGAAGATGCTATTAATGTGGATTATTATTGGATTGGTTTCAGTTGATCGATTTGTCACTTAATTGAAAAGATATGAAGATCTCAGTTCAGAATCTTCGAGCTTTGAGAACTAAAATCGGGAAGTTGATTTTAGAGAAAAAAAAATTGTTAAATAATAATCTTAATATACAAATGCTAGTTTTGGGAAATTTGATCATGTGTGCTAGATTTGGAAGAAAAACTTAAAAGTGTGCTATTCTAGGGTATTTCTCTAAAATCTTTTAATATCTAACTTAACATATTAATTTGTTAATTATTATTATGTTAGACCTCTCTTTTTTATATATGAGTCTATTTTGTGAAACATATAAATTATCATATTATTTATTATAATTAAAAAATTGTTTTATTTCCATAAGTTGAATTTTAAAAAAAACAAATATAAATGGTTCAATCTATAAAATATTCAAGTTTTAGTAATATTATTCTTTAAAAATAATATCTATTGAATTAAAAAATTTACTAAGTAACGGGTCAAAATTGAATATTTAAATTCAAATTTATACTTTTTTGTTGAATTTTATAATTTTATATAATATAATAAAACTTTAAATAATTTATTTTGAAATATTTTTAAAATATTGAAACTTGATATAAATGTTAGAAACTATAAACACTCTAAATTGATTTGTTATAGCAGTGTCAATAATATATCACTATAATATGAAAGAATTTCAAGAAACCAAGTATATTAAACAAAAAGTATAACAATATATTAAACTACTCATAATATAATAACTCGCTTTTAATAAACCAAATTTACAAAATTATGTCTTATAGTGACATTCAAATCATGAGGTAGAATATACATTGTTGAATAACTTCACATACATAAACTAATACAACATATTAAAATTTTATTTTAAAATAGAAAATATACAAAATTTGTATAAAATAAAATTTAACCAGTATTATAGCACGGGTACTTATCTAAAATATAAAAAAATACAAATATGTGTCTTTTTTCAATCAATCATATTTAGCATATGATTTTATTGAATAATGTTTTATCCAAAAAAGCTTTTAAAAACAATCACATAAATATATTTTATATAAAAATTACAATATAAATAAAATGAATTTCAACCCGTGCTTCATCTAGTTGACTTTTATAGTTGTAGTAACTTAAATTAAATTATGAAAATTTAAGAAGTTATAAAGTATTTTCTTATACAGAAGGAAAAATTATGAAACATACCAATGTTGAAGTTTAGACAACAAACCAGACATAAAACCAAATTGAACTAAAGCAAAGGTAACAAATACACCGGACCATAAGACTTTTTAACCAAAAAAAAACAGAAGAAAGTCAAGAACTCATAATGTACAATGTAGAATCTACAAACTTGAAGTTAAAGGGATTAAGGTTCGAGGAACAAGAGTGCACTTAAGAGGATGAGCCATGCTCAATGTCATTGCTCCGGCGGCCTCATTCATGTTGACTTTATCTCCTTTAATTTTCAAATCAAAGCATTGAACCATCACTCCGATCGCGGTTTCTACAACCTCTTCTTCCGCTCCCGAAAGGAATGTATTTTAGGACTTCGTCTCTTATCTCGTCCTTTTTGCTCGATCTTGAAGAAGATAGAAACCTCTCTGGCTTAAACTCTTGAGGATCGTCCCAGTATTCAGGATCTCTCATCATAGCATAACCATTAAGAAGAAGAGTTGTCTTCTCCGGTACATGAAAGCCTCCGATCATACACCTTTCTTGAAACGACCTTATCAGAAGGGGGACCGGCGGATGCAATCTTAGCCCTTCTTTGACGATCGCTTGTAAGTAAGGGAGGTTAGGTAGATCAGTTTCTTGAATCAACCTTGTTTTCCCTACAACAGAATCAATTTCTTCTCTCAGCCTCTCAAGAATGTTGGAATTGTTGATGATCTCGGCCATGATCCATTGTATAGTGTGCGTCGACGTGTCAGTGCCTGCTACGAAAAGATCCTGCAGCAGCAAACATTTCTTAGTCAAAACAAACCAATTGTGTTCGCTTAACTTGTCAAAAGAAAAAGGAACATTTACCACAAACAAGGACTTGATATGGTTTCTAGTGATTTTATAGTCTGCGTTTTCTTCTCCATAAGCTTCCAACAACTTATCCATCATGCCAGTATCTTGTTGATCCTCCTGATCCAATTTCTCTTTGTTTTCCACAAGAATCTTCTCTAACACCTCGTCATACTGGCGAGAAACATCCGTTAACTCTTTTTTGAATAGTGAGATCCCAATTTTCTTAAGCGGTTTGCGCAAGATGGCCGCCAAGAAAAGCTTCTTCCCCAAGGCATCTGTCTTTTTCACCAAGCATCTGACTCTCTCTGCTGCACTATTCTCCCCTGAACAACTCCTCCCCATAATCATGTGGCATATGCTATTGTTGACTAGCTTCATAGCTTCTTCAGAAATCTCAACGCTCTCCTTCTTCATCGCCTTATCTAGTAGATTTGAATAAAAATGCTCTACCTCTTTTGCACGGACTCCTTGTGACCTTTCGAGTGCTTGAGGTCCAAGGAGCTTGCTGGTGATGAGCTTCTTCATAAACTTAAAGTAATCTCCGTAAGGTGTTGTCACGATGCCGAGGGAACTGAAGACCAGAGACCCCTCGTTCGTGGGGAGATTGCGAGAGGAAACGTTTACGTCTTGCGATATAAAGATCTCATAAGCTACTGAGGAAGAAGAAACGAGCACTATGGGGACATTGAAGACGCGAAGATAAAGTAGAGGTCCATACTTAGCTTGGAGGAAAGTTTCTGTAAAGATTTGTGGATTAGAAGAGAGAGGAAAAGATGAAGATGGCCAATGATCGGTAGAGATGGAGGGCTCGGAGGAAATTTGAAGTCATTCTTTGGTTTCTTGAAGAAGACAGAGTAACAGAGGAACGAAAGGAGGCTGAGGAGGATTATGATGAAACAGTTTTGATAGTCAACGTTCATTACTCCCATTGTTGTTCAAAGTGAAAAGAAAAGAAGATAGAGAACTTGTTTATCAATAATCCATGAATATAATGAAAAAAATATATAATCCATGAATATAATATATGATCATGCTTTACAAATTACCTAAAGAAAAATGATTTATTTTTGGAAGAACGTGGAATACAGACAGATGGAATCTTTTCTTCTAAATAATGAAACAAATTAAGAAGTTCAAATCATTAATTTATAACTTTGCAAAACTTTTCTATCTTCCAAAATGACAAGACGTGTTAATTTCGAAGGTCGGAGAGTATAATGGTCCGATACGGGAAAGACATGAACCTTGTCTCATATCTATTTAAATTGAAACAGAATTATAAAAAAATCGATGGATACGGCTTGTTGTTCTGAAATGAGCATGCCTAAAAATGACCACTGAATACGTCTATTAGTATTGAATATGATTTGGAAATATTCAGTTATCCAACATTACGACAAAGATATCGTGAAACGAAACCTCATACATGAAATAAACCGTTTAAATCGTATATTTATGGTTCTCGACACTAGTAAAACCACTAGATTATATTCGCGGTAGCTTCAAATTAAGTGATGAAAGCTTAAGAACTAAAGTGTTCTTCCATATACTTAAAAGAAGTGTTAGAGAGAGTAATTACTGTATATTATGTGTATAAGTTTTGGTAAGATTTAGCTTGGGGAGAAAGGTTAGCATTGATAAGATGCAATCTTCTTAGTTTGGTAACTAGATATTTTCTGTATGTATATATACTTGAGAGTCATAAATAAACAAGACAAGAAAACATTCTACAATTGATACCCTGTTTAATATGGTATCAGAGCCATTTGGCTAGAAAGATTAAAGATTAAAAATGTCAGAGGAGACAAAGGCGATCATGAAGACAGAAGGTTCGAAGCCGGTAGTTTCAGCGTTCCAACTGGCACCAACCAAGAACCCTGGCGCGATCATAGCGCAAGTTCAATTTAACGGAGACAACTTTGATGAGTGGGCTCAGGCGGTGCGGACTGCACTGCAAGTCAAGAAGAAATATGGTTTTGTTGACGGAACTGTCTCAAAACCGAGTGAAGATGAAGCCGACTATGAAGATTGGTTATCGGCGAAGTCGATGGTGACACTTTGGATTCTCAACACAATAGATCCAAAGGTGAGAAGAACTCTGGGAAACAAGGAAGATCCAAAGGAGCTTTGGATGGAGATCAAAGATCGTTTCTCTGAAGCAAATGGACCAAGAATTCAAGAGATTAAGGCAGAACTTGCTCATTGCTGCCAAGGAAATATGAGTGTGATTGAATACTATGGGAAGCTGCAGATGCTGTGGGAAGACTTGGCAAATTATGACAAGGTCATAGCTTGCAAATGTGGAGGATGCTCCTGCAATATCAACGTCGAACTGGAGAAGAAGAAAGAGGATGATCGAATTCATCAATTCCTTCTTGGACTTGACACGGCCTTATATGGAGGAGTAAGAACTTCGATCATCAGCATTGATCCTCTTCCAAACATGAATCAAGTATACTCAAAAGTGAAGTCGGTGGAGCGAGTGAATACTGTCATGAGAGGAAGGGAACAAGAGAACACACAAGTAGCATTCGCAGTCCGAGGAGGACAACACACGAGTGGGAAAGAAGAAAAGGGAAAGATGGTGTGTTCAGTGTGTAAGAAATCTGGACACACAGCGGATACTTGCTTTCAAGTGATCGGGTATCCTGAGTGGTGGAGTGAGCGACCTCGAGGCATTGGAAGCTTTGCACGAGGAGGAGGTCGCCAAGGAACCGGAAGAGGACGTGGCGGTATGGCTCGTGCAAACGTGATGGTTGCACAAGATGGAGCCGAGTCGAGTGTGGAAGCTGAGAGGAGTGGCTATACAGGGTTAAAAACGAGCAATGGGGGACACTCGTGAAACTCCTTGAGAGCAGTAAGGGAAACACACCTCGTCTCAGTGGTAAGTCTCTCTCACTTTATTGGGTCATAGACACTGGAGCTACAAATCACATGACAGGTTTTAGTGATTTGTTGTTAGACAGAAAATATATACTGCCGTGTACAATAGGGTTGCCAAATGGAGAGAATAGTTTGGCAAAAGAAAAGGGAACAGTGAGTTTTGATGATGAGTTTGAACTGAAAAATGTATTGTTTGTGCCAGGACTGAAATGCAACTTGATATCTGTATCACAACTTGTTGCCGATTTAGATGTAGTAATGCAGATTGCTAATAAGGGGTGTGTGATTCAGGACCGTATAACGAGGAGTGTGACTGGAGCAGGAGAACTTAAGGATGGACTGTATTTCTTCCGTCGTTTGAGAGAGTTTCGAGTTTTGCATTTGAATAAAGATGGAGCTGAAGACCTTTGGCATCAGAGGCTTGGGCATCCTTCCAATGGTGTTTTTGATTTGCTTTCTGTTGTTGGTAATAGGAATAAGGATTTTTCAGTTTGTGACATTTGTTTAAAGGCTAAACATTGCCGTGAGGTTTTTCATACCAGTGATAATAAAAGTGATGGAGTTTTTGATATGATACATGTTGATTTATGGGGTCCATATCGACGTCCAACTCTGTGCAATTCTTACTATTTTCTGACCATTGTGGATGATTTCTCGAGAGGAGTTTGGGTTTATCTGTTGCGAGAAAAGTCACAAGTAAAAGAAACCTTGATGAACTTTGTGTCATTGGTGTCAAGACAATTCAACAAGGATATCAAAGTTGTGCGGAGTGATAACGGCACGGAGTTTATGTGCCTCGCGTCTGAGTTCCAACGGATGGGAATCATACATAAGACGTCGTGTGTTGGGACACCACAACAAAATGGGAGAGTAGAAAGAAAGCATCGACACATTCTGAATGTGGCGCGTGCCTTGTTGTTTCAATCATCACTTTCTGCGAAGTTTTGGGGAGAGAGTGTACTGACTGCTGCGTATCTCATCAATCGGACTCCGTCACGGTTGTTAAAAGGGAAAACTCCATATGAGCTTATTTATAATAAGGCTCCAGCATACGAAAACTTGCGAGTGTTCGGTTTTTTGGCTTTTGCGCACAAGCAACGTCGTGGAGGGGACAAGTTCGAAGCTCGCAGTCGAAAATGCATTTTTCTGGGTTATCCTTTTGGTAAGAAGGGATGGAATATGTTTGACTTGGAAACAGAAGAAATGTTTGTATCAAGGGATGTGGTCTTTGTTGAGAATGCTTTTCCGATGAGCAGTGAAGTCTCGGTAGAGATGAGAGCTGACGACGCCATTTCGGATTTTGGCTGGGAAGAAGAGGATGGAAATGAACAAGTTTTGGAAGAATCATTGGAGTTGCGTGATCCTCAGATCGTGCAAGAGAGCGATTTTCAGAAAGTTGAAACAGAGGATCCTTCTCATGTCGAAACAGAGGAACATCCGGTTCTTGAAACAGAGGACCATCCTCGTCCTAACACAGAAGATCTTCGAGAAGAACAAACAGAGGAGATTGTTGTTCTTCAAGATAGTGAATCAGAAAATGAAGATGGTGAAGTTGAAAATCGTGAGCCTGTGGAAAGGCTCGGGCCTGGTTTGAGAGCGACAAAACCGCCAAGTAAATTTAAAGATTATGTGATGAATACTATCATCAAGGTTGAATCCGATGACAACAGTTTATATCCATTATCTGATTATCTCGATGCAACCAATTTTTCTGCTCCATTTCTTGCTTTTCTTGCCACAGTGAGTGAGAATACGGAACCAGAGACATTTCGAGAAGTAGTGGTGGATAAACGTTGGAGAGTTGCTATGTCCAATGAAGTTGGTGCAATGGAACTAAACGAGATGTTTGATCTGACGGAACTTCCTCCGGGCAAAAAGGCTATCGGTTGTAAGTGGGTGTTTAAAATTAAGTACAACTCTGATGGGACGATTGAGAGGTTCAAAGCTCGTCTAGTTGCACTTGGAAATCGACAGAAAGAAGGAGTTGATTATACAGAGACTTTTGCACCTGTTGTTATAATGTCGACAGTTCGGATCTTCTTGGAGATTGCTGCGGCGAAGAACTGGGAATTGAATCAAATGGATGTGCATAACGCATTTATGCATGAAGATCTAGAAGAAGAAGTCTATATGACATTACCACCTGGTTTTCGAACAGGAGGTAAGAACATGGTGTGTCGACTGAAGAAGTCGATTTACGGTTTGAAGCAATCACCACGATGTTGGTTTACAAAGCTGCGTGGAGCTCTTTTTGAGTATGGTTTTTGTCAGTCGTGAGCTGATTATTCTCTGTTTCACTTGCGACGAGGAAACTCTGAGATATATATTTTGGTTTACGTCGACGATCTGATCATTGGAGGCAATGTTTCTGTCGAGATAAGCAAGTTTTAAAGGATATTTGGGTGAGTGTTTCCACATGAAAGATCTAGATCCTTTGAGATATTTCCTCGGTATTGAAGTTGCAAGAAGCAAGGAGGGTATCTTCTTATGTCAAAGAAAATATACTCTTGATATCATCAATGAAGCTGGCTTGTTGGGAGCGCAGCCTGCTGACACACCTTTGGAACAACAACATAAGCTTGGTCTCTCTAAAGCTCCGCTTATGGTTGATCCTGAGAAGTACCGACGTCTGGTGGGACGGTTGCTTTATTTGTTAGCAACACGCCCTGATTTGGCATATGCTGTTAATGTTCTCTCGCAATTCATGAAGGCGCCTCGTCACGATCATTGGCTCAGTGCTTTGCGAGTAGTCCATTATTTGAAAGGAACACCAGGCCAAGGTATATTGTTGAAGTCTGATTCAAAATTACAGTTAGTGGGATGGTGTGATGCGGATTATGCTGGATGTCCTTTGTCTCGTAAATCTGTTGGTGGTTGGTTCATAACTCTCGGTGATTCTCCGGTGTCGTGGAAAACGAAAAAACAGAGTGTCACCTCTCGATCCTCGGCTGAATCCGAGTATAGGTCCATGGCACTTACGGTATGCGAACTGCAGTGGTTGAAGGCGTTGCTCAAAGATTTTGGTGTGAGTCACACCGAACCAATGGTGTTACATTGTGACAATCAGGCAGCACTGCATATAGCCGCAAATCCTGTTTTTCATGAACGTACGAAGCATGTGGAGGTCGACTGTCATTGTATAAGAGATGCAATCATGAATGGGACAATACGGACCAAGAAGGTGCATACTAAAGATCAGTTGGCCGATATCTTTACCAAATCATTAGGCCAGACTGAGTTTCATTTAATGCTGTCCAAGTTGGGCATTTACAATTCGTATGCTCCAACTTGAGGGGGGGTGTTAGAGAGAGTAATTACTGTATATTATGTGTATAAGTTTTGGTAAAATTTAGCTTGGGGAGAAAGGTTAGCATTGATAAGATGCAATCTTCTTAGTTTGGTAACTAGATATTTTCTGTATGTATATATACTTGAGAGTCTGAATAAACAAGACAAGAAAACATTCTACAATCGATACCCTGTTTTACAAGAAGGAAATTATGAACCATACCAAATGCATAAAAGGTTTACACAACAAACCAGATGTAACCAATAAACCAGAGAAGATGTCTAAACATGAGATTAAGATAAACAACAAAAGAAAGTCAAGAAATGGGAATTTGCATACTTGAAGTTAAAGGGACTGGGCTTGGGTTACGAGGAACAAGAGTGCACTTAAGAGGATGAGCCATGGTCAACGCTATTTTTCCAGCAGACTCATTCATGTTGATCTTATCTCCTTTGATCTTCCAATCAAAGCATTGCACCATCACTCCAATCGCGGTTCCGACAGAGACATAAGCTAGATTTGCTCCAGGACAGCCTCTTCTTCCGCTTCCAAAAGGAATGTACTTTAGGACTTCGTCTCTTATCTCATCTTTTTGGCTTGATCTTGAAGAAGCTAAAAACCTCTCAGGCTTAAATTCTTGAGGATATTCCCAGTATTCGGGATCTCTCATCATAGCATAACCATTAACAATAAGTGTTGTCTTCTCCGGTACATAAAAGCCTCCGACCTTACACCTTTCTTGAAACGTCCTTACCACAAGAGGGATTGGTGGGTGCAGTCTTAGCCCTTCTTTGACCGTCGCTTGCAAATAAGGGAGGTTCGGTAGATCAGTTTCTTGAATCAACCTTGTTTTCCCTACAACGGAATCAATTTCTTCTCTCAGTCTCTCAAGAATGTAGGAATTGTTGACGATCTCAGCCATGATCCATTGTATAGTGTGCGTGGAGGTGTCAGTGCCTGCAATAAAAAGATCCTACGGTAGAAAATATTTCTTAGTCAAGACAAACCAATCGTGTTCGCATAAGTACACATAATAGATGAACATTTACCACAAAGAAAGACTTGATATGGTCTCTAGTGATTTTATACTCTGCGCTTTCAACTCCATAAGCTTCCAACAGCTCATCCATCATGCCAGTACCTTGTTGATGCTCCTCTAGTTTCTCTTTGTTTTCCAAAAGAATCTCCTCTAACACCTCGTCAAACTTGCGAGAAACATCCATTAACTCCTTTTTGACGAGTGAGATCCCTATCTTCTTAATCGGTTTGGGCAAGATGGCTGCCAAGAAAAGCTTCTTCGCCAAGGCATCTGACTTGGTCACCAAGCCTCTAACTCTCTCTGCTTCACCGTTCTCCTCCGAACAACTCCTCCCCATAATCATCTTGCAGATGGTGTTGTTAATTAGCTTCATAGCTTCCTCAGCAATCTCAACGCTCTCCTCCTTCCTCGCCTTATCTAGTAGGTTTAAGTAAAACCGCTCTAACTCCTCTGCACGGACACTTTGTGACCTCTTGAGTGCTTGAGGCCCAAGGAGCTTAGTGACGATGAGCTTCTTCATGGACTTCCAGTATTCTCCGTAAGGTGCGTTAACATAGCCTAAGGATCCGAAGAAGAGAGACCCTTCGTGCATAGGGAAGTTGCGAGTGGAAACGTTAACATCTTTTGCCCCAAAGATCTCATAGGCTATTGATGGAGAGGAGACGAGTACAATGGGGACACTAAAGACGCGAAGATAGAGGAGAGGTCCATACTTGGAAGAGAGTTTCTGGAAAGACTTGTGGGCTAGAAGAGAGAGGAGATGATGAAGATGACCAATGATCGGTAGAGACGGAGGGCTCGGAGGCAGATTATAGTCAACCTTTATTTTCTTGAAGAAGAGAAGGTAAAAGAAGATCGAGAAGAGGCATAGGAGGATGAAGATGAAGCAGTTTTGAACATCAATGCTTACAATTGCTTCCATTGCTGCTCAAAGTTTTAAGGTAGTTGAAACATAGTGAATATTCATTAATGAAGAATCCATGAATATATAATGAATGATTTTGCTTTATTTATTACCGAAATAAAATGCTTCTTTTGTGGAAGAACCTCAAACAATGAAAATTTGGATCTAGTATTTTCTTATATCAATCAATTAGAAGTTCCGTACCACACTAATGAGCAAATTACTAATTTAATAACATAGTTTAACGTATCTATGAGTACAATCTGATAATGCTTTACGTATAATCTAAATTACATTATTTGTTTTTGGGAGAATGTGGAATAACCGACATATGGAATCTTTTCTATTATGTAACATATAGATAGTAATCAATTCAGATGTTTTTTTACTACATCCATGTTCAAATCATACATGTTCATTTTGAATCTATGCATATGTATATATTTAGAAGGGAAATACCGTAAAATATTACTAAACTAAGTTTGTTTTAAAAGTACCACCACTAAGTGTTATTTTCAAATATACCATTACAATTTTTTTACTCAAAAAAACAAATTTTGAAAGGTTTATATAATTTAAAAATTTGAGTTTTGGTTAATATTTTGGGTAACTATGAACTTCCAGTATTCTCCGTACGGTGCGGTGACAAAGGGGAAGGATCCGAAGAAGAGAGACCCTTCATTCGTAGGGATCGGACTAGGGAGGTTGCGAGTGGAAATGTTAACGCCTTGTGCCCTAAAGATCTCATAGGCTATTGAGGAAGAAGAGACGAGTACTATGGAGAACGTCGAAGATACGAAGATAGAGTAGAGATCCATACTTAAAGATGAAGATGATGAAAATGACCAATGATCGGTGGAGACGAATTTATTTTCTCGGAGGAAGATCATATATAGCCAACCTTTATTTTCTTGAAGAAGAGGCATAGGAGGATAAATATGAAGCAGTTTTGAACGTTAATGCTGACAATTGCTACCATTACAGCTCAAAGTGTAAAGGTAGATGAAATATAGTGAGTATTCATTAATCAAGAATCCATGAATATAATGAATGATTATGTTTTATTTATTATCTAAATAAAATGCATCTTTTGTGGATGAGGACGTGAAACAATGGGAGTTTGGATCTAGTCCTTTTTTCTTCTTTCTTTTTGACTTCGTGATAGTCTTTTCGTGTACCAATTAATCTAAATGTTCCCTACCACGCTAATGATCAAATTAATTTTATCACTTTCAAGATGGCAACTTGCAACATCAATTAATAAGTATTAGGATGAATCTCGCACCACGAGGTATTTTTTAAAATTATCACTTTCCAGCCGATCTCGAACTAGCATGTTTTCTAAGTTATTTCGGTTTAAATATATGCCGAAATTTGTATGAGATCCACTCGGGTCACGATTCAACCGGTGTTGGTTAGAATTTCAATGATATGTCACTTTTCAGTTGTCACACATAACAAAAGTTTAAAAAGTTGATTTGTTAACGCATTAAAGTCTTATTTTAGTTTTATTATACTGATTTAGTTTTGTCAAAACCCCTCTAATATACTAATAGATATGAGCACGTAAAATATTCATCTATCTATATATACATTTTTTAAGTACATTTTGGGTTCTACCCTTTTATTTGTATTTATTTACAAAGTTAATCTCTAAAATTTTTCCAAAAATAACATTACTTCAGATTTTATTTCCTAAATATTTTACATACTATTCCAATTAAAAAAATACAGCAGAATCAATATAGAAACAGAAACTATGATATATTTAACCACACCTTCTATTATGTATTGAAGATATTCTATCTCTGAATTTTTTGCAAACAAAGAAAACAACACTTTGATTCCTATTTTGTTTTCCAAAACATGTGAGGTTTGATTCTTAACGTAAGAAAATTTTTGATTCACATTTATTTAAATATTATAATTAATATTTAAACTTAATAAATTTATAATATTACGGATATGTAAAATTAAAAGTTTTTAAAATACTATATAATATGGTCATATAGTAGATGGCTTATAAAGAGGACATGTTGGAATTGATAAAATATCATTAAGTTTGTGCTCATAAGGGTTAAATCCTCATTTTATTATTTGTCAACACTATTAATATTGAATATTTGACATATAAAAATTAAGTTGATTTAACTAAGATTGTGTAATATAATTAAATCATTAGGAAAAATGTGACTTAATCATAGAGTATAAATGACTTACTATGTATTTAGAGCTCTTATTTTTTTGTTATAGTAATTAAAACTCAAAATAGAATCTCAAATACTAAACAAAACAAACTAAATATAATAAAAAATGGTTATGAAGTATATTGCGGATTAAAAAATTAATATAAATATTTAGCAGCGCAAACGGTCGGGAAATTTAGTTATTCCTCTATTTACAAAACATACAATATTTTACAAACAAATACAATATAAAATATAAATAATAACAAAAATTATATAAATCCTCCAAGGTTCAATTCATTGTGAGTTTAATTAGAATCTGCTTTGGGCAAGTTGAATTGAGCAAATCCTCATGGTACTACATACACCTTAGTAAACTTATGGTAAAACCGTTACATTGTAAATTCATGGTTGACGACCCTAATACAAACCACTAGATTATTGTCATGGTATCTTTAAATTAAATGAAAGTTTAAGAAGTAAAGTGCTCTTCTCTCTACTTGAAAGAAGGATATTATGAACCAAACCAAATGTTTAAGTTTTATACAACAAACGAGAGGTAACCAACAAACCGGGGAAGGTGTTTAAGTATGAGACCTAGAAAAAAAACATAAGAAGTCAGGAAATGGGAATTTGCATACTTGAAGTTAAACGGATTAGGGTTCGAGGAACAAGAGTGCACTTAAGAGGATGAGCCATGGTCAAGGTTATTTTTCCAGCAGCCTCATCCATGTTGACCTTATCTTCTTTGGTCTTCCAATCAAAGCATTGACACATCACTCCAATCGCGGTTCCTACAGAGACATAAGCTAGATTTGCTCCAGGACAGCCTCTTCTGCCGCTCCCGAAAGGAATGTATTTTAGGACTTCGTCTCTTATCTCATCTTTTTTGCTTGAAGAAGTTAGAAACCTCTCTGGCTTAAACACTAGAGAATCGTCCCAGTATTCAGGATCTCTCATCATAGCATAACCATTAACAAGAAGTGTTGTCTTCTCCGGTACAGAAAACCCTCCGATCATACACCTTTCTTTAAATGACCTTATCAGAAGGGGGACCAGTGGATGTAATCTTATACCTTCTTTCTCGGTCTCTTATGATCTCCATGCCAAGAATCTTCTTTGCTGCTCCCAAGTCTTTCATTTCCGAATCTTTCACTGAGTTTTTGTTTCAAACTTGAAATCACACTCATGTCTTTTGCTGCCACCAACATGTCATCAACATAGATGAGCAAGTAAACCTTAGAACCATCCTCAAGGGTTTTGATGTTAGCACAGTTGTCTCTAGCACTCTTCTCAAAACCAATGTCAGTCATAAAACTGTCAAATTTTTGATTCCATTTTCTCGGTGACTGTTTCAGGCTGTATAGTGACTTGTTGTGTATACACACTTGTCCTGGCTGAAACTGACTTTCAAAACCTTCAGGGATCTCCATATAGATATTTTCTTCTAACTCTCCATGAAAAATGCAGTTTTGACGTATCACTGCTCCAACTCATAATCCTCTTCTATAACAATGGCCAACAAGATCCTCATAGACACATGTTTTACCACTGGTGCAAAAACATCAGTGTAATCTACACCTTCTCTTTGTGCATACCCTTTAGCAATAAGCCTAGCCTTGAATCTCGGCTTTTCAACTTCAGAAATCCTAGGCTTACGGGTGAAAATCCACTTGCAGCCGATAATTCGTTTTTTTAGGAGGTATGACTGCAGTCCATTTGTGATTCTTCAAAAAAGAATCCATTTCTTCGAGCATTCCACCTTTCCATAATTCCCAATCAGCATCTCTTAGTGCCGCTTGATAGTTTGCAGGTTTTGCAGTGTCTCCATCAACTGTGGTGACCATAGCCTCTCCATCAAATTTGTCTTCATCGTCTGTTTCTTCACCAAAATAGCCTTCCACATCAAATCTCATAGGAGTAGTGATATGTCTTCTTTCTCTATCTCGGGCCAGATGATAACACTCAGGTGAATCATTTTCTGGATCTTCGGGAACCTCGTTCTCCTCTATTTGGTGACCATCTTGAACAGGTGAGTGATCTCCCAGGGATCCTGTTTCTTCTGGAATATCTCCACCCAAGCTTGTATCACCAGTATCTTCAAGATCAATATCCAGAGAACCGCTTGATGTCTCTTCTTCTGAGTTTTCTTTTCCCTACATCAGATCCTTGTAGACTGCATTCTCTTGAAATAACACGTTTCTACTTATTGCAACTTTCTTTTCTTCTAGTAGCCATACCTTGTAACCTTTCACTCCTTCTGGATAGCCTAGAAAAAACTCCTTTCTTGGCTCTAGGTACCAGTTTACCTTCATCTGAGTGAACAAAAGCAACACATCCGAATCTTTTTAGATAGTTGTAAACTAGAGGCTTACCTGTCCATCTCTTGTCATGAATCTCAAAATTTATTGCAGACAAGGGTGTTTTGTTGATCAAGATCACTGTTGTGTTATTGCTTCAGCCCAAAATCACTTAGGCATTCCAGAATCACTTAATGCTTCTTACTTTCTCCATGATCGTCTGATTCATTCTCTCTGCAACACCGTTCTGCTGGGGCTTGTATGCACATGTTCTGTGTCTCGCTATGCCTTTCTCCTTGTAGAACTCATTGAACAAGTGATTGCAGAATTCTAGACCGTTGTCGGTCCTTTATATCTTGATCTTCCTTTCTGTTTGATTCTCCATCAAAGTGCTCCATTCGACAAATTTATCAAATGCCTCGTTCTTGTGCTTCAGGAAGTAGACCCACGTCTTTCGTGAGTAATCATCAATGAACGTGATGAAATACTGATATCTTCCCAAAGACAGTGGAACTGATGGAGCTCCCCATAAATCCGAATGTACATAGTCAAGTTTTTCTTTAGTACCACGAGTAGCTAAAACAAAACTGACCCTTTTTGCTTTCTCGTATATACAGTCTTCACACATTGTTAAGGTTGAGATCCTCTTCTTGTCAAGAAACCCTTTCTTTACGAAGATCTCAATGTGTTTCTGACTTATGTGGCCCAATCTCGTGTGTCACAAGACTGTATCATCAAGTATTCTTTCAACCGCGAGAGACTGGCCAGTTTCTGGTCTTCCTTGATGAAGATATAGTATCTCATGCCTTTTTCCCACCAGAATGGTCTGGTCTTCTTCTTTTACTTTGAGGACTCCATTCTTGGATTCAAAACTGCAGCCATGCTCTTCCAATGTTCCCATAGATAGCATATTTCGGTTCATATCAGGGCTGTATCTCACATGTGTGAGAAGAACTGTTGATCCATCTTCATTTCTGATTCTAACATTCCCAATGCCTCTGACCTTTGATGTAGTTTTGTTTCCCATCCTCACTGATCCTCCAGCCTTCACTTATCTCTTCGAACCAGTCTCTCTTGTGAGTCACATGATAGTTGCATCTTGTATCCATGATTCATTCATTCTCCAAACTTACATCTGTAGAATGTAATGCTTCAGACACATATAGACCTGCACCATCAGCTGAACTTCCTTTCACCATCGCAGCTTCACCTTTGCTGTTGTTTCCATGATCCTTCGGTTTGCCTTGCGTTCTTGAAGTGTCCTTCTTCTCCACACGTTCAGCAGCCTTTTCTACTCTTAGACTTAGAGCAGGATCTATTCTTGTTTCCTTTCTTCTTATGCTCAGGCCTTCCTCTTTTCTCAGTTTTGTCTTTTGCGTACAAAACTTAAGCTTCACCCTTGATACTCTTCTTATTTGACCCAAACTCTAGCTCCTTAGAGTATATAGCAGCAAGAACCTCATCTAGCGTTAACCTAGTTCTTCCAGTACTATATTTCAGGGTATCTCTTAACTGATCAAACTGCCTAGGAAGCCACATAAGCAATAGTATAAGCTGATCCTCATCTGACACTATAACACCTGTTTCTCCAGATCAGCTATAAGATGAAGGAACTCATCGATATTAGCTTCAACAGAAATGTTTTCGTTCATTTTGAAACCATAGAGCTTCTGCTTCAAATAGATACGGTTAGGAAGAGCTTTAGACCATCTCCAATGTATATCTCTATTTTTTTTCTCTAAAATAGAGTAACTCTAAAATAGAGCATTGTTTTGCTCCAATGTATTACTCTATTTTCAACTCTAAAATAGAGTTAGTGTAAAAAAATAGAGGTGAGAATAGAGTTGCTGTATATATAGAGTAATCCTATCATTTTCTCTATTTTAGAGGAAAATATAGAGTAGGGATGGAGCAAATTTTGCTCTATAATAGAGTTTTGACTCTAAAATAGAGTGGGGTTGGAGATGCCCTTAGACATGTACAATTTGTCCTTTAATCATAGAAGCTGTAGTCTTCTCTTTCTTGATCTTCCTCAGCACGTGATCTGAAACGCTCAACACTATTGTGCTCCTCACCTTTATCTTTTTCTCCTCTAGAAGCTTGTCTATCTCCTTTGCTTCTTTCTCCTTCTCTTGGTTCCATCTTTGTAACCCTTTGTCTCTTCTGGATCTAAGACCAAAACCTGCGTTTCTGAGAGCCACCGTAAGACCCAAAATATCCATGTGAGCCATGAGCTTCTCCTTGCATAGCGTGTAGTCTCCACGTCCATCAAAATTCTCCACCTCATCCTCGCCGACGACATGGTTCTTTTGCTTGAGCGGACCTTACAGAACCACCAAACAATGCAACTAAAGCTCTGATACCAATTTGACAAGCTAAACATAGGCTAAAGTTGATGACTTTAGCTTGAATAAGCTTAAACCAAGGATTTTGTGAATGCAACTAAGTTTGTTTCTTAAAGAAAACACTCAACGACTTAACAACAAAGTAGAACCAAGAACAGAACACGAAACAGAGCACACCGAACAAATGTTTACCCAGTTCACTTCCGTTCACGAGGAAGCTACGTCTGGGCCGGGATCTGACTCCCAGATTCCACTAATCATAGAGTTCACTACAAAGAGATCTCTCAACCTTTAAGCCCCTTACAAGCTCACAAGATTCAACCTCTCGTTTCTCTCTCTGTTTCCCCAAGAACATAAAACACAAGTTTACTCTTTGTTTTTGTTCTCACTTCTTAACCTACTACTCTCTCTCATATATACACTGACTTTAAATAGATTTTTTCTCAGTAACCCCTAGTTCCCTTCTAGCAGCTTCTACAAAGTTGCCTCTTCCTTGACGTTATTGTAGTGACCTCACTCGCCCTTCTTTGCAGGGAGCAAATAAGACAAATGCACCTTTTGCTTTTGCTTTTACAGGCTCGTCAAAAATGGTTAGCTGCAGATTGTGGTCCAGAACGTGAGTCATCATATGAGCTGGTACTACTTGTCCTTCACACTTTTTTTTTTTTTGAATGAATGTAAAATTATATTCAAAACAAAAAAGTACTTTGTACATCAAGTGCGTCCGTAAATCAAAGAGTTCGAAAAAGTGTAAAACTAAGAGGGCTGAGAGTTTAGCTACGGGAAGCCAACCTAAGCTGCAGGCCATTGTACATTCAAAGTCCTTTGAATTTGTCTTGTTCTTTATTCACTAATTCCTAACATATTAGGACATAAACTTTTGAATGGGAGTTTAATTTATTTTCTAAACTCTCATTATCTTGGTAAAGTTTAATTTTGAAACAAGTAATGATCCAATTCAGGTGTTTTGAAAAATTCTTAACTTTTTAAAAGTGTTTAGAATTTTTTGTTTTCCTTTTAAAATTAAACAATTTTTGTTAAAGAAATACATAAGCTTTTTTCATATCTATTTAAATTAAAACAGAACTGAAAAAAAAAAAAAAAAAAAAAACTTAAGATGGATGTATACATAACCGGTTTCTTGTTCTAAAATAAGCATATCTAAAAACAATCACTATTGTGCTCAAATCTATACTATTAAAAGGAAAGCATTCTTAGCTATTGTAGAAACTAGGTTTCCAC
Source organism: Camelina sativa (assembly GCF_030686135.1). Lineage (NCBI taxonomy): Eukaryota > Viridiplantae > Streptophyta > Magnoliopsida > Brassicales > Brassicaceae > Camelina > Camelina sativa. The sequence continues at coordinate 20,292,000 of NC_141884.1, read as the reverse complement.
AATGAATTTGTTTGAGAGGAGAAACAAATTCACTAGGGTAATCTCTCTAGAAAATAAATATAAGCCTTGAAATTAGAAGTAAAGAAATAAGACTCAAAGAAATTAGGGTTTTATTGCTAAGAACAGGGAGAGAACTCAATTATTGTATTGGATTCTGGATGATTTACAATGGAGAAGTCTCCCCTTATTTATACATGTTCGTAGATCGCTAAATATATTAACTTTCCTTATCGGACGAAGTGAGGTATGGAAAACTGCCTTATTCCTTGAGTCGGCCGCCGCACCGAAGTAGAAGTCGGTTTCTTCTTCTCCAAGATTACACTTCATCCGAATTGACTTCTTGTGACCTAATTGAACCCTTAACCGGATTCCCGGTTAAATAGTCAATTAATATTTCTGGTTTAGCTCGGTATGTCGGGGGTGCTGAATCCCGCACCAACAATTAGTCCCCCCCCCCCAGTTCTGAATATTCGAAATTTAATTCGAATGTTTTGAACTATAGAAGGAGAATATCCGATCTGAACCATAAAGATTTTATTGATTTTACCCGGATCTCCGCATCATCTCGTCGCGATTTGTTCGGACGACACGTGTCGTTCGTGTCACATCCGCTAGCCCGGAATTTGAAGAGTCGCGTAGGTCATAATTACTTTTCGTAGGGTTACCGCCCACTCGGATCTATAAATACGTCTCTTCTCTCGTCATTTGTCATTTTCCGCCAACAACGACAGGTAATCTGCTCCGATCTCTCTTTGTATTTATTTTGTTGTTCCACTTTTCTTCCGCACTCTCCGAACTCAGGATATGGCGAGCACATCGGAACCTGCCTCTTCGCCAGAAATCGAAAGCGAGCAACTAATTCGTCATACTTCCAAACGAAGAACTCTCAACCCTGAACGATCCGCGCAGATCGGGGAGTCAAGTAGACCGGCCTCCGAAGTCCCACCACACCTGGTTCGCTGTTCAACGGGAGCTTCATCTTCACAGGTGAACCCAACCTTGCCATCATCAGTTCGTCACGAAGGGGTGAATACCGAACTGACTCCGGAAGTACTTTCACAAGAAGAAGATCGGTTCGTACCCCTAGGATTTTCGATCGAAGATATCGATCCCTTGTATGACCATGAAGGACGAATTGGAGGCAAAAAGAGTTCGAGTTCGACCCAAACTGTGAACGACATGCTGAACTCGTGTGGTTTATTTAACAGCAACGTCACAATTTTGATTCCGCGAGAGGACCAACGCCCCTGGAACCCCCCGGAAGGGTATATATGCTTGTACGAGGGTTACTTTACCGAGTGTCGCCTCCTGTTCCCAATCCCAGAATTGATATCACTTTACGCCCAAAGACGGAGGATAGCAATCTGCCAGTTCGTAGCCGGAGCCATTTGTAACTTTATGGCCGCCCTTACCGTAGCAGCCGAAGTCGGAGTCAACATTGGAAATAAATGTTTTGAACAACTATCCAGTTTTAAGTTATCAAAGAGTCTGCACCGCTGGGAAGTGAATATGAGGCCGGCACACAATTTCCTTGCCGGTAAAAAAGTGAACAAATTCAAGAAGTATGTGGACCACTACTTCTACGTCTGTGTCGACCAGTACTCACTCGCTAATCCGTTGGATTTTCAGCGGAAAGTGTGGAATGAAAATCCTGGTAGACTTATATTTCTAGTATATTTTAATTGACTTCGGCACCTCTGACCAGTTTTAACTTTTTCTTGTCTTGCTTCCAGATCGTCCGTTTTGTGCAACGCGCCTAGCTCCAAACTATCTCCCTGTCAGAGACGCTTTGCTAACCGGGAACAATCGTCGGTGGGAGTTTATCACTCGTATCCCTATCGAAACAGCAATGGGCAAAGCTAGGACAAATTTTCCAAGTTTCGCCAGTTCGCTAGGACGATCTACTGGATGCCGTGTCGTGGAACCCAAAGATCTCCAGATTGTTCGCCGAGACACTCAAGCTGCCATTGAAGCCGAGATCGGTCCATCCCAGGGTCTAACCGAAGTTGATCCTACCCCGGACCAGACCGTCGCCGACCCTATTCAGACACCAGGAGAAGATGTCGAGCCATCAAATGTTGCAGAGGGAGATACCCTTCCTTTGGCTTTAGAGAACGCCGATCCTCCAAACGAAGAACAAGACGTTCCTCAACTTGAAGCTGGATCTAAAAGGAGGAAGAAGAAGAAGAAGAACAAGGACAAACAAATCAGAGACGAGCCAGCCACCGATGCGCGACCATTACCGAATCGCAAGCGCTCGGCCGAAGAAGCCGGACTGGAGTCTGCCGATCGATTTCGCCTGGAAAGGAAAGATGATAAGACAAATCACTTCGCCTATTACTATTTTGGCAACTATCCCTTGGTGACCAATCGCGAGGCTTCGGGCGAGCTTTTCCGGACCCTGAAGACTTCCAGCCGAATCCTTCCGTCAGCGGACGAATTGGAATTCAAACAAGCATTCCTCGACGTCGCTGAATCGCACTTAATGGTTCGCCTTACTATTCTCATCAACCTATTGAAGTTTTATTTAGGTAAAAACTGACGTATATTCTTTGAATCCACAGACTGCCGCCAAGATGAATACGCTGACTCAGTTGTATGATAGGCGAGTCAAAACCAATAAGGGGTCCGAGCTTGAACTCAAAAAGGTGAAAGAATGCGCAGAAGAGATCCGAGTCGCCAGCAGAGCAAAGGACGAGAGAATCAAGGAGCTTGAAGCTCTTATCGCCGAAAAAGATGGCATCATTGCGAACTCCGAACTGAGGATTAGTGAACTGAACTCCCGAACGCTTACTCTCGAAGAAGAGAAAGTCGAACTGCAAGAGTCATGCGATGGGTTGCAGGTCCAGCTCAATTTCGAAGTTAAAAGACTTCGGTGGGACCGTTGGGAGAAGGTGGAGCGAACAGCGAAGAAAGCGCAGACCCGATTAGACAAGGTCAAGGCCTATCTAGTCGAACAGGCGAAGGTTCGCCCCCTGGAAGATCTGCTGAACCAAGCCACCGGAGTACAGGAAGCTGTACAATATCTGATTGAGAATGGGGCCGTCATTCCTGAGGAGCGAATCAAGGAGATTGACGAGAAAAAGGCCGAAGCCGAGGATACTATCAAGGCGATCGATGTCCTCGAGCTGAATGAAAATGACCTCGGCATGTCCCCGGATCAGCTCGGTGATGGATTTCCTCCCCCCGAAACGACGGCTCCGGAGTCCGTTGAACATCCATTTGGCTTGAACGCCGAGAGTTTTCAAGCAGATCTGACCGGCGCCTTACTCAAGGCGAAAAGAAAAAGGACTACTGATCTGCTTGACGAATCTGAACAGAAGGCCAGAGCATTGGAGACTCATTCCGAGGATTGGGAAAAGACTGGGTTGCAACTGCTATGGCCAATGCCGAAACGACTCAAGACGAGCATTCGTGAGATTGTTGCGAATGGCGCACCAGTTTGGAATTAGGATGTTTTATTTGTTTATTTAATTAGACCTAGCTGCAATGTAACGGGCGAACTTGAATTTTGCTTAGAATAAAACTTTTATAATAATAAAAGATTTGCTTTGCTACTCTATTCTGTACTTAGTCATTGCTTTACTATCAGAGGCGAGACGTCTCCCGGCTTACAACAGACAATTTTTATTAATTGATGATAGAAAACATCGACTCGAGCCTCAAAAGTTGGCGACGAAGTGTGTTTAGTCGGAGAGCGAGATACTGGGCTCGGCTTATCTCCTTTGCTTTAGTTCGGATGCCGGATTGCGAAAATATTCTCAGGGTTCGGCTAACCGTTCCGCCCAAACTAAAGTTTGGGTGCGAAATAAATACTCTGGGTTCGGCTTACCCCAAAAATAAAAAAGCGGGTGCGGAATAAATACTCTGGGTCAGGCTTATCCCTACATAGGAAAGTCAGGTGCGAAGTAATAACTCTGGGTTCGGCTTATCCTGAAAAATAGTGGGTAGTTATACGAGCTGACCACCTGGCCAGGGTGTCAATTCGTAATTACTTAGTCCAAATCGGGCTGAGGTATACATGCGATTGTATACATATCTTTTTTTTTTTTTTTTTTTTTTAGGAACTTCCTTTTTTCGTCTTGGAAATAAGGGACGCGCTTCATTAAATGCGCTACGAGGTCTTTGAGAGTTATTCTCGGGACCTAGCGAAAATTTCGCTGCATTCTGATTGGTGGATTCAGCGGCGGTTAGTTCTCCTAATCCTGTATAAATAGGATTGAGAGTTTGGGGGATCATTCTAAACTCCACAACTTTCCAAAATATTGAAAGAAAAAGATGGTAACTACTCGATCTGCGTGGCTGAGACGGGCTCGGGAAAGGATAGCCGCTTCAGCGAGCAGTTCCAACCGAACTGAAGCTTCGGAAGATCCCTCCGCCCAGGAGAGCGTGGAGACGTTCCGAGTTCGCGCACCTGTCCCTTATGTCGACATGACGGGTGCAGAAGGGAGCCTCGTGTGTCAGGAACTCCGAAGGTATCGAGCTCGCCGCTATAGGCTGGGGACTCACCTTATGGCGATACGCCGGAGATTGGCCGAGGTCTGTCGGCTTTATCGTTTGGACAGGACTATTCGGGTCTTGAACGAAATAATCGCCGAAGGTTTCTTCTTGGAGAAGTGGCGTATGACCGGGCTACTTGCCGCGCGAACGGCGTGCCAAGAACTAGTGGCAAGTATGGAGGTGCCTGTCCTTTTGGAGGCCGACTGTCAGCCTCTCGAAGATACTGCGTACCCGTTTACTGTGGATATCTGGGCCTACCGAGCTTCCGTAGAAAAGTTAAGGCGGTACGCCAATTTCCTTGAGTCAGCCGGCCCGATTTTCCGTGAGAGGCACTTGGTCGAGGGCCCGTGTTCCTTCTTGGAAGACCTGGCGTCAAGAGGCGTCGAAGTTCCAAGGGAGAAACTGGAGACCCTGAGGGAAGCTCGTCAGTTCTGGCGATCCGAACTGGACAAGGTAGCGGTGGAGGAACCATTGGCAGACGATCTGTCGGGTCCGCGGCCTCCACTTCGTCTGCAGGATCACCCTAGACGCTGATGGTGGAACTTCGACTGTTCCGAACTCTGAATTCGGACGGTCTTTTTCTTTTCTCATCTAGGACCCCGAGTCGTCGAAGGGGTTTTCTCCCTTTGCGTCTCTTTTCTCTGTTTTTTATTGGTCATCGCTCCAAAACATGTAATGGGGATTGACTTAGTTATAGAGACTTTATTTTATTTGGAATTATCAAACCGTGTAAGGGAAATTAAATGCAAGTGAATTTTGGAATATGGTCGATATTTTGTACCCCGGCTTGCCGCCGATCTGAATGTGTTTGAAAATAAGAAGAAGTTTTTTAACTGTTAAAAACTTTATTAATGTAGTAGCTGCATTCACTTAATCTTTAAAAGATAAGGAATTGCCTACGTACCCCGAAGTGGGGATCAAGCCAACCGTAGTTCGTATTACAAATGAAAGATAAATGGAGTTCGGATTCCCGAAAACTCCTAGATAGAGTCGTAACAATGACTTAGCTGTAGTAACGTTTCAAGTGGGCCGCGTTCCACGAGTTTTGATCCGTTCCCCGGCCATGGTTACGAGTTCATAAACGCCCGAACGAACTGCTCTAGACACGAGGTATGGACATTCCCATCGAGCGCTGAGTTTACCGGCGTTTACTTCCTTGGTGTTCTAGAAAACTTCTCGCAGAACCAAATCACCTTTGTTGAAACGCCGCACGAACGGTCTTATTATAGTATCGAGCCGCTGCATCTTGGTAGTGTTGCACCCGAACTAGAGCTTCGTCGCGCAACTCTTCGGCAAGATCGTTGTGGTCGATCAGCATCTCGTCATTGAGTTCGGGATTATCGACCATCATAGTGCGACGAAGTGTCGGGACTCCTGCTTCGGCCGGGGCAAGTGCTTCGAGACCATATGCGAGGGAGAAAGGGGACTGTCCCGTGCTCCGCCGAGGGGTTGTGCGGTATGACCACAGCACGCCATCCAGGTGATCTGCCCATGCTCCTTTCCTTCGACCGAGTCGTTTCTTGAGCCCATCAACGATCGACTTATTCGTGGCTTCAGCTTGACCATTTCCTTGCGGGTATCGAGGAGTCGAAGTGCTGAGACGGATTTGCCATTTCGTCAGGAAACGTCTGGTGATCTCGAGGTGAATTGGGTACCGTTGTCGGTGACAATCTCGTATGGAAGTCCGTGGCGACATAGGATGTTCTTCCATATGAAGTTGGTCACGTCTAAGGATTGGATCCTTGTGAAAGATTCTGCCTCCACCCACTTTGTGAAGTAATCGGTCAGCACCAGGACATACTTCTTGGATTTGGATGCCGGCAAAGGTCCTATGGCATCCATGGCCCAGCGCATAAAAGGATAAGGGGCGGTCACAGGACATGCCGCATTGGTCCGTGGCGCTGACAAGCTTCGCATTTGGCCGCGAAAGTTTTGCAATCGGCCATCATGGTAGGCTAATAGTGTCCATCCTTTTTGATTTTAACAGCGAGTGCGCGTCCGCCAGAATGGTTGCCACCCTCGCCTTTGTGCACCTCCATCATGATACGTTCGGCTTCGTCACGAGTAACACAGGTAAGGAATACTCTCGACGCACTTCGGTGAAATAGCTCACCGTCCAAAAGGATGTACGTAGCACTTCGAGCCTTCAGTCGTCGAGCTGCCCATCGGTCTGTCGGGACGATGCCTTCAGAGATATAAAGTTTGATTTCAAGTTGCCAATCCTCCGGAGGTTTGGTGATGTCTGTCATATCTTCTATTGGCTCGTCGACTTCCATCGGGACTGAGTCGTCGCTGATGACGGCGATCTGGCTGTCTGGATCAATGCTGGGAGCGTCGATGCATTCAATTGGAATAGTACTCCGTAACTCGGGGTCAGAGCGGTTCGCCAGAGCTGCGAGGGCATCGGCTGATGCTTTCTCGTTCCGCGGGACCTTCGTCAGAGAGAAAGATGTGAATTCTCCGGATAACGTGCGGACCAACTGTCGATATGCTCCCATTCGTTTGTTTTTGGCGTCGAACTCTCCGCTGAATTGGCTGACTACGAGTTGGGAGTCACAAAAGACCTGCAGGTGTTTGACTCCAAGTCCTTGGGCTAATCGGAGTCCCGCGAGAACGGCCTCGTATTCGGTTTCGTTGTTCGACGCTTTGAATTGAGCTTTAATGCCTGCTCGAGGATTTCACCGGTGGGGGATCGGAGGATGAGTCCCACCCCGGATCCTTGATTCGTTGACGAACCGTCGACGAACATCGTCCATTGCTCCACCGCGGGGGTGGGGTCGTCAAGCGCGGGCGATAGTTCGGTGATGAAGTCAGCTAGAACTTGTGACTTCAGACTTGGGCGAGAACGGTATTCAATATCGTACTCGCTGAGTTCGACTGACCACTTCGCCATGCGTCTGGATTGGAGAGGACTATGGAGGATGGTTCGGAGTGGTTGGTCAGTAAACACGACGATAGAGTGCGACTGAAAATAGGGTCGCAGTTTCTGTGCTGCGACGATCACTGCAAGGGCCAGTTTTTCCAGCGTGGGGTATCGTGATTTCGGGTCGTTTAGTGCTTTGCTTGTGTAGAAAATGGGCTTTTGGTCTCCGCGATCATCTCGGACTAACACTCCGCTGACTGCCAAACTGGAAACCGAGATATAGAGATATAGTGTTTCGCCGTCCTCCGGTTTGACAAAAACTGGGTGACAGGTCAGATATTCCTTCAACTGACGAAAGGCAATCTCGCATTCCTCGTCCCAATGGAAATCCTTATTCCCACGAAGAAGTTGGTAAAAGGGGAGGAACTTGTCCGTTGAGCGGGCGATGAAACGATTTAGAGCGGCGATCCAGCCAGTTAGGCGTTGTACTTCTCGCTTGTTGGTCGGTGACGGAAGTCCTAGTATAGCTTCGATCTGCTTAGGATTCGCCTCTATTCAATTGTGAGAAAAGCTTAAAACACCTACGTTGTTTGTGGCCGTTACAAGTATGAGTTGTAGCGCCATCTTTCAACGATTCAAGTTTCGAGCTTTCTCCATTTCGTGCTTTGGTTCTCACGTTGTCCATGAGCAATGGTACAGGAGCTTCTCAGTTGCTAAGGAGTTTCAGAATCGTGAAGTTTCGATATGTAATCACTTGTTGAACCGAAGACTCGACGAAGCACGAGAGATCTTCAATCAGGTTCCATCTCCTCATGTGAGTCTTTACACTAAGATGATCTCGGGATACGCGAGGAACAATAGATTGGTTGATGCGTTGGATCTGTTCGTCTGTTCGACGAAATGCCTGAGAGGGATGTTGTCTCGTGGAATTCGATGATCAGTGGTTGTGTTGAGTGTGGAGATATGGATACTGCAGTGAAGCTGTTCGATGAAATGCCTGAGAGAAGCGTTGTTTCATGGACAGCGATGGTGAATGGGTGTTTTAGGTCGGGTAAGGTTGATCAAGCGGAGAGATTGTTTTATCAAATGCCTGTGAAAGATACTGCAGTGTGGAATGCGATGGTTCATGGGTATTTACAGTTTGGTAAAGTAGACGATGCCTTGAGGTTGTTTAAGCAAATGCCTCGGAGGAATGTGATTTCGTGGACGACAATGATCTGTGGGTTACACCAGAATGAGAGGAGTGGAGAAGCTCTCGATTTGTTCAAGAACATGTTGCGTTGTTGCATAAAATCTACTTCAAGAACGTTCACTTGTGTAATCACCGCTTGTGCAAATGCTCCAGCGTTTCATATGGGTATACAAGTTCATGGCTTCATCATCAAGTCTGGGTTTTTATATGAAGAGTATGTATCTGCTTCGCTCATAACATTTTATGCAAACTGCAAAAGAACAGAGGATTCTCGGAAGGTGTTTGACGAGAAGGTTCATGAACAAGTTGCTGTGGGGACTGCTCTACTGTCAGGTTATAGTCTGAATAAAAAGCACGAAGATGCGTTGAGTATATTCTCTGGGATGTTAAGAAACAGTATCTTACCAAATCAATCGACATTTGCTAGTGGATTAAACTCTTGCTCTGCTTTGGGAACATTGGATTAGGGTAAGGAGATGCATGGAGTTGCTGTGAAGCTTGGTTTAGGAACTGATGCCTTTGTGGGTAATTCTTTGGTTGTGATGTACAGCGATTGTGGAAATGTGAACGATGTCGTTTCAGTGTTCATTGAAATCTTCAAGAAGAGCATTGTGTCATGGAATTCCATTATTGTAGGCTGCGCGCAGCATGGACGAGGAAAGTGGGCGTTTGTCATATTCGGTCAAATGATTCGCCTAAACAAAGAGCCAGATGAGATCACTTTCACTGGCTTGCTCTCTGCTTGTAGCCATTGTGGGTTCCTACAAAAAGGAAGAAAGCTGTTCGATTACATGTCAAGCGGAGTAAGTCATATCGAGAGAAAGATTCAACACTACACTTGTATGGTTGATATATTGGGAAGATGCGGGGAACTGAAAGAAGCAGAAGAACTTATCGAGAGCATGGTTTTGAAACCTAATGAAATGGTTTGGCTGGCTTTGCTTAGTGCTTGTAGGATGCATTCTGATGTAGACAGAGGCGAGAAAGCTGCTGCTGCTATTTTTGATCTGGACTTGAAATCAAGCGCTGCTTATGTCTTGTTGTCAAATATATATGCTTCTGCTGGTAGATGGTCGAATGTATCGAAATTGAGAGTTAAGATGAAGCAGAAGGGGATCATGAAGAAACCTGGGAGCAGTTGGGTTGTGCTTAAAGGGGAAAAGCATGATTTCTTTTCCGGTGATCGACCACATTGCGTGAGACTATATGAGAAGTTAGAGTTTCTGAAAGAGAAGTTGAAGGAACTTGGCTATGTTCCTGATTTTAGATCTGCTTTGCATGATGCAGAAGATGAACAGAAAGAAGAGATGTTGTGGTATCACAGTGAAAGGCTTGCTATTGCATTTGGGTTGATTAATACAGTTGAAGGAAGTACAATCACGGTGATGAAAAATCTACGGGTTTGTGAAGATTGCCACTCAGTGATTAAGTTAATCTCAAGAGTTGTGGGACGTGAGATTGTTTTAAGGGATTCAAGTCAGTTTCATCATTTTAAGGATGGAACGTGTTCTTGTGGGGATTATTGGTAGAAAAGTGACTTGGGAATTTTGACTGGTGACGCGAGAAGGTCGGATTAAACATCTGATCTTAGTGTAAGAATAGAGGCTATAAACATGGTTTTGACTTTTGTGGTGATGATTAAGTCAAGATCTAGTCTAAAAGAGGTTCTTAAGTGGAGATAGGGCTGTAAAGAGAAAGAGTAGCAGGTCGAAACTGCCGGTGGTAAGCATTTGTGATAAACTACATAGACTACTGTTGATGTCCAATGATTCTTTGTCTGGACAAACGGAAACTATTAGACAAAATAGTTGACTAGATTATTTTCTGCAGATGAAGATGGGAGGACTACTCAAGAAACTACTGAGTTGATGATATGCACCCAGTCTGCAAGATACATTGGACTATAGGAGAGTGCGTCCTATTAGGATCATGTGGGAATTCCCCTTGCAACATTCCTTCTTCAAGAAACTTCAATGTTATTTAGGTAACCATCTATTATGTAAGCTCCACATTGATCGTGTCATTGACTAAGGAACTGGTCCAATTGGTAATTCTAAACAAACCTCCTCTCCAGTTTCAAAGCAGTTATGAAACAGAAACTATGAATCGATTCTTCAGCTCTATTATGTCTGTGGACTGTAGTTAAAATTTAAATCAGTTGTGGCTATCTTATCTTGAAGTCCACCATTGTTCTCGCTATCTTATCTTGCTATGTTAAGATAGCGAGAACAATGTTAGATCTAATTAAGAATCTAGGAAATGAGACATTCGAGAGACCATAGAATATGAACAAGCTCTGTTTTATGGGTTAGAATATTGTGAGAACTGAAAACGAGCTTCTCCTTCCGAAGTGATTTAAATGTGGAGGAGCTTATCGCTGTTAAGTAGTTCCGAACTGAATTGAGAGAGTTTTTGAATATTTGAATTTGTATTGCTTTTTTTGGAAAAATATTGGATCCCTACAAGTGACCCCCCCCCTTACATATTTATACCGACCAATTTATTACCTAATCAATGCACAATTAATAGGGCACGATTTGCGCGGTCTAATTAATCCTCTTGAATGCGGGAATCTTTGACCGGGCCCGAGCTGCGAGCTGACCAACACGAAGCATCTTCACGCTCTCTTCCTTTCTCCAGGCCTAATGGGCCGATCAGTAATACGCTCTTGGCCCATTAGACAAGCCCGACCTAGGCCTTCTTGCCTATTGTCCGAGATGACAGATCGTGGGTACAACAGTTGCCCCCCAAGTCTCCCAAGCTGAACAGTTCGGGGGACTTTTTACCTTCAAGCGATCAATTTCGGGAAACTGAATAATCCCCATATCTCCACGATTTGATCGTGGTAATGATGGGATTTTCCTTCCCGAACAAGCCTCGGGCCCCACTAGGTGGCGTGTTAACTATAAGAGAGAGAGAAAACGGTGCGAGACCTTTCACTTCCCCAGGTAATCATTACTCCCTGGTTCCGTGTATAAAGGTAAACTCGACTTCTCTCTTTCACTCTTAATCCCCAATTGTACTTGTGTTTTCCGTTCTCCGATTTTCTCTCTTTTCCTCTGTAAACTTCTTTACTTTCGCCGGAGAATCCTTCACTCTTCCTTTATTTCTTGCTACTTTTACCGGAAAAGCATGTCTCCGCCGAAATCCTCATCGGGAAAAACCGCAAAACCCTTGATTCCGGGCGTTTTCGGCCCCCACCAGCCGTCGATTCTCTCTGCGGAGAGCATAGCCGAGATTAGAGGATCCACCGGGATTCCGTCGGAGGTCGAGATCAGATTCCCGGAGGCTCATGAGTCTCCGGAGAACCCCCCTCCAGAGTACTGCTGCGCATTCGAGATATTCTTCTCTGCGTGCGGTCTGTCATTCCCCCTTCCCGAACTCATTGTGAAGATGATGTTCGAACTGGGCTTCGCTCTTCCCCAGATGTGCCCCAACTTTGTTCGGACTGTCTTGTGCCTTCAAACTCTGGGGGAGGAGTTCAACAACCAGCTGTCGTTGGCCGACTTCCTCCAGGTGTACACGGTGAAGACTGGTCGTACCAAAGGCACGCTTTACGTAAGCCTGCTTGCCGGGCTAAAGGTCTTTGACGACCTGCCCGAGAAGGATGAAAAGTGGCGGAAGTCCTATTTTTTCTTCCTGGTTAACGAGCTCACTTTCGGCCACCGCGTGAGTTTGCACGTATCGAAGTGGACTTCGAAAATCGGTAGAATGGAGTTCCTTGCTAGGTCCAAGTTAAGTGTTAACTGTTTCTTTTTCAGATCACTTCGAGCGCGGATTGCTTTGCCCCACATTCGCAGAGTTCTTCTCGAGGTTCTGCAGGCAGGGACAGATCGCTTGGGATTCTTTTTCTTGCGAAAGGATCAGAGAGTCCACGGCGAGGCTCGGAAGGCGTTCTCTCGTTTGTTCCACACCCTTGAGCGTTTCGGAGATGAATTACAGGGAAGAAAGGGCGTGCCGAGCTGCCGAAAAAGAGGCAAAGAAACAGATGGCGATGGCCCTCGCCGAAGGCAAAGCTCGCATTTCTAACAAGAATTCCTCCGGCTCCTCCATTCCTGAGGTGAACGGGACTTCCGTGCCTCCAACTGGCTCTCCCGAGCTTGGTACAGAATCAGCCAGGGCTCCTGCTGTCCCGCTTATTCCTCCCGTGATTGTCATTGCTGATTCTAGCGACGAGCCACGGGAGGTCGCTGCTTCCCCCCCAGCACCGAAGAAAACCTCTGCTGAGGCCTCCTCTCAGCAAACTGATTCATCGAAGAAGAGGAAGGAGCCTGAGACCGCCTCCTCTTCTCGTGAAAAGGGGCGAGCCCGGACTGGCCCATTATGGGATGAGCGAAGTAGATCTAGCTCGAAAGACAGGGGTCCCTCCTCGGAGAGGAGATCTAAGGAGGCCCCACCGCCTAAAGACTCCGGAGACTCCTCTGGAAGAAACCCTTTGAAGGAACAACGCCCTTTCGCCTGAGGTAAATTTTTCTGAGATGCTCTTAATTTTATACCTTTGACTGTTCGATAGTTGATGACTGAAATGACTTGCTCAAAAATATTTCAGTCCCCCCTGCTTCCCCAGCCGATCTAATGAGGAGCTACATTCGGCTCGGAGTTTAGATCCCGGCATTTGCTGACATGACCGAGGTCAATCGTGCGAACTTCTTCCGCGTTGCGGACAAAATCGGCGAGGTAAACATCCTTTGGTCTTTATTTCTGTTTCTTTCTATCATTTTATCCGTTTTTGACGAGCTGAATTTTTCAGCTTATGATCGAGTTCAACTCCTCGGTGGCGTCCTACGAGGACCAGCTGTTCGTCTCCCCGTCCTCTTCCGAGGTGAATCTTCTTCAGGAGAGGATCGCTGACCTAGAAGCCCAGGTAAAAGAGTACGCCAGGCTGGAGGCTGAGAATGCCTAACAAATCCGAGCGCGGATGAAGAAGGATGAAATAGAGGTACTCGACCTTGGGGTTGCCAACGAAGACCTCTGAGACAAACTGAAGAAGGCGGGGAACCTTTACTTCGAACCGGCGGAGGACGAAGGCGGCCAAGAACAGGTTGCACGAGATCGAGCTCCGCAATCAGCTACTCGAAGCTGGCAACAGCTGCGAGATTGAGAGGGTGCGAAGGGAGGAGAGGCAGGCAATGAGGCGGACTCTCCGTCCTCTGGTTGAGGAGGTGAGGGTCACCTTCGAAGAGAGGGAGAAGCTAGCTCCGCTTCAGGTCCGAGCTGCTGAGATTAGGGCGAACCGGATGCTGATCGAGGAGATCGCCAGAGGAGAGATCCAAGACATGGAGGCCGAACTCGGACTCCTGAAAGCTGACGAAGAGGAGGTGGACAAGAAGGTTTCGAAGGTAAATCCTCGTGACCTCGACCTCTCAGTATTCTCAGATCTTTTGGCGGATACACCCGATCTCTTGTGCAGCGAGAACCCGCTAAGCGTCATAATCGGCGAGTCCGGCACTAATCTCGGCAAATGTCAAAGCAGGGAATGGACGATTTTCTGGCGAACACCAGGCCGGAAGAGGAGCTCGCAGAGATGGGCTTGGCCCTATCCGAAGCGGCGTCTGATCCCGTTCTTCCTAATCCTTAGTTTTCGTTTTGGGGTTGTTTTGGCACGGGTTGCCCCCCTGTTTGTAGTACTTATTTTCAGACTTGTTTTGGAGTGTTTTGGTCGTGGTGACCACTCCAAAATTTTTTTTGTTTTGTCATCTTAAATGCGAACTTAATTTCCGCAATCTTTTGTTTTAAAAGATGATATGAGCAGGAATAAACACGAAGTAAGAACTTCGGTTAAGTAGTTCGAAAAGATGACACCCCAACTTTAATAAGTAAAGTTGAGTACGAAGTGGATACTTCGGTTTAGATAAGAAACTAAGTTTTGACTTTACTAAGTAAAGTGGAGTACGAAGTAAGAACTTCGGTTTAGAGTTTTCGCAACGTTAAGCTTTAAAGTAAAGCTGAGTACGAAGTGAAAACTTCGGTTTAGACCTGCGAAGATGAACCTCGGCTTAAATGATATATGCAAAGTCAAACTTCGGCTTTTTTTTTTTTTTTTTTTTTGAGAAACCAATATTAATAAAAAAAAGTTTAAGAAAACTTTAAATTTTATTAATATGGATAGCTGGACCCGAAGTGGGCTGCCTACGTACCCTTATCGGGATCAAGCTAAGTCGTAGTTCTATACAAATAAATTAACTGTAAAAGAGTTTAAGGTGCAAAGAATTCCAAGACCTCGGGACTGGTTTTCCCTCTGAGTCCTCGAGCTGATAGACTCCATTTCGGACTTCGCGAGTAATTCTGTACGGTCCTTCCCAGTTAATTCCCAGCTTTCCTGCATTGAGCTCCTCGGTGTTCTCGTAAACTTTCCGGAGGACTAGGTCGCCAACTGCCAAGGGTCTGCTTCGGATTTTGGAGTTATAGTACCGAGCTACTGCGTTCTGGTAATTCTGGATCCGAACCAAGGCCTAGTCCCGACGCTCGTTGATTGTATCGAGAGTATCCTGTAGGAATTCTTCATTCTCCTCAGCTCGGAGTGGGTTTAGCGAGGTACGGATTCCGAGCACTTCTATATCGGCTGGGACTACGGCGTCAACTCCGTAAACCAGGGAGAAAGGTGTCTCATTAGTGGCCCGACGAGGTGTTGTTTGGATCGCCCAGAGGACGCCCTGAAGTTCGTCCGGCCAGCGCCCCTTGCGAGCATCGAGCCGTTTCTTCAAGTTGGCAAGTATGACCTTATTCATCGCCTCGGGTTGCCCATTACCTTGTGGGTAACGAGTAGTTGATTTACTGAGTCAAATTTTCCACTTCGCGCAGAACTCTTCGAACTTCGAGGAGATGAACTGTGGACCATTGTCCGTGATGATTTCACACGGGACGCCATACCGATAGATTATGCTCTTAAGCACGAACTGCTCCACTTCGTCACTTGTTACTTTCGCATAGGCTGCCGCTTCTACCCACTTGGAGAAATAGTCGGTAAGAGCGAGCACGTACTGAACTCCTCCTGGTCCTCGATGTAATGGACCGATGATATCCATAGACCACCTCATGAATGGGTAAGGTGCGGACACCGAAGACAGGAGCTCGGCAGGTTGATGAATTGACGGGGCGTACTTCTGACACTTCTCACAAGCTCGAGAATATCTTTCGCAGTCCGTGACCATGGTAGGCCAGAAGTAACCTTGCCTTTTGATTTTGAAAGCCAGAGTCCGACCTCCGGAGTGATTTCCATTGGGACCATCGTGAACAGCTCGCATTAGCATCGCAGGCTCACTACCAGCCACGCATGTTAGATACGGACCAGCTACACTTCGGTGTAGAAGTATTCCGTTGTGAAAGCAGTACCACGCACTGACGACCTTGAGTTTCCTAGCTGCCCATTTGTCGGCTGGGAGTTCCCCTTTTTCCAAGTAAGCCCAGATCGGGCTCCGCCAGTCATCTGCCCCCCAGCTATTAGAATTCGTGCCGCTCGAAGTAGCATGTGGGATAATAGCTTGATTGGCAACCGGTGAGCTTGCCGGTTCCGGAATTTGACTCGCGTCTAGCTCTGCCAGAGGTGGCTGAACGTCCATTGGAGTAGGCATAACGGGGGCTGGGTCCTTTGGTGGCAAAGAGTCCGCAGACGTCTTGCGAGCTGCCTCCTCTGCGGCCAGCTGCTTTTTCATTGCCCGGGTGACGACGTTTGAGTTTTCTAGTCGAATGCTCGGATATTGGATAACTTTGACGGGGATAATCCTGGTCGTCGCGGGATCCGAAGTGGACGCCAAAGATGCTAAAGCGTCCGCAGCGGAGTTTTCACTTCGTGGGATCTTAGTGATTTCCAAATCCTCGAACTTAGTGACTAGTTCCCGAGCTGTGGACAAATAAGCCTCCATACGACCATCCTTTGTCTCGTACTCCCCCAAAAACTGGTTGGTGACCAGCTGTGAATCGCAGAAAGCTCGGAGTTTTCAGACACCAATCCCTACTGCGAGGCGTAAACCAGCAAGGAAGGATTCGTACTCGGCTTCATTGTTGGACGCACTGAAAGCCAAGCGAAATGACTGCTCGATCACTTCGCCTGTAGGGGAAGTGAGGCGGACCCCAATTCCTGCTCCCGACTTGGAAGAAGCACCGTCGACATACAACGTCCATGGGGCTTCGACATTGTTGCTAACCGAAGAGGCTAGTGGGAGTTCGATCAAAAAATCAGCCAGCACTTGCGCCTTTGCACAAGTTCGAGTCCGGAACTCGATGTCGTATTCACTCAACTCGACAGACCATTTAGCTAGCCTCCCGGACTGGCTCGGACTATGTAATACCGTCTGTAGTGGTTGCGTCGTCAGGATTATGATTGTATGGGACTGGAAGTAAGGCCGCAGTTTTCTTGCCGAAGTGACTACTGCTAGGGCCAATTTTTCCATCATAGGGTACCTGGACTGCGCCCCAGTAAATGACTTGCTGATATAGAAAATTGGTCGCTGCTCCCCCCTTTCCTCACGAACCAAGACTCCGCTGAATGCACTGTCCGATACGGCGACGTAAAGAAAGAGCGGTGGTTCAGATAGATAGGCTTTGAGCTGAGCGAACGCCTCCTCGCATTTCGCATCCCATAAGAAGTTTTTTCCCCCTTTCCGTAACAGCTGGTAGAAAGGGAGGCATTTGTCCGTAGATCGAGAAATGAAGCGGTTGAGAGCTGCGATCCGTCCGTTAAGGCGTTGCACCTCGCGCAAGGTCCTAGGAGAACTCATAGACAGGAAAGCATTAATCTGCCTTGGGTTCGCTTCAATTCCTCTTTCCGTGACGATGTAACCCAGAAATTCCCCTGATGGGACTACAAAGGTGCATTTCGTGGGGTTAAGCTTCATCCCGAACTGATTCAGGATGTCGAAGCAGATTTTCAGATCAGCGAGATGCGAGCTAGCTTCCATTGATTTTACCAGCATGTCATCGATGTAGACTTCCATGGTCTTTCCGAGTTGATGCTCAAACATTCGATTCACCAGTCTTTGGTAAGTTGCTCCCGCATTTTTTAACCCAAAAGGCATCACCTTGTAGCAGTAAATCCCGCGGTCCGTAATGAATGCAGTCTTCTCCTGGTCGTCCGGGTTCATAAGGATTTGGTTGTAGCCAGAGAAAGCATCCATGAAAGACATCAGCTCGTGACCCGAAGTGGACTCAACTAGCCGGTCGATATGCGGAAGTGGAAAGCTGTCTTTGGGGCACGCCTTATTCAGGTCGGTAAAATCAACGCAGACTCGTGACTTTCCATTCTTCTTTTTGACTACCACTGTGTTTGCGAGCCACTCATGGTACTTTAATTCGCGTATCTGTCCTGTCTTCAGTAAACGTTCAACCTCTTTATTAACGATTTCAGCTCGCTCAGGACCCAGCTTCCTTCGCTTCTGCTTTACAGGTCGGAACGTAGGATCCACATTCAGCTCGTGGGAGATAACTTCTGGACTGATGCCGGGCATCTCGTCTACCGACCATGCGAAGGTGGCCATACTTTCTTTTAGGAAGGTTATCAGACTGGCACGGAGCTCGCTATCCAATCCCACTCCGATCTTGATTTCCTGATCCGGGAACTTATCATTGATGAAAATGGACTCAGTGAGGTCACGTTTTAACTGCTTCCGAACTGGATTCTTCGGGACCTCAAGCTGTGGTTGCTATTGGATCAGGAGCTTGTGACTTGCAAGGTAACAGCTCCTTGCCATCCTTTGGCTTCCTAGAACCTCCCGGACTCCGTGCGGGGTCGGAAATTTGACGCACTGATGGTACGTTGAGGCCACTGCCTTCATCTGGTAGAGCCAGGGAGTTCCCAAAATAACATTATAGGCCGCAGGTCGGTCGAAAACCGTGAACTCCACCATTTTAACCACTCCTTGAGTGGACACCGGTAATGTGATCGTGCCCAAAGACATTGAAGTCTCGCTAGTGAACGAGACCAAAGGTGAGGGCGGTCCTACGATGTGTTCTTTCCCGATATCCATTCTAGTGAGCGTTTCGAGGAAAATCAAGTCTACCGAACTCCCAGTGTCAATTAGGATTCGGCAAACCTCGTGGTTCGCCACGTCAAGTGAAATGACGAGTGCGTCATCGTGCGGAGTGTCCAGCCCCTCAGTTTCCTTCTAGGATTGCTTGCTCCTACCTTAGCTCGCTTCGGCTGGGGACTAGTGAGCTTCCGCTGATGGTCTTTGATCGCAGTGATGGAGTTCCGAAAGAGACGCGGTCCCCCATTATCACGTCGATTCTTTTCTTGGGGGTTTCATTGTCGTCGGACTGCTTTGATTTTTTCGAAGGTGGAGCATCTTCGTCCACCTCGGGAGTCGATTTCTGCTCTAACTCCTCGATTGTTACGTTTGGCATTTCCCCCGCCACATACTTGTCTGCGAGGAGGTGCATCAGCTTCTTACAGTCACGAGTGGAATGACTGTTGGTTTTGTGGAGCTCGCAGTACGTGTCCTCATCTCGGACCCACTTGTTACTTGGGAGTACGCCACTCTTGGAGCGCGGTGAGAATGGCGGTTTGGACGGTGAATTCTTTGGAGAATTCTTTTTAGGAGATTGAGCGACTGCGAACGTGCTCGGCCCGGACTTCGGAGTCGTAGGCGGAGTCTTTTTGGCAGGCGCTTCGAATCGTGGTTTTCCTGTAGGCGGAGCGTTTTGCTTTTGCGCAGCGGCGATTTTGTCTTCCTCCGCGACTATCCAGTTCGAAGCCCGGTGTAATGCATCCTGAATGGTTGGGAACCGATTCACGGACAGCTCTTCGTGGAAACGAGATTCATGCCAGAGGCCGTTCTTAAGCGCGGCCAGGGCGGTGGAGTATGAGAGTCCTGGAATCTTGACCTGGATCTCCTTGAACTTTGTTATGTAAGACCGGAGAGACTCTCCAGCCTTTTGGCTTAAGTTCCAGAGTTGAGCATCTGTCACCGCGGTTTCGATCAAGCTAGAATACTGCTTGACGAACGAAGTTGACAGCTCGGTGAAATTTGTTATGGAACCGGCTGCTAAAGACGCGAACCAAAGCAGTACCGGTCCGCAAAACGTCTCTGCGAACAGCTTGCAGTACCCAGCGTCTACTTCATGGGGCTCGAGGTCCACCCGGCTAGCTGTCAGCAAGAAAGTCTTAAGATGATTGGTCGGATCTCCTTTTCCTTCGTAGCTCGAGAACTTAATTTTGCCAGTATCTTTGATGCGGACTCGGGCTATTTGATCGGAAAAAGGAGTTCACCTCGATTCCTCGATTACTCGACATATATCCGGAGCCGAAGTGGTTGCACTGTGCATCACAGACCGCATATCCCGGATTTCGCTCTGCATGCGGAAGATCTCGGGATTGGTAACATACCCCGGAGTCGAAGTGTTTCCAACTACAGGGAGAGGAAGACGGACTGGGACCTCGGAAGATCTGATGACGCCGGGCTGAACCGGAGTGTGGCCATCACCAACCAATGGTGGCGCTGTTTGCGTGTTGATTTGATGCGGGAACGAATCTCCCGGGGTGACATTTGCTGCTGCCACCTGCGAGGTAGATGGTGGAGTCACACCGGAGAAATCCAAAGCACGTCGTCGTGGGTTTTGGTCAGAGGACAGGAGATCGACCCGATCAGCGTACGCGCGGTGGGAGGCTGAGAGGTTTGCTACGGTCGTCGTGACTTCCTCCAGACGAGCGGAGATTTGACCCTCCAAGCTGTCAAAACGTTCAGTAATAGCGGTGGAGGCGGCTTGCTGACGGTCAGACTTCTCAGACAAGTCCTGCAGGAGCTTCTGGATCACCTCCAAGGATGCCTGATTGGGAGAGCTGGTTGCCATAGTGGTGGTTGTGTGGAGTGTGTTTGTGTATGAAATCGGAACTAATGAGAGTCAGGCGATAACTGCCCCTCCTTCTAGCGCCAAATGTGAGAACTGAAAACGAGCTTCTCCTTCCGAAGTGATTTAAATGTGGAGGAGCTTATCGCCGTTAAGTAGTTCCAAACTGAATTGAGAGAGTTTTTGAGTATTTGAATTTGTATTGCTTTTTTTGGAAAAATATTGGATCCCTACAAGTGACCCCCCCCCCCTTTACATATTTATACCGACCAATTTATTACCCAATCAATGCACAATTAATAGGGCACGATTTGCGCGGTCTAATTAATCTTCTTGAATGCGGGAATCTTTGACCGGGCCCGAGCTGCGAGCTGACCAACACGAAGCATCTTCGCGCTCTCTTCCTTTCTCCAGGCCTAATGGGCTGATCAGTAATACGCTCTTGGCCCATTAGACAAGCACGACCTAGGCCTTCTTGCCTATTGTCCGAGATGACAGATCGTGGGTACAACAAATATGATAATGACAAATTACTATTTCGCTACATCGCTTGTCTCTTCAATTTCGAGAAAAAGATGACATTGAGCTGCTCCTTGCAGATAGTGGCTTGGATGTTAAAGTTGCGCTTGATAATCTAGTTGATAAGTCCCTCGTACATGTAAGATTGAATATTGTCGTGATGCACACTTTGTTACAAAAACTAGGCAAGGAGATCGTTAATGCACAGTCCAAGAGTCCTGGAAAACGGGAATTTCTTGTGGATTCGAGGGATATCTGCAATATACTTGAAGATACTACTGTAAGTTTTTCGTGTCCTTTTCATAGATCTCATATCTGGAAGACTACATGAAGTTTGATGAAAGATATGTTTTAGATGATTGTTAAGCTAATGATTGTCTCTTTCTTATTAATATTATGATTTTCAGGGTACTAATAAGGTTTTAGGTATATCTTTAAATATGGATGAGATCGATGAGTTGCATGTACATGAGAATGCCTTCAAAGGGATGCATAATCTCCTTGGGGAAAAGGTCAGACAGCACTGACCCGATAGCTTCGACCATTTGCCCCCTAAACTCAGATTATTGTGGTGGGACGGATATCCAATGAAAAGTATGCCTTCTAATTTTCGACCTGAAAAACTCGTCAAGCTGAAAATGGAGAATAGCAAGCTCGAAAAGTTGTGGGAAGGAACTCGGGTAAGTTTTGAGAATAACTGTTATATCGTTCGTTGCGTGATGACAATCATGTTACGTGATGTGTAACTTCTACCTTGCACTGTGTTTTTTGTTGAGTACAGAGGCCTAGATGTCTCAGGGAGATTAACTTGTGGGGATCTGAAAATCTAAAAGAAATCCCAGATCTTTCAATGGCCACCAGTCTAGAGAAACTTTATCCTGGGAATTGCTTGAGTTGGGTGGCGGTTCCTTCCTCTATTCGGAAGTTCAATGAACTGACAGAGTTGGGAATGTTAGAATGCAGAAATCTGGAAGCTCTTCCAATCGGCATGAACTTCGAACCTCCCAAATGTCTCCATCTCAAGGAATGCTCACGTTTCACTCTTGAGAATTTTATTAACTTTCGTGTGGAAAAGATAAGGGGTGAGAAGCTAGGGCAGGGAATGCAGGTATTGTATGTAGTTCAAAAACTAACGTTTTCTAAACCTCCTTTACTAACGATTTTTGAGAAATCATTATTGTTTTAAGTTGAGTTTGATGAGTGATGTGTTTAAGTTTGTTTAGGAGCTAAACTATTGTTCAATACCATTATAGTTAATTATTAACATATTCTCAATGTTTTTATATAGTATGGCGAGAGAAATCTTGCATTGGATGTTAGCTAGCAATATTTTCAAATCGTACAGATTAATCCAGTCCAATGTCAATAGTTTTTAAATTTACTACTTTTCAAACTTCAACAGCATAATTTTAAATTGTGAATAATGTAGTACAATTATCTGCTAAACAGAGGAAGTAGATTTTATTGGTTTAATTTGATGGGGACTTCATTTGATGTCATTTTGTTTAACATCTAATTTTTTTTTTTTTTTGGTTCAGCGGCTTATACGCATGGTAACGATGCTTCCCGATTCTTTGGCTGTGCTGTTTCTCTCGGATATCCCGAGCATGGTTGAGCTTCCCTTCTCTATTCAGAATCTAAATAAATTGACGGATTTGATAATTACGCGATGCGCAAATCTGGTGACTCTTCCAACTGGAATCAATCTTGAATCTCTCGAACGCCTCAATCTCAATGGATGCTCACGGTTGAGGACCTTTCCTGATATTTCAAGAAACATCTCATCTATCGGTCTATCTAGAAGAAACAGCAATAGAAGAGGTTCCTCGGTGGATTGAGAATTTCTCTAAGCTCAAATACCTAGTGATGCAAAGATGCAGTAAGTTAGAATAAGTATACCTAAACACTTCTAAACTGAAACATCTCGAGTTGGAATATTGTGGGGCACTAACTGGAGCTGATTTGACTGTCTATCCAAGTGGTTTGGCAATCGAAGCAGACATATCGAGACAAAGTTACCAGTCCCCGAGGAGGCTTCCTCTTCAGTTCCGGTTAATGCTGTCCCGAAAGTCGATTTCAGTTTCATCGACTGCTTCAACTTGATTAAAGAAGCTCTCTTTCAACAACTCTCTGTCGAGAAACTCATATTGTCTGGTGAAGAAATGCCTTCATACTTCACTTACGTTACTACTGGAGCGACTTTGGCTATCTCTCTACTTGAAGCCCCGCTCTCTCCACCTTTCTTCAGATTTAGGGCTTGTGCTGTGGTTGTTTTCAACTCTAAACCCACCTTTGGTGCCATTGGGGTATCTATGAAGGTAAACTGTCGGTTCAAAGACAGACTCGGGAACCACTTTGATTTCCCTCATCAACAAGAGTACTTCTCGGTATATCAGAAGGGTAGTCTTCTTTTTTTTATTAGACTGTTGCATCTCTTTAAAGAAAGAAAATGCTTCTCCAGCTGAAGTGAACTATGATCACGTGGATATACAGTGTCATATGAGTAGTGGTAACTCTAAGTTTGAATTAAAAGAATGGGGTATACGACTTTCTGAGGAATGTTCATCACTGGAAAACCGACTTTGTAACCCAGTCACTCTTCCACGTCGTTGTGAAGCCGATGAAGACAATAGGGGTTAATGATTGAGTGAAGGATCTGGAGGAAGCTATGTAGTGGCAGAGAGAAGCAGGAAGCGAATGCATGTAAGCATTAAGCTTGAACTGAACATAAATGTCTAAATCTCACATTTCCTTTTGAAAATCATGCGGTAACTTTTGTATTGTTCTAATGAGTACTTTTGTTGGTTTTAATGAATACAAGGAGATACGGAAGAGATTCTTCACTGTTTCCCTAGCTTGACAGACATGTTCAAGTAACCCAAAAGTCTCATAAACCAAAGACTTATTTTATTTTCAGATCAAATATAGAAGCATCTAATTAAGAACCTATCAATAGTTTCTGCCAACAACCAGGTTTGAGTGGTGATTTCATATGGTGCCCATTGGTTTCTATTTTGATTCACTTTGTGTTTATAAAGTTTCTCAGTTCCTTCTACACCATTATTGAAACCTATTTATTAATAGCTTTGGACAACACAATTGATTATACACAGCAAGCCTGAACGAACTTATGGATGTCTCTGTTTCAGATAAAATCTTAGTCGAGTTACTTCCAAGATTGTGTGAAATTTTTCCTTCATTTATTGCTAGAGAATCTTTTCGAACTAAATTTGTGGAGTTTGAATCATGCTTTCTTTATAAATTTATAAATCATCTACATTATTTATAAATTTTATTTTTGTTATTAAAACCCTGATTTATATCCAATTACAAATCTTTTATTTATATTACTATTTTTTTTGGCAAACAAAAATTATAATGCTTTCATTGAGAGTTGAACTCAATTGAGAGTAGACATATGCTCATTAAGCAAGGTGGCGGTTGAGGCGTTACAGAGACAGAGGATACATCATGGTGTAAAGACACTTCCACGAGTACATTGAGAAATTTAACATTTGTTACTATCAAAAGATTTTGTGATGTTAGAAAAAGGTAGGTTTTTACTTTAATTGGTTGTCGGAGCAAGCCATTTTGAGATAGCAAAAAGACGTGAACATGTTCTCTCTCACATAGGAGGAAGGCAGAGCCGAGGTTCTCTCTATGGTGGAGAAGGTTGGGCACAAGGTTATCTCTCCAAGGGAGAAAGGTGGAGGAGGTTGGACATAAGGTTACCTTCCCAAAGAAAGAAGGTAGAACCAAGGTTCTCTCCATAAGGGATGAGGGTGGACCCGAGGTTTTCTCCATGGGGTCATACATTATTGTGATGATACATCATTAATTAGTATATTATATAATATATTTTTTATGCAAAATATTTTTTGAGCCAAGAATTTTAGTAATAAAAAAACTATGCAGAAGTGAAAGTAAAATAGTTGGCTTAATGTATTCAAATAGACATTTTCTAGGTGGTGATAAAGAATATATTTGTAATAGAGTATATTTAAGTGTAGAAAAATACACTTTTAATAGTAACATAAATAAAATGCTTTCATAGCTCAGTTGGTTATTTGTCCTCACTCGCACAGTTCCGACAATCACTTCCAGGAAAGTCACCCATCATGAAGTTCTCTTAGGACCCTTGACCAAAAATAAGTGCATTTTGGTGACATATGTGGCCAAATCAATTTTTTTTAACCTTTCCGCAAACGAAGGTATCATAGTCTTTGAGCACATATGGATCTATCAACAACGATTTAATATTTTTCCAATCTATCTATCTATGTTTGTTGTAAATTTATGTTTGATTAGCCTATTTTATCCATCCATTCGTTATCTCCCTTTATGATTGAATGAATAATGGTAACAATTATGTTTGAGAAAAAAGAAAGGTTTATGACCAACCAATCAAGGTTAAAAAATTAGAAGAATATTAGTCTGATATAATTAAAAAAACAATAAAAAATTATAAGCATAATAATATATGAATCCCAAATAATCATCGATAAACATATAAATATAATAAAACAATCTAAAAATACTACATTAAATTTTAAAATACAGTATTACGAAATGAAGATGCATATATTAATCTTACCTATTCCCAACTAAAAAAGGAGAAAGTAGGAGAAAATTTTGGTTTAAAAATACAAGAAAAAATTACATTCCGATTACAAAAATTTCCCAATTAAACAAAGTTGAAAGCAGTGTTTTTTAATAAGTTATTTAAATATGAGACGATCTATGTTTACATAGAAGTGAGCATTTACAAAATTTAGAATTAATAATTAACTGTATATTTTTTAATATCTTTTTCTATATTTTTTTAAGAATTAATAACTTAAAATTAAAAATAAGTAAATAATATTATAATTCAAATTTTATGAAATATAGATATAAAATCTTCTTATAATTATTTAATAAAACTTTGTATATTCTTTATAAATTCTGTAATTTTTGATAATTATCTTTTTACATTATTAATATTTTTTTAAATAATATATTTAATTTTTGTTGTAATCAAATTTCTTATACACATGTCAAAATCTGAAATTGATAACTTGACACATGTCAAAATCTTGTTAATGACTAACTTTCAAAATCTAACTTTATATAATAAGATTGTATATACTAGGATATTATCCGCGCTACACTGGGTTGATTTTTGTTGCTTTTTTTTAATTATTTTGTTGTGGTTTTTTTGTTTTTGTTAATTTTTTTTTTGATTTTTTGATTTTTTTTTATTTGGTTGTGTAGTATTTTTTGTTATATTGTTTTGTTTTTGTGGTTATTATTGTGTTTTTGTTTTTGTAGGATTTTTTTTTTGTATTTTGTTGGTCATTTTGGTTTTTATTTATTTTTTATTGATATTTATTGTTCTTATTTGTTTTGGTTTTTATTACACCGCATGCATTTTTTATTTTTGTTATTTCATACAAATACAATTTATAAACTTGTAATTGATCTCTTTATTACATGGAACTTTATGGTTGATTATATGGTCACTTTTATCGGCACAACCAACCAAAGCTAAATATCTTTTAAAACATTATATACTATGACTGCTCATATAAATAGTTTATCACTTTCACAACCATTCAATATTTGTAATTTTTATTATGCAACCATCGACTACATAAAATTTTAGTTACTATGATCTCTACTATGAAAATAGAACTAACACAAGTTATTTATATCTTATTTTATACCTCACCATATTAATTACATTTCGTTTAGTCGATATTTCTTATTTTTCTACCAAAAAAACAAAAACCTATATATCATACTTACGCATTGATTACCTTATATATATATATGATATATATTTTGAAAACTACCCTATCCTTTTTTTTTGTCTTCTAAACTATATTTTTTATTTTTTCTAGGCCTGGACATAAAAACCGTACCCGAATACCCAATCCGGAACCCGAACCGAAAAATCGTGTTTGGGTTGGGTATGGGTTTGCCTATAAAACCCTATTGGGTTCTATTTACTAATACCCGTGGGTTCGGGTTAGGGTCGGGTAATAGCCGGTACCCGTTTGGGTACCCACTAAACCCGAACATATAAACATATATATAATATTTATCATTAATATAATACAATTACCCCAAAATTGTGATTATGATTTTGAATATTTCATTTAGTTTTATATCTAAATATCAAAATAATCAAAATATCTAAAATATTTTGTCACATAAGTCAAAATTTAACTAAATTTATTTAAATTTAATTAATATTAATTATATTTTTTCGGGTATCCGGTAGTTCGGGTACTAATCGGGTTCTAAAATTTATAACCCAAACCGACCCGAACCCGATAATACCCAAACCGAACCTAACCCATATATCTAAAAATACCCAATGAGTTCTATTTTTCTAAACCCGTTTACCCAAACCCGAATGGGTAATATCCAAATCCGAACGGGTTACCTGAATGCCTAGCCCTACTTTTTTCTTGTGAAATTTTTTTAAAATTTTTCTAAAACAATTTTTCAAATAAAATAAAAGTAAAAATTATTTGAAACATATAAATTATTAAAAACAAAACAATAATCTAAAAAAACTAAAACATAGTTGTTTTTTTATATTTAAATAAACGTGTTTACCAAATTATCATGTTAGTTCTTTTTTTATGTACATGATAGCAAACATCTGAATGGAGGATATTTTGGGGCTTGAGGCAAAATAACTTTTTCCCCATAGGCATGGCTCTGGGTCCAACAAGTTGATAATCTGAGGTTAAAAAAAACTTTGATCTTTTATATTTTTTTGTAATAATGTAGTTTAATGGATTCAACTAATGACCATAATCATCATATCCGGGACAAGAAGGTGGAGTTATTAAACAAGGATCAAAAAAATTTTTCGAATACATAAACAGAGGATATAAAGGCGTTAAAAGCCCAATAAGCAAAATTGGGATCAAGATAGCACTTTTATGTTGTAACTAAGCCCATACATATCCGAACCAGCGTCTCTCAGTTTCTTCTTTCTCGTCTTCGTAGCTGCGACGACGGAGTTTTTTTCTTACTAGCGAAGAGAGAGAGAGAGTCGCCGTTCACCGATCCTTTCTCCGATCTTCTTCTCCTTCCAGGTATATTGATTCTATTTACTATCTTCATCTCCAATTATATGTGAATTTTGGTTTCCTCGCTTCGAATTTTTGATCCTTGATGTAAGATTCTAGGGTTTTTTTTTTTTTTTCGAATCCTTGCTCTGTAGAAATTTTTATCCAGAATCGTTCTAAATCGATTTCGATGAATCACTCGTTCGAATTCTTATGGATCGATTTGGTTTATATCGTATCTACGACGATGAGAATATCTTCGAATCTGGATTTAAGTCTTCATAAACATTATTGTGTATTTTGTAGCAATGTTGGACTCATACTTTAGCTTATAGGCACGCTTGTATTGCTTAAGCTTTAAATAATCTAGAACTTGTACAGAAAGAGTCAACTTATGTTGCTGTGGTAGTTAGCTAGAGTTTAGTCGAATTGAAGATCTTGGCAAAACTATAAGCAAGCTTTGTTGTGAAATTGATGTGTTTCTTGATATGGATTTCATCTTCCAGGTTTTTGCAAACTTGGTAGAGTATGGGTAACTTTTCGATTCAGATCAGTTCAAAGCTGATCAATCAGCTAGCTGAAGGCAACGATCAACCAAAGAGGAAGGCGAAGAAAACCAAACCCAAAGTGTCACCACAGAGGAAGGTGGAACAAGAAGCGAAAACACACCACCACGATGCAGAGAAGCCGAATCCAATGTCAGAGTTACCAATGCAGCCACCGTTTTTCTTTCCCAATACCGCAACAAGCAGCAGCAAGCGCGGAGTTGGAGTTGATAAAGTCTGTTTCGAAAGAGCGTGAGAAGGTTCTTGAGAAGCTGGAGAAAGTAGAGAAGAACCTTGTTCATGAAGTGACAGAGAAAGCCAAGGAGTTGAGGGAGAAAGAGTTCAAGATCCCTGAACCGAAACCAATGCCTTGTTGTGAAGATCACGAAGCGTGGATGAAATGCTACAAAGAGAACATTGATAACCCGCTGAAATGTAGCAGTTTGGTTATGAGTTACCAGGAGTGTGCAACCGGTGCAGACAGCAAGTTAATCCTGAAGAAAAGTAGAGATAATAAGATTTTTGTTTTAGGGAATACATTCTTATGTAAATTGTTGTACCATACGCCCATCTGTTATTAATGTTTGTATATGTTACAGGGAAGAGAAAAGAAATGCCATGAGAGAGAATGCTAAGGAGAAGCCAAAGCACAGAGGATAAGATTTAGGTTCGGAAACTTGGATAACAAACTCAAAGAGGGAGAATCTTTCGGTGTTATGGTCATGGTGAAGGTGAAGGACACAATAAAGGGAAGGCTTCATTGGCTGAGGTGAGGTTTCCTAATCTCCTATTTTTTTTATTCCATCTTCATCGGATTGATTCAGCTGTTGACTTGAATCAAGTTTATTGCTTGATTCTCAATTTCATAGATTTAGGTCTGATTAAGTTTGTTCCATGGCTTTGTGATTCCAACTTATTTTTCTTCTTTTGAAAGTTATGTCCTCCCAAATGAGCAAAAAGCACTTGCTCTCTGTTGTTTTGGCTTTAATTAATACATGTTTAAGATCTTAGTGAGTCATAAAAACTCTTTCCTGGTGACTCTCAGGTTTTATGTTTGGGTCAGATAAGATAAAGTGTATTCTAGCAAGATTCTATAGATAATATCATAACTTTTTGCCTTCAAGATGGGATCATAGGGCACGCAGCTACGTTTTTTTGAGCTTTATTGTGCAGTTTCTTTACTCTTATTTCATGTGCTATGTCAGTTTTGAATTTAAGTGGAGATGTTTTCTTTACTGGATGTTTTGATTGTTTATCATCGGATAGTCTTCTGATGAGGCCTTACAGGTCTGGCATTTTATGATATTTTAAGCGTATATTTTAAGCATCGTGGCTCATGTTTTTTTCCTTTTCGTCCATTGTTATGTAGACTCGACTCACAATATGTGAGGGACATGATGGAACCGAGACCTCCAATGGTGATGTACTTATCTTTCCTGATATGATAAGATACAGGTAAGGGTTAAAGTCATGCTGTGCTAGTTGGAGATTTCTTTGCTCTCACTTTTCAACAGTGTGGACTTGTTTTTGACAGTTTCAATTAAACTAAAATGCAGAAGGTTGACTCATTTTGATGTGGAAACGTTTGCGGTAGAGGTGCTTGTGAAGGATGGTGAATGGCTGCCTGGAAATCCTAAATTGCTAAAAGGCTCGTATGTCTTTGTATGTTCCCATGGATCCTGAGATCGGCGATGTGGGGTTTGTGGGCCGTCGCTGGTTAGTAGATTCAGAGAAGAACTTGAGTTTCATGGTCTTCAAGGTAAAGTGTCAGTTAGCCCATGTTCTCACATTGGTGGTCACAAATACGCTGGCAATGTTATCATCTATAGATCAAACATCAACAGGGAAGTCACAAGACACTGGTGCGTAACGAAAGATATATATTTTATTGACTGGTTTGAGGCGACATACTTCTTTCTTTCATGTGGTTTTATAATAATTTTCCAAAGTAGATCAAGAATTCATTTTGAGTGTTCTATTTAAAAATTAAGATGTTGATTGAACTTTGACGTTCTCTGTAATGTCCAAATCAATCATACCCTGATTTTGACTTGATGATAGAATCATTCTTGTGTCTAGGTATGGGTATGGGTATGTGACGCCAGAAGATGTACCTAGTATCTTGGAGCAGCACATGAACAAAGGAGAGATTGTAGAACGGCTATGGAGGTAAGTACAGAGTTTCTTGGCCACCTCGTTTTCTCGCGGTTTCCATATTACTTGGTGACAGATAGGTAGAGAGTAACACATTACCGTTGTCTGAATTTTTAGGGGTGAAATGGGTCTATCAGAAGAAGATCAGAAGAAAACACAAGAAAGGCGATTTCAGCTAAATGGTGCAGTCCATACGATTCAGAGCAATGAAGAAGTGTCTCAGGAATCATCAAGTCACAGCGCCGATGTTTCCTGTTGCCAGTGGCGAGTTGCAGAACCTAACGCCGTCCCATCAGGCTCCCCCAAGTGGAAGGGCAAAACCGCAGAGGAGTTAACGGAATCTGTCCCGTTTTTCCGAGAAATCGTCACAGGTACTTAATTCTTACCATAAGGAATCAATATTCGAATCTGTCTCCGTCTAAAGACATCACAAAATAATCTGGTAACTAATGACTTAAAGAAATCTCTGAGATTAGGGAAAAATCACAAAAAAACCCTGAACCCTGAATCCTGAACCCTGAATCCTGAATCCTGAACCCTGAACCCTGAACCCTGAACCCTGAACCCTGAACCCTGAACCCTGAACCCTGAACCCTGAACCCTGAACCCTGAACCCTGAACCCTGTACCCTGAACCCTGAACCCTGAACCCTGAACCCTGAACCCTGAACCCTAGAAATCTCAGTTTTTGTGACTGAGATTAGGGACAAATCACAAAGAAATCTCAGTCTTTATGATTGAGATTACAGACAAATCACAAAGAAATCTCAGTCTTTATGACTGAGATTACAGACAAATCACAAATAAACCCTGAACCCTGAACCCTGAACCCTAGAAATCTCAGTTTTTAGGACTGAGATTAAGGACAAATCACAAAGAAATCTCAGTCTTTATGACTGAGATTACAAACAAATCACAAAGAAATCTCAGTCTTTATGACTGAGATTACAGACAAATCACAAAGAACCCTGAACCCTGAACCCTGAACCCTGAACCCTGAACCATGAACCCTGAACCCTGAACCCTGAACCCTGAACCCTGAACCCTGAACCCTGAACCCTGAACCCTGAACCCTGAACCCTGAACCCTGAACCCTGAACCCTGAACCCTGAACCCTAGAAATCTCAGTCTTTATGACTGAGATTACAGACAAATCACAAAGAAATCTCAGTCTTTATGACTGAGATTACAGACAAATCACAACGAAACCGTGAACCTTGAACCCTGAACCCTAGAAATCTCAGTTTTTGTGACTGAGATTAGGGACAAATCACAAAGAAATCTCAGTCCTTATGACTGAGATTACAAACAAATCACAAAGAAATCTCAGTCTTTATGACTGAGATTACAGACAAATCACAAAGAACCCTGAACCCTGAACCCTGAACACTGAGATTACAGACAAATCACAAAGAACCCTGAACCCTGAACCCTGAACCCTGAACCCTGAACCCTGAACCCTGAACCCTGAACCCTGAACCCTGAACCCTGAACCCTGAACCCTGAACCCGGAACCCGAAACCCGGAACCCGGAACCCGGAACCCGGAACCCCGAACCCCGAACCCCGAACCCTGAAATCACAATGAAATCTTAGTCTTTGTGACTGATACTAGGGACAAATCGCAAAAAAATCTCAGTCTTTGTGACTGAGATTAGGGACAAATCACAAAGAAATCTCAGTCTTTGTGACTGAGATTAGGGACAAATCACAAAGAAATCTCAGTCTTTGTGACTGAGACTAGGGACAAATCACAAAAAATCTTAGTCTTTGTGACTGAGACTAAGGACAAATCACAAAGAAATCTCAGTTTTTGTGACTGGGATTAGGAACAAATCACAAAGAAATCTCAGTCTTTGTGACTGAGACTAGGGACAAATCACAAAAAATCTCAGTCTTTGTGACTGAGATTGGGGACAAATCACAAAGAACTCTTAGTCTTTATGACTGAGATTAGGGACAAATCACAAAGAAGTCTCAGTCTTTGTGACTGAGACTAGGGACAAATCAAAAAGAAGTCTCAGTCTTTGTGACTGAGACTAGGGACAAATCACAAAATATCTTAGTCTTTGTGACTGAGACTAGGGACAAATCACAAAGAAATCTCAGTCTTTGTGACTGAGATGAGGGACAAATCAGACTGAGATTAGGGACAAATCACAAAGTAGTCTCAGTCTGACTGAGGCAAGGGACAAATCAAAAAAAATCTCAGTCTTTATGACTGAGACTAGGGACAAATCACAAAGAAGTCTCAGTCTTTGTGACTGAGACTAGGGACAAATCACAAAATAATCTCAGTCTTTGTGACTGAGACTAGGGACAAATCACAAAGAAATCTCAGTTTTTGTGACTGGGATTAGGAACAAATCACAAAGAAATCTCAATCTTTGTGACTGGGATTAGGGACAATTCACAATGAAATCTCAGTCTTTGTGACTGAGATTGGGGACAAATCACAAAGAAGTCTCAGTCTTTGTGACTGAGACTAGGGACAAATCACAAAAAATCTCAGTCTTTGTGACTGAGATTGGGGACAAATCACAAAGAAATCTCAGTCTTTATGACTGAGATTAGGGACAAATCACAAAGAAGTCTCAGTCTTTGTGACTGAGACTAGGGACAAATCACATAGAAGTCTCAGTCTTTGTGACTGAGACTAGGGACAAATCACAAAAAAAAATCTTAGTTTTTGTGACTGAGACTAGGGACAAATCATAAAGAAATCTCAGTCTTTGTGACTGAGATTAGGGACAAATCAGACTGAGATTAGGGACAAATCACAAAGTAGTCTCAGTCTTTGTGACTGAGG
Organism: Camelina sativa; assembly: GCF_030686135.1. Taxonomy (NCBI): domain Eukaryota; kingdom Viridiplantae; phylum Streptophyta; class Magnoliopsida; order Brassicales; family Brassicaceae; genus Camelina; species Camelina sativa. The sequence continues at coordinate 20,258,572 of NC_141884.1, read as the reverse complement.
CAAGGGACAAATCAAAAAAATCTCAGTCTTTGTGACTGAGACTAAGGACAAATCACAAAGAAGTCTCAGTCTTTGTGACCGAGACTAGGGACAAATCACAAAAAAAAACTCAGTCTTTGTGACTGAGATTGGGGACAAATCACAAAGAAGTCTCAGTCTTTGTGACTGAGACTTGGGACAAATCACAAAAAATCTCAGTCTTTGTGACTGAGATTGGGGACAAATCACAAAGAAATCTCAGTCTTTATGACTAAGAGTAGGGACAAATCACAAAGAAGTCTCAGTCTTTGTGACCGAGACTAGGGACAAATCACAAAGAAGTCTCAGTCTTTGTGACTGAGACTAGGGACAAATCACAAAAAAATCTCAGTCTTTGTGACTGAGACTAGGGACAAATCTCAGAGAAATCTCAGTCTTTGTGACTGGGATTAGGAACAAATCACAAAGAAATCCCAGTCTTTGTGACTGAGACTAGGGACAAAACACAAAGAAATCACAGTCTTTGTGACTGGGATTAGGGACAAATCACAAAGAAATCTCAGTCTTTGTGACTGAGACTAGTGACAAATCACAAAGAAGTCTCGGTCTTTGTGACTGAGACTAGGGACAAATCACAAAAAAATCTCAGTCTTTGTGACTGAGATTGGGGACAAATCACAAAGAAGTCTCAGTCTTTGTGACTGAGACTACGGACAAATCACAAAAAATCTCAGTCTTTGTGACTGAGATTGGGGACAAATCACAAATAAGTCTCAGTCTTTATGACTGAGATTAGGGACAAATCACAAAGAAGTCTCAGTCTTTGTGACTGAGACTAGGGACAAATCACAAAGAAGTCTCAGTCTTTGTGACTGAGACTAGGGACAAATCACAAAAAAATCTCAATCTTTGTGACTGAGATTGGGGACAAATCACAAAGAACTCTCAGTCTTTATGACTGAGATTAGGGACAAATCACAAAGAAGTCTCAGTCTTTGTTACTGAGACTAGGGACAAATCACAAAGAAGTCTCAGTCTTTGTGACTGAGACTAGGGACAAATCACAAAAAAATCTTAGTCTTTGTGACTGAGACTAGGGACAAATCACAAAGAAATCTCAGTCTTTGTGACTGAGATGAGGGACAAATCAGACTGAGATTAGGGACAAATCACAAAGTAGTCTCAGTCTGACTGAGGCAAGGGACAAATCAAAAAAAATCTCAGTCTTTGTGACTGAGACTAGGGACAAATCACAAAGAAGTCTCTGTCTTTGTGACTGAGACTAGGGACAAATCACAAAAAAATCTCAGTCTTTGTGACTGAGACTAGGGACAAATCACAAAGAAATCTCAGCTTTTGTGACTGGGATTAGGAACAAATCACAAAAAATCTTAGTCTTTGTGACTGGGATTAGGGACAAATCACAATGAAATCTCAGTCTTTGTGACTGAGATTGGGGACAAATCACAAAGAAGTCTCAGTCTTTGTGACTGAGACTAGGGACAAATCACAAAAAATCTCAGTCTTTGTGACTGAGATTGGGGACAAATCACAAAGAAATCTCAGTCTTTATGACTGAGATTAGGGACAAATCACAAAGAAGTCTCAGTCTTTGTGACTGAGACTAGGGACAAATCACAAAAAAGTCTCAGTCTTTGTGACTGAGACTAGGGACAAATCACAAAAAAATCTTAGTCTTTGTGACTGAGACTAGGGACAAATCATAAAGAAATCTCAGTCTTTGTGACTGAGATTAGGGACAAATCAGACTGAGATTAGGGACAAATCACAAAGTAGTCTCAGTCTTTGTGACTGAGGCAAGGGACAAATCAAAAAAATCTCAGTCTTTGTGACTGAGACTAGGGACAAATCACAAAGAAGTCTCAGTCTTTCTGACCGAGACTAGGGACAAATCACAAAAAAAAACTCAGTCTTTGTGACTCAGATTGGGGACAAATCACAAAGAAGTCTCAGTCTTTGTGACTGAGGCAAGGGACAAATCAAAAAAATCTCAGTCTTTGTGACTGAGACTAGGGACAAATCACAAAGAAGTCTCAGTCTTTCTGACCGAGACTAGGGACAAATCACAAAAAAAAACTCAGTCTTTGTGACTGAGATTGGGGACAAATCACAAAGAAGTCTCAGTCTTTGTGACTGAGACTTGGGACAAATCACAAAAAATCTCAGTCTTTGTGACTGAGATTGGGGACAAATCACAAAGAAATCTCAGTCTTTATGACTGAGAGTAGGGACAAATCACAAAGAAGTCTCAGTCTTTGTGACCGAGACTAGGGACAAATCACAAAGAAGTCTCAGTCTTTGTGACTGAGACTAGGGACAAATCACAAAAAAATCTCAGTCTTTCTGACTGAGACTAGGGACAAATCTCAGAGAAATCTCAGTCTTTGTGACTGGGATTGGGAACAAATCATAAAGAAATCCCAGTCTTTGTGACTGAGACTAGGGACAAATCACAAAGAAATCTCAGTCTTTGTGACTGGGATTAGGGACAAATCACAAAGAAATCTAAGTCTTTGTGCCTGAGACTAGTGACAAATCACAAAGAAGTCTCAGTCTTTGTGACTGAGACTAGGGACAAATCAAAAAAAAATCTCAGTCTTTGTGACTGAGATTGGGGACAAATCACAAAGAAGTCTCAGTCTTTGTGACTGAGACTAGGGACAAATCACAAAAAATCTCAGTCTTTGTGACTGAGATTAGGGACAAATCACAAATAAGTCTCAGTCTTTATGACTGAGATTAGAGACAAATCACAAAGAAGTCTCAGTCTTTGTGACTGAGACTAGGGACAAACACAAAGAAGTCTCAGTCTCTGTGACTGAGACTAGGGACAAATCACAAAAAAATCTCAGTCTTTGTGACTGAGACTAGAGACAAATCACAAAGAAATCTCAGTCTTTGTGACTGGGATTAGGAACAAATCACAAAGAAATCTCAGTCTTTGTGACTGAGATTAGGGACAAATCACAAAGAAATCTCAGTCTTTGTGACTGAGATTAGGGATAAATCACAAAAAAATCTCAGTTTTTGTGACTGAGATTAGGGACAAATCACAAAAAAATCTCAGTCTTAGTGACTGGGATTAGGGACAAATCACAAAGAAATCTCAGTCTTTGTGACTGTGACTAGGGACAAATCACAAAGAAATCTCAGTCTTTGTGACTGAGACTAGGGACAAATCACAAAGAAATCTCAGTCTTTGTGACTGAGACTAGGGACAAATCACAAAGAAAATCTCAGTCTTTGTGACTGAGACTAGGGACAAATCACAAAGAAGTCTCAGTCTTTGTGACTAAGACTAGGGACAAATCACAAAGAAGTCTTCTAGGGAGAAATCACAAAAAAATCTCAGTCTTTGTGACTGAGATTGGGGACAAATCACAAAGAAATTTCAGTCTTTGTGACTGAGATTAAGGACAAATCACAAAGAAGTCTCAGTCTTTGTGACTGAGACTAGGGACAAATCACAAAAAAATCTCAGTCTTTGTGACTGAGACAAGGGACAAATCACAAAGAAATCTCAGTTTTTGTGACTGGGATTAGGAACAAATCACAAAAAAATCTCAATCTTTGTGACTGGGATTAGGGACAAATCACAATGAAATCTCAGTCTTTGTGACTGAGATTGGGGACAAATCACAAAGAAGTCTCAGTCTTTGTGACTGAGACTAGGGACAAATCACAAAAAATCTCAGTCTTTGTTACTGAGATTGGGGACAAATCACAAAGAAATCTCAGTCTTTATGACTGAGATTAGGGACAAATCACAAAGAAGTCTCAGTCTTTGTGACTGGGATTGGGAACAAATCATAAAGAAATCCCAGTCTTTGTGACTGAGACTAGGGACAAATCACAAAGAAATCTCAGTCTTTGTGACTGGGATTAGGGACAAATCACAAAGAAATCTAAGTCTTTGTGCCTGAGACTAGTGACAAATCACAAAGAAGTCTCAGTCTTTGTGACTGAGACTAGGGACAAATCACAAAAAAATCTCAGTCTTTGTGACTGAGATTGGGGACAAATCACAAAGAAGTCTCAGTCTTTGTGACTGAGACTAGGGACAAATCACAAAAAATCTCAGTCTTTGTGACTGAGATTAGGGACAAATCATAAATAAGTCTCAGTCTTTATGACTGAGATTAGAGACAAATCACAAAGAAGTCTCAGTCTTTGTGACTGAGACTAGGGACAAATCACAAAGAAGTCTCAGTCTCTGTGACTGAGACTAGGGACAAATCACAAAAAAATCTCAGTCTTTGTGACTGAGACTAGAGAAAAATCACAAAGAAATCTCAGTCTTTGTGACTGGGATTAGGAACAAATCACAAAGAAATCTCAGTCTTTGTGACTGAGATTAGGGACAAATCACAAAGAAATCTCAGTCTTTGTGACTGAGATTAGGGATAAATCACAAAAAAATCTCAGTTTTTGTGACTGAGATTAGGGACAAATCACAAAAAAATCTCAGTCTTAGTGACTGGGATTAGGGACAAATCACAAAGAAATCTCAGTCTTTGTGACTGTGACTAGGGACAAATCACAAAGAAATCTCAGTCTTTGTGACTGAGACTAGGGACAAATCACAAAGAAATCTCAGTCTTTGTGACTGAGACTAGGGACAAATCACAAAGAAAATCTCAGTCTTTGTGACTGAGACTAGGGACAAATCACAAAGAAGTCTCAGTCTTTGTGACTAAGACTAGGGACAAATCACAAAGAAGTCTTCTAGGGAGAAATCACAAAAAAATCTCAGTCTTTGTGACTGAGATTGGGGACAAATCACAAAGAAATTTCAGTCTTTGTGACTGAGATTAAGGACAAATCACAAAGAAGTCTCAGTCTTTGTGACTGAGACTAGGGACAAATCACAAAAAAATCTCAGTCTTTGTGACTGAGACAAGGGACAAATCACAAAGAAATCTCAGTTTTTGTGACTGGGATTAGGAACAAATCACAAAGAAATCTCAATCTTTGTGACTGGGATTAGGGACAAATCACAATGAAATCTCAGTCTTTGTGACTGAGATAGGGGACAAATCACAAAGAAGTCTCAGTCTTTGTGACTGAGACTAGGGACAAATCACAAAAAATCTCAGTCTTTGTGACTGAGATTGGGGACAAATCACAAAGAAATCTCAGTCTTTATGACTGAGATTAGGGACAAATCACAAAGAAGTCTCAGTCTTTGTGACTGAGACTAGGGACAAATCACAAAAAAATCTTAGTCTTTGTGACTGAGACTAGGGACAAATCATAAAGAAATCTCAGTCTTTGTGACTGAGATTAGGGACAAATCAGACTGAGATTAGGGACAAATCACAAAGTAGTCTCAGTCTTTGTGACTGAGGCAAGGGACAAATCAAAAAAATCTCAGTCTTTGTTACTGAGACTAGGGACAAATCACAAAGAAGTCTCAGTCTTTGTGACGGAGACTAGGGACAAATCACAAAAAAAAAACTCAGTCTTTGTGACTGAGATTGGGGACAAATCACAAAGAAGTCTCAGTCTTTGTGACTGAGACTTGGGACAAATCACAAAAAATCTCAGTCTTTGTGACTGAGATTGGGGACAAATCACAAAGAAATCTCTGTTTTTATGACTGAGAGTAGGGACAAATCACAAAGAAGTCTCAGTCTTTGTGACCGAGACTAGGGACAAATCACAAAGAAGTCTCAGTCTTTGTGACTGAGACTAGGGACAAATCTCAGTCTTTGTGACTGGGATTAAGGACAAATCACAAAGAAATCTCAGTCTTTGTGACTGAGACTAGGGACAAATCACAAAAAATCTCAGTCTTTGTGACTGGATTGGGGACAAATCACAAAGAAATTTCAGGCTTTATGACCGAGATTAGGGACAAATCACAAAGAAGTCTCAGTCTTTGTGACTGAGATTAGGGACAAATCACAAAGAAGTCTCAGTCTTTGTGACTGAGACTAGGGACAAATCACAAAAAAATCTCAGTCTTTGTAACTGAGACTAGGGACAAATCACAAAGAAATCTCAGTCTTTGTGACTGAGACTAGGGACAAATCACAAAAAAATCTCAGTCTTTGTGACTTAGATTGGGGACAAATCACAAAGAAGTCTCAGTCTTTGTGACTGAGACTAGGGACAAATCACAAAAAATCTCAGTCTTTGTGACTGAGACTAGGGACAAATCACAAAAAATCTCAGTCTTTGTGACTGAGATTAGGGACAAATCACAAATAAGTCTCAGTCTTTATGACTGAGATTAGAGACAAATCACAAAGAAGTCTCAGTCTTTGTGACTGAGACTAGGGACAAATCACAAAGAAGTCTCAGTCTCTGTGACTGAGACTAGGGACAAATCACAAAAAAATCTCAGTCTTTGTGACTGAGACTAGAGACAAATCACAAAGAAATCTCAGTCTTTGTGACTGGGATTAGGAACAAATCACAAAGAAATCTCAGTCTTTGTGACTGAGATTAGGGACAAATCACAAAGAAATCTCAGTCTTTGTGACTGAGATTAGGGATAAATCACAAAAAAATCTCAGTTTTTGTGACTGAGATTAGGGACAAATCACAAAAAAATCTCAGTCTTAGTGACTGGGATTAGGGACAAATCACAAAGAAATCTCAGTCTTTGTGACTGTGACTAGGGACAAATCACAAAGAAATCTCAGTCTTTGTGACTGAGACTAGGGACAAATCACAAAGAAATCTCAGTCTTTGTGACTGAGACTAGGGACAAATCACAAAGAAAATCTCAGTCTTTGTGACTGAGACTAGGGACAAATCACAAAGAAGTCTCAGTCTTTGTGACTAAGACTAGGGACAAATCACAAAGAAGTCTTCTAGGGAGAAATCACAAAAAAATCTCAGTCTTTGTGACTGAGATTGGGGACAAATCACAAAGAAATTTCAGTCTTTGTGACTGAGATTAAGGACAAATCACAAAGAAGTCTCAGTCTTTGTGACTGAGACTAGGGACAAATCACAAAAAAATCTCAGTCTTTGTGACTGAGACAAGGGACAAATCACAAAGAAATCTCAGTTTTTGTGACTGGGATTAGGAACAAATCACAAAGAAATCTCAATCTTTGTGACTGGGATTAGGGACAAATCACAATGAAATCTCAGTCTTTGTGACTGAGATTGGGGACAAATCACAAAGAAGTCTCAGTCTTTGTGACTGAGACTAGGGACAAATCACAAAAAATCTCAGTCTTTGTGACTGAGATTGGGGACAAATCACAAAGAAATCTCAGTCTTTATGACTGAGATTAGGGACAAATCACAAAGAAGTCTCAGTCTTTGTGACTGGGATTGGGAACAAATCATAAAGAAATCCCAGTCTTTGTGACTGAGACTAGGGACAAATCACAAAGAAATCTCAGTCTTTGTGACTGGGATTAGGGACAAATCACAAAGAAATCTAAGTCTTTGTGCCTGAGACTAGTGACAAATCACAAAGAAGTCTCAGTCTTTGTGACTGAGACTAGGGACAAATCACAAAAAAATCTCAGTCTTTGTGACTGAGATTGGGGACAAATCACAAAGAAGTCTCAGTCTTTGTGACTGAGACTAGGGACAAATCACAAAAAATCTCAGTCTTTGTGACTGAGATTAGGGACAAATCACAAATAAGTCTCAGTCTTTATGACTGAGATTAGAGACAAATCACAAAGAAGTCTCAGTCTTTGTGACTGAGACTAGGGACAAATCACAAAGAAGTCTCAGTCTCTGTGACTGAGACTAGGGACAAATCACAAAAAAATCTCAGTCTTTGTGACTGAGACTAGAGACAAATCACAAAGAAATCTCAGTCTTTGTGACTGGGATTAGGAACAAATCACAAAGAAATCTCAGTCTTTGTGACTGAGATTAGGGACAAATCACAAAGAAATCTCAGTCTTTGTGACTGAGATTAGGGATAAATCACAAAAAAATCTCAGTTTTTGTGACTGAGATTAGGGACAAATCACAAAAAAATCTCAGTCTTAGTGACTGGGATTAGGGACAAATCACAAAGAAATCTCAGTCTTTGTGACTGTGACTAGGGACAAATCACAAAGAAATCTCAGTCTTTGTGACTGAGACTAGGGACAAATCACAAAGAAATCTCAGTCTTTGTGACTGAGACTAGGGACAAATCACAAAGAAAATCTCAGTCTTTGTGACTGAGACTAGGGACAAATCACAAAGAAGTCTCAGTCTTTGTGACTAAGACTAGGGACAAATCACAAAGAAGTCTTCTAGGGAGAAATCACAAAAAAATCTCAGTCTTTGTGACTGAGATTGGGGACAAATCACAAAGAAATTTCAGTCTTTGTGACTGAGATTAAGGACAAATCACAAAGAAGTCTCAGTCTTTGTGACTGAGACTAGGGACAAATCACAAAAAAATCGCAGTCTTTGTGACTGAGACAAGGGACAAATCACAAAGAAATCTCAGTTTTTGTGACTGGGATTAGGAACAAATCACAAAGAAATCTCAATCTTTGTGACTGGGATTAGGGACAAATCACAATGAAATCTCAGTCTTTGTGACTGAGATTGGGGACAAATCACAAAGAAGTCTCAGTCTTTGTGACTGAGACTAGGGACAAATCACAAAAAATCTCAGTCTTTGTGACTGAGATTGGGGACAAATCACAAAGAAATCTCAGTCTTTATGACTGAGATTAGGGACAAATCACAAAGAAGTCTCAGTCTTTGTGACTGAGACTAGGGACAAATCACAAAAAAATCTTAGTCTTTGTGACTGAGACTAGGGACAAATCATAAAGAAATCTCAGTCTTTGTGACTGAGATTAGGGACAAATCAGACTGAGATTAGGGACAAATCACAAAGTAGTCTCAGTCTTTGTGACTGAGGCAAGGGACAAATCAAAAAAATCTCAGTCTTTGTTACTGAGACTAGGGACAAATCACAAAGAAGTCTCAGTCTTTGTGACGGAGACTAGGGACAAATCACAAAAAAAAAACTCAGTCTTTGTGACTGAGATTGGGGACAAATCACAAAGAAGTCTCAGTCTTTGTGACTGAGACTTGGGACAAATCACAAAAAATCTCAGTCTTTGTGACTGAGATTGGGGACAAATCACAAAGAAATCTCAGTTTTTATGACTGAGAGTAGGGACAAATCACAAAGAAGTCTCAGTCTTTGTGACCGAGACTAGGGACAAATCACAAAGAAGTCTCAGTCTTTGTGACTGAGACTAGGGACAAATCTCAGTCTTTGTGACTGGGATTAGGGACAAATCACAAAGAAATCTCAGTCTTTGTGACTGAGACTAGGGACAAATCACAAAAAATCTCAGTCTTTGTGACTGGATTGGGGACAAATCACAAAGAAATTTCAGGCTTTATGACCGAGATTAGGGACAAATCACAAAGAAGTCTCAGTCTTTGTGACTGAGATTAGGGACAAATCACAAAGAAGTCTCAGTCTTTGTGACTGAGACTAGGGACAAATCACAAAAAAATCTCAGTCTTTGTAACTGAGACTAGGGACAAATCACAAAGAAATCTCAGTCTTTGTGACTGAGACTAGGGACAAATCACAAAAAAATCTCAGTCTTTGTGACTTAGATTGGGGACAAATCACAAAGAAGTCTCAGTCTTTGTGACTGAGACTAGGGACAAATCACAAAAAATCTTAGTCTTTGTGACTGAGATTGGGGACAAATCACAAATAAGTCTCAGTCTTTATGACTGAGATTAGGGACAAATCACAAAGAAGGCTCAGTCTTTGTGACTGAGACTAGGGACAAATTACAAAGAAGTCTCAGTCTTTGTGACTGAGACTAGGGACAAATCACAAAAAAATCTCAGTCTTTGTGACTGAGACTAGAGACAAATCACAAAGAAATCTTAGTCTTTGTGACTGGGATTAGGAACAAATCACAAAGAAATCTCAGTCTTTGTGACTGAGACTAGGGACAAATCACAACAAATCTCAGTCTTTGTGATTGGGACTAGGGACAAATCACAAAAAAATCTCAGTCTTTGTGACTTGGACTAGGGACAAATCACAAAGAAGTCTCAGTCTTTGTGACTGGGATTAGGAACAAATCACAAAGAAATCTCAGTCTTTGTGACTGGGATTAGGGACAAATCACAAAGAAATCTCAGTCTTTGTGACTGAGACTAGGGACAAATCACAAAGAAATCTCAGTCTTTGTGACTGAGATTGGGGATAAATCACAAAAAAATCTCAGTTTTTGTGACTGAGATTAGGGACAAATCACAAAAAAATCTCAGTCTTAGTGATTGGGATTAGGGACAAATCACAAAGAAATCTCAGTCTTTGTGACTGTGACTAGGGACAAATCACAAAGAAATCTCAGTCTTTGTGACTGAGACTAGGGACAAATCACAAAGAAATCTCAGTCTTTGTGACTGAGACTAGGGACAAATCACAAAGAAAATCTCAGTCTTTGTGACTGAGACTAGGGACAAATCACAAAGAAGTCTCAGTCTTTGTGACTAAGACTAGGGACAAATCACAAAGAAGTCTTCTAGGGAGAAATCACAAAAAAAATCTCAGTCTTTGTGACTGAGATTGGGGACAAATCACAAAGAAATTTCAGTCTTTGTGACTGAGATTAAGGACAAATCACAAAGAAGTCTCAGTCTTTGTGACTGAGACTAGGGACAAATCACAAAAAAATCTCAGTCTTTGTGACTGAGACTAGGGACAAATCACAAAGAAATCTCAGTTTTTGTGACTGGGATTAGGAACAAATCAAAAAGAAATCTCAATCTTTGTGACTGGGATTAGGGACAAATCACAATGAAATCTCAGTCTTTGTGACTGAGATTGGGGACAAATCACAAAGAAGTCTCAGTCTTTGTGACTGAGACTAGGGACAAATCACAAAAAATCTCAGTCTTTGTGACTGAGATTGGGGACAAATCACAAAGAAATCTCAGTCTTTATGACTGAGATTAGGGACAAATCACAAAGAAGTCTCAGTCTTTGTGACTGAGACTAGGGACAAATCACAAAAAAATCTTAGTCTTTGTGACTGAGACTAGGGACAAATCATAAAGAAATCTCAGTCTTTGTGACTGAGATTAGGGACAAATCACAAAGTAGTCTCAGTCTTTGTGACTGAGGCAAGGGACAAATCAAAAAATCTCAGTCTTTGTTACTGAGACTAGGGACAAATCACAAAGAAGTCTCAGTCTTTGTGACTGAGACTAGGGACAAATCACAAAAAAAAAACTCAGTCTTTGTGACTGAGATTGGGGACAAATCACAAAGAAGTCTCAGTCTTTGTGACTGAGACTTGGGACAAATCACAAAAAATCTCAGTCTTTGTGACTGAGATTGGAGACAAATCACAAAGAAATCTCAGTTTTTATGACTGAGAGTAGGGACAAATCACAAAGAAGTCTCAGTCTTTGTGACCGAGACTAGGGACAAATCACAAAGAAGTCTCAGTCTTTGTGACTGAGACTAGGGACAAATCACAAAAAAATCTGAGTCTTTGTGACTGAGACTAGGGACAAATCTCAGAGAAATCTCAGTCTTTGTGACTGGGATTAGGAACAAATCACAAAGAAATCCCAGTCTTTGTGACTGAGACTAGGGACAAATCTCAGAGAAATCTCAGTCTTTGTGACTGGGATTAGGGACAAATCACAAAGAAATCTCAGTCTTTGTGACTGAGACTAGGGACAAATCACAAAGAAGTCTCAGTTTTTGTGACTGAGACAAGGGACAAATCAAAAAAAATCTCAGTCTTTGTGACTGAGACTAGGGACAAATCACAAAGAAGTCTCAGTCTTTGTGACTAAGACTAGGGACAAATCACAAAGAAGTCTTCTAGGGAGAAATCACAAAAAAAATCTCAGTCTTTGTGACTGAGATTGGGGACAAATCACAAAGAAATTTCAGTCTTTGTGACTGAGATTAAGGACAAATCACAAAGAAGTCTCAGTCTTTGTGACTGAGACTAGGGACAAATCACAAAAAAATCTCAGTCTTTGTGACTGAGACTAGGGACAAATCAAAAAGAAATCTCAATCTTTGTGACTGGGATTAGGGACAAATCACAATGAAATCTCAGTCTTTGTGACTGAGATTGGGGACAAATCACAAAGAAGTCTCAGTCTTTGTGACTGAGACTAGGGACAAATCACAAAAAATCTCAGTCTTTGTGACTGAGATTGGGGACAAATCACAAAGAAATCTCAGTCTTTATGACTGAGATTAGGGACAAATCACAAAGAAGTCTCAGTCTTTGTGACTGAGACTAGGGACAAATCACAAAAAAATCTTAGTCTTTGTGACTGAGACTAGGGACAAATCATAAAGAAATCTCAGTCTTTGTGACTGAGATTAGGGACAAATCACAAAGTAGTCTCAGTCTTTGTGACTGAGGCAAGGGACAAATCAAAAAATCTCAGTCTTTGTTACTGAGACTAGGGACAAATCACAAAGAAGTCTCAGTCTTTGTGACTGAGACTAGGGACAAATCACAAAAAAAAAACTCAGTCTTTGTGACTGAGATTGGGGACAAATCACAAAGAAGTCTCAGTCTTTGTGACTGAGACTTGGGACAAATCACAAAAAATCTCAGTCTTTGTGACTGAGATTGGGGATAAATCACAAAGAAATCTCAGTTTTTATGACTGAGAGTAGGGACAAATCACAAAGAAGTCTCAGTCTTTGTGACCGAGACTAGGGACAAATCACAAAGAAGTCTCAGTCTTTGTGACTGAGACTAGGGACAAATCACAAAAAAATCTGAGTCTTTGTGACTGAGACTAGGGACAAATCTCAGAGAAATCTCAGTCTTTGTGACTGGGATTAGGAACAAATCACAAAGAAATCCCAGTCTTTGTGACTGAGACTAGGGACAAATCTCAGAGAAATCTCAGTCTTTGTGACTGGGATTAGGGACAAATCACAAAGAAATCTCAGTCTTTGTGACTGAGACTAGGGACAAATCACAAAGAAGTCTCAGTTTTTGTGACTGAGACAAGGGACAAATCAAAAAAAATCTCAGTCTTTGTGACTGAGACTAGGGACAAATCACAAAGAAGTCTCAGTCTTTGTGACTGAGACTATGGACACATCACAAAAAAATCTCAGTCTTTGTGACTGAGATTGGGGACAAATCACAAAGAAGTCTCGGTCTTTTTGACTGAGACTAGGGACAAATCACAAAAATTTCAGTCTTTGTGACTGAGATTGGGGACAAATCACAAATAAGTCTCAGTCTTTATGACTGAGATGAGGGACAAATCACAAAGAAGTCTCAGTCTTTGTGACTGAGACTAGGGACAAATCACAAAGAAATCGCAGTCTTTGTGACTGAGACTAGAGACAAATCACAAAGAAATCTCAGTCTTTGTGACTGAGATTATGGACAAATCACGAAGAAACCCTGAACCCTGAACCCTGAACCCTGAACCTTGAACCCTGAATCTTGAACCCTGAACCCTGAACCCTGAACACTGAACCTTGAACCCCGAACTCCAATCCCCAACCCACGAACCCCGACCCCCGAACCCCGAACCCAGAAATCACAATGAAAACTCAGTCTTTGTGACTGATACTAGGGACAAATCACCAATGAAATATCAGTTTTTGTGACTGAGATTAGGGACAAATCACAAAGAAATCTCAGTCTTTGTGATTGAGATTAGGGATAAATCACAAAAAAATCTCAGTCTTTGTGACTGAGATTAGGGACAAATCACAAAAAAATCTCAGTCTTAGTGACTGGGATTAGGGACAAATCACAAAGAAATCTCAGTCTTTGTGACTGTGACTAGGGACAAATCACAAAGAAGTCTCAGTCTTTGTGACTGAGACTAGGGACAAATCACAAAGAAAATCTCAGTCTTTGTGACTGAGACTAGGGACAAATCACAAAGAAGTCTCCTAGGGACAAATCACCAAAAAATCTCAGTCTTTGTGACTGAGATTGGGGACAAATCACAAAGAAATCTCAGTCTTTGTCACTGAGATTAGGGACAAATCACAAAGAAGTCTCAGTCTTTGTGACTGAGACTACAGACAAATCACAAAAAAAATCTCAGTCTTTGTGACTGAGACTAGGGACAAATCACAAAAAAAATGTGAGTTTCCACTTTCAAACCTTTTCTCTGTTCTTGAGTTTTTGTCTGTTCTTGCTTGAGGACAAGCAAAGATTCAAGTCCGGGGGAATTGATGTGTCTGTATTTTATAGGGTTTTAACTATAGTTTTTAGGATTGTTTTGAGTCTTTTCTTAGGTCCAAGTGTGCTTTTAGAGTCCTTTGTCTTTTGTGAGTCTTTACAAGTCCTAGGTGACTTTGGAAGGAACCTGAGTGTTTTGGGGATGAAAACATGCATCTGGAGCCAATTGGTTGAAGACTGATCGAGCTAGAAGGCAGATGGAATGAGAGCAGAAAAACGTTCCGGATGGACTGATCCTTTCGGGATCGACCAGTCCCCGTCCCCGACGCAACTTTTCCTTATTTGTTTTAAACCAACTTTTAGGGTTTTATTTTGATATTTAAGTTAGAGGCACGGCCTCCAGAGACATAAGTTTTATTTTCTGAGACTATTCTGTATTGAGAGCAAAGGGAGAAGATCTCTAATCCTTCTTGACACTTTGGAGAAGATTTCTAAACCCTATTTTCTATTCTTTTGCAATTCAATTATGTTTTCTTCATTATTGATTTGCTGTTTCTGCTCCTCCATGTCTGAGTAGTTTCACTGTTGGGTTTTGGGTTTCAGAAGGATTTTTATGATTAATTGATGCTAGATTTGTTAGATTAGGGATTGATCTTATTGTTCTTCATCTATAGTTGTTCTTAATGCTTAAGCTAGATTGATCACCTAGATTAAGATCTTAGGTTTAATTCATCGGGGCACCAAAAGTGTTGTTGAGTTGCTTGAAAAGAACATAGGTGAGCAAGGTGGACCTTAGCCAATGAAAGTTGAAGTTGAGGCACCTTGTGAACAGATCAAACTTGAACTTGTTATTGCTTGCTTGGTTTTCTAGATCCAAACGACGGTTTAGGGTTTAGTGAATTCATTGCATAGATAGTTAATGCTGCGAAAGTATGTTAGCTTTACAACAGTGATTTGAGTTCTAGAACGGTGTCTAATGCATCCCTATCTAATCATCTAAATTCGTGATCATAAACCCTAAAGATTCCCTGTGCCCAATATTTCCTTTTTGATTTAAAACAACTTATTTACTTTCCGTTTTTGAGTAGTTACATTATTCACAAACTTCCTTTTTTGTCTTAGCTATATTTAATCTATATAATTTCATAGTGTAATTGTTTGGTCTCTGTGGATTCGATCCTGAAGTGTTACAAGGATACCACTAGATCGTGGTGGAGTACACATTAGGTTATTAATTGACATGTTGATCAGACTGAGATTAGGGACAAATCACAAAGAAATCTCAGTCTTTGTGACTGAGATTAGGGATAAATCACAAAAAAATCTCAGTCTTTGTGACTGAGATTAGGGACAAATCACAAATAAATCTCAGTCTTTGTGACTGGGATTATGGACAAATCACAAAGAAATCTCAGTCTTTGTGACTGAGACTAGGGACGAATTACAAAGAAATTTCAGTCTTTGTGACTGAGACTAGGGACAAATCACAAAGAAATCTCAGTCTTTGTGACTGAGACTAGGGACAAATCACAAATAAAATCTTAGTCTTTGTGACTGAGACTAGGGACAAATCACAAAGAAGTCTCAGACTTTGTGACTGAGACTAGGGACAAATCACAAAGAAGTCTCCTAGGGACAAATCACAAAAAAATCTCAGTCTTTGTGACTGAGATTGGGGACAAATTACAAAGAAATCTCAGTCTTTGTGACTGAGATTAGGGACAAATCACAAAGAACTCTCAGTCTTTGTGACTGAGACTAGGGACAAATCACAAAGAAATCTCAGTCTTTGTGACTGGGATTAGGAACAAATCACAAAGAAATCTCAGTCTTTGTGATTGAGACTAGGGACAAATCACAAAGAAATCTCAGTCTTTGTGACTGGGATTAGGGACAAATCACAAATAAATCTCAGTCTTTGTGAGTGAGACTAGGGACAAATCACAAAGAAGTCTCATTCTTTATGACTGAGACTAGGGACAAATCACAAAAAAATCTCAGTCTCTGTGACTGAGATTGGGGACAAATCACAAAGAAGTCACAGTCTTTATGACTGAGATTAGGGACAGATCACAAAGAAATCTTAGTCTTTGTGACTGAGACTAGGGACAAATCACAAAGAAGTCTCAGTCTTTGTGACTGACACTAGGGACAAATCACAAAAAAATCTCAGTCTTTGTGACTGAGACTAGGGACAAATCACAAAGAAATCTCTGTCTTTGTGACTGGGATTAGGAACAAATCACAAAGAAATCTCAGTCTTTGTGACTGAGACTAGGGACAAATCACAAAAAAATCTCAGTCTTTGTGACTGGGACTAGAGACAAATCACAAAGAAATCTCAGTCTTTGTGACTGGGATTAGGAACAAATCACAAAGAAATCTCAGTCTTTGTGACTGAGATTAGAGACAAATCACAAAAAAAATCTCAGTCTTTGTGACTGGGATTAGGGACAAATCACAAAGAAATCTCAGTCTTTGTGACTGAGACTAGGGACAAATCACAAAGAAATCTCAGTCTTTGTGATTGAGACTAGGGACAAATCACAAAGAAATCTCAGACTTTGTGAGTGAGACTAGAGACAAATCACGAAAAAATCTCAGTCTTTGTGACTGACATTAGGGACAAATCACAAAGAAACCCTGAACCCTGAACCCTGAACCCTGAACCTTGAACCCTGAATCTTGAACCCTGAACCCTGAACCCTGAACCCTGAACCCTGAACCTTGAACCCCGAACTCCGATCCCCAACCCACGAACCCCGAACCCCGAACCCCGAACCCAGAAATCACAATGAAAACTCAGTCTTTGTGACAGATACTAGGGACAAATCACCAAAGAAATCTCAGTTTTTGTGACTGAGATTAGGGACAAATCACAAAGAAATATCAGTCTTTGTGACTGAGATTAGGGATAAATCACAAAAAAATCTCAGTCTTTGTGACTGAGATTAGGGACAAATCACAAAAAAATCTCAGTCTTTGTGACTGGGATTAGGGACAAATCACAAAGAAATCTCAGTCTTTGTGACTGAGACTAGGGACAAATCACAAAGAAATCTCAGTCTTTGTGACTGAGACTAGGGACAAATCACAAAGAAATCTCAGTCTTTGACTGAGACTAGGGACAAATCACAAAGAAAATCTCAGTCTTTGTGACAGAGACTAGGGACAAATCACGAAGAAGTCTTAGTCTTTGTGACTGAGACAAGGGACAAATCATAAAGAAGTCTCCTAGGGACAAATCACAAAAAAATCTCAGTCTTTTTGACTGAGATTGGGGACAAATCACAAAGAAATCTCAGTCTTTGTGACTGAGATTAGGGAGAAATCACAAAGAAGTCTCAGTCTTTGTGACTGAGACTAGGGACAAATCACAAAAAAATCTCAGTCTTTGTGACTGAGACTAGGGACAAATCACAAAGAAATTTCAGTTTTTGTGACTGGGATTAGGAACAAATCACAAAGAAATCTCAGTCTTTGTGACTGGGATTAGGGACAAATCACAATGAAATCTCAGTCTTTGTGACTGGGATTAGGGACAAATCACAAAGAAATCTCAGTCTTTGTGACTGAGACTAGGGACAAATCACAAAGAAATCTCAGTCTTTGTGACTGAGACTAGGGACAAATCACAAAGAAATCTCAGTCTTTATGACTGAGATTAGGGACAAATCACAAAGAAATTTCAGTCTTTGTGACTGAGATTAAAGACAAATCACAAAGAAATCTCAGTCTTTGTGACTGAGACAAGGGACAAATCAAAAAAAATCTCAGTCTTTGTGACTGAGACTAGGGACAAATCACAAAGAAGTCTCTGTCTTTGTGACTGAGACTAGCGACACATCACAAAAAAATCTCAGTCTTTGTGACTGACATTGGGGACAAATCACAACGAAGTCTCAGTCTTTGTGACTGAGACTAGGGACAAATCACAAAAAATCTCAGTCTTTGTGACTGAGATTGGGGACAAATCACAAAGAAATATCAGTCTTTGTGACTGAGATTAGGGATAAATCACAAAAAAAATCTCAGTCTTTGTGACTGAGATTAGGGACAAATCACAAAAAAATCTCAGTCTTTGTGACTGGGATTAGGGACAAATCACAAAGAAATCTCAGTCTTTGTGACTGAGACTAGGGACAAATCACAAAGAAATCTCAGTCTTTGTGACTGAGACTAGGGACAAATCACAAAGAAATCTCAGTCTATGTGACTGAGACTAGGGACAAATCACAAAAAAATCTCAGTCATTGTGACTGAGATTGGGGACAAATCACAAAGATGTCTCAGTCTTTGTGACTGAGTCTAGGGACAAATCACAAAAAATCTCAGTCTCTGTGACTGAGATTGGGGACAAATCACAAAGAAGTCTCAGTCTTTATGACAGAGATTAGGGACAGATCACAAAGAAATCTCAGTCTTTGTGACTGAGACTAGGGACAAATCACAAAGAAGTCGCAGTCTTTGTGACTGAGACTAGGGACAAATCACAAAAAAATCTCAGTCTTTGTGTCTGTGACTAGGGACAAATCACAAAGAAATCTCAGTCTTTGTGACTGGGATTAGGAACAAATCACAAAGAAATCTCAGTCTTTGTGACTGAGACTAGGGACAAATCACAAAAAAATCTCAGTCTTTGTGACTGGGACTAGGGACAAATCACAAAGAAATCTCAGTCTTTGTGACTGGGATTAGGAACAAATCACAAAGAAATCTCAGTCTTTGTGACTGAGACTAGGGACAAATCACAAAAAAAATCTCAGTCTTTGTGACTGGGATTAGGGACAAATCACAAAGAAATCTCAGTCTTTGTGACTGAGACTAGGGACAAATCACAAAGAAATCTCAGTCTTTGTGACTGAGACTAGGGACAAATCACAAAGAAATCTCAGTCTTTGTGACTGAGACTAGAGACAAATCACAAAGAAATCTCAGTCTTTGTGACTGAGATTAGGGACAAATCACAAAGAAACCCTGAACCCTGAACCCTGAACCTTGAACCCTGAACCTTGAACTCTGAATCTTGAACTCTGAACCCTGAACCCTGAACCCTGGACCTTGAACCCCGAACTCCGATCCCCAACCCACGAACCCCGAACCCCGAACCCCGAACCCAAAAATCAAAATGAAAACTCAGTCTTTGTGACTGATACTAGGGACAAATCACCAAAGAAATCTCAGTTTTTGTGACTGAGATTAGGGACAAATCACAAAGAAATCTCAGTCTTTGTGACTAAGATTAGGGATAAATCACAAAAAAATCTCAGTCTTTGTGACTGAGATTAGGGACAAATCACAAAAAAATCTCAGTCTTTGTGACTGGGATTAGGGACAAATCACAAAGAAATATCAGTCTTTGTGACTGAGACTAGGGACAAATCACAAAGAAATCTCAGTCTTTGTGACTGAGACTAGGGACAAATCACAAAGAAATCTCAGTCTTTGTGACTGAGACTAGGGATAAATCACAAAGAAAATCTCAGTCTTTGTGACAGAGACTAGGGACAAATCACAAAGAAGTCTTAGTCTTTGTGACTGAGACAAGGGACAAATCATAAAGAAGTCTCCTAGGGACAAATCACAAAAAAATCTCAGTCTTTGTGACTGAGATTGGGGACAAATCACAAAGAAATCTCAGTCTTTGTGACTGAGATTAGGGACAAATCACAAAGAAGTCTCAGTCTTTGTGACTGAGACTAGGGACAAATCACAACAAAATCTCAGTCTTTGTGACTGAGACTAGGGACAAATCACAAAGAAATTTCAGTTTTTGTGACTGGGATTAGGAACAAATCACAAAGAAATCTCAGTCTTTGTGACTGGGATTAGGGACAAATCACAATGAAATCTCAGTCTTTGTGATTGGGATTAGGGACAAATCACAAAGAAATCTCAGTCTTTGTGACTGAGACAAGGGACAAATCACAGAGAAATCTCAGTCTTTGTGACTGAGACTAGGGACAAATCACAAAGAAATCTCAGTATTTGTGACTGAGACTATGGACAAATTACAAAAAAAATCTCAGTATTTGTGACTGAGACTATGGACAAATTACAAAAAAAATCTCAGTCTTTTTGACTGAGACAAGGGACAAATCAAAAAAAATCTCAGTCTTTGTGACTGAGACTAGGGACAAATCACAAAGAAGTCTCTGTCTTTGTGACTGAGACTAGGGACACATCACAAAAAAATCTCAGTCTTTGTGACTGACATTGGGGACAAATCACAACGAAGTCTCAGTCTTTGTGACTGAGACTAGGGACAAATCACAAAAAAATCTCAGTCTTTGTGACTGAGATTGGGGACAAATCACAAAGAAATCTCAGTCTTTATGACTGAGATTAGGGACAAATCACAAAGAAGTCTCAGTCTTTGTGACTGAGACTAGGGACAAATCACAAAGAAGTCTCAGTCTTTGTGACTGAGACTAGGGACAAATCACAAAAAAATCTCAGTCTTTGTGACTGAGACTAGGGACAAATCACAAAGAAATCTCAGTCTTTGTGACTGAGATTAGGGACAAATCAGACTGAGATTAGGGACAAATCACAAAGTAGTCTCAGTCTTTGTGACTGAAGCAAGGGACAAATCAAAAAAAATCTCAGTCTTTGTGACTAAGACTAGGGACAAATCACAATGAAGTCTCAGACTTTATGACCGAGACTAGGGACAAATCACAAAAAATCTCAGTCTTTGTGAGTGAGATTGGGGACAAATCACAAAGAAATCTCAGTCTTTATGACTGAGAGTAGGGACAAATAACAAAGAAGTCTTAGTCTTTGTGACCGAAACTAGGGACAAATCACAAAGAAGTCTCAGTCTTTGTGATTGAGACTAGGGACAAATCACAAAAAAATCTCAGTCTTGTTATGAAAGTAGAGTTTAGGGATAAAGCTCTTGTGATTCTTATTGATAATTCCCAAGGATTACATGCATATATATAGTAGAGTACAATCTCTAGGGTTAAACTGACTTAGAGAGTTAATGGCAGAGCAAGGCTTCGGCCCATGGGCCGAAGCTATATGGACTGAGTAAAGCCTATGGACCGAGACTCCATAGCTTAGTACATGGGCCGGTCTAGTGAGTCCACTAAGTGTTTCACAACACTCCCCCATGGACGAACGACCGTGCCAATGTTGGATGGGATCGCTGCAATGTGCTTAGGGGATGCTGCCTCATTAAAACCTTACCAGGAAAACCCATTGGGACAAAACCTTGGTGAAGGAAAAAGAGTACAGCAGACATTGCTCCCCCTGTTCCAAACATCACTCCAAGTCCCTAAGTCTCCGCATTCCAATCTGGTGCGCGAGCTTCTTGAACGTTGTTGTCGGCATCGATTTGGTGAAGAGATCGGCTGAATTCTCACTTGACTGAACTTGCACTATAAGAACTTCTCCGGCCTTTTGTAGATCATTTGTATGGAAGAACTTTGGTAATATGTGCTTCGTCCGATCTCCCTTGATGTAACCTTCTTTGAGCTGTGTGATGCATGCTGTGTTATCTTCATAGATCACGGTTGCTTCTTTGCTGTCCTCCAATCCACTGTCCGTCCGTATATGCTGAGTGATGGACCGTAACCAAACACACTCATGGCTGACCTCGTGCATTGCTAGTATCTCTGCGTGATTTGATGATGTTGCTACAAGTGTTTGCTTTATAGAACGCCAAAAGATTGCCGTACCACCGTGTGTAAATACATAGCCTGTTTGTGATTTCCCATTGTGTGGATCGGATAGATAACCTGCATCAGCAAAACCAACTAAACCATCTTTGTTATAGTTAGTGTAATATAGACCATAGTCTGTCGTACCCTGTAGGTATCGCAGAACGTGTTTTATACCATTCCAGTGCCTTATAGTCGGACAAGAACTATATCTTGCTAGGAGGTTCACGGCAAAACTTATGTCCGGCCTAGTGTGGCTAGCCAAGAACATTAACGCTCCTATAGCACTGAGGTAAGGCACTTCAGGTCCGAGAAATTCTTCATCGGCCTTTCTAGGAGCAAATGGATCTTTATCCACTTGTGTACTTCTCACAACCATGGGGCTAGTCAATGGATGAGCCTGCTCCATATTAAACCTCTTGAGTACCTTTTCTGTATATGCCTTTTGATGCACAAGGATACCATTGTCTCTGTACTCAAGCTGCAATCCCAAACAGAATTTTGTCTTACCTAGGTCTTTCATCTCAAACTCATTCTTGAGATATTCTACAGTTTGGGCAATTTCCCCAGAGGTTCCTAGGATGTTCAAATCATCCACATAGACTGCTATTATCACAAATCCTTTGTTTGCAAACTTCTTAATAAATATACATGGACTGATGGGGTCATTCCTATAGCCTTTCTTTGCCAAAAATTCGCTAAGTCTATTATACCACATCCGACCACTCTGTTTCAGTCCATAAAGCGATTTGTCTAGCCTTATGCAGTACTGTTCTCGAGAACCACTCTTTTCTTTGAGTTCTATTCCCTCTGGTAATCTCATATAGATTTCATTATCCAGTGGACCATATAAGTAAGCAGTTACAACATCCATTAACCGCAAATCCAGTTTCTCTCTTACAGCAGACTTATTAGATACCTAAAAGTCGTTGCATCCATCACAGGGGAGTATTTCTCCTCATAATCTGTTCCTGGTCTTTGAGAGAATCCTTGTGCTACAAGCCGTGCTTTGTATCTCACGATTTCATTCTTCTCATTTCTCTTTCTTACAAAGACCCACTTATGTCCAACTGGTTTAATTTCATGTGTTATCCGTGTGATCGGACCAAACACCTTTCTCTTCTTCAAAGAGTTTAGCTCCACATCAATAGCTTCTTTCCATTTAAGCCAATCTTTGCTTTGAGTGCACTCTAATATAGATGTGGGATCTAGATCCTCATTTAGTTCAAGTGCTACCTTATATGCGAAAATATCATCGACGTCGATATCCTTACGGTTCCAAGTAATTCCAGACATGATATAATTGATCGATATCTCATCGTTATCAATATTCTCAGGACCTAGAGGTTCAGCGTCCTGAACCCCATCCGGCTCCTTATCATTTGCCGCGACCATGTCTGTACTCTCGGTAATTCCTTGAACCTCGGTCTGTTTTGCACCTTTAGTCTTTCGAGGATTTTTATCTTTGGAACCTAATGGTCTACCTTGTTTCAAACGGGTTTTAGACTCTGTAGCAACTTGAGTATTGTGTTCCTTCTGAACATCAATTCGTACTGGTGCATTGCAAGCTGGTATGTACGATTTTGTCACTCTCTTTGGGTCAGCAAAGAAATCTGGCAATTGATTAGCTAGCTGCTGTAAATGTATAATCTTTTGAACCTCTGCATCACATGCTAGAGTTCGAGGATCTTGCCAAGTTAAGGATGTTTGATTCCATGTTAATTCCTTGACCAGCTTGCTATTCTCCCACCCATTACAGGGAATTCGGACTCAATAAATTGACAGTCCGCGTATCTGGCCTTGAACAGGTCTCCTGTCAGTGGCTCGAGATACTTTATGATGGTGGGAGACTCATATCCAACATATATTCCCATCCTCCTCTGAGGTCCCATCTTAGTTCTCTGTGGTGGATCAATCGGTACATAAACGGCACAACCGAATGTCTTGAGATGGGATATGTCTGGCTCATGACCCGTTAATAGTTGGGATGGTGAATACTTATGTTCACTAGATGGCCTGATGCGTATGAGCTCTGCTGCATGCAATACTGCGTGTCCCCAAGCCGACACAGGGAGCTTCGATCTCATTAACAATGGTCGAGCTATCATTTGTATTCGTTTAATGAAGGACTCAGCCAGTCCGTTTTGTGTATGGACATGTGCCACAGGATGTTCCACACTCACCCCCATGGACATACAATAATCATTAAACGCTTGGGATGTGAATTCACCAGCATTGTCTAGACGTATAGTCTTAAGTGGAAAGTCTGGAAAGTGTGCTCTTAGCCTTATAATTTGAGCCAACATCTTTGCAAAGGCGAGATTTCTTGTGGATAACAAGCAAACATACGACCATCTGGTTGATGCATCTATCATCACCATAAAATATCTAAACGACCCACTAGATGGGTGTATTGGTCCGCATATATCTCCCTGAATTCTTTCCAGAAAGTTTAAAGTCTCTCTTGTGACTTTTACTGGTGAAGGCCTTATAACAAGTTTCCCTTGTGCGCATGCTACACACGTGAGATGTTTAGGGATAACTTTCCTTTCACTTAGGTTGTGCCCATTCAAACTCTTAATTAGTTTACGCATCATGTTCGAACCCGGATGGCCTAGCCGGTCATGCCATAGAGTAAACTCTTCATTAAACATTCTATGCTTTACCAAGTTAGCCTCTATCATATTAATCTTAGCATGGTATAAACCAGAGGCTAGAGCAGGTATAGTCTCTAGGACCTTCTTTTGTCCATTCACATTTTCTGTAATGTATAGGAACTCTCTAGTTCCTTCACCCTTGGTTTCCACATGATAACCATTCAATCTTATATCTTTAAAGCTCAACAAATTTCTCTTGGAGCTGGGTGAATATAAGGCATCACTTAATTCAATGTGTGTTCCCTTAGGCAACAACACGTGAGCCTGGCCGTAGCCCTCTATAAGGTTTGCTATACCCGCAATTGTACTAACATTGGCACTTTTCATGGTGAGGTTTATAAAATATCTTTTATCTCTTAAAATAGTGTGGCTGGATCCACTGTCCACCACTAGTTCACTCATATCCTCAGCCATTTCTATAAAACAACATTTGTGTTTTAACTCAATAAGGCAAATAATTTATAAAATAAAATAAATCCTTGAATTTAAACCAAATAAATTATCCAATACATAGAAATCAATCAAAGCATAAATTAAACCAAACTAAAAACCGAAAATCTATTCATCCTTTTTAAGGAGATCGGAAGTCTATAGGGAGTCATCATTCTCATGACCTTCATCATCGAGATGCACCATGTTTGTTTCTGCGTTTTTCTTCAGGATCTCTGAAAGCCATTCAAACATACCCACATATGTTTTGAAGCTCCTTTCACGAATTTGCTGCTGTTGCAGTTCATCATCAGTGTGAAAGGTTGAGAGTGTCTTCTCTATCAAGTCCTCTTCAGTAACCTCGATACCACATATCTTTAAATTTGTTGCTATCTTAAATAGCTCTAAGTGGTATTCATACAAGGAGTCAAAATCATCGATCCTTATTGTTTCCCAATCCTCTTGAGCCTTTGGTAGTACAATCTCTTTGTACCCAAATCTGTTTTTCAACTCTGTCCAAAGTTCAAGAGGATCATCAACATGGAGGTACTGCAGCTTGAGGTTTTCATCCATATGGCGGCGCATATAAAAGTGCGCCGTAGCCTTGCTCCTTTCGGAACACTCATTCTCACTCTCAATGCATCTGAAAAGATCTCTTGCTTTCAGGTTAATCTCGGTGTCTAATGCGCATTGCAAGTAGTTATCACCGGAGTCTTTCAGGCTAGCATACTCTAAGCTCTTAAGCCTTGCCATCTGCATACAACAGAAACAGACATCCGAATATTAGCATGCGATATTTGAGATCGAACCATGCACTCAATCAATAGGACATGCGATATTTGAGATCGAACCATGCCTTAGGCCATGCGATATTTTAGATCGAACCATGCCTTTCAATATTTGGTTTTAGGTTTAAATTCATGCATGCAAGACAACAAAAGCAAATAGACTAATGCATGCAACAATCTTAAATAGGATTTCCTTTTTCTTAAGTTTCCTTTTTACTTTAGGATTTAATATTTTAACAACTTTGGATAATTACTAAATAATTTAGGAACTTATCCTAAATCTTTTTAATTCCGAAAATATTTGATTTCATGCTTATGGAAATTTAACAATTCTATCGGATTCAATCCTAAAACACAATACTAGTTCATGCGATTAATTCTCTAGCAACCTATCATGGTCCGATTTCAATTTATGATGCATGAAACAATCCAAGTTTAAATCTCCTAGAACAGTTAGATTAATCTCTCTATGCTTCTAACAATTTTAATTCTAGGTTCTTATGCAACACAAACAATCAAGCAACTTTAAACAATTTAAATCAACCAAATTCGGATTTTAAAGCTTGATGTATATGGTGCAATTCTCAATCAATCTAACAGCCCTAACAATCTGATTTTAAGTTTTAAGATTTAGGGAAATTTAAAGTTTGTTAGATTGTATACTTGGATGTTTTAGGGTTCCATAGTTTTAAGTTCAAGTTCGATCATAGGGTTTTGAGGAGGTTCGAACTTTGTTTACCTTAACACCTTAGGGTTCTGACTGGATAGGATCTGGGAGCTAAAGACCTCAGATATCACGAACCTCGAACCTTGAACTGCTTCCACGGACCACGAACTTCTTCCCGCGAACTAGAGCTGCTTCCCGCGAACGATTCCTTGCGTGCGAACTTACCCCCGAGCCTAGTAACTATAAACCTCGATAGGGTTTTAATAGAAACTCGATCACAAGCTAAGGATGCTTGTGTATCGGACAGAACTTCGAGATCAAGAGATTCTCGAAGAAGGAGAAAGAACAAGAGGCGGTTTTAGGGTGTTTAGGAAAGAAGGATCGGCGGCTGCCTATTAGGGTTTTAGGGTTAGAGACTCGTGCTGATAACGTGTTATGAAAGTAGAGTTTAGGGATAAAGATCTTGTGATTCTTATTGATAATTCCCAAGGATTACATGCATATATATAGTAGAGTACAATGTCTAGGGTTAAACCGACTTAGAGAGTTAATGGCCGAGCAAGGCTTCGGCCCATGGGCCGAAGCTATATGGACTTAGTAAAGCCTATGGACCGAGACTGAGACTAGAGACAAATCACAAAGAAATCTCAGTCTTAGTGACTGGGATTAGGAACAAATCACAAAGAAATCTCAGTCTTTGTGACTGAGACTAGGGACAAATCACAAAGAAATCTCAGTCTTTGTGACTGAGACTAGGGACAAATCACAAAGAAGTCTCAGTCTTTGTGACTGAGACTAGGGACAAATCACAAATCACTAAGAAATCTTAGTCTTTGTGACTGAGTTTTGGGACAAATGACAAATCACTAAGAAATCTCAGTCTTTGTAACTGAGATTAGGGACAAATCACAAAGAAATCTCAGTCTTTGTGACTGAGATTGGGGACAAATCACAAAGAAATCTTAGTCTTTGTGACTGAGACTAGAAACAAATCACAAAAAAATTTCAGTCTTTGTGACTGAGATTAGGGACAAATGACAAAGAAATCTCAGTCTTTGTGACTGAGACTAGGGATAAATCGCAAAGAAATCTCAGTCTTTGTAACTGAGACTAGGGACAAATCACAAAGAAGTCTCAGTCTTTGTGACTGAGACTAGGGACAAATCACAAAGAAATCTCAGTCTTTGTGACTAAGACTAGGGACAAATTACAAAAAAAATCTCAGTCTTTGTGACTGAGATTAGGGACAAATCACAAAGTAGTCTTAGTCTTTGTGACTGAGACAAGGGACAAATCAAAAAAAATCTCAGTCTTTGTGACTGAGACTAGGGACAAATCACAAAGAAATCTCAGTCTTTGTGATTGGGATTAGGAACAAATCACAAAGAAATCTCAGTCTTTGTGACTGAGACTAGGGACAAATCACAAAAAAATCTCAGTCTTTGTGACTGGGACTAGGGACAAATCACAAAGAAATCTTAGTCTTTGTGACTGGGATTAGGAACAAATCACAAAGAAATCTCAGTCTTTGTGACTGAGACTAGGGACAAATCACAAAAAAATCTCAGTCTTTGTGACTGGGATTAGGGACAAATCACAAAGAAATCTCAGTCTTTGTGACTGAGACTAGGGACAAATCACAAAGAAATCTCAGTCTTTGTGACTGAGACTAGAGACAAATCACAAAGAAATCTCAGTCTTTGTGACTGAGATTAGGGACAAATCACAAAGAAACCCTGAACCCTGAACCCTGAACCTTGAACCCTGAACCTTGAACTCTGAATCTTGAACCCTGAACCCTGAACCCTGAACCCTGAACCTTGAACCCCGAACTCCGATCCCCAACCCACGAACCCCGAACCCCGAACCCCGAACCCCGAACCCTGAAATCACAATGAAAACTCAGTCTTTGTGACTGATACTAGGGACAAATCACCAAAGAAATCTCTGTTTTTGTGACTGAGATTAGGGACAAATCACAAAGAAATCTCAGTCTTTGTGACTGAGATTAGGGTTAAATCACAAAAAAAATCTCAGTCTTTGTGACTAAGATTAGGGACAAATCACACAAAAAATTATCAGTCTTTGTGACTGGGATTAGGGACAAATCACAAAGAAATTTCAGTCTTTGTGACTGAGACTAGGGACAAATCACAAAGAAATCTCAGTCTTTGTGACTGAGACTAGGGACAAATCACAAAGAAATCTCAGTCTTTGTGACTGAGATTAGGGACAAATCACAAAGAAACCTTGAACCCTGAACCTTGAACCCTGAACCCTGAACCCTGAACCCTGAACCCTGAACCCTGAACCCTGAATCCTGAACCCTGAACCCTGAACCCTGAACCCTGAACCCTGAACCCTGAAGCCTGAACCTTGAACCTTGAACTCCGATACCCAACCCACGAACCCCGAACCCCAAACCCAGAAATCACAATGAAATCTCAGTCTTTGTGACTGAGATTAGGGACTAATCACAAAGAAATCTCAGTCTTTGTGACTGAGATTAGGGATAAATCACAAAAATATCTCAGTCTTTGTAACTGAGAATAGGGACAAATCACAAAAAAAATCTAAGTCTTTGTGACTGAGATTAGCGACAAATCACAAATCACTAAGAAATCTTAGTCTTTGTGACTGAGTTTTGGGACAAATGACAAATCACTAAGAAATCTCAGTCTTTGTGACTGAGATTAGGGACAAATCACAAAGAAATCTCAGTCTTTGTGACTGAGATTGGGGACAAATCACAAAGAAATCTTAGTCTTTGTGACTGAGACTAGGGACAAATCACAAAAAAATTTCAGTCTTTGTGACTGAGATTAGGGACAAATGACAAAGAAATCTCAGTCTTTGTGACTGAGACTAGGGATAAATCGCAAAGAAATCTCAGTCTTTGTAACTGAGACTAGGGACAAATCACAAAGAAGTCTCAGTCTTTGTGACTGAGACTAGGGACAAATCACAAAGAAATCTCAGTCTTTGTGACTGAGACTAGGGACAAATTACAAAAAAAATCTCAGTCTTTGTGACTGAGATTAGGGACAAATCACAAAGTAGTCTTAGTCTTTGTGACTGAGACAAGGGACAAATCAAAAAAAATCTCAGTCTTTGTGACTGAGACTAGGGACAAATCACAAAGAAATCTCAGTCTTTGTGATTGGGATTAGGAACAAATCACAAAGAAATCTCAGTCTTTGTGACTGAGACTAGGGACAAATCACAAAAAAATCTCAGTCTTTGTGACTGGGACTAGGGACAAATCACAAAGAAATCTTAGTCTTTGTGACTGGGATTAGGAACAAATCACAAAGAAATCTCAGTCTTTGTGACTGAGACTAGGGACAAATCACAAAAAAATCTCAGTCTTTGTGACTGGGATTAGGGACAAATCACAAAGAAATCTCAGTCTTTGTGACTGAGACTAGGGACAAATCACAAAGAAATCTCAGTCTTTGTGACTGAGACTAGAGACAAATCACAAAGAAATCTCAGTCTTTGTGACTGAGATTAGGGACAAATCACAAAGAAACCCTGAACCCTGAACCCTGAACCTTGAACCCTGAACCTTGAACTCTGAATCTTGAACCCTGAACCCTGAACCCTGAACCCTGAACCTTGAACCCCGAACTCCGATCCCCAACCCACGAACCCCGAACCCCGAACCCCGAACCCCGAACCCTGAAATCACAATGAAAACTCAGTCTTTGTGACTGATACTAGGGACAAATCACCAAAGAAATCTCTGTTTTTGTGACTGAGATTAGGGACAAATCACAAAGAAATCTCAGTCTTTGTGACTGAGATTAGGGTTAAATCACAAAAAAAATCTCAGTCTTTGTGACTAAGATTAGGGACAAATCACACAAAAAATTATCAGTCTTTGTGACTGGGATTAGGGACAAATCACAAAGAAATTTCAGTCTTTGTGACTGAGACTAGGGACAAATCACAAAGAAATCTCAGTCTTTGTGACTGAGACTAGGGACAAATCACAAAGAAATCTCAGTCTTTGTGACTGAGATTAGGGACAAATCACAAAGAAACCTTGAACCCTGAACCCTGAACCCTGAACCCTGAACCCTGAACCCTGAACCCTGAACCCTGAACCCTGAACCCTGAATCCTGAACCCTGAACCCTGAACCCTGAACCCTGAACCCTGAACCCTGAACCCTGAAGCCTGAACCTTGAACCTTGAACTCCGATACCCAACCCACGAACCCCGAACCCCAAACCCAGAAATCACAATGAAATCTCAGTCTTTGTGACTGAGATTAGGGACTAATCACAAAGAAATCTCAGTCTTTGTGACTGAGATTAGGGATAAATCACAAAAATATCTCAGTCTTTGTAACTGAGAATAGGGACAAATCACAAAAAAAATCTAAGTCTTTGTGACTGAGATTAGCGACAAATCACAAATCACTAAGAAATCTTAGTCTTTGTGACTGAGTTTTGGGACAAATGACAAATCACTAAGAAATCTCAGTCTTTGTGACTGAGATTAGGGACAAATCACAAAGAAATCTCAGTCTTTGTGACTGAGATTGGGGACAAATCACAAAGAAATCTTAGTCTTTGTGACTGAGACTAGGGACAAATCACAAAAAAATTTCAGTCTTTGTGACTGAGATTAGGGACAAATGACAAAGAAATCTCAGTCTTTGTGACTGAGACTAGGGATAAATCGCAAAGAAATCTCAGTCTTTGTAACTGAGACTAGGGACAAATCACAAAGAAGTCTCAGTCTTTGTGACTGAGACTAGGGACAAATCACAAAGAAATCTCAGTCTTTGTGACTGAGACTAGGGACAAATTACAAAAAAAATCTCAGTCTTTGTGACTGAGATTAGGGACAAATCACAAAGTAGTCTTAGTCTTTGTGACTGAGACAAGGGACAAATCAAAAAAAATCTCAGTCTTTGTGACTGAGACTAGGGACAAATCACAAAGAAATCTCAGTCTTTGTGATTGGGATTAGGAACAAATCACAAAGAAATCTCAGTCTTTGTGACTGAGACTAGGGACAAATCACAAAAAAATCTCAGTCTTTGTGACTGGGACTAGGGACAAATCACAAAGAAATCTTAGTCTTTGTGACTGGGATTAGGAACAAATCACAAAGAAATCTCAGTCTTTGTGACTGAGACTAGGGACAAATCACAAAAAAATCTCAGTCTTTGTGACTGGGATTAGGGACAAATCACAAAGAAATCTCAGTCTTTGTGACTGAGACTAGGGACAAATCACAAAGAAATCTCAGTCTTTGTGACTGAGACTAGAGACAAATCACAAAGAAATCTCAGTCTTTGTGACTGAGATTAGGGACAAATCACAAAGAAACCCTGAACCCTGAACCCTGAACCTTGAACCCTGAACCTTGAACTCTGAATCTTGAACCCTGAACCCTGAACCCTGAACCCTGAACCCTGAACCCCGAACTCCGATCCCCAACCCACGAACCCCGAACCCCGAACCCCGAACCCTGAAATCACAATGAAAACTCAGTCTTTGTGACTGATACTAGGGACAAATCACCAAAGAAATCTCTGTTTTTGTGACTGAGATTAGGGACAAATCACAAAGAAATCTCAGTCTTTGTGACTGAGATTAGGGTTAAATCACAAAAAAAATCTCAGTCTTTGTGACTAAGATTAGGGACAAATCACACAAAAAATTATCAGTCTTTGTGACTGGGATTAGGGACAAATCACAAAGAAATTTCAGTCTTTTTGACTGAGACTAGGGACAAATCACAAAGAAATCTCAGTCTTTGTGACTGAGACTAGGGACAAATCACAAAGAAATCTCAGTCTTTGTGACTGAGATTAGGGACAAATCACAAAGAAACCTTGAACCCTAAACCCTGAACCCTGAACCCTGAACCCTGAACCCTGAACCCTGAACCCTGAATCCTGAACCCTGAACCCTGAACCCTGAACCCTGAACCCTGAACCCTGAACCCTGAACCCTGAACCTTGAACCCTGAACCTTGAACCCTGAACTCCGATACCCAACCCACGAACCCCGAACCCCGAACCCCAAACCCAGAAATCACAATGAAATCTCAGTCTTTGTGACTGAGATTAGGGACAAATCACAAAGAAATCTCAGTGTTTGTGACTGAGATTAGGGATAAATCACAAAAATATCTCAGTCTTTGTAACTGAGAATAGGGACAAATCACAAAAAAAATCTAAGTCTTTGTGACTGAGACTAGGGACAAATCACAAAGAAATCTCAGTCTTTGTGACTGAGACTAGGGACAAATCACAAAGAAATCTCAGTCTTTGTGACTGAGACTAGGGACAAATTACAAAAAAAATCTCAGTCTTTGTGACTGAGATTAGGGACAAATCACAAAGTAGTCTTAGTCTTTGTGACTGAGACAAGGGACAAATCAAAAAAAATCTCAGTCTTTGTGACTGAGACTAGGGACAAATCACAAAGAAATCTCAGTCTTTGTGATTGGGATTAGGAACAAATCACAAAGAAATCTCAGTCTTTGTGACTGAGACTAGGGACAAATCACAAAAAAATCTCAGTCTTTGTGACTGGGACTAGGGACAAATCACAAAGAAATCTTAGTCTTTGTGACTGGGATTAGGAACAAATCACAAAGAAATCTCAGTCTTTGTGACTGAGACTAGGGACAAATCACAAAAAAATCTCAGTCTTTGTGACTGGGATTAGGGACAAATCACAAAGAAATCTCAGTCTTTGTGACTGAGACTAGGGACAAATCACAAAGAAATCTCAGTCTTTGTGACTGAGACTAGAGACAAATCACAAAGAAATCTCAGTCTTTGTGACTGAGATTAGGGACAAATCACAAAGAAACCCTGAACCCTGAACCCTGAACCTTGAACCCTGAACCTTGAACTCTGAATCTTGAACCCTGAACCCTGAACCCTGAACCCTGAACCTTGAACCCCGAACTCCGATCCCCAACCCACGAACCCCGAACCCCGAACCCCGAACCCCGAACCCTGAAATCACAATGAAAACTCAGTCTTTGTGACTGATACTAGGGACAAATCACCAAAGAAATCTCTGTTTTTGTGACTGAGATTAGGGACAAATCACAAAGAAATCTCAGTCTTTGTGACTGAGATTAGGGTTAAATCACAAAAAAAATCTCAGTCTTTGTGACTAAGATTAGGGACAAATCACACAAAAAATTATCAGTCTTTGTGACTGGGATTAGGGACAAATCACAAAGAAATTTCAGTCTTTGTGACTGAGACTAGGGACAAATCACAAAGAAATCTCAGTCTTTGTGACTGAGACTAGGGACAAATCACAAAGAAATCTCAGTCTTTGTGACTGAGATTAGGGACAAATCACAAAGAAACCTTGAACCCTGAACCCTGAACCCTGAACCCTGAACCCTGAACCCTGAACCCTGAACCCTGAATCCTGAACCCTGAACCCTAAACCCTGAACCCTGAACCCTGAACCCTGAAGCCTGAACCTTGAACCTTGAACTCCGATACCCAACCCACGAACCCCGAACCCCAAACCCAGAAATCACAATGAAATCTCAGTCTTTGTGACTGAGATTAGGGACTAATCACAAAGAAATCTCAGTCTTTGTGACTGAGATTAGGGATAAATCACAAAAATATCTCAGTCTTTGTAACTGAGAATAGGGACAAATCACAAAAAAAATCTAAGTCTTTGTGACTGAGATTAGCGACAAATCACAAATCACTAAGAAATCTTAGTCTTTGTGACTGAGTTTTGGGACAAATGACAAATCACTAAGAAATCTCAGTCTTTGTGACTGAGATTAGGGACAAATCACAAAGAAATCTCAGTCTTTGGGACTGAGATTGGGGACAAATCACAAAGAAATCTTAGTCTTTGTGACTGAGACTAGGGACAAATCACAAAAAAATTTCAGTCTTTGTGACTGAGATTAGGGACAAATGACAAAGAAATCTCAGTCTTTGTGACTGAGACTAGGGATAAATCGCAAAGAAATCTCAGTCTTTGTAACTGAGACTAGGGACAAATCACAAAGAAGTCTCAGTCTTTGTGACTGAGACTAGGGACAAATCACAAAGAAATCTCAGTCTTTGTGACTGAGACTAGGGACAAATTACAAAAAAAATCTCAGTCTTTGTGACTGAGATTAGGGACAAATCACAAAGTAGTCTTAGTCTTTGTGACTGAGACAAGGGACAAATCAAAAAAAATCTCAGTCTTTGTGACTGAGACTAGGGACAAATCACAAAGAAATCTCAGTCTTTGTGATTGGGATTAGGAACAAATCACAAAGAAATCTCAGTCTTTGTGACTGAGACTAGGGACAAATCACAAAAAAATCTCAGTCTTTGTGACTGGGACTAGGGACAAATCACAAAGAAATCTCAGTCTTTGTGATTGGGATTAGGAACAAATCACAAAGAAATCTCAGTCTTTGTGACTGAGACTAGGGACGAATCACAAAAAAATCTCAGTCTTTGTGACTGGGACTAGGGACAAATCACAAAGAAATCTTAGTCTTTGTGACTGGGATTAGGAACAAATCACAAAGAAATCTCAGTCTTTGTGACTGAGACTAGGGACAAATCACAAAAAAATCTCAATCTTTGTGACTGGGATTAGGGACAAATCACAAAGAAATCTCAGTCTTTGTGACTGAGACTAGGGACAAATCACAAAGAAATCTCAGTCTTTGTGACTGAGACTAGAGACAAATCACAAAGAAATCTCAGTCTTTGTGACTGAGATTAGGGACAAATCACAAAGAAACCCTGAACCCTGAACCCTGAACCTTGAACCCTGAACCTTGAACTCTGAATCTTGAACCCTGAACCCTGAACCCTGAACCCTGAACCCTGAACCCCGAACTCCGATCCCCAACCCACGAACCCCGAACCCCGAACCCCGAACCCTGAAATCACAATGAAAACTCAGTCTTTGTGACTGATACTAGGGACAAATCACCAAAGAAATCTCTGTTTTTGTGACTGAGATTAGGGACAAATCACAAAGAAATCTCAGTCTTTGTGACTGAGATTAGGGTTAAATCACAAAAAAAATCTCAGTCTTTGTGACTAAGATTAGGGACAAATCACACAAAAAATTATCAGTCTTTGTGACTGGGATTAGGGACAAATCACAAAGAAATTTCAGTCTTTGTGACTGAGACTAGGGACAAATCACAAAGAAATCTCAGTCTTTGTGACTGAGACTAGGGACAAATCACAAAGAAATCTCAGTCTTTGTGACTGAGATTAGGGACAAATCACAAAGAAACCTTGAACCCTGAACCCTGAACCCTGAACCCTGAACCCTGAACCCTGAACCCTGAACCCTGAACCCTGAACCCTGAATCCTGAACCCTGAACCCTGAACCCTGAACCCTGAACCCTTAACCTTGAACCCTGAACCTTGAACCCTGAACTCCGATACCCAACCCACGAACCCCGAACCCCGAACCCCAAACCCAGAAATCACAATGAAATCTCAGTCTTTGTGACTGAGATTAGGGACAAATCACAAAGAAATCTCAGTCTTTGTGACTGAGATTAGGGATAAATCACAAAAATATCTCAGTCTTTGTAACTGAGAATAGGGACAAATCACAAAAAAAATCTAAGTCTTTGTGACTGAGATTAGCGACAAATCACAAATCACTAAGAAATCTTAGTCTTTGTGACTGAGTTTTGGGACAAATGACAAATCACTAAGAAATCTCAGTCTTTGTGACTGAGATTAGGGACAAATCACAAAGAAATCTCAGTCTTTGTGACTGAGATTGGGGACAAATCACAAAGAAATCTTAGTCTTTGTGACTGAGACTAGGGACAAATCACAAAAAAATTTCAGTCTTTGTGACTGAGATTAGGGACAAATGACAAAGAAATCTCAGTCTTTGTGACTGAGACTAGGGACAAATCACAAAGAAATCTCAGTCTTTTTAACTGAGACTAGGGACAAATCACAAAGAAGTCTCAGTCTTTGTGACTGAGACTAGGGGCAAATAACAAAGAAATCTCAGTCTTTGTGACTGAGACTAGGGACAAATTACAAAAAAAATCTCAGTCTTTGTGACTGAGATTAGGGACAAATCACAAAGTAGTCTTAGTCTTTGTGACTGAGACAAGGGACAAATCAAAAAAAATCTCAGTCTTTGTGACTGAGACTAGGGACAAATCACAAAGAAATCTCAGTCTTTGTGACTGGGATTAGGAACAAATCACAAAGAAATCTCAGTCTTTGTGACTGAGACTAGGGACAAATCACAAAAAAAATCTCAGTCTTTGTGTCTGGGACTAGGGACAAATCACAAAGAAATCTTAGTCTTTGTGACTGGGATTAGGAACAAATCACAAAGAAATCTCAGTCTTTGTGACTGAGACTAGGGACAAATAACAAATAAATCTCAGTCTTTATGACTGGGATTAGGGACAAATCACAAAGAAATCTCAGTCTTTGTGACTGAGACTAGGGACAAATCACAAAGAAATCTCAGTCTTTGTGACTGAGACTAGAGACAAATCACAAAGAAATCTCAGTCCTTGTGATTGAGATTAGGGACAAATCACAAAGAAACCCAGAACCCTGAACCCTGAACCTTGAACCCTGAACCTTGAACCCTGAATCTTGAACCCTGAACCCTGAACCCTGAACCCTGAACCTTGAACCCCGAACTCCGATCCCCAACCCACGAACCCCGAACCCCGAACCCTGAAATCACAATGAAAACTCAGTCTTTGTGACTGATACTAGGGACAAATCACCAAAGAAATCTCAGTTTTTGTGACTGAGATTAGGGACAAATCACAAAGAAATCTCAGTCTTTGTGACTGAGATTAGGGTTAAATCACAAAAAAAATCTCAGTCTTTGTGACTAAGATTAGGGACAAATCACACAAAAAATTATCAGTCTTTGTGACTGGGATTAGGGACAAATCACAAAGAAATTTCAGTCTTTGTGACTGAGACTAGGGACAAATCACAAAGAAATCTCAGTCTTTGTGACTGAGACTAGGGACAAATCACAAAGAAATCTCAGTCTTTGTGACTGAGATTAGGGACAAATCACAAAGAAACCTTGAACCCTGAACCCTGAACCCTGAACCCTGAACCCTGAACCCTGAACCCTGAACCCTGAATCCTGAACCCTGAACCCTGAACCCTGAACCCTGAACCCTGAACCCTGAAGCCTGAACCTTGAACCTTGAACTCCGATACCCAACCCACGAACCCCGAACCCCAAACCCAGAAATCACAATGAAATCTCAGTCTTTGTGACTGAGATTAGGGACTAATCACAAAGAAATCTCAGTCTTTGTGACTGAGATTAGGGATAAATCACAAAAATATCTCAGTCTTTGTAACTGAGAATAGGGACAAATCACAAAAAAAATCTAAGTCTTTGTGACTGAGATTAGCGACAAATCACAAATCACTAAGAAATCTTAGTCTTTGTGACTGAGTTTTGGGACAAATGACAAATCACTAAGAAATCTCAGTCTTTGTGACTGAGATTAGGGACAAATCACAAAGAAATCTCAGTCTTTGGGACTGAGATTGGGGACAAATCACAAAGAAATCTTAGTCTTTGTGACTGAGACTAGGGACAAATCACAAAAAAATTTCAGTCTTTGTGACTGAGATTAGGGACAAATGACAAAGAAATCTCAGTCTTTGTGACTGAGACTAGGGATAAATCGCAAAGAAATCTCAGTCTTTGTAACTGAGACTAGGGACAAATCACAAAGAAGTCTCAGTCTTTGTGACTGAGACTAGGGACAAATCACAAAGAAATCTCAGTCTTTGTGACTGAGACTAGGGACAAATTACAAAAAAAATCTCAGTCTTTGTGACTGAGATTAGGGACAAATCACAAAGTAGTCTTAGTCTCTGTGACTGAGACAAGGGACAAATCAAAAAAAATCTCAGTCTTTGTGACTGAGACTAGGGACAAATCACAAAGAAATCTCAGTCTTTGTGATTGGGATTAGGAACAAATCACAAAGAAATCTCAGTCTTTGTGACTGAGACTAGGGACAAATCACAAAAAAATCTCAGTCTTTGTGACTGGGACTAGGGACAAATCACAAAGAAATCTCAGTCTTTGTGATTGGGATTAGGAACAAATCACAAAGAAATCTCAGTCTTTGTGACTGAGACTAGGGACGAATCACAAAAAAATCTCAGTCTTTGTGACTGGGACTAGGGACAAATCACAAAGAAATCTTAGTCTTTGTGACTGGGATTAGGAACAAATCACAAAGAAATCTCAGTCTTTGTGACTGAGACTAGGGACAAATCACAAAAAAATCTCAATCTTTGTGACTGGGATTAGGGACAAATCACAAAGAAATCTCAGTCTTTGTGACTGAGACTAGGGACAAATCACAAAGAAATCTCAGTCTTTGTGACTGAGACTAGAGACAAATCACAAAGAAATCTCAGTCTTTGTGACTGAGATTAGGGACAAATCACAAAGAAACCCTGAACCCTGAACCCTGAACCTTGAACCCTGAACCTTGAACTCTGAATCTTGAACCCTGAACCCTGAACCCTGAACCCTGAACCCTGAACCCCGAACTCCGATCCCCAACCCACGAACCCCGAACCCCGAACCCCGAACCCTGAAATCACAATGAAAACTCAGTCTTTGTGACTGATACTAGGGACAAATCACCAAAGAAATCTCTGTTTTTGTGACTGAGATTAGGGACAAATCACAAAGAAATCTCAGTCTTTGTGACTGAGATTAGGGTTAAATCACAAAAAAAATCTCAGTCTTTGTGACTAAGATTAGGGACAAATCACACAAAAAATTATCAGTCTTTGTGACTGGGATTAGGGACAAATCACAAAGAAATTTCAGTCTTTGTGACTGAGACTAGGGACAAATCACAAAGAAATCTCAGTCTTTGTGACTGAGACTAGGGACAAATCACAAAGAAATCTCAGTCTTTGTGACTGAGATTAGGGACAAATCACAAAGAAACCTTGAACCCTGAACCCTGAACCCTGAACCCTGAACCCTGAACCCTGAACCCTGAACCCTGAACCCTGAACCCTGAATCCTGAACCCTGAACCCTGAACCCTGAACCCTGAACCCTTAACCTTGAACCCTGAACCTTGAACCCTGAACTCTGATACCCAACCCACGAACCCCGAACCCCGAACCCCAAACCCAGAAATCACAATGAAATCTCAGTCTTTGTGACTGAGATTAGGGACAAATCACAAAGAAATCTCAGTCTTTGTGACTGAGATTAGGGATAAATCACAAAAATATCTCAGTCTTTGTAACTGAGAATAGGGACAAATCACAAAAAAAATCTAAGTCTTTGTGACTGAGATTAGCGACAAATCACAAATCACTAAGAAATCTTAGTCTTTGTGACTGAGTTTTGGGACAAATGACAAATCACTAAGAAATCTCAGTCTTTGTGACTGAGATTAGGGACAAATCACAAAGAAATCTCAGTCTTTGTGACTGAGATTGGGGACAAATCACAAAGAAATCTTAGTCTTTGTGACTGAGACTAGGGACAAATCACAAAAAAATTTCAGTCTTTGTGACTGAGATTAGGGACAAATGACAAAGAAATCTCAGTCTTTGTGACTGAGACTAGGGACAAATCACAAAGAAATCTCAGTCTTTTTAACTGAGACTAGGGACAAATCACAAAGAAGTCTCAAGCTTTGTGACTGAGACTAGGGGCAAATAACAAAGAAATCTCAGTCTTTGTGACTGAGACTAGGGACAAATTACAAAAAAAATCTCAGTCTTTGTGACTGAGATTAGGGACAAATCACAAAGTAGTCTTAGTCTTTGTGACTGAGACAAGGGACAAATCAAAAAAAATCTCAGTCTTTGTGACTGAGACTAGGGACAAATCACAAAGAAATCTCAGTCTTTGTGACTGGGATTAGGAACAAATCACAAAGAAATCTCAGTCTTTGTGACTGAGACTAGGGACAAATCACAAAAAAAATCTCAGTCTTTGTGTCTGGGACTAGGGACAAATCACAAAGAAATCTTAGTCTTTGTGACTGGGATTAGGAACAAATCACAAAGAAATCTCAGTCTTTGTGACTGAGACTAGGGACAAATAACAAATAAATCTCAGTCTTTATGACTGGGATTAGGGACAAATCACAAAAAAATCTCAGTCTTTGTGACTGAGACTAGGGACAAATCACAAAGAAATCTCAGTCTTTGTGACTGAGACTAGAGACAAATCACAAAGAAATCTCAGTCCTTGTGATTGAGATTAGGGACAAATCACAAAGAAACCCAGAACCCTGAACCCTGAACCTTGAACCCTGAACCTTGAACCCTGAATCTTGAACCCTGAACCCTGAACCCTGAACCCTGAACCTTGAACCCCGAACTCCGATCCCCAACCCACGAACCCCGAACCCCGAACCCCGAACCCTGAAATCACAATGAAAACTCAGTCTTTGTGACTGATACTAGGGACAAATCACCAAAGAAATCTCAGTTTTTGTGACTGAGATTAGGGACAAATCACAAAGAAATCTCAGTCTTTGTGACTGAGATTAGGGTTAAATCACAAAAAAAATCTCAGTCTTTGTGACTAAGATTAGGGACAAATCACACAAAAAATTATCAGTCTTTGTGACTGGGATTAGGGACAAATCACAAAGAAATTTCAGTCTTTGTGACTGAGACTAGGGACAAATCACAAAGAAATCTCAGTCTTTGTGACTGAGAGTAGGGACAAATCACAAAGAAAATCTCAGTCTTTGTGACTGAGACTAGGGACAATTCACAAAGAAGTCTCAGTCTTTGTGACTGAGACTAGGGACAAATCACAAAGAAGTCTCCTAGGGACAAATCACAAAAAAATCTCAGTCTTTGTGACTGAGATTGGGGACAAATCACAAAGAAATCTCAGTCTTTGTGACTGAAATTAGGGACAAATCACAAAGAAGTCTCAGTCTTTGTGACTGAGACTAGGGACAAATCACAAAAAAATCTCAATCTTTGTGACTGAGACTAGGGACAAATCACAAAGAAATCTCAGTTTTTGTGACTGGGATTAGGAACAAATCACAAAGAAATCTCAGTCTTTGTGACTGGGATTAGGGACAAATCACAAAGAAATCTCAGTCTTTGTGACTGAGATTAGGGATAAATCACAAAAAAAAGCTCAGTCTTTGTGACTGAGATTAGGGACAAATCACACAAAAAATTATCAGTCTTTGTGACTGGGATTAGGGACAAATCACAAAGAAATCTCAGTCTTTGTGACTTAGACTAGGGACAAATCACAAAGAAATCTCAGTCTTTGTGACTGAGACTAGGGACAAATTACAAAGAAATCTCAGTCTTTGTGACTGAGACTAGGGACAAATCACAAAAAAAATCTCAGTCTTTGTGACTGGGACTAGGGACAAATCACAAAGAAATCTTAGTCTTTGTGACTGGGATTAGGAACAAATCACAAAGAAATCTCAGTCTTTGTGACTGAGACTAGGGACAAATCACAAAAAAATCTCAGTCTTTGTGACTGGGATTAGGGACAAATCACAAAGAAATCTCAGTCTTTGTGACTGAGACTAGGGACAAATCACAAAGAAATCTCAGTCTTTGTGACTGAGACTAGAGACAAATCACAAAGAAATCTCAGTCCTTGTGATTGAGATTAGGGACAAATCACAAAGAAACCCTGAACCCTGAACCCTGAACCTTGAACCCTGAACCTTGAACCCTGAATCTTGAACCCTGAACCCTGAACCCTGAACCCTGAACCCTGAACCTTGAACCCCGAACTCCGATCCCCAACCCACGAACCCTGAAACCCGAACCCCGAACCCTGAAATCACAATGAAAACTCAGTCTTTGTGACTGATACTAGGGACAAATCACCAAAGAAATCTCAGTTTTTGTGACTGAGATTAGGGACAAATCACAAAGAAATCTCAGTCTTTGTGACTGAGATTAGGGTTAAATAACAAAAAAAATCTCAGTCTTTGTGACTAAGATTAGGGACAAATCACACAAAAAGTTATCAGTCTTTGTGAGTGGGATTAGGGACAAATCACAAAGAAATTTCAGTCTTTGTGACTGAGACTAGGGACAAATCACAAAGAAATCTCAGTCTTTGTGACTGAGACTAGGGACAAATCACAAAGAAAATCTCAGTCTTTGTGACTGAGACTAGGGACAATTCACAAAGAAGTCTCAGTCTTTGTGACTGAGACTAGGGACAAATCACAAAGAAGTCTCCTAGGGACAAATCACAAAAAAATCTCAGTCTTTGTGACAAGGATTGGGGACAAATCACAAAGAAATCTCAGTCTTTGTGACTGAGATTAGGGACAAATCACAAAGAAGTCTCAGTCTTTGTGACTGAGA
Source organism: Camelina sativa (assembly GCF_030686135.1). Taxonomy (NCBI): domain Eukaryota; kingdom Viridiplantae; phylum Streptophyta; class Magnoliopsida; order Brassicales; family Brassicaceae; genus Camelina; species Camelina sativa. The sequence continues at coordinate 20,215,891 of NC_141884.1, read as the reverse complement.
CTAGGGACAAATCACAAAAAAATCTCAATCTTTGTGACTGAGACTAGGGACAAATCACAAAGAAATCTCAGTTTTTGTGACTGGGATTAGGAACAAATCACAAAGAAATCTCAGTCTTTGTGACTGGGATTAGGGACAAATCACAAAGAAATCTCAGTCTTTGTGACTGAGATTAGGGATAAATCACAAAAAAAAACTCAGTCTTTGTGACTGAGATTAGGGACAAATCACACAAAAAATTATCAGTCTTTGTGACTGGGATTAGGGACAAATCACAAAGAAATCTCAGTCTTTGTGACTTAGACTAGGGACAAATCACAAAAAAATCACAGTCTTTGTGACTGAGAATAGGGACAAATCACAAAGAAATCTCAGTCTTTGTGACTGAGATTAGGGATAAATCACAAAAAAATCTCAGTCTTTGTGACTGAGATTAGGGACAAATCACAAAGAAATCTCAGTCTTTGTGACTGGGATTAGGAACAAATCACAAAGAAATCTCAGTCTTTGTGACTGAGACTAGGGACAAATCACAAAAAAAATCTCAGTCTTTGTGTCTGGGACTAGGGACAAATCACAAAGAAATCTTAGTCTTTGTGACTGGGATTAGGAACAAATCACAAAGAAATCTCAGTCTTTGTGACTGAGACTAGGGACAAATAACAAATAAATCTCAGTCTTTATGACTGGGATTAGGGACAAATCACAAAGAAATCTCAGTCTTTGTGACTGAGACTAGGGACAAATCACAAAGAAATCTCAGTCTTTGTGACTGAGACTAGAGACAAATCACAAAGAAATCTCAGTCCTTGTGATTGAGATTAGGGACAAATCACAAAGAAACCCAGAACCCTGAACCCTGAACCTTGAACCCTGAACCTTGAACCCTGAATCTTGAACCCTGAACCCTGAACCCTGAACCCTGAACCTTGAACCCCGAACTCCGATCCCCAACCCACGAACCCCGAACCCCGAACCCCGAACCCTGAAATCACAATGAAAACTCAGTCTTTGTGACTGATACTAGGGACAAATCACCAAAGAAATCTCAGTTTTTGTGACTGAGATTAGGGACAAATCACAAAGAAATCTCAGTCTTTGTGACTGAGATTAGGGTTAAATCACAAAAAAAATCTCAGTCTTTGTGACTAAGATTAGGGACAAATCACACAAAAAATTATCAGTCTTTGTGACTGGGATTAGGGACAAATCACAAAGAAATTTCAGTCTTTGTGACTGAGACTAGGGACAAATCACAAAGAAATCTCAGTCTTTGTGACTGAGAGTAGGGACAAATCACAAAGAAAATCTCAGTCTTTGTGACTGAGACTAGGGACAATTCACAAAGAAGTCTCAGTCTTTGTGACTGAGACTAGGGACAAATCACAAAGAAGTCTCCTAGGGACAAATCACAAAAAAATCTCAGTCTTTGTGACTGAGATTGGGGACAAATCACAAAGAAATCTCAGTCTTTGTGACTGAAATTAGGGACAAATCACAAAGAAGTCTCAGTCTTTGTGACTGAGACTAGGGACAAATCACAAAAAAATCTCAATCTTTGTGACTGAGACTAGGGACAAATCACAAAGAAATCTCAGTTTTTGTGACTGGGATTAGGAACAAATCACAAAGAAATCTCAGTCTTTGTGACTGGGATTAGGGACAAATCACAAAGAAATCTCAGTCTTTGTGACTGAGATTAGGGATAAATCACAAAAAAAAGCTCAGTCTTTGTGACTGAGATTAGGGACAAATCACACAAAAAATTATCAGTCTTTGTGACTGGGATTAGGGACAAATCACAAAGAAATCTCAGTCTTTGTGACTTAGACTAGGGACAAATCACAAAGAAATCTCAGTCTTTGTGACTGAGACTAGGGACAAATCACAAAGAAATCTCAGTCTTTGTGACTGAGACTAGGGACAAATCACAAAAAAAATCTCAGTCTTTGTGACTGGGACTTGGGACAAATCACAAAGAAATCTTAGTCTTTGTGACTGGGATTAGGAACAAATCACAAAGAAATCTCAGTCTTTGTGACTGAGACTAGGGACAAATCACAAAAAAATCTCAGTCTTTGTGACTGGGATTAGGGACAAATCACAAAGAAATCTCAGTCTTTGTGACTGAGACTAGGGACAAATCACAAAGAAATCTCAGTCTTTGTGACTGAGACTAGAGACAAATCACAAAGAAATCTCAGTCCTTGTGATTGAGATTAGGGACAAATCACAAAGAAACCCTGAACCCTGAACCCTGAACCTTGAACCCTGAACCTTGAACCCTGAATCTTGAACCCTGAACCCTGAACCCTGAACCCTGAACCCTGAACCTTGAACCCCGAACTCCGATCCCCAACCCACGAACCCTGAAACCCGAACCCCGAACCATGAAATCACAATGAAAACTCAGTCTTTGTGACTGATACTAGGGACAAATCACCAAAGAAATCTCAGTTTTTGTGACTGAGATTAGGGACAAATCACAAAGAAATCTCAGTCTTTGTGACTGAGATTAGGGTTAAATAACAAAAAAAATCTCAGTCTTTGTGACTAAGATTAGGGACAAATCACACAAAAAGTTATCAGTCTTTGTGAGTGGGATTAGGGACAAATCACAAAGAAATTTCAGTCTTTGTGACTGAGACTAGGGACAAATCACAAAGAAATCTCAGTCTTTGTGACTGAGACTAGGGACAAATCACAAAGAAAATCTCAGTCTTTGTGACTGAGACTAGGGACAATTCACAAAGAAGTCTCAGTCTTTGTGACTGAGACTAGGGACAAATCACAAAGAAGTCTCCTAGGGACAAATCACAAAAAAATCTCAGTCTTTGTGACAAGGATTGGGGACAAATCACAAAGAAATCTCAGTCTTTGTGACTGAGATTAGGGACAAATCACAAAGAAGTCTCAGTCTTTGTGACTGAGACTAGGGACAAATCACAAAAAAATCTCAATCTTTGTGACTGAGACTAGGGACAAATCACAAAGAAATCTCAGTTTTTGTGACTGGGATTAGGAACAATTCACAAAGAAATCTCAGTCTTTGTGACTGGGATTAGGGACAAATCACAAAGAAATCTCAGTCTTTGTGACTGAGATTAGGGATAAATCACAAAAAAATCTCAGTCTTTGTGACTGAGATTAGGGACAAATCACACAAAAAATTATCAGTCTTTGTGACTGGGATTAGGGACAAATCACAAAGAAATCTCAGTCTTTGTGACTTAGACTAGGGACAAATCACAAAGAAATCTCAGTCTTTGTGACTGAGACTAGGGACAAATCACAAAGAAATCTCAGTCTTTGTGACTGAGACTAGGGACAAATCACAAAGAAAATCTCAGTCTTTGTGACTGAGACTAGGGACAAATCACAAAGAAGTCTCAGTCTTTTGTGACTGAGATTACGGACAAACCACAAGGAAATCTCAGTCTTTGTGACTGAGATTGGGGACAAATCACAAAGAAATCTCAGTCTTTGTGACTGAGATTAGGGACAAATCACAAAGAAGTTTCAGTCTTTGTGACTGAGACTAGGGACAAATCATAAAAAAATCTCAGTCTTTGTGACTGAGAGTAGGGACAAATCACAAAGAAATCTCAGTTTTTTTGACTGGGATTAGGAACAAATCACAAAGAAATCTCAGTCTTTGTGACTGGGATTAGGGACAAATCACAATGAAATCTCAGTCTTTGTGACTGGAATTAGGGACAAATCACAAAGAAATCTCAGTCTTTGTGACTGAGACTAGGGACAAATCACAAAGAAATCTCAGTCTTTGTGACTGAGACTAGGGACAAATCACAAAGAAATCTCAGTATTTGTGATTGAGACTAGGGACAAATTACAAAAAAAATCTCAGTCTTTGTGACTTAGATTAGGGACAAATCACAAAGTAGTCTCCGTCTTTGTGACTGAGAGAAGGGACAAATCAAAAAAAATCTCAGTCTTTGTGACTGAGACTAGGGACAAATCACTAAGAAGTCTCAGTCTTTGTGACTGAGACTAGGGACACATCACAAAAAAATCTCAGTCTTTGTGACTGAGATTGGGGACAACTCACAAAGAAGTCTCAGTCTTTGTGACTGAGACTAGGGACAAATCACAAAAAATCTCAGTCTTTGTGACTGAGATTGGGGACAAATCACAAAGAAATCTCAGTCTTTATGACTGAGATTAGGGACAAATCACATAGAAGTCTCAGTCTTTGTGATTGAGACTAGGGACAAATCGCAAAGAAGTCTCAGTCTTTGTGACTGAGACTAGGGACAAATCACAAAAAAATCTCAGTCTTTGTGACTGAGACTAGGGACAAATCACAAAGAAATCTCAGTCTTTGTGACTGAGAGTAGGGACAAATCACAAAGTAGTCTCAGTCTTTGTGACTGAGGCAAGGGACAAATCAAAAAAAATCTCAGTCTTTGTGACTGAGACTAGGGACAAATCACAAAGAAGTCTCAGTCTTTGTGACTGAGACTAGGGACAAATCACAAAAAAATCTCAGTCTTTGTGACTGAGATTGGGGACAAATCACAAAGAAATCTCAGTCTTTATGACTGAGAGTAGGGACAAATGACAAAGAAGTCTCAGTCTTTGTGACCAAAACTAGGGACAAATCACAAAGAAGTCTCAGTCTTTGTGACTAAGACTAGGGAAAAATCACAAAAAAAGCTCAGTCTTTGTGACTGAGACTAGGGACAAATCACAAAGAAATCTCAGTCTTTGTGACTTGGATTAGGAACAAATCACAAAGAAATCTCAGTCTTTGTGACTGAGACTAGGGACAAATCACAAAGAAATCTCAGTCTTTGTGACTGGGATTAGGGACAAATCACAAATAAATCTCAGTTTTTGTGACTGAGACTAGGGACAAATCACAAAGAAGTCTCAGTCTTTGTGACTGAGACTAAGGACAAATCACAAAAAAATCTCAGTCTTTGGGACTGAGATTGGGGACAAATCACAAAGAAGTCTCAGTCTTTGTGACTGAGACTAGGGACAAATCACAAAAAATCTCAGTCTTTGTGACTGAGATTGGGGACAAGTCACAAAGAAGTCTCAGTCTTTATGACTGAGATTAGGGACAAATCACAAAGAAGTCTCAGTCTTTGTGACTGAGACTAGGGACAAATCACAAAGAAACCCTGAACTCTGAACCCTGAACCCTGAACCCTGAACCTTGAACCCTGAATCTTGAACCCTGAACCCTGAACCTTGAACCCCGAACTCCGATCCCCCACCCACGAACCCCGAACCCCGAACCCTGAACCCAGAAATCACAATGAAAACTCAGTCTTTGTGACTGATACTAGGGACAAATCACCAAAGAAATCTCAGTTTTTGTGATTGAGATTAGGGACAAATCACAAAGAAATCTCAGTCTTTGTGACTGAGATTAGGGATAAATCACAAAAAAATCTCAGTCTTTGTGACTGAGATTAGGGACAAATCACAAAAAAATCTCAGTCTTTGTGACTGAGACTAGGGACAAATCACGAAGAAATCTCAGTCTTTGTGACTGAGACTAGGGACAAATCACAAAGAAATCTCAGTCTTTGTGACTGAGACTAGGGACAAATCACAAAGAAAATCCCAGTCTTTGTGACTGAGACTAGGGACAAATCACAAAGAAGTCTCAGTCTTTGTGACTAAGATTAGGGACAAATCACAAAGAAATCTCAGTCTTTGTGACTGAGATTAGGGACAAATCACAAAGAAGTCTCAGTCTTTGTGACTGAGACTAGGGACAAATAACAAAAAAATCTCAGTGTTTGTGACTGAGACTAGGGACAAATCACAAAGAAATCTCAGTTTTTGTGACTGGGATTAGGAACAAATCACAAAGAAATCTCAGTCTTTGTGACTGGGATTAGGGACAAATCACAATGAAATCTCAGTCTTTGTGACTAGGATTAGGGACAAATCACAAAGAAATCTCAGTCTTTATGACTGAGACTAGGGACAAATCACAAAGAAATCTCAGTCTTTGTGACTGAGACTAGAGACAAATCACAAAGAATTCCTAGTCTTTGTGACTGAGATTAGGGACAAATCACAAAGAAACCCTGAACCCTGAACCCCGAACCCCGAACCCCGAACCCAGAAATCACAATGAAATCTCAGTCTTTGTGACTGAGATTAGGGACAAATCACAAAGAAATCTCATTCTTTGTGACTGAGATTAGGGATAAATCACAAAAAAGTCACAGTCTTTGTGACTGAGAATAGGGACAAATCACAAAGAAATCTCAGTCTTTGTGACTGAGATTAGGGATAAATCACAAAAAAATCTCAGTCTTTGTGACTGAGATTAGGGACAAATCACAAAGAAATCTCAGTCTTTGTGACTGAGACTAGGGACAAATCACGAAGAAATCTCAGTCTTTGTGACTGAGACTAGGGACAAATCACAAAGAAATCTCAGTCTTTGTGACTGAGACTAGGGACAAATTACAAAGAAAATCTCAGTCTTTGTGACTGAGACTAGGGACAAATCACAAAGAAGTCTCAGTCTTTGTGACTGAGACTAGGGACAAATCACAAAAAAATCTCAGTCTTTGTGACTGAGATTGGGGACAAATCACAAAAAAATCTCAGTCTTTGTGACTGAGATTAGGGACAAATCACAAAGAAGTCTCAGTCTTTGTGACTGAGACTAGGGACAAATCACGAAGAAATCTCAGTCTTTGTGACTGAGACTAGGGACAAATCACAAAGAAATCTCAGTCTTTGTGACTGAGACTAGGGACAAATCACAAAGAAAATCTCAGTCTTTGTGACTGAGACTAGGGACAAATCACAAAGAAGTCTCAGTCTTTGTGACTGAGACTAGGGACAAATCACAAAAAAATCTCAGTCTTTGTGACTGAGATTGGGGATAAAACACAAAGAAATCTCAGTCTTTGTGACTGAGATTAGGGACAAATCACAAAGAAGTCTCAGTCTTTGTGACTGAGACTAGGGACAAATTACAAAAAATCTCAGTCTTTATGACTGAGACTAGGGACAAATCACAAAGAAATCTCAGTTTTTATGACTGGGATTAGGAACAAATCACAAAGAAATCTCAGTCTTTGTGACTGGGATTAGGGACAAAACAATGAAATCTCAGTCTTTGTGACTGGGATTAGGGACAAATCACAAAAAAATCTCAGTCTTTGTGACTGAGACTAGGGACAAATCACAAAGAAATCTCAGTCTTTGTGACTGAGACTAGAGACAAATCACAAAGAAATCTCAGTCTTTGTGACTGAGATTAGGGATAAATCACAAAGAAACCCTGAACCCTGAACCCTGAACCCTGAACCCTGAACCCTGAACCCTGAACCCTGAACCCTGAACCCTGAACCCTGAACCATGAACCCTGAACCCTGAATCCTGAACCCTGAACCCTGAACCCTGAACCCTGAACCCTGAACCCTGAACCCTGAACCTTGAACCCCCAACTCCGATACCCAACCCAACAACCCCGAACCCCGAACCCCGAACCCAGAAATCACAATGAAATCTCAGTCTTTGTGACTGAGATTAGGGACAAATCACAAAGAAATCTCATTCTTTGTGACTGAGATTAGGGATAAATCATAAAAAAATCTCAGTCTTTGTGACTGAAAATAGGGACAAATCACAAAAAAAATCTAAGTCTTTGTTACTGAGATTAGCGACAAATCACAAGTCACTAAGAAATCTTAGTCTTTGTGACTGAGTTTTGTGACGAATGACAAATCACTAAGAAATCTCAGTCTTTGTGACTGAGATTAGGGACAAATCACAAAGAAATCTCAGTCACAAGACTGAGATTGGGGACGAATCACAAAGAAATCTTAGTCTTTGTGACTGAGACCAGGGACAAATCATAAAAAAATTTACGTCTTTGTGACTGAGATAAGGGACAAATGACAAAGAAATCTCAGTCTTTGTGATTGAGACTAGGGACAAATCACAAAGAAATCTCAGTCTTTGTAACTGAGACTAGGGACAAATCACAAAGAAGTCCCAGTCTTTGTGACTGAGAATAGGGACAAATCACAAAGAAACCTCAGTCTTTGTGACTGAGACTAGAGACAAATTACAAAAAAAATCTCAGTCTTTGTGACTGAGATTAGGGACAAATCACAAAGTAGTCTTAGTCTTTGTGACTGAGACAAGGGACAAATAAAAAAAAATCTGAGTCTTTGTGACTGAGACTAGGGACAAATCACAAAGAAGTCTCAGTCTTTGTGACTGAGACTAGGGACAAATCACAAAAAAATCTCAGTCTTTGTGAATGAGATTGGGGACAAATCACAAAGAAGTTTCAGTCTTTGTGACTGAGACTAGGGACAAATCACAAAAAAATCTCAGTCTTTGTGACTGAGATTGGTGACAAATCACAAAGAAATCTCAGTCTTTGTGACTGAGATTAGGGACAAATCACAAAGAAGTCTCAGTCTTTGTGACTGAGACTAGGGACAAATCATAAAGAAGTCTCAGTCTTTGTGACTGAGACTAGGGACTAATCACAAAAAAATCTCAGTCTTTGTGACTGAGACTAGGGACAAATCACAAAGAAATCTCAGTCTTTGTGACTGAGATTAGGGACAAATCACAAAAAAACCTCAGTCTTTGTGACTTGGATTAGGGATAAATCACAAAGAAATATCAGTTTTTGTGACTGAGATTAGGGACAAATCATAAAGAAATCTCAGGCTTTGTGACTGAGACTAGGGACAAATCACAAAGAAATCTCAGTCTCTGTGACTGAGACTAGAGACAAATCACAAAGAAATCTCAGTCTTTGTGACTGAGATTAGGGACAAATCACAAAGAAACCCTGAACCCTGAACCCCGAACTCCGATCCCCAACCCACGAACCCCAAACCCCGAACCCCGAACCCAGAAATCACAATGAAAACTCAGTCTTTGTGACTGATACTAGGGACAAATCACCAAAGAAATCTCAGTTTTTGTGACTGAGATTAGGGACAAATCACAAAGAAATCTTTCTTTGTGACTGAGATTAGGGATAAATCACAAAAAATCTCAGTTTTTGTGACTGGGATTAGGAATAAATCACAAAGAAATCTCAGTCTTTGTGACTAGGATTAGGGACAAACCACAATGAAATCTCAGTCTTTGTGACTGGGATTAGGGACAAATCACAAAGAAATCTCAGTCTTTGTGACTGAGACTAGGGACAAATCACAAAGAAATCTCAGTCTTTGTGACTGAGACTAGAGACAAATCACAAAGAAATCTCAGTTTTTGTGACCGAGATTAGGGACAAATCACAAAGAAACCCTGAACCCTGAACCCTGAACCCTGAACCCTGAACCTTGAACCCCAAACTCCGATACCCAACCCACGAACCCCGAACCCCGAACCCCGGACCATGAAATCACAATGAAATCTCAGTCTTTGTGACTGAGATTAGGGACAAATCACAAAGAAATCTCATTCTTTGTGACTGAGATTAGGGATAAATCACAAAAAAATCACAGTCTTTGTGACTGAGAATAGGGACAAATCACAAAGAAATCTCAGTCTTTGTGACTGAGATTAGGGATAAATCACAAAAAAATCTCAGTCTTTGTGACTGAGATTAGGGACAAATCACAAAGAAATCTCAGTCTTTGTGACTGAGACTAGGGACAAATCACGAAGAAATCTCAGTCTTTGTGAATGAGACTAGGGACAAATCACAAAGAAATCTCAGTCTTTGTGACTGAGACTAGGGACAAATCACAAAGAAAATCTCAGTCTTTGTGACTGAGACTAGGGACAAATCACAAAGAAGTCTCAGTCTTTGTGACTGAGACTAGGGACAAATCACAAAAAAATCTCAGTCTTTGTGACTGAGATTGGGGACAAATCACAAAAAAATCTCAGTCTTTGTGACTGAGATTAGGGACAAATCACAAAGAAGTCTCAGTCTTTGTGACTGAGACTAGGGACAAATCACGAAGAAATCTCAGTCTTTGTGACTGAGACTAGGGACAAATCACAAAGAAGTCTCAGTCTTTGTGACTGAGACTAGGGACAAATCATAAAGAAGTCTCAGTCTTTGTGACTGAGACTATGGACTAATCACAAAAAAATCTCAGTCTTTGTGACTGAGACTAGGGACAAATCACAAAGAAATCTCAGTCTTTGTGACTGAGATTAGGGACAAATCACAAAGAAATCTCAGTCTTTGTGACTTGGATTAGGGATAAATCACAAAGAAATATCAGTTTTTGTGACTGAGATTAGGGACAAATCATAAAGAAATCTCAGGCTTTTTGACTGAGACTAGGGACAAATCACAAAGAAATCTCAGTCTCTGTGACTGAGACTAGAGACAAATCACAAAGAAATCTCAGTCTTTGTGACTGAGATTAGGGACAAATCACAAAGAAACCCTGAACCCTGAACCCTGAACCTTGAACCCCGAACTCCGATCCCCAACCCACGAACCCCAAACCCCGAACCCCGAACCCAGAAATCACAATGAAAACTCAGTCTTTGTGACTGATACTAGGGACAAATCACCAAAGAAATCTCAGTTTTTGTGACTGAGATTAGGGACAAATCACAAAGAAATCTTTCTTTGTGACTGAGATTAGGGATAAATCACAAAAAATCTCAGTTTTTGTGACTGGGATTAGGAATAAATCACAAAGAAATCTCAGTCTTTGTGACTAGGATTAGGGACAAACCACAATGAAATCTCAGTCTTTGTGACTGGGATTAGGGACAAATCACAAAGAAATCTCAGTCTTTGTGACTGAGACTAGGGACAAATCACAAAGAAATCTCAGTCTTTGTGACTGAGACTAGAGACAAATCACAAAGAAATCTCAGTTTTTGTGACCGAGATTAGGGACAAATCACAAAGAAACCCTGAACCCTGAACCCTGAACCCTGAACCCTGAACCTTGAACCCCAAACTCCGATACCCAACCCACGAACCCCGAACCCCGAACCCCGGACCATGAAATCACAATGAAATCTCAGTCTTTGTGACTGAGATTAGGGACAAATCACAAAGAAATCTCATTCTTTGTGACTGAGATTAGGGATAAATCACAAAAAAATCACAGTCTTTGTGACTGAGAATAGGGACAAATCACAAAGAAATCTCAGTCTTTGTGACTGAGATTAGGGATAAATCACAAAAAAATCTCAGTCTTTGTGACTGAGATTAGGGACAAATCACAAAGAAATCTCAGTCTTTGTGACTGAGACTAGGGACAAATCACGAAGAAATCTCAGTCTTTGTGAATGAGACTAGGGACAAATCACAAAGAAATCTCAGTCTTTGTGACTGAGACTAGGGACAAATCACAAAGAAAATCTCAGTCTTTGTGACTGAGACTAGGGACAAATCACAAAGAAGTCTCAGTCTTTGTGACTGAGACTAGGGACAAATCACAAAAAAATCTCAGTCTTTGTGACTGAGATTGGGGACAAATCACAAAAAAATCTCAGTCTTTGTGACTGAGATTAGGGACAAATCACAAAGAAGTCTCAGTCTTTGTGACTGAGACTAGGGACAAATCACGAAGAAATCTCAGTCTTTGTGACTGAGACTAGGGACAAATCACAAAGAAATCTCAGTCTTTGTGACTGAGACTAGGGACAAATCACAAAGAAAATCTCAGTCTTTGTGACTGAGACTAGGGACAAATCACAAAGAAGTCTCAGTCTTTGTGACTGAGACTAGGGACAAATCACAAAAAAATCTCAGTCTTTGTGACTGAGATTGGGGACAAATCACAAAGAAGTCTCAGTCTTTGTGACTGAGACTAGGGACAAATCACAAAAAAATCTCAGTCCTTGTGACTGAGACTAGGGACAAATCACAAAGAAATCTCAGTTTTTGTGACTGGGATTAGGAACAAATCACAAAGAAATCTCAGTCTTTGTGACTGGGATTAGGGACAAATCACAATGAAATCTCAGTCTTTGTGACTGGGATTAGGGACAAATCACAAAGAAATCTCAGTCTTTGTGACTGAGACTAGGGACAAATCACAAAGAAATCTCAGTCTTTGTGACTGAGACTAGAGACAAATCACAAAGAAATCTCAGTCTTTGTGACTGAGACTAGGGACTAATCACAAAAAAATCTCAGTCTTTGTGACTGAGACTAGGGACAAATCACAAAGAAATCTCAGTCTTTGTGACTGAGATTAGGGACAAATCACAAAAAAACCTCAGTCTTTGTGACTTGGATTAGGGATAAATCACAAAGAAATATCAGTTTTTGTGACTGAGATTAGGGACAAATCATAAAGAAATCTCAGGCTTTGTGACTGAGACTAGGGATAAATCACAAAAAATCTCAGTTTTTGTGACTGGGATTAGGAATAAATCACAAAGAAATCTCAGTCTTTGTGACTAGGATTAGGGACAAACCACAATGAAATCTCAGTCTTTGTGACTGGGATTAGGGACAAATCACAAAGAAATCTCAGTCTTTGTGACTGAGACTAGGGACAAATCACAAAGAAATCTCAGTCTTTGTGACTGAGACTAGAGACAAATCACAAAGAAATCTCAGTTTTTGTGACCGAGATTAGGGACAAATCACAAAGAAACCCTGAACCCTGAACCCTGAACCCTGAACCCTGAACCTTGAACCCCAAACTCCGATACCCAACCCACGAACCCCGAACCCCGAACCCCGGACCATGAAATCACAATGAAATCTCAGTCTTTGTGACTGAGATTAGGGACAAATCACAAAGAAATCTCATTCTTTGTGACTGAGATTAGGGATAAATCACAAAAAAATCACAGTCTTTGTGACTGAGAATAGGGACAAATCACAAAGAAATCTCAGTCTTTGTGACTGAGATTAGGGATAAATCACAAAAAAATCTCAGTCTTTGTGACTGAGATTAGGGACAAATCACAAAGAAATCTCAGTCTTTATGACTGAGACTAGGGACAAATCACGAAGAAATCTCAGTCTTTGTGACTGAGACTAGGGACAAATCACAAAGAAATCTCAGTCTTTGTGACTGAGACTAGGGACAAATCACAAAGAAAATCTCAGTCTTTGTGACTGAGACTAGGGACAAATCACAAAGAAGTCTCAGTCTTTGTGACTGAGACTAGGGACAAATCACAAAAAAATCTCAGTCTTTGTGACTGAGATTGGGGACAAATCACAAAAAAATCTCAGTCTTTGTGACTGAGATTAGGGACAAATCACAAAGAAGTCTCAGTCTTTGTGACTGAGACTAGGGACAAATCACGAAGAAATCTCAGTCTTTGTGACTGAGACTAGGGAAAAATCACAAAGAAATCTCAGTCTTTGTGACTGAGACTAGGGACAAATCACAAAGAAAATCTCAGTCTTTGTGACTGAGACTAGGGACAAATCACAAAGAAGTCTCAGTCTTTGTGACTGAGACTAGGGACAAATCACAAAAAAATCTCAGTCTTTGTGACTGAGATTGGGGACAAATCACAAAGAAGTCTCAGTCTTTGTGACTGAGACTAGGGACAAATCACAAAAAAATCTCAGTCCTTGTGACTGAGACTAGGGACAAATCACAAAGAAATCTCAGTTTTTGTGACTGGGATTAGGAACAAATCACAAAGAAATCTCAGTCTTTGTGACTGGGATTAGGGACAAATCACAATGAAATCTCAGTCTTTGTGACTGGGATTAGGGACAAATCACAAAGAAATCTCAGTCTTTGTGACTGAGACTAGGGACAAATCACAAAGAAATCTCAGTCTTTGTGACTGAGACTAGAGACAAATCACAAAGAAATCTCAGTCTTTGTGACTGAGACTAGGGACTAATCACAAAAAAATCTCAGTCTTTGTGACTGAGACTAGGGACAAATCACAAAGAAATCTCAGTCTTTGTGACTGAGATTAGGGACAAATCACTAAGAAATCTCAGTCTTTTTGACTGGGATTAGGGACAAATGACAAAGAAATCTCAGTCTTTGTGACCGAGATTAGAGACAAATCACAAAGAAAATCACAAAGAAGTCTCAGTCTTTGTGACTGAGACTAGGGATAAATTACAAAAAAAATCTCAGTCTTAGTGACTGAGATTAGGGACAAATCACAAAGTAGTCTCAGTCTTTGTAACTGAGACAAGGGACAAATCAAAAAAAAATCTCAGTCTTTGTGACTGAGACTAGGGACAAATCACAAAGAAGTCTCAGTCTTTGTGACTGAGACTAGGGACAAATCACAAAAAAATCTCAGTCTTTATGACTGAGATTGGGGACAAATCACAAAGAAGTCGCAGTCTTTGTGACTGATACTAGGGATAAATTACTAAGAAATCTCTGTCTTTGTGACTGAGATTAGGGACAAATCACAAAGAAATCTCAGTCTTTGTGACTGAGATTGTGGACAAATCACAAAGTAATCTTAGTCTTTGTGACTGAGACTAGGGACAAATCACAAAAAAATTTCTGTCTTTGTGACTGAGATTAGGGACAAATGACAAAGAAATCTCATTCTTTGTGACTGAGATTGGGGACAAATCACAAAGAAATCTCAGTCTTTGTGACTGAGACTAGGGACAAATCACTAAGAAATCTCAGTCTTTATGACTGAGACTAGAGACAAATCACAAAGAAATCTCAGTCTTTGTGACTGAGATTAGGGATAAATCACAAAGAAACCCTGAACCCTGAACCCTGAACCCTGAACCCTGAACCCTGAACCCTGAACCCTGAACCCTGAACCCTGAACCCTGAACCCTGAACCCTGAACCATGAACCCTGAACCCTGAATCCTGAACCCTGAACCCTGAACCCTGAACCCTGAACCCTGAAACCTGAACCTTGAACCCCGAACTCCGATACCCAACCCAACAACCCCGAACCCCGAACCCCGAACCCAGAAATCACAATGAAATCTCAGTCTTTGTGACTGAGATTAGGGACAAATCACAAAGAAATCTCATTTTTTGTGACTGAGATTAGGGATAAATCACAAAAAAAAATCTCAGTCTTTGTGACTGAAAATAGGGACAAATCACAAAAAAATCTAAGTCTTTGTTACTGAGATTAGCGACAAATCACAAGTCACTAAGAAATCTTAGTCTTTGTGACTGAGTTTTGTGACGAATGACAAATCACTAAGAAAACTCAGTCTTTGTGACTGAGATTAGGGACAAATCACTAAGAAATCTCAGTCACAAGACTGAGATTAAGGACGAATCACAAAGAAATCTTAGTCTTTGTGACTGAGACCAGGGACAAATCATAAAAAAATTTACGTCTTTGTGACTGAGATAAGGGACAAATGACAAAGAAATCTAAGTCTTTGTGACTGAGACTAGGGACAAATCACAAAGAAATCTCAGTCTTTGTAACTGAGACTAGGGACAAATCACAAAGAAGTCTCAGTCTTTTTGACTGAGAATAGGGACAAATCACAAAGAAACCTCAGTCTTTGTGACTGAGACTAGAGACAAATTACAAAAAAAATCTCAGTCTTTGTGACTGAGATTAGGGACAAATCACAAAGTAGTCTTAGTCTTTGTGACTGAGACAAGGGACAAATAAAAAAAATCTGAGTCTTTGTGACTGAGACTAGGGACAAATCACAAAGAAGTCTCAGTCTTTGTGACTGAGACTAGGGACAAATCACAAAAAAATCTCAGTCTTTGTGAATGAGATTGGGGACAAATCACAAAGAAGTTTCAGTCTTTGTGACTGAGATTAGGGACAAATCACAAAGAAATCTCAGTTTTTGTGACTGAGACTAGGGACAAATCACAAAAAAATCTTAGTTTTTGTGACTGAGATTAGGGACAAATCACAAAGAAATCTCAGTCTTTGTGACAGAGACTAGGGACAAATTACAAAAAACATCTCAGTCTTTGTGACTGAGATTAGGGACAAATCACAAAGTAGTCTTAGTCTTTGTGACTGAGACAAGGGACAAATCAAAAAAAATCTCAGTCTTTGTGACTGAGACTAGGGACAAATCACAAAGAAGTCTCAGTCTTTGTGACTGAGACTAGGGACAAATCACAAAAAAATCTCAGTCTTTGTGACAGAGATTGGGGAAAAATCACAAAGAAGTCTCAGTCTTTGTGACTAAGACTAGGGACAAATCACAAAAAAATCTCAGTCTTTGTGACTGAGATTGGGGACAAATCACAAAGAAATCTCAGTCTTTGTGACTGAGATTAGGGACAAATCACAAAGAAGTCGCAGTCTTTGTGACTGAGACTAGGGACAAATCACAAAGAAGTCTCAGTCTTTGTGACTGAGACTAGGGACAAATCACAAAGAAATCTCAGTGTTTGTGACCGAGATTAGAGACAAATCACAAAGAAAATCACAAAGAAGTCTCAGTCTTTGTGACTGAGACTAGGGATAAATTACAAAAAAAATCTCAGTCTTTGTGACTGAGATTAGGGACAAATCACAAAGTAGTCTCAGTCTTTGTAACTTAGACAAGGGACAAATAAAAAAAAAATCTCAGTCTTTGTGACTGAGACTAGGGACAAATCACAAAGAAGTCTCAGTCTTTGTGACTGAGACTAGGGACAAATCACAAAAAAATCTCAGTCTTTATGACTGAGATTGGGGACAAATCACAAAGAAGTCGCAGTCTTTGTGACTGATACTAGGGACAAATTACTAAGAAATCTCTGTCTTTGTGACTGAGATTAGGGACAAATCACAAAGAAATCTCAGTCTTTGTGACTGAGATTGTGGACAAATCACAAAGTAATCTTAGTCTTTGTGACTGAGACTAGGGACAAATCACAAAAAAATTTCTGTCTTTGTGACTGAGATTAGGGACAAATGACAAAGAAATCTCAGTCTTTGTGACTGAGATTGGGGACAAATCACAAAGAAATCTCAGTCTTTGTGACTGAGACTAGGGACAAATCACTAAGAAATCTCAGTCTTTGTGACTGAGACTAGAGACAAATCACAAAGAAATCTCAGTCTTTGTGACTGAGATTAGGGATAAATCACAAAGAAACCCTGAACCCTGAACCCTGAACCCTGAACCCTGAACCCTGAACCCTGAACCCTGAACCCTGAATCCTGAACCCTGAACCCTGAACCCTGAACCCTGAACCCTGAAACCTGAACCTTGAACCCCGAACTCCGATACCCAACCCAACAACCCCGAACCCCGAACCCCGAACCCAGAAATCACAATGAAATCTCAGTCTTTGTGACTGAGATTAGGGACAAATCACAAAGAAATCTCATTCTTTGTGACTGAGATTAGGGATAAATCACAAAAAAAAATCTCAGTCTTTGTGACTGAAAATAGGGACAAATCACAAAAAAATCTAAGTCTTTGTTACTGAGATTAGCGACAAATCACAAATCACTAAGAAATCTTAGTCTTTGTGACTGAGTTTTGTGACGAATGACAAATCACTAAGAAATCTCAGTCTTTGTGACTGAGATTAGGGACAAATCACAAAGAAATCTCAGTCACAAGACTGAGATTAAGGACGAATCACAAAGAAATCTTAGTCTTTGTGACTGAGACCAGGGACAAATCATAAAAAAATTTACGTCTTTGTGACTGAGATAAGGGACAAATGACAAAGAAATCTAAGTCTTTGTGACTGAGACTAGGGACAAATCACAAAGAAATCTCAGTCTTTGTAACTGAGACTAGGGACAAATCACAAAGAAGTCTCAGTCTTTGTGACTGAGAATAGGGACAAATCACAAAGAAACCTCAGTCTTTGTGACTGAGACTAGAGACAAATTACAAAAAAAATCTCAGTCTTTGTGACTGAGATTAGGGACAAATCACAAAGTAGTCTTAGTCTTTGTGACTGAGACAAGGGACAAATAAAAAAAATCTGAGTCTTTGTGACTGAGACTAGGGACAAATCACAAAAAAATCTCACTCTTTGTGATTGAGATTGGGGACAAATCACAAAGAAGTTTCAGTCTTTGTGACTGAGATTAGGGACAAATCACAAAGAAATCTCAGTTTTTGTGACTGAGACTAGGGACAAATCACAAAAAAATCTTAGTTTTTGTGACTGAGATTAGGGACAAATCACAAAGAAATCTCAGTCTTTGTGACAGAGACTAGGGACAAATTACAAAAAAAATCTCAGTCTTTGTGACTGAGATTAGGGACAAATCACAAAGTAGTCTTAGTCTTTGTGACTGAGACAAGGGACAAATCAAAAAAAATCTCAGTCTTTGTGACTGAGACTAGGGACAAATCACAAAGAAGTCTCAGTCTTTGTGACTGAGACTAGGGACAAATCACAAAAAAATCTCAGTCTTTGTGACAGAGATTGGGGAAAAATCACAAAGAAGTCTCAGTCTTTGTGACTAAGACTAGGGACAAATCACAAAAAAATCTCAGTCTTTGTGACTGAGATTGGGGACAAATCACAAAGAAATCTCAGTCTTTGTGACTGAGATTAGGGACAAATCACAAAGAAGTCACAGTCTTTGTGACTGAGACTAGGGACAAATCACAAAGAAGTCTCAGTCTTTGTGACTGAGACTAGGGACAAATCACAAAGAAATCTCAGTGTTTGTGACCGAGATTAGAGACAAATCACAAAGAAAATCACAAAGAAGTCTCAGTCTTTGTGACTGAGACTAGGGATAAATTACAAAAAAAATCTCAGTCTTTGTGACTGAGATTAGGGACAAATCACAAAGTAGTCTCAGTCTTTGTAACTGAGACAAGGGACAAATAAAAAAAAAATCTCAGTCTTTGTGACTGAGACTAGGGACAAATCACAAAGAAGTCTCAGTCTTTGTGACTGAGACTAGGGACAAATCACAAAAAAATCTCAGTCTTTATGACTGAGATTGGGGACAAATCACAAAGAAGTCGCAGTCTTTGTGACTGATACTAGGGACAAATTACTAAGAAATCTCTGTCTTTGTGACTGAGATTAGGGACAAATCACAAAGAAATCTCAGTCTTTGTGACTGAGATTGTGGACAAATCACAAAGTAATCTTAGTCTTTGTGACTGAGACTAGGGACAAATCACAAAAAAATTTCTGTCTTTGTGACTGAGATTAGGGACAAATGACAAAGAAATCTCAGTCTTTGTGACTGAGATTGGGGACAAATCACAAAGAAATCTCAGTCTTTGTGACTGAGACTAGGGACAAATCACTAAGAAATCTCAGTCTTTGTGACTGAGACTAGAGACAAATCACAAAGAAATCTCAGTCTTTGTGACTGAGATTAGGGATAAATCACAAAGAAACCCTGAACCCTGAACCCTGAACCCTGAACCCTGAACCCTGAACCATGAACCCTGAACCCTGAATCCTGAACCCTGAACCCTGAACCCTGAACCCTGAACCCTGAAACCTGAACCTTGAACCCCGAACTCCGATACCCAACCCAACAACCCCGAACCCCGAACCCCGAACCCAGAAATCACAATGAAATCTCAGTCTTTGTGACTGAGATTAGGGACAAATCACAAAGAAATCTCATTTTTTGTGACTGAGATTAGGGATAAATCACAAAAAAAAATCTCAGTCTTTGTGACTGAAAATAGGGACAAATCACAAAAAAATCTAAGTCTTTGTTACTGAGATTAGCGACAAATCACAAGTCACTAAGAAATCTTAGTCTTTGTGACTGAGTTTTGTGACGAATGACAAATCACTAAGAAAACTCAGTCTTTGTGACTGAGATTAGGGACAAATCACTAAGAAATCTCAGTCACAAGACTGAGATTAAGGACGAATCACAAAGAAATCTTAGTCTTTGTGACTGAGACCAGGGACAAATCATAAAAAAATTTACGTCTTTGTGACTGAGATAAGGGACAAATGACAAAGAAATCTAAGTCTTTGTGACTGAGACTAGGGACAAATCACAAAGAAATCTCAGTCTTTGTAACTGAGACTAGGGACAAATCACAAAGAAGTCTCAGTCTTTTTGACTGAGAATAGGGACAAATCACAAAGAAACCTCAGTCTTTGTGACTGAGACTAGAGACAAATTACAAAAAAAATCTCAGTCTTTGTGACTGAGATTAGGGACAAATCACAAAGTAGTCTTAGTCTTTGTGACTGAGACAAGGGACAAATAAAAAAAATCTGAGTCTTTGTGACTGAGACTAGGGACAAATCACAAAGAAGTCTCAGTCTTTGTGACTGAGACTAGGGACAAATCACAAAAAAATCTCAGTCTTTGTGAATGAGATTGGGGACAAATCACAAAGAAGTTTCAGTCTTTGTGACTGAGATTAGGGACAAATCACAAAGAAATCTCAGTTTTTGTGACTGAGACTAGGGACAAATCACAAAAAAATCTTAGTTTTTGTGACTGAGATTAGGGACAAATCACAAAGAAATCTCAGTCTTTGTGACAGAGACTAGGGACAAATTACAAAAAACATCTCAGTCTTTGTGACTGAGATTAGGGACAAATCACAAAGTAGTCTTAGTCTTTGTGACTGAGACAAGGGACAAATCAAAAAAAATCTCAGTCTTTGTGACTGAGACTAGGGACAAATCACAAAGAAGTCTCAGTCTTTGTGACTGAGACTAGGGACAAATCACAAAAAAATCTCAGTCTTTGTGACAGAGATTGGGGAAAAATCACAAAGAAGTCTCAGTCTTTGTGACTAAGACTAGGGACAAATCACAAAAAAATCTCAGTCTTTGTGACTGAGATTGGGGACAAATCACAAAGAAATCTCAGTCTTTGTGACTGAGATTAGGGACAAATCACAAAGAAGTCGCAGTCTTTGTGACTGAGACTAGGGACAAATCACAAAGAAGTCTCAGTCTTTGTGACTGAGACTAGGGACAAATCACAAAGAAATCTCAGTGTTTGTGACCGAGATTAGAGACAAATCACAAAGAAAATCACAAAGAAGTCTCAGTCTTTGTGACTGAGACTAGGGATAAATTACAAAAAAAATCTCAGTCTTTGTGACTGAGATTAGGGACAAATCACAAAGTAGTCTCAGTCTTTGTAACTGAGACAAGGGACAAATAAAAAAAAAATCTCAGTCTTTGTGACTGAGACTAGGGACAAATCACAAAGAAGTCTCAGTCTTTGTGACTGAGACTAGGGACAAATCACAAAAAAATCTCAGTCTTTATGACTGAGATTGGGGACAAATCACAAAGAAGTCGCAGTCTTTGTGACTGATACTAGGGACAAATTACTAAGAAATCTCTGTCTTTGTGACTGAGATTAGGGACAAATCACAAAGAAATCTCAGTCTTTGTGACTGAGATTGTGGACAAATCACAAAGTAATCTTAGTCTTTGTGACTGAGACTAGGGACAAATCACAAAAAAATTTCTGTCTTTGTGACTGAGATTAGGGACAAATGACAAAGAAATCTCAGTCTTTGTGACTGAGATTGGGGACAAATCACAAAGAAATCTCAGTCTTTGTGACTGAGACTAGGGACAAATCACTAAGAAATCTCAGTCTTTGTGACTGAGACTAGAGACAAATCACAAAGAAATCTCAGTCTTTGTGACTGAGATTAGGGATAAATCACAAAGAAACCCTGAACCCTGAACCCTGAACCCTGAACCCTGAACCCTGAACCCTGAACCCTGAACCCTGAATCCTGAACCCTGAACCCTGAACCCTGAACCCTGAACCCTGAAACCTGAACCTTGAACCCCGAACTCCGATACCCAACCCAACAACCCCGAACCCCGAACCCCGAACCCAGAAATCACAATGAAATCTCAGTCTTTGTGACTGAGATTAGGGACAAATCACAAAGAAATCTCATTCTTTGTGACTGAGATTAGGGATAAATCACAAAAAAAAATCTCAGTCTTTGTGACTGAAAATAGGGACAAATCACAAAAAAATCTAAGTCTTTGTTACTGAGATTAGCGACAAATCACAAATCACTAAGAAATCTTAGTCTTTGTGACTGAGTTTTGTGACGAATGACAAATCACTAAGAAATCTCAGTCTTTGTGACTGAGATTAGGGACAAATCACAAAGAAATCTCAGTCACAAGACTGAGATTAAGGACGAATCACAAAGAAATCTTAGTCTTTGTGACTGAGACCAGGGACAAATCATAAAAAAATTTACGTCTTTGTGACTGAGATAAGGGACAAATGACAAAGAAATCTAAGTCTTTGTGACTGAGACTAGGGACAAATCACAAAGAAATCTCAGTCTTTGTAACTGAGACTAGGGACAAATCACAAAGAAGTCTCAGTCTTTGTGACTGAGAATAGGGACAAATCACAAAGAAACCTCAGTCTTTGTGACTGAGACTAGAGACAAATTACAAAAAAAATCTCAGTCTTTGTGACTGAGATTAGGGACAAATCACAAAGTAGTCTTAGTCTTTGTGACTGAGACAAGGGACAAATAAAAAAAATCTGAGTCTTTGTGACTGAGACTAGGGACAAATCACAAAAAAATCTCACTCTTTGTGATTGAGATTGGGGACAAATCACAAAGAAGTTTCAGTCTTTGTGACTGAGATTAGGGACAAATCACAAAGAAATCTCAGTTTTTGTGACTGAGACTAGGGACAAATCACAAAAAAATCTTAGTTTTTGTGACTGAGATTAGGGACAAATCACAAAGAAATCTCAGTCTTTGTGACAGAGACTAGGGACAAATTACAAAAAAAATCTCAGTCTTTGTGACTGAGATTAGGGACAAATCACAAAGTAGTCTTAGTCTTTGTGACTAAGACAAGGGACAAATCAAAAAAAATCTCAGTCTTTGTGACTGAGACTAGGGACAAATCACAAAGAAGTCTCAGTCTTTGTGACTGAGACTAGGGACAAATCACAAAAAAATCTCAGTCTTTGTGACAGAGATTGGGGAAAAATCACAAAGAAGTCTCAGTCTTTGTGACTAAGACTAGGGACAAATCACAAAAAAATCTCAGTCTTTGTGACTGAGATTGGGGACAAATCACAAAGAAATCTCAGTCTTTGTGACTGAGATTAGGGACAAATCACAAAGAAGTCGCAGTCTTTGTGACTGAGACTAGGGACAAATCACAAAGAAGTCTCAGTCTTTGTGACTGAGACTAGGGACAAATCACAAAGAAATCTCAGTGTTTGTGACCGAGATTAGAGACAAATCACAAAGAAAATCACAAAGAAGTCTCAGTCTTTGTGACTGAGACTAGGGATAAATTACAAAAAAAATCTCAGTCTTTGTGACTGAGATTAGGGACAAATCACAAAGTAGTCTCAGTCTTTGTAACTGAGACAAGGGACAAATAAAAAAAAAATCTCAGTCTTTGTGACTGAGACTAGGGACAAATCACAAAGAAGTCTCAGTCTTTGTGACTGAGACTAGGGACAAATCACAAAAAAATCTCAGTCTTTATGACTGAGATTGGGGACAAATCACAAAGAAGTCGCAGTCTTTGTGACTGATACTAGGGACAAATTACTAAGAAATCTCTGTCTTTGTGACTGAGATTAGGGACAAATCACAAAGAAATCTCAGTCTTTGTGACTGAGATTGTGGACAAATCACAAAGTAATCTTAGTCTTTGTGACTGAGACTAGGGACAAATCACAAAAAAATTTCTGTCTTTGTGACTGAGATTAGGGACAAATGACAAAGAAATCTCAGTCTTTGTGACTGAGATTGGGGACAAATCACAAAGAAATCTCAGTCTTTGTGACTGAGACTAGGGACAAATCACTAAGAAATCTCAGTCTTTGTGACTGAGACTAGAGACAAATCACAAAGAAATCTCAGTCTTTGTGACTGAGATTAGGGATAAATCACAAAGAAACCCTGAACCCTGAACCCTGAACCCTGAACCCTGAACCCTGAACCCTGAACCCTGAACCCTGAATCCTGAACCCTGAACCCTGAACCCTGAACCCTGAACCCTGAAACCTGAACCTTGAACCCCGAACTCCGATACCCAACCCAACAACCCCGAACCCCGAACCCCGAACCCAGAAATCACAATGAAATCTCAGTCTTTGTGACTGAGATTAGGGACAAATCACAAAGAAATCTCATTCTTTGTGACTGAGATTAGGGATAAATCACAAAAAAAAATCTCAGTCTTTGTGACTGAAAATAGGGACAAATCACAAAAAAATCTAAGTCTTTGTTACTGAGATTAGCGACAAATCACAAATCACTAAGAAATCTTAGTCTTTGTGACTGAGTTTTGTGACGAATGACAAATCACTAAGAAAACTCAGTCTTTGTGACTGAGATTAGGGACAAATCACTAAGAAATCTCAGTCACAAGACTGAGATTAAGGACGAATCACAAAGAAATCTTAGTCTTTGTGACTGAGACCAGGGACAAATCATAAAAAAATTTACGTCTTTGTGACTGAGATAAGGGACAAATGACAAAGAAATCTAAGTCTTTGTGACTGAGACTAGGGACAAATCACAAAGAAATCTCAGTCTTTGTAACTGAGACTAGGGACAAATCACAAAGAAGTCTCAGTCTTTTTGACTGAGAATAGGGACAAATCACAAAGAAACCTCAGTCTTTGTGACTGAGACTAGAGACAAATTACAAAAAAAATCTCAGTCTTTGTGACTGAGATTAGGGACAAATCACAAAGTAGTCTTAGTCTTTGTGACTGAGACAAGGGACAAATAAAAAAAATCTGAGTCTTTGTGACTGAGACTAGGGACAAATCACAAAGAAGTCTCAGTCTTTGTGACTGAGACTAGGGACAAATCACAAAAAAATCTCAGTCTTTGTGAATGAGATTGGGGACAAATCACAAAGAAGTTTCAGTCTTTGTGACTGAGATTAGGGACAAATCACAAAGAAATCTCAGTTTTTGTGACTGAGACTAGGGACAAATCACAAAAAAATCTTAGTTTTTGTGACTGAGATTAGGGACAAATCACAAAGAAATCTCAGTCTTTGTGACAGAGACTAGGGACAAATTACAAAAAACATCTCAGTCTTTGTGACTGAGATTAGGGACAAATCACAAAGTAGTCTTAGTCTTTGTGACTGAGACAAGGGACAAATCAAAAAAAATCTCAGTCTTTGTGACTGAGACTAGGGACAAATCACAAAGAAGTCTCAGTCTTTGTGACTGAGACTAGGGACAAATCACAAAAAAATCTCAGTCTTTGTGACAGAGATTGGGGAAAAATCACAAAGAAGTCTCAGTCTTTGTGACTAAGACTAGGGACAAATCACAAAAAAATCTCAGTCTTTGTGACTGAGATTGGGGACAAATCACAAAGAAATCTCAGTCTTTGTGACTGAGATTAGGGACAAATCACAAAGAAGTCGCAGTCTTTGTGACTGAGACTAGGGACAAATCACAAAGAAGTCTCAGTCTTTGTGACTGAGACTAGGGACAAATCACAAAGAAATCTCAGTGTTTGTGACCGAGATTAGAGACAAATCACAAAGAAAATCACAAAGAAGTCTCAGTCTTTGTGACTGAGACTAGGGATAAATTACAAAAAAAATCTCAGTCTTTGTGACTGAGATTAGGGACAAATCACAAAGTAGTCTCAGTCTTTGTAACTGAGACAAGGGACAAATAAAAAAAAAATCTCAGTCTTTGTGACTGAGACTAGGGACAAATCACAAAGAAGTCTCAGTCTTTGTGACTGAGACTAGGGACAAATCACAAAAAAATCTCAGTCTTTATGACTGAGATTGGGGACAAATCACAAAGAAGTCGCAGTCTTTGTGACTGATACTAGGGACAAATTACTAAGAAATCTCTGTCTTTGTGACTGAGATTAGGGACAAATCACAAAGAAATCTCAGTCTTTGTGACTGAGATTGTGGACAAATCACAAAGTAATCTTAGTCTTTGTGACTGAGACTAGGGACAAATCACAAAAAAATTTCTGTCTTTGTGACTGAGATTAGGGACAAATGACAAAGAAATCTCAGTCTTTGTGACTGAGATTGGGGACAAATCACAAAGAAATCTCAGTCTTTGTGACTGAGACTAGGGACAAATCACTAAGAAATCTCAGTCTTTGTGACTGAGACTAGAGACAAATCACAAAGAAATCTCAGTCTTTGTGACTGAGATTAGGGATAAATCACAAAGAAACCCTGAACCCTGAACCCTGAACCCTGAACCCTGAACCCTGAACCCTGAACCCTGAACCCTGAATCCTGAACCCTGAACCCTGAACCCTGAACCCTGAACCCTGAAACCTGAACCTTGAACCCCGAACTCCGATACCCAACCCAACAACCCCGAACCCCGAACCCCGAACCCAGAAATCACAATGAAATCTCAGTCTTTGTGACTGAGATTAGGGACAAATCACAAAGAAATCTCATTCTTTGTGACTGAGATTAGGGATAAATCACAAAAAAAAATCTCAGTCTTTGTGACTGAAAATAGGGACAAATCACAAAAAAATCTAAGTCTTTGTTACTGAGATTAGCGACAAATCACAAATCACTAAGAAATCTTAGTCTTTGTGACTGAGTTTTGTGACGAATGACAAATCACTAAGAAATCTCAGTCTTTGTGACTGAGATTAGGGACAAATCACAAAGAAATCTCAGTCACAAGACTGAGATTAAGGACGAATCACAAAGAAATCTTAGTCTTTGTGACTGAGACCAGGGACAAATCATAAAAAAATTTACGTCTTTGTGACTGAGATAAGGGACAAATGACAAAGAAATCTAAGTCTTTGTGACTGAGACTAGGGACAAATCACAAAGAAATCTCAGTCTTTGTAACTGAGACTAGGGACAAATCACAAAGAAGTCTCAGTCTTTGTGACTGAGAATAGGGACAAATCACAAAGAAACCTCAGTCTTTGTGACTGAGACTAGAGACAAATTACAAAAAAAATCTCAGTCTTTGTGACTGAGATTAGGGACAAATCACAAAGTAGTCTTAGTCTTTGTGACTGAGACAAGGGACAAATAAAAAAAATCTGAGTCTTTGTGACTGAGACTAGGGACAAATCACAAAAAAATCTCACTCTTTGTGATTGAGATTGGGGACAAATCACAAAGAAGTTTCAGTCTTTGTGACTGAGATTAGGGACAAATCACAAAGAAATCTCAGTTTTTGTGACTGAGACTAGGGACAAATCACAAAAAAATCTTAGTTTTTGTGACTGAGATTAGGGACAAATCACAAAGAAATCTCAGTCTTTGTGACAGAGACTAGGGACAAATTACAAAAAAAATCTCAGTCTTTGTGACTGAGATTAGGGACAAATCACAAAGTAGTCTTAGTCTTTGTGACTGAGACAAGGGACAAATCAAAAAAAATCTCAGTCTTTGTGACTGAGACTAGGGACAAATCACAAAGAAGTCTCAGTCTTTGTGACTGAGACTAGGGACAAATCACAAAAAAATCTCAGTCTTTGTGACAGAGATTGGGGAAAAATCACAAAGAAGTCTCAGTCTTTGTGACTAAGACTAGGGACAAATCACAAAAAAATCTCAGTCTTTGTGACTGAGATTGGGGACAAATCACAAAGAAATCTCAGTCTTTGTGACTGAGATTAGGGACAAATCACAAAGAAGTCGCAGTCTTTGTGACTGAGACTAGGGACAAATCACAAAGAAGTCTCAGTCTTTGTGACTGAGACTAGGGACAAATCACAAAGAAATCTCAGTGTTTGTGACCGAGATTAGAGACAAATCACAAAGAAAATCACAAAGAAGTCTCAGTCTTTGTGACTGAGACTAGGGATAAATTACAAAAAAAATCTCAGTCTTTGTGACTGAGATTAGGGACAAATCACAAAGTAGTCTCAGTCTTTGTAACTGAGACAAGGGACAAATAAAAAAAAAATCTCAGTCTTTGTGACTGAGACTAGGGACAAATCACAAAGAAGTCTCAGTCTTTGTGACTGAGACTAGGGACAAATCACAAAAAAATCTCAGTCTTTATGACTGAGATTGGGGACAAATCACAAAGAAGTCGCAGTCTTTGTGACTGATACTAGGGACAAATTACTAAGAAATCTCTGTCTTTGTGACTGAGATTAGGGACAAATCACAAAGAAATCTCAGTCTTTGTGACTGAGATTGTGGACAAATCACAAAGTAATCTTAGTCTTTGTGACTGAGACTAGGGACAAA
This sequence comes from Camelina sativa, assembly GCF_030686135.1. Classification (NCBI taxonomy): domain Eukaryota; kingdom Viridiplantae; phylum Streptophyta; class Magnoliopsida; order Brassicales; family Brassicaceae; genus Camelina; species Camelina sativa. The sequence continues at coordinate 20,187,903 of NC_141884.1, read as the reverse complement.
TCACAAAAAAATTTCTGTCTTTGTGACTGAGATTAGGGACAAATGACAAAGAAATCTCAGTCTTTGTGACTGAGATTGGGGACAAATCACAAAGAAATCTCAGTCTTTGTGACTGAGACTAGGGACAAATCACTAAGAAATCTCAGTCTTTGTGACTGAGACTAGAGACAAATCACAAAGAAATCTCAGTCTTTGTGACTGAGATTAGGGATAAATCACAAAGAAACCCTGAACCCTGAACCCTGAACCCTGAACCCTGAACCCTGAACCCTGAACCCTGAACCCTGAATCCTGAACCCTGAACCCTGAACCCTGAACCCTGAACCCTGAAACCTGAACCTTGAACCCCGAACTCCGATACCCAACCCAACAACCCCGAACCCCGAACCCCGAACCCAGAAATCACAATGAAATCTCAGTCTTTGTGACTGAGATTAGGGACAAATCACAAAGAAATCTCATTCTTTGTGACTGAGATTAGGGATAAATCACAAAAAAAAATCTCAGTCTTTGTGACTGAAAATAGGGACAAATCACAAAAAAATCTAAGTCTTTGTTACTGAGATTAGCGACAAATCACAAATCACTAAGAAATCTTAGTCTTTGTGACTGAGTTTTGTGACGAATGACAAATCACTAAGAAATCTCAGTCTTTGTGACTGAGATTAGGGACAAATCACAAAGAAATCTCAGTCACAAGACTGAGATTAAGGACGAATCACAAAGAAATCTTAGTCTTTGTGACTGAGACCAGGGACAAATCATAAAAAAATTTACGTCTTTGTGACTGAGATAAGGGACAAATGACAAAGAAATCTAAGTCTTTGTGACTGAGACTAGGGACAAATCACAAAGAAATCTCAGTCTTTGTAACTGAGACTAGGGACAAATCACAAAGAAGTCTCAGTCTTTGTGACTGAGAATAGGGACAAATCACAAAGAAACCTCAGTCTTTGTGACTGAGACTAGAGACAAATTACAAAAAAAATCTCAGTCTTTGTGACTGAGATTAGGGACAAATCACAAAGTAGTCTTAGTCTTTGTGACTGAGACAAAGGACAAATAAAAAAAATCTGAGTCTTTGTGACTGAGACTAGGGACAAATCACAAAAAAATCTCACTCTTTGTGATTGAGATTGGGGACAAATCACAAAGAAGTTTCAGTCTTTGTGACTGAGATTAGGGACAAATCACAAAGAAATCTCAGTTTTTGTGACTGAGACTAGGGACAAATCACAAAAAAATCTTAGTTTTTGTGACTGAGATTAGGGACAAATCACAAAGAAATCTCAGTCTTTGTGACAGAGACTAGGGACAAATTACAAAAAAAATCTCAGTCTTTGTGACTGAGATTAGGGACAAATCACAAAGTAGTCTTAGTCTTTGTGACTGAGACAAGGGACAAATCAAAAAAAATCTCAGTCTTTGTGACTGAGACTAGGGACAAATCACAAAGAAGTCTCAGTCTTTGTGACTGAGACTAGGGACAAATCACAAAAAAATCTCAGTCTTTGTGACAGAGATTGGGGAAAAATCACAAAGAAGTCTCAGTCTTTGTGACTAAGACTAGGGACAAATCACAAAAAAATCTCAGTCTTTGTGACTGAGATTGGGGACAAATCACAAAGAAATCTCAGTCTTTGTGACTGAGATTAGGGACAAATCACAAAGAAGTCGCAGTCTTTGTGACTGAGACTAGGGACAAATCACAAAGAAGTCTCAGTCTTTGTGACTGAGACTAGGGACAAATCACAAAGAAATCTCAGTCTTTTTGACTGAGACTAGGGACAAATCACAAAGAAATCTCAGTCTTTGTGACTGGGATTAGGAACAAATCACAAAGAAATCTCAGTCTTTGTGACTGAGATTAGGGACAAATCACTAAGAAATCTCAGTCTTTTTGACTGGGATTAGGGACAAATGACAAAGAAATCTCAGTCTTTGTGACCGAGATTAGAGACAAATCACAACGAAAATCACAAAGAAGTCTCAGTCTTTGTGACTGAGACTAGGGATAAATTACAAAAAAAAATCTCAGTCTTTGTGACTGAGATTAGGGACAAATCACAAAGTAGTCTCAGTCTTTGTAACTGAGACAAGGGACAAATCAAAAAAAAATCTCAGTCTTTGTGACTGAGACTAGGGACAAATCACAAAGACGTCTCAGTCCTTGTGACTGAGACTAGGGACAAATCACAAAAAAATCTCAGTCTTTATGACTGAGATTGGGGACAAATCACAAAGAAGTCGCAGTCTTTGTGACTGATACTAGGGACAAATTACTAAGAAATCTATGTGTTTGTGACTGAGATTAGTGACAAATCACAAAGAAATCTCAGTCTTTGTGACTGAGATTGTGGACAAATCACAAAGTAATCATAGTCTTTGTGATTGAGATTAGGAACAAATGACAAAGAAATCTCAGTCTTTGTGACTGAGATTAGGGACAAATCACAAAGAAATCTCAGTCTTTGTGACTGAGATTGGGGACAAATCACAAAGAAATCTTAGTCTTTGTGACTGAGATTAGGGACAAATCACAAAGAAATCTCAGTCTTTGTGACTGAGACTAGGGACAAATCACAAAGAAGTCTCAGTCTTTGTGACTGAGACTAGGGACAAATCACAAAGAAATCTCAGTCTTTGTGACTGAGACTAGGGACAAATCACAAAAAAAATCTCAGTCTTTGTGACTGAGATTAGGGACAAATCACAAAGTAGTCTCTGTCTTTGGGACTGAGACTAGGGATAAATCAACAAAAATCTCAGTCTTTGTGACTGAGACTAGGGACAAATCACAAAAAAATCTCAGTTTTTGTGACTGAAATTGGGGACAAATCACAAAGAAATCTCAGTCTTTATGACTGAGACTAGGGACAAATCACAAAGAAGTCTCAGTCTTTGTGACTGAGACTCGGGACAAATCACAAAGAAATCTCAGTCTTTGTGACTGAGAATAGGGACAAATCACAAAAAAAATCTCAGTCTTTGTGACTGAGATTAGTGACAAATCACAAAGAAGTCTTAGTCTTTGTGATTGAGACTAGGGACAAATCAAAAAACATCTCAGTCTTTGTGACTAAGATTGGAGACAAATCACAAAAAAATCTCAGTCTTTGTGACTGAGATTGGGGACAAATCACAAAGAAATCTCAGTCTTTGTGACTGAGACTAGGGACAAATCACAAGAAGTCTCAGTCTTTGTGACTGAGACTATGGACCAATCATAAAAAAATCTCAGTCTTTGTGACTGAGATTGGGGACAAATCACAAAGAAGTCGTAGTCTTTGTGACTCAACTAGGGACAAATCACAAAAAATCTCAGTCTTTGTGACTGAGATTGGGGACAAATCACAAAGAAATCTCAGTCTTTGTGACTGAGATTAGGGACAAATCACAAAGAAGTCTCAGTCTTTGTGACTGAGACTAGGGACAAATCACAAAGAAGTCTCAGTCTTTGTGACTGAGACTAGAGACAAATCACAAAAAAAATCTCAGTTTTTGTGACTGAGACTAGGGACAAATCACAAAGAAGTCTGAGTTTTTGTGACTGGGATTAGGAACAAATCACAAAGAAATCTCAGTCTTTGTGACTGGGATTAGGGACAAATCACAAAGAAATCTCAGTCTTTGTGACTGAGACTAGGGACAAATCACAAAGAAATCTCAGTCTTTGTGACTAAGACTAGGGACAAATCACAAAGAAGTATCAGTCTTTGTGACTGAGACTAGGGACAAATCACAAAGAAATCTCAGTATTTGTGACTGAGACTAGGGACAAATCACAAAAAAAATCTCAGTCTTTGTGACTGAGATTAGGGACAAATCACAAAGAAATCTCAGTTTTTGTGACTAAGATTGGGGACAATCACAAAGAAATCTTAGTCTTTGTGACTGAGACTAGGGACAAATCACAAAAAAATTTCAGTCTTTGCGACTGAGATTAGGGACAAATGACAAAGAAATCTCAGTCTTTGTGACTGAGAGTAGGGACAAATCACAAAGAAATCTCAGTCTTTGTAACTGAGACTAGGGACAAATCACAAAGAAGTCTCAGTCTTTGTGACTGAGACTAGGGACAAATCACAAAGAAATCTCAGTCTTTTTGACTGAGACTAGGGACAAGTCACAAAGAAATCTCAGTCTTTGTGACTGGGATTAGGAACAAATCACAAAGAAATCTCAGTCTTTGTGACTGAGATTAGGGACAAATCACTAAGAAATCTCAGTCTTTGTGACTGGGATTAGGGACAAATGACAAAGAAATCTCAGTCTTTGTGACCGAGATTAGAGACAAATCACAAAGAAAATCACAAAGAAGTCTCAGTCTTTGTGACTGAGACTAGGGATAAATTACAAAAAAAATCTCAGTCTTTGTGACTGAGATTAGGGACAAATCACAAAGTAGTCTCAGTCTTTGTAACTGAGACAAGGGACAAATCAAAAAAAAATCTCAGTCTTTGTGACTGAGACTAGGGACAAATCACAAAGAAGTCTCAGTCTTTGTGACTGAGACTAGGGACAAATCACAAAAAAAGCTCAGTCTTTATGACTGAGATTGGGGACAAATCACAAAGAAGTCGCAGTCTTTGTGACTGATACTAGGGACAAATTACTAAGAAATCTCTGTCTTTGTGACTGAGATTAGGGACAAATCACAAAGAAATCTCAGTCTTTGTGACTGAGATTGTGGACAAATCACAAAGTAATCTTAGTCTTTGTGACTGAGACTAGGGACAAATCACAAAAAAAATTCTGTCTTTGTGACTGAGATTAGGGACAAATGACAAAGAAATCTCAGTCTTTGTGACTGAGATTGGGGACAAATCACAAAGAAATCTCAGTCTTTGTGACTGAGACTGGGGACAAATCACTAAGAAATCTCAGTCTTTGTGACTGAGACTAGGGACAAATGACAAAAAAATCTCAGTCTTTGTGACTGAGACTAGGGACAAATGACAAAAAAAATTCAGTCTTTGTGATTGAGATTAGGGACAAATGACAAAGAAATCTCAGTCTTTGTGACTGAGATTAGGGACAAATCACAAAGAAATCTCAGTCTTTGTGACTGAGATTGGGGACAAATCACAAAGAAATCTCAGTCTTTGTGACTGAGATTAGGGACAAATCACAAAGAAATCTTAGTCTTTGTGACTGAGACTAGGTACAAATCACAAAGAAGTCTCAGTCTTTGTGACTGAGACTAGGGACAAATCATAAAGAAATCTCAATCTTTGTGACTGAGACTAGGGACAAATCACAAAAAAAATCTCAGTCTTTGTGACTGAGATTAGGGACAAATCACAAAGTAGTCTCTGTCTTTGGGACTGAGACTAGGGACAAATAAAAAAAAAATCTCAGTTTTTGTGACTAAGACTAGGGATAAATCACAAAAAAATTTCAGTCTTTGTGACTGAGATTAGAGACAAATGACAAAGAAATCTCAGTCTTTGTGACTGAGATTGGGGACAAATCACAAAGAAATCTCAGTCTTTGTGACTGAGACTAGGGACAAATCACAAAAAAAATCTCAGTCTTTGTGACTGAGATTAGGGACAAATCACAAAGAAATCTCAGTCTTTGTGACTGAGACTAGGGACAAATCACTAAGAAATCTCAGTCTTTGTGACTGAGATTAGGGACAAATCACAAAGAAATCTCAGTCTTTGTGACTGAGACTAGGGACAAATCACAAAAAAATCTCAGTCTTTGTGACTGAGATTAGGGACAAATCACAAAGAAGTCTTAGTCTTTGTGACTGAGACTAGGGACAAATCACAAAAAAATCTCAGTTTTTGTGACTGAGATTGGGGACAAATCACAAAGAAATCTCAGTCTTTATGACTGAGACTAGGGACAAATCACAAAGAAGTCTCAGTCTTTGTGACTGAGACTCGGGACAAATCACAAAGAAATCTCAGTCTTTGTGACTGAGACTAGGGACAAATCACAAAAAAAATCTCAGTCTTTGTGACTGAGATTAGGGACAAATCACAAAGAAGTCTTAGTCTTTGTGACTGAGACTAGGGACAAATCAAAAAAAATCTCAGTCTTTGTGACTAAGATTGGAGACAAAACAAAAAAATCTCAGTCTTTGTGACTGAGATTGGGGACAAATCACAAAGAAGTCGCAGTTTTTGTGACTCAGACTAGGGACAAATCACAAAAAATCTCAGTCTTTGTGACTGAGATTGGGGACAAATCACAAAGAAATCTCAGTCTTTGTGACTGAGATTAGGGACAAATCACAAAGAAGTCTCAGTCTTTGTGACTGAGACTAGGGACAAATCACAAAGAAGTCTCAGTCTTTGTGACTGAGACTAGAGACAAATCACAAAAAAAATCTCAGTTTTTGTGACTGAGACTAGGGACAAATCATAAAGAAGTCTGAGTTTTTGTGACTGGGATTAGGAACAAATCACAAAGAAATCTCAGTCTTTGTGACTGAGATTAGGGACCAATCACAAAGAAATCTCAGTCTTTGTGACTGAGATTAGGGACAAATCACAAAGAAATCTCAGTCTTTGTGACTGAGACTAGGGACAAATCACATAGAAATCTCAGTCTTTGTGACTGAGACTAGGGACAAATCACAAAGAAGTCTCAGTCTTTGTGACTGAGACTAGGGACAAATCACAAAGAAATCTCAGTCTTTGTGACTGAGACTAGGGACAAATCACAAAAAAAAATCTCAGTCTTTGTGACTGAGATTAAGGACAAATCACAAAGTAGTCTCTGTCTTTGGGACTGAGACTAGGGACAAATCAAAAAAAAATCTCAGTCTTTGTGACTGAGACTAGGGACAAATCACAAAAAAATCTCAGTTTTTTTGACTGATATTGGGGACAAATCACAAAGAAATCTCAGTCTTTGTGACTGAGACTAAGGACAAATCACAAAGAAGTCTCAGTCTTTGTGACTGAGACTCGGGACAAATCACAAAGAAATCTCAGTCTTTGTGACTGAGACTAGGGACAAATCACAAAAAAAATCTCAGTCTTTGTGACTGAGATTAGGGACAAATCACAAAGAAGTCTTAGTCTTTGTGACTGAGACTAGGGACAAATCAAAAAAAATCTCAGTCTTTGTGACTAAGATTGGAGACAAATCACAAAAAAATCTCAGTCTTTGTGACTGAGATTGGGGACAAATCACAAAGAAATCTCAGTCTTTGTGACTGAGACTAGGGACAAATGACAAGAAGTCTCAGTCTTTGTGACTGAGGCTATGGACAAATCACAAAAAAATCTCAGACTTTGTGACTGAGATCGGGGACAAATCACAAAGAAGTCGCAGTCTTTGTGACTCAGACTAGGGACAAATCACAAAAAATCTCAGTCTTTGTGACTGAGATTGGGGACAAATCACAAAGAAATCTCAGTCTTTGTGACTGAGATTAGGGACAAATCACAAAGAAGTCTCAGTCTTTGTGACTGAGACTAGGGACAAATCACAAAGAAGTCTCAGTCTTTGTGACTGAGACTAGAGACAAATCACAAAAAAAATCTCAGTTTTTGTGACTGAGACTAGGGACAAATCACAAAGAAGTCTGAGTTTTTGTGACTGGGATTAGGAACAAATCACAAAGAAATCTCAGTCTTTGTGACTGAGATTAGGGACAAATCACAAAGAAATCTAAGTCTTTGTGACTGGGATTAGGGACAAATCACAAAGAAATCTCAGTCTTTGTGACTGAGACTAGGGACAAATCACAAAGAAATCTGAGTCTTTTTGACTGAGACTAGGGACAAATCACAAAGAAGTCTCAGTCTTTGTGACTGAGACTAGGGACAAATCACAAAGAAATCTCAGTCTTTGTGACTGAGACTAGGGACAAATCACAAAAAAAATCTCAGTCTTTGTGACTGAGATTAGGGACAAATCACAAAGTAGTCTCTGTCTTTGGGACTGAGACTAGGGACAAATCAAAAAAAAATCTCAGTCTTTGTGACTGAGACTAGGGACAAATCACAAAAAAATCTTAGTTTTTTTGACTGAGATTGGGGACAAATCACAAAGAAATCTCAGTCTTTGTGACTGAGACTAGGGACAAATCATAAAGAAGTCTCAGTCTTTGTGACTGAGACTCGGGACAAATCACAAAGAAATCTCAGTCTTTGTGACTGAGACTAGGGACAAATCACAAAAAAAATCTCAGTCTTTGTGACTGAGATTAGGGACAAATCACAAAGAAGTCTTAGTCTTTGTGACTGAGACTAGGGACAAATCAAAAAAAATCTCAGTCTTTGTGACTAAGATTGGAGACAAATCACAAAAAAATCTCAGTCTTTGTGACTGAGATTGGGGACAAATCACAAAGAAATCTCAGTCTTTGTGACTGAGACTAGGGACAAATCACAAGAAGTCTCAGTCTTTGTGACTGAGGCTATGGACAAATCACAAAAAAATCTCAGACTTTGTGACTGAGATCGGGGACAAATCACAAAGAAGTCGCAGTCTTTGTGACTCAGACTAGGGACAAATCACAAAAAATCTCAGTCTTTGTGACTGAGATTGGGGACAAATCACAAAGAAATCTCAGTCTTTGTGACTGAGATTAGGGACAAATCACAAAGAAGTCTCAGTCTTTGTGACTGAGACTAGGGACAAATCACAAAGAAGTCTCAGTCTTTGTGACTGAGACTAGAGACAAATGACAAAAAAAATCTCAGTTTTTGTGACTGAGACTAGGGACAAATCACAGAGAATTCTGAGTTTTTGTGACTGGGATTAGGAACAAATCACAAAGAAATCTCAGTCTTTGTGACTGAGATTAGGGACAAATCACAAAGAAATCTAAGTCTTTGTGACTGGGATTAGGGACAAATCACAAAGAAATCTCAGTCTTTGTGACTGAGACTAGGGACAAATCACAAAGAAATCTGAGTCTTTTTGACTGAGACTAGGGACAAATCACAAAGAAGTCTCAGTCTTTGTGACTGAGACTAGGGACAAATCACAAAGAAATCTCAGTCTTTGTGACTGAGACTAGGGACAAATCACAAAAAAAATCTAAGTCTTTGTGACTGAGATTAGGGACAAATCACAAAGTAGTCTCTGTCTTTGGGACTGAGACTAGGGACAAATCAAAAAAAAATCTCAGTCTTTGTGACTGAGACTAGGGACAAATCACAAAAAAATCTCAGTTTTTTTGACTGAGATTGGGGACAAATCACAAAGAAATCTCAGTCTTTGTGACTGAGACTAGGGACAAATCACAAAGAAGTCTTAGTCTTTGTGACTGAGACTCGGGACAAATCACAAAGAAATCTCAGTCTTTGTGACAGAGACTAGGGACAAATCACAAAAAAAATCTCAGTCTTTGTGACTGAGATTAGGGACAAATCACAAAGAAGTCTTAGTCTTTGTGACTGAGACTAGGGACAAATCAAAAAATATCTCAGTCTTTGTGACTAAGATTGGAGACAAATCACAAAAAAATCTCAGTCTTTGTGACTGAGATTGGGGACAAATCACAAAGAAATCTCAGTCTTTGTGACTGAGACTAGGGACAAATCACAAGAAGTCTCAGTCTTTGTGACTGAGACTATGGACAAATCACAAAAAAATCTCAGTCTTTGTGACTGAGATTGGGGACAAATCACAAAGAAGTCGCAGTCTTTGTGACTCAGACTAGGGACAAATCACAAAGAAATCTCAGTCTTTGTGACTGAGATTAGGGACAAATCACAAAGAAGTCTCAGTTTTTGTGACTGAGACTAGGGACAAATCACAAAGAAGTCTCAGTCTTTGTGACTGAGACTAGAGACAAATCACAAAAAAAATCTCAGTTTTTGTGACTGAGACTAGGGACAAATCACAAAGAAGTCTGAATTTTTGTGACTGGGATTAGGAACAAATCACAAAGAAATCTCAGTCTTTGTGACTGAGATTAGGGACAAATCACAAAGAAATCTAAGTCTTTGTGACTGGAATTAGGGACAAATCACAAAGAAATCTCAGTCTTTGTGACTGAGACTAGGGACAAATCACAAAGAAATCTCAGTCTTTGTGACTGAGACTAGGGACAACTCACAAAGAAATCTCAGTCTTTGTGACTGAGACTAGAGACAAATCATAAAGAAATCTCAGTCTTTGTGACTGAGATTAGGGACAAATCACAAAGAAATCTCAGTGTTTGTGACTGAGATTAGGGACAAATCACAAAGAAATCTCAGTTTTTGTGACTGAGATTAGGGACAAATCACAACAAAATCTTAGTCTTTGTGACTGAGATTAAGGACAAATCACAAAGAAATCTCAGTTTTTGTGACTGAGACTAGGGACAAATCATAAAAAAATCTTAGTTTTTGTGACTGAGATTAGGGACAAATCACAAAGAAATCTCAGTCTTTGTGACTGAGATTAGGGACAAATCACAAAGAAATCTCAGTCTTTATGACTAAGATTAGGGACAAATCACAAAAAAATCTCAGTTTTTGTGACTGGGACTAGGGACAAATCACAAAGAAGTCTCAGTTTTTGTGACTGGGATTAGGAACAAATCACAAAGAAATCTCAGTCTTTATGACTGAGATTAGGGACAAATCACAAAGAAATCTCAGTCTTTGTGACTGGGATTAGGGACAAATCACAAAGAAATCTCAGTCTTTGTGACTGAGACTAGGGACAAATCACAAAGAAATCTCAGTTTTTGTGACTGAGACTAGGGACAAATCACAAAAAAATCTTAGTTTTTGTGACTGAGATAAGGGACAAATCACAAAGAAATCTCGGTCTTTGTGACTGAGATTAGGGACAAATCACAAACAAATCTTAGTCTTTATGACTAAGATTAGGGATAAATCACAAAGAAATCTCAGTCTTTGTGACTGAGATTAGTGACAAATCACAAAGAAATCTCAGTCTTTCTGACAGAGATTAGGGACAAATCACAAAGAAATCTTAGTCTTTGTGACTGAGATACGGGACAAATCACAAAGAAATCTCAGTCTTTTTGACTGAGATTAGGGACAAATCACAAAGAAATCTCAGTTTTTGTGACTGAGACTAGGGACAAATCACAAAGAAGTCTGAGTTTTTGTGACTGGGATTAGGAACAAATCACAAAGAAATCTCAGTCTTTGTGACTGGGATTAGGGACAAATCACAAAGAAATCTCAGTCTTTGTGACTGAAACTAGGGACAAATCACAAAGAAATCTCAGTCTTTGTGACTAAGACTAGGGACAAATCACAAAGAAGTCTCAGTCTTTGTGACTAAGACTAGGGACAAATCACAAAAAAATCTCAGTCTTTGTGACTGAGACTAGGGACAAATCACAAAAAAAAAATCTCAGTCTTTGTGACTGAGATTAGGGACAAATCACAAAGTAGTCTCTGTCTTTGGGACTGAGACTAGGGACAAATCAAAAAAAAATCTCAGTCTTTGTGACTGAGACTAGGGACAAATCATAAAAAAATCTCAGTTTTTTTGACTGAGATTGGGGACAAATCACAAAGAAATCTCAGTCTTTGTGACTGAGATTAGGGACAAATCACAAAGAAGTCTTAGTCTTTGTGACTGAGACTCGGGACAAATCACAAAGAAATCTCAGTCTTTGTGACAGAGACTAGGGACAAATCACAAAAAAAATCTCAGTCTTTGTGACTGAGATTAGGGACAAATCACAAAGAAGTCTTAGTCTTTGTGACTGAGACTAGGGACAAATCAAAAAAAATCTCAGTCTTTGTGACTAAGATTGGAGACAAATCACAAAAAAATCTCAGTCTTTGTGACTGAGATTGGGGACAAATCACAAAGAAATCTCAGTCTTTGTGACTGAGACTAGGGACAAATCACAAGAAATCTCAGTCTTTGTGACTGAGACTATGGACAAATCACAAAAAAATCTCAGTCTTTGTGACTGAGATTGGGGACAAATCACAAAGAAGTCGCAGTCTTTGTGACTCAGACTAGGGACAAATCACAAAGAAATCTCAGTCTTTGTGACTGAGATTAGGGACAAATCACAAAGAAGTCTCAGTTTTTGTGACTGAGACTAGGGACAAATCACAAAGAAGTCTCAGTCTTTGTGACTGAGACTAGAGACAAATCAAAAAAAAAATCTCATTTTTTGTGACTGAGACTAGGGACAAATCACAAAGAAGTCTGAATTTTTGTGACTGGGATTAGGAACAAATCACAAAGAAATCTCAGTCTTTGTGACTGAGATTAGGGACAAATCACAAAGAAATCTAAGTCTTTGTGACTGGGATTAGGGACAAATCACAAAGAAATCTCAGTCTTTGTGAATGAGACAAGGGACAAATCACAAAGAAATCTCAGTCTTTGTGACTGAGACTAGGGACAACTCACAAAGAAATCTCAGTCTTTGTGACTGAGACTAGAGACAAATCATAAAGAAATCTCAGTCTTTGTCACTGAGATTAGGGACAAATCACAAAGAAATCTCAGAGTTTGTGACTGAGATTAGGGACAAATCACAAAGAAATCTCAGTTTTTGTGACTGAGATTAGGGACAAATCACAACAAAATCTTAGTCTTTGTGACTGAGATTAAGGACAAATCACAAAGAAATCTCAGTTTTTGTGACTGAGACTAGGGACAAATCATAAAAAAATCTTAGTTTTTGTGACTGAGATTAGGGACAAATCACAAAGAAATCTCAGTCTTTGTGACTGAGATTAGGGACAAATCACAAAGAAATCTCAGTCTTTATGACTAAGATTAGGGACAAATCACAAAAAAATCTCAGTTTTTGTGACTGGGACTAGGGGCAAATCACAAAGAAGTCTCAGTTTTTGTGACTGGGATTAGGAACAAATCACAAAAAAATCTCAGTCTTTATGACTGAGATTAGGGACAAATCACAAAGAAATCTCAGTCTTTGTCACTGGGATTAGGGACAAATCACAAAGAAATCTCAGTCTTTGTGACTGAGACTAGGGATAAATCACAAAGAAATCTCAGTCTTTGTGACTGAGACTAGGGACAAATCACAAAGAAATCTCAGTCTTTGTGACTGAGACTAGAGACAAATCACAAAGAAATCTCAGTCTTTGTGACTAAGATTAGGGACAAATCACAAAGAAATCTCAGTCTTTGTGACTGAGATTAGGGACAAATCACAAAGAAATCTCAGTATTTGTGACTGAGATTAGGGACAAATCACAACAAAATCTTAGTCTTTGTGACTGAGATTAGGGACAAATCACAAAGAAATCTCAGTTTTTGTGACTGAGACTAGGGACAAATCACAAAAAAATCTTAGTTTTTGTGACTGAGATAAGAGACAAATCACAAAGAAATCTCAGTCTTTGTGACTGAGATTAGGGACAAATCACAAAGAAATCTTAGTCTTTATGACTAAGATTAGGGATAAATCACAAAGAAATCTCAGTCTTTGTGACTGAGATTAGTGACAAATCACAAAGAAATCTCAGTCTTTCTGACAGAGATTAGAGACAAATCACAAAGAAATCTTAGTCTTTGTGACTGAGATTAGGGACAAATCACTAAGAAATCTCAGTCTTTTTGACTGAGATTAGGGACAAATCACAAAGAAATCTCAGTTTTTGTGACTGAGACTAGGGACAAATCACAAAGACATCTCAGTCTTTGTGACTGAGATTAGGGATAAATCACCAAGAAATCTCAATCTTTGTGACTGAGATTAGGGATAAATCACAACGAAATCTCAGTCTTTGTGACTGAGATTAGGGACAAATCACAAAGAAATCTCAGTTTTTGTGACTGAGATTAGGTACAAATCACAAGGAAATATCAGTCTTTGTGACTGAGATTAGGGACAAATCACAAAGAAATCTAAGTCTTTGTGACTGGGATTAGGGACAAATCACAAAGAAATCTCAGTCTTTGTGAATGAGACAAGGGACAAATCACAAAGAAATCTCAGTCTTTGTGACTGAGACTAGGGACAACTCACAAAGAAATCTCCGTCTTTGTGACTGAGACTAGAGACAAATCATAAAGAAATCTCAGTCTTTGTCACTGAGATTAGGGACAAATCACAAAGAAATCTCAGAGTTTGTGACTGAGATTAGGGACAAATCACAAAGAAATCTCAGTTTTTGTGACTGAGATTAGGGACAAATCACAACAAAATCTTAGTCTTTGTGACTGAGATTAAGGACAAATCACAAAGAAATCTCAGTTTTTGTGACTGAGACTAGGGACAAATCATAAAAAAATCTTAGTTTTTGTGACTGAGATTAGGGACAAATCACAAAGAAATCTCAGTCTTTGTGACTGAGATTAGGGACAAATCACAAAGAAATCTCAGTCTTTATGACTAAGATTAGGGACAAATCACAAAAAAATCTCAGTTTTTGTGACTGGGACTAGGGGCAAATCACAAAGAAGTCTCAGTTTTTGTGACTGGGATTAGGAACAAATCACAAAAAAATCTCAGTCTTTATGACTGAGATTAGGGACAAATCACAAAGAAATCTCAGTCTTTGTCACTGGGATTAGGGACAAATCACAAAGAAATCTCAGTCTTTGTGACTGAGACTAGGGATAAATCACAAAGAAATCTCAGTCTTTGTGACTGAGACTAGGGACAAATCACAAAGAAATCTCAGTCTTTGTGACTGAGACTAGAGACAAATCACAAAGAAATCTCAGTCTTTGTGACTAAGATTAGGGACAAATCACAAAGAAATCTCAGTCTTTGTGACTGAGATTAGGGACAAATCACAAAGAAATCTCAGTATTTGTGACTGAGATTAGGGACAAATCACAACAAAATCTTAGTCTTTGTGACTGAGATTAGGGACAAATCACAAAGAAATCTCAGTTTTTGTGACTGAGACTAGGGACAAATCACAAAAAAATCTTAGTTTTTGTGACTGAGATAAGAGACAAATCACAAAGAAATCTCAGTCTTTGTGACTGAGATTAGGGACAAATCACAAAGAAATCTTAGTCTTTATGACTAAGATTAGGGATAAATCACAAAGAAATCTCAGTCTTTGTGACTGAGATTAGTGACAAATCACAAAGAAATCTCAGTCTTTCTGACAGAGATTAGAGACAAATCACAAAGAAATCTTAGTCTTTGTGACTGAGATTAGGGACAAATCACTAAGAAATCTCAGTCTTTTTGACTGAGATTAGGGACAAATCACAAAGAAATCTCAGTTTTTGTGACTGAGACTAGGGACAAATCACAAAGACATCTCAGTCTTTGTGACTGAGATTAGGGATAAATCACCAAGAAATCTCAATCTTTGTGACTGAGATTAGGGATAAATCACAACGAAATCTCAGTCTTTGTGACTGAGATTAGGGACAAATCACAAAGAAATCTCAGTTTTTGTGACTGAGATTAGGTACAAATCACAAGGAAATATCAGTCTTTGTGACTGAGATTAGGGACAAATCACAAAGAAATCTAAGTCTTTGTGACTGGGATTAGGGACAAATCACAAAGAAATCTCAGTCTTTGTGAATGAGACAAGGGACAAATCACAAAGAAATCTCAGTCTTTGTGACTGAGACTAGGGACAACTCACAAAGAAATCTCAGTCTTTGTGACTGAGACTAGAGACAAATCATAAAGAAATCTCAGTCTTTGTCACTGAGATTAGGGACAAATCACAAAGAAATCTCAGAGTTTGTGACTGAGATTAGGGACAAATCACAAAGAAATCTCAGTTTTTGTGACTGAGATTAGGGACAAATCACAACAAAATCTTAGTCTTTGTGACTGAGATTAAGGACAAATCACAAAGAAATCTCAGTTTTTGTGACTGAGACTAGGGACAAATCATAAAAAAATCTTAGTTTTTGTGACTGAGATTAGGGACAAATCACAAAGAAATCTCAGTCTTTGTGACTGAGATTAGGGACAAATCACAAAGAAATCTCAGTCTTTATGACTAAGATTAGGGACAAATCACAAAAAAATCTCAGTTTTTGTGACTGGGACTAGGGGCAAATCACAAAGAAGTCTCAGTTTTTGTGACTGGGATTAGGAACAAATCACAAAAAAATCTCAGTCTTTATGACTGAGATTAGGGACAAATCACAAAGAAATCTCAGTCTTTGTCACTGGGATTAGGGACAAATCACAAAGAAATCTCAGTCTTTGTGACTGAGACTAGGGATAAATCACAAAGAAATCTCAGTCTTTGTGACTGAGACTAGGGACAAATCACAAAGAAATCTCAGTCTTTGTGACTGAGACTAGAGACAAATCACAAAGAAATCTCAGTCTTTGTGACTAAGATTAGGGACAAATCACAAAGAAATCTCAGTCTTTGTGACTGAGATTAGGGACAAATCACAAAGAAATCTCAGTATTTGTGACTGAGATTAGGGACAAATCACAACAAAATCTTAGTCTTTGTGACTGAGATTAGGGACAAATCACAAAGAAATCTCAGTTTTTGTGACTGAGACTAGGGACAAATCACAAAAAAATCTTAGTTTTTGTGACTGAGATAAGAGACAAATCACAAAGAAATCTCAGTCTTTGTGACTGAGATTAGGGACAAATCACAAAGAAATCTTAGTCTTTATGACTAAGATTAGGGATAAATCACAAAGAAATCTCAGTCTTTGTGACTGAGATTAGTGACAAATCACAAAGAAATCTCAGTCTTTCTGACAGAGATTAGAGACAAATCACAAAGAAATCTTAGTCTTTGTGACTGAGATTAGGGACAAATCACTAAGAAATCTCAGTCTTTTTGACTGAGATTAGGGACAAATCACAAAGAAATCTCAGTTTTTGTGACTGAGACTAGGGACAAATCACAAAGACATCTCAGTCTTTGTGACTGAGATTAGGGATAAATCACCAAGAAATCTCAATCTTTGTGACTGAGATTAGGGATAAATCACAACTAAATCTCAGTCTTTGTGACTGAGATTAGGGACAAATCACAAAGAAATCTCAGTTTTTGTGACTGAGATTAGGTACAAATCACAAGGAAATATCAGTCTTTGTGACTGAGATTAGGGACAAATCACAAAGAAATCTCAGTCTTTGTGACTGAGATTAGGGACAAATCACAAAGAAATCTCAGTTTTTGTGATTGACATTAGGGACAAATCACAAAGAAATCTCAGTCTTTATGACTGAGATTAGGGACAAATCACAAAGAAATTTCAGTCTTTGTGACTGAGATTAAAGACAAATCACAAAGAAATCTCAGTCTTTGTGACTGTGACTGAGATTAGGGACAAATCACAAAGAAAACTCAGTCTTTGTGACTGAGATTAGGGACAAATCACAAAGAAATCTCAGTTTTTGTGACCGAGGTTGGGGACAAATCACAAAAAAATCTCAGTCTTTGTGACTGAGACTAGGGACAAATCACAAGGAAATCTCAGTCTTAGTGACTGAGATTAGGGACAAATCACAAAGAAATCTCAGTTTTTGTGACCGAGATTAGGGGCAAATCCCAAAGAATTCTCTGTCTTTTTGACTGAGATTAGGGACAAATCACAAAGAAATTTCAGTCTTTGTGACTGAGATTAAAGACAAATCACAAAGAAATCTCAGTCTTTGTGACTGTGACTGAGATTAGGGACAAATCACAAAGAAATCTCAGTTTTTGTAACTGAGACTAGGGACAAATCACAAAAAAATCTTAGTTTTTGTGACTGAGATTAGGGACAAATCACAAAGAAATCACAGTCTTTGTGACTGAGATTAGGGACAAATCACAAAGAAATCTCAGTCTTTGTGACTGAGACTAGGGACAAATCACAAAAAAAATCTCAGTCTTTGTGACTGAGATTAGGGACAAATCACAAAGTAGTCTCTGTCTTTGGGACTGAGACTAGGGACAAATCAAAAAAAAATCTCAGTCTTTGTGACTGAGACTAGGGACAAATCACAAAAAAATCTCAGTTTTTTTGACTGAGATTGGGGACAAATCACAAAGAAATCTCAGTCTTTGTGACTGAGACTAGGGACAAATCACAAAGAAGTCTCAGTCTTTGTGACTGAGACTCGGGACAAATCACAAAGAAATCTCAGTCTTTGTGACTGAGACTAGGGACAAATCACAAAAAAAATCTCAGTCTTTGTGACTGAGATTAGGGACAAATCACAAAGAAGTCTTAGTCTTTGGGACTGAGACTAGGGACAAATCAAAAAAAAATCTCAGTCTTTGTGACTGAGACTAGGGACAAATCACAAAAAAATCTTAGTTTTTTTGACTGAGATTGGGGACAAATCACAAAGAAATCTCAGTCTTTGTGACTGAGACTAGGGACAAATCACAAAGAAGTCTTAGTCTTTGTGACTGAGACTCGGGACAAATTACAAAGAAATCTCAGTCTTTGTGACAGAGACTAGGGACAAATCACAAAAAAAATCTCAGTCTTTGTGACTGAGATTAGGGACAAATCACAAAGAAGTCTTAGTCTTTGTGACTGAGACTAGGGACAAATCAAAAAAAATCTCAGTCTTTGTGACTAAGATTGGAGACAAATCACAAAAAAATCTCAGTCTTTGTGACTGAGATTGGGGACAAATCACAAAGAAATCTCAGTCTTTGTGACTGAGACTAGGGACAAATCACAAGAAGTCTCAGTCTTTGTGACTGAGACTATGGACAAATCACAAAAAAATCTCAGTCTTTGTGACTGAGATTGGGGACAAATCACAAAGAAGTCGCAGTCTTTGTGACTCAGACTAGGGACAAATCACAAAGAAATCTCAGTCTTTGTGACTGAGATTAGGGACAAATCACAAAGAAGTCTCAGTTTTTGTGACTGAGACTAGGGACAAATCACAAAGAAGTCTCAGTCTTTGTGACTGAGACTAGAGACAAATCAAAAAAAAAATCTCATTTTTTGTGAGTGAGACTAGGGACAAATCACAAAGAAGTCTGAATTTTTGTGACTGGGATTAGGAACAAATCACAAAGAAATCTCAGTCTTTGTGACTGAGATTAGGGACAAATCACAAAGAAATCTAAGTCTTTGTGACTGGGATTAGGGACAAATCACAAAGAAATCTCAGTCTTTGTGAATGAGACAAGGGACAAATCACAAAGAAATCTCAGTCTTTGTGACTGAGACTAGGGACAACTCACAAAGAAATCTCAGTCTTTGTGACTGAGACTAGAGACAAATCATAAAGAAATCTCAGTCTTTGTGACTGAGATTAGGGACAAATCACAAAGAAATCTCAGTGTTTGTGACTGAGATTAGGGACAAATCACAAAGAAATCTCAGTTTTTGTGACTGAGATTAGGGACAAATCACAACAAAATCTTAGTCTTTGTGACTGAGATTAAGGACAAATCACAAAGAAATCTCAGTTTTTGTGACTGAGACTAGGGACAAATCATAAAAAAAATCTTAGTTTTTGTGACTGAGATTAGGGACAAATCACAAAGAAATCTCAGTCTTTATGACTGAGATTAGGGACAAATCACAAAGAAATCTCAGTCTTTATGACTAAGATTAGGGACAAATCACAAAAAAATCTCAGTTTTTGTGACTGGGACTAGGGACAAATCACAAAGAAGTCTCAGTTTTTGTGACTGGGATTAGGAACAAATCACAAAGAAATCTCAGTCTTTATGACTGAGATTAGGGACAAATCACAAAGAAATCTCAGTCCTTGTGACTGGGATTAGGGACAAATCACAAAGAAATCTCAGTCTTTGTGACTGAGACTAGGGACAAATCACAAAGAAATCTCAGTCTTTGTGACTGAGACTAGGGACAAATCACAAAGAAATCTCAGTCTTTGTGACTGAGACTAGAGACAAATCACAAAGAAATCTCAGTCTTTGTGACTAAGATTAGGGACAAATCACAAAGAAATCTCAGTCTTTGTGACTGAGATTAGGGACAAATCACAAAGAAATCTCAGTTTTTGTGACTGAGATTAGGGACAAATCACAACAAAATCTTAGTCTTTGTGACTGAGATTAGGGACAAATCAAAAAGAAATCTCAGTTTTTGTGACTGAGACTAGGGACAAATCACAAAAAAATCTTAGTTTTTGTGACTGAGATAAGGGACAAATCACAAAGAAATCTCGGTCTTTGTGACTGAGATTAGGGACAAATCACAAACAAATCTTAGTCTTTATGACTAAGATTAGGGATAAATCACAAAGAAATCTCAGTCTTTGTGACTGAGATTAGTGACAAATCACAAAGAAATCTCATTCTTTCTGACAGAGATTAGGGACAAATCACAAAGAAATCTTAGTCTTTGTGACTGAGATACGGGACAAATCACAAAGAAATCTCAGTCTTTTTGACTGAGATTAGGGACAAATCACAAAGAAATCTCAGTTTTTGTGACTGAGACTAGGGACAAATCACAAAGAAGTCTGAGTTTTTGTGACTGGGATTAGGAACAAATCACAAAGAAATCTCAGTCTTTGTGACTGGGATTAGGGACAAATCACAACGAAATCTCAGTCTTTGTGACTGAGACTAGGGACAAATCACAAAGAAATCTCAGTCTTTGTGACTAAGACTAGGGACAAATCACAAGGAAATATCAGTCTTTGTGACTGAGATTAGGGACAAATCACAAAGAAATCTCAGTCTTTGTGACTGAGATTAGGGACAAATCACAAAGAAATCTCAGTTTTTGTGATTGACATTAGGGACAAATCACAAAGAAATCTCAGTCTTTATGACTGAGATTAGGGACAAATCACAAAGAAATTTCAGTCTTTGTGACTGAGATTAAAGACAAATCACAAAGAAATCTCAGTCTTTGTGACTGTGACTGAGATTAGGGACAAATCACAAAGAAAACTCAGTCTTTGTGACTGAGATTAGGGACAAATCACAATGAAATCTCAGTTTTTGTGACCGAGGTTAGGGACAAATCACAAAAAAATCTCAGTCTTTGTGACTGAGACTAGGGACAAATCACAAGGAAATCTCGGTCTTAGTGACTGAGATTAGGGACAAATCACAAAGAAATCTCAGTCTTTGTGACCGAGATTAGGGGCAAATCCCAAAGAATTCTCTGTCTTTTTGACTGAGATTAAGGACAAATCACAAAGAAATCTCAATCTTTGTGACTGAGATTAGCGACAAATCACAAAGAAATCTCAGTTTTTGTGACTGAGATTAGGGATAAATCACAAAGAAAACTTAGTCTTAGTGATTGAGATTAGAGACAAATCACAAAGAAATTTCAGTTTTTGTGACTGAAATTAAGGACAAATCACAAAGAAATCTAAGTTTTTGTGACTGAGATTAGGGACAAATCACAACAAAATCTTAGTCTTTGTGACTGAGATTAGGGACAAATCACAAAGAAATCTCAGTTTTTGTGACTGAGACTAGGGACAAATCACAAAAAAATCTTAGTTTTTGTGACTGAGATTAGGGACAAATCACAAAGAAATCACAGTCTTTGTGAATGAGACAAGGGACAAATCACAAAGAAATCTCAGTCTTTGTGACTGAGACTAGGGACAACTCACAAAGAAATCTCAGTCTTTGTGACTGAGACTAGAGACAAATCATAAAGAAATCTCAGTCTTTGTGACTGAGATTAGGGACAAATCACAAAGAAATCTCAGTGTTTGTGACTGAGATTAGGGACAAATCACAAAGAAATCTCAGTTTTTGTGACTGAGATTAGGGACAAATCACAACAAAATCTTAGTCTTTGTGACTGAGATTAAGGACAAATCACAAAGAAATCTCAGTTTTTGTGACTGAGACTAGGGACAAATCATAAAAAAAATCTTAGTTTTTGTGACTGAGATTAGGGACAAATCACAAAGAAATCTCAGTCTTTATGACTGAGATTAGGGACAAATCACAAAGAAATCTCAGTCTTTATGACTAAGATTAGGGACAAATCACAAAAAAATCTCAGTTTTTGTGACTGGGACTAGGGACAAATCACAAAGAAGTCTCAGTTTTTGTGACTGGGATTAGGAACAAATCACAAAGAAATCTCAGTCTTTATGACTGAGATTAGGGACAAATCACAAAGAAATCTCAGTCCTTGTGACTGGGATTAGGGACAAATCACAAAGAAATCTCAGTCTTTGTGACTGAGACTAGGGACAAATCACAAAGAAATCTCAGTCTTTGTGACTGAGACTAGGGACAAATCACAAAGAAATCTCAGTCTTTGTGACTGAGACTAGAGACAAATCACAAAGAAATCTCAGTCTTTGTGACTAAGATTAGGGACAAATCACAAAGAAATCTCAATCTTTGTGACTGAGATTAGGGACAAATCACAAAGAAATCTCAGTTTTTGTGACTGAGATTAGGGACAAATCACAACAAAATCTTAGTCTTTGTGACTGAGATTAGGGACAAATCAAAAAGAAATCTCAGTTTTTGTGACTGAGACTAGGGACAAATCACAAAAAAATCTTAGTTTTTGTGACTGAGATAAGGGACAAATCACAAAGAAATCTCGGTCTTTGTGACTGAGATTAGGGACAAATCACAAACAAATCTTAGTCTTTATGACTAAGATTAGGGATAAATCACAAAGAAATCTCAGTCTTTGTGACTGAGATTAGTGACAAATCACAAAGAAATCTCATTCTTTCTGACAGAGATTAGGGACAAATCACAAAGAAATCTTAGTCTTTGTGACTGAGATACGGGACAAATCACAAAGAAATCTCAGTCTTTTTGACTGAGATTAGGGACAAATCACAAAGAAATCTCAGTTTTTGTGACTGAGACTAGGGACAAATCACAAAGAAGTCTGAGTTTTTGTGACTGGGATTAGGAACAAATCACAAAGAAATCTCAGTCTTTGTGACTGGGATTAGGGACAAATCACAACGAAATCTCAGTCTTTGTGACTGAGACTAGGGACAAATCACAAAGAAATCTCAGTCTTTGTGACTAAGACTAGGGATAAATCACAAGGAAATATCAGTCTTTGTGACTGAGATTAGGGACAAATCACAAAGAAATCTCAGTCTTTGTGACTGAGATTAGGGACAAATCACAAAGAAATCTCAGTTTTTGTGATTGACATTAGGGACAAATCACAAAGAAATCTCAGTCTTTATGACTGAGATTAGGGACAAATCACAAAGAAATTTCAGTCTTTGTGACTGAGATTAAAGACAAATCACAAAGAAATCTCAGTCTTTGTGACTGTGACTGAGATTAGGGACAAATCACAAAGAAAACTCAGTCTTTGTGACTGAGATTAGGGACAAATCACAATGAAATCTCAGTTTTTGTGACCGAGGTTAGGGACAAATCACAAAAAAATCTCAGTCTTTGTGACTGAGACTAGGGACAAATCACAAGGAAATCTCGGTCTTAGTGACTGAGATTAGGGACAAATCACAAAGAAATCTCAGTCTTTGTGACCGAGATTAGGGGCAAATCCCAAAGAATTCTCTGTCTTTTTGACTGAGATTAAGGACAAATCACAAAGAAATCTCAATCTTTGTGACTGAGATTAGCGACAAATCACAAAGAAATCTCAGTTTTTGTGACTGAGATTAGGGATAAATCACAAAGAAAACTTAGTCTTAGTGATTGAGATTAGAGACAAATCACAAAGAAATTTCAGTTTTTGTGACTGAAATTAAGGACAAATCACAAAGAAATCTAAGTTTTTGTGACTGAGATTAGGGACAAATCACAACAAAATCTTAGTCTTTGTGACTGAGATTAGGGACAAATCACAAAGAAATCTCAGTTTTTGTGACTGAGACTAGGGACAAATCACAAAAAAATCTTAGTTTTTGTGACTGAGATTAGGGACAAATCACAAAGAAATCACAGTCTTTGTGACTGGGATTAGGGACAAATCACAAAGAAATCACAGTCTTTGTGACTGAGACTAGGGACAAATCACAAAAAAAATCTCAGTCTTTGTGACTGAGATTAGGGACAAATCACAAAGTAGTCTCTTTCTTTGGGACTGAGACTAGGGACAAATCAAAAAAAAATCTCAGTCTTTGTGACTGAGACTAGGGACAAATCACAAAAAAATCTCAGTTTTTTTGACTGAGATTGGGGACAAATCACAAAGAAATCTCAGTCTTTGTGACTGAGACTAGGGACAAATCACAAAGAAGTCTCAGTCTTTGTGACTGAGACTCGGGACAAATCACAAAGAAATCTCAGTCTTTGTGACTGAGACTAGGGACAAATCACAAAAAAAATCTCAGTCTTTGTGACTGAGATTAGGGACAAATCACAAAGAAGTCTTAGTCTTTGTGACTGAGACTAGGGACAAATCAAAAAAAATCTCAGTCTTTGTGACTAAGATTGGAGACAAATCACAAAAAAATCTCAGTCTTTGTGACTGAGATTGGGGACAAATCACAAAGAAATCTCAGTCTTTGTGACTGAGACTAGGGACAAATCACAAGAAGTCTCAGTCTTTGTGACTGAGGCTATGGACAAATCACAAAAAAATCTCAGACTTTGTGACTGAGATAGGGGACAAATCACAAAGAAGTCGCAGTCTTTGTGACTCAGACTAGGGACAAATCACAAAAAATCTCAGTCTTTGTGACTGAGATTGGGGACAAATCACAAAGAAATCTCAGTCTTTGTGACTGAGATTAGGGACAAATCACAAAGAAGTCTCAGTCTTTGTGACTGAGACTAGGGACAAATCACAAAGAAGTCTCAATCTTTGTGACTGAGACTAGAGACAAATCACAAAAAAAATCTCAGTTTTTGTGACTGAGACTAGGGACAAATCACAAAGAAGTCTGAGTTTTTGTGACTGGGATTAGGAACAAATCACAAAGAAATCTCAGTCTTTGTGACTGAGATTAGGGACAAATCACAAAGAAATCTAAGTCTTTGTGACTGGGATTAGGGACAAATCACAAAGAAATCTCAGTCTTTGTGACTGAGACTAGGGACAAATCACAAAGAAATCTGAGTCTTTGTGACTGAGACTAGGGACAAATCACAAAGAAGTCTCAGTCTTTGTGACTGATACTAGGGACAAATCACAAAGAAATCTCAGTCTTTGTGACTGAGACTAGGGACAAATCACAAAAAAAATCTCAGTCTTTGTGACTGAGATTAGGGACAAATCACAAAGTAGTCTCTGTCTTTGGGACTGAGACTAGGGACAAATAAAAAAAAAAATCTCAGTCTTTGTGACTGAGACTAGGGACAAATCACAAAAAAATCTCAGTTTTTTTGACTGAGATTGGGGACAAATCACAAAGAAATCTCAGTCTTTGTGACTGAGACTAGGGACAAATCACAAAGAAGTCTTAGTCTTTGTGACTGAGACTCGGGACAAATCACAAAGAAATCTCAGTCTTTGTGACAGAGACTAGGGACAAATCACAAAAAAAATCTCAGTCTTTGTGACTGAGATTAGGGACAAATCACAAAGAAATCTCAGTTTTTGTGATTGACATTAGGGACAAATCACAAAGAAATCTTAGTCTTTATGACTGAGATTAGGGACAAATCACAAAGAAATTTCAGTCTTTGTGACTGAGATTAAAGACAAATCACAAAGAAATCTCAGTCTTTGTGACTGAGACTAGAGACAAATCACAAAAAAAATCTCAGTTTTTGTGACTGAGACTAGGGACAAATCACAAAGAAGTCTGAGTTTTTGTGACTGGGATTAGGAACAAATCACAAAGAAATCTCAGTCTTTGTGACTGAGATTAGGGACAAATCACAAAGAAATCTAAGTCTTTGTGACTGGGATTAGGGACAAATCACAAAGAAATCTCAGTCTTTGTGACTGAGACTAGGGACAAATCACAAAGAAATCTGAGTCTTTGTGACTGAGACTAGGGACAAATCACAAAGAAGTCTCAGTCTTTGTGACTGAGACTAGGGACAAATCACAAAGAAATCTCAGTCTTTGTGACTGAGACTAGGGACAAATCACAAAAAAAATCTCAGTCTTTGTGACTGAGATTAGGGACAAATCACAAAGTAGTCTCTGTCTTTGGGACTGAGACTAGGGACAAATCAAAAAAAAATCTCAGTCTTTGTGACTGAGACTAGGGACAAATCACAAAGAAATCTCAGTCTTTGTGACTGAGATTAGGGTTAAATCACAAAAAAAATCTCAGTCTTTGTGACTAAGATTAGGGACAAATCACACAAAAAATTATCAGTCTTTGTGACTGGGATTAGGGACAAATCACAAAGAAATTTCAGTCTTTGTGACTGAGACTAGGGACAAATCACAAAGAAATCTCAGTCTTTGTGACTGAGAGTAGGGACAAATCACAAAGAAAATCTCAGTCTTTGTGACTGAGACTAGGGACAATTCACAAAGAAGTCTCAGTCTTTGTGACTGAGACTAGGGACAAATCACAAAGAAGTCTCCTAGGGACAAATCACAAAAAAATCTCAGTCTTTGTGACTGAGATTGGGGACAAATCACAAAGAAATCTCAGTCTTTGTGACTGAAATTAGGGACAAATCACAAAGAAGTCTCAGTCTTTGTGACTGAGACTAGGGACAAATCACAAAGAAGTCTCAGTCTTTGTGACTGAGACTAGGGACAAATCAAAAAAAATCTCAGTCTTTGTGACTAAGATTGGAGACAAATCACAAAAAAATCTCAGTCTTTGTGACTGAGATTGGGGACAAATCACAAAGAAATCTCAGTCTTTGTGACTGAGACTAGGGACAAATCACAAGAAGTCTCAGTCTTTGTGACTAAGGCTATGGACAAATCACAAAAAAATCTCAGACTTTGTGACTGAGATAGGGGACAAATCACAAAGAAGTCGCAGTCTTTGTGACTCAGACTAGGGACAAATCACAAAAAATCTCAGTCTTTGTGACTGAGATTGGGGACAAATCACAAAGAAATCTCAGTCTTTGTGACTGAGATTAGGGACAAATCACAAAGAAGTCTCAGTCTTTGTGACTGAGACTAGGGACAAATCACAAAGAAGTCTCAATCTTTGTGACTGAGACTAGAGACAAATCACAAAAAAAATCTCAGTTTTTGTGACTGAGACTAGGGACAAATCACAAAGAAGTCTGAGTTTTTGTGACTGGGATTAGGAACAAATCACAAAGAAATCTCAGTCTTTGTGACTGAGATTAGGGACAAATCACAAAGAAATCTAAGTCTTTGTGACTGGGATTAGGGACAAATCACAAAGAAATCTCAGTCTTTGTGACTGAGACTAGGGACAAATCACAAAGAAATCTGAGTCTTTGTGACTGAGACTAGGGACAAATCACAAAGAAGTCTCAGTCTTTGTGACTGATACTAGGGACAAATCACAAAGAAATCTCAGTCTTTGTGACTGAGACTAGGGACAAATCACAAAAAAAATCTCAGTCTTTGTGACTGAGATTAGGGACAAATCACAAAGTAGTCTCTGTCTTTGGGACTGAGACTAGGGACAAATAAAAAAAAAAATCTCAGTCTTTGTGACTGAGACTAGGGACAAATCACAAAAAAATCTCAGTTTTTTTGACTGAGATTGGGGACAAATCACAAAGAAATCTCAGTCTTTGTGACTGAGACTAGGGACAAATCACAAAGAAGTCTTAGTCTTTGTGACTGAGACTCGGGACAAATCACAAAGAAATCTCAGTCTTTGTGACAGAGACTAGGGACAAATCACAAAAAAAATCTCAGTCTTTGTGACTGAGATTAGGGACAAATCACAAAGAAATCTCAGTTTTTGTGATTGACATTAGGGACAAATCACAAAGAAATCTTAGTCTTTATGACTGAGATTAGGGACAAATCACAAAGAAATTTCAGTCTTTGTGACTGAGATTAAAGACAAATCACAAAGAAATCTCAGTCTTTGTGACTGAGACTAGAGACAAATCACAAAAAAAATCTCAGTTTTTGTGACTGAGACTAGGGACAAATCACAAAGAAGTCTGAGTTTTTGTGACTGGGATTAGGAACAAATCACAAAGAAATCTCAGTCTTTGTGACTGAGATTAGGGACAAATCACAAAGAAATCTAAGTCTTTGTGACTGGGATTAGGGACAAATCACAAAGAAATCTCAGTCTTTGTGACTGAGACTAGGGACAAAT
Source organism: Camelina sativa (assembly GCF_030686135.1). Classification (NCBI taxonomy): domain Eukaryota; kingdom Viridiplantae; phylum Streptophyta; class Magnoliopsida; order Brassicales; family Brassicaceae; genus Camelina; species Camelina sativa. The sequence goes on along the minus strand of NC_141884.1, from coordinate 20,159,957 downwards.
CACAAAGAAATCTGAGTCTTTGTGACTGAGACTAGGGACAAATCACAAAGAAGTCTCAGTCTTTGTGACTGAGACTAGGGACAAATCACAAAGAAATCTCAGTCTTTGTGACTGAGACTAGGGACAAATCACAAAAAAAATCTCAGTCTTTGTGACTGAGATTAGGGACAAATCACAAAGTAGTCTCTGTCTTTGGGACTGAGACTAGGGACAAATCAAAAAAAAATCTCAGTCTTTGTGACTGAGACTAGGGACAAATCACAAAGAAATCTCAGTCTTTGTGACTGAGATTAGGGTTAAATCACAAAAAAAATCTCAGTCTTTGTGACTAAGATTAGGGACAAATCACACAAAAAATTATCAGTCTTTGTGACTGGGATTAGGGACAAATCACAAAGAAATTTCAGTCTTTGTGACTGAGACTAGGGACAAATCACAAAGAAATCTCAGTCTTTGTGACTGAGAGTAGGGACAAATCACAAAGAAAATCTCAGTCTTTGTGACTGAGACTAGGGACAATTCACAAAGAAGTCTCAGTCTTTGTGACTGAGACTAGGGACAAATCACAAAGAAGTCTCCTAGGGACAAATCACAAAAAAATCTCAGTCTTTGTGACTGAGATTGGGGACAAATCACAAAGAAATCTCAGTCTTTGTGACTGAAATTAGGGACAAATCACAAAGAAGTCTCAGTCTTTGTGACTGAGACTAGGGACAAATCACAAAGAAGTCTCAGTCTTTGTGACTGAGACTAGGGACAAATCACAAAGAAATCTCAGTGTTTGTGACTGAGACTAGGGACAAATCACAAAAAAAATCTCAGTCTTTGTGACTGAGATTAGGGACAAATCACAAAGTAGTCTCTGTCTTTGGGACTGAGACTAGGGACAAATCACAAAGAAATCTCAGTTTTTGTGACTGAGACTAGGGACAAATCACAAAAAAATCTTAGTTTTTGTGACTGAGATAAGGGACAAATCACAAAGAAATCTCGGTCTTTGTGACTGAGATTAGGGACAAATCACAAACAAATCTTAGTCTTTATGACTAAGATTAGGGATAAATCACAAAGAAATCTCAGTCTTTGTGACTGAGATTAGTGACAAATCACAAAGAAATCTCAGTCTTTCTGACAGAGATTAGGGACAAATCACAAAGAAATCTTAGTCTTTGTGACTGAGATACGGGACAAATCACAAAGAAATCTCAGTCTTTTTGACTGAGATTAGGGACAAATCACAAAGAAATCTCAGTTTTTGTGACTGAGACTAGGGACAAATCACAAAGAAGTCTGAGTTTTTGTGACTGGGATTAGGAACAAATCACAAAGAAATCTCAGTCTTTGTGACTGGGATTAGGGACAAATCACAAAGAAATCTCAGTCTTTGTGACTGAAACTAGGGACAAATCACAAAAAAATCTCAGTCTTTGTGTCTGTGACTAGGGACAAATCACAAAGAAATCTCAGTCTTTGTGACTGGGATTAGGAACAAATCACAAAGAAATTTCAGTCTTTGTGACTGAGACTAGGGACAAATCACAAAAAAATCTCAGTCTTTGTGACTGGGACTAGGGACAAATCACAAAGAAATCTCAGTCTTTGTGACTGGGATTAGGAACAAATCACAAAGAAATCTCAGTCTTTGTGACTGAGACTAGGGACAAATCACAAAAAAAATCTCAGTCTTTGTGACTGGGATTAGGGACAAATCACAAAGAAATCTCAGTCTTTGTGACTGAGACTAGGGACAAATCACAAAGAAATCTCAGTCTTTGTGACTGAGACTAGGGACAAATCACAAAGAAATCTCAGTCTTTGTGACTGAGACTAGAGACAAATAACAAAGAAATCTCAGTCTTTGTGACTGAGATTAGGGACAAATCACAAAGAAATCTCAGTTTTTGTGATTGAGATTAGGGACAAATCACAAAGAAATCTCAGTCTTTGTGACTGAGATTAGGGACAAATCACAAAGAAATCTCAGTTTTTGTGACTAAGACTAGGGACAAATCACAAAGAAATTTCAGTCTTTTGTGACTGAGATTAAAGACAAATCACAAAGAAATCTCAGTCTTTGTGACTGAGATTAGGGACAAATCACAAAGAAAACTCAGTCTTTGTGACCGAGATTAGGGGCAAATCCCAAAGAATTCTCTGTCTTTTTGACTGAGATTAAGGACAAATCACAAAGAAATCTCAATCTTTGTGACTTAGATTAGCGACAAATGACAAAGAAATCTCAGTTTTTGTGACTGAGATTAGGGACAAATCACAAAGAAATCTCAGTCTTAGTGATTGAGATTAGAGACAAATCACAAAGAAATTTCAGTCTTTGTGACTGAGATTAAGGACAAATCACAAAGAAATCTCAGTCTTTGTGACTGAGATTAGGGACAAATCACAAAGAAATCTAAGTTTTTGTGACTGAGATTAGGGACAAATCACAACAAAATCTTAGTCTTTGTGAATGAGATTAGGGACAAATCACAAAAAAATCTTAGTTTTTGTGAATGAGATTAGGGACAAATCACAAAGAAATCACAGTCTTTGTGACTGAGATTAGGGACAAATCACAAAGAAATCTCAGTCTTTATGACTAAGATTAGGGATAAATCACAAAGAAATCTCAGTCTTTGTGACTGAGATTAGTGACAAATCACAAAGAAATCTCAGTCTTTCTGACTGAGATTAGGGACAAATCACAAAGAAATCTTAGTCTTTGTTACTGAGATTAGGGACAAATCACAAAGAAATTTCAGTCTTTTTGACTGAGATTAGGGACAAATCACAAAGAAATCTCAGTTTTTGTGACTGAGACTAGGGACAAATCACAAAGACATCTTAGTCTTTGTGACTGAGATTAGGGACAAATCACCAAGAAATCTCAATCTTTGTGACTGAGATTAGGGATAAATCACAACGAAATCTCAGTCTTTGTGACTGAGATTAGGGACAAATCACAAAGAAATCTCAGTTTTTGTGACTGAGATTAGGAACAAATCACAAGGAAATCTCAGTCTTTGTGACTGAGATTAGGGACAAATTACAAAGAAATCTCAGTCTTTGTGACTGAGATTAGGGACAAATGACAAAGAATTCGCAGTCTTTGTGACTGAGATTAGGGACAAATCACAAAGAAATCTCAGTCTTTGTGACTGAGATTAGGGACAAATCACAAAGAAATCTCAGTTTTTGGGACTGAGATTAGGGACAAATCACAAAGAAATCTCAGTTTTTGTGACTGAGACTAGGGACAAATCACAAAAAATCTTAGTTTTTGTGACTGAGATTAGGGACAAATAACAAAGAAATCTCAGTCTTTGTGCCTGTGATTAGGGACAAATCACAAAGAAATCTCAGTTTTTGTGATTGAGATTAGGGACAAATCACAAAGAAATCTCAGTCTTTGTGACTGAGATTAGGGACAAATCACAAAGAAATCTCAGTTTTTGTGACTGAGACTAGGGACAAATCACAAAGAAATTTCAGTCTTTTGTGACTGAGATTAAAGACAAATCACAAAGAAATCTCAGTTTTTGTGACTGAGATTAGGAACAAATCACAAGGAAATCTCAGTCTTTGTGACTGAGATTAGGGACAAATTACAAAGAAATCTCAGTCTTTGTGACTGAGATTAGGGACAAATGACAAAGAATTCGCAGTCTTTGTGACTGAGATTAAGGACAAATCACAAAGAAATCTCAGTCTTTGTGACTGAGATTAGGGACAAATCACAAAGAAATCTCAGTTTTTGGGACTGAGATTAGGGACAAATCACAAAGAAATCTCAGTTTTTGTGACTGAGACTAGGGACAAATCACAAAAAAGATCTTAGTTTTTGTGACTGAGATTAGGGACAAATAACAAAGAAATCTCAGTCTTTGTGACTGAGATTAGGGACAAATCACAAAGAAATCTCAGTTTTTGTGATTGAGATTAGGGACAAATCACAAAGAAATCTCAGTCTTTGTGACTGAGATTAGGGACAAATCACAAAGAAATCTCAGTTTTTGTGACTAAGACTAGGGACAAATCACAAAGAAATTTCAGTCTTTTGTGACTGAGATTAAAGACAAATCACAAAGAAATCTCAGTCTTTGTGACTGAGATTAGGGACAAATCACAAAGAAAACTCAGTCTTTGTGACCGAGATTAGGGGCAAATCCCAAAGAATTCTCTGTCTTTTTGACTGAGATTAAGGACAAATCACAAAGAAATCTCAATCTTTGTGACTTAGATTAGCGACAAATGACAAAGAAATCTCAGTTTTTGTGACTGAGATTAGGGACAAATCACAAAGAAATCTCAGTCTTAGTGATTGAGATTAGAGACAAATCACAAAGAAATTTCAGTCTTTGTGACTGAGATTAAGGACAAATCACAAAGAAATCTCAGTCTTTGTGACTGAGATTAGGGACAAATCACAAAGAAATCTAAGTTTTTGTGACTGAGATTAGGGACAAATCACAACAAAATCTTAGTCTTTGTGACTGAGATTAGGGACAAATCACAAAAAAATCTTAGTTTTTGTGAATGAGATTAGGGACAAATCACAAAGAAATCACAGTCTTTGTGACTGAGATTAGGGACAAATCACAAAGAAATCTCAGTCTTTATGACTAAGATTAGGGATAAATCACAAAGAAATCTCAGTCTTTGTGACTGAGATTAGTGACAAATCACAAAGAAATCTCAGTCTTTCTGACTGAGATTAGGGACAAATCACAAAGAAATCTTAGTCTTTGTTACTGAGATTAGGGACAAATCACAAAGAAATTTCAGTCTTTTTGACTGAGATTAGGGACAAATCACAAAGAAATCTCAGTTTTTGTGACTGAGACTAGGGACAAATCACAAAGACATCTTAGTCTTTGTGACTGAGATTAGGGACAAATCACCAAGAAATCTCAATCTTTGTGACTGAGATTAGGGATAAATCACAACGAAATCTCAGTCTTTGTGACTGAGATTAGGGACAAATCACAAAGAAATCTCAGTTTTTGTGACTGAGATTAGGAACAAATCACAAGGAAATCTCAGTCTTTGTGACTGAGATTAGGGACAAATTACAAAGAAATCTCAGTCTTTGTGACTGAGATTAGGGACAAATGACAAAGAATTCGCAGTCTTTGTGACTGAGATTAGGGACAAATCACAAAGAAATCTCAGTCTTTGTGACTGAGATTAGGGACAAATCACAAAGAAATCTCAGTTTTTGGGACTGAGATTAGGGACAAATCACAAAGAAATCTCAGTTTTTGTGACTGAGACTAGGGACAAATCACAAAAAATCTTAGTTTTTGTGACTGAGATTAGGGACAAATAACAAAGAAATCTCAGTCTTTGTGCCTGTGATTAGGGACAAATCACAAAGAAATCTCAGTTTTTGTGATTGAGATTAGGGACAAATCACAAAGAAATCTCAGTCTTTGTGACTGAGATTAGGGACAAATCACAAAGAAATCTCAGTTTTTGTGACTGAGACTAGGGACAAATCACAAAGAAATTTCAGTCTTTTGTGACTGAGATTAAAGACAAATCACAAAGAAATCTCAGTTTTTGTGACTGAGATTAGGAACAAATCACAAGGAAATCTCAGTCTTTGTGACTGAGATTAGGGACAAATTACAAAGAAATCTCAGTCTTTGTGACTGAGATTAGGGACAAATGACAAAGAATTCGCAGTCTTTGTGACTGAGATTAAGGACAAATCACAAAGAAATCTCAGTCTTTGTGACTGAGATTAGGGACAAATCACAAAGAAATCTCAGTTTTTGGGACTGAGATTAGGGACAAATCACAAAGAAATCTCAGTTTTTGTGACTGAGACTAGGGACAAATCACAAAAAATCTTAGTTTTTGTGACTGAGATTAGGGACAAATAACAAAGAAATCTCAGTCTTTGTGACTGAGATTAGGGACAAATCACAAAGAAATCTCAGTTTTTGTGATTGAGATTAGGGACAAATCACAAAGAAATCTCAGTCTTTGTGACTGAGATTAGGGACAAATCACAAAGAAATCTCAGTTTTTGTGACTGAGACTAGGGACAAATCACAAAGAAATTTCAGTCTTTTGTGACTGAGATTAAAGACAAATCACAAAGAAATCTCAGTCTTTGTGACTGAGATTAGGGATAAATCACAAAGAAAACTCAGTCTTTGTGACTGAGATTAGGGACAAATCACAAAGAAATCTCAGTTTTTGTGACCGAGATTAGGGACAAATCACAACAAAATCTCAGTCTTTGTGACTAAGATTAGGGACAAATCACAAAGAAATCTCAGTTTTTGTGACTGAGACGAGGGACAAATCACAAAAAAAATCTTAGTTTTTGTGACTGAGATTAGGGACAAATCACAAAGAAATCTCAGTCTTTGTGACTGAGATTAGGGACAAATCACAAAGAAATCTCAGTTTTTGTGAATGAGACTAGAGACAAATCACAAAGACATCTCAGTCTTTGTGACTGAGATTAGGGATAAATCACAACAAAATCACAGTCTTTGTGACTGAGATTAGGGACAAATCACAAATAAATCTCAGTCTTTTTGACTGAGATTAGGGACAAATCACAAAGAAATCTCAGTTTTTGTGACTGAGACTAGGGACAATTCACAAAGACATCTTAGTCTTTGTGACTGAGATTAGGGACAAATCACCAAGAAATCTCAATCTTTGTGACTGAGATTAGGGATAAATCACAACAAAATCTCAGTCTTTGTGACTGAGATTAGGGACAAATCACAAAGAAATCTCAGTTTTTGTGAATGAGATTACGGACAAATCACAAGGAAATCTCAGTCTTTGTGACTGAGATTAGGGACAAATTACAAAGAAATCTCAGTCTTTGTGACTGAGATTAGGGACAAATGACAAAGAATTCGCAGTCTTTGTGACTGAGATTAAGGACAAATCACAAAGATTTTAAAAAGAAATCCACTGTTATTCAACTGATGATTTTAAAAAGTACTTTAAAATCCACTGTTATTCAAAACAGTCTGGGGATTTGGATTTTAATAAATTTTAGAGATTCTTGAGGATTTGAGAAGATTTGTTTAGTTAAAAATACAGAAATCCAAATCTCATGGTTTTAGGTGGGATTTGAAAGAATTCTACTATAAATCATATGAACTTCCCTAAAATCTATCAAAATTCCAAACTTCTTAAATCCCATCAAATCCTCCAAAATTATTGTTTCAATACACCCCCCTTAGTCTTTTTGATGTCTGAGACTATGGACAAATCACAAAGAAATCTCAGTCTTTGTGACTGAGACTAGGGACAAATCACAAATCATAAAGAAATCTCAGTCTTTGTGACTGAGATTAGGGACAAATAGATAAAACAATGTTTTTAGACTAATTGATTTAATTTAAACTAATCTTAAGTCTAAAAATGAAATGAGAAAACTATATAAAAAGTGGTAAATAATCAAAAAGTGTAATTCTGGTGAAAAATTATAAGGAAAAATGATTGTCTAGGGTTTTCAAAATACCATGTTAAGATTATTGAGTCACATATATTTAAATAGCCATTATAATTTTTAATTAGGAGAAAAAAATTTTGTTTTTAAAAAGTTTAAATTGGTGAATAGATTTAAAATTGTTTGTGAAATGTTATTTATTATAAAGATTATATTGTGGTAATTGATTTTTAATATATTTAAATAGTTATCGGATTGTTTTAAATCGGAGAATAAGCTTTGCGTTTCAACTCTCTGGTTCTCTTAGAAGAGGTTGCAACCTGGCCATATATTGGTTGTTTATGTCAGTATTGTTTGTCAATGTGATAATCATAGATGGTATATTTTTTTAGATACACATTGGTTTCAAATCAACATGTGAGATAGTGCCTAGCTACAAGGCTACAACAAAAAACTACAACTCGATTTTACAACATTAAATTATATTTATTGTTCTGACATACATGAGGAAAGCAGATCCGCTGCAGAGGATAATCCTCCTTATATTTAAAGTCATGAAACAGAGGTTCTAGAAAACAAGTTGGTATGGAGGAGATCTGAGTATGTGTAATTCAAGTTGCTCTCTTAATCTACTTTTGTGAATGTGTAGGTGTATAGGTAATGTGTATAGAACATAATTTGACTTAAATAAATATATTAATTGACATCAAAAGTAACATTAATTGGACTGCACATCAATATTGAAGTATACTAAAATTATCTAAAATAAATAGAAAACATTGTGTTCGATTGTAAAAAAGAAATGATCTCCATCATTATACGTACTCTCGTTTATATTTCTATCATCATTAATATCATACTAGATACTAACTCGCGGTATACCGCGGGCTGAACATTTTCATTTATGTAAATTTGTAATAATTTATTTTATTATTATATTATTTATATTCATTTGTGATTATAAATTCAGTTTGCTTATATTATTTTTGTATTTTAAATTTGTTTATTGAAAATCTTTGTCAATAAAACACTGGAGTTGTAACGATGAATAAAATTATTTAAACATTTGTCAATAAAATAAAACGACATCCTTGTTATAGTTCTAAAATAAGTAAAAAAAATTGTCACATTGACAGATTTGTAATCTAGGATTTATAGCCAACTGCCTAGAGATGTTCGGTAAGTTTCCGTTTAATTCGAATCATATAGTATCTTTATATAATTCTATAAACCCTATTTGTAAAGGATATATATAGTAACATGATGTGTAAATGACTTAATCTCTGGTAGAACACTACATAACTGATGACTTAAATATAAGTTCATTTTTATAGTGTTAATATTGATAATTTTTATTTTGGATATCAATAATAATATGTGTAATTAGCAATAATATGACTTTTCAACCTTTCAAAAAATAAAACACAGATCAACATTTAAATGAAAACAAAAAATAAGAAAAACCAATAATGGAATGAATGAAATGTGAGTGACTAATTTTTATAATAATAATATTAATATTTTTATTTTATCATAGTAATAATAATATGTGTAAATATAAATCTATGATTTTCAACATTTCAACATTACTCTTTATACTATATGGTAAATAGATATGATAATATATGAGATCAGAAATCTAAGCTGTTGCACAAAACTGATATATTTTTTATTTGGTCAATGTATCCAACTTAATTTGATTGAGTATCCATGTAACCCACGATTTTCTGATTAATTAGATAATTAAATAATTATTAATTATTAATTATCTTTAATATCCTCAATGATTTTAACCAGTATTAAATATTTCTAATGGCATTTGAATGTAATTTTTTACACTTTTTAAGGTTAGTTTTTTTTTTGTACTTCTCAATTAATATAGTAGGATTTTACAAATATTTTGTATGATGATTAGTATCACATTAGTTTTAAAGCAAAAAATAGCCTAAAGTTATGTACCCAAGCATCATGAATTCTATGTGTTCAAGAGGGTATGTAAATGAGAAACAAATCAAAGAACTAAGGGTTTGAAATCCCTAAACTTATTTTTTAAGGTAACAAAATTATAAATATATTCACAAATTAAATTTATGAAATCAAAAACTCAAGTATCTTACGATGATATAAATTATAATAACAAAAAAACAAAACTACTATTAAAAATATCAAGAACTTATGAAACTTGATTTCCAACAACATATATTATATTATGAAATCAGAAAAAAACACAAAAATATAATTAAAACAAAATAAAAAAATAATCCCACGCGTAGCGCAGATACTATCATAATTGTTTATTAATAACTAAAGTTGTTTGCGGATAACTTCATAAATTGTGTGTCATCGAAAAAGTATTTTCGTCTCTATACGTATATGTTGTGGCAGACGAAATTATTTCTAGAAAAAAATATTGTTCATGACATTTTCTTTAATAAATTATATATAGAAAGGAGATGTTGGTCAGGTTGTTAAAGCTTCTGCTTGCTATGTAGACGGGTGAGAGTTTGAGTCCAGTCGGTGACATAATTTAAAAGAATATAATTTTGGTTCGACCAAAACCACCTCGTTTTAGAAGATGTGGTGCGATGTCAGCCATTCGAGTAAGCATAGTAAACAGCTGACTAATCTCCTTCAAGGTCAATTTGGATTTTGATATCTTTAGTGAAGTTGATGTATGTTATTTGAATTTTCTGGTTGTTCGGATTGAAATAAATTATGTTTTTTTTAGTGTAGGCATTTTTTCGTGGAAGCTCAATTAGTCCAATGGTTGACCAATTGTTAATTAATGCTTCTATACCAAGTTTGAGATTTGAGTTCCAGATAATAATAGGACTGATTAACAATTATGCAGATTAATGAAGATTTACATAAGATTGCTAGCGATGCATAATTAGAACAGTTTGTCGTGATTCCACGTCTAATTGAAAATGTAATCATGAGAATGGAGAAAGAAATATTATCGATCATGAATCTAATAGACGTGGGAAAAACTGTTCATAGTAGAATCCAACAGTTTTTAGGAAGCAAAAAAAGAAAAAGATCTTTAGTTTTGATCAGTTTAGGTTGGAAAATGGTATTTTTTTTTTGGTAATGATTGGAAAATGGTATAGGATATAGTTGTCCCTGCATTTATTTACATTGTGATTTGGTCAAATTGTGATTCCCATTTTCTACAATTTGGATTTTGGAACCTATCCATGTGAGGAGACAGATAGGAGAGTTTGGAGAGATATTTGAAGAGACTTGCCAGAACAAAACAGAGGAACTGAAAAATGAATGGCAGAAAGCGTTGACTGATGTAGCTAACCTCGAAGGGTTTCCATGTGCGTTCTGGTAAAACCATCTTGACAATTGACCATCCATACTTATTGTTCTTGTTTTTCTTTTTTTCTTCTGTATTGATCTTTCTCTTATTGCTAGGGACAATGAAGCTAACATGATTGAAGTAATTGCTAAGGAACTGGAAACTCTATCTCAGGATTTTGATGATTTTGTCGGGATGGAAGATCATATTGCAAAGATGAGTTCAATGTTGGACCTGGATTCTAAGGAAGTGAGGACGGTTGGGATATGGGGCCTCCCAGGAATGGGCAAGACTACCATTGCAAGACCTCTATTTAGTCGAATCTCTCCCTCCTTCTGACTAAGGTTTTATGTAGACAAGGATTTTGTATCTAAGAGCATGGAAATTTATAGTGGCGCCAATCTGGACGACTACGAGATGAAGTTACATCTACAAGAATATTTCCTATCTGAAATTGTGGGGCAGGACATCAAGATAAAACATTTAGGTGCATTGGGAGAGAGGCTATGTGACATTAGAGTTCTTATCATTATTGATGATGATGATCCTATGGTGCTAGATGCCTTGGTTGGTCAAACTAATTAGTTTGGAAGTGGGAGCAGAATAATTATGGTTTCGACAAGTAAACAGCTTTTAATGAGCCGTGAGATGGATTGTATTTACGAGGTTGGTCTCCCATCTGAGGAACTTTCTCTTAAGATTATATGTCGATATGCTTTCAAGAATGATTCTCCACCTGATGGTTTGATGAATCTTGCTTCTGAAGTTGCATTCCTTGCCGGTAATCTTCCTTTGGGTCTCAAAGTTTTGGGTTCATATTTACGGGGTAGGGAGAAAGAGGACTGTATTGATTTGTTGCCTAGGCTCCGAAATGGTTTGGATGGAAAAATTGGGAAAACATTGAGAGTCAGCTACAATAGGTTAAATAACAAAAGGGATGAAGCAATATTTCGTCACATTGCATGGCTCTTCAATAATAGTGCAGAAATCAATGATATCGAACAGCTGTTAGCCGATAAAATGGGCGACTCAGGCCCGTTTCGGCCCTGCCCGTTTAGACCTTGCCCCTTTAATTGAATGTCCATTTAAACCCATTAAAATTTGATACCCGTTTGTCTAAAACCCATTTAAATTATTTAGACTCGTGTACGTCCGTTAGGCCCGTTTAAGTTATATATTGTTTTTTTTTGACAAAAAAGTATTAAACAAAATAAAGTATCTTTCTCCTCCACCACGGGATTGTATTAAAAACAAAGTATTGCATGACTCTACTTTATTTTCAGCCACACGGGATGTAACCGATGAAGTATGAGACACCACTTAATGAAGAAGAGTCTGGGAGAAAACAGTGATGATGAAGGCTATGAGACTGCACTAAGAAGAGTGTGGAAACAGAAATGATGAAGGCTATGAGTGGTTGTCACAGGAAAGCGCAGTTGAAGTTGGTGGATCTAAGTTTTTCGACTGAGTTGATTGACGGCGTTATATCTCCGAAGGTTGAATCTTGAAGGCTGCACAAATCTGAGTATGCTACCAAGAGTGGTATGAGAAATGGAAACATGAAGAGCCTTGGTTTCTTGAACCTGAGAGGATGTTTCATGCTTTCGTCTTGACCAGCATAACTACATTTAACTCTCTGAAGAATCTTATCCTCAGGGGATACTCGAAATTCGAGAAGTTTGTATTAAATCCGGTTAATCGGAAATTATGTGAACGACGGAGGAGAGAAAAGAGAGAGATATCGGTTTTATTAATTCGAACAAAAGTTTGTTACAAGTTGTTAAACCCATCCTAATTACATTGGTTAGCTTATATACTTGATCAGATATTAACCCAACATAACCAAATTAAATCAATCTACATAACCGAAGTAAACCAGCATATCTAATACACCCCCCTCAAATCTGTATCTCTGAAGAAGGTGGAAGATAAAGATTTGACAAAGACATTTTTTGAAGCAAACCGTGAAAGGGACCTGGATGTAGAGGCTTAGTAAGAATGTCAGCATGTTGTTCTTCGGTAGGAACATGAAGAGCCTTGAAATTACCAGCTTTGATTTGATCCCGTACGGTATGGCAGTCAATCTCGATATGCATCGTCCGTTCATGGAACATAGGGTTCATGGCAATATGCATAGCTGATTTGTTATCAGAGAAGAGCTTAGCCGGGCAAGTCACCTTGATATGTAAGTCCTTCAGAAGCTGCTGCAACCAAATAATCTCACTAGTAGCTTATGCCATTCTCCGATATTCAGATTCAGTACTACTGCGACTAGTCACAGCCTGCTTCTTAGACTTCCAACAAATCAATGATGTGCCTAAGTAAACGCAATAACCTGTCACCGATCGTCGTGTCTCCTTGCAAGTAGCCCAATCTGCATCTGAGAAAGCAAAGTACATAAGTCCTTGACCTGGATTCTGCTTGAGGTAACGTAGGACTTTATGAGCTGCTTGAAGATGAATGTCTGTCGGAGCTGAAATGAACTGACTGAGTTGATGAACAGCAAAGGTGATATCCGGTCGAGTGATGGTCAGATATAAGAGGCGACCAATAAGTTCTCTATAGGAAGTAGGACTCGGTAGCAAGTTTCCCATTTCCTTAGTAAGTTGAAGATTAGGATCCATAGGTATTGAACTCGGTTTACAACCAAGTAGACCTGCATCTTCAAGGAGATTCTGAGCATATTTGCGTTGACAAACAGAGATTCCTTGTGATGATCTCGAAATCTCGAAGCCAAGAAAGAATCGAGCAGGACCAAGATCTTTAATCTTAAAAGCAGCCTTCAATGAGTCTTTTAATGTCTTCACAGCGGCATCATCATTGCTGGCAATCATAATGTCATCGACATAGACAAGTACAGCCACAAGAGAGAAATCACCAGACGAAGTCATAGAGATTTTTGACGAACAGAGTGTTATCAGCCGGTGATTGAACATAGTTAGCACCCAGTAAAACCGACGATACACATTTATACCACTGGCGTGACGCCTGCTTCAACCCATATAAGGACTTGAGTAAACGACACACATGATTAGGAGGAAGAACAGTACCAGGTGGAGGCGTATAACCTTGAGGTAAGCTCATATAAATCTCTTCTTCCAAGTCGCCATGAAGGAAAGCATTAGACACATCCATCTGTGTAAGACTCCAACCTCGGGCTGCAGCAAGACCCAACAACAGCTTAACACTCGTAAGCTTAGCAACAGGGGAGAAGGTCTCTAGGTAATTGATTCCCTCCTGTTGTGTAAATCCCTGTGCCACAAGTCGTGCTTTGTAACGCTCTACAGAGCCATCAGAATTATATTTGATGGTAAGCACCCACTTGCATCCGATCACATGCTTATCTGCAGGTAATGTCTTAACAACAAAAGTCTTGTTAAGCTCAAGAGCATGTAACTCCTCAGTTGCTGCATTAGTCCACTTCACTGATAGCTTGATGGAAAGTTTTGGGTTCAGTTTCGAGACTATAAGAAAAGATATCAGAATGATATAAAGGAGTGTATCGATCTAAGGTGCAAACAGAGGAAAGAGGGTATTGTGTTGTCTTTTTAGGTGATGATGGTGGTAGCGTTTCAAGTGATGAGGAAAGGATAGATGGTGGATTTGTAGGTGGTAATGAGGATATAGAAGGAATAAGAGAACAATGATACTCGGATAGATAACTAGGTGCTTTTAAAGTGCGTTTAGGCCGAGCAATGGGAACAGCAGAAGGATCTGTATCAGTTGTCTCTGTACTAGTACTAATATTACTATCTAAATGTTCTAATGGTGGTATCAATGATGGTATTGATGTAGATGGATCAGTAGGTATCAATGAATCCTCATCTATAATAGGCAAAGTTTCAACAAAATGCAATGGAGCAGGTAAAGGTAAAATACTATTAGGAAACATATCTATCATAGAAGAAAGATTATCATTAGTTTTGAAAGGAAAAACAGTCTCATGAAATACGACATCCCTAGAAATTGTGATAGAATGAGTGTCCAAGTCCAAGACTTTATATCCTTGGTAGCCTAATGGATATCCTAAAAAGACACATGGTTTGGCTCTAGGAGAAAACTTATGACGAGTATGATTATGATTGGAAACATAGCACAAACTACCAAAGCTCTTGAACAAAGTATAATCAGGCAATTTAGCATTCAAAAGCTCATATGGTGAACAATTATGCAATAAGGGAGATGGTAATCAATTTATCAAGAAAGCAGCTGTTAAAATGCAATCACTCCAATACTGTAAGGGAACATTAGATTGAAAGAGCAAGGATCTAGCAACATTTAGTAAGTGTTGATGCTTTCTTTCTACTACAGAATTTTGTTGAGGTGTGTAAGCACAAGAAAAATAATGCATCATGCCTTGTTCTTTAACAATCTCAGTAAAAGCCAATTAAGGTGCATTATCAGATCGGATTGCCTTAACAGTTGTATGATATTGAGTAGAAAAAAACTTAAGAAAGGCTGGAAAACAGTATGAACATCTCTTTTATTACGCATCATATAAACCCAAGTATTGCGAGTACAATCATCAACTAAAGTAAGAAAATAACGAAATCCTTCAACAGACTCAATACTAAAAGGACCCCATACATCCATATGAACTAAATTAAAAGGTTTATCTGCTAAATTTCCCTGAGAAACATAAGACAATCTACGTTGCTTAGCTAGAGGACATATAGAACAATGCGAAGCATCCGAAGACAAATTTTTTAAAGAAGGAATAGTACTATTTTGTAAAGCTAAATGTGATGGATGACCTAGTCTTTGATGCCAAAGTAAACCATCAGCAACCACGGAACCAGTGAAAGAACATGCTGCAGAAGTCGATGTAGAGAGGGATGTATTCTCAGTAGCCAGAATATAGAGATCTTGAAAGACTCTACCCCTCCCAATCATCAATCCCTGAGAAAGTTCCTGAATCAAACAACAAGTTTCAAAGAAGTGAGCAGAACATTTTAAAGTTTTGACAAGTCTACTAACACTAATCAAATTAAATTTAAAATCTGGAACATGTAAGACATCATAAAGGATCAATCGTGAACTAATATGTATACTGCATATATGCGTAATAGAAGCTCTAGAATTATTAGGCAAAGTAACAGTGATATCCGACACAGGTCTTAAAGTTGTAAACATGGCTAAGTTTGAACACACATGACTCGAAGCACCACTATCAATAATCCAAGCATCATTGGGTAAAAGGTGTTGTAAGGAGGATAAAATGTGGTTTTGAAAGGTAAGTTTATTATTTTGAAATTTTAGCCTAGTAGAAGGAAAAGGTAAAGTGGTACCAGATGTGAAATTCTTAGCCATCAAGCCATGTTCAGTGATAGTAGCCATAGCACTAGGAATACTAGAACCTGATGAAGTAGATACAGGCTCTGGAACTTGAACTTGACTGTTGAACTAAGCCACCATCTGCTCAATTTGTTGTGGAGTGTAACCTTGTAGAATCTGATTAGATCCACTACTCGAGCTAGGCATTGCATACTGCGGATATTGTCCATAAGATGTATCTTCCATTGGAAACATGCCAATATCTGAATAAACTTGAGCTACAAATTGGCTTTCTGCATCGGATACATATAAAGGAGCCATCTGCTGCACCAAAGGAGCCCTCGGTTGTGACTGTGAAGTTGGCATCCTTGGTTGAAATGAAGCAGGAGGTCGTGCATTATACCCTGTAGCTACATGAAGTTTATAACACTTCTGTATAGTATGTCCCACTTTTCTACAGTGCGAACATATAGGATTTTGTACGGAACGAGCAGTATTATAAGCTGCTATATATGCTGCCTCGCCATCATTCATAGGAGTTGCAGCCTGAAAAGCAACATTCTCAAGACCAGTAGACGGTAAAACAACCTTATGTCGCTCATCTTGAGTCACCATATTGAAGGCTTCTTCAATCGTGGGAATAGGTTTTAGCATGAGAATATGTCTCTGTGCTTGATTATAACCTTCATTAAACCCCATAAGAAATTTAGTAACTCTGATTCTTTGTTGCAATCTCTCCATTTCAAGGCTGCATCACATTCACAACGCCCACAAGTACAAACCGGGAGCTCAACATAGTTTCAATGTTCTTCCCACAATGTCATCAAACAAGTATAGTAAGCCGAGACATCCATTGAAACTTGGACTAGCTTACTCAACTTCTGTTCAATAGCAAAGATCCTAGGTGCATCATCTTGCTTAAACCTAGATAAAATGTTCTTCCAAATTCCTTCGGCAGTAGGGATGAAAAGTAAACTCTGCCCTATCTTCTTATCCACAGAATTCATCAATCAAGTCGAGACTATGTCATTACATCTAGACCATACACCAAAATCCCTATGATCTTCTTGAGGTTTTGAGATCGTACCATTGATAAAGCCATGATTGTTTCAGACATTAAGAGCCATCCACATCGATCGACGCCAAGAAGGAGAATCCGAAGCAGTGACAAAGCGATCAGAAACGAGAACAAGTCCTGCGTGGTCAGCACCATGCAGATGATACGGATTCTCATACTGATCAGTTTGATACTGCGTTTGAACATTCACCGGATTCGGAGTGGGAGGACGATTCATCGGAGCATTCGTATTACCCGAAGAAGCCATTCTTAAAGCAAGAACAAGAAATTCAAAGAAAGTGAGACGAAAAGAGGAATCAAAAGCAAGAATCGAACTCACTAAGGTCAATCAAAAGAGAATTAAGAGAAGCAGAAAAGTGAAAAAGGCTCTGATGATAAAATCACAAACAACAGCGAAAAATTCTTGAACAAACTGAAAACAAAAGCAAATCAGAAAGCTCATCTCCATCATGAGATGCGGAAGCAATGGAAATTCAATTAAACGAGCCCTGATACCATTTTAAATCCGGTTAATCGGAAAATATGTGAACGACGGAGGAGAGAAGAGAGAGAGACATCGGTTTTATTAATCCTATCAAAAGTTTGTTACAAGTTGTTAAACCCATCCTAATTACATTGGTTAGCTTATATACTTGATCAGATATTAACCCAACATAACCGGATTAAATCAATCTACATAACCAAAGTAAACCGGCATATCTAATAGTTTGAGCTGAATTATAAAAATCTTGAATTTCTACATTTGAATAGCACTGCAATCAAGAATCTTCCTAAAAGCATCAAGAAGAGTGCGAAATCTTGGAGTCTCTACCTTTCTGTCTCGACAAGTTAAAGCCTCTTGAAAAACTAAAACTCTGGTTGTGAAAGTCGTACGAGGTTTCTGATATTAAGATGAAGATGGATGCTTAGATGCGGATGAATGTATCTCACTAAAAACAGTAACCATTTCATTGCCCTTTTTATGCCAACAACGCAGCAGGTCCCCGCCTCATTCATTTTCACTAATTGTGGAAAACTAGAGCAAGCTGCGAAGAAACAAATCGTATGTTATGCTCACAATAAGATCCACCTCCTCTCAGACGCATTGTATCGCCACAGTAAGGTATTTATCCCTGCTAGAGCTCCCTTGTATTCTTTATATAAACAGGAAATTTCAAAACTTTTTGTCCATAGTTTCTCAGTTTCTCTAGTCTAGGGACCACCATCCTTTAGTAATACTTGTAAATGGTGTAACTAAAGAACGCATAAAGTAAACAACACAGAGAGTTTGTTAACGGGGTTCGGATTTTCTACATCCCCGGGACCAAGTGAAAGACCCCGACCCCGGCCATCTATGGCCGTAGAGGTTCTCTCGTTCAATTTTCTACTTAGACAAATTTTAGGGCCCATTCTTTAAACAAGATTCATTCGCACATTCTGAGATTCGATATTTAAAGTCTATATGACATAAACTTAGAGTAAAGTAAACATTCGATATTGCATTAATAATCAAAGGATTCGATACAACTTATGAGTTTGCATAATAAGCTAGTACAAGTTGTATAATCGATCCTAGCTACCCTTATCACCACCACTCATCTTTCTGGCCATGAGTCCCGCGCCTAAGCCTTTCCTTTCCCCCGATCACCCTCCTTTCCTGAAATCCAAGTAGGCATCAATAACTTTTCCCTTAGGCCGTACAATGTCATGCAATGCACGCTAAGTTCTATACATTCGTCCAGTACGGCAGTTGACCGGTAGAGAGTTATCCCGCGCATCAGTTCGGACGGTGTACCGAGGAATCTGTACTGATCCCACGTCCAGCCGCCGAGCCGCGTTTACTTTTCTCCAATCGAACCGTTCGTACTCGGACACCCCGGATGATACACTGATCGATAGGGAGGTAGCATGCGCATCAGTTCGGTCATTTCCCGGTGAACCTTGCGGTTACCGATCCACTTCCGAGCCGCACCCCCTTTCCTCCGACCAACTGGACCATCCGAAGCGTATTCAGGCTTATGCTCGATGATGCAACTACCTAATTCCCAGATCCCTTAGAGATGGTATTTCACCGTACCTCCGTCGATCAAACCTTTCTCGGCCTTAGAAACCTTTTTCTCGATCTTTCTCTCAATTTGCACCGAGAGTTTCTGTGTAATTTTTTCCTGGTTTCCGTGTGTCAAAAATTGTGCGTCTCACCCTCTATATATAGAGTCTGGTCGAAGTCTAGGCCCGAAAAGGTGCCTATCGTCAAGACCCTTCGATCACACCCGTTCGATCGCACGCGTTCCATCGCACCGATTCGGTCACCGAGTCCAATAACCGTCTGCGAGCTCCCAGCTGGCTCACTTATCGTCTACTGTCGAACAGCTGGCCAAGGTTGGTCGAGCTGGTCGGCAGCTGGTCGAGCTTGGTCGAGCTGGTCGACAGCTGATCGAGCTTGGTCGAGCTGGTCGACAGCTCCCGAGAGCTGTCCGCAGCTGACCGATCCTTCTCCGATACTTTGCGCGCTTTTCCTCAATGTCCGAGCTAACGAGTAGCTTTCTCTCGACTTGTCCGAGATCCCCCTTCCTTCTCGGACTAAGTCTCGGCCTACGATCCTATTCGGGATCGCGGGCGTTACACCAAGTCCAGAATAAATCCACTAGAACAAGATTACAATTACAATCATAATTGTATATGATATCAAACACTAGTGGGGCGACGCCACACACCTTGTGTGCATCTCTCTAGAATACCCTAAGGCGCGCACCTCTTCATGAAACGCTCTCTTGGTATTTATAACAATTGTTCAACCCTAGAGTTGACAACTTTCCTATTCTAAACCGGTAAACTAACATATTTAGATAACTCCTAAATATAATTAATCCTAATTCCATAACTCGGTAGGATTAGTATAGCTTACACCTCAAGCTATTTTCAAGCTTATGCCAACATTCTCCCTCTTAAGTTTGAACTCATTTTCTTCCAAATCTCTCATGCCAATGAGATCCCTCATTTTTTTAAACTCTTTTTTTCCAAGTGCTTTAGTCAAGATATCTACCTTTTCCTCACTTCCAAGAACATGCTTGACTTCCACTTACCCATTCTCCACAGTCTCTTATATCTCTACAAAATCTCATTTATTTCATATTTAATTGATCCCCAATTGATGTCGTACACTATCTTCATCGCCTTCATTCTCCCATGCTTATATCAAACAAGATTGAACTTCTAAACCATCTTTAATACCCACAAGTATCATGTTCATTCCACAGAGACATAATCGATAGAGATTTCACCTTAGTCTTTTAGTCTTTGTGACTGCAGTGGACATATCTTATATTGATCCCATTCAGCTTCTCATATAGAGTAAATATTTACTAGGATTTTCTTTTCCAATGAGCTTGATATCTCCTTGCAAATTTCCTTCAAATACTTCAACCTTGATGATGCAGATCATATCTTCTTGTCCCTTTTTTTTTCTCAATCAACTCTACTTTTTCTTCTTGGATCTCTCTTAATCTCTTCAACCACACAATCTTCTTTATGAATTTTGTTAATCACACATACTTGTTTACAAGACCAACGAGCTCATCTTCTCTTCTAAAATTATGCTCTCCAATCTAGCCTTCAAATATTTCTCCACAACTTCTTGTCTTGAGACAACTAAAATTCTGCATTTATCATCAGTTTCGATGCAGAGCACAATGGAGTAGCAAGCCAACCTAGAAAATTATGAAATTTTGTGGGAATGTCAACAACAGTCATATGAAGACACATGAAAAAACAGATCACGATTTGCATTTACGGTTTGAAAGTTACGGCCACTTTCCCAGCACAGATCCGGAATGATGCATCCTGCAAACAGTCCACCTTTAAGAGCAATTTCCCATTAGACTACAAGGAATCAGATGACGATCTTTATATCATTGGAAAGATATAACTCTCAATTTTTCAGAACACCTTTCAGACTTAAAAACCGAGATCTGTAACTGACGGAAATTAAAGACAATGTATCAACCCGTTTCACTTGACTTTATACTCTTTTATGGATTTCTCTCAGCATCGTTTCCATCCAGCACGAAGCATCTCTTTGAGTTACACTCTCCCTCATGAGGTAACATGAACATCATCAAACCAGATATTACAATTAATGATAAGTTGTTCTGTTAGTTAGAAGGTTAAGATCCTTCGGGGTCTTGGATATATGTCAATCTCGAGTATATAGTTAGCAAAGATACGACTCTATCTACATTGTATGTTGTATAAATACCTCATGTGTATCAATGATAATACTCACGGAGTTTTCCCAATTAACATGGTATCAGAAGCCTAGCCTCCAGCTAGATACACGCTCGATCCATCTCCGCTCTCTTTCTTTTCCTCCTTCGCTCACATCTTTTCTCGTTCTTCCTTCCCATCTCTTCTTCATTCTTCTTCATCTTGCTTCTCTATTTCTCTCTACGTCATCGTCATCATGACTGACTCGACCGCCAAATCCGACAAACCGTTTGGTATCTCACAGATCAAGGCGTACATTTCGATCACCATTGATATGACCAAACTGAATTACGATGTTTGGCGCGAACTGTTTGAGACTCACTGTCTCAGTTTCGGAGTTCTTGGCCATCTCGACGGTACGTCCGAACCAACTACTGCAACACAAAAGGAGTGGAAGGAACACGATGGCCTCGTCAAGATGTGGACCTACGGCACCATCTCCGAATCCACCCTTGACACTGTTCTTAAGACCAAGTCCACTGCACGTGAACTCTGGCTTACCATTGAAGAACTCTTTCGCGACAATAAGGAAGCAAGAGCGATGCAATATGACACTGAACTCCGGACCCTCACCATCGGTGATCTCAGCGTTGCTGACTACTGCAAAAGACTCAAAACGCTTGCAGATCTTCTCGCAAACGTGTATTCTCCCGTCACTGATTGATAGCTGGTTATGTACATGCTCAATGGCCTTAATCCATTAAAAATAAAACACATAGACATAATAGATTTAAAATTTTATCGATATGAAATATAATAATTTCAGAAGCTTTGGAAATTATTAATGCTTTGGAATCCGCTTGATACGAATATTTAGGCCATCTGATTCATGAAATTTTAATGCTTTTTGTTTTTTTGTCAGGTTTAATAATAGTTCACGAGTTTAATATAAATCTACCTAATCACACATACGTGCGTGTCCGATTTATAATGCTTTTAGAATGAAATGATATTAAACTAAAAATACTATAATTATTATTATGAAACCATCATTTAAAAAACTGTATTAGAAAATAAATTTAAAAACATAATTAAAAATAAGAATACTCCTAAAAAACATAATAAAAAAACTAATTTCTTGTGGGGATCATAGCCAATGAGCTCAAAGTCATCCGCAACAAAATAATCAATATGTTTCTTCTCCGAATTTATCTTCAAAACCTGTAAAATTCAAAGATAAGAATATAGTTCATAATACTCAAACAAGACTAAGAATCAGTGATCATGTTTATTCACGTGTCCCGTATATATACTCACAGGAAAAGGTTTTGGTGGGTTCTCATGTTGTAGAGGCTTGACATGGTTTCTGTAAACATGAGCATCTCCAATCACATGAATAAAATCACCAGGAACAAGATCTGCATAATGTCAACAAAATATCAATAGATGATGACTGACGTTCGAAATCATAAATTTGCTCTTTTGTAGTGAAAATTTAAACGTTACCACAGACCTGAGCAAACATGTGGTATGGAGGAAGTGCCATCAACTTCAGATCAGGAGGATTCCAAGCTGACATTATGATTCGTCGATCATCAGAATTATTCTTGATCTTGTTAATTAAATCTAAGAGCTGATTAAATCCTTGGCCAGTATAATCAGCATGACAGCATGCATATCTGTGTACATGTAGAAAGAGATTCACGAAATGGCTAAAACATAGAAATATGTTTTGCCAAAACTCAGAAAAGACAGGAGATAACAATAGACTAGCTACTGACTTAGCACCAAAATGTCTCCATTGAAATCCATAAACGGGTCCAAGGTCACCTTCCTCTCTCTCAGTCAGTCCAATACTGATATCAAAAGTGTTCAATATATCAATGTGATGGCTCATATACATATAGCTCATATGTATTGATCAAGGTTGTGTTCAAGCTCGGCCGTACCGTACGGACGTCCATACACTCTTGCAATAAGGCCGAGCCTTTTGGTGACACAAAGAAGGGAGAAGAAAGTTAAGTCCATCAAGCCCATCATGTGATCGAGAAGCTTCTATTCTAACCGTTAGGAAGAAGAAGAGAAACTTAGTCACATGTTTGTGTTATCTCGGAGATGTCACTATCAGCTTGGGAATGCTTTCGTCTCTCTCTTAATGTCCCTTTCGTTTGTTTCTATTTCGAGATAGAGGTTGCCCTAGTTGGTTTACCTATTTAAGTTGTATTCACATGTTGTAGAAGGGATATTCTAGTGGAATCTTATCTTCTTCTCATTCTCTTTGTTCTACCGAAACTCTCTTTCTCTCTCGATTCTACTCTATTCTCTCATTTACTTCCGCTAATTCTAACAATATGCATATGCTCCAAATGTGTTCTAGGCATGAAGATAATGATAAAAGATTTTTTCTCTTACCTTTGCATTCGTTGATCCGCTTATGAACCAGCACTGGGCAATTAAACGATTTGTTCTCTTACCTTTATCTCTGCTTTCTCTTTGTGCAATCGCTTACTTGAATATGTTTTGGAAATATGTAGTGAAATTCAAGAAGGGTAGAATGGTTCTTTATATCAAAGAAGAACAAGATGGGTAAAGGTGGGAAAAAGCAGAAACGTTGCGACAAAGGCGGATATTGGCACGCAACAGTTGCTTCCGAGGAGATTGACGATGGACAAGGTTCCAAAACCGCACTATCATACTACGTGGGGAAACAACCTAATGGCGTAAAAACTAGTTGGTTGATGCATGAATACTAGGTTGATCAGTGTCCGCCTTCTGCTTCTGCTGATGATGACGTAAAGTTATGTATGTGTTTCTTGGTTCCCAAGTTATTAAGTTTTTCTTTTTGGATTTTATTGTGAGTTTTATTTTGGTTGGTGCATATGCGTGTAGGACTATTCTTTGTGCAAGATCTATCGGAGTACACAAGCAATAAAGGAGAAAAATAAAGCAGAGGAAGAAGAGAATGAGCAGCAGCAGCCTCCTACTGTCAAGTATCATCAACAGCAGCCGCTAAATTCTTACCAACCGCAGCCGCAGCCTCATCATGATATTGCGTATCAACAACAACTTCTGTTTCAGCCAGCCCCGCTGGATTCCTATCAACCGCAGTCTAGTGATTTGGCGTATCAACAGCAGCAGCAGTTTTGGCCAGGCCCGCTAGATTCTTACCGACCGCATCGATGGCAGTTTAGTGCAGCCCGGCCAGATTCACACCAACTGCAGCCTTATTATGATTCTACGTATCAGTTGTAAGAAAATAATTATTTTCTTTACCCATGTATGTGGTCTTATAGTTAGTAGGTTATTTTATTAGGTTTGTTATATTTTGTTTTTAATCATTTGGGAACCAAAAGAACAGGTGTTAAGCTACATGTCATGCTTATACTTAAAAGGACAAGTGCTAAGCTACATGTCATGCTAAAGCTTATAAGAGAACAAGTGTGAAGTTGCATTTTGTGTTTGAAGCAATGCTAGACACTTGTTCTCACACTTGTCACCACTATCTTCATCTCTACTATGATTAAATTAGAAGACAAAACCCTTATGAGGAGTAAGGTCCTCTTCCCTCCTATAAATAGATGGTTTGCTCCATCACAAATCATCACAAGAACAAAACAACACATAAAGAAAAGAGTTTATAGGAAAAGGGAGAGAAACCTTATCTTCCACCTAAAGATCATCTAAAAGTTTCTTTTCAAGTCTTCAAGCCATTGAAGAAGAAGAAACCATTCAAGGAAGCATCATTTCTACAATGAGTGGAGGTATTACCTTAACCCTCTTTATGATTCTATTATGTGATTAATGTAGATGTTTAAGATCTTGGGGTTCATGTTAAAATATGTTTAACATGTGGTATCAGAGCTTATGGTTATGAGCATCTAATTAATCCATTAAGAATAATCAGATTTATGGTATAAAGAACTGAAATGTAAAGCTTTGAGTTATGATGTTTGTACACTTGAATTTTTGTTTGATTTAAGTTTCAAGTTACAATCTGTGTTTAAATTAATATATATATATATATATAAGTGATAAAAGATTGGTTTATCTAAATGTGCATAATTAAGAAATTGATATAACCATAATGGTTTTATCTTATAATGATTTGCATATAGAAAACCAAAATATTTAAATTTTGATATGTTTATGTATTAATTAGCTACCCACAGGTAGACTACTGACATAAAACATGATCTATAATTTATTAGAATGTTTGTATATGAGTTAATTAAGTATATCCACAAATAGCTTAATTAATCTGATACATCATTCAAGAAGAATTTTCTGAAAGCTATGACATTAGGATATATTATAATGACTATCCACAGGAGCATTATAATTTGAAGTCATATGCATTCAATAATTTTTGTTAATGTGTAGTTTAAATTTTGAACCTCAATTAAAGCTTGTTATATCTCTAAATCGCAGCATCATTTCCTGCTAATTTGCCATCTATGGTCTCTAATGTTCCGATCTTCACTGGAACCAACTTCTCAGAATGGAAAGAGAAAATTGAGTTTACATTAGGAGTACTAGATATGGATTTGGCACTTCGTGAAGAAGAGCCAGATCCCTTAACTATAAATAGTACTGAGGAAGAAAAGGCCCTCCATAAAGCTTGGGAGAAAGCGAACAGATTAAGCATGATGTTTTTAAAAATGACTATAGCTAGCAATATCAAAACTTCCCTTCTAGATGTAGATAAAGCTATAGATTATCTAGCAGCTATAAAGAACGGTTTAAGACTGCAGACAAATCCCTTGCAGGGAAACTTATGGCAGATCTTACAACCATTAAGTATGATGGGACAAGGTCTATGCATGAACATTGTATTGAAATGACCAACCTTGCGGCTAAACTAAAGAATTTAGGAATGAGTTTGGACGATTCATTTCTTGTCCAATTTATCCTCAATTCACTACCTCCTCAGTATGGACCCTTTCAGATCAATTATAATGCAATTGATGAAAGGTGGACATCTAATGAATTGGCTAATAAACTCGTCCAAGAGGAGGCTAGACTTGGTCGTGAAGGAATTAAAGTTTTCCATCATGTTCAAGGAGCTGGACCTAAAGTTGGGTTTAGGCATAAAAAGAGCCATCAAAGAGAACAACCCACAATGAACGATTTTGTTCAAGTTAATCCGAAGAAAAAGGCAAAGAAAGATTACAGGTGCAACTTTTGTAAAAAGGTTGGACACTTTCAGAAAGATTGCCCTAAACAAAGAGAATGGTTCGAAAAGAAAGGTAATCCTATGGGTTCTGTAAGCTTTTTCGAATCTAATCTTACTTATGTTTCTTCCAAAACTTGGTGGATTGATAGCGGTGCTAATGTACATGTAACAAATTCCGTACAAGGATTCCTTAAGATCCAGACCATAAATTCAAGTGAAACCTACTTACTGATGGGAAATCGAGATAAGGCACCAGTTGAAGCTGTTGGCACCTATCGTCTCATTTTAGATGGTGGATTTTGTCTAGATTTATATCAGACTCTTTATTTACCATCTATTTCCCGTAATTTAGTTTCTGTAAGCAAACTTGATTTGGCTGGTTTTAAATCTACTCAAAGAGATGGTTGTTTTAATATGTTTTTGAACTCTAAACGAAATTGTTCTGGAATATTAGTTGATGGTCTTTATATGTTAAAACTGGCTGATCAACCTTATGAGACACAAGAAGTATAGATTGCATGTACTTAAAAATAAAACATGTACTGATGACTCATATTTCTTGTGGCATAAAAGATTATGACATATTTCTTATGAAAGAATTAAAAGATTGGTAAAAGATGGAGTCATTCCGAATCTTGATTTTACCAATAAGAAAATGTGTATAGATTGCATTAAAGGTAAGCAAACTAAACACACTAAGAAATGAGCCACAAGAAGTACACAACTTCTTGAAATCATACATAAAGATATTTGTGGACCATTTGACGTTCCAACTTTTGGAGGTGAAAAGTACTTCATCACTTTTATTGATGATTATTCACGTTATTGTTATCTCTATTCATTGCATGAAAAATCTCAATTTGTGGATGCTGTACAAGCATTCATTAATGAAGTTGAGAGGCAATTAGATAGAAAGGTGAAAATCATAAGGTCAGATAGAGGTGGTGAAATGTATGGCAGATATAATGAAACAGGAAAACATCTTGGACCATTTGCCATACTCCTCCAGAAATTAGGAATTGTTACGCAGTACACAATGCCTGGTTCTCCATGGCAGAATGGTGTAGCTGAAAAGCGTAATCGTACTTATATGGAAATGGTTAGATCTATGATGAGTCATGCTAACCTACCTATATCCTTGTGGATGGACGCATTACGTACTGTGGTCTATATTTTGAATACGGTACCTATTAAAGCAGTTTCAAAGACCCCTTTTGAACTGTGGAAAGGCTGGAAACCTAGTCTGTCACACCTCCAAGTTTGGGGGTTTCAAGCTGAAGTAAGAATATACAATCCACATGAAAAGAAATTAGACTTCAGAACGATCAGTGGTTTCTTTATAGGTTATCCTGAGAAATCTAAAGGATATAGATTTTACTGTCCATCCCATAGTACGAGAATAGTAGAAACCAATAATGCCATATTTTTTGAGAATGGTGAGATTAGTTGGAGTGATAAAGTTCGTGATATAACCATTCATGAAACTAGGGTTGGTATTCCTTTACCCTTAATTCTGAATGTTGGGGTGCCTAGCATTGTTGAACCGTTAAACAATGAAGAAACCCCATTGAATGATCACACACTCCATGATGAAAATCTTGCCAATAATGATCATGAAGCACAAGAGGAACCATCATTAAGAAGATCAACTCCTACGAGGAGATCTGCTATTTCCGATGACTTGTGATTTATCAAATAGAATCTGGAGAAGAATGATATGCTCAAATTGTAATACCCTAATGGTACTAACAGCCTTGCAGTTGTAATACTCTAGGGGTCAAAACCACAGAGACTCTAGTTCACACAATAGATTTATTACTCTTTTAATTATGCTAAATCGAAATATTAAATTAAAGACAATGCAAAACAGAATTTAAAAGTGTTGTAAATTCAAAGGATCAAAGAGCTAGGCCTAGGGAAATTCTCAGGAATTTATGGAATATTAAATCAATCAAATAATTAGGATTCAAGCAATTAAAAATCAGATCTAGAACTCTAAACACACTTGTAAAATAAATAAGTTCTCACTGCAAATATTATCTAAATTTAAAACCAGAAAATCCAAATCTCTTTGCAAAATTCAAGGTTAAAAATCAGCATTAGAAACAAGTTTTAGATAAGTTCACAAAATTATTAAATCAAATCTTTTTGCAAGAAATAATTTTGTTCATCAAAAGGTTTATCATGAAAATCAATTATATTCTCATATCAATTTATTTTCCTAAAGTTTTAATTCTAGGTGATCAATCAAGAATCAATATGAAGAACAACCTAAGATGAAGATCATAGAAGATAATGAATCCTAAAATTAACAGATCTAATAAACCATAAAAACCCTATGAAAAACCCTAAACCTAACAAGCAAACTACTCATACATGTTTAATGAAGAACAAGACATCTTTTCTGAATAATAAGCAATAGATATTAAGAAGTAAGAAGGGAGTTCAAGAATCTTCTCTCTACAGATGAAATCAGATCTATCTCTCCAAAGCTCTCAATATCTCTTCCCTCAAAAGGTTGCAGAATAAAACTTAGGTCTAAACAATGACCATAAAATCCTATAAATACTCTAAAACACGTCTTGGGCCTTAATTGCAAATAAGGAAAACTTGGGCAAATTTTGTAAATCTTCTGAAGCTTGTGGAGACAACTTTCGTTTGGCTTTGTGGCATCTGCATCGATCGATGCAGAGGTTGCATCGGTCGATGCATTCTCTTGAACTCGTCTCCCAGCTTCTTTGACCAGCCTTCATGCTTTGATTATGCTCCAAATCATCCTCTTTTAGCTCCTTTGTGTTCCATCCATGCAAATGAGTACCTAAACTATAAAGACTCAAAAACAACCTAGAAAACAAATCAAAAGACTCAAAAAGCACACTTATACCATGGTTAAAAACCACAGAAACCATGATATATCAAAGAAAACATTAAAGATCTGGTTTCTTATTCACAAGCCATGAAGGATGTTAATTCTGATAAATGGATTGATGCCAGTAGAGATGAAATAGACTCGATGGTTAAGAATGAAGTTTGGGACATCGTTCCATTGCCTGATGGACACAAAGCAGTCAGGTGTAAGTGGATCTTTAAGACCAAAATCGACTGTAATGGCAATGTAGAACGATATAAAGCCAGACTGGTAGCCAAAGGGTTTAGTCAAAAAGAAGGCATCAATTATAGTGAGACTTTTTCACCTGTGTTTAGAAAAGACTCTCTCAGAATTATCATGGCGTTAGTAGCTCAATATGATCTCGAGTTACATCAAATGGATGTGAAAACTGCCTTTCTTAATGGAGACTTGCAAGAAGAAGTCTATATGCGCCAACCTGAAGGCTTCATAATTGAAGGTCAGAAAGATATGGTTTGCAAATTGAAGAAATCTATATATGGATGAAACAAGCTTCGAGGCAATGGTATCTAAAGTTTGATGAAACCATCACGAAATTCGGTTTCAAAGAAAACGTTGTGGATCCATGTATATACCTCAAGATCAGTGGGAGTAAGTTCATATTTTTGGTTTTGTATGTTGATGACATCTTATTAGCCAGTAATGATCTTGGTCTAGTACATGAGACTAAGAGTTATCTCTCTAAGAACTTTGATATGAAAGATATGGGTGAGGCATCCTATGTGATAGGAATTGAAATATTCCGTGATAGATCACTAGGAATTTTAGGATTGTCTCAGAAAGCATATATTGGTAAAGTTCTTGAGAGATTTGGCATGATGATGTGTTCTTCTAATAATGTTCCTATGCAAAAGGGTGACAATGTCCGCAGAACGAAATGGAACATAATGAAATGCAAAAGTACCCTTATGCATCTCTTGTGGGAGGTTTGATGTACGAACAAGTCTGCACTCAACCTGATATTAGTCATGCAGTCGGAATGTTGGGTAGTTTTCAGAGTAACCCTAGACTTGCTCATTGGAAAGCTGCGAAGAAAGTTTTGAGATACCTAAAGGGAACAAGAAACTACATGTTGACATATCAAAAATCAACACATCCACGGATGGTTGAATTTTCAGACTCAGATTTTTGTGGATGTGAAGATTCTAGGCACTGTACTCTCGGCTATGTGTATCTCCATGGTGGAGGTGCCATTTCATGGAAAAGCCAGAAGTCAGAATTGATTTATACATCGACCATGGAGGCTGAGTATGTAGCATGTTATGAGGCTTCTATTAAAGGAACATGGTTGCGGAATTTCGTGTCAGAGTTTGGGGTTTTGAATTTTGTTGACAAACCTCTAACTCTTCACTGTGACAATCAAGCCGCAATCTTCTTCTCTAAGCATGATAGGATATCTAAAGGAGCCAAGCATATGGAACTCAAATATCTATCATTAAAGCAAGATGTTAAAAGAGAAAAGTTTGTCATTGAACACATAGGCACTGAGCTAATGGTTGCAGACATATTTACGAAAGCATTACCTCCAAAGACATTTATGAAGCATACAGAAAGTATGGGTATGGAGGATAGCACTTAATTATGTTGTCTGATAATGTTTTAGTCTATGTTTGACATTTATAAGAGCTCTCTTATGACTTTTACATCTTCTATTTTGTTTCTAACGTGCGCACACATTATTTTTTGTTGGAATTATTGATAACAGAATACGTCTTAAAAGACATCAAAGAGACCATTAAAGATAACTCCTACTTATGGAATAATGTTTATGGTCTAGCTATGAAAAGTAGTCAATGTAGTAGTACATGGAAGGAATCATGTTGCAAAATGATATGTGATCGCCATGAGTCTCATTGGTTACAAGATTAGCTAAGACACTTATGAAAGACCAAATGAAAAATATAACATATTATGCCGGCCTTATGATTCCCGAATAAAACCATTATACTAACGACCAAGTGGGAGAATGTAAGAAAATAATTACTTTCTTTACCCATGTATGTAGTCTTATAGTTAGTAGGTTATTTAATTGGGTTTGTGATATTTTGTTTTTAATCATTTGGGAACCAAAAGGACAGGTGTTATGCTACATGTCATGCTTATACTTATAAGGACAATTACTAAGCTACATGTCATGCTAAAGCTTATAAGAGAACAAGTGTGAAGTTGCATTTTGTGTTTGAAACAATGCTAGACACTTGTTCTCACACTTGTCACTACTGTCTTCATCTCTACTATGATGGATGGTTGAGATTAAATTAGAAGACAAAACCCTTATGAGGAGTAAGGTCCTCTTCCCTCCTATAAATAGATGGTTTGCTCCATCACAAATCATCACAAGAACAAAACAACACATAAAGAAAAGAGTTTATAGGAAAGGGGAGAGAAACCTTATCTTCCACCTAAAGATCATCTAAGAGTTTCTTTTCAAGTCTTCAAGCCATTGAAGAAGAAGAAACCATTCAAGGAAGCATCATTTCTACAATGAGTGGAGGTATTACTTTAACCTGTTGGGTAAGCTTCTAGAAGATTCAGCCTAAGTTTTCCTTAACCAAGTTGAGTTAAGAGAAAAGGAAAAGTTCTATTTAGGATTAGGAAAAGAGTAGTTTTCCATTATCAAAATAGGAATAGGAGCTAAGTCGAGTTCCCTATAAATACGTTTGATGGGTTGTATCAAACGATATCGAAACACAAAGAGAGTTTGTGAGTTGTTTAGTTTTGAGAGATTTTCTAAACATTCAATAAAGAGAGTTATTCTTTATACAAGCTTAGTGTGTTTAAGAAACTTTATTTGGTATCAAAGCGTTAGGTTATTGGAGAACCTGAAACCTGTGACCTGTGAAAAACAGAGACGAAGATCTTGCAAACGTACAGTCGTCATCCCCGAGCTATGGCAGACGAAAGCTCAGCACGTCCAAAGGAGTTTACTCCACCATCGATTCAATGTCCCATGCTAACTCCCTCTAACTACACGGTGTGGTCAATGAGAATGAAGATCTTGTTGAAGATCTACCATGTATGGGATACAATCGAACCAGGATCAGCGGATCCTGATCTAAACAATATCGCGATAGGATTATTGTTTCAAGCTATCCCGGAGGCTCTTATCTTGCAAGTCGGTGAACAAGACTCTCCTAAAGGGATATGGGATACCATTCAATCTCGTCATCATGGTGCAGATCGAGTCAAGGAAGCAAGGCTTCAGACTCTTATGTCTGAATTTGAGAGAATCAAGATGAAGGATTCAGACACAATAGATAGTTTTTCAAGCAAGCTATCGGAGATTGCATCAAAAGCGGCTTCTCTTGGACAGACAATTGATGAAGCAAAACTTGTGAAGAAGTTTCTCAATAGTCTACCAAGGAACAAATTCATTCAGATCATAGCATCTCTTGAACAAGTTTTGGATTTACAGAAAACAAGCTTCGCAGAGATCATAGGGAGACTCAAGACCTATGAAGAACGGATTCTTAATGAGGAGGATCACGAAGATACTCAGGGTAAGCTGTTATTTGCAAATTCGCAAAACACTTGGGGTTCTAGAGGCAGAGGACGAGGCAGAGGTGGCAGAGGAAACAGAGGACGAGGAAGAGGCAGAGGCAGAGGCTACTCACAAGAACAAAAAACAAATCAAGGAGACCAGAACGAATCAAAGGAAAAGAAGGATCGGTCGAAGGTGGTTTGTTATCGGTGTGATAAGCTAGGACACTATGCTTCTACATGTCCTGATTGACAACAACAACAAGGAGAAGCAAATAAAATCGAGACAGAGAATGCGGATGCAGCTCTTTATTTGCATGAGGTTGTGTTTTTGAATGAAGAAAAGGTGATTCCGAAAAACTATGAGGCTAGCAACCAAGTAGATGACTTGTGGTATCTTGACAATGGGGCAAGTAACCACATGACTAGCCATAGAGAATATTTTTCGGAGCTCAATGAGAACATCAAGGGAAAAGTGAAGTTCGGTGATGGTTCTTGTGTTGAAATTGCAGGAAAAGGAGCGATTCTTTTTCAAAGTAAGACAAGTGAACAGATTCTGGTTTCAGACATCTACTACATTCCCTCTCTTAGAAGCAACATTCTGAGTCTAGGACAGGCTACAGAGGTTGGTTGTGATGTCAGGATGAGACAAGACTACCTTACAGTCCATGATCCTATGGGAAGATTGTTGGTGAAAGTTACAAGATCACCAAATAGGCTCTACAAGATTAAGCTGCAGATAGGGAGACCAATATGTCTACATTCGAGTATTGCAGATGAAGCTTGGAAGTGGCATGCTCGGTTGGGACATATTAGTTTTAAAACAATGAAGACAATGTCCCAGCAACAGTTAGTACAAGGATTGCCGGAGATAAGAGAAGAGAAAAGATTGTGTGAGTCTTGCTTAGTTGGAAAACAAACTCATCGATCTTTCCCCAAAGCCTCATTGTTTCGAGCTTCAAAGCCATTGGAGCTTCTACATGCTGACTTATGTGGTCCCATCACACCTTCAACCTTGGCTAATAACAAATATGTGTTTGTCATCATAGATGATTTTTCAAGATATATGTGGACTATCTTGTTAAAAGAGAAAGGTGAAGCCTTTGAGAGGTTCAAGGTGTTTAAGAGCTTGGTAGAGAAGGAGATTGGGAGTTCTATCTTAATTCTAAGAACTGATAGAGGAGGAGAGTTCACTTCAAGAGAATTCAATGAGTTTTGTGATACAAGTGGTATCAAGAGACAACTCACAGCCCCTTACACACCACAACAAAATGGTGTTGTGGAAAGAAGAAATAGAACTCTAATGGAGATGACAAGAAGCACTCTTAAGGCAATGAAGGTACCAAATTATCTTTGGGGAGAAGCAGTTCGTCATGCTACTCATCTGATCAACCGGATACCAACGAGAGTGCTTGAGGGTATGACTCCATATGAGTGTTTACGAGGAGTGAAGCCAAACATTGAACATTTAAAAGTATTTGGCTGTTTGGCATATTCGAAAATTCAGGCTACAAACCAAAAGAAGCTCGACGACAGATCAAAACCGTTAATACACCTTGGAATTGAGCCAGGATCCAAGGCATATCGGCTTTATGATCCAACAACACGGAAGGTTGTTGTCAGCCGCGATGTTGTGTTTGATGAAAGTACGGGCTGGAGCTGGAACAAGACAGAACAAGGATCAATGAGGGATCCCGGTATGTTTCAACTACGATGGGGTGAAACTATTGATGTTGGAGAAGGACCTGCAGTTATTGGTAATGTCGAACAGGAACAAGAACAGAACCAAGAACAGAGTGAAACCGAAATTGATACATTGAGTGATTCTGAGCAAGAAGAAGTCGAGAATGACTTGGGCGAGGAGAACAATGTACAAGTCCAGGAAGATGAGATCGGCTATCCGCAGCTTCGACGATCGGGTCGTCAAGTAAATCGACCAAGCTACCTTAATGATTATCTTCTTCTTGCTAATACAGAGTGTGAGAAGCTCCTTCTCTCACTCAATGACGAACCTGTTAACTATCAAGAGGCGAAGGAGTTAACAGTGTGGACAAACGCTTGTGTGGAAGAAATAAAATCAATTAACAAGAACAAGACCTGGTTCTTAGTTGAAAAACCACAAGGTGTCAAGATCATTGGTCTTAAATGGATTTTTAAGATTAAAAGGAACGCAGATGGCTCCATCAACAAATACAAGGCGAGGTTAGTTGCAAAAGGTTTTGTGCAACAATCAGGGATCGACTTTGACGAAGTATTTGCACCGGTAGCTCGAGTCGAGACAATAAGACTACTTGTGGGGATTGCTGCTTCTCGCGAATGGGAAATCCACCACCTCGATGTCAAGACGGCGTTTTTGCACGAAGAGCTGAACGAAGACGTCTATGTGTCTCAACCAGAAGGCTTTGAAAAGAAGGGAGAAGAACATAAGGTTTTTAAACTTTCCAAAGCCTTATATGGGTTAAGACAAGCTCCACGAGCGTGGAACACAAAGCTTGATCAAATCTTGAGAGGTTTGAACTTCAAAAGGTGCTATAAGGAGAGTGCAGTGTATCGGAAGGCAGACAGGGAGAAGTTTCTTCTTGTAGCTGTATACGTTGACGATCTTTTTGTCACTGGGAACTCACTGGGAGTGATTCAAGAGTTCAAAGCTAGTATGGAGTCCAAGTTCGAGATGTCAGAATTTGGACTACTCACCTACTACCTTGGCATTGAAGTGCATCAAGGAAAAGATGGCATCAAGTTGAAGCAAGAAGCATATGCACGAAGGATTCTCAAAGAAGCAGGTTTAGATCAATGTAATCTGACCCATATTCCGATGGAGTTTGGGTTGAAATTGTCTAGAAACAAAGGAGAACTGGTAGAAGATGCTACTATGTATCGACAGAGGATCGGTTGCTT
Organism: Camelina sativa; assembly: GCF_030686135.1. Classification (NCBI taxonomy): domain Eukaryota; kingdom Viridiplantae; phylum Streptophyta; class Magnoliopsida; order Brassicales; family Brassicaceae; genus Camelina; species Camelina sativa. Next base: position 20,124,234 of record NC_141884.1, on the reverse strand, counting down.
AAGGTATCTCCTACACACAAGACCAGATCTCACTTTCTCAGTTGGAGTAGTGAGTAGATACATGCAAAATCCAAGAGAGTCACATATGGCAGCATTGAAGCAAATTTTGAGATACTTGCAAGGAACACTATCGTACGGTCTAGTATTCAAGCATGGAGGATCACAAACGATAGTTGGCTACAGTGACAGCAGCCATAACACAGATCCTGATGATGGGAAGAGCACTGCAGGCCATATGTTCTATCTTGGAGAAACACCAATTACATGGTGTTCACAGAAACTGAGAACAGTCGCTCTGTCTAGCTGCGAAGCCGAGTTCATGGCCGCAACAGAAGCAGCGAAGCAAGCTATATGGTTACAAGACTTGATGAGTGAGCTTATGGGACAGAATTGTGAGAAGACAACCATATACATTGACAACAAGTCAGCCATAGAGCTCTCTAAGAATCCCGTTTTCCACGGAAGAAGTAAACACATCAGCAAGCGTTATCACTTCATCCGAGAGTGTGTTGAAAATGAGCAAATTGAAGTGGAGTTTGTACCAGGAGAAGATCAGTGTGCAGACATACTAACAAAGGCCCTAGCAAGGATTCAGTTCAAGACGATGAGGAGCTTGATCGACGTTCAAGACCTCTCAAAGAAGAACTCGAAGCTTAAGGGGGTGATTGTTGGGTAAGCTTCTAGAAGATTCAGCCTAAGTTTTCCTTAACCAAGTTGAGTTAAGAGAAAAGGAAAAGTTTTATTTAGGATTAGGAAAAGAGTAGTTTTCCATTATCAAAATAGGAATAGGAGCTAAGTAGAGTTCCCTATAAATACGTTTGATGGGTTGTATCAAACGATATCGAAACACAAAGAGAGTTTGTGAGTTGTTTAGTTTTGAGAGATTTTCTAAACATTCAATAAAGAGAGTTATTCTTTATACAAGCTTAGTGTGTTTAAGAAACTTTATAACCCTCTTTATGATTCTATTATGTGATTAATGTAGATGTTTAAGATCTTGGGGTTATGTGATTAATGTAGATGTTTAAGAGCAAAGTGCACCGATTCTCCCTCCTCCTCCTCAAGGTCACCAACTGCATCCTTATTTTGATTTTGCGTATCTGCAACAACAGTTTCTCATGAAGAGGACGACGCTAGAGGAAGAAAATGTTGGCGTTACTCAACATCAAGAAGAAGAGCTGAGTCTGCCTCCTCCTCCTCCTCCGCAAGGTTCAAGATCCAAGATGGCCATGACTCGCTTGAGAAACGACATCAGCACCGAGGAAGACTTGTTTGATATGTCTGACGAGGACAGGTTCTTTGACGTTGATGCATTATTCAGTAATGAAGAAGAAGAAGAAGATGGTGTCGATACTCAGCAGCAACAACAAGAGCAAAGTACACCGATTCCTCCTCCTACTCCTACTCCTCAAGGTCATGACGATTCAACATCCGCAGCCTCAGCAACAACAGTACTGTGAACTTCCAACACAAGATCAGAAGCCGCTACCGCAGCAGTTGCCTTTTCTTTGTAACTTGGATGGCTTTTCTGAGTTCATAAGCTTTGAGCAGAAACAAGTGATCGCAGACGATTTTGAAGGTTTCTGGACTGAATTCATTAAGTCATCATATACACTGCTGGATGGAGATGAAGAATCCAACAATATTGGTTTGTTTTTGAATGCTTCATCACAGAAGGAATGATGGAACATTACACTAACTGGTCTCATCCTGTATTCCTGTTCATACTTTTTCTTCCTTTTGGTTTCACTCAATGTAGCTTTTATGCCTTTTATGGCTTATCACAGATATATAAGATTTCCTTGTGTTTCAGTTGCTAATTGCTCTGTTTCTTTTATCGGCAATGTTCTCCAAAACCAGAGAGATAATTCTTGTCGTCTTTGTTGCTTTTAATGCCTTGATATAAGTATTCTATACACAATTTATTCAACATTCTCTTATTGTCTCAGACATCAAAACATACACTTATCACATATAAAGATGTAGATAAAACAGTACTGGTGTCTTCTTCTTCTCATAAGCATTTGCTTTCCTCTGAATCAAGATTTCGATTAGAAAATATATGTGTGTAGGTTTTGCTATGGACAGAAATTACAGACCCGTAGTTACCAGGTTCTTAAACTTAGCCTAGTTTTACAAATATCGTTTACAAAAAAAATCATCAAACAAACAAAGTTCAGGTCTTTTTTTCAGGTATATATAAGATTTTTGTTACAAGTATAAAATTGTAAACTACATTGTATGCTAGCTCGCTCAAATCATGTGAGAGAGGCCACCACTGGGAGTTTATTCAGATAGCCTCAAGTGATACGTCTGTGCCAATGGCAACCTAGCTACTTCGGTTTGTAAGGCTACATAAATCATGAAAAACAGAGAAAAAAACAGAGAATAGCTATTCCGTTATTCGTCAGTCATGGTTTTGTTTCTTCTTCGGCACGTCTGGCCAAAGCCAAAGGTCTTCTTTCTATCTAATTGCAATCACCGGCTCCATATACACTTTGTATAACATTTTACACATTGTATCGAATATTTTCACCAGTACTCGTTGCAAGAACAAACAGCACCTGCTGTAAATGTAGTGTATTCGATATATTCACAAGAGTGATTACATGATCGTTTATATACAGAGAGCAGAGGAAGGTTCTAGGCTAAGCTACTTATGGAAGAATATACATAGAAGGAAGGTAGATATTAGACATTGAAGAGATGATACTCGTATCATAATCGTATCCTTAACATCCCCCCTCAAGATGGAGGGGCTTTAGTTACTCCAATCTTGTTTCTTAGGTGAAGAAACCGTTGACGTCCTAACGGTTTGGTGAGGGCATCAGCAAGTTGGTCTGTGGTATGAACATGAGCAACTCGAAGAAGACCATTCTGGACTTGACCTCTGATGAAATGATAATCGATGGCAATGTGTTTCATTCGAGAATGAAACACCGGATTGGCACACAAAAATGTGGCACCGACATTGTCACAATAGATCACCGGAGGTGCTGTTTGTCGTATCCCAAGCTCAGAGAGGAGATTGCATATCCATCGGATCTCAGAGGCGGTGTTTGCTACTGATCGATACTCAGCCTCTGTTGAAGAGCGGGCAACACCACTCTGTTTCTTTGCAGACCAAGAGATAGGATTGCTACCTAAGTAAACAATGTATGCATTGGTAGAGACATAATCGTGTGAATCGCCTGCCCAATCCGCATCGGAGAATGCATGAAGAGTTAACGGCGTCCATGAAGAAAGGAAGAGACCATGTGTCAGAGTGCCGGCCAAATAGCGGAGAATTCGCTTGGCAGCTAGCCAGTGTGCATCGGTAGGACGGTGCATGAACTGAGAGAGACGGTTAACCGCATATGCAATGTCAAGCCGGGTAAATGCGAGGTACTGAAGACTGCCAACAAGTTTTCTGTAAGTCGATGGATCGGAGAGAGTGTTACCAGTGGTGAGAGTGAGCTTTGGTGAAGAAGCCATTGGTGTGAGGACAGCATTAGCTTCGGTCATATTGTATTGGTGAAGGAGATCAACTATATACTTCCTCTGAGAGAGATGAAGTCCTTGTGGGGTGCGGTGTGCTTCGATGCCCAGAAAATAGTTGAGATCTTCAGGATCCTTAACAGAGAAACGTTCAGCAAGCAAGTTAAGGATCTGTTGAATATTGGCTGCATTGCTCTCGGTGATTAGTATATCGTCTACATAAACAAGGAGGTAAAGAAAGTCCTTCCCATTTTGTAGTACGAACAGAGAGGTATCTGCGAGGGAGTTCACAAAACCAAGTCCCACCAAGTAGTTCCTGAGCTCCGTGTACCATGTCCTGGGTGCCTGTTTTAGTCCGTAGATCGCTTTGTAAAGACGACAGACATAGTCGGGATGGTCTGAGTTAATGAAACCCGGTGGCTGCTCCATATATACCTCTTCATCCAGTGTGCCTTGCAGAAATGCGTTATTGACGTCAAGCTGTTTTATAGGCCAAGCTTTGGAGACAGCAACATCGAGGACGAGACGTATCGTGGTAGACTTGATCACCAGGCTGAAGGTCTCGGTGTAATCTCGTCCATGTTGCTGAGTGAATCCTTTGGCGACGAGCCTTGCTTTGCACCTGCCAAGAGAACCACTAGGAAGAAATTTATTTTTAAATAACCATTTGCAACCAACGACGTTACGGTTCGGTGGACGTGGAACCAAGTCAAGCGTGCGATTGCGTGCAAACGCATCAATTTCAGTGGACATGGCACCACGCCAGTTGGGGTCTTTCAAAGCCTGGTTCACTGTTGTTGGTTCAGGTGGGATGTAGTTGGATAGGGATGCGGTGAGGTTGAACTTAGGTTTTGATTTAGATATGTTGTTTTTCCGGCGAGTAGTCATCGGATGGTGATTGTCAGCGACTAGAGGTTGTGGAGCTGGTTGTATTTGAGGTTGAGGTTGCGGGGCTAGTAAGGGTGGATTCGGGTTTGTTGGTTGTGTGTTTGGGTTTGGTAAAGGTGGATTTGGGTTTGGTAAAAGGGGATTTGGATGGGCCTGGTCTGATGGGCCTGTGGGTTTGGATCGACGAGTGTACTGTTGTAGAAGAGGGGGTTGACGTGTTTGAGTGGCCGGAGTGTTGCGAGGATGATGATGAGATTCAGTAACATCGGTTGTAACCCTATCGGCGTCTTGAGTGTTGTCTGTTTCCACGACCACTGGGTTGTGAGGATCGGAGGTCGGAGGTTCCGGCAGTGGCGACGTTACGAGTGGTGACGGTGGCGGAGGTAGAGATGGTGACTGATTAACGATAGAGGTTGGAGTTGGTATGAGGATTGCAGGCAGATGAAGAGAAGGTGAGGGAGACGGTGGTGTGTTTGCGGGTTGAGACTGAGTGGAATTGAGGAAGGGGAAGCTTCTCTCATCAAATTTGACATGACGCGATACGTAGATCCGGCCAGAACTTTGTTGTAGGCATAAGTACGCACTCTGGGAGAGAGAATAACCCAAAAAGATGCAGGGAGTGGAGCGATTTTCGAGCTTGTGGTTGGTGTATGGACGCAGCCAAGGGAAGCATAAGCAGCCAAAGACTCGGAGTTTAGTGTAGTTCGGTTCGGTACCAAACAGCTTTTGATGGGGATTCTCCATGTTTAGCACCGGCGTAGGGAGACGGTTGATGAGATAGACAGCGGCGGCGAAAGCATAAGTCCAGTATTTGTGTGGCATTCCGGCATGTGTTAGGAGAGACAGTCCGGTCTCGACAATGTGTCGATGCTTCCGTTCAGAGATCCCATTGTGTTCGGGAGTGTGTGGTGGTGACGTGAGATGAGAGATCCCAGCGGTAGACAGAAAGGAGCGGAGAGCAATGAATTCTCCACCATTGTCAGAGTATAGAGCTCCGATCTGGGTCTTGAAGCGATTCTCGACGAGTGACTTGAACGTGATGAATGTGTCACGAACTTGAGATTTGGTCTTGAGAGGATAAATCCAAGTGTATCGTGTGTAATGGTCAACAAATATGAGGTAATACTTGAAGTTATCAACAGATATGATTGGGGATGTCCATACATCGGAGAAAATGATTTCAAGTGGTTGAGTGGAGGTGAGAGTAGTTTGTGAAAATGGAAGTTTATGGCTTTTATTGATAGCACAATCAGTACACAACATGATCTGTGAATCTGATTGGGAATGAGGAAGCAAAAAACGAGAAACAATTGTTTTGAGTATAGAATGGGAAGGGTGTCCTAGGCGAGAGTGCCAGTCTCTTAGAGATGGTTTGGAGGATGAAGAGGCGAAGAAAGATTGGATTGTGGATAGAGAAACCGGCCACTCGTAAAGTTCGCCTTTAGTTCTGCCTTGGAGCAATGGGACCCCCGAGATCAGATCGGTCACCTGAAAGTGAGTAGGGAAAAATGCAACAGAAACGTTGTTAGAGTTACATAGGCGATATACTGAAATAAGGTTTTTGTGTATGTGAGGGACGCATAAAACATTTGTGAGGGATAAAGGTTTAGAGTTAGAGGGTAGGGATAGGGAACCAGTGTGAGATATGGGAAGACCCGAACCATCACCAATGAGGACTGCATCATCTCCTTGATATGGTTGGTGCAACGCCAAATTGCCTAGGTCGTTGGTCATATGATGAGTAGCCCCACTATCAAGGAGCCAAGGGTTGGACTGTGTGTATGACCAACAGAAAGGTTCGCGCGAGGTTGCCACGGAGACGGGAGGAGACCTTGTTGGGAGCCGTAGGAGGACTGCTGAAAATGGGAACACCGTTTGGCACTATGACCAAACACACCGCAGAGTTGGCACTTGCCTTGATAGCCTTTGGTCTGGCGATTTTCTGGACGAGGATGTTGATATTGTTGCTTGTTGTTGTTGTTGTTGTTCCAGGTCTGATGTTGGCGTTGCTTCCCTGAGTTGAACTTCGGACGGTAGGTGGTAACATTCGCAGAGATGGGACCAGTGGAAGAGGAAGACATGGAGAGGGACAAAAGTTTAGCTTCTTTGCTGATGAGTTTTTCATGAACCTCGATAATGGATGGAGGAGTTTCACGACCTTCGACCTGATCAATCACAGATCTGTAGTCTTCTGGTAAGCCACCAAGGATGAGGTCGAGCTGTTCTTCATGAGCAAGAGGCTTGCCAAGAAGAGCGAGTTGGTCAAATCTCGTTGTGAGAGACTGCATATACTCATCAACGGTCTTCTCACCTTTGGAGGCATGTTTGAGTTGCAGGCGGAGCTGTTGGATGTGGCCCCAGCTTGGATTTGCGTAGGTAGAGGTGATATGTTTCCACATCTCAGCAGAGGATTTGGTTTTGGAGACCAAAGATTGTAGAGCAGGGGAGAGAGTGCCAAGAAGCCCACTGTAGATCAACTTGTCTTGGCGTCTCCACATAGCGTATGCAGGATTTGGTGTTGGTGGATTGGTGGAGTTGAGTGTTTGATCTGGCGGAAGGGAAGAGCCATCGATGTAGCCGGCAAGATTGTAGCCGTCAAGGAGGGAGTGGACTTGGAGACTCCATGTGATGTAGTTGGTAGAGGTGAGCTTGGTGATATTCATCATATTGATGTTGAGAAGACCTTGAGTTAAGTCAACAGCTTCAGCAGCGGCCATGGTAGAACAGAAGGAGAAATAGATCTGGGAAGGGAGAAAAGAGGAAGAGAGAAATGGATCTGAACGAGAGAAGGGAATGAGCAGAGACTGCTGAAAGGAAGGAAAATATCTAAGGGTATCGGCTAAGCTCTGATACCATGTAAATGTAGTGTATTCGATATATTCACAAGAGTGATTACAGGATCGTTTATATACAGAGAGCAGAGGAAGGTTCTAGGCTAAGCTACTTATGGAAGAATATACATAGAAGGAAGGTAGATATTAGACATTGAAGAGATGATACGATCGTATCATAATCGTATCCTTAACACCTGCATGCAGCAAAGTGATGTGAAAACGTGTTGGTTAATGCATGAATACTGGTTTGAGTCTTCTGACGATAACCAGATGGTATGTGTTTGTTTCTTGGGTTCCAAGCTATTAAGATTGTGATGTTTGGATTTTTATATGAGTTTCGTTTTCGTTGGTGTCTGTAGGTCGATCATGCTTCGTTGCTTTTAATGTCTTGATATAACACACTTATACACAATTTGTCTTCTTCTTCTCCTATAAGCTTTTGCTTTCCTCGAAAGCTAAATATGTGCAGCTTTTGCTATGGACAGATATAAGAGTTCCGTGTAGACCAGGTTCTTTTAAGTCTGATGTTGCAGAAGATTCATTTAGTTCATCCGCATCCTCAGTAAACAAATCATTGCGGAAACAAAACACCGATCATAGAGTAAAACATGTCCATTAGCGTAAGGCACACGAATCTAACACCGATAGAGAGTATCCAAGCTAATGAAAAAAACCTATTTTTTTAGGCTGACTGAGAATATAGTTGTCACCAGTACTCGTTGCATGAGAAGTGATGAAATCAAATTCTTTCATCCCTTACAATAATTTTCCGACTGAAAGCTTTTGATACACATTTTGGTAAACGAATGTCAATCTCTGCAAAATAACTCTCAGATTCTTTATGATTCGGATCTGTAGATTTTTTCCTGCAGGAGTTCTCACCCCAATCCATATGAATAGCCACTTTTTTACTATTAAATGTATCTGCAGATCGTAAACACAGGTCTGCAGAGAGAGTAGGAGCAGTTCTGTTTGAGTGCTCTGGATTGTAACCAGCAAGAATGGCAAGGTGGATTACTTCCATGAGTTCTGAGTAAATAAATGCAGACTCCGGATGCTTTTTTGTCATCAACAACAAATTTATGAACTTGATACCAATCTCTCCTAAGGCATTAGACTTAACACAGCTTGCAGAGGTTTTTGTTTGGTCTTTCAAACTGACATTTGGTATGTTTACTAAAAATAGTAACCCTCGTTGATAAAGAAAGGATTAAATTTAACACAGCTTGCAGAGGCTTTTGTTTGGTCTTTCAAACTGACCAGAAACATATTTACTAGAGAGAGTACTCTAAGAATAAATTTAGTGTATATAGGATTAAATATTAAATACTGAAAATTGTAACCTTAATAATCGATGGTTAAATCATTAAATTGTGGAAAATATTAAAATAAAATGCATAATAGGCTTTCGTTCGTATTGTTGAGAAAAATAGCAGCCAGAAATTGGTCTATTTAATTTTGGATTTTTATTGATTTTGTTTTATTTCAAATAAATATCTAAAGAAAAACTAATCGAGAATCATCTAAGCTAATTTATAAGAAAGGAGACATGTGGCTCTCTAATATTGGTAAATCTTTTGCATAGATGATCACGCGCGAATTTTTTTTTTTATCAACTCATAGTATATTATTTACTAGAAATAGGTTCACGCGATGTGCGAGATATATTTAATTTTATTTTTATTAATTATGATATATTTTAATTTTAGAAATTTATTTTTGAAATTTATTTTTTAATATGATTTTTTTAAAACAAATGTTTAATACTTTTATATATATATGTTTTTTAATGTTTGGACGCAAAATAAAATAAACAAAACATATCAAAATTTTTTTATTGAAGTAATTAATTCCCTCAAAGTTTTGTTCTTTTGGATTTTATTGTTTTGTGATAAATTGTTAGGTTCTTAGAGCATCTCCAATCCCATTCTATTTTAAAATTAATACTTTGTTATAGAGTAACATTTGCTCTACGTCTATAAAATATATTATTCTAAAATAGAGTAAATGGTAGAATTACTCTATATACAACTTTAATTTTTTATACTAATTCTATTTTAGAGTATAAAATAGTTTGATCATTGAAAAAACTATACTCTATTTTAGAATAAAAAATAGAATATATATTGGAGATAGTCTTAGCACACATAAGGTTTGTGTAGAGACCATATATCAGACGTTCGAAACGAAAATTGAGTATTGAAAGTAGTCTACAAATATTACCAGATAAATCTCATCTTTCCCTACATCTTTTTCAAAGCTGTAATATATGGATGTGATCAATAATTATATGATGATTCAGCAGGTCTCTATAATTAGAAAAGTATTATCGAAACTCAATAACATTAAAGTAAATAAATAAAAATTATGTTTTAGTCTCAATCATCAAGAAAAATAATTGATAAATATTTATCTTTTTGCGAGTGGTTTTACAACTTTATATATTCTTTAACTCAATTTTAATATTTGATTTTCTTTTTGACTCCACAATATGTTGCTACGGTTTGATTTTCTCTAATTAGCCTCCTAACAATTTTTTTGTGAATTAGAAACTCTATATGAATGCTTAAAATGTGTTATACTTCTATGATGATGGGTTATTTCTTGGTCTTTGTCTCTATTCTTATTTATTATGTTCTTTTAGTTATCAAAAAATGAACTCTCCAACATGTCAATTGGTGTAGATGGAAGGGAAGGCAAAATCAGAAAAATTGATATCAACAATAGATACATTCCAATTATTTTTCTGACATAACTACATTTCTAATTTATTTTAACTTACATCTAAATATTTTTTTATAATTAACTATATTTAAACTTATTATATCTATATGTTGAATTTTCCATCAGATTTTGATGATTTTAAAATAATATACGTGAGAAAAAAAAATAGCCGACTCAAATTCATCCAATCAATTAATTAAACTTCTAAAACCTGAATTTTGTACTATACGAATGAGATTATGAATCTAGACAATATGTTTTAGAAGGTAACAGAAGAATCACCAATGATTATTTTGAATATTTGATAAGTGTACTCACGATTTATCATATGCTCGAGTGTTTACTCTCTAATCTTATAATCACCCTTAATATAAAAAAATTGGAATAATGCAAACTAAAATATGGCTCATGTCATAAATTTTTTTGAAATATCTTATACTATATCTCACATTAAATTTTGAATAAAATTCATGAAAAAAAAGTGTGTCAAATTTAATGTTTTTAGATTCAATATATTATCTCTATTTTCTAATCATTTTAAAATAAATAGTATAATTACCATAAAATTATTTTGTGAAACTATTGTTTTATATTATTTTATGGGGAGATTAAGCAATTATGCTATTTTTATTTTCATTTAGTACATACGTTTTAAAGACAGTCAAACTGTAACTTATAGAATATTAAATAGAATTTAATTTTGTCTGCGTTTTGTCTTTAATACAATATATATGATTATTGGATACACTGTGATTTTTTAAATATATTAGAACATATTTAATATTTTTAAATTAGCCTGTCATAAATTAATTTGGCTTCAGTTTTAATTTTAAAAGTATTAAAACTTTTTTTATTTTAATTGGTTTGATCAGTAGTTTTAATTATTTGTAGGTTATTGTAACACCCGCGAACCGGAATCTCGGTTTAGGGTGTGCATTGATCGATGCAGTGGTAGCATCGGTCGATGCTGGTTCAATTCTCTGCGTTTTGACTTAAGTCAAACGCTGTGTTTTGGTCAGAAGAGAAAAGAAAAACCCTTAGGGTCGTGTCTTTTGTCTCATTAGACATCTGTGGCCGTTTTTGAGATAAAAGAGAAGACAGAAAGAGTTCTTGAAAGTTCTTGGTGATTTCTGGAGATTTGAGGCGTTTCTTGGTGAGATCTGTAGCTGGGATCGTTGTAGGAGCTTCCTAGAGGCTTGTTCTTGTTTGTTTGAGGCTTAGTTCTTCTGTGGCAAAGGTAAGTGCATGACCATGGCTTATCTAAGCTAGAGGATTCTTTAATCTGCTTGTTGTGTGTTGTTAGGCTTGTTAGATCGTTGCTATGGACGTTAGGAAGCTTTCTTGTGGCTTAGGATCGAGTTTTGTGGTTGTAGGCACGAAGATCTGGCGAGAAGCTTCGGGGAAATCATGGTGCTCGATGTTGCGTCGATCGATGCATATCTTGCATCGGTCGATGCAAGTGCGAGGACGGCGCGTAAAACTCTAGGGTTTTCGTGTTACGTTGAGCATGCGTCGGTCAATGCAGACTGGGTATCGGTCGATACAAGTTACACTTGCATCGGTCGATGCAACTTCTGTGTCGATCAATGCTTCCCCATTTGGCATCGGTCGATGCATGTGTGGCGTCGGTCGATGCTAAGTCCTGGTTTGTTATTCGTTGTTGTTGATTGTTGTGTGATGGTTATTGATACTCTATTGCTTGTGTGTATAGCCCAGTAGATGGGACGATTGCCTTACTGAGTGTTTATAAAATACTCATGCATTGCAATATGTGTTTGTGGTGCAGGTAAAGGCAAAGTGTGATCGTGGAATCCAAGCAATGAAGAGGAGGATGTTCTAGGGACTCGGTTTGATGTTGTCTGGCATTGCTAGGTTGCTAGAGTTGGGTCATTAGAACATTGTTAGGTTGCTGGTTCTTTGATTCTTGATGTTTGGATATTGATTATGTTGGAATATGGTTATATTTGATCATTGGATTATTATTGATTATTGGTTGGTTATTTCCGATGTTGAATGTGTTTGTGGTTAGGTGGCTAGTGGGTATGGGACCACTAGTTGTAGTTTTATTTATTATATTTATTATTTATTATTTAAAAAAAAAGGTCGGTCGTTTCATTTTGGTATCAGAGCCCTTACGGTTCTAGGTTTGGGTTCACTAGGTTTCTGTTGTAGATGTTTGGGATTGCATGTCTTGATTGATTATGTGAGTTAGTCAATTGTGTGGGGCATGGAGTCCTAGAACATCCTCTTCGAGCCGATTGTATGATTCCACGGTGAGTTTATGTTTCTGTGATATAATAGAAATTGTTTGCTTAGCCTTCTGTTCATGGTATTGCAGATGGTTAGAGAGGATGCTGTGGCTGGTCGCGGTCGTGGAAGCGGACGTGGTCGTGGACGCGGACGTGGTCGTGGTAGGGGCAGAGTCCCAGTGGTTAGTGAGACCGAGGACCAGAGTGTGACAGCTGAGGGTGTTGGCGAGTCGCAGGGTGTTCCGGGGGATTCCATGAGTGTGGCAGGAGGGGGCGGTGTTGATGCTCCAGTGGCCGGTGATGCTAGGGTTCCGGGTGTGGGAGTCCCAGCGGGTGGAGTCCCTGGTACTGACTTTGCGGCTATGCTAGCACAGGTGTTAGAGCGGTTACCACGAGTGGTACCGGCTCGGGCTCAGGTAGTGCCACCAGTGGTGGCGGAGGAGCAGCAGCCAGTGGTTGTAGATGTGGGAGAGCATGGACGTTATTTGGCTATGCTCAAGGAGATGAAGGGTCTGTTCACTGAGAGGTTTTTTGGTGGTACAGATCCTACTGCTGCGGATGCTTAGAGGACGAGTGTGGAACGTAACTTTCATACTCTGAGATGTCCTGTGGAGTTTTGGGTGGACATAGGGGTCTACTTTCTGGGTGGTGATGCTGAGTTGTGGTGGAGATCCGTAGTTGCTAGGAGGGTGCAGAGGGAGATGACTTGGTCTGACTTCGTCTTGGAGTTCAACCGCAGGTATTTTCCTAGAGAGGCATTGGACCGGTTGGAGGTGCAGTTCCTTCAGATATCTCAGGGGACGCGGTCAGTACGGGAGCTGGACTTGGAGTTAAGTCGACTTCTATGTTATGGGGGTCGGGCTATGGAGTCTGAGGAGGCTGGTGAATGCCTCTAAGGATGTGGATTCAGAGTATCAGGTCTCAGATAATGGTACTATCTTGGTGCACGGTCGGGTTTGTGTGCCCAAGGATGAGGAGTTGAGATAGGAGATTCTGAGAGAGGCTCATGCGAGCAAGTTGTCTATTCATCCAGGAGCGACTAAGATGTACCGTGATCTCAAGAGGTACTATCATTGGGTCGAAATGAAGAAGGATGTAGCTAGTTGGGTTTCGAGATGTGATGTGTGTCAGCTAGTGAAGGCTGAGCATCAGGTTCCTGGCGGGTTACTGAAGAGTCTACCCATTCCTGAGTGGAAGTGGGATATGATCACCATGGATTTTGTGGTAGGATTGTCAGTGTCACGGACCTTTGATGCTATTTGGGTCATTGTGGACCGGTTGACTAAGTCAGCACATTTTCTGGCCATTAAGAAGACTGATGGAGCAGCGGTCTTGGCTAAGAAGTATGTGAGAGAGATAGTCAGATTGCATGGGGTGCCAGCGAGCATTGTGTCTGATAGGGATTCTAAGTTCACTTCGGTGTTCTGGAAGGCATTTCAGGCAGAGATGGGCACTAAGGTGCATATGAGTACAGCTTATCATCCCCAGACAGATGGACAGTCTGAGAGGACTATCCAGACGCTGGAGGATTTGCTGAGGATGTGTGTGTTGGATTGAGGTGGCCACTGGGCAGATCACCTGAACCTGATAGAGTTTGCTTACAACAACAGTTATCAGGGGAGTATTAAGATGGCTCCTTTTGAGGCTTTGTATGGGAGGCCATGTCGTACACCATTATGCTGGACTCAGGTGGGGGAGAGGAGCATGTTTGGTGCTAGTTTTGTTCAGAAGACCTCAGAGAAGATTCGGGTTCTCAAGCTGAACATGAAGGAGGCTTAGGATAGACAGAGGAGTTATGCTGATAGGAGGAGGAGAGATCTTGAGTTTCAGGTAGGAGACAGAGTGTACCTCAAGATGGCCATGTTGCGGGGTCCGAACAGGTCATTGTCAGAGACTAAGTTGAGTCCGAGGTATATGGGTCCTTTCAGAGTGATTGAGCGGGTTGGACCAGTGGCGTATAGATTGGAGTTACCTGAGGTTATGCGTGCATTCCATAAGGTTTTCCATGTGTCTATGTTGCGGAAGTGTCTCCGTGAGGGTGAGCAGGTGTTGGCTAAGATTCCTGAGGATCTTCAGCCTAACATGACTATGGAGGCGAGACCAGTGAGGGTTCTCGAGAGGAGGATCAAGGAAATTCGGAAGAAGAAGATTCCTTTGATGAGAGTCCTGTGGGACTGTGATGGTGTCGAGGAGAAGACTTGGGAGCCTGAGGCAAAGATGAAGGCAAGGTTCAAGAAGTGGTATGAGAAGCAAGCCGCGACTTGAGCTTGTTTAGCCTGGTCCCATCTGTAATCCGTGGCTGGAGCGGGAATGGAGTATTCCAGCCCATCTCTCTTGTTACTCGGTCGTTTGGGGTGGTTGGTTGTGCGACTCAGTAACAAGATGAGGTGGTTCCGTGAGGCGGGATTTTTTTTGGAGGTTCCTTAAAGTGGAAAGTTTCCAAAAGTGGAAAGTGCTAAATATGGAAAGTTTTATGGGAGTTAGAATTTGTCCATTTTAGCGGTGGGAAGCCTTGGAGGGGCTTTTGTGGCCTTTGTGGCGGGCTTTGAGCCAATTGTTGGCCTTTGTGGCGGGCTGTTTAGCCAGAGTGTCTTTGTGACGGTCCTTCAGGACGAATGGTCTTTGTGACGGTCCTTCAGGACAGATGGTCTTTGTGACGGTCCTTCGGGACGGATGGTCTTTGTGACGGTCCTTTGGGACAGATGGTCATTGTGACGGTCCTTTGGGACAGATGGTCTTTGTGACGGTCCTTCGGGACGAGTGGCCTTGGTGGCGGTCCTCTTTAGGACATTTGTTTGGCCTTGGTGGCGGTCCTCGTGAGGACATTTTGTTGGCCTTTGTGGCGGCCCTTGTGGCGTGTATTTGATCCTTGTGTTGTCATGGGGTATCCCGGTGGGGGGATATGTGGTTGGTAGGACATTGAGATGTTTTTACGCGAGCCACGGGAAGGAAACCTGGATAGGGATAGGGCTCAGACGTGTTCAGAATTGTTTGCTCGCGACTCTTGGGGGACTTAGGTTCTCCTAGTACTGCCATATTCAGAGACTTTGTGGCTTGGGAGTATGGTTGGTATATTTACTTCGGATGACGATCGGGGGCCGCGTTGTAGGGTGGTAACCCGAGAGACAAGTTGGATTTTTCCTTATATATTATGGCATGCGGGCTTAGGCCCGATGAGGAGCCAACATTTGGCATGCAGACTTAGGTCTGATGAGGAGCCAATAAAAACTCAAGGTTTAGGCCTATGAGTAAAGGAAAGTCCAAAAGTCGAGAGCAAATGACGCTTGGAGTGTGAGTCTATCGCCTAGAGGTGACCTTCTGTAGATCAGTCGGAGGAGTGCGGGCCGTGGAGATGGTTGCACGTGAGTCCTTGGCTGATGGTTGTTCGAGATTCGAGGACGAATCTAGATTGGTGGGGGAGAATTGTAACACCCGCGAACCAGAATCCCGGTTTGTGTATCGATCGATGCAGTGGTAGCATCGGTCGATGCTGGTTCAATTCTCTGCGTTTTGACTTAAGTCAAACGCTGCGTTTTGGTCAGAAGAGAAAAGAAAAACCCTTAGGGTCGTGTCTTTTGTCTCATTAGACGTGTGTGGCCGTTTTTGACATAAAAGAGAAGAGAGAAAGAGTTCTTGAAAGTTCTTGGTGATTTCTGGAGATTTGAGGCATTTCTTGGTGAGATCTGTAGCTGGGATCGTTGTAGAAGCTTCCTAGAGGCTTGTTCTTGTTTGAGGCTTAGTTCTTCTGTGGCAAAGGTAAGTGCATGACCATGGCTTATCTAAGCTAGAGGATTCTTTAATCTGCTTGTTGTGTGTTGTTAGGCTTTTTAGATCGTTGCTATGGACGTTAGGAAGCTTTCTTGTGGCTTGGGATCGAGTTTTGTGGTTATAGGCACGAAGATCCGGCGAGAAGCTTCGGGGAAATCACGGTGCTCGACGTTACGTCGATCGATGCATATCTTGCATCGGTCGATGCAAGTGCGAGGATGGCGCGTAAAACTCTAGGGTTTTCGTGTTACGTCGAGCATGCGTCGGTCGATGCAGACTGGGTATCGGTCGATGCAAGTTACTCTTGCATCGGTCGATGCAGCGTCTGTGTCGATCGATGCTTCCCCATTTGGCATCGGTCGATGCATGTGTGGCGTCGGTCGATGCTAAGTCCTGGTTTGTTATTCGTTGTTGTTGATTGTTGTGTGATGGTTATTGATACTCTATTGCTTGTGTGTATAGCCCAGTAGATGGGAGGATTGCCTTACTGAGTGTTTATAAAATACGCATGCATTGCAATATGTGTTTGTGGTGCAGGTAAAGGCAAAGTGTGATCGTGGAATCCAGACAATGAAGAGGAGGATGTTCTAGGGACTCGGTTTGATGTTGTCTGGCATTGCTAGGTTGCTAGAGTTGGGTCATTAGAACATTGTTAGGTTGCTGGTTCTTTGATTCTTGATGTTTGGATATTGATTATGTTGGAATATGGTTATATTTGATCATTGGATTATTATTGATTATTGGTTGGTTAATTCCGCTGTTGAATGTGTTTGTGGTTAGGTGGCTAGTGGGTATGGAGCCACTAGTTGTAGTTTTATTTATTATATTTATTATTTATTATTTTTTTTAAAAAAGGTCGGTCGTTTCAGTTATATGGTATATGCTTTCATTAGGAAATATATTATCTGTTAAAACTGTTATGATACCATTATGCTATTTTATTTTCTTTTAGTACATATATGGAGTATTAAATATCAGTAGTCAAACAGTAACTTATATAATATTAAATACAATTTAATTCTATATGAGTTTTGTCTTTAATACAATATATATGATTATTGAATACAATGTGAGTTTTTTTAAATATATTAGTACATATTATATATTTTTAAATTAGTCTATCATAAATTAACTTGGTTTCAATTTTTTAAAAGTATGAAAACTTTTTTTTTTTGTTTTAATTGGTTTTATCAATAGTTTTATTTTTATCTGAGTTTTGTCTTTAATACAATATATATGATTATTGAACTAGATTATGATCCGCGGTAAACCGCGGGGTAAGTTTTTAAAAATTTTTTTTGTTAATGTACTATTTTAATACTAATTTTGCTAATATACTTTTTTTGTTAATTTTAGTGATTTAATATATAAACCGTGGTATACCGCATAATAATTTTTGTTTACTACAATCTTAATTAAATTAGTTTGATTTGACATATTTTATATTGGTTTTGTTAAAACATTAAAATGAGGATTTAATCCGTATTAAAATATCATATTACTGATAGTTTATTTTTTACTATTATTAATTCAATAATGTAATATCATATAACCCGTCATGTAATATAACTCGTTTGTGTAATTTTCAAAATTTAATATGTTTAAATATTTATAATTTTAAACTTTTTTAGGGGCATTCTCAAAAATGCCCCTTTTTCCATATCTCTTTTTAAAAATACCCCTTCATGTTGACCATTTTTAAAACTACCCATTTTATATACAAAATGACCAAATTACCCTTTTTGAGTGACAGCAAGAATGTACAGTCATCAAAATCGAAAATATTTTCCCGCCAAAAAAATTTTCCGCCAAAATCGAAAATTTTTCCCGAAAAAATTATTTTTTCCCGCCAAAAAAAAAAAAATTTCCCGCCAAAAATATTGAAATTTATACCTTTTAAAAACCTTGTAAATGCTTTTTAAAAACTTTTAAAAGCGTTTACAAGGTTTTTAAAAGGTTTTTAAACACATTGTAAACGCTTTTAAAAACCTTGTAAATGCTTTTAAAAAGCTTGTAAATGCTTTAAAAGGTTTTTAAACACCTTGTAAACGCTTTTAAAAATTTAAAAGCGTTTACAAGGTGTTTAAAAACCTTTTAAAAATTTTATAAAAACTTTTACAAGGTTTTTAAAAACATTGTAAAAGGGTTTATAAGGTGTTTAAAAACCTTTTAAAAATCCTTTTAAAAACCATTTGAAAACCTTTTAAAAACCTTTTAAAAACCTTTTAAAACCTTTTAAAAACCTTTTTAAAAATCTTGTAAAAGCGTTTACAAGTCGTTTAAAAAATCTTTTAAAACTCTTTAAAAATCTTGTAAAAGCCTTTACAAGGTGTTTATAAGGCTTTTATAAGGTAGAAACCTTATAAAACCTTTTAAAAACCTTGTAAATTTTTTTTGGCGGGAAAATTTTTTTTTTCGAAATTTTTTATCAAAAGTTTTTTGACAAAAAAATTTTTAGCGGGAAAATTTTTTTGAAAATTTTTTGGCGGGAAAATATGTCGGAAATTTTTTTTGGGAAAATTTTGTTTTTCTTTTTATTGAATAAAATAATTTTCATCTAAGGGTAAAATGGTCATTAAAAATTAAAAGAGGGCATAAATAAAAATGGCCAGAAAAGAGGGTATTTTTGAAAAGGGGTATATCAAAAAGGGCATTTTTAACAAATTCTCAACTTTTTATTAAGTATAGAAATATCAGTTATAAATTATAAATTTTTTAAAATTTTACAATTTACTATATATGTGTGTTGAACACACACCTTTTATATTAATTGAGTAATATATGTTTGTTTTAATAATTTCAAATCACAATATATGCAGGAAAAATACACTTTTTTATTAACTTTATGTATTATATGATGATTCACTACATTTAAATTTTAAAATAAATAAAAGATGACATGAAAATAATTTTTTTTAATCTGGAAGAAATCTTTTAAATATCTATATTAATTATAGAACATTATATATCTGGATATTTAAAATATTTTAATTGTGTTTGGTTATAAGGATAGTAGAGAAAGTTAACTAAACTTGTTTGGATATGAATATAAGCATTAAATAGCATTCAATGGAAAATCTTTCCAAAAAATATTTTTGAGCAAAATCTGCTCCAGTAATACTAGTATAGATACAATGTGATTTTTTAAATATATTAGTACATATTCTACATTTTTAAGTTAGTCTTCCATAAATTAACTTGGTTTCTATTTTTACTTTAAAAGTATGAAAACTTTTTTTTTTAATTTGTTTGATCAGTAGTTTATTTTTAGGTTATATGGTATATGCTTTCATTCGGAAATATATTATATGTTAAAACTAAAAGTTGGAAGAAATATATTTTTGTAACAATATAATTTTTCTTAAAAGCAAACTATACACTATATAAGATAAAAAAATGAAGTATATAAAAAGTGTTTTAATTTAAGATTAATAAGAAAGACATGTGTCACAAATATAGAGCGCCAAGTGTCGCATTAGCAGGCAAAATTAGAAAAAAAACCTTCAATCAATCTCCAACATTTACTTTTTATTCTATCCTCGATTCAATCTCCAACAAACAACAAAACACCATAACAATAGTATTGTTGTTCGGATCATCCGTTTTTGGGAAGTTCCTAACTTCAAAAGAAATATTATCTTACTAATATTTTTTCCAAAAATGTAAATGATTTTTATTATTGTTCATCTTTTGATGATTTATGCAATCATTTTAAAATATTTATAAAAGAAAATAAATAATTGTATGTGTATTTGATTGTAAAAGAATTTTAATATATAATGATGATGGACGTCACATTCTTAGAGTAAGAGTTGAAAGAAACTTTACTATATTATATCATCTAATAATAAAGTAAAGTTTTCTTTTGACAAGCTCCAAAAGATTGTCACTTGATGCTCTCTTCTTTCACAAGTGTCATTTGTTTCTTTAAATTTTTAGTATAACAAATTTATTCAATTGAATTTACATAATAAAATTTTCTCTTAACAAATAATTTGATGATTAAATAGTTTAAGGATATAAGATTATAATATATATATTTGGTTGTATCGGATAATCTCGAGTAATAATTTGCTGTTTTATTTCCACACTTTAATCAAAATAATTCACATGATCTTGATATTTTACATGATCTTGCTATTTTGTTTGTAAACAATTTACCCTCAAATTGGCTCAACTGAGCTGATTTCTTTTGTTGACTAAAAAAAAAAAATAATAAAAAAATAAATAAGAATTGAATATATTTTTGTGATAAAGAGATAACTGTATATATTTCTGTTTAAAGACATGAGAAGTGAATATATATTTAAGTTCATGATTTGATTAGCTGTAACATCAGCAAAGCAATTTATCGGTTTTTGGGATGGGTATCGATCAACACTAATGGTGGTGTCGGTCGACACAACTTTTTCTGGTTCGACCAGATTGATTTAATTATCGATTTGGGTCGGTTTGGTTTAAGGAAAACCATTGAACCGAGATATTTAAAGGATTTGTCGACAGAAGGGTTTTGGCAAGTTTGTTTGTCGCCGTTTCTCTATGTTTGAGAGAAAAAGAGAGAAAAGAGAGAAAATAAGAGTTCTTCAGGTTTTGGGAAGATTGGTGAGATTTCTTGGCTGTTCTTGAGAGATCTGGAGCTAGGAAGGTGATAGAAGGTTGCTAGGAGTGTGGGATTCGTCATTGTTGGTCAGAAACTTCCTGCAAAGAGGTGAGTGCATGATTATGGTTAATGTAACCCTGATATTTCAATTGTCTTGCTTGTTTGGTGTTGTTTGTGGTGTTTTCTCTTGCTTATTAAAGATATTTATTTTTATGTATAAAATGACTAAATTCTAAATACTAAACTCTACCCCCACAAAATTATATCCTAAATGTAAAATAGAGAATCCAAACCTAAAAAATTCTAAAAATTAATAACATATTTTAATTGTGTAAAAGAGGATAAAAACTAAAATGTTCAAAAAAGTAAGTATTTTTAAAAAAGGATACTCTAAAAAAAGCATTTCTAATAAATTCTTATTAAAGTTCGTGTAATTAACAAAATATTTCTATCGTTTGCATGCATTATTATGCGGATTTTTACTTAATTAGCTAGCAATTAGTTTTCTTTTATTTTATTGTTTATTTTAAGAAAAATATAAAATAAATTGGCATATAAATTTATTTGGTCCCAACAAAACATGCAAAATTAATCCTGAAAGCTAAAACCACAAGAGAGTTGGTTAGAAGGAGGAAACGTATAACACGTTTTGTAACCAACCTTTTGTCCCTTCCAATGAATAAAGCCAAACTCAAAAATCTTATCCGAGATTCTGGTTCTTACAATGTACGTTTTTAAACCATTCATTACTCACCTTGATCCTTATGATGAATTCGCACAATAATTCATGTCATCCAAGTAACTACGAAATCTTAACTCGTAAAGAGTATGGTTAAAATTTAACTTTTAGATGCAAAAGAAGTAATTCACAATCACTGAGAATATAGGAAGGATTCACATGATCTTTTTGAAATAGTAACTATCTACACAATAATTCATGTCATTCAAGTAACAACGAAATATTACACAGCTATAAATAGTATGGTTAAAATTTAACCTTCAGAAACATATTTTAATGAAAACAAATCCTCAAATATTAATGAAAATAACCCTCAAATATGAAATTGTAGTGAAAAACACATTTCGTTCATAATTCTGCATAAACATATCTCATTTAATCAATACGTTACGTAATTACATAATGTATTTACATTCGTAAGTGACACCTCCGTGTATGAATTATTCTTCTTCCAGTGTATCAAGGCCAAAAACATAAATCATATCCGATATTTTGGCTCTTTCAATAAATCCGTAAACGTTTTTAACCCATTCATCTGTAAACATTACACAATAATTCATGTGATCCAAGTAACGCTGAAATCTTAACAGCTAAATAGTATAGTGAAAAAAAAAAATCATAAAAAATAATACTGTCAAACACTATCACTTTAGAGTTAATTAAGACTATGCCTTATTCCACTTATGTTCTCTCATACACCAAATTATTAGAGTGTAACTAAATAAATATACGGTTACTCTAGGAACATACACATCATACTTAGCGAAAGCATGCAAACCAAAAATTGAATAGTAGATGTTTAGAATATATGTTACCAAATTCAACGCTTAGTTCGTTCTATAACGTGCTCTAAATGAAACAATACTACACGAATAAATTATTATTTTCCCAAACATTGAAATTTGTAGAAACAAACATAAAAGGTTATTTTGAGCAGATTGGCCGAAGGTGAACTATTTTGTGGTAGCCATTGGGATAGGGTGGTCCAGCCAATATGTAGATTCTATGTAGCTTGTTAGAAACGTGTGAACTAAAGTGTGTGGTGGAAAACTGTAGAACAACTAGTATATAAGCAAGTCTTGTTTCATCACCATTTCATCAACACAAACTAAATATATATTGTGATCAAACAAGTAATCAATCAAAAGATGGAAGGCAAAACTGTGATTCTAAGTGTTCTCATAATGAGTTTGGTCATCGCACAAATTCAAGTGGAAGCAAAGAGTTGCTGCCCGTCTACGAGTGCTAGAAATATCTATAACACTTGCCGTTTTGCTGGAGGCTCCCAACAAATGTGTGCAAACCTCAGTGGATGCAAACACGTTAACGGCAGATGTCCTAACGGATATCAACATGACACTCTCCAAAACTCAGGTAAATCTTTTTTGTATGTGCTTTATTATGTCAATTGTTACCATGTTTCATCAAAGTTTAATTTTTTGAATATTTTACTCAAGGTGATGCTTTCAATGAATACTGCAAGTTGGGGTGTACATCTTCTGTGTGCGCTGCCATTGTGACACTCCAAAGCTCTGGTAAAACGAAACATCCATGTTCAATAATTATAATATTATTATATATCTTGGAATGGTAGCCAAGAGAATGCTAACCCATTATATTATTGTTTCGGTGAGTAGATGCGAGTGAAATTGTGAATGGAGCGGTAACACAATGCGCAAATGCATGTTCCACTTTCTGCACCAAGAGCTCTACAACTGAAGTTGAGACTGCCTAAACAAGCATATGCATGAAGTTACCACATCCAAGTTTCAGAGTGTTATTTTTCTTGTTTTCAGTCATTGTCTGTATTTAAATAAGTTAATTCCAGTTTGTGTGTGTGTTATAGAAGTTTGTCAATCCTAGATTGTACATGACTTCTAATAAATAAAAAGTTTGGTCACTTTAATATTTATTGTTATTCCACCGTTGCTGAAAATTCTTGTTCTGAACGTCACTATCTTATAAGGAGGTCACATCTATATTTTCTGGCCATAACAGTATCCTAAAGATTTATTGCATTGAAGATTACACATTTTTTTAAGGGAGATTTAGTTAGATGTTGTACATTTTAGATAATATTACCAGAATCTACAAAAAATATTTTATTACTAGAATATTTAAGATATTTTAAAAATATCCAGCATGTCCTTGTTTTATGTTACCAAAAAAACGTAATTACAAAAATGCCATTGTCACGTCAGACGCCACGTCAAAAATTGCTGACGTGTAAATAACTCAGCCGTAACGCGTTACAGAGGTAATGACGGCTGAGTTATAGGTATGTTGCGGCTGATTTATGGAAAAACATTTGAGTAAGAGCGGACGGCTGACTTAGAGCATAACTCAGCCAAGCGTTACGACTGACTTATTAAAATCTGGCTGAGTTATGCTCTAACTCAGCCGTCTTTACGGCTGAGTTTTCACCTGATGGTTGAGTTGTCAAAATTTTGGCTGAGTTATTACTACGATACGGCTGAATTAACTTTTTCCGAGTGGCTGAGTTATGAAAAACGGCTGACTTATGAGAAGTAGTTACGACTGAGTTATGGTTAAAAACTTTAAATCAGCTGTGATAGGCTGACTTATCGTACAACTCGGCCATTTCACGGCTGACTTAGTAGCAAAAGATTATTTACTAGAATATTATTCAGTTACTGCTGACTTATTAAACGATACGGCTGAGTTACATATTTTCAGTTGATGAAGCGGCTGAATTTGGCTGCCATTTTTTGTTTTTTTATTACTATAATGTCATTCATATGTTGTGACTGGGTTATAATTTGTTTGATGGCTGAGTTTTATTTAGGCTGAGTTATTATTTGTTTGATGACTGACTTGCCACGTCAGACGCATCATCCATGTCAGCATTCCATGTCATTATCTTTCTTCTCCGGAAATACGAAACGTCGTTCCTTCGACTCTTGTTCTTATATGGTTTTTACCTTGTTCTTCACCTTGTTCTTCTACTTCTTCTTCACTTTCTTCTTCACCTTCTTCTTCACCTTGTTCTTCTACTTCTTCTTCCCCTTGTTCTTCATTTTCTTTCATGGATCCAGTTCCGGTACTAGTTGTTTCCGGTAATTGGGTAAAGAAACAGAGATGTGTATTTAACACCGACGATAGAAGGTGTATAGTTGTACAGATAGATGGAGGCACAACACACGACAAGCTTGTGGAGCTTGTTCTTGAAGACTACGGATTGGACGCGTTTAGGCATGAGCTAAACGCATGCTCTCGATGTAAACAAGTTGGGCACAATGCGAAAACTTGTCCGATGAAGTATTATTGTAATACATTTATCTTATTTTGTGCAATAACTCAAGCGTCAAGCATTATAACTCAGTCGTCATATTAATCGACGGGACCTTTCGTTTTCTGCTTTCAGATTATTCCTTATGATAACTCAGCCACAAAGCATTATAAATCAGCCGCCATATGAATTGACGAGACCTTTCGGTTTCCCAAAAATACTATAACTCAGCTGTCAAGTAATATAAATCAACTGTTTGCTTTCAGATTATTTCTTGTGATAACTCAGCCACAAAACATTATAACTCAGCTGTCATATGAATCGACGAGACCTTTCGTCTTTCCATAAATACAATAACTCAGCCGTTAAGTTTTTTTTTTCGGGTTGTGATGTGGAAAATCAAAAATAATGTGTATTTTAATTTGCTGATGCACTACAACAAGTATTGACATTGTTAGCGTGAGAAAACTGCTATCATAGATATTACATAGCGTTATCGTAAATGCTGTGACATCGGCAGCCATGGTAGACCCCCCCACATACAATAGCGTTTTTGACATGCTATAATAAATACCTACATACGATAGCATTTTCATATTATAGCATTCGATTACTGCTATAATACATTTTATGGTAACACAAAATTAGTGTTATTTTTTTGGTATATAAATTTTATAATTTGTATATTTGAATCCTATTTTGCAGAATTTATTTAATTAGATATATATATATATATATATATATATATATATATATATATATAATATTTTTATTTCATAAAATCACCAACATACATAAAATTATTATTACATTAACAAAATGAAGTCTTACATAACATAAAGTCTTACATAAAAATCTTAATTAAAATAAACTAACATCACCAAAAAAATAGAGACAAACTTCTAAGTTCTAGAACATATACATGTAACTCAGATGATGATTAACCTCAGATGCTTCTTTGGACAAAGTATCGTTGTTGTTGCAGTTCATTCACCACCACCTGAATCAACCAAAGCAATTAGAAACAAACAAATTATCTATCAACCAAAATGAATGGAAGATGATAGAGTTTAACAAACCATTTCATTATGTAGAGATCCTGATTCTGATGATTCATGAATTATTTCAAGCAGCTGAAATAATACATAAAAAGTTAGAATGACAAGCAAGATTATTAGGGTACCAAGGCAAAGGCTTGATAGCCTCCAGTTCACCACTCTCTATAGCCTAGGTAGAAGGCAAAGAATTCAACATTTGAGAATTGTACAAAATGATACAAAAACAAAAGCAAGAGTCAATGTATTATTTACCTCATCCTGAAGAGATTTCATGAAATCATTCTCCAACTTGAGTCGATGATAAACAGAGATCCAACCAAATTAAAAAGTCAAAAACTTAAACCATGAATGAAACTGTTAAACGGTTCAAGGATGTAGATAAACAAAGCATACATAAGCAATTGGAAATAACTCTGAAAGCAGCAGACAATGGCTTAAGAAGGATCTCCATTAACGAATCCCACTCTTCTGCTTTCACTATCCTTTGCTCCTTACACACCACAACAAGAAAGAACAATACACAATGTTGTTTAGAAACCAAAAACTTGTCCTAAATCCTAATCCGTGAGAACAAATTCAAACTTCCTAAGAAATTTATCTTTGCAAACCTAAATATTGCAGAATTCAATCCAATGGAGAACACTTATATATGTTGTAACAAGTCAGATCATGTTCTAGTTGACATAAAATAAATATGTCAACAATAAGATGTTAACTAAGATAAGAGTAAGAACCAAGACTCTTTCTTTCTCCCTCCGCCAATTTTATCGAACCCAGACTCCTCTCTTCGTCTCTCTCTCTGGCTTCATAATCGCTATATCGTGGGATACAAAATCAGATCTGAAGATTTAAAATAACAAACACAATATTAATTTGTAATTGAAATCGATTCTGGTTCGAAATTGCATATAAGTAACCTGAGTCCTCTTTGCAATAGCTCGGACGGCGAGTAAACTCAGACTCAACTCAGGATGAAGGAGATTTGAGTTCAAATAATACCAAATCGGAGAAATTTCTGAGTACAGGTGAAGGAAAAATAATTATAGTGTTTAATGGTGATGTGGTCGAAGGTTATGAGCCGAGAAGGAGGAGAAAAGAAATAGAAGACGATGAGAAGAGGTTGAAGAAGATCTGGGTTTGATTCTGGGCTGGTCATCGACGTAGACAATAGGAAGATCAGATCTGATTTTTTTTTTTTTATTGCCTATGGGTTTAAGTTTTGGAGATAGAGAAAGGGGATTAGGGTTGAAGGAGAGAGCGTGAAAAAAGTATTGAGAGATAGATGTAGAGACTAGAGAAAGAGGAAAAGGCGTTTTTCTGAATTATTTGGCTAAGTGTTGGCGGACTATGGGATTTTAGATTCCCGCTTAGAGATTTTTTGGCTTAGCATTTATTAAATGCTATCATATCACGTCTAAAATTACAAACTTATCTTCAATAGCAATTGAGTAAATCGAGCTATCTTCATTTGCTATTAATGTAGGTTTTTTTGTAGTGATGTTATTTTTTTATTTTTAATCAAAATCGAAAAACTAAATCCAAAGGGTAAATTGTAATTACACCCAGATCACTAAACATTTGAGCAATTTTTAAAAGATTGTTAGATATGAGAAATAAACCAACTTCTGGATAACATTTGAGTAATTCTTTTTTTTTTTTAAACAATCAAACTTAAACAAAAAATTCACTAGATTAAACTTAGTGATGTAGGTGATGTCATGTAAATATGATATATGAAGCATATCTGCTGCTATGATGGGAAACCTAGCTCTTAGGGATAAACCTAGATTTAAACGTAGATGTTCCCATATTTTATCCTATGAGCCTTAATACACTCAATCCAAGGATATTATTAATTTGCTATTGGCAGATAATAACCACATCAGATTCGATTCAAACATAAAGATTGTCAATCCTAGATTGTACATGACTTCTACTTACTATCATCTAAATAAAGAATTTTGTATCCTTCTCGACCATTTTATAAGTAGCTCGTTAAGTTTCTTTTTTCTTTTCTTTTTAAGCAGAAGAAAGTTTAAATAATATTAAAGTTGTTTTGATAAAGGAAGTGGTATGTATAATAGTTTAATCGAATAGTGTAATCATCATTTGTATCCAAAACTTTTGGAGGCTTGACGTATGCACTTGTCATGGATCTATCGATTTGGATGATGCCATTTTTAAGAGATAAGAACTTGCTGGCAAGTCATTAAGGCATTCTGTTTGTAACTAATCAAGATATGTCAAGTGAAGCATATATTATTGTAGTAATGATAGAAGTCATTAAGGCGATCTGTTTGAAATATTTGAGCAAAGTCTATTGATGTTTAACATATGAATATTTTTTTATTTTCTTAATCTTGTTATCATGTATGCATTATCTTTTTAAAATAATACAATACTATTTTTTATTCATCAACTGTTGATTTTCAAAACTCCCTAATTAGAAAAAAAATTTTCACTTCTCCTTCTAAATCAAATACTAGATAACACTTTGCACTATATACGGAATAAATCAATTTAAATAAAATTATTATGAGTAAAGTAATACTTGTGGAACCGATATCCATTTGTGTCAAACATAACATGTAACTAAAGTAAATTTCTATTCAAATTTTCATTTATTTCGTGTAAAAATATGTTTCACCCGTAAAATTTTTGAACGTGGAAAAAGCTTTAACGTGGTAGATAAAATATTGATAGAATATTATTATTTATTGTAAAATGTCTTTTGTGTGGTTTGCAAAAAAAAGTTTTACAGGATTAAACAACCCGACCGATTTTTTTAAATATATAATTAAGCATTCCATACTATTTAATTAAACCAACTAACCCACAAGTCAACATTAAACCAACATGGAAACATACCAATAACAACAATCTCCAACATATCATCATTACAAGAACATTCCATACAATTTAATCAAACAACCTAACATAATTCTATCCAAAGTTCCAGCAACATAACCATACACAACTATCAACACACAACCGAGACCCTAGATAATCCTCCTTCTCATCGCTATGATTCCACGTCTCATACATGCACACCACAAACAACAATTGAGATGCATAAGTATTATCATAAATACTTAGTGAGACAATCCTTCCATCTACAGGGCTATACACACAAGCAACTGAGAAATCAATGCTTAACAAATAACAAACAAATCAGGAAAACAAGAATCAGCCGACTGCTGAAAAGGTTGGTGTCAACCGACACCCCTCTCGTGTCGATGTCTATGCTTCTTTAGTTAGTAGTTTCTTTTAATCTGATTACAAACGAGAGAGATCGATCTTTTTTTTGAATGAATGTAAAATTTATTCACCAAAAAAAACCGTTTCTTACAAGAGTTCTACGAGTTTGTGTTCTGAATATTGTGAGTAGCTAACAATCAGAGCTAGATGCGAGTAAAAAACCACGAAGCAAGAGAGATCGATCTTGAGTAGCTTACTTTATCAGGTGAGCGTTTAGTGAGTACATATAAAAGAAGCTGAGAATTCAGTTAAAGATTATATTGAATGCTCTTATGCCAAACAAGAAAAACATAAGGCATCGTTAAGACTATTTTGTTTATTCAAAAACACTAGCATTAGTAATGAGCATAATACGGGCGGGTGTCATTTTATACCACTTCCTCCTCTTTAATTCAATTCAGACATGGAAGCAAGGAAGAACAGAGCACACCTGATCTCTTTCTTTATTTATTGGGCCTAAATTATATATGCCCAATTTAAAACATTGTGTGAATAACCAAGACTGCTCATTAATTATGTTGTGTTTGTTTTAATAGCCATCATATCAAATTGTGAAACCTAGCCCTGGGCATTCGGATTTTCGGATCGGATTATTCAGATTTCGGATAATTTGGTTTGGGATATATAGTATCCGATTAGGATCCGTCAGCTTTTCCATATCGGATTCGGATCGGTTTTTATCTTTTTTTTTGAAAATCCGACATTGAACCGAAAAAAATTCAAATCGGTTTAAAACCGGTTTAAAATCAAATTACCTTGTAAAATCCAAATTATCCAAAACAATTTCCATCGGATCATCAACCTAAGTACCTAACAAACATTAAACAACCTTCAAGAATATGTAATCTTCAATGCAATGTGTAATCTTCAAAAAACTAACAAACATTGAAGATTACACATAAGTACCTAACAAACATTGAAGAGTTTCTTCTTGAAGATCCAAATATTCAAACACAAAGAAACTCTTCAATCTTCAAGAAGTTCAATCATTCATCTCTTTTGATCAGTCCAAATATCACCTTTTACCTGTGTATAACAATTACAAAAAGAAATAAGAAGCAGGGACTTGATTCAAATGGATTCAAAAGGATTTGTATAGTTATTTAACAAGACAAGGTTCAAATTTGAAAGAGACTTGTTCAAACCTTTTTTGACTTCTATTAGATCAAACACTTCTACAGTCATCTTCACAACTTGCATAGAGACTCAAAAAAAAATTTAAAGAAGACAAAGTTAATACTAAGTAATACATAAATGCACAATTGAAAAGAAGATATAATGGATAGAACAACTTACCTCTCTCAAGACTATCCTGCAACTCATTCTCAGCAAGCATTTGCTGAGTAGTAATCACTCCTTTCTCATTCAACTGAATCTCACTCTTTAACAACTGCTCACTACACATCAGAACCTCAATCATGTAGTGAGTCAAGCAACTCCTAAATGGGTCTAAAATCCTATTACTATTGCTAAAAGCTGATTAAGATGCAACAAAAGACACTTGCATAGCAAGTACATCCTTTGCTATTGAGGCTAGAATAGGATACTTAGGACTGTTGATCCTCCACCATCCCAAAACATCAAACTGTATCCCTAGCTGGTTAGCCTTTGGATTTTCTACTTTCTCCTTCAAATATAACTCCAACTCTGTACTTGCATCTTGACAACTGATCTCATTAACCAACTCACTGTACATAGTGTCCATCCTTTGATATTCAATATCACTGTCAAAATCCATCTTGTGATTCAGATCACCTTGAGACTCTTGTCCACTCTGAGATGATGTTGCAGTTTGTGACTGAGAGCTTGATCCAACTGTTTTCGCATTATACTCGTCAAACAGCTTTCCTTGAACATCAATAACTGATTTAGTAAGCTCCTTAGATTCTTCACTGTCTTTACCATTGAGAATATCAAAACAAAGACTCGCAAACTTCATTTTGTTCCTCGGATCAAAGACACTAGCTATGATCAGCATCTTATTTAGCTTCTTTGATGGATTCGAGTACTTATTGAATTTATCTCTCATAGCCTCTGCCTTTAACCTAAGCTTCAGATCAGAATTAGTGCTTAATGCTAATAGATTCCTCTCTATTTTTACAATTTCATTGTAACACTTGTAGAAGCTAACAGTCGATGATGCTGAAACTACCAAGGTAGAGTTATAGAAGATGACTAAAAACCTTACTAACCTTTCAATTTCATCCCAATTATCTAATGATGAGGACATCAATAGTAAACTTCCGGAAGAACCCGTTCTGCCATTTCCCGAAGAACCCGTTCTATCATTTCCTGAAGAACCCGTTCTACCAATTCCTGAAGAACCCGTTCTGCCAACAATGATACACAAACCTATGACAAGGCTGGGAGCAAGGACCTTAAGGGAACAATTCAACAAGTCCATTGCAAGTCTGATTACTTCCGTGGAACTAGAAGATTCCAAAGAGAAGACTCCACAAGCATCATTTTTGCCAGTTCTACAAGGAATCAAAGAACCCGTTCTTTTCATCATTTCCGAAGCAATCAATGAAGGGCTGGAGCGTGCATGAGAGCTATTATCAAGGTAAGTGTTTCAATTCAAATAATAAATGTTGGTTCTTTCTTGTTTTGCAGGAATCGACCGTTGGGTCTTTATGAGTCTTTTTATTTATTTAAGTCCTAAAATCGAGTCTGTTGTTTTTGCAAGTTTAGTCCTTTTATTTGTAATAAATTTCGACCCTAGAAGGTCCCCCGCTGTTGGACCATTATATAAGGTCCCTTCTCAGCATTGTAACCTTTCAAGTTTTAATGAAATAAAATGAGAGTTTTCTTAGGTTTTCTTCTGAGATAGAAGCAACCACCCTTTTCTCCTTCTTCTTGTGTGTGAATCCTTGAAGACTGGGATTTGACTTATCATAGATCCTTTCACAGATCTGTGTGGCGTCCCTCAATCCACCCATCTATCCTTTCATCTTCCACTGCTACCGAATAGACAGAACAGTGTTTTCAACCATTTGTCTATTCTCCATCTCTTCACTGCACTCCATCTATCATCCACCAAATAGGCAGAACAGTGTTATCAACCATTTGTCTATTTCCATCTATCCACTTGGGTTCCCTCAACTGGGTTCCTATATCATCTGGTATCAGAGCTAAACGCTCCAAATCAGAACGTTTTGAACTATGGGAGAACAAGGAGGAGAATTGAACATGGCTGAGATACTTGCAGCTATTCAAACCCAACTCCAAACGCTTGGTGATCGCATGACACGAATTGAACAACCCCCACCTGCACCAAGGGCACCAGTTCGTAACTTGCCAAGAGAAAACCATGAGGTTGATAATGGAGATCAGTCTGATTCAGAGGAAGAGTATCAAGATCTTAATCAACACCTCAGGCCAAGGAGACACTACCAACAAGGTAGAAGACGAGATGAAGGCAACATAAGAGAAGGAGGCTATGATCTTAAGCTCAATCCGCCAACATTTGCTGGAAAGGTTAATCATGAGGCTTACATTGACTGGGAAAGACGTATGGAGCATATCTTTGGCTACTACAACTATTCTGAACCGAGAAAGGTATCCCTAGCTGCTGCTCAACTTACCGACAATGCCTTAGCTTGGTGGGGCAGAGATGTATCTGAGAGGAGGAGGCACAGACATATATCAATCACTACTTGGGATGATATGAGGTTTCAGCTAAGAAAGAGATATATCCCAGCTTATTACCACCGGGAGCTACAAAAGAAGTTCTGCAAGCTATCACAAGGAAGCAAATCTGTTGAGGAATACTTTGAAGAGTTTGAATCTCTTAAAAACAGGTTGGAGGTAGAAGAGTCTGAGGAGAACTTGATGGCGCAGTTTCTAGATGGTCTTCATGATCAGATTGCTAGAAAGGTGGAAAGACAAACGTATCATGATCTTGAAGAGTTGTTGCATCTAGCAGTCCAATCTGAACAACACATCAAAAGGAAGGCATCTTCTACTAACCGCAATAAGACTCCATGGACACCACCACCTCAAAAACCTTTAGACAAGGGAAAATCTCTTGATGTGGACCAGAGATTTAAAAGAGCTGCACCTGGGACATCAAAAGTAACCAAACCAGAGCAAGGTAAGCCTACTAACCAAAGAGCTCGTGATATTACTTGTTTTAAATGTCAGGGAAAAGGACACTATGCAAGGGAGTGCCCAAATCAGCGAGTAATGATCCTTAAAGCCAATGGAGAGTATGAATCACAAGATGAGGAAGAAGAACGTGTTGAATCTGAGGAGGACATTGTGGACTATCCAGAGATGGGAGAGCTTCTAGTCATAAGAAGGGCTCTTAGCACTCTTTTTGATCCTGAAACAATTCAAAGACAAAATATCTTCCACTCTCGCTGCTCTATAAACTCCAAGGTATGTAGCTTAATCATTGATGGTGGTTCATGTACTAATGTAGCCAGCAAGTATTTGGTTGATAAGCTAGGTCTCCAAAAGACAAAGCATCCCCATCCATATCGACTTAAGTGGCTCAATGATGAGGCTGAACTAAGGATCTCCGAGCAAGTCACCATACCATTCACCATAGGCAAATATTCAGATCAAGTTGTGTGTGATGTGGTTCCTATGCAAGCTGGACACCTTCTTCTAGGACGGCCATGGCAATTTGATAAGGAGACTTTACACAATGGCCGAACGAACTACTACACCTTCTCACACAACAACAAGAAGCATACTCTAGCTCCACTCACCCCTCAAGAAGTGCATGAAATGCAACAAACAATGTCAAAGGGAGCTAAGTCAAACAAAACCAATCTTTATATAACACCTTCTACTGTTTTGAAATCAATTAATTCACAGGACAAGGTGCTACTAATGATCTATAAGGAAGGTTTGTTTTCAGGTCAAGAGGAGAAAGATTTACCACCAGAAGTGCTTGAATTACTAGGAAGGTTTAAAGAGGTCTTTCCTGAGGAGATACCACCTGGACTACCGCCTATAAGAGGAATCGAACATCAAATTGATCTAGTTCCGGGAGCACCATTGCCTAACGACCAGCCTACCGCGTAAACCCTGAAGAAGCAAAGGAACTGGAAAAGCAAGTTCGTGATCTAATGTCAAAGGGCTACATTCGTGAAAGCCTAAGCCCTTGTGCTGTACCGGTTCTTCTAGTGCCTAAGAAAGATGGAACTTGGAGAATGTGTGTAGACTGCAGAGCAATCAACAACATCACTGTCAAATATAGACATCCTATTCCAAGGCTTGACGACATGCTAGATGAGCTTAATGGAGCTACTATCTTTTCTAAAATTGATCTAAGGAGTGGTTATCATCAAGTCAGAATGAAAGAAGGTGATGAATGGAAAACGACTTTCAAGACAAAACAAGGATTATATGAGTGGTTAGTCATGCCATTTGGACTCACCAATGCCCCAAGCACCTTCAAGATGTTTGTGGTTGTGGTTGTTTGTGGTTGAACCAGGTCCTAAGGTCCTAAGGGAGTACATCTGTAAGTTTGTGGTTGTTTATTTTGATGATATCTTGATTTATAGCACAAGTCTTGCAGATCACGTAAAACATCTTGAAATGGTGATAAAAGCACTTAAGGCTGAATTTCTCTATGCTAATATTAAGAAATGCACGTTTTGCACTGATCAAGTTGTGTTTCTAGGATTTGTTGTGAGTTCTCAGGGACTAAAGGTCGATGAGCAAAAGATCAAGGCTATACAAGACTGGCCAACTCCAACAACCATTGGACATGTTAGGAGCTTCCATGGGCTGGCTAGCTTCTATAGGAGATTTGTGAAGGATTTCAGTACCATTGCTGCACCCTTGACATCAGTGATTAAAAAGAATGTGGAATTCAAATGGGTTCAAGCACAAGAGGATGCATTCAAGCTGCTCAAAGACAGCCTAACACATGCACTTGTTTTGGTACTTCCTAATTTTGATAAAATGTTTGAAATTGAATGTGATGCTTCTGGTACAGGAATAGGTGCTGTTCTAACTCAAGGAGGAAAACCAGTAGCATACTTCAGTGAGAAACTCAGTGGAGCTGCACTTAATTATCCAACATATGATAAAGAACTCTACGCTTTGGTAAGATCTCTAGAAACTTGGCAACATTATTTGTTATCCAAAGAGTTTGTTATTCATACAGATCATGAGACACTCAAGCACCTAAGAGGACAAACTACACTTAAGAAGATACATGCAAGGTGGCTTGAATTTGTGGAGACATTTCCATATGTGATTAAGTACAAGAAGGGCAAAGAGAACATTGTAGCTGATGCTTTATCACGGAGACATGCTTTGATCACTACAATGGAGGCTAAAGTCATGGGATTTGATAATATCAAAGGTCTATATGAGGAGGATCCAGATTTCAAAGAAGCCTTTAAGGAAACAAGCAAAGCCGCTTATGGGTCATACTACCAACATGATGGATTTCTCTTTAAGGACAAAAGACTGTGCATTCTTCAAGGATCCATGAGAGAGCTGCTAATAGGAGAAGCACATGGAGGAGGACTTATGGGACATTTTGGGCGTGATAAAACTCTAAGTGTTCTTATGGAACATTTCTTTTGGCCGCATTTGAAAAGAGATGTGGAAAGGTTCTGTGCAAAGTGCATCACTTGCTTGAAAGCAAAATCCAGGTCACATCCTTATGGTTTATATATGCCTTTGCCTATTCCTAACCTACCTTGGGTAGATGTTTCTATGGATTTTGTTTTAGGACTGCCTAAGATCAACAACCGAGATTCTATCTTTGTTGTGGTGGAACGCTTCTCTAAAATGGCGCATTTCATTCCATGTAACAAGACAAATGATGCTACTCAAACTGCTGAGTTCTTTTTCAAAGAAGTTGTGCGTTTACATGGAATCCCAAGGACCATTGTTTCAGATCGAGACACCAAATTTCTCAGCCACTTTTGGAAGACTTTGTGGAAAAAGCTAGGAACTAAGCTACTCTTCTCCACCACTTGTCATCCTCAAACTGATGGCCAAACTGAGGTAGTTAATCGTACTCTCTCCACTCTTTTGAGAGCTACGGTGGGTAAGAATCTCCGAAACTGGTTATCTTGTTTACCCTACATTGAATTTGCTTATAATCATGCTAAACATTCTGGCACCAAATTATCTCCATTTGAAGTTGTCTATGGTTTTAATCCTCTAACCCCATTAGACATCACACCTCTGCCCCAAGCTGTTTACTCTAGTGCAGAAGGAGTCACCAAAGCTGATTTTGTGAAGAAACTCCACCAAAAGGTTAAAGAGAATCTTGAGAAGAAGAGCGCAAAGAACAAAGAGCATGCAGATAATCACCGCAAGGAGCTGACGTTTGAACCTGGAGATTGGGTCTGGTTACACATGAGAAAAGAGAGATTTCCCAAGGAGAGGAAGTCCAAGCTGTCACCAAGAGGAGATGGACCATTTCGGGTCTTAGAGAAAATCAATGACAATGCCTACAAGATTGAGCTACCAGGTGAGTTGAACATTTCTCCTACCTTTAATGTTGCTGATTTATCTCCTTTCCATGCAGATAAAATAGTTCTGCAGACAGAACTTTCTCAAGAGGGAGGGAATGATGAGGACATCAATAGTAAACTTCCGGAAGAACCCGTTCTGCCATTTCCCGAAGAACCCGTTCTATCATTTCCTGAAGAACCCGTTCTACCAATTCCTGAAGAACCCGTTCTGCCAACAATGATACACAAACCTATGACAAGGCTGGGAGCAAGGACCTTAAGGGAACAATTCAACAAGTCCATTGCAAGTCTGATTACTTCCGTGGAACTAAAAGATTCCAAAGAGAAGACTCCACAAGCATCATTTTTGCCAGTTCTACAAGGAATCAAAGAACCCGTTCTTTTCATCATTTCCGAAGCAATCAATGAAGGGCTGGAGCGTGCATGAGAGCTATTATCAAGGTAAGTGTTTGAATTCAAATAATAAATGTTGGTTCTTTCTTGTTTTGCAGGAATCGACCGTTGGGTCTTTATGAGTCTTTTTATTTATTTAAGTCCTAAAATTGAGTCTGTTGTTTTTGCAAGTTTAGTCCTTTTATTTGTAATAAATTTTGACCCTAGAAGGTCCCCCGCTGC
The DNA here is from genome assembly GCF_030686135.1 of Camelina sativa. Taxonomy (NCBI): domain Eukaryota; kingdom Viridiplantae; phylum Streptophyta; class Magnoliopsida; order Brassicales; family Brassicaceae; genus Camelina; species Camelina sativa. The sequence continues at coordinate 20,087,320 of NC_141884.1, read as the reverse complement.
TGGACCATTATATAAGGTCCCTTCTCAGCATTGTAACCTTTCAAGTTTTAATGAAATAAAATGAGAGTTTTCTTAGGTTTTCTTCTGAGATAGAAGCAACCACCCTTTTCTCCTTCTTCTTGTGTGTGAATCCTTGAAGACTGAGATTTGACTTATCATAGATCCTTTCACAGATCTGTGTGGCGTCCCTCAATCCACCCATCTATCCTTTCATCTTCCACTGCTACCGAATAGACAGAACAGTGTTTTCAACCATTTGTCTATTCTCCATTTCTTCACTGCACTCCATCTATCATCCACCAAATAGGCAGAACAGTGTTATCAACCATTTGCCTATTTCCATCTATCCACTTGGGTTCCCTCAACTGGGTTCCTATATCATCTTTACTTGGCGGCCCAATCCTCTTTTTCCCTTCAACGGTTTCATAGAAATAATCATTATACAACTTATCTTCAGCCTCCATTCTATCAAAAGCCAACCTGAACTTCAATGCTCTTGTTAACATCAGAAAAGTGGAGTTCCATCTAGTTTTGCAGTCCAATGATAAATTGCCTCTTGTCATCTTTCCTGACTCAACTTTCTGCTCAAACGCTTTAAGCCTTTTACTAGAAGCTCTAACATATTGAACATCATTCCGAATAGCCTCCACATTATCATTAAGCTCATGCAAACCATCTCTCGCAATTAAATTAATAATGTGAGCACAACAACGTAAATGCAGGAACTTCCCACCTAACATAATTGCATCATTTCCTACTAAGCTGAATGTTTTCTTAAACTTCTTCATAGCATTAGTGTTGGCAGTGGCATTGTCAACAGTGATTGTGAAGATCTTCTTTATCCCCCATTCAGCCAAACAGTCCAGAAGAACATAACTTATGGTTGACCCTGTATGGTCAGAGACATGCTTGAATCCAATTACCATCTTGCGTAGGCGCCAAGTAGCATCAATAAAATGTGATGTGATGACCATTTATCTAGCTCCAGTCGTAGGTGCAACCCATATATCTGTTATTAGAGAAACCGTTTGCTTATTAGCACCAATAGCCTCCATCATTTCTACTTTCTTCTTCACGTAAGCCTCCATAATATCCCTAGTTGCAGTTCTCTGAGAGTGAGGTTTGTAGAGTTTAACCTTATTGCAGAAGTTTTTCCAAGCCAAACTTTCAATGAATGAAAGTGGCAATTCACTGAGAACCAATATCTGATTAGAAGCTTCTCTAAACACATCCTCAGTAACTCTGGCCAACTGTAAACTACCGTTATCATCACTAGGATTGAAAACATTTTGAGTCTGACTTCTGCTTTCCTTCCATGCCTTGTACTGCTTGCAGATAAGGAGATGATTTTTCAGAGAAGGAGTTCTATTCTGAGTCGCACAACCCATATTGAGAGTACAAAATGACAGTGACATCAATCTTTTTTCCCGGGGATTCTTGTGAAATGATCCCATACCCATGACCTTTGTATTACCCTAGCTACCTTCTTCTTCTTTATCTGAACCTTAGGAACTGAACCATCTGCATCTGCTTGTTTTTTCCTTTTGGACACATTCGATCTTCATTCAAACTAGAAAGATTACAAGAGGATATGCTACTGGACACATTCGAATAGCAATCTTGAAACTTAAAGAACAATAGCAAGCAAATAGAAAAGATAGAGACACAAGCAAAACAAAGCTTGGTAGAGAACCAGGAGCAATGTCAAAACAACCTATCATGAGCAAACCCATGAGAGAAAATGCTTTAAACACATAGGCATCAACTGGTAGAGGGGGAGTCACCAAACACTGTGACTTTAAGACAATTTTTGAGCCATCACATATGGAAAAAGGTTGAAGGCAACCTCGAGAAGCACCGGAAACAGAGCCGGTTGTCAAACAACGTCCAACTCAGACGGAATCTGAACCAGCATCAGTGGTTCTAGATTGAAAGCCACATGTACCTGCCAGAAAAGTGTCCGATGTAGGCATTGAGGAGAAAGAGAAGTATCCAACACTCCGGGTGGTGAGAAAGCAGGTGATGTCGGGGGGAAAGGAGCAGAACAGGCTGACTCTTTGGTTAGACCAGAGACCCAACAGATCCACTAAGGAAACAAAAGCAGCAGAGGTAACACTAGAAGGAATCTGGTTCTTCAGGCTTGGGGAAGAGGCGGAGGCGGAGACAGAGGAACACTAGGAGGAGGGAGGTCCGGGAGATCAAAGAGATAACCCAGGAGGAGAGAGGCGAAAGGAAGTTTTGGCGAGAGTAAGTAAACGGCGGATCTGGAGAGAAAGGAGCTCCAGTAGCTCGTCAAGGAGATCGCCACCCCAGAAACAGACTGAAGAGCGGTGACAAATGGGCAAACATCAGAGGAGTATCTGACGAACCCACAAGACAGGGAGGCGAGCAGAGGTGATTGGCCAACAGGGGCGAGGGGAAGAACCAGCCCACGGCGGAAGTAACGCCAGAGGAAACACCGGAAGTGCGGCTTGAACAAGATCTTGGAGCCATACGAACTTGGATTTGTCGGGAGAGCAATGGAGCAGCAAGGCAAGGGCAAGATCTAACGCCGGCGAGCCGAAACTACACTGGCGCCGAAGGTTGGAAGTACTTCTGTCGACGCGGAAATGACGGCTAGGGCGAACTCTACCGAGGAGAGAGAAGAGAGCTCTTATAAATACCCTATTCATATACTTTTTTTTCTTTCTTTTCTCATCTCCATCCTTTTCATTGTCATCATTTCCGGGTTGATGTGAGCATGAATCCATTTGTAATTATTCATTTGCAGAGACAAACTAATTAAACAACAATCTACAAGTTTACATTAAGGAAAATGAAGACAAAGAGAGACACACATTAGACAACAATCTACAAGTTTACAACATAGCTTATCCTATCATAGTATTAATACCAAAACGAAACTAGAAGCCTATAACTATAAGTCTCAAACAATAACACTCTTCTCAAAGGAAAGAACAGAGAAATTATACTCTTTATGTTTTTGTGACTTTTGTCTCTAACTCTCTATGTTCATACAAATCATCATCAACAATCTAAAATGAGATGTTCTGTCTACAGATCAACATAGCACAACCAGAAATGTAGGTTTACAGTTCTACATAGCACACAAAAAACTAGAAACGTACCAACAAATACTCAGAACAAAGAAAAAAAAAACAGACCAAATGAGCTTGAAAGAGAGAAAATTTTTCTCGGAAACCATAAGCAGATCTCAAGTTGAGATGGTGTTCAACATTTCAACTAATTAAACGAACCTCAAAGAGGAGAAAATTACAGTTGAGATTCTGAGAAGAAGATACATGCGATTGATTCCTTGATGCGGCTGATAGAGGAGAAGGGTCTCCTAGGTGTGCTAGGGAAACGAGAGTTGATTGTCGGCAAAAGTTGTATGTCGAGACGTGAGAGTCGAGACAAAAGAGGTTTGGGAGAAGAAGAACAACAGTGTTAGCTGTTACATAGAGGTGAGAGTCGAGAGTCGAGACAAAATATCGGTTTATCGGATAACCGATCGGATTTCGGTTCGGATCGATTTAAAATCAAAATCCAAATCACAATCAAAATACAAACCAATCAGTTTTTACATAGTATCCGAAACCGATCAAAATGTATCTGGAGAGAGAGTAGGAGCAGTTCTGTTCGAGTGCTCTAGATTGTAACCACTAAGAATGTCAAGGTGGATTACTTCTGTGAGTTCGGATGCTTTTTGTCATCAACGTCAGTTTTATGAACTTGATCACCAATCTCTCAATCCAGCTCCAGCCTGGAACTGTCAACCTAGCTAGCTAGGATGAAGGTTTAAATAGAAGTAATCTATAGAGAATGTGCTGAATGATTTATTATGTGTATTGGTTACAGTATTTATAAGATACAAGAGAAAACCCTAGCATATACTTATTTACAAATAGATTCTCAATTTACAGTACTCTTACACGCCCCCCCCCCCCAAGATGGAGGGAGATGTCGGACTCCAATCTTGTTGTTGAGGGTCTGGAAACGTGTGCGTGGCAATGGTTTGGTGACTGCATCAGCGAGTTGATCAAGTGTATTGATGTGAGCAACACGCAGAGCACCATCTTGTATGTAGCCCCGTACAAAGTGATAGTCGAGTGCAATATGCTTCATTCGGGAGTGGAACACAGGGTTGGCACATTGATAAGTGGCACTTATGTTATCACAGTAGATGACCGGTGGAGAGGGAAGAGCGATGCCCATCTCGGTGAGGAGGTTGCACACCCAACGTAATTCAGAGGCTGTGTTGGCGACCGCTCTGTACTCAGCCTCCGTTGACGATCGAGCAGTGCCTTTTTGCTTGCGTGAAGACCAGGAGATAGGATTCCCACCAAGATAGACAATATACCTATTTGTGGAGACATAGTCATGACGATATACCGAATGAGCTTGATTCACCTTCCATTTGCAAGAATTCGCCAAACACTTAATTGAATGTGAAAGAGATGTTCTCTATCTTTAGTTGGAGGTTGAACTAGATCGATGCATGGTAATAAGCATAGAAAAATATTTGTAAGTATGTTGATTTATCTTAGCACCATTAAACTATCTTTAAGGACTATAGCTTGAATTCTTCACTTAGCATATTAAGGTTATGAGTCCCTGTTTTCAAACTGAACCCTCCTACTTCCTTGCTAGAGGACTAGCAAGATTTAAGTTTGGGAGTCTGATAACTCTCTAATTTACATGTTTTTGGCATCCTTTTTTGTCCATATTTTGCATTGTTCATACCTCTAACTTAGCATTTTTAGGTCATTAACGGTAGGAATTCACTTTTAGACAATTTAGGGTGCTAGGTCAAAAGGGTTTCCATATATAAACCCCTCCTCTCCTAGCTCGCAAACGAGCATGCCGCAGACCCTCAAACCAGAGAGCGAGAGCTTCTGTGAGATAATTGAGTGACTCAAACACTTTTCCCTTTTGTTTTAGATTTTATTTCATAACTTTTTATCATTTCTTTAGATTTTATCCTGTATTCTTTCTACTCTACTCTACCGTTTATTATAATGCAATTTTCGTTCTTATTTGTTGTTATGTTTCTTGTTATTATGTCCGAGTAGTGTAGTAAAGTTTCTAGGGATGGGATAGATGATTTTGTGTTCTTGATCGGTTAGGATGCCTTAGTTTGATTGTATGTGTTTGATAGATTTCCTTCTAGATTAGTGTTCTTAATGCTGTCAACAGACCGAGAGGTTGAGATTAGATCTAGGGCGTTTTACCACCGAGAAGTGTAGATGAGATGCTTGAATCAACCAATGCTAGAGGTTTACTCAATTAGCCTAAGAGATTAGATGAGTAAGGGGTTTACTGATAATAATGAATCGGATCTTAATGCCTGCTTGGTCATGTTTCTCCAACGAGAGTTAGGTAGGGAAGTGATTCAAGGTTGATTGTTTCTAGTGCGAGAGTGTGTTAACAAGGTTTTAGAGATTCATTGTCTAGGAAATATTTTCTTGAGGCATCTGTATTGGTAAAGAATACTTAGGATTCGATTACCCCATCCTTAGAAGCTTTTGTATTTTAATTGCTTGCATTTTCTTTCATTACTCGATCCCTTACCCGATCAGATGCGATAATCTGCATCGAGTAATACCTCGAGTTGGTCATATCTCATTTGCTTACTCGATCACCCCACCCGATCCTGTACTCGAATGCTTGCATCGAGTGCTTAGGTCGTGTGGTTTCTTGTTTATATTATTTTATTATATCACTTTAGGATTGTTAGAACAAAACTCTTAATTGCTTAGCTTGACTTGTACTGTTCTGATCATATCCTTCCTGCTAGCAATTAACAACCATTTGGATTGATAACCCTTTGTACTACAACTGCATAGGGAATTGATACCCTGGGTGAAAACTTGTCTATCAATTTGGCGTCGTTTCCATTTGGTTGTGTTTATTTTGCTACGTTTAGGATTTCAGCACTTGCTAGATCAAGTTCTTTTGTTTATATTGGTTCGGAATCTGACTTGTGTGTTTTCGCTCTTGTTTGTTTTGAATCTCAGGTACAACCCGAGCACCCACCCGACCCGTCACTTGATCACCTGGATCGAGTTGACCCTCGTGTACACACTCGGACACCTACCTGTGCCTGCAAATACGATCAAGAAGTAGCCAGAACCTGAGTCCTTTCATCGACAACATCAACAAACCGAGGCTACTCAGACAACAACAAGTTCAACCGCAACCAGCAATCATTGAGGAGACAATGAACAATCAAAATGGTCCACCAGCTCCTCAAGCAAGGACCAACATAGGAGCAGGGATGCTCCATCTACTCACACTCAAATGAATGGCATTGTGCCACCTGCTGTGCAGAACAACAATTTTGAGATCAAGAGTAGTCTCATCCAGATGATACAAAGTAATAAGTTTCATGGATTGCCAATGGAGGACCCATTGGATCATCTGGATGAATTTGATAGGCTCTGTAGCATCACCAAGATCAATGGAGTTAGTGAGGATGGATTCAAACTCAGGCTCTTCCCATTCTCTTTGGGAGACAAAGCACACATCTGGGAGAAATCACTCCCCAAGGAGTCCATCACCACTTGGGAAGCGTGCAAGAAGGCATTCCTGGCCAAATTCTTCTCCAACTCCAGAACCGCAAGGCTGCAAAATGACATTTCCAGCTTTGTTCAGAAGAACAATGAAACGTTCAGTGAAGCTTGGGAACGTTTCAAGGGATACACTTCCTGATGTCCACATCATGGATTCAGTAATGATTCATTGCTGAGTACACTTTACAGAGTTGCTGGACACCGATGTTGCTGGATAGGTCTCCAAGATACCGATGTTGCTGGACACCGTAAGTAATGGTAACTTCCTCAACAAGGATGTTGATGAAAGTTGGGACCTAGTGGAGAACTTGGCTCAGTCTGATGGGAATTACAATGAGGAGTACGATCGCACTGTGCGATCTACAGGAGAGGAAGATGCCAAGTACAAGAGGGACATGAAAGCCCTCAATGACAAGCTTGATAAACTACTCAACCAGCAGCAGCATGTTCATGCCATATCAGAGAAAGAGCAGTTTTTACAAAAAGATGGGGAGACTGTACAAATAGAGGATGTCAACTACATCAACAACCAGGGAGGTTACAACAAAGGGTACAACAACTACAAGCCAAACCCGAATCTGTCTTACCAGAACCCGAATGTTGCCAATCCTCAAGACCAAACTTACCCATCTGCAGTTCAAGGGAACCAGGTCCAACAAAAACCTTTTGTCCAGTACAATCAAGGATATGCACCTAAGCTGCAGTACTCTGGAAACTACAACTACCCACCTGGATTCCAACAGCATCAAGGCCAGCATAACCAATCACAGGAAGCTGAGTTACGCGGCCTACTTCAGCAAATGATTCAGAATCAGGCTTCCGCAGCTATGGACACTGCGAAACGTTTTGCGGAGATGAGCAACAAGATAGACTCAGGGTACAATGATTTAAACGCCAAGTACGAATCGCTTAACACTAAGCTGAGGTACCTAGAAGGTCACCACAACAACCAACCAACTCCAAAGATCAACCAACTCCCAGGTAAAGCTGTTCAGAACCCTAAGGATTATGCCACTGCCCAAGCCATCTTCCTTGATGATGACTATGAGGATTACCTTACTGAGGACAGTGATGTTCAAGATGGGGAGGATATGGATCACTATGGGTTAAACGAGGCCAAGTACTATATATCCGAGTATGAACCCGAGCCTTCACCCGAGGAGACTGATCGAGTTGATGATCGAGCACTGGCCAGAGAATCACAAACTGAAGATCAACCCGAGGAGGAACTCGATGATCTACCCGATGATGGTGATCGGATGATACATCAAGTAGATGTTGAGATGAGAGATCAGCCTCAAGTACTTGTACCAAAGGAAAGAGAGCTAGAGGAGAGGTTCAATGCTGCACTTGACATTCAACTGGAGGCGCTTGCAGAGCATATGGCCAAGCGCAAAGCTCCACCACCTAAGCTTTTGCCACCACACAAACTTCAGGAGGAAGTTGCCAAGGAAGCAGCTCGGCTGGAGAATGAGATCAAGGAAGCTGTCAAGGAAATTGGGTTTGAAATTCTCAGGAGTGAAGTGTGCTTAGATCCTAAGCTGCGAATTGAGGAGAAATTGGAAGATCCTGGCTCTTTTACTTTGCCATGCTCGATAGGACTTTGGACTTTCAAGAATTACTTGTGCGACCTTGGAGCTTCAGTTAGCATTATGCCTTTGTCAGTAGCCAACAAGATGGGATTCACCAGTTTTAAACCAAGTAATTTGTATTTGGTTCTGGCTGAGAGAACCGTGAGGCATCCGATTGGGATCCTGGAAAATCTGCCTCTCAGGGTTGGAAGAGTGGAAGTCCCTACTGACTTTATGATCCTTGACATGGATAAGAAACCAGACGATCCACTTATCCTAGGAAGACCATTCTTGGTAACATGGTGCTATGATCGAGATAAAGCAAGGCAGGATCAGAATATAGCATGGTGAGCACATCAAGATGGAGTTTGATGTGAAGAAGGGGATTAAGAGGCCAACCATTGATGTTCAAGCTTTTTCCACTAAGACAAAGCAGAGAAAAGTCAAGCATCTTGAGGAGGTCAACACTACATTTACCTTAGAACCTGGACAAAACCTGGAGAATCAGTTGAACCAGCCTGCTATTGTGGAGAGCATTTCAGAACCTCCTCCACCTGGATCCCATGCTTAAGGAGCATGAAGAGTCAAGCTTAGTGACTTAAAACAAGCTCACTTAGGAGGAAATTCCAAAGGTATATTCTGTTTTGTTTTAATATTGATTTATTTGTTTTATCTTATTTTCTATTTTTGGATATTTATAAAGAAAAAACAAAAAAGGGAAATTGAGGAACCCGAGGGTCAACCCGACACCGTACTCGACGCGCCTGATCATGTCTCTGCTCGGATGGCGAGTGGAGTCCGAATTCCACAAGCCAAGCCCACTCTCGGTGAAGCCCACCAACCAAACCCTACTCTATTTAAGGGTTTCAAACCCTACCTCCTTAGCAGCTTCGATAAGTTTCTCTCAACCCTAGAGTTTTTTGTTCTTGTTTCCATACTTTCTATTCTCTCTTAAACTCGAGTTTCATTCAATTTTCTATGGGACTAACCCTATTAACCTCGAGACTTAGCCTTTTCTTCTCAAGGATTCGAACATGGAGTCACACACGAAAACCTACCAAAGGAAGGAAGAAGATCAACCTCCGCCGCTGCTACAACCGCAGGTGATGCCGTCGAACCTCAAGAATCCCAAAGGAGAGGAAACGTTCCGCATTCCCAACCGCTGGCTGGACATTTTGCTTCCCCAACCCGATCCACCACCCGATATGTGGCTCGAGTAACCAATCGAGTAGACCACCGAGTTCGCTCACCGAGTCTGATGGCGAGTGTTGTTCGCCGATCTCCTCGACGTAGGGACCTATCTGCATCCGAGAGAACTGTTACCGATCCCATGGAGGTTGATTCTGATGCTGGTGGAGAAAAGCAAGGGGAAATCCAAACCTCTCGATCAAGGAGCAGAGCTGCGGTTGCAAGAGGGAAGAGGCCAGTTTCAGAGAAAACTGAAAGAGTAGCTGAGAGAGCAGCTGAGGAAGAGGATCGAGACTCAGAGGAGGAGAACCGTGAACGAGAAGAGGAGCAGAGAGAGAGAACACGCCAAGCCTTGCGGAGGTTGAAGCAGAAGGAAATAGAGACTCCGGCAAAACTCCTCAAGGTTTTCCGGAAGATGAGCTTTGTTGGTACCCGATATCCCCACCGTGAGACGATGAAGCAGTTGGGCATCGCTAGAGATGTTGAGTTTCTGTTCGACATGTGCCACCTGGGCCATATGATGCGAGCCCACCTTGAAGCCTATGAGGAGGAGACGGTCCACTTTCTCTCCACACTTCGGTTGCACTATTTTGAGGACCACCCGACCCTACTACCCGATGGGGGATCGGGTTCATCCCCTTCTCCGTTAGGAACAAAGAGTACCGGCTCACTTTCAAGGAGATGGAGAAGCTGTATGGCTTCAAAGCTGGTAGTGGAGAAGGAATGGAGGTTGCAAAGGAGGAAATGAGGTCCCTATGGCTGACAATAGGAGACAAGCTCCCCTACAAATCCACAAGCTCCAAATCCGCTTAAATAAGGAGCCCTGTCTTGAGGTATTTTCACAAGTCCCTTGCATGCACTCTTTTTGCTAGAAAAGAGACGGGGAATGTGAACGATCACGAGCTCCAGCTGCTGGATATTGCATTATGTGGAGTTTTGGACAATGCTAGGGATGGAACACCGCTAGTAGGAGATGTAGCGGATACTAGTATGGTGTTTGTGCTGTTGGATCAATTTCTCTACCTCAAGTCATGGGCGATGAAGAAAAGAGAAGGAGGCAGAGAGATCTCCATTGGAGGACTGGTCACACCGATCTTAGTGGCTTGCGATGTGCCCTTGAAGGGAATAGTTCATGAACCGAGATGGCTGGACGTAGACAACCTCGTGCTAGCCTAATGATATGATGCTTTTCAAGTTCGTCCATCCAACCGCCGGAGCCGCCCAAATGATCCTACCTAATGTTATATGCACCAAGGTTTGGCTGGGAGACAACATCGACTTCGCACCACCTTTGGAGGAGCTGTACAACCCGGAGGAGGAGTCCGAAGCTGAGAAGAGAGAGGAAACCGGGCAAAGACAGGGAGATAGCTCGGAAGATTTTGATTTTGAGGAGTATGTGTGCTCTCAAAAGCAACAGGTTGGAGTGAGGGAAGCCCACAAGAGGATCAGATGGCTTAAGAGGATGAACAAGTTTTTGGTGAGGAAGGTAAAAGATCTTACTGGTTCGGTAAAGACCATGGGAGGTCAGATCAAGGAGCTGCAAGACAAGGCAAGTTGTGCTTCAGCTCCTACCTCGGCACACACATCAAATTGGATGGGGAGAAGGGGACAGCTAGGATGAACTTGAGGACTACCACCTCCAGAGCCTTACCGAGCATCATCATACGAGCACCAAGCAGAGGGAGATGTCACTCGACCTGAAGCATCACGGCGAAGCCATTCAGACGCCTACACGATGCCTAACCCGATGGGATGCACGATGCCTTATCCGATGCACCCATTGAGTACACAATCGGGTGACTACTCAGAACTCTTCCCTCCGCCTTACCAGATGCCATACACGATGTCGTATACGAGGCACCCTGCGAGTGGCTATACGGGTGATCATTCTGGACCTCTTTCGCCGTACCCATCGTACTACCCAATGCCCTACCCGATGAGCTACGCGATACCACCCTCGATCAACCCCTTGGATGCTGGTCCGAGTAAGTCGTCCGTGCATATCACCGAGCTCTCTGACGAGCAACCACTAGCACCTGCTGAAGCCGGAGACGACCCTGGCTACATGTTGGCGAGTATGGAGGCTGCTGCAACCTCCTTCTTCACCAACCCATGAGGTACCAATTTCATCCGATTCTTGTAAATATCATTGCATTTAGTTTAATTCATTTTGTGTTATTCTTAGATTCTTTTTCCAACTTTTATTTACACAGGGACTGTGTAATTTAAGTTTGGGGAAGGGTCCTAGAATATATTTAACATTGTTTTTTATTTTGTTATTAAAAAATTTTGCATGCTAGTTTTATTTTTTGAGTCTGCATCTATGCGCATATAAAAAACCCAAAAAATTTGAAAAATTTACAAAAAAAAAAAAAAAAAAGAGTGTTCATGTAGTTGCATTTACATATTAGGATTGAGTCTAGTTTGTTTCATATAGGATTGTTGCATATGCATCTTAGGGGACAATGATTAAAACTACCTTGTTTAAAATCAAACCTTAGGCTTAGGATTGAAGCTATAGCCCTTAACACAGTTCATTGTTGCTAGATCAATCTTTGGAAAAAAATGAAAAATCTTTGCTTAGAACCTTGTGTCTTTTGAATGCTTCCTCCACTTGTTTGAACATTGGAACATCTCTATATTATTGGATTTAATTTGAACTTTAATTGTCTTGCTTATGGAATTTGAATACTTGCTCATGGTAACTCTAAACTCGGGTTAGCACTCCATTTTACCAATCTTTTCGTTTAACCCGATTTGTTTTCCCTACCCATGAACCCAAACCTTTCTTTCAAACCTTGTTGTGAATTGTTGAGTGAGGCCTTTTTCATTGCGCTATAGGTTGTGAAACCGTGAGCGTATTGAGAACGACAAAGAACTGCCTCTTGATTTAGCTAAGTTAGAATTTGAACTAGCTAATAGATTCGGCTTTGAAAGATAGGTGGTTAGTATGTTTATTTGGGGTTGGGTTGTGGAATAATAATAAAAAAAAGTCCCTAAGGTTAGAATCAATTAGCTCTAAGTCTCTAAGTAAAAAAAAAAAAAGAGAAAAGATCTTGCTATAGTCTCCTAGAAAAAAAAAATATATATATATATATGAGGAGTTTAGCAAAGAAAGAAAAAAAAAAAAAAAAAAAAAAAAAAAGAGAGCTAGAACTTTAAAGTCTAAACCTTAGGGAGTAAAAAAAAAGAGTTAAAATCAAGGATGTGAGTAGTGTAATTCTAGGGGATTTGATATAATAACAAAAAAAAAAGAGAATGAATGAGAAAAAAGTAGATTATCAAGAGTTAAGCTTTGTATGCCCAAATTGTTCTCAATCTTAAATAGTTTTCACAACTGTCTAGCATTCCTTCTTTTGAGAGAAAACCACCCAAAGAATTTGTTTGAAACCACCTTACCAAAAAGCCTTGCCCTTGAAACTGATTGAGCTTGATTCACCTTCCATTTGCAAGAATTCGCCAAACACATAATTGAATGTGAAAGAGAGGTTCTCTATCTTTAGTTGGAGGTTGAACTAGATCGATGCATGGTAATAAGCATAGAAAAATATTTGTAAGTATGTTGATTGATCTTAGCACCATTAAACTATCTTTAAGGACTATAGCTTGAATCCTTCGCATAGCATATTAAGGTTAGGAGTCCCTGTTTTCAAACCGAACCCTCCTACTTCCTTGCTAGAGGACTAGCAAGATTTAAGTTTGGGGGTCTGATAACTCTCTAATTTACATGCTTTTAGCATCCTTTTTTGTCCATATTTTGCATTGTTCATACCTCTAACTTGCATTTTTAGGTCATTAACTGTAGGAATTCACTTTTAGACAATTTAGGGTGTTGCATTTTTGCATTTGCATGTTTTGGATGAAAACAGGTGCTAAAGTGTCTAAAATGGGGAAAAACAAGGACAAACCCGAGCATGCACCCGAAGGAGCCATCAAGCTGGAAGAACAAGTCCAAACCCCAACACGATCGAGGAGGATCTAAGAGAAAGAAGAACACCCGAAGATCTACCCGAGGAGTAACCCGACCTTATCCTCGTGTACCCCATCGAGTAGACCATCGGGCAGGTCTGGGAAGCTAGGTCAAAAGGGTTTCCATATATAAACCCCTCCTCTCCTAGCTCGCAAACGAGCACACCACAGACCCTCAAACCAGAGAGCGAGAGCTTTTGTGAGAGAACTGAGCGACTCAAACACTTTTCCCTTTTGTTTTAGATTTTATTTCATAACTTTCTATCATAGATTTATATCCTGTATTCTTTCTACTCTACTCTACCGTTTATTATAATGCAATTTTCATTCTTATTTGTTGTTATGTTTCTTGTTATTATGTCCGAGTAGTGTAGTAAAGTTTCTAGGGATGGGATAGATGATTTTGTGTTCTTGATCGGTTAGGATGCCTTAGTTTGATTGTATGTGTTTGATAGATTTCCTTCTAGGTTGGTGTTCTTAATGCTGTCAACAGACCGTGAGGTTGAGATTAGATCTAGGGCGTTTTACCACCGAGAGGTGTAGATGAGATGCTTGAATCAACCAATGCTAGAGGTTTACTCACTTAGCCTAAGAGATTAGATGAGTAAGGGGTTTACTGACAATAACGAATCAGATCTTAATGCCTGCTTGGTCATGTTTCTCCAACGAGAGTTGGGTAGGGAAGTGATTCAAGGTTGATTGTTTCTAGTGCGAGAGTGTGTTAACAAGGTTTTAGAGATTCATTGTCTAGGAAATATTTGCTTGAGGCATGTAAGGCATCTGTATTGGTCAAGAATACTTAGGATTCGATTACCCCATCCTGAGAAGCTTTCGTATTTTAATTGCTTGCATTTTCTTTCATTACCCGATCAGGTACACGATAATCTGCATCGAGTAATACCTCGAGTTGTTCATATCTCATTTTCTTACTCGATCACCCCACCCGATCTTGTACTCGAATGCTTGCATCGAGTGCTTAGGTCATGTGGTTTCTTGTTTATATTATTTTCTTTTATCACTTTAGGATTGTTAGAACAAAACCCTTAATTGCTTGGCTTGACTTGTACTGTTCTGATCATATCCTTCCTGCTAGCAATTAACAACCATTTGGATTGATAACCCTTTGTACTACAATTGCATAGGGAATTGATACCCTGGGTGAAAAATTGTCTATCAAGCATCTTGGTTTTAGTGAGAAGGTCGATGATGTATTTTCGTTGCATCAGATGAAGTCCTGCTGATGTTTGAATGGCTTATATATCCAAGAAATAGCTCAGATAGTCAAGGTCCTCGAGGGAGAATCTGGCCGAGAGCAAGTCGATGATCTTGGTGATAAGGGAATTTACTACCCGTGATTAAGATGTCATCCACATAGACAAGCATATAGGTAATATCTTGGCCTTGGCGATGAATAAACAGGGAAGAATCAGCAAGTGAATTAACAAAACCGATTGAGAGGAGATACTTACGCAGTTCATTGTACCATGCCCATGGTGCCTGTTTCAAGCTGTAAAGAGATTTATTTAGGCGACAGACATGATGCGGTCAATCTGGGTCAATGAAACCTGGGGGTTGTGCAACGTAGACCTCTTCCTCCAAGGTGCCTTGAAGGAAGGCATTGTTGACATCGAGCTGACGTATTGGCTAGGAGTAATGGACCACAACCTCCAGAACCGCACGGACAGTCGTTGATTTCACCACAGGACTAAACGTTTCAGTATAGTCAAGTCCTTGTTGTTGATGGAAGCCCTTAGCTACGAATCGCGCCTTATATTTGTCAACGGATCCATTGGGATTGTATTTGGTGGTGAACACCCAGCGAGAGCCAACAATGTTTTGAGAGGGATTGGGTGGAACCAGATCCCACGTGTGGAGTCGCACTAAGGCATTGATTTCAGTGCATATCGCCGGACGGAATCACAGGTCACGGAGAGCTTGAGCGACAGTTGTTGGTTCAGGAGAGTGAGTCGTACTGGCAGTGTAGGTGAGTTTTTTTGTAGGTTTGTGGATATTGTTTTTAGCACGGGTCTGCATTGGGTGATTATTCGGGTTTGGAGGATTAGGTATCGGTTGTGGTGATGGCTCCCGTACTGGAGGAGACGGGACTGGTGGTGGCGGGGAGGGAGATGGCGGTGGCGGAGTAGGGTTTGGTGGTGGTGATGGGGATTGTGTCGAGGGAGAAGATGAATTAGAGTGGGTCATGGGATTAAGAGATGTAGGTGGGCTTATTGGATGTGTTTCGGATGGATGGTGTGGGCTTGGGATTGTTAATGGGCTTGGTATTGGTAACGGGCCTGGTGTAGGTTGGGAGCCCAATAGAGTTTCAGAAATACGTACATGTGATTGTCGTGGAGATGTTGACGGAGGGTTAAGGTCAGAGCCGGGGGGTGCCGGAGATGAGTGGAGGAGTGGCGATAGAGTGACCGGTACCACGGTGGCCAGTGGTACAGACGGAGAAGCCTGTTTGGCGGCTGGTGAAAGTCGTGGCGATGTGGATGCGAAAGGAAACATGTGCTCTTCAAATGTGACATGACGGGATGTATAAACTCGGCCAGTGAGCGGATCCAAACAGAGATAAGCACTTTGGTGCAGTAAATAACCAAGGAAGACACAGCGGTGGGAGCGAGCGTCAAGCTTATGAGCAGCATAAGGACGCAACCATGGGTAGCATGCACATCCAAAGATCCGAAGCTTTTGGTAATTTGGAGACTTACCAAATAATTTCTGGAAGGGAGAGAGAGACTGTAGGACAGGCTTTGGCATTCGATTGATGAGATATACCGCAACCGCAAAGGCGTAGGGCCAATATGACTTTGGCATGGAGGCGTGACCAAGCAAGGTAAGACCGGTTTCTACGATGTGGCGATGCTTGTGTTCGGAGACTCCGTTGTGCTCTGGAGTGTGTGGAGGTGTCGTGAGGTGAGAAATCCCATGAATTGCCATGAATGAACGGAGGGATATAAATTCACCGCCGTTGTCGGAGTATAGTGTATCGATCTTCTATTGGAACTGATTTTATGCGAGAGCGGTAAACGCAATAACGTATCCTTGACATGAGACTTCTGTTTGAGTAGGTAGAGCCAGGTGTATCTCGTGTAGTGATCTGCAAGGATGAGGTAGTATTTGAAATTATCAACAAAGGTAGTTGGAGAGGACCAAACATCATAGTAAAAATATTGAAGAGGTCGGTTGGAAGAGATGGTGTTTGAATAAAACGGTTGTTTGTGGGTTTTATTAATAAGACAGTCAGAACAAGACAACTCAGTGTTCAAAGACTGTGAAACAGGAAGAGAGAATTGAGAAACAACAGCTTTTAAAATATGTAAGGACGGGTGACCTAAGCGGGAATGCCATGAAGAAAGACTCGTTTTCGGTGATGGAGAAGCAAACAACGAGACAGGTGGGTGAATGGGCCACTCGTATAACTCATCTTTAGTCCTTCCTTGGAGTAACCGGACCCCGTGCTAAGATCCCTCACCTGAAAGTAAGGTGGATAAAAATGGATAGAGACTTCATTAGCGTTACATAAACGATAAACCGAAATAAGATTCTTATGAAGATTAGGCACAAATAAGACATCTTTCAAGTGTAAGGGACGAGAAGCCGTAGGGAGTGAAGTAGAACTAGAGTGCAAGATGGGGATAGTGGAGCCATCTGCAATAGTCACACCATCACTACCATGATATGGTTGATGGAGAGCGAGATTATTAAGATATGTGGTGAGATGGTGTGTGGCGCCGGAGTCAACAACCCAAGGCGTGACATTGGGAGCCATAACGAGGTTCGCACGAGGCTGCCATGGAGCATACGGAGTGGCATAGGACTGAGAGTTCAGCTGGAATTGAGAGCAGCAACGGGCACTGTGGCCATGAACACCGTAGATCTGGCAACGGCCATTGTAGGGGCGAGGACTGCGTTGGTCCTGTCGAGGACTGAATTGTTGTTGTTGCCACGTCTGGTTGGAGCGAGAATTGGAGTGACCACCACGATTGTTGGAGTAGTGACCACGATTATTGCTGTTACGGTTGTACGACGCAGCATTAGTCGTGATTGGTAGGACAGTCGCAGAGGCAGAGGCAAGGAGATTGGCTTCATGAAGGATCAACTTCTCGTGAACCTCGGGGAGCGAGGGTGTTGTTTCACGACCATCGATCTGATTGACAACCTATTGGTAGTCATCAGGGAGGCCCTTCAGGAGCTTTGCTAACTGACCATCATGATCGACAACTTTGCCGAGAAGGGCTAACTTGTCATATAAGGCAACAAGGCCTTGAACATAATCATCAATGGAGAGGGTACCTTTCGTCCATTGAGTCACCTGGTTTTGGAGTTGGAGGATGTGACCACTGCTTGGTTTAGCATATGTGGTGTTGAGAGTCGACCAGATCTCGTGAGCAGTGCCGGCACGAGAGACAATAGGCTGCACAGAGGCAGAGATGGCACCAAGGAGGGCGATGTAGACAAGTTTGTCTTGACGGCGCCAGAGGGCAAACGCAGGATTGGTGGTCGGAGGAGCACCATCAGTTGCAGAGATGGTCTCGGGTGGCACCGTGACAGTAACATCGAGATAGTTGGCGAGATCATACCCATCAAACAAGGCATGGATCTGACGGCTCCACATGAGGAAGTTCGTTGCAGAGAGCTTCATGACATTGGAGGTGTTAACATAAACAAGACTCGTGGTGGAGATAGCAACAGTGTCAGCAGTGGACATGTTGGAAGTAGACATCTCGTCAAGAAGAGGGAAGGAGGCGGGTGTAAAAAAAAATTTAGGGTTTAGGTATCGATAGCTCTGATACCATATAGAGAATGTGTTGAATGAATTATTATGTGTATTGGTTACAGTATTTATAAGATACAAGAGAAAACCCTACCATATACTTATTTACAAATAGATCCTCAATTTACAGTACTCTTACATAATCAACTAATAATGAGGCATCTGAGCGCAAACCTTAGCTCTCCACCGGTCACTTATTTTTGAATAACAAAGAAAAAATAAAAACAATAAAAAATAAAAAAGTTTTAAAATATATTTTGATGAACAAAGATAACATCAAATCTCTAAAACATATCTAAAATCTAATCTATTCGAATCCAAATACATATTGTATATCTTTTGAAATTTTTGATAAAATCTAATATATTAAAGGAGAAGTCGAGAGGACTAACAGCCATTCTCACAAAAAATTACGTCGTTTACCCTTAATGAAAAATATCCCTGAAAAATTTTTGGACAAGCTTTTGTTCTCTATTTAGATTGCTGAAACGCACCACATTCATCCTCAGACTTAAGATTACTAATTTGCCATTAATGAGATTCAAATCTGGACCATTTTACCCTTCAAATTAATTTAGAAAATTAAAAAAGTTTAAATTTCATAAATATCTAATCTATATAATCGTCAAAACGTGATTTTATAAATTTTAAAACGCTAAAACCTAAACTAATGGGCTTTATATAAAACCCAACCAAAATATACCGACCTATTCGAAACCCTAAAATTATAGGTTGTTAACTAATATATAAATAGGTACAACCCTAATCATTCTCCATAATCCGAAATCTTTAAAACAGAGAAAACCCTAATTTTCTCTTATGTTCTTCAAATTATATATGTATTATAGTCTTGATGATCCTTTATATGGTTCTTCGTATTCGTGTTCGTGTTCTAATGATTCATATCCTCTTTCTGTAGTATTTGTTTGGAACGCAAGTTCGAGCATTACCAAAACTTTGTGTATGGTTTCATTACTTCTTATATTATATTGTATAGGTTTCTTGATTTATTTAAAGTTTTGTAAAACGATTATACTAATTCTTATGTTTCAGGTGAGTTAGTAGATGGTCGTGATTTTAGTTATATGTTCCCGCACAAGAAATCTAGGTATTTTATTTTTGTATATTTTAAACTTTATTCTTTATACTTTGATGATGCTAAATAAAAAGCCTTATGTTTATAGTTGCAGGAATGCTTCTGAAGATGATCATATTAATGAGAGATGTTTGGTAATTTAAATAGTAAACTATTCTATCATCGTTATTAAATTTTATTCATGTGTTTGTGGCTCTAATAAATAAATATAAATGACTAGGTGGATGTGGCGAGGACTATCGAACATTTTTATTCGAATTCTGCATCTTCATCCATGCTAAAAGATATGTTGTTAAATTTAAAATTCTTTTTATTAATATATTTCTAATGATTTAATTAAATTAAAACATTGTTTAGATGAATCTACCAATTATCATATGGTGAAAAACATGTATTGTTTTACATTTTAAAGGAAAATTATATATATATATATATATTTGATTCAGAAAATCATATTAACATTTGTAGTTACTGATTATTACTGCAGAGAGACTGTGAATGGTGCTAATAATATCTCAAAAGTTATGGTATATTTTTAAATAAGTTATTTTGTTATTGTTTTAAATTAATTTCTCTTATTTTCTCGGTTATTGTGACAACCAGTCCCGTTGGCCCCACTAGCCCACTGCTAGCTTGCCCCCATAGGCCCGAAGGTGGCCCTGCAGGGCATCGATCATAACCCCTCACTAGGCAAATAGAACTATTCATCCAAATCCACAGTAGGTTATTGGTGTACCAGGCGTTCCTCGAACCCTGATCTCCACCCTTTAACAACCTAGCAGTGAGGTTAGTGGGGTCCACGGGACGGGTTGTTACAGATATAACATCATTTAGTGTGATTAATCAACAGATTAGAGATGCAGAGTCAGCAATACAACGTTTTTCGGCTATTTTTCGGTAGTAATTTTATGTTAAAAGGCGGATTTGACACTAATTCTTTGTTTGGATCATCTTCTAACATTTGTTACTAATTTGTTTATTTGGTATTAACACGTAAACAATTTGTTTTTAAAAGTCATCCTGATACTAAAATTTTAATGAAACATTTTACTAGCGTTTTTCCGTAAATTTTGATCGTAACCCTATTTTTGTTAATATCTGCAGAGAAGCTATTGATCGCAAAAAATCAGAGTCGTTTCCTTTCCATTTAAACTACACGGTAATTATCTTCAATTATTCTCAATAAAATTCCATTAGATATAATTTATGACATTGTTATTATTTTTAAAATAGAATGCGTATGGAAGAAGATATGATTGGTGTCGTTCCAAAAATTCAGGCGTGAAGAAAGGAGGAGGACGAAATTTAGAGAATAGTAGGATGAATGTTATGAGATCTTATAATCGTATTTTTATGGATATTGTTTTAGATGGATGAATATTTTATGAAATAGAAATAATCCAATGATTATTTATTTTAATAATAAAAAATTGTACTTTAATAATGACGATCAAATATAATAATTGTGAAATACAATTATAAACAATACAAACGACTGGATACCAAGGTTCTTGATGATTATGTAAGAACTAAATAAAACAATGAAATGCTATATTCATAACTACTATTAAGAAAAAAAAAGTGTTAAATATTATGTTTAAAATTTTGAATAATATTGTTAATTAATGTAAATAATCTGCATATGGAAGAATAAATCCTTGGTGTCGTAGCTCAGATTCAGGAGTGAGGAAAAGATAAGCATGATATTTAGAGAATAGTATGATGAATATTATGATATCTAATCAACCAGTTACTAAAGTTCTTGATTATTATTAAAATTTGGAAAAAAAAATAATGAAATGACATATTGATAGATAATATTCTTTAAAATGTGATAATTATTATGTTCAATATTTTGAAGATTATTGTTAGGAAAATCTAATGTTTTTATTTTACATTATGTAACGTAGGGTGGATATTCTTAAGAGATATTCTATATTTAAAACAGAATAATATATAGTGTATTATCACGATTTATGTAAAAAAAGAAAATGTAAATACGTATTAAAAGCCGTAATGATAAACATTAAGAAGATTACTATTTATCTATAAAATAAAGGAAATGTAAAGAAATTAATGTCTGGAGATCTATACAGATTAGTTAAATGTTTTGCTAAACAAAAATTTTAAAATATCACTTTCGATAAAAAAAATGTAAATTGTGAATATATTAACTTGCATATATATATATACATCTATTCGACTCTTTTGATTTCAACCTAAATCAAAGAAGAAAACAAAAAACAAAAAAAAACAAAAAACTACGGTTAAGTGTAGCCTTTTCGATGATGTTTCGTTTTTGAACTCTTCAAATTATGAATGGAAAATTTGTGTGAAGATCTTGTGTCTGTGGGAAGAGAAATGTCCAAGTTTGGAGATGGTTTTATCTGATATTAAGTTATCTACCGTATTCTAATTATAAGCTCATTATATATTTCAAACAGCAAGCTTATATGCAATTATACCTGAAAGTTAAAATTTCAAGTATTTTAGAATATTTTTTGACACATAAAATTGTATTATGCAATAATTATTTAATACTATGTTTTATTAGGCTTTAAAGGTCCAATGTTCCTTTCGTGGAGATGTTTATGATCGTTTTGTCTCAAAGTTCAAGGTTGGTGATTGGCTTGATTTCGAAGACTTTAAGGTTGTTGAGCATAATGGTTCATGTTTGGCTACCATACATCGTTACAAAATTGTAATTTTGTATAATACCAAGATCAAAGAGAATTCAATTGTTGGAAGGGAAGATTTTTATGATTTCGTCGATTTCAAACTCATTAATGATGGTACCCAATGTGAAGATTACTTAGTGGGTGAGCAATAATTTCGTTTTTTAAACATAAAATTCAATAATTATTTATAAATCTATGTATTTCAACTAATTTAAATTTTATACAGATGTCATCGGTGAGATTGTCAATATTGGGGAATTCAGCTGTAATTTCAGGAAACTGCAACAAAAAGATGAAATTAATATGTCAGAAAATCATCAGAAACATGTGGACGTAAGACAAAGTGATAATATATGTGAGTTGTTTAAGTATTGCACTCGATTGGCTTCATCCAAGAAGAAAAACAATACTTTTCATGATCACTCAGAATCAAATTGCACAGTCTTTGAAAAATCTGATGATGACACTAATGTTGGAGATCAGGATGATGATGATTATATACAAGAAGAAAGTGATGAGGAAGATGATGTTTGTTATGATACAATGGATGAAGAAGAAGATGATACTGAAGCAGAAACTGATGTTGATGGCGAATACCAGTCAGATAATAGTGATAACGATGATCATAATGAGGATAAATATGTCCAAGATTTAGATGAGGATGAAGAGGTCGATGAGATGCAAAGTACTGAAGAAATTCTTGAAATAAATAATAAGCAGAGGATTACTCGATTAACCACAAAATATATTTTGATCTACGTGATTTCAGGTAAATTATAATACTCATATATAGATATATATATATATATATATTATACATAATAATAATTTTGAAGTATATTGAAACATAATGTTTAAATTTTTAAAATTTAGTGGAACCCTAATAAGATGTGAATTATTCGAAACATCGGCTGCAAAATTATATGATACTTTAAAAACTTTCCGGGGTGATCGCTTGGTTTGTGTTATTAGATGGGCTCTAATTGAAGTTTTCCAAGGTATACATAAATTTGATGATAGTTCCTACTCAGTTTTGATGATCAGGTATTAAATAATTGTTTCTCTTATAACTTTGCAGGACAAAGAAGTATATCTTCTACAGTTTTTACGCAAATAATACTCAATTCGCAAGTTCCTAAGGTGACGAAGATGATGGAATTGTAAGATTATCCTATCTGTTCATGTTATACTTAATATTAAATTAAAATATTATAGAATTACGTTTATAATCTTCTTTTCATGTTTAAACTAAATGATTTATAGGAGACCAAGGAAGAGAACTCGCAAATAGAAGACTCACTTCCTCAATTTTTTTTGGGCTTATTAGGATTTTATAGGTTTTAACTATTATATATTTTAATACTTTATGGATTATATTTATTAAAAAAAACATAAATTAAAGTTTTCAAATATTTACAAACATAGTTTTATGGTTAACCAAAAGTTTGTTCTTTTAACAATATTTTGATAAAAATAACTACATATAAAGTACTTTCAAAAAAATTGGAAAGACAGAGACTTTTAAGTTTCCAATAAAGTTTCAACAAAAACCGTAACAAATATACGATAGTCCAATGCATGATAATAAAAAGATGTCAGCATGCAAGTTGAAAAAATACAAAGCTAGACCTTCATTTTGAAATTTAGAGTTTCAACCGTCCAATTAAAAATTAAAAATAAATTATTTTGAAAAAACAAAAAACATTGTTCATTCTTATCGAACAGAGACTCATGCAGCTTTCCCTGTGTATACCACGGGTTTTAATACAATCCACATAAATCTAGAACTCTGATTCTTATAATCTTATCTTTTTTGGAGTTTTAATATATGAACTTCAAATAAATTATTGAAGTGTTTGGAACTTCCCACTGAGACTTCTCTTTGCTTCTAAAAACACACAACACCAAAAAAAAAAAAGGATGGTGCTGTACTTAAAAGATCTGAATCCGACGTTACGTAACCCGAAAGTTGCTGTGAAAATTCTTAGAGAATCGCCACCCCAATTCATTCAAAGACAGCCTTTTTATCAAAGTTTGATTTTGGTAGACGAAAGGGTAAATCTTCTTTCCCTTCCCATTTTTTCCGTAATTTTTTCACATATCAGATGAGTTATACAACATAAATAAATCAATGAAATGCTATAATATGTTAAAATTATAGGGAAATAGAATTGATGCCAAGATAGATGCAGATCTCTATTTAGACAGTTACTATGAAAAGATCAAGGAAGGAGACTGGTACGAGATTTCTGGATTTTTAGTGATTGAAGGTCAACAATCATTCCGAAACTCAAACCACCCGTTTGAGATTCTGATCTAGGTTCAAACAAAAATGATTCCAATATATCCTCGAAGTATTGACAATTTTATCCTTCTGTATGATGCATTGAAAATGCAAAATTCGATGCCTGACGAGAAGAACCGTTGTTTAGGTAAGCTTTAATATTCATTTTATCTTAATAATTACGTCCTTATCTGATGATATTCTACTTTAAAGATGATGTCTTTGTTTTGAACGTTTTCTAATATTTTTTTTTTATATTGGAATAATCTTGTATTCTAGATGCCATAGGAATGTTGAAACATGTGAACGAGCCTCAGACAATTGAATTTCTTGAACCTCAAAATGGTTACATTTCAGAGAATGAAGTTGTGACATTCACTATCCTTGAACACAAGTAAGAGAATATTCAAAACTTTTGAAAATATTGAAATTAAATTCTTTTATTATTTAAAACAATTCTTGATTAACTTATGCACAATCAAAATTTTTTGTAAGTGGCCAAGAGATTGAATGTGTTATTGTTGGTTCGGTGTGTACTGCATTGCTTCAGAAATGGGACAAAATTGTTTCTTCCTCTACCTATGCTAATCAACCAATAATGTGTACTCTTCTGTTTTGGAGGATCTCTGTATACGAAGGTACTGTTTTGGAGGATCTCTGTATACGAAGGTACTGTTTAATAGTCTCATATACCTCTAAAAACTAACATTTTCTTACTTAAATTCTTCTTTGCTAGGTATGCAATGTCTGATGTCTCAGTTACGATGTTCAAAGGTCATTCTTGAAGATGAATTTGCTGGATTTGATACTGGCCTTATGTTGTAATGTCATTAATTTAGTAGATTGAAAAAATTTTAGTATAATCAACTTTATGGCGGAAGTTTAATCCTGAATTATTCATTTTTTTTACAGACGTTGGCTAGACGTGGATTGCAGTGATGAAGACAATGAAGAAGAAGATTAAGACTGTGGTTGGACCAGCTAGCTATAAATCCATTTCTCAATTTTTCTTATTTTATTAACTTTACTACTGTTGTTTTAGACGTTATAAAAATAATTTGATGAAACTTTGGACATGAATATTCGTGTTTAATTTTGTTTGGAAATTTCATTATTTTTGTCATTACAAGTTAATTCTAATATCACTGTTTTACTAATATAAATATCCTTAAAAGTAGTTTGAAAAAAAAAATATCTTAAAAGTAGTATGAGTTAATCCTGAGTAAACATTATATTTTAAATTTCGACATACTATAACGATTTTTTTCTTGGGTAATCTAGATGGGCCTGATCAACGCCAATACGAAAGCCTTCGCGGCTGTTAAAACTAATATTTAACCATTCTACGTCTCTGGAATAATATTGTGACCTTTTGTTTTCCCCTCTCAACAAAGGAAAAAAAAAAGGTTTGTTGTCATCCATAAACTTGTGGTAAGATCTCAATCGTTATTTACTTAATTTTTTCGTTTCCTGGGTTCTTAGGTTAGAAGTTAAAAGTTTTCCATATATATTTTCAGAATTAGAGATGGAAGGTGGAAGTTCTAGGAAACGTAAAGAGCTCATGTCAGATTTTGGATAAGAGGATGGAGCAATCGAGACGGTTAAACAAGCGTTTCGAAAATCGAGAGACGTGGTACTAAAGGAAACGACGAGACATTTCACTGCGATCCTTGATATGTTGAAAGAGTATATCAACAAAAAGGAAGAATCTGTTGGCTTAAACTGTCAGCTTGAAACAATCGATGCTCAGATCTCGCTAATAAACGATATCTTGGAGGGGCAAATAGACTTGGTTGAAGAGCGTAACAGGCTAGAAGATGTTAGGATTGTTATTGAGAAATATGAAAAAAGAATGTGTTGTTCCTAATATTGATTGGGATCAACTTTGTGTTCTGTTTAGTGGTTAACAATGTTAAGAATTTTATCTTAATCGTTTGCTGTTCTTGAATATTTTTATTTTTATTATCTGACGTAAAATATAATCGATACTTTATTTTATTATTCTAAAACCTAATAATTCGTTAAAGCGATAATATAAAATAGAGATATTGACCTAATTACGAAATCTAAAAATTAGTTTAAAGTTATTCTTATAAATCGTAAATAAACATAATTTAGTCTTGGACTTCAATATTTTTTAAAAATGTTCATGGTTATATAGTTCCTATATTCACTGAATGAAATATCTATTGAAAGGACCGACCTTTTTTTTTTTTTTTTTTAGTAAATAATAAATAATATAAATATATAAATAAACTACAACTAGTGGTCCCATATCCACTAGTCACCTAACCATATTCACAACCAACAGCGGAACAACATACCAATAAATAACCGATAAACCAATAATCCAATAACCAAATAATCAATATCCAGTATTAATTCCAAACAGCATAAATCAAATAACCAACAATCCTAACAATGCTCTAAGACTCAACTCTAGCAACTTAACAATGCCAGACAACATCCAACCGAGTCCCTAGAACATCCTCCTCTTCATTGCCTTGATTCCACGATCACACTTTGCCTTTACCTGCACCACAAACACATATTGAGATGCATGAGTATTTGATAAACACTCAGTGAGGCAATCCTCCCATCTACTGGGCTATACACACAAGCAATAAGATCTCTACATGCCACAACCAACAATCAATAAAAACAAACCAGGCAATAAACAAAGCATGCAAGATCCATCGTGACTGGAAGAGGGGTGTCGACCGACACCAGATGGTGTCGATCGACACTGATTATCTGGTGTCGACCGACACCAAACTGGTGTCGACCGACACCCTGCCCGACACCCTGCCCGACACTCCCGAAAACCCTAGTTTGTGTCGACCGACACCTCCACATGGCATCGATCGACACTCGCCAAAGTCCCGAGCCGTCCTCGCGTTGGTGTCGACCGACACCCCAACTGGTGTCGACCGACACCGATGCCGAGCAGCGATTTCCCTCGATCAGAAACTCCGAATCTCGCCTCCAATCTTCTCCAATCCGCTCCATGCACTCCAAGAAGCCAAACCCAGTCCAGACAGTGACGAAATACCATAGAGAACTCACAGAAACAACCACATAAGCACCAAATCACATAGAATCTAGAGATCTTAGCTTAGATAAGCCATGGTCATGCACTCACCTCTTTCAAGAAGATTCTGACCAATAAGAACGAATTCCCTCACTCCTAGCAAGCTTCTAACACCTTCCCAGCCTTAGATCTCCCAAGAACAGCAAGGAATCTCTCAATCTCTTCCCAAAAGCTCAAGAACACTCTCTCTTTTGATTTTCTCTCAAAAACGGCGAAAAACAAAATAACACGACCCTAGGTCGTTTTCTACCTCTAAAACTCGATTTTAGGGATTCCCTAAACCAACCACGCAAACCGGACAATTAAAATTGAACCGACCAAACCGGCCACAGCTGGTGTCGATCGATGCCTCACTAGAAGGTGTCGATCGACACCCTTACCAAATTACCAAAAATTGGTTCGCGGGTGTTACATCTATACAAAAATTTAAAACTTTTTAAAATCGTAAGTTTCTAAAAAGATTAGGTAAATATAAAAAGTTTAGGTAAATATGAAAATATATTGGTGATTACTGAAAAATGAATATATACCATCGAGATTATCTAATGATAAAGGAATATTGAGTTTTGACAATATCGTAAAATGTAAAAATTCCAGAAAAAAAATATGTATTAAGTATATATATATTTTCGTTAAAAACTTTATAAAATCGAGATCGTAGGTTTAGTTTTACCCTAAGATTTTTTCCCCTTTTATAAACATGGCATGCCTTCTGTCCGATCCTATTAAAAAAAAATCGGGAAGAGAGACTATTTTTACGATGTGGATGACCTAAACCCTTTCATTCATGAGTGGACGATTAACGTCAAAATACTGAGGAAGTTTGAGGTCTGTCATCCTATTTTCAAATCATCAGACTTGATTGTAGTTGATGATAAGGTAATTTTACAGTATGTATTCCGTTTGATAAATTTCAAAAAAATATATATATATGTTGCTTATATATTTTTTAATGTAGGGTAGAAAAATTCAAGTGATGATGTGTCCTCCTTATCGTGACATCTTTTTAAACGATCTGGAAGAAGGTGACTGGATAACGTTATCAAGATTCTCACTAACCATGGTTGATGGGGATTTTAAGTTAAACTGATCATCGTTTTATGATACATTGGAGAGACAAGACATGGTTTAGAAAAATTTATCCTTTGTCTTCCAAGCAGTTTTATTCTTTTGTATCATTTAATGATATCAAAAGAGGGAAATTAAACCCTGATTATTGTGTAGGTGAGATTAAAAAAACTATATTATAAATTTAAAAATACCTGTTAAGAAAATTCTAATAGAAATTTTATGAACAGACATTATTGGAAGATTGTACACTGTTGGAAATCGTTTTGATGAAGGTCCCCCATATAAAGAATGGGATGAGTTGTACGTTGTTTTGGAAAATATTGAGTAAGTTGTTCTATTATCGAAATTTGATTCAATAATACAACCGTATTCATTAATGTCTCTAATTGTACACAACATATAATTGTAGGTTTGAACGATTATCATGTCGTTTACCAAAAGACTACGCGAATGTCTTTTTCAATAACTGGATGTGATTTTGTATATGTGTATTACGTTTTGCCAAACTTGAGACTATCAAAGGTTTGTATTATTTCTACACATTGAAAATATTATTGTTTAGAATATAAAATATGTTAATTAATTATTTATTGTTAATGTAGATACATGGATGGCAACAACGGTGCACAACTGTACAATGGTCATGATCAATCCTCAATGTTCTCAAGTCATGCAGATGTTTGAGAATTTTGCTTTAATGGAGAACTGATATTAAGAAATTTTAAAGTGTAATTTGATATGTCATAAAATATCTATGATATTTGAGCTTGGATTTTAATTTGATATTTTAAATTTACGAAAATATATTTTTGGTAATTATCGTATAGTAATCTTATTCAGAAGTAATTCTCAGAGATATTTGTATTAATAGATTAATTGACATTAAAATTGTTTGAATTTAATTTTAATAATTTGAAACTAAGCAAAATAAATTATAGTATGATCTAATCAATGAATTCTATTGTATTAAAAATATAAATATTTATATAAATACTAACAACTAATTATGGTAATTATATAAAAATTATGAGGATAATATAGAATATTAATATGAAATTAAATTTATTTTGTAATAAGGTTTGCAATCAGTTTCAAAAAAAATATATATATATATATATATATATATTTTAAAAAAAAATTGAATTTTTGATTATTCCGAAATCTTAGTGTATTATATACATCATTTGGAATGAAAATATCTAAAAAATATTGAATACTTATACAAAACAGAACTTTTACAAAAAATATCGGGAAACATAATAATAATGATTTAGTAATTAATGATAATTTTACAAATACCATTAAAGTTTTGACGATGATAAATATTATGAATATTTGATAATATCTTTAGATGTAAATATTCCAAAACAGATTTCTGTATTATGAATATATAAATACGTTTTGAAGACAGAATGTATAATACTTTTATAAAGGTTTTTCAAACAAAAATATGGCTAACCTTCTATCCAATGCTATAAAAAAAGGTTTGGGAAGAGAGACTATTTTTACGATGAGGACGACCTAAACCCCTTCGTTCATGAGTGGAAAATTAACGTAAAAATACTGAGGAAATTTGAGTGTCGTCATCCTCTTTTCAAATCAACAGACTTAATCGTAGTCGATGAGAAGGTATATTTTCATTATATAGTGTTTAATTAAATATAATTTAATTTTATGTACTTATGTATAACGTTACCTAGGGTACGAAAATCCATGTATTGATGGGTTTTCCTTATCGTGACATCTTTCTAAACGATTTGGAAGAAGGTGAATGGATAATGTTATCAAGTTTCTCATTAAGCAATGTTGATGGCAGTTTTAGGCCAACTGACCATCGCTTTAGAATACATTGGAGAGATGGTATATGGTTTAAGAAAATCCTTCCTTTGTCTTCAGATCAATTCTTCTCTTTTGTATCATTCAATGATATTAAAAGTGGATATTATGATTATGAATATTGTGTAGGTAAGGGTAATAATTTGTTATTATATTATAAGTTAAGTTTGAAGTGTTTGATTAGTTTAACTATTAGAAAATAATCGTAGATCTTACCGGAAGAGTCTTTAGTGTTGGAAATAGCTTGGAACAAGGTCCACCATACAAAGAATGGAATGAGTTTGTAACACCCGCAAACCATTTTTTTGGTAATTTGGTGGGGGTGTCGATCGACACCACAGGAGGTGTCGATGGACACTGTTTCTTTTTGGGTTCGACCGGTTCGATTTAATTATCGATTTCTGGCCGGTTTGGTTTAAGGAAACCATTGAACCGAGGTTTAAAAGGGGGAAAACAACCTAGGGTCGTGTTTTTGTTGTTTTACGCCGCTTGAGAGAAAGAGAAAAGGAGAAAAACAGTTCCTAAAGGTTCTTGAGAGAGTTTGTGAGATTTCAAGGTGTTTTTGGTGAGATCTTACTATGGGAGTGAAGATCCAAGGCTAGGAACGTGTTAGAAGGTTGTTGAGAGTGTTGGATTCGTTGCTTTTGATCAGAAACTTCCTGCAAAGAGGTGAGTGCATGACCATGGCTAATCTAAGCCTTTGATTTCCTTGTTCTTGCTTGTTTGTTGTCGTTTTGTGTGTTTTTCTTGCTAGAATTGGTTGCTACAGGTTCCTACGAATGTATAAGGCTTGGGTTTCGAGTATTGGACGATTTGGAGGAGATTTAGGAGCGAGATTCGACTCTCGACTTCGTGTGGATCGCAGTTGCAGAGGGAGTGTCGATCGACACCACTTGGTGTCGGTCGACACCAGCAAATTGGGCATCGATCGACACTGTGGGGTAGTGTCGGTCGACACCAAGACCAGTGTCGGTCGACACTTGGCTGGTGTCGGTCGACACCTCCCTTCCAGCGAGACGATGTTTGATTTCCTGGTTTTTTTGTTTTGTTTGTTGCTTGTTTGGAACAATGGAATCATTGTTGCTTGTGTGTATAGCCTAGTAGATGGGAGGATTGCCTCACTGAGTGTTTATCAAATACTCATACATCTCAATATGTGTTTGTGGTGCAGGTAAAGGCAAAGTGTGATCGTGGAATCAAGGCAATGAAGAGGACGATGTTCTATGGACTTGATTGGATGTTGTCTAGCATTGCTAGGTTGCTAGAGTTGAGTCATTAGAAACATTGCTAGGTTGCTGGTTTCATGTTTCTTGTTGTTTGGTATTTGGATATTGCTTATGCTATGATATTGGATTGTTATTGGATTATTATTGGATTATTATTGGATATTGGTTTGGTTATTCCGCTGTTGATTGGGAATGTGGTTAGGTGGCTAGTGGGTATGGGGCCACTAGTTGTAGTTTATTGATATATATATTACTTATTATTTTAAAAAAAAAAGGTCGGTCCTTTCATTTTGGTATCAGAGCCCTTACAGTTCTAGGTTTGGGTTCACTAGGCTTTGTGCTGTAGATGTTTGGGATTTTCATGCTTTGATTGATTATGTGAGTTAGTCAATTGTTTATGGCATGGAGTCCTAGAACATCCTCTTCAAGCCTATAGTGTGATTCCACGGTGAGTTTGTGTTTTTTTGTGTTTTTGTGTTTTTGTGTTATGTTAAGATTGCTTGTTAGCCTCTGTTCTTGGAAGTGCAGTGGTTAAAGGTGTTTGAGTTATTAGCCATGGACGGGGACGTGGTCGTGGTCATGGTCAGGCGGTTCCCGAGGCCAGCGAGTGTGTGGTCCAGAGTTCCACGAGGAGGTACGTCAAAGGGTCGCAAGCGTATCAGGAGGGACCAGAGAGGGTTAGCCGGTGTCAATGCCAGGGGTGCTGGGAAACCAGGTTTGGGGTTGCAGCAGGTGGAGCCCAAGGTCGAGATGATCGCTTGGCGGATCTGTTGGCGTGCTGTTGGAGCGGTTACCGAGAGGGGTACCAGTGCAGGCTTCAATTGTACCGCATGTTGCGGGGTGCAGCCGAGGGCTGCGGATGTTGAGGAGTTTCAATCTTATGTTAAGAGGAGGAGCAGTTGTAGATGACCAGTATGAGATTATTCTCAAGAGGTATCGAGCCTAGAGAGGTGGATGAAGTTCATTGGAGAAGCCTTCATGGCAGGATAAACTAATCGTTGCGACGATGGTGGATGAAGTTCATTGGAGATGGACAGGGATTGCGAGGTTCAAGGTTTTGGTAAGCTTGCTGGAGGAAAACAAGTCAAGTGGGTTGAGTTGGCGGCTTGCAAAGCATCTGACGCGGAGAATCAGAATATGCGAACGTATGGTACTTGTTTGTTTTATTACGCTCGTATTGATGATTTCCTGTGAAGGATTGCCCAGTGGAAAAGCCATCTCTAGAATAAGCTATCTTGTGGAAGTTTCCCTAAGAGGCAAGTTACAAGAGATTCTTGGACGAACAAGAAGGTTGATATTCAGGTGGCGGTGAGTTGATGTCGGCATACTTGATTAGTTGTTTAGTAGAGTTGGAGACGCAGCTAGAGGAACTACTGAGCAGGGGATTCATTCGTCTCATCACTTCACTGTGGGTGCGTCGGTCTGGTTGTCAAGTAGAAAGACGAGGTGTAGGTTTACGAGATCGTGGAGATGCCTTTTTGGGTTGACTAACGCGCCAGTAGCGTTTATGAGGTTGATGAACAGTGTATTTCAGGAGTTTCTGGACGTGTCTGTCATCATCTTCATCGACGACATCATGGGATATTCTAAGAGTCCAGAGGAGCATGCAGTGCATTTGAGGGCAGTTCTGGAAAGCTGCGGGAGCAGAAGTTGTTTGCTAAGTTGAGCAAGTGTAGTTTCTGGGAGCGGGAGAAGGGATTTCTGGGTCACATTGTTTTTGCTGAGAGAGTTTCTGTAGATCCAGAGAAGATTCAGGCTATCAAAGATTGGCCTAGACTGTAGAATGCCACAAAGATCATGAGCTTTCTTGGATTGGCAGGTTATTATAGGAGAGTTGTGCAGGGTTTTGTAAGCAAGGCACGTCCGATGACTAAGTTGGTAGGGAAGGATGTTCCTTTTGTTTGGTCACAGGAGTGAGTGGAGGGTTTTGCAAGCCTGAAGGAAATGTTGACTACTACGTTAGTGTTGGCTTTGCCTGAGCAGGAGTTGGACTCTCTGGTAGGAGAGATCAGTACTTTGAGGTTATGTGTTGTGTCTCAGGAACCGTTGGGCTTGGAGGCGGTTGATAGAGCAGACCTGCTGAATAGGGTGTGGTTGGCTCAGGAGAAGGATTTGGGGCTGGTGAATGCCTCAAAGGACGTTGATTCGGAGTATAAGGTCTCAGATAATGGAACTATCTTGGTGCACGGTCGGGTTTGTGTGCCCAAGGATGAGGAGTTGAGGCAGGAGATTCTGAGAGAGGCTCATGCGAGCAAGTTTTCTATTCATCCAGGAGCGACTAAGATGTACCGTGATCACAAGAGGTACTATCACTGGGTCGGGATGAAGAAGGATGTAGCTAGTTGGGTCGCGAGGTGCGATGTGTGTCAGCTAGTGAAGGCTGAGCATCAGGTTTCTGGCGGTTTACTGAAGAGTCTACCCATTCCTAAGTGGAAGTGGTAGGATTGCCAGTGTTGTGGACCTTTGATGCTATTTGGGTCATTGTGGACCGGGTGACTAAGTCAGCACATTTTCTGGCCATTAAGAAGACTGATGCAGCAGCGGTCTTGGCTAAGAAGTATATGAGAGAGATAGTCAGATTGCATGGGGTGCCAGCAAGCATTGTGTCAGACAGGGATTCTAAGTTCATTTCGTTGTTCTGGAAGGTATTTCAGGCAGAGATGGGCAGGAAAGTGCATATGAGTACAGCTTATAATCCCCAGACTGATGGACAGTCAGAGAGGACGATCCAGACGCAGGAGGATTTGCTGAGGATGTGTGTGTTGGATTGGGGTGGCCATTGGGCAGATCACCTGAACCTGGTAGAGTTTACTTACAGCAACAGTTATCAGGCGAGTATTAAGATGGCTCCTTATGAGGATTTGTATGGGAGACCATATCGTACACCATTATGCTGGACTCAGGTGGGGAAGAGGAGCATGTTTTGTGCTTGTT
Organism: Camelina sativa; assembly: GCF_030686135.1. Taxonomy (NCBI): domain Eukaryota; kingdom Viridiplantae; phylum Streptophyta; class Magnoliopsida; order Brassicales; family Brassicaceae; genus Camelina; species Camelina sativa. The sequence continues at coordinate 20,053,024 of NC_141884.1, read as the reverse complement.
TTGTTTAGGAGAGCTCAGAGAAGATTCCGGTTCTCAAGCTGAACATGAAGGAGGCTCAGGATAGGCAGAGGAGTTATGCTGATAGGAGGAGGAGAGATCTTGAGTTTCAGGTAGGAGACAGAGTGTACCTCAAGATGGCCATGTTGCGGGGTCAGAACAGGTCATTGTCAGAGACTAAGTTGAGTCCGAGGTATATGGGTCCATTCAGAGTGATTGAGCGGGTTGGACCAGTGGCATATAGACTAGAGTTACCTGAGGTTATGCGTGCATTCCTTAAGGTTTTCCATGTGTCTATGTTGCGGAAGTGTCTTCGTGAGGGTGGGCAGGTGTTGGCTAAGATTCCTGAGGATCTACAGCCTAACATGACTTTGGAGGCGAGACTAGTGAGGGTTCTCGAGAGTAAGATCAAGGAACTTCGGAAGAAGAAGATACCTTTGATGAGAGTCATGTGGGACTGTGATGGTGTTGAGGAGCAGACTTGGGAGCCTGAAGCGAAGATGAAGGCAAGGTTTAAGAAGTGGTATGAGAAGCAAGCCGCGACTTGAACTTGCCTAGCCTGGGCCCATCTATAATCCGTGGCTGGAGCGGGAATGGAGTATTCCAGCCTATCTCTCTTGTTTACTCGGTCGCTTGGGGTGGTTGGTAGTGCGACTCACTAACAAGATGAGGTGGTGCTCGGGATACAAAGTTTCCGTGAGGCAGGATTTTGGAGGAAAGTTTCCTAAAATAGAAGTTTCCAAAAGTGGAAAGTTTCTAAAAATGGAAAGTACTAAATATTGAAAGTTTTACGGGAGTTAGAATTTGTCCATTTTAGCGGTGGAGAGCCTTGGAGGGCTTGTGTGGCCTTAGTGGCGGACTTTCGAGTCAGTGTGCCGTGTGTGGCGGTCTTTTTAGACATTGTGTGGCCTTTGTGGCGGACTGTTTAGCCGTGTGTGGCCTTTGTGGCGGGCTGTTTAGCCGTTTGTGGCCTTTGTGGCGGGCAGTTTAGCCATTGTTTCGCCTTTGTGGTGGGCTGTTTAGCCAATTGCGTGGCTTTTGTGGCGGGCTGTTTAGCCAGAGTGTCTTTGTGACAGTTCTTCGGGACAGATGGTCTTTGTGACGGTCCTTCGGGACGAGTGGCCTTGGTGGTGGTCCTGTTTAGGACAATTGTTTGGCCTTGGTGGCGGTCCTATTTAGGATATTTGTTTGGCCTTGGTGGCGGTCCTCTTTAGGACATTTTGTTTGGCCTTGGTGGCGGTCCTCTTTAGGACATTTTTTTTGGTCTTTGTGGTGGCCCTTGTAGCAAGTATATGATCCTTGTGTGGTCATGAGGTATTCCAGTGAGGGGATATGTGGTTGGTAGGACATTGAGATGTTTTATGCGAGCCACGGGAAGGAAACCTGGATAGGGATAGGACTCAGACGTGTTCAGAATTGTTTGCTCGCGGCTCTTGGGGGACTTGATTCTCCTAATACTGCCATATTCAGAGATTTTGTGGCTTGGGAATATGGTTGGTATATCGACTTCGGATGACGATCCGGGGGTGCGCTGTAGGGTGGCAACCCGAGAGACGAGTTTAGATTTTCCTTATATATTATGGCATGCGGGATTAGGCCCGATGAGGAGCCAACATTATGGCATGCAGACTTAGGTCTGATGAGGAGCCAATAAAAACTCAAGGTTTAGGCCTATGAGTAAAGGAAAATCCAAAAGTCGAGAGCAAATGATGCCTGGAGCGTGAGTCTATCGCCTAAAGGTGACCTTCTGTAGATCGGTCGGAGGAGTGCGGGCCGTGGAGACGGTGGCACGGGAGTCCTTGGCTGATGGTCGTACGAGATTCGATGACGAATCTAGATTGGTGGGGGAGAATTGTAACACCCGCAAACCATTTTTTTGGTAATTTGGTGGGGGTGTCGATCGACACCACAGGAGGTGTCGATCGACACTGTTTGTTTTTGGGTTCGAACGGTTCAATTTAATTATCGATTTCTAGCCGGTTTGGTTTAAGGAAACCATTGAACCGAGGTTTAAAAGGGGGAAAATGACCTAGGGTCGTGTTTTTGTTGTTTTACGCCGCTTGAGAGAAAGAGAAAAGGAGAAAAACAGTTCCTAAAAATTCTTGAGAGAGTTGTGAGATTTCAAGGTGTTTTTGGTGAGATCTTGCTATGGGAGTGAAGATCCAGGGCTAGGAACGTGTTAGAAGGTTGCTGAGAGTGTTGGATTCGTTGCTTTTGGTCATAAACTTCCTGCAAAGAGGTGAGTGCATGACCATGGCTAATCTAAGCCTTTGATTTCCTTGTTCTTGCTTGTTTGTTGTCGTTTTGTGTGTTTTTCTTGCTAGAATTGGTTGCTACAGGTTCCTACGGATGTATAAGGCTTGGGTTTCGAGTATTGGATGATTTGGAGGAGATTTAGGAGCGAGATTCGACTCTCAACTTCGTGTGGATCGCAGTTGCAGAGGGAGTGTCGATCGACACTGTGGGGTAGTGTCGGTCGACACCAAGGCCAGTGTCGATCGACACTTGGCTGGTGTCGGTCGACACCTCCCTTCCAGCGAGACGATGTTTGATTTCCTGGTTTGTTTGTTTTGTTTGTTTTGTTTGTTGCTTGTTTGGAACATTGGAATCATTGTTGCTTGTGTGTATAGCCCAGTAGATGGGAGGATTGCCTCACTGAGTGTTTATCAAATACTCATGCATCTCAATATGTGTTTGTGGTGCATGTAAAGGCAAAGTGTGATCGTGGAATCAAGGCAATGAAGAGGAGGATGTTCAAGGGACTTGATTGGATGTTGTCTGGCATTGCTAGGTTGCTAGAGTTGAGTCATTAGAAACATTGTTAGGTTGCTGGTTTCATGTTTCTTGTTGTTTGGTATTTGGATATTGCTTATGCTATGATATTGGATTGTTATTGGATTATTATTGGATTATTATTGTATATTGGTTTGGTTATTCCGCTGTTGATTGTGAATGTGGTTAGGTGGCTAGTGGCTATGGGATCACTAGTTGTAGTTTATTTATATATATATTACTTATTATTTATAAAAAAAAAGTCGATCCTTTCAGAGTTATTTATTGTTCTTGAAAATATTGAGTAAGTTGTTCTAAATTATTAAGCTTTATATTTAATTTTTCCAAAGATTTCAAAGGTACTCAATGATGATAATTTGCAGGGGTGATCGTTTCTCATGTCGTTTACCAAAGGACTACCCGAACGGCTTCTATGATCATTGGATACATCGTGACAATGATATTATCATATGTGTATTACATTTTTCCAAACTCAAAAGTAATAAAGGTTCGGATCATTTCTTGCTGATATATTTATAATTGCTTCCTTTATAAAAAAGATAACTAATTATAAAAATTTATTAATGTAGATACATTGATGGCTACCACGGTGCACAATTGTACCAGTGTCATGATCAATCCTCCATGTCCTCAAGTCATACAGATGTTGGATGCCTTTGCTGATATGAAAATTTGAATTTAATTTTAAAGTGTATGACATTTATATTTCATATATACAAAAAATGATACTTTAAACCCCTATGATAATGTGATTGGATTTAAAAATTGAATTATAATATTATTTCAATTATTATATAATACATAAATCGAAATATTTATTATATTAATTCCCTTTTGTATTCTAAATAGTCGTACCCTCTGATATTTACATATTCATGAACCTTTCAATTATTTAGTTAAAAGGTGTGAGTTGTAACATCCCTTCGAGTCGATACTTTTTATGCAACCATTAACACCTTATAAATTCTTATAGTCAAGTTTTAAAACTTAAAACTAAACTATTGTCTTTTCAACTTCTACATTTCACTCTCTTTCGAAACTTCACTCTAACTCAAATACTTTTGTTTTTTTAAGAAAAAAAATGGCGAGATTTGTGATGCTCGACAAATTGTATCCTTGGACAATGGGATGGATGATTTGTGTCAAGATTTTCCGTTTATGGAGAGTGAGAGATCGTTCGAATGATGTGTCGACAGAGCTAATCTTGGTAGACGAAGAGGTATATTATACAGATTTATTTCGTTGTTTCTTCATATTTATTCGTGTATCTAAATATCTTGGATAATCATACCCTAAATTAGGGTACATTTGGACATGCTACTATCCCGGCATCACTCAATAGTATTCTGGAATTTAATTTCTTGGAGGATCGAACTTATATGATAGAGAAGTTCGAAGTCAAGGATGACAGAGAACAGATCCAGAAAACTAAAATCGGTTATCGGATCTTCTTCACAGAAAAAAACTATTATCAGTTTTGCAATGGATCCTATCATTTGCAAATCTTTTAATAATCTAGATTTTAAACGTGTTTATGATAATGCGTTTCATGGAAGATGGCCTTACGGTAAGTCATACTTTATAATGGATTGTTTTAGTAAACTTTTATTTGTTATTTATAATACATATTAATCGTTTATTATGGTAGTTAATTTGATTGGATGCATCACCAATATGGGTGAAATCAAGAGTTTCAAAAAAGAAGATAGTGCCGATCGTTGGAGCTTGATTGATCGCTACATAAAATTCACTATCAAATCGATTGAGTAAGTTTATATATGAATGGAAATATCTTTTGAAACTGTTTAAAGTACTTGATAAAATACGTTGGTTAACCATTTTTATATCAATAAACTTTTTTCCAAAGAGGATATGTACTTGACTGCTTCGCAACAGGAGTCTATGCCAATCATATGTTCAAAACTTTCAAACTGCGTAACAGGAAGAGGGTCTGTCTATTCAATATGTGGAAAGCACTAAGATTTGGAGGTGATTACATTTGTTTATAAAATATTATTTTAAAAATTCAATGCAATTAATTATGATAATGAATAATTTATTAAATTTATAATCGGTGATGCTAGATGATAATGTTCTCCTAACCAATAGTGATGGATGCTCGGAGATTATTGAGGACCCAAAGAGTGAAGAATTTGCAGAGTACATGTACATGTAAGTCAGAGACTTACTTTGGATCATCTTTCGATTATATTTTTAAACTATCTGGATATATCTGACTATCTTCAAATATGTAGGTACAATTACGTTGATCATGGTGAGTCAAGAATCAAAGATTTGGATGATACCGACTATAGGTTCGATATGGACCTAAGGTAATAAACAAATCTAACTTTATTTGTTTAATGATTAAATGATATGAACAATACTGATTTAAATTTATCCTTCTGTAAAATACAGTGATGCACTTGACTCCTATATTCATCTTGCTGTTGAGGACTCCTTTGAGAAGTATCGAAATCCTTATTGAGAACTATGTTCAAATCCGATCTTCGATATTCTGTATTTTTAGTGTTTATTTATAAACAAATTTGTTAAATTGAATTTTAATATTTGTTGAGATTTTATAAGTTAATTAAAATAACAATTTTCCGGATCTTATTATATAAAGTTGGGTTTTCAAAGTTAGCCATTAACAGGATCATGACACGTGTCAAGTTATCAATCTCAGATTTTGACATGTATAAAAGTTAATATTTAATAGAAGGAATTTGCTTACAAAAAAAAATGTTTTAAAAAATACTCCCTCTGTCTCACATAGATTGATGTTTTGATACTTTCACACATATTAAGAAAAATTTTAGTTTTTATTTGTAAATTAATTTGTAATTACTTTTTGGTAGAGAGAGAAATTATAAACCAATAACAATTCAAAAATTTAAATATTTTCAATGATTACTTCTTGAAGTTTACAAAACATCAATCTTTGGGACAAAAAAATATTCCAAAACATCAATCTTTGTGGGACAGAGAGAGTATTAATAATCTAAAATAGAATTATCAAAAACTACAGAATTTATAAAATAATACAAAGTTTTTAAATAATTGTAAAGAGATTATATATATATATATATATATATATTTCATAAAATTCGAAACTTTAATATTATTTTATTATTTTTATCTTTTAAGTTATTAATTCTACAAAAAAATATAAAAAATGGATTTAGGAAAATATACAGTTAATTATTTATTCAAAACTTTGTAAATACTCACTTCTATATAAACATAGACCGTCTCATATTTAAATAATTTATTCAAAAATATTGTTTTCAATTTTGTTTAATTGGAACTTTTTTTAATGGGAAGATATAACTTTCTTATTTTTTTAAACCAAAAATTTTCTCCTACTTTCTCCTTTTTCAGTTGGGAATAGGTAAAATTAATATATTGACCCATAAAAAAGTTAATATATGCGTCTTCTTTTCCTAATACTATATTTTAAAATTTATTGTGGTATTTTTACATTGTTTTATTTAATTTATATTTTCATCTTTGAATTATTTGAGATTCATATATTATCTTGCTTATAATTTTCTATTGTTTCTTTAATTATGCCAAATTAATTTCTCAACATTGATTGGTTGGTCATAAATTCCTTTTTCTTTTTTTGCAAACATAATTGTTACCATTATTCATTCAATCACAAAAGGAGATAACGAGTAGAATCTCATCAACCTAATGGATGGATAAAATAGGTTAATCAAACACAATCTTAGAACAAACACATAAAAATAGATTGGAAAAATATAAATCGTTGTTGATAGATCCATAGGAGCTCAAAGACTATAACACTTACGTTTGCGGAAATGTTTAAAATAATTGATTTGGCCACATATGTCACCAAAATGCACTTATTTTTTTGGTCAAGATTCATGAGAGAAATTCATGATGGGTGACATTCCTAGAAGTGATTGTCGGAACTGTGAGAGTGAGGACCAAACACAGGCAAAAATCATTTGTTGATTTGTAGGATCGGTAAACAAGTTTTTAAAGCCTCTCAAACGTAACAAACCGGCCATTAAATATGGATGGGTCCACGGGCCGGGAATAGATGTAAGGCCCATTTAGAAAGGTGGGCTGATAGACTGAGAGTGGACATGGGCTCACTAAGAAAGATGGCGGTTGAGGCGTTACAGAGACAGAGGTTACATCATGGTGTGTCAAAGACACTTCTACGAATACATTAGGAAATTTAACATCAGTTACAATCAAAAGATTTTGTGACGTAAAAAAAAGGTTTTTACTTTCATTGGTTGTCGGAGCAAACCATTTTGAGATAACAAAAAGACGTGAACATATTCTCTCCAAACAGGAGGATAGCAGGTCCGAGGTTTTCTCTATGGTGGAGAAGGTTGGACACAATGTTATCTCCCCAAAGGAGGAAGGTGGAGGAGGTTGGACGAAAGGTTCTCTCCATAAAGGATGAAAGCGGAGCCGAGTTTTTCTCCATGGTGGTCATATATTATTGTGATGATACATCATTGATTAGTATAATATGTAATATATTTTTTATTCAAAATTTTGTTTGAGCCAACAATTTTAGTAATTAAAAAACTATGCAGAAGTGAAAGTAAAATAGTTGGCTTAATATGTTCATATAGACATTTTCTAGGTGGTGATAAAGAATATATTTGTGACATAGAGTATATTTAGGTGTAAAAAACACACTTTTAAAAGTTATATACATAAAATATTTGTAAATGGATATAAATCAGTGTATTATAGCAAAATAAAATTTAGAAATAACATACAACAAATGTTAATATATTTTTGTTTAATTTAATTTAATTTATAAAACTTTAAATTCGCACATCGGGCGGGTCCTCATCTAGTTATTTATAAAATCGTTAATTGCAAATGATAACATATAGAGTTTTGTGTAATTTTAAAATTTTAAGTTCATTATTATAATTTACAAAATAATGATTATGTTAAAGATCGACATATGGTAATTTACAACTGCTTGATGATTTTCATTAAATCTGTAGGAGTAAAAAAATGTTAAATTTACTTTTTGAATAATGATATTAAGCATATCGAGAATATTCATAAATGATATGTTTACATTCCTCATCATTATCGTCTTAAAAAAAAGAAAGTAAGAAAATATTCTAAAAAAAATAAAATCAAGTCGGTTGTATAACATCTCTATAAATATTGATCCGCTAATGTGTTTAAGAGTCGTACGCACAACTCAATATGACTTCTAAAAAGATGAACGTTCGTACTTTTGTTCAGTTAGGCAATCTCAACCCTGCGTTAGACCACCAAAAGATTAGAGTCCGTATCATAAGACTTTGGAAGTCATTCAAGTCCCTTCAGATGGTCTTCGTTGATAGTGATGTAAGTTCTAATAAAAAATTGAAACGTCATGTTTATTTGAATTATCTATGAATTTTTTAGTGAATCTCGATATTAGTTTATTAACTTCAAATCGTTATATATAGGGTACAAGGATACATGCATCTATTGAAGATGGTTTGGTCAGCAGATTTCAAAACCAACTTGCTGTCAGCGAGTCTAAAATAGTTGATACATTCAGCTTAGTGGATTATGATAGTAGTTATAAGACAAGTTCTTTGGGATTTAAAATCGTCTTTTATAAAACCACTGTTGTGAAACCATGTGATGAATTCCCAGTTCGTGTTCCAGAAAAATATTTTCAGGCGTTTACTTCTATCTTAGCTGGAGAATTAGACAAAAATGTATTGTTTGGTGAATTGTTAACTTTGTTTTTAAAAGTCAAATTTACGAGAAAAAAAATGTTAATTCAAATGTTGTTTTGTAGATGTAATCGGCCAGATCGTTGGTGTCGGAAATCTTGATAGCGTCAAAACGAAAGGGAAGGATAATGTCAAATTAAGCTTCGATTTGCAAGATTTAACGTATGAAACCTTAGTAAATATTTTTGAAAATTAAAATTAATTTGAGATATCATATCTAATTTTATATTCTTATTTCATGCATTCGTAATATAGTGGAACCCGGTTAAATTGCACAGTGTGGGGTGATCTTGCAAAGGACTTTGATACACAAATAAAAGAACATCAAGATACTGTTGTCGTTTGTGTAATACGATTTGCATGCTTGAAGGAATGGAAAGGTAATATCTGATTTTCGGATGAAATCTTAGAGCTTATGATTGTCAAATCTAAAGGTTTCCAATTAAATCCATGTTATAGGGAATTATAGTATTTCCAATGCGTTCAACTCTACCGACATTCTGATAAATCCAGTTATGTCTGAAGTAGACGCGTTTCGAAAGAAGTAAGTATATATATATATATATCCCTTTTAAATTATTCCACGAGACATGCTATATTCGTATACATATTCTTATTATTATCATAACTTTACAGGTTGCCCACTGATGCTGTTGATTTAATACAACTTGATGATGATCCAAGCCCTCAGAAACCAAAAGTGACATTATATGAGGAGTTTTTCATCACGAACGAAAAAATTACTATAGACCAAATCGTTTATTCACTTGAGGTAATGTTTCTAAAGAAACTTTGATATCGTGAAACTTAAATTGTTTCTGAATTATCTATGGGGGAATGAATGTTTGATTTATTCTTTACAGGCGCGAACATGTGTGACAATCACGACAATTCATTCTATTGAATTGTTGCCTAAATGGTATTATATTGCCTGTAAAGTTTGCAATAAGAAGGTGCAGCCGTATCCACCAGAATCTCAAACTGGAACAGATTTACTTTATAGTTGTGGAGTTTGTGATGCTGATGTTACGGATGTTGATTACAAGTAAGTTTCACTTAGTCTGTTTAAATGTTTTTAAGAATTGTGATTTGGAACTATACGCACATTTTAAGTGATTCCAAACTGTTTAAAAGGTATAAACTCATACTTCATGTTGGGTACGGAAGTTCGCAAAAGATTAAGCTGCTCTTATTTGACGGTCTTGCCCAACTATTTATTGGAAAAAAGGCAGAAGAACTGGCTTTGGAAAAAACAAAAGTAAGTATAGTATCATTTGAAGTCCTTTTGGTTTTAAAATATATAAACAAGTATTGAATCAATCGTTCACCCTTGGTCAGGATGATACTGCATCTATTCCTGAAAGTCTCTCTGTCTTAGTAAGGAAGACTATGCTGTTTAAAATTTCGGTTACAATCAAGAATTTAAAAAGCGACAAGTCTGCTTATTTTGTCGAAAAGTTTTGGGAAAAGGATGATATGGTTGTGCAATTTGGCAAGGTACTAAAGTCAAAAAAAAAAAAACAAATACCCATAATACCATTATGAATTCTATATCTTTTAAATCTCAATGTATATAATTTCAATGTAGGAACTCTATGGAAGGAATGAACTTTCAAATAATTCTTCGGATATCGACGATCATAAGTTACAAATCGCACCAGCTGAAATGAGTTTGACTTTATCTAAGAGAGAACATACAGAAAGCAATGTTGGGTCGAGTGAGGGTAATAGCATGAAGACAAGGAAAAAAATCAAAACTGAACCCCGAGATTGAACAAGTTACATCACTTCAAAACATGATATTGGTTTAATTTTATTTTGGACTTTTTTTTGGTTTAATTTTTGAAATAAAATTTTAATTTATGTAGACAATTTCTAACGCTTCAAAACATCTAAACGTTTTGGTATTGGTAAAAAAAAATTTCAGTCATTTACTATAATTATGTTAAAAATAAACGAATATTATAATTATATATATAATGTGACATAAAATAAAAAACATACTATATAATCGTTTGGGAAATAATGATAGTTAGAATATCTCTAAACCCCAAAGTAAAACTTTTTTGAAATAAATCAAAATTCCAGAAATAATGATAATACGTTAAAAATAAAATGCCAAATTTAATAATCTGAATATTCAATATGAGAAATTAGGAAAATGATCATTCTCGAATATGTTAACAAATTTTACTATATTAAAAACTTATTGGTAATCCAGAATATTGTGCTTATTCAATACGAAATTTTAGGAAATATAATATTATCAAATGTGAAAACTTATCTACTACATGTTATATATATGTAAGTCTTCATATTTTACAATGACAACTAGAAAAAGAAAAAAAAAACTGAACCAATTCTTGAGTTCTTGTTGTTTGACGTAAAAGGTAAAGCAAAATCAAGCTTTACATTAATTTGTATTATTGTAAATTTACATTCACTTTTTACAAATGTATATATGCATAATCATAATGAAACGTTCATCTGGAGTTCGTCGATCCACCAAGAAAAGTCCAGAAGTTGATGAAGATGCACTCTGTTCGCAACTTCAACCAGAACAATTTCTTTTCTTTAGTGAGGATAGCATTCCGGAACCAGTTAAAAAAATACAGAAAAAGCAGTCAAGAATCAAGTTCTTCTGAAGATAACTCATTGGCGCATCTTAACGTTCAAAAATCCATTGTTGACTGTGAAGATAGTATATTGAAATCAACGAAAAAGAAATCTCGATTTCAAACTTGGATGGAATACAATACCATGGTCAGACGCTAGAACATGTTGGATTGTTTCTTCCGAAACCGGTTTTCACACATGGACAGCTTTATGTTGCCTTCTCTCGAGTCACAACCAGAAAAGGATTGAAGGTGTTAATTACAGATAAAGATGGGAAATGCCAGAATAAAACACTTAATGTTGTTTTCAAAGAAGTTTTTGAGATTGTTTAATTATTATGTTTGTAATTGAAAATTGTTTTGGATTTTTAAATCTAAATTTATTTTCTATAATTAAATAAACAATTTTTATGATCTTTAAAATACAATGTGTCTCATAATACTCATTACAATTAGTTGTAATATATCTAAAATGGTAATATTGCTATGTAATTAGATAGAATATATATTTATGTAATGGTAAATATAATTGTTGATTGTATCATAAAGTCTAAATATTAACAATTAAATCTCAAACACATTTAACTTAGAATCTTGCATCATATCTATTAAAAACAAAATATGTCTTTCATCTGTTATCATAATTTAAATAATAATATCTAATAGTGAAAAAAAAGGTGAAACGCTAAAACGTTAAGACGAAACATTTAATCGTGACTGTTTGTTTTCTTAGAATTCCGAAATCCCCTTTTCGTCTCCGACAACTGAGAGAAAAGAGAAAAAACCCTAATATGATAGAATCATGAGTATCGATTATATTTTTGATCTTCATCGCGGAAGAACCAACTGGTGTATCCAAGCCAAGATCTTGAATTCTTGGTATGTCTACGAATTCTTCAGCAAACGTGTTCTTCTACTTGTGGACGAAAAGGTTAGAGAATTTGCCAAATGACAATTCTACTTAAATTTGTTATTTTAAAAGTCTTATATATTAGATTACTAACACAATTTTATCAAATTTTGAAGGGTGACACAATTAAGGTGGCCTTTGTTCCAACAACACTAAAAAAGCTCCGGAAGTATATTTATGAGGGTGAATGGTATGAGATTAGGACTTTCAAAATCATCAATCCAACACTAAGGGAGAGGAATACTCATCATCCTTTCCAAATCAAGTTTACGGATGATTCAACCATGACTCAGTTGGAATCAGCAAATTCAAAAAATTACTTCCGATTTGAAGATTTGGGTGATATATATCGTTCAAGAATCCATCCTCCCATCTCTTTTGGTACGTTTTTAAAATACAGTTTATAATAATTTCAATTATACCCTGTGGATATAGATTTTTGTTATCTTTGTGTTTGAAAATCTTTAGACTTTTAAGAATTTTGGAACTTTGTGAATTGGTCCCTCCCATATAAAGTACAAATAGAACTTTTACCTAAGTAGTTTTATGTGGATGATAGATTTGGAAACATTTATTCATAGTTATTTCTATCTTTGTGTTGGTAAATCTTTAGACTTTTCAGTTGGAACTTTGTGAATTGGTTCCTCTCATATAAAAGTACAAATAGAACTTTTAAACTAAATAGTTTTATGTATATGATAGATTTGGAAACAATTATTCATCTTTTTGGAATAAAAATTTGACTTTTTGGCAAAAAAAATAGATGTTTGCGGATGTGTAGTAGCTGTAAACGGACAACAGAAAACATGATAATGAAGTTGTTTTCACGCTATTAAATGGCAGGTAAGACACATTTATTCCACATATCATGTTGCTAAGAGTTTTAAATCTCACTCTTTATAAAATATTTCTACTATCTTCATCTGTAGGAATGAATCTATAAAGTGTCGTGCAGTCAACAACTATGCTACCCTTTTCATGTATTCATGGGAGTCGTCAGGATGCAATCTCACATATCGAAACGAACCGGTGTTTTGTGTACTGCGTTTCTGGAGGGTTGGAGAGTATGAAGGTATGACTGTTAATAACAGTTACAAGTTTTAATAAATGCTAAAGACTAGCTATTTTGTATACTCACTTACTAAACTTTTATAACACTTTAAACATCTCTAGGTAAACCGTGTATTGAAAACACATTGGCTTCCTTCAAGATCTTTATAAAACCAGATTTTGAAGGACTTGAGCATCACAAGGCTATGTAAGTTTAAATGTTTATTAATACCAAGTATTATATCATGCTAGGGTTTAACTTATGAATGTGCTTCTATATATTAGCTCCGAATCTGTTGGACGCTATTACATAAATCATATAATGGAGCATGAAGAATAATCTTAAGGGGCTTAAGGTGAAGGCAAATTAGTTATAAAAAAAACTTTTTTGGATATGTAAACTTTATAACTATTTGTAATGTTTGTATGACCTCGAATTTATGTTACTTTTCTAATATAATTTCTATTGCTTAAACGAAGTAAATTATTGTGACGCAAATCCTTATCCAACATAATTTAATTAACCATAACGAATGTATTTGGCTCATCAAATTCATGAAAATTTTAATTGGGCTTCAAAAAATTATATAAAAGTTTACATATATAGGAAAATAATAAAAATCTTATTAACTATGTCCATTTTAAAAGGTGAAATTAAATACTTAAAATACAAATTAACTGCAAATTTTGTATATTTCTAAAAATAACAACAATTCAATTTAATAATTTAATTATTGATTAGAATTTGACTTTTCTCTCTCTAAAATACAAAAGTTTAATAGGTTTAAAACATTTTATCTATTTTGGTAAGAACATTACTTCTTTAAAAAGTCAGATATTAAAATTGTCGAAAATAAAATAATGATGAAACATTGCCTAAAAAATAAAAGACAAACAAAAAAATGACTTAGCATATTAACTACTATAAAAAATTAGAAAGATCATAGATGTTTTCAAAATATAACAAAAGAATAGATTTAACATTACAAATTTGCAATAATCCTCAATATTATTTTTTTTCTGCATGTAACATATCACAAATGATAAGATTGCTATGAAATTAGGATATAGAAATTCATATTGAAGAAAATCATTTTGTTATTGTTATCAACAATGTTGTATGAAATTAAATAATTGTTATATGTATCATAATGTCTATATATTAACTACCAGGAGAACTGATCCAAAATTCTTTAGTGAAAGAGTTATTCTAAGACCAAGAAATGACGATATTGATAAGATAAATTAGTTACAATAATGTTTTTTGCAAATAAATAGTTTTGCTGTATCATAAAATGTATTTTTTAATTATAAACACTTAGAACAATGTAATAATAAATTAACATCAAATATACTGACTAAAAAAATACTTTTAATCTGTAATTATAATCATAATTATAAATATTAAAATTTTAAATATTCAAAAAAAAATTATTAGACACTAAAACGATTAAGACGCAATACTACGTTTAATCGTGACTGTTTGTATTCTTACAAATCCGAAATCCCGTTTTCGTCTTCGATAACAGAGAAGAAAGAGTAAGAAGCCCTAATTTGGTAAAATCATGAGAATCGATTACATTTCTGATCTTCATCGAGGAAGAACGAACTGGTGTATTCACGCTAAAGTTTTGAATTCTTGGCATATCACCGAATTCTTCACAAAACGTGTTCTTCTTCTTGTGGATACAAAGGTTAGAGAAGTTAATCGAAAATCAATTTTACATATATTTTTATTTTAGTAGTGTTTATATACTAGATTACTTACTCAATTATTAACAAACTTTGAAGGGTGACACGATTGAGGCCCAACTATACTTAAAAAGCTCCAGAAGTATATTGACGAGGGCGAATGGTATGAAATTTGGGATTTCCAAATCATCAATCCAACCCTCAGGGAGAGGAATACTCATCATCCTTTTCAGATCAAGTTTACGGATGATTCAACCATGTTCCTGCTCGAATCAATCAACTCCAAAAATTACTTCTGATTCGAAGATTTGGATGATATATATCGTGGAAGGATCAATCATCACATCTCTTTCGGTACGTTTTTCTAAATTTGTTTGTAGTTTATTTAAGTTATCATAGGATAACTAAATTTGATTGAATTTTTTACTATCTTTGTGTTGAGTTATCTAGAAACTTTAAAAGAATTTTGGAACTTTGTGTATTGGTCCCTCCAATAGAAAAGTATAAATTGAACTTTTACCAAAATAGTTTCATGTGAATGTTAAAAAGCTTTGGAGACATACATTGTAAAGAAAATTCCTGCCTTTTTTCAAACATAGATGTTTGCGGATGTGTAGTAGCTGTGGAGGACAGAAGAAATCAAAGAAATGGAAATGGTGGTAATGAAGTTGTTTTGACACTATTAAATGGCAGGTAAGTCACATTTATTCCATCTTTACTGATTTTAAGATTTATAAGTTTGTCTTTATTATAGAGTGTAACAAGTATATTCATCTGTAGGAATGAAACTGTAAAGTGTCGTGCAATGAATTACTATGCTAACCTTTTCATGACTTCATGGGAGTCATCTGGATGCCATCTCACATATCAAACTGAGCCGGTGTTTTGTGTACTGCGTTTCTGGAGGGTTGGAGAGTATGAAGGTATGTACTATTAATAGAACTTGCTAGATTGAACAAATGCTAAAGACTAGGTTGTATACTCATTTAGCAGACTTTTTTAACACTTTAAACATCCCTAGGTGAACCGTGTATTGTAAACATATTGGCCTCCTCCAAGATCATTATAAAACCGGAGTTTGAAGGACTTGAGAATCACAAGGCTATGTAAGTTTTTAATGTTCATAAATGTCAAGTGGTGTATAATGTTAGGGTTTAACTTATGAATGTGTTTTCTAATTTTTTTAGCTTGGAATTTGCTGGACGTTATTACATAAAGCACATAATGCAGCATTAAGGGTAAACTGGAGGAGTTTAAGCTGAAGGCACATTAGTTAACAAACTTTTTGTATATGCAAACTTTATAATTATTTTGAAAGTTTGTATGATCAAGTACTAGAAACCCTTTTATGGGTTGCTTTCTAATTTTTCTTAATGGTCTAAACGAAATTATAAATTATTTTGACCCAAATTTTACCTAATTTTAATTAACCATGTAATATGTGTTGGGCTCATTAAATAATTGAAAATTTGCAAATGGGCTTCAAAATATTTTTAAGAAATTTACATATATAGAAGACTTTAATAAACATTTTATTAAATACTCTTTTCATTTTCCATTTCAAAATGTGAGATTAAAAGTTTAAAATACAAAAATAATTACAATTTTGAACATTTTTTAAAAGAACAAAAATCTAATTTGAAAATAGAATATTAATTTGATATTTGTTGTTATTTAATTCTTGCCCGCACAAGCGTGCGGGTAACTCTCCTAATTCATATATATATACATGGCCACCGACTTATTACAATCCATATAAATAAACGATACATGCATATATCATAAACCTACGTTGAATATCTTACAAATCATATTACGTACTTTGATACTTTCTATCTGATAGTCTAAAGCTACTCGATGCCGATGCCTGGAAGAAACAAGCGTAAAGAAAGATCCTTGCCAGAACCGGAACCGGAACCGTCAGGGATTCCTTCTTCTTCAGCTGATGATCATCACTTGTCTTCTTCTTCTTCTTCAGCTGATCATAGTTTGTCTTCTCGGCCTCCTTCGACAAGACCTTGCCTTCCGCCAGGTTTTAACTATAGACCAAACGACTTGGAGGTCCTCTTGTTACTTTGCCAGAAACGAGACTACTTGGGCGGAAACAGAGACTTCTTGGTCGACCTTCCTGTTCATCTCGTGAACATCTACGAGTCCAATCCAGAACAACTAACAGGTTTGTCTCCTTAGCTTGTAGAACAAAAACATTACTTCTTAATCATTTAGGTTTTATTTTTATCAACTTTATCTCTGCTTTCTCTTTGTGCAATCGCTTACTTGAATATGTTTTGGAAATATGTAGTGAAATTCAAGAAGGGTAGAATGGTTCTTTATATCAAAGAAGAACAAGATGGGTAAAGGTGGGAAAAAGCAGAAACGTTGCGACAAAGGCGGATATTGGCACGCAACAGTTGCTTCCGAGGAGATTGATGATGGGACAAGGCCTCGTTGGTTCCAAAACCGCACTATCATACTACGTGGGGAAACAACCTAATGGCGTAAAAACTAGTTGGTTGATGCATGAATACTGGGTTGATCAGTGTCCGCCTTCTGCTTCTGCTGATGATGACGTAAAGGTATGTATGCGTTTCTTGGTTCCCAAGTTATTAAGTTTTTCTTTTTGGATTTTATTGTGAGTTTTATTTTGGTTGGTGCATATGCGTGTAGGACTATTCTTTGTGCAAGATCTATCGGATTACACAAGCAATAAAGATGAAGAAGAAAGCAGAGGAAGAAGAGAATGAGCAGCAGCAGCCTCCTACTGTCAAGTATCATCAACAGCAGCCGCTAGATTCTTACCAACCGTAGCCGCAGCCTCATCATGATATTGCGTATCAACAACAACTTCTGTTTCAGCCAGCCCAGCTAGATTCCTATCAACCGCAGCCTAGTGATTTGGCGTATCAACAGCAGCAGCAGTTTTGGCCAGGCCCGCTAGATTCTTACCGACCGCATCGATGGCAGTTTAGTGCAGCCCGGCCAGATTCACACCAACTGCAGCCTCATTATGATTCTGCGTATCAGCAATTTATAAGAACGCTAGATGAAGAAAATGTTGGCGTTCAACAACAGCAGCCGAGTCTTGCTCCTCCTCCTCCGCAAGGTCAAGGTACGGTTCAAGATCTGGGATGGTGATGACCCAAGAAGACGTGTTGGATGACGGGTTCTTTAACACCATCAATGAATTATTAAACCATGAGGAATAACAACATGGTGTCGTTACCGAGAAGCAACAGCAAGAGCAAAGTGCACCGATTCTCCCTCCTCCTCCTCCTCCTCCTCCTCCTCAAGGTCACCAACTGCAGCCTTATTTTGATTTTGCGTATCTGCAACAACAGTTTCTCATGACGATGACGACGCTAGAGGAAGAAAATGTTGGCGTTACTCAACATCAAGCAGAAGAGCTGAGTTTTCCTCCTCCTCCGTAAGGTTAATTATCAAGATTCAAGATCGTATGAAGTCTTAAGTTCTAACTCTGTTTTGTTTTGGTATTCTTGTAGAGATCATAGGATAAACATGTCCTAATCAGTTCACGTTGATCCAATCATCAACCTCGTTGATATATCTAATCAACGCTCGTTGATCTACAAGCAAAAGTCTGTGTATTTCTTCTAGTGAAAGAAGGAAGGATCGTGTAGATGTCTGTGTTAATTTCATGTAAGTTTTGTTGCTTTTCTTTATATGACTATCCTTTATATCTCCTTATTATCTAACGAATGATCTTCTTGTTAAGGCATGTCCATCGAGGTACATTATTGTATATTCCTAGTGTTTTTCAATCTTCTGGTTAGATTTGGGTGACAGTCTGTTGATTCGTTCTGTTTCGTATTCTGTCTTGTAGGTATTACGTATACATATAGAGGCACAGGGACAAAAACACATCTGATCAACTCTCTTTGGTCTTATGATCATCTCTCGATGGTCTTTTTATCATCTCTCGATGATCTTATGATCAACTCTCGTTGGTCTAATGATCAATTCTCGTTGGTCTTTTTTTCATCTCTCGATAAACCGAGGAAATTTTTTAACTATGAGACCAAGTCAGGAAATGGGAATCTGCATACATAAAGTTAAAGGGATTAGGGTTCGAGGAACAAGAGTGCACTTAGGGGGATGAGCCATGGTCAACGTTATTTTCCCAGCAGCCTCATCCATGTTGACCTTATCTTCTTTGGTCTTCCAATCAAAGCATTGGCACATCACTCCAATCGCGGTTCCTACAGAGACATAAGCTAGATTTGCTCCAGCACAGCCTCTTCTGCCGCTCCCGAAAGGAATGTATTTTAGGACTTCATCTCTTATCTCATCTTTTTTCATTGAAGAAGTTAGAAACCTCTCTGGCTTAAACTCTAGAGGATATTCCCAGTACTCGGGATCTCTCATCATAGCATAACCATTAACAAGAAGTGTTGTCTTCTCCAGTACATAAAACCCTCCGATCATACACCTTTCTTGTAACGTCCTTACCACAAGGGGGACCGGCGGATGCAATCTTAGCCCTTCTTTGACAATCGCTTGTAAGTAAGGGAGGTTCGGTAGATCAGTTTCTTGAATCAACCTTGTTTTCCCTACAACGGAATCAATTTCTTCTCTCAGTATCTCAAGAATGTAGGAATTGTGTATGATCTCGGCCATGATCCATTGTATAGTGTGCGTCGAGGTGTCGGTGCCTGCTACGAACAAATCCTGCAGTAGCAAACATTTCTTAGTCAAAACAGTGGTGTTCGCTTAACTTGTCAATAAAAGGAACATTTACCACAAACAAGGACTTGATATGGTCTCTACTGATTTTACAGTCTGCGTTTTCGTCTCCATAAGCTTCCAATAGCTTATCCATCATGACAGTATCTTGTTGATGCTCCTGATTCCAATTTCTCTTTGTTTTCCACAAGAATCTTCTCTAACACTTCGTCAAACTTGCTCAAAACATCCAATAACTCCTTTTTGAACAGTGAGATCCCAAATTTCGGAAGGGGTTTGCGCAGGATGGCTGCCAAGAAGAACTTCTTTGCTAAGGCATCTGACTTGGCCACCAAGCTTATGACTCTCTCAGCTTCACCATTCTCCTCAGAACAACTCCTCCCCATAATCATCTTGCAGATGGTGTTGTTAACTAACTTCATAGCTTCCTCAGCAATCTCAACGCTCTCTTTCTTCATTGCCTTATCTAACAGGTTTAAGTAAAACCGCTCTAACTCCTTTGCACGGACGCTTTGTGACCTCTCGAGTGCTTGAGTCCCAAGGAGCTTATTTGATCCGAAAACCTTAAACCTCTCTGTCGATCTTATTTCTATTTCTTTTTCTTTCTCTGCAATCTCTCTTCTTCTTCTGCAATGGCATCTGACGCCTCCTCTACCTCTGTTGAACCCTCCCCTGTCTTCAACATCTCCGAACCTGCAAAAACCCTGATCTCTCTCAACATGGCCAACATCACCAAACTCACGCCAAACAACTTCATCACTTGGCATCTGCAAGTTCAATCTCTTCTTGAGGCTCATGACCATCATGTCTTCATCACCGATGAAGACAACACGCCTGCTGCAACAATCACCACTGCTACCGCTGAAAACCAACCAAATCCAAATCTTACAGCCTGGAAACGTCAAGACAAGCTCCTCTTCAGCGTTGTACTAGGTTCTCTCTCCCTCTCCATCCAACCGATTGTTGCTCGTACTACAACAACACAGGATCTCTGGCAAACCCTCTCTAGCACTTATGGGAAATCCTCTCGTGGTCACATCCGTCAAATCAAGGACCAACTCAAGGATGTTTCTAAAGGAAACAAAACAATTCATGACTATATGCGAGACATCATCGACAAGTCTGACAAACTTGCTTCCTTGATGCTCCCCTTCCCCATGAAGATCTCCTTGACTACATCACATATGGTCTTGGAGAAGAATACAGAGCAGTTACCGAGATGGTTCAAGGTCGTGACACGCCAATCTCAATCCCTGAACTTCATGAAAAACTTGTCAACCAGGAGAACGCACTCAAGGTCTTTGGAAAAACAGATTTCTCTATTCCAGTGACTGCGAATGCCACTCAGTTCTCTTCTCGACAGTCTAATTCATCTTCGCGTGGTGGCTACAACCCTTCACGTGGTGGTTTCCGTCCATCTCGCCTATATCTTGGGAAGTGTCAAATCTGTGGAGTTAAAGGACATGGTGCTCGCAGATGTCCACAATACAGAGCACCATCACCGACTCCTTCTTACTCACCACACTATTCTGCTCCATATCGTGGTCTTGTGCCTTGGTATGCACCTCACTTGCCGCCTCCCACGCCTCAATGGCAACAACAACCTCAGGCTCATCACACAACAAGCTCACCTCACCCCGACCTCTCTCCGTGGCTTCTTGATAGTGCTGCGTCACACCACATTGCGAGTTATCTCTCCAATCTCTCTCTCCATGCTCCGTACACTGGTGGAGAAAACGTTATGGTTGGGAATGGATCGAATCTCCCCATAACTCACTCTGGTTTCATCTCCCTTCCCTCTAATTCACGGAACCTTAAGCTCACTAATGTTTTATGTGTTCCTGCAATGAAGAAAAATTTGATCTCTGCCAACAAACTTTGTCAAAGTAACAATGTAATGATTCAACTGTGTCCTTTTACTTTTCAGGTGAAGGATCTATGCACGGGGAGGCCAATGAAGGTGTATATGAGTGGCCGATCACCGTCCCAAACACTGTTCTAACCTCTGTTTCTACGTTCAGCTGCTCCAAGACGACACCATCCTCTTGGCACTCTAGATTAAGACACCCAAATTCTCAGACTTATCATCATATGGTTTCCAAGTTTTCTTTACCTATTTCTGCTTCTTTGTCTTCTCATTTATTTGCAACTACTCTTGTTCTAGCAATAAAAGCCATAAGTTACCTTTCTCTACTTCCTTTTTACAATCAAAAGCTCCTCTTGACATACTTTATTCTGATGTTTGGACATCACATGTTGTCTCTGTAGATGGGTACAAATATTATGTTATATATGTGGATCATTACACAAGATACACCTGGTTGTACCCTCTCAAACAAAAATCTCAGGTTGCTCAAATATTTCCAATCTTCAAGGCTCTTCTCGGACATTGGGGGGGGGGGGGGGGGGGGGGAGTTCCTTGCTCTTAAAGAGTTCTTGGCAACAAATGGAATTTCACATTTCACTTCTCCTCCTCACACTCCTGAGCACAATGGCATGGCTGAAACAAAACATCGCCATATTGTTGAAACCGGTCTCTCGCTTCTCACCCATGCATCCGTACCAAACACCTATTGGACTTACTCTTTCTCCACTGCTGTCTACCTTATAAACCGACTTACAACCCCAAATCTCTCTCATTCTTCTCATTATCACTTACTTTTCGGAATCGTACCCAATTACACCAAACTCCGTACCTTTGGCTGTTTGTGTTACCCTTGGATTCGACCGTATGGTCACAACAAGTTCAGTCCAAGATCCACTCCCTATGTTTTTCTAGGCTACTCTCTCACCCAAAGTGCCTATCTCTACTTAGATGTGTCAACCTCTCGTGCTTATGTCTCTTGCCACGTTCAGTTCGTCGAGTCAGTTTTCCCCTTTTACTCACCAACAAACTCTCATCTCTTCTCCTTTCCTGAACCATCGACCTCCGACTCATTTTCTGCCTCTATCATCCCTACCTTTGATCGGTCACTCATGCTCCCTGACGCCCCATCGTCTGATTCTTCACCTCCGAGTATTGACACACCATCGCTGGAGTCATCGCCTGCTTCCTCCTCAGCATCTTCGGTTGCAGAGCACTCTGTTTCGGCTTCCTCTGGTCCTCCACTCGCACCGCCTCCTCCTCAAAACGAACACATCATGCAGACTCGAGCCAAGGACAACATTAGGAAACCAAATCCTTGCTATGGTCTCACTGCTGTTCTCAAAGAGATTGAACCGGTTAGTCATGTTCAAGCTCTTAAGGACGAGAAGTGGACACAGGCCATTCATGCTGAAACTGATGCTTTTAAGCGAAATGACACTTTTGATCTTGTTGATCGCTCACAAGCAAAGAACATTGTTGGCTCTAAATGGGTTTTTCGTATTAAGCGCAACCCCGATGGCTCCATGGACAAGTACAAGGCCCGTCTAGTTGCCAAAGGCTTTCACCAACGCCCTGGTCTCGACTACTGAAACGACTCGACCCGTTTTTTTTTATAATAAATACAATATATAATTAAGCATCCCATACTACTTAATTAACCAACCCAAACCACAAATCATCATTAAACCAGCAATAACCATTAAGTACAGCGGAAACATACAATAATACAAAACTAATACATCATCAATACAATAACACTCCTAACCATCCTATCCACAACCTAGCATATCTCTATCCAAGGTTCCAACATAAACAATATAACCAGAAACACACAAACAAGACCCTAGATCATCCTCCTCCTCATCGCCATGATTCCACGTCACATATCTGCACACCACAAACAACAATTGAGATGCGTAAGTATTATCACAAATACTTAGTGAGGCAATCCTCCCATCTACTGGGCTATACACACAAGCAACTGAGAAACCAATGCTTAACAAATAACAACCAAACACAAACAAACCAGGAAAATCACGAATCAAGCAACTTGGTGTCGACCGACACCAGAGAGGTGTCGATCGACACAGGCCAAACATGGTGTCGACCAACACCTAACTGGTGTCGATCGACACTTCCTTCGCAGACACGTTCTGCTCGAAGCCGATCGTCAAATCTCCGTTTCCAATCATCTCCAATCCGTCCCAAACTCACCCAAAAGCTTCAGGAACCTATAATAACCATAAGACAACCACCACAAACAATAACAACACCACAAAACACAACAAATCAAGCAAACAAAGGATTCTCAGGCTTAGATAAGCCATGGTCATGCACTCACCTCTTTTGCAGGAAGATTATGACTCAACAACGATGTATCCAACCCTTAGAAGCCTTCTCCTTTGTTCCTAGCACAATATCTGCACTCCACAGGAACAGATCTCATCAAAACAGCTTAGAATCTCTTAATCCCCACAAGAACACTCTCTCTTCTTTCTTTTCTCATAAAACGGCCAAGACAATCTCTTTTCACGACCTAGGTCGATTTTTCACTTATATACATCGGTTAGGCACTTCAATTGAACCAAACCAAACCAAAAACAACAATTTAAATCAATCTGGTCGAACCATTGAAGCTGGTGTCGATCGACACCCACCCCCAAAACACCAAATTTGGTTTGCGGGTGTTACAATTCTCCCCCACCAATATGGATTCGTCCTCGAATCCTGCAACATCGTCCCTCCACCAAGGACTTTCGTGCAACCGTCACCACGGCCCGCACATCCACGTGACCAAACGGCCACACAACCCTGACCCCACTAGTCAGCACAACACAAAAACACGAGATCAACCCCGACCTCCGAGGTCTACATCCAGTCACTATTGTTTGCTCTCACACTCACACGTTCTCAGGTCGCAACCTTCGAACTGCACCGCCTGCACTCTCAGACCGTCGTCCTTGAGCCATACCGTCTCACTCTTGGATCGTCACCCTCGAGATCTCGGTACCAGGGGAACTACTCATCCCCTCCGGGGAACTAATCATCCCCTAGGAGAACTAAGCATCTCCTCTGCCGCCCTCAGGGTCGCAACCCGTCAAGCCCGCGGTGCACCAGGGGAACTAATCATCCCCTCAGGAGAACTAATCATCTCCCCAAGAGAACTAATCATCTCCTCCGGAGAACTAATCATCTCCGCATGAGCAAACAAGTCCTAACGTCAATAAGCATCTCCCGACCGGAACTACCTCATGTGGTTCGTGTATAACATTGCAATGCTCTACCAATCACCATATTCTCTCACCAGAATATCACCACCACCATGACCACTCTTCAGGCCAACTCAAAAACATCTCAACCATTTGGGTGTTTACACACGCCATTTCCATAAATAGACAAGTTCTAACTATTCATAGAACTTTCTATTTATTTGCAACCGCACCTTCCATAATTAGACAAGCTTTAACTATTCATACAACTTCCCATTTTTTTAGAACCCGCACATCTCGTAGCACCGTAACACTACCAATCAAAAATCTTTGAGAACTAATCATCTCATCTATGACCATTCATCCGGTCAACCTCTAAATATTCCCGCCACTCCGGCATTTCACATCCCGTTTCCCAAAAATAGATAAGTCCTAACTATTCATAGAACTTTCCCTTTTTAGAAACTTTCATTTTCTGGAACTTTCCATTTATGGAAACTTTCTTTTCTGGAACTTTCTATTTTCAGAATTGCATAATCCCTTAATCCATTCCACATCAAGATTCAATAAGAACTAATCATCTTATTAAATCCTCTCCAACAACACTGCCAGTAAATCCGCAATACGGTCATCTCGGTCTAAGCAAAACATGTTGCCACACTCACAACACCTGCTGGACCTCCAGCAACACCAGCCACACCCTCAGGCCCCCACCTGACCAGCATAAACCTTTCCAAAAATGGACAAGTTCTACCTCCCGAAAAATTTTCCATTTTAAGAAACTTTCCACTTTTAGAAATCCCGCGCAAATTCCTTTCCACATGACATACAAGTCAAAATATCAAAAGAACTTCGTTTGCAAAACATCCACTCCCACCAATCACCGCCAACGATATTTCCCGATACCGGCGTGATCCACCACTTTCCAACAACTTTCAATAGCTAACTGCACCTCCCGCACAGAAGCTAAAAACACTACACAACTAACAACACACAAAATCACTTACCGTGGAATCTCATTGAAGGCTCGAAGAGGATGATACAAGGACTCCATACCACATGAAAATTGACTAACTACTCATAATCAATTCCATCACACAACATCATGCATCAAGCAACAGGAAAATAATTCCACCAATTAAATTCCTAAACCGCTCTAAACCATCCACATAACCGCCCTAGAACCGTAAGGGCTCTGATACCAAATTGAAACGACCCGACCCGTTTTTTTTATAATAAATACAATACATAATTAAGCATCCCATACTACTTAATTAACCAACCCAAACCACAACTCATCATTAAACCAGCAATAACCATTAAGCACAGCGGAAACATACCAATAATACAAAATTAATACATCATCAATACAGTAACACTCCTAACCATCCTATCCACAACCTATCATATCTCTATCCAAGGTTCCAACATAAAGAATATAACCAGTAACACACAAACGAGACCCTAGATCATCCTCCTCCACATCGCCATGATTCCACGTCACATATCTGCACACCACAAACAACAATTGAGATGCGTAAGTATTTTCACAAATACTTAGTGAGGCAATCCTCCCATCTACTAGGCTATACACACAAGCAACTGAGAAACCAATGCTTAACAAATAACAACCAAACACAAACAAAGCAGGAAAATCACGAATCAAGCAACTTGGTGTCGATCGACACAGGCCAAACATGGTGTTGACCGACACCTAACTGGTGTCGATCGACACTCCCTTCGCAGACACGTTCTGCTCGAAGCCGATCGTTGAATCTCCATTACCAATCATCTCCAATCCGTCCCAAACTCACCCAAAAGCTTCAGGAACCTATAATAACCATAACACAACCACCACAAACAAGAAAAACACCACATAACACAACAAATCAAGCAAACAAAGGATTCTCAGGCTTAGATAAGCCATGGTCATGCACTCACCTCTTTTGCAGGAAGATTATGACTCAACAACGATGTATCCAACCCTTAGAAACCTTCTCCTTTGTTCCTAGCACAAGATCTCCACTCCACAGGAACAGATCTCACCAAAACAGCTTAGAATCTCTTAATCCCCTCAAGAACACTCTCTCTTCTCTCTTTTCTGATAAAATGGCCAAGACAATCTCTTTTCACGACCTAGGTCGAGTTTTCACTTATATACATCGGTTAGGCACTTCAATTGAACCAAACCAAACCAAAAACAACAATTTGAATCAATCTGGTCGAACCATAGAAGCTGGTGTCGATCGACACTCCCATGGTGTCGATCGACACCCACCCCCAAAACACCAAATTTGGTTTGCGGGTGTTACAACTACCATGACATGTTTAGTCCGGTTGTTAAGCATGCTACCATCCGTGCCATTCTTGGTATTGTTGTTGGTCGCAATTGGCCTCTGCTCCAGTTAGATGTTGTAACACCCGCAAACCATTTTTTGGTAATTTGGTGAGGGTATCGATCGACACCACACGAGGTGTCGATCGACACTGATTGTTTTCTGGTTCGACCGGTTCAATTTAATTATCGATTTTAGGTCGGTTTGGTTTGAGGAGAACCATTAAACCCGTGATATTTAAGTGGAAGAACGATCTAGGTCGTGTTTTGTTGTTGTCTAGCCGCTGAAAACAAAGAGAAAGAGGAGAAAATATTGTTCTTGAGTTTTTGGGAGTCTTTGTGAGATTTCAAGGCTTTGTGGGTGAGATCTTGCTGTGGGAGTTAGGATTCAAGGCTAGGAACGTGTGGGAAGCTTGCTGGGAGTGTGGATTCGTCCATTGTTGGTCAGAAACTTCCTGCAAAGAGGTGAGTGCATGACCATGGCTAATCTAAGCCTTTGATTTCCTTGTTCTTGCTTGTTTGTTGTTGTTTTGTGTGTTTTTCTTGCTGAATTAGTTGCTACAGGTTCCTATGGACGTATTTGGCTTGGGTTATGAGTATTGGGCGATTTGGAGGAGATTGGAAGCGAGATTCGACTCTCGGCTTCGAGCGAATCGCGATTGCAGAGGGAGTGTCGATCGACACCACTTGGTGTCGGTCGACACCAGCAAATTGGGCATCGATCGACACTGTGGGGTACTGTCGGTCGACACCAAGGCCAGTGTCGGTCGACACCTCCCTTCCAGCGAGACGATGTTTGATTTTCTGGTTTGTTTGTTTTGTTTTTTGTTTGTTTGGAACATTGGAATCACTGTTGCTTGTGTGTATAGCCCAGTAGATGAGAGGATTGCCTCACTAAGTGTTTATCAAATACTCATGCATCTCAATATGTGTTTCTGGTGCAGGTAAAGGCAAAGTGTGATCGTGGAATCAAGGCAATGAAGAGGAGGATGTTCTAGGGACTCGATTGGATGTTGTTTGGCATTGCTAGGTTGTTAGAGTTGAGTCATTAGAAACATTGCTAGGTTGCGGGTTTCATGTTTCTTGTTGTTTTGTATTTGGATATTGTTTATGCTATGATATTGGATTGTTATTGGATTATTATTAGATCATTATTGGATTATTATTGGATATTGATTATTGGATATTGTTTATGCTATGATATTGGATTGTTATTGGATCATCATTGGATTATTATTGGATATGATATTGGATTGTTATTGGATCCCGGAGAGCGTACAGGAGTTATTGGACGAGCTAGAGGAGTTGATATTCAGATCGCAGGAGAGTCATGGCCAGCGGATTTGCTTATCAGTCCAGTGGAGTTGTATGATATTATTCTCGGGATGGATTGGTTGCATCGGCATATGGTGCATTTGGATTGCCATCGGGGTAGAGTGGAGTTTGAGCGTCCAGGAGGGAAGTTGGTTTTTCAGGGTATTAGACCGGCTTTGGGGAGTCTCGTGATCTCAGCCATTCAGGCTGGGAAGATGATCGAGAAAGGCCGTGAGGCTTATTTGGTTACTATATCTATGCAAGAGTCAGTGGGGAAGTCTACGGTTAGCGGTATTCCGGTAGTGGAGGAGTTTGAGGATGTGTTTCAGTCTTTGCAGGGATTACCACCATCTTGGTCAGATCCATTTACCATTGAACTGGAACCGGGGACGACACCGTTATCCAAGGCTCCTTACAGAATGGCTCCAGCAGAGATGGCAGAGCTGAAGAAGCAGCTAGAGGATTTGTTGAGTAAGGGATTCATTCGTCCTAGTGTATCACCGTGGGGAGCGCCGGTGTTGTTTGTCAAGAAGATGGATGGGAGTTTCAGGTTGTGCATTGATTATCGGGGCTTGAACCGGGTCACTGTGAAGAACAAGTATCCTCTTCCTAGGATCGATGAGTTGTTGGATCAATTGAGGGGTGCTACTTCGTTCTCCAAGGTAGATCTGGCGTCGGGTTATCATCAGGTACCGATTAAAGAGGCAGATGTGAGGAAGACGGCTTTCAGGACGACGTATGGGCATTATGAGTTTGTGGTGATGCCTTTCGGGTTGACCAACGCACCAGCAGCGTTTATGAGATTGATGAACAGCGTGTTTCAGGAGTTTCTTGATGTGTCTGTCATCATTTTCATCGACGATATCCTGGTATATTCTAAGAGTCCTAAGGAGCATGTAGTGCATTTGAGGGCAGTTCTGGAGAAGTTACGGGAGCAGAAGTTGTTTGCAAAGTTGAGCAAGTGTAGCTTCTGGCAGCGTGAGATGGGTTTTCTAGGTCACATTGTTTCTGCAGAGGGGGTTTCTATAGATCCGGAAAAGATTCATGCTATCAGAGATTGGCCTAGACCGCAGAATGCCACAGAGATCAGGAGTGTCCTTGGTCTGGCAGGTTACTACAGGAGGTTTGTGCAGGATTTTGCAAGTAGAGCACGCCCTATGACTAAGTTGATAGGGAAGGATGTTTTTTTTGTTTGGTCACAGGAGTGTGAGAAGGGCTTTGAAAGCCCTAAGGAGATGTTAACTACTACGCTAGTGTTGGTTTTGCCTGAGCAGGGAGAACCCTATGTGGTTTATACTGATACATCTAGAGTTGGTTTGGGGTGTGTGCTGATGCAGCATGGGAAGGTGATTGCCTACGCTTCGCGGCAGTTGCGGAAGCATGAGGGCAACTATCCTACTCATGATTTGGAGATGGCTGCTGTAGTTTTTGCCCTGAAGATTTGGAGATCTTATCATTATGGTGCAAAGGTACAGGTGTTTACAGATCATAAGAGCCGGAAGTATATATTCACTCAGCCTGAGCTGAATTTGAGACAGAGGTGGTGGATGGAGCTTGTGGCAGATTATGATTTGGAGATAGCCTATCACCCTGGTAAGGCTAACACGGTTGCAGATGCTCTGAGTCAGAAGAGGGTAGCTTCGGCTCAGGAGCAGGAGATGGAGTCTCTGGTGGGAGAGATCAGTGCTTTGAGCTTGTGTGCTGTTTCACAGGAACCTTTGGGTTTGGAAGCAGTGGATAGAGCAGATCTTCTGAATAGGATGCGGTTGGCTCAGGAGAAGGATTTGGGGCTGGTGAATGCCTCAAAGGATGTGGATTCAGAGTATCAGGTCTCAGATAATGGTACTATCGTGGTGCACGGTCGGGTTTGTGTGCCCAAGGATGAGGAGTTGAGACAGGAGATCCTCAGAGAGGCTCATGCGAGCAGGTTTTCTATTCATCCAGAAGCGACTAAGATGTACCGTGATCTCGAAAGGTATTATCACTGGGTCGGGATGAAGAAGGATGTAGCTAGTTGGGTCACGAGGTGCGGTGTGTGTCAGCTAATGAAGGCTGAGCATCAGGTTCTTGGCGGTTTACTGAAGAGTTTACCCATTCCTGAGTGGAAGTGGGATATGATCACCATGGATTCGGGTTCTCAAGCTGAACATGAAGGAGGCTTAGGATAGGCAGAGGAGTTATGCTGATAGGAGGAGGAGAGATCTTGAGTTTTAGGTAGGAGATAGAGTTTACCTCAAGATGGCCATGTTGCGGGGTTCGAACAGGTCATTGACTGAGACTAAGTTGAGTCCGAGGTATATGGGTCCGTTCAGAGTGATTGAGAGAGTTGGACCAGTGGCATATAAACTGGAGTTACCTGAGGTTATGCGTGCGTTCCATAAGATTTTCCATGTGTCTATGTTGTGCAAGTGTCTCCGTGAGGGGGAGCAGGTGTTGCATAAGATTCCTGAGGATCTTCAGCCTAACATGATTGTGGAGGCGAGACCAGTGAGGGTTCTCGGGAGGAGGATCAAGGAACTTCGGAAGAAGAAGATTCCTTTGATGAGAGTCCTTTGGGACTGTGATGGTGTTGAGGAGCAGACTTGGGAGCCTGAGGCGAAGATGAAGGCAAGGTTCAAGAAGTGGTATGAGAAGCAAGCCGTGGCTTGAGCTTGTTTAGCCTGGTCCCATCTGTAATCCGTGGCTGGAGCGGGAATGGAGTATTCCAGCCCATCTCTCTTGTTTACTCAATCCCTTGGGGTGGTTGGTTGTGCGACTCAGTAACAAGATGAGGTGGTGCTCGGGGTAAAAAGTCTCTGTGAGGCGGAGTTTTGGAGGAAAGTTTCCTGAAATAGGGGTTTCCAAAAATGGAAAGTGCTAAATATGGAAAGTTTTACAGGAGTTGGAATTTGTCCATTTTAGCGGTGGAGAGCCTTAGAGGGGCTTGTGTGGCCTTAGTGGCGGACTTTCGATTCAGTGTGCTTATGTGTGGCAGTCTTTTTAGACATTGTGTGGCCTTTGTAGCGGGCTGTTTAGCCGTGTGTGGCCTTTGTGGCAGGCTGTTTAGCCAATTGTGTGGCCTTTGTGGCGGGCTGTTTAGCCAAAGTGCCTGTTTAGGCGGTCCTTCGGGACAGATGGTCTTTGTGACGGTCCTTCAGGACGAGTGGCCTTGGTGGCAGTCCTGTTTAGGACATTTGTTTGGCCTTGGTGGCGGTCCTGTTTATGACATTTGTTTGGCCTTGGTGGCGGTCCTCTTTAGGACATTTTGTTTGGCCTTGGTGGCAGTCCTCTTTAGGACATTTTGCTTGGCCTCGGTGGCGGTCCTCTTTAGGATATTTTGTTTGGCCTTTGTGGCGGCCCTTGTGGCATGTATATGATCCTTGTGTGGTCATGAGGTATTCCAGTGAGGGGATATGTGGTTGGTAGGACATTGGGATGTTTTACGCGAGCCACGGGAAGGAAACCTGGATAGGGATAGGACTCAGACGTGTTCAGAATTGTTTGCTCGCGACTCTTGGAGGACTTAGGTTCTCCTAGTACTTCCATATTCAGAGACTTTGTGGCTTGGGAATATGGTTGGTATATCGACTTCGGATGACGATCTGGGGGCGCGCTGTAGGGTGGCAACCCGAGATACGAGTTTGGATTTTCCTTATATATTATGGCATGCGGGTTTAGGCCCGATGAGAAGCTAACATTATGGCATGCAGACTTAGGTCTGATGAGGAGCCATTAAAAACTCAAGGTTTATGCCTATGAGTAAAGGAAAGTCTAAAAGTCGAGAGCAAATGATGCCTGGAGCGTGAGTCTATCGCCTAGAGGTGACCTTCTATAGATCGGTCGGAGGAGTGCGGGCCGTGGAGACGGTTGCACGGGAGTCCTTGGCTGATGGTCGTTCGAGATTCGATGACGAATCTAGATTGGTGGGGGAGAATTGTAACACCCGCAAACCATTTTTTGGTAATTTGGTGAGGGTATCGATCGACACCACAGGAGGTGTCGATCGACACTGATTGTTTTCTGGTTCGACCGGTTCGATTTAATTATCGATTTTTGGTCGGTTTGGTTTGAGGAGAACGATTAAACTGTGATATTTAAGTGGGAGAACGACCTAGGTCGTGTATTGTTGTTGTCTAGCCGCTGAAAACAAAGAGAAAGAGGAGAAAATATTGTTCTTGAGTTTGTGGGAGATCTTGCTGTGGGAGTGAGAATTCAAGGCTTGGAACGTGTGGGAAGCTTGCTGGGAGTGTGGATTCGTCCACTGTTTGTCAGAAACTTCTTGCAAAGAGGTGAGTGCATGACCATGGCTAATCTATACCTTTGATTTCCTTGTTCTTGCTTGTTTGTTGTTGTTTTGTGTGTTTTTCTTGCTGGGATTGGTTGCTACAGGTTCCTATGGACGTATTTGGCTTGGGTTATGAGTATTGGGCGATTTGGAGGAGATTGGGAGCGAGATTCGACTCTCGGCTTCGAGCGGATCGCGATTGCAGAGGGAGTGTCGATCGACACCACTTGGTGTCGGTCAACACCAGCAAATTGGGCATCGATCGACACTGTGGGGTAGTGTCGGTCAACACCAAGGCCAGTGTCGGTCGACACTTGGCTGGTGTCGGTCGACACCTCCCTTCCAGCGATACGATGTTTGATTTCCTGGTTTGTTTGTTTTGTTTGTTGTTTGTTTAGAACATTGGAATCATTGTTGCTTGTGTGTATATCCCAGTAGATGGGAGGATTGCCTTACTGAGTGTTTATCAAATACTCATGCATCTCAATATGTGTTTGTGGTGCAGGTAAAGGCAAAGTGTGATCATGGAATCAAGGCAATGAAGAGGAGGATGTTCTAGGGACTCGATTGGATGTTGTCTGGCATTGCTAGGTTGCTAGAGTTGAGTCATTAGAAACATTGCTAGGTTGTTGGTTTCATGTTTCTTGTTGTTTGGTATTTAGATATTGTTTATGCTATGATATTAGATTGTTATTGAATCATTATTGGATATGTGGTTAGGTGGCTAGTGGATATGGGACCACTAGTTGTAATTTATTTATATATATATTATTTATTATTTATTAAAAAAAAAAGGTTGGTCCTTTTAGATGTAAACAATGCCTTCCTCCAAGGTCCTCTCAACGAAGAAGTGTACATGCTCCAGCCTCCGGATCTTGTTGATAAAGACAAACCTCATCATGTTTGTCGACTTAAGAAGGCGGTTTATGGCCTCAAGCAGGGCCTCGTGCATGGTATAATGCACTTCAAGATTTTTTGGTTAGTCTTGGGTTTAAAAACTCACATGCCGATGCTTCACTCTTTGTTCTCCGCATAGGCAGCTCCTACATCTATATCCTTGTCTATGTTGACGACATAGTCATCACTGGCTCCTCCATGACAGAACTAAAGCGGGTCACTGATTTACTTGGTGTTAATTTCTCTCTCAAAGACCTTGGTCAGCTGTCCTACTTCCTTGGTATGGAGGCTTATCGCACTGCTTCTGGTCTTCACCTCACACAGACCAAGTACATCACTGACTTGCTCTGCAAAACTCACATGGCGGAAGCAAAACCTGTTCCTACGCCAATGGTGTCCTCGAAGGTTCTCTCTCTGTTGTCTGGTATTCCTTTGTCTGATGGGACTCAATATCGTGCCAAGGTTGAGAGTATGCAGTACCTTCTTTTAACTCGACCTGACATTGTGTTTGCAGTCAATCGTCTTTCTCAATTCATGCACAAACCTACGACTGTGCATTGGGAGGCTGTTAAGCGGTTATTACGTTACATGGTTGGAACTCTGGATAAGGGCATTTTCTTCTCTGCTTTGACACCTATTACTCTTCATGCGTATTCCGATGCTGACTGGACTGGCTGTCGTGATGATACTTGTCTACCGGTGGTTGCTTGGTGTATATTGGTCGCCAGCCGGTGTCTTGGTCGTCCAAGAAACAGAGTGGTGTTGCTCGCTCTTCGACTGAGGTGGAGTATCGAGCTCTTATTGCGGCAGCTTCTGAGGTGAAATGGGTTGTTTCCCTAATGTTTGAGCTTGGTATTCAGTCCACTACTACACCGGTTCTGTTCTACGATAACATTGGAGCAACTTAACTCTCTGCAAATCCAGTGTTTCACTCTCGTATGAAGCATTTAGCTCTTGACTATCATTTCGTTCGAGAGCAAATTCAGGCCAAACAATTTCATGTCGCTCACATTAGTTAAGAAGACAAGTTGGCGGATGCACTCACTAAACCTCTGCCTCGTCAGCGTTTCGACACTCTTTGTCACAAGATTGGTCTCTGCAAACGTCGTCTATCTTGCGGGAGCATATTAGTGTAGATATGATATGCTTCAATCTATATAGTCCTTATCATATAAAGTTGTAGTCTTATCTTAAAAATGTGAGAAGTACAACCTCTTGTATAAATATGTTGGTCATGTGAATAATACAAAGATGTTATAAACTGGATAATAACACATGTGATTATCCATCACATTACTTCTACTTTAAGTAATTTTAATCTTATCTATATTTACCTTAGTCCCCAAGTTACTTGTATATATATAATGTATGTACTTTAGCTTAGTCACCAAGTTACTGTACTATATATATGTGGTCGATGAAGACAAGAAATAATAACACAAGAAGAAGAGAAGAATTCTTTACTTACCTCTTGTTTCTCTCTTTATTATAGTAGTGTATATTACATACATATATATATATATACATATATAATATAATATTTTTATATATTTGCGTTATGTTTTATAACACGTTATCAGCACGATGTCTTTACTGGTAGAGCTTTTACGAGGTAAGTAAATTTATATTGTTTCGATTTATGTTTATAGATCATATATATTATAGACACCGTAAAATTATGTTTTTTTTTCTGGATTGATCCTCATAAGTTGAAGGTGTTGCCTCATTTACGATCAAATCTATAGGTAAATCATATCTGGATAGATCGTAAGATATATGGAAGGCTCTGCCTCCTTCACGATCAAATAAAAGCTATGTTTTTTCCGGATAGATAGATCGTTATATATAGTAGGTTCTGCCTCCTTTACGATCATATATAAAGCTATACAATTTTTGGATGAATCGTTTTATATGGTAGACTTTGCCTCCTTCCAGATCTAACAAAAGACTATGTCTTTTCCAGAAAGATCGTTAAAAAAGGCAGGCTATGCCTCCTATATGATCAAATACAAAAGGCTATGTCCTTTCCGGGAAGATCGACTTTGCCTTCTATACGATCAAATATAAGACTATGTCATTTTCGGATTGATCCTTATATATGTAGAGATTCTGCCTCATTTATGATCAAATAAAAAAGCTATGTCTTTTCCGGATTGATCGTTATATATGATAGGCTCTGCCTACTCTACGATCAAAGAAAAGTTATGTCTATTAATAACTCTTATTTTATTTTCTGAATTTCTATGTTTGTTTATTTAATTTTATTTATTCGTAAAGAATAATTATATGTGTCATATAAAATTTAAAGACAATGAAATGTCTTTATAGTCAAAAATATATTTCTCTTATGAGAATATATAAAGCACGTGTACATATATTTTATACAGTGCAAAAAATAATTGGAAGGTCTAGATGAGCTAGTCTCTCGACTTCCAAAGACATCAGATTCATAATTATTGATGTCTATTGTTCTCCAAAGTCTCAAAGAAACTCATGGAGTTTTAATGACATTTTGTCTTAATAAAATTATTATGTTGAGGCTATAAATAAATATGATATCGCAAGATCGGCCATATTGGAGACACACATGTATATGATTATATCATGCAAAAAGAAAGATGGCAAAATAATAGTAAATATGAAATTCTTTTATGCTTCAAGTATAACATTACCGGTCAAGCCATCCCGGTCAATCAATAATATTGAGAATTTGTTTTGAGGAACAAAAGTTCTTTCAAAAGTATTGCATGTCCCCGTTCACATTTCATGAGGTTGTAAGCATTGCACATCATTCATATTTCAGGTAACATCTAATTTATGTTGAATTTATTTAAGTTTATTTAAATTCATTTAAATTTCTATTTATTGTTTATGGAGTTGATGGTTATATACCTCCTCTTTAATTCTGTAGTAGGCTATGCCTCCAGAATCATATAGTGTTGGCCCATTCACCATCCCTTTGGATTAACAAGCTCATTGTATATATATGATGGTTTGATTTCCTTAATAAATCCCCAAATTAAACCTCAAATATAAGATTCGGTCAAAGGTGAATGGACATCAAAGTCATCATCTTGAGAGGGGGTAATACTAATCTCACATCTTATAAGGATCTAAGATAATATACATAAACGAAATTGGTATGTTGTTGATCTCTGTAACAACCCGTCCCGTGGACCCTGCTAGCCTCACTGCTAGCCCGCTAGCCTCACTGCTAGCCGCCCAAACGGACCCTAAGCTGGCCCTGTAGGGCATTGATCCTAACCCCTCACTGGGCAAATGGAACTATTCATCCAAATCCACAGTAGGTTATTGGTGCACCAGGCGTTCCTCGAATCCTGGTCCCCACCCTTTAACAACCTTCCCACAGGACAAGTTGCCACCAATTGAGCTGCAGATCAATTGGTGGCAACTTGTCCTGTGGGAAGGTTGTTAAAGGGTGGGGACCAGGGTTCGAGGAACGCCTGGTGCACCAATAACCTACTGTGGATTTGGATTAATAGTTCCATTTGTCCAGTGAGGGGTTAGGATCGATGCCCTGCAGGGCCAGCTTGGGGTCCGTTTGGGCGACTAGCAGTGAGGCTAGCGGGCTAGCAGTGAGGCTAGCAGGGTCCACGGGACGGGTTGTTACAATAAAAATCAATTTTTATGTGACAACTCGTCCCGCGGACCCCACTAGCCCACCGCTAGCTGCCCTAACAGACCGTCTGTGGACCCTGCTAGCCCACTGCTAGCCGTCCAACAGACTCCAAGCTGGCCCTGCAGGGCATCGATCCTAACCCATCACTGTGGATATCCCAATCCACCAGTAGGTTATTGGTGCGCCAGGCGTTCCTCGAACCCTGGTCCTCACCCTTTAACAACCTTCCCACAGGACAAGCTGTCACCAATTGATCAATTGGGCTAGTGGGGTCCGCGGGACGGGTTGTCACAATCTCAAAGTTGGATTCAGTACGAGATGAATGAACTCCAAGAGTTATCATCTCGAGGGGGAGAAATTAAGGAATCCCACATCGACAATAAGTCGATAAACTTTGGTGAATTTGACACCCCATAGCGATATAACTATGGTGAAGTCATATCCTATCGTTTATCACATATATATGTCGCATGGGATAAAGTGGAACATCCATGATGTTCACTCTTGAAATGAGCTATGATGAATCGTTCACAGTGCAACTCCAAGAGATTGCAAAACGGTTCTTGGTGATTTAATCTCCATGTCAAAACATGGAACATGCAGTTTTGCATATAGTCAATATTATATATGAGACCAACAATTTATAAAGAAATATTTCTCGCATGTTATATATTCATAGTTGGAGATTAAATATTTCTTATTTCAAATCTTATGGGTGTGTGATACGTATTTAAAATGCTCATCCACACTACATAAAAATATCATCTACAGAGGATGAAATATATAGATGAGGGAGATG
Source organism: Camelina sativa (assembly GCF_030686135.1). Lineage (NCBI taxonomy): Eukaryota > Viridiplantae > Streptophyta > Magnoliopsida > Brassicales > Brassicaceae > Camelina > Camelina sativa. Next base: position 20,015,197 of record NC_141884.1, on the reverse strand, counting down.
AGTCTCCGCTTTAAAACCATCTTATGAGAGATGTGCCTATTACAAAATTTGTATATCATCATATTAGATGATAAAGTTCTCCATCATTATGGGAGAATCATCGAATAGTTTTGGATCTTTGAACAAATGAATCTAATGAATATAAACTTGAAAGTTCAAAACTTCAACAGATCACTATTCAAAACATATATTGCAAATCAAATGCAAAAAGCTGATGGATGAGATTTCATACAACTATTGATCCTCACATAAATGAATATGAACTTGTAGTTCTGAGAAATCTCACATCCCAGTTAGAAATGCTCTAATAAAATATGTCTCTGGCGGATGACATACTAAGTATATGACACATAAGAAACGTGATAGGCTACTTTGGTTCCTATATAAGATAAATGAAATCCTCGAAAAAAAAAAGGAGCAAATTAAAAAGAGGATTATACTCTCAAAAGAGGAGAAAATGAACTCCTAAAGATAAAAAGAGCTAATAGACTCCCAGAGAGAAGCAAATAGACTCCTAAAAAGGAGCAAGATACTTCTAAAGAGGAGTAGAGAAACCGATTGATATGGTTAATAACGAAATCAGGTACCTGTATAAAATCATTTATATAATGATTAAAGAGATCTCGATTAACCATGTCATTACGGAAAATATGGAACCAAAGACATAATGTCGACAATAAAAATGTTAAATCGCGCAATGTGATTAATGAGGATCATAAATCTCTGCTTTGTGAGCGTATAGAGATATATATTGGCCAATAAAGAGGTAATCAAGTCTATATTAAAATCGTATGAAAGACGAGTAATTTTTGGACTAGTGGTCTAAGCATCAAAAGGGTATAATGATATATAACAAAATGGTGTGTCGCACCATGTTTTGTTAAAGTACCCTATATCAATCAAAATTGATATTATATGATGACTTAAAATATGCCTCATGGGATGCTTGAAGAGCTTATCCCGAAAGATATATGATATCATAATTATGTTCTCAAAAATTCATAACAGTGATGATTTTGAACATCATCAAAAACTCTTGAAGAGTTATTTGGAATCAAAGATCTTGGAAAGACAAAAATGTCTCCAGATATTCTAAACTAAACATCTATTTCAATAGATGTTATACTAATCACTTCAAAAGGAAGTCATATATATATATAGTCATATAAGATCATATATAAATGCTGACGAGCATTTATATATCTTATGAATTGTGCATAGCATTTTCTACTAATATCTTTGCAACATATAACTTATTCTCTATCAGTAGATTTTGAGTATGAGTTAAAACATATCTTCTATTAAGGTATAATCAACTCGGGTTTAATATATTTTGGAACCCCCAAGTTTGGTTTAGTTGGTTTTGCAGATGGAAGATTTATATCGGATCGATATAAAGATATATCGCAAACCAACGACTTCGAGACATTTCAGTAATAGACTTTGGCCGTTGCTCGTTCAAGTCATGCCAAAATAATTGTGCTTCATATGCCATATCGAGGATCCCTAATGGCTCCGATGATGCCCAACCGTCAACAAATAGTTTATCTACCTAAGATTGGAGTCTCGTAACATGTTGGCGAAGAACTTCAAACTGAGGGTTTGATCAACATCAACTAGTTAATGCTTGTTGAGACCCATTAGCAAGACGCAACTAAAGTAGTCACCAAAGGCAACAACACTGTTTGAAGACTATGTTGCATATGTCGCCCAATTCAAAGGAAGCTACACCAAGAGCGACAAAACAAATTATATTCCTCTCTTACGGTCAAGAATTTGAGTAGAATAAGGAAGTTGATAGCCAGTACATCAGCTCAAGTAACAATGTAGCAGATGTAATTACAAATGGGGAGAATATGATGATTCGCGTGGCTGCACTCTTTTTCCTTTATCATGGTTTTTATCCCACTGGGTTTTTCCATGACAAGGTTTTTAACGAGGCAGCAAATAACACGCAAAATATCGATCTCAAAGAAGAAGGTAAATGGTGAAGGTCTATCTCTCTTCTGAAGAATGAAGAAAATGATCGATATGGATCATTTACGGAAGATATGAAGAAAAATAGACTCGTTTGTTTGAAGCAAAGAATGATCGATATGAGTCATCTACGAAACCTATGAAGAGAAAAAGACTCATCTTTTCCAAGGGGGAGATTGTGTCACTGTATTCTTTTTCCCTTATTATGGTATTTATCCTATGTATTTTTCTATGATAAAATTTTTAATGAGGCAGTACACAATAAGTAATTGATAATGGATAATCAAGGGGAGTGTTATAAACTGGATAATAACACATGTGATTATCCATCACATTACTTCTACTTTAAGTAATTTTAATCTTATCTATATTTACCTTAGTCCGCAAGTTATTTATATATATATAATGTATGTACTTTAGCTTAATCACCAAGTTACCGTACTATATATATGTGGTCGATGAAGACAAGAAATAATAACACAAGAAGAAGAGAAGAATTCTTTACTTACCTCTCGTCTCTCTCTTTATTATAGTAGTATATATTACATACATATATACATATATAATATAATATTTTTATATATTTTTGCGTTATGTTTTATAACAAAAGATATCTTTTCCCAATTCTCTACACATTATTGCTCAAAATTAAAGCAACGAAGCAAATATAATGATATAGAGAACTCGTTATCAAGAATCAATGAATATGATAATATGATTATGTTTTATAAAGGAAAACAATGCCTTTTTTCTGAAAGAACGTGTAATAACAGACAGATGTTAATCTTTTCTTCTGAATGAGATAAACAACTTGTCTATATATCTTCCAAAATGAAAAGACGTGTTCATAACGAAAACGGGGGAGTAGCGCCCTGCCGGCCCGACATTAACAAGTGCCCTATGAAAAAAAAAAATGCTCTTTTTTGTGCTTTAGTTGCTTTAAAATTTTAAGTTTTCTATAGAAGCTCACAATTTCAAAGGCTTTTCACATATCTAACAAAAACAAAAAGCCTTTTACATATAAGTATTTAGTTCTTATACATATCTCATCCAAAAAAAGATCTTATTATTTAAAAGATTTATATGTAAAAAGACCTTCAAAATTAGAGGTCTGAATTTTTAGTTTCAGTGGCTGTGTCAGTGACTTCCCTGTGGGCCGGGTCGGTCGAAAAATTTTATTTCGAAATATATTAGGACATAAACTTTTGAGTGGGAGTTAAGTAAAAAATATCCAATTCAGGTGTTTTTGAAAAATTCTGAAATTATTAAAAGAATTTTGGATTTTTTAGTTTTCCTTTTAAGTTAAACAATTTTTGTTCCGAAAAGAAATACATAAACTTTCTCTCATATGAATCATATCTATTATAATTAAAACAGAACTGAAAAAAAAAACTCAGGACGGATGTATACACATAACCGGTTTCTTGTTCTGAAATGAGCATATCTAAAAATAACCTCTAAATACGTTTTTTCTCTTTCTTTTTTTGATAAAATGTTTTCTATTGAAATGAGAACAACAATATATGAACTAAAGCAAAGTGAAGGTAATGCGAAAAAAGGATATGATGGCTCCGAGTACCACAAACGCTAAGGACAACGAACCAACAAAAGTGAAGCACAAGACAGCACTAAATAAGTATATTAGTATTTGAATATGATTTGGTCATCTGGATATTGAGTAATCCAACATGACGACAAATGGATATCGTGAGAAGAAAACTCATCGATGAATTAAAACTATGGGTGGAGACGTGGAGTATTGCATGTTAACGAAGGTCGCAACCACTATAATGAGTAATGCCACAATATATTTACTAATTTACAATACGTGTCCATCGTCCAAAATGACAACTTCATCCGCCGACAGCCCGACACATCTAGATGAGAGGGCAAATTAAAAGTTGCATTCAATACACGTAAATCTTATAGGTTTAAAAAACAAGTTGCACCTTCGCTTCTTGGTCGGAAATGTTTGAGTTCATTCATAGGAGTTAAGGACTGTCTGAAATATATTAAAAAAAACATGGACATCACAAACAGAATTGTCATTGTTTGATTTTAGAAACGTAGCTAAGTGGATATTGCTTTGAATAATGATAATATTTAGATTGTGTTTCTGTTAACATTGATTAACTGGAAAGTGAAGGCTTCACTTGTTTTTTTGGTCTCTTTTACCTAATTTCATAAACATACGTCGTCTTAAGTCATGTGCTCAAGGTGCAAGGGCACATGGTCATTTGTTTTGTTTAAAAATTTCTTTAGAAAAAAGGGTCCTAATTGTGAAAAAAATATATATAAAAAGGGTCCATATTTAATTTGCATTTCTATCTAAAATTTGAAATTTTTAAAAATTTGAGCACAAGGTCCAGCATAATTTTGAGACGGCCCTGGTTGTGAATGAAATACATATGAATATCTTGCAATATAGATTTTTGCATTTGCTTTTGTAGCACTTTGTTCTTTTGGGAACATTTGTCTACAAATTCTGATTATACGCAGGTCAAAATCAGCCAAAAGCTATGAAATCTAGAAACATTTGTTGTAAAGTTCTTACTGTTCCAACGGATTACTCCATCAGTCATTAAATCAGAATCATCAATTCCATCAACCATGAAAACTTACTTGATCCTTTTAAGTTTCATTGTGAAGTTAATTAGAATTTGCTTCGGACAAGCTAAATTGAGCAAATCTTCGTGGTGGAAAAACAGTCAAAATCAATAGACTATTTACCGTATACTACCACGCATTTATCAATCTGAACCAATTAAAAATTCAAATTCCAAATGTAAATTTTCAGGAATTGCCAATTTCTATGTATTTTTAAAACGGTGTTGATTAACCATTTAACGTGCTGAGTCAGATGTGTGGATATAACATGGTAACTGGACAGAGTAAAAACAACATCGTTTTGCTTGGATGCTTTCCGACTCTTATATCGCAGACTATGGCGGCAAATGCAACCTTTTTGATCGCCGCAACTAATCGACGTCCAAAATTAGAATCAGCGTTCGCCGTAGCGTCTTGCCGCAAGCACCTGCGACAACCAAACGAACAACAACACATGCGGCTGCCGCAGCCGCAGGTACTTGCAGCGATGAAACGAACAGGCTCTATGTCGTTTACTATTGGGGTTAAAATTAAAATTAAGAGTTTTGTGTTATGGTCATTCCATTGTGTTGCTGGCGGCAAACAGTTAACTATGGGCTGTGGCTACTCAGATGATTTCCCGCAAGATATGCAGGTTTTGCATTGCTTTTGTTTTAGATTAAATGAAGCAAGCATAACTTTTATTCCCTTTATTCTTGTTCTGGCTTGCTTCCTTCCTATGATGCCAACTCCAATGAATGTTAGTTCAAGAACACAATTATCAAATGAACCTACTGAAGGAGTTATCGTAGCAACTGTTGACAGCAATAAGATTAAAGACTCCGATGGTTCATGAGAAACTGCAACAACTGTCCTTCCAGACAAAATTCAATTCAGAGTACATACGAAACACCAGCATTAAGACAGATCTAAATTCACGACGAATCCTCAGTTTTTCCTCAGTTTTAGTCAGCATCCATCTCCTCGAGCGCAGTTTTAGCTGCCGTCTTCGCTTCTTCCAGAAGATCATCAGGGACCTACGATGAGTCCATTTTATGTGGTTTATGAACATTTTTTAAAATCACACATCGATAAGGAAGCATTTATAAGTTTTTTTTTTTACCTTCTGATGCTCTCGTTTTGACTCCTCGCATATCCAACTCATCTCCAGTTCAAAGGCCTTGTCCTTGGCTTCATCGTGTAGCTTGTAGATGCTGCACATGAAAAGTCACATTAGTCTTGCTATAAAATGAACCTGGTTATAAAAGCACATGAGAACCACAAGAGTTTACAAATGTAAACGTGTACATGAGAGAAGCAAAGCACTACTCACATTTTCGCCACCTCGATAACGCCTTCTTTGCATGTCATCTCAGATAAATTCAATTTCTCAATTTCCCTGCAAGGAATCCTCTGATCCATCAGAACAATTGTATATCCTTGCCGTTTTGATAACTATATCTATAACCCTTTAGTTGAAACAAATTTCACACAGGTCAAAGGCGGCCAAAAGCTATACAATCCAGAAACAACTGTCATAAGGTTCTTATACTTCATACATTCATGGAGAATCATACATTTTATCGAGCATGAAAGCTCACCTTATGCTTCAAGTTAAAATTATCACTTCGTCTAATAATTATTAAGTTAATTAGTATTTCCTTTGGAAAAGTTAAATTGATCAATCCTAGTGGTACTACATATACCCTTCCTAGAAAATACTAGGATAAAACCAAAAATTTCACACTGTAGCTTACGTTTTGGCAGCTTGCTTTCCTTTGCCAATTGCCGCACCAAAATATCTCTGCAGGAAAAGAATCCATATGATGACAGAGAAAAATGACGTAAACATTAAAACATGAAGACAGATATCTACGAGCAGAAACTTACATATGATATGCCTGATGGTTCAATCATGTACAGTTGAGGTCCATCTCTATCATAACCTCCAAGAATGACTCCACAGCCAAAAGGCCTTAAAAACAAAAAAAAATCATCCTCTTATAATTCATTCAAGTAGGAGAAATGCTTAGACAACTAATAGAGACTAGAGAGTACACAAAAATCATTTTCATATAATTCATTCAAGTAGATGAACTGGACAAACCTGAGCCACCAATAGAGAGTACACAAATGTACATAACTTGCAACACGCTCAGAAAGTTCCTTCACAGGTACAGCATCGCCATAAACACTAAATTATCACAAGTGAAAGCAGAGTTGGTTACACAGTTGGGGAACAGTTATGCAAAGCTATGCAGGAAGAAAGGCGAACATACACATTGACATCTTATCCCCATATATTTTGAACTTTAACTAAGAGAAACATCCCCTTGAGAAAAGCTGAGCTATAGGAGTAAAACAGTTCTTTCATAGTAATAAATCTAAGATGTTTTCATTGGTACCTCTCATAGCTTCTTGCTTCAGATTTGGCCCGGGCAACAATTTGCCTACCATCAGCTGCAAGCCCAGCAACAGCCTGACATGACAGAAGTAGAATTCCTCATAATAATGAAGGAAAGAAAAAACAATATACTAACAGACTAAACAGAGTGGTAACTGGAAAACTTGACAAATACATGTCCATAGCGGAAACTAATTTCAAAACAAAACATACCATGCCAGCATGACGATGAACAGAATGGATTCTCCTGTTTGAACCTGGTAGCATCATCTTTGATGCAATAAGTTTCTCCACACCCTAAAACCAAAAACCCCAAAAGATAAACACTTAGCAAGACCATTCATTTACCAAAACTAACAACAGATTCTCAAAATGGACTGTCAAGTGTGTCATCTTCAGTCAATAGTTCCAAGGATTTTATGTCAAATTAAAGCTACAGAATCTGATAACATACATCGAAATTGAATTACAGAATACGAGCAAGAGAGACCAAAACCACTATAACGATTCACTGAAGAAAGTAACAAAAAGAGAGAAGAAACAAACCATTACAATCCCGTCTTTGCACTTGATTCCAACAACAGTCCTGCGAAGAAAAAAAGGGAAAGAACACATTTAACAAAACCCTAATTTCGTGATGAAGGGGATCAAATCTTAAAAATTTCAAAAGCTAAATCCGATCTAGTCAACGGAGAAATCGAAGAAGAGGATGGAGAAGTAAACTAGTAACTAACCCACTGTTGTCAACAGCTTTAGCGGCGTACTCGATCTGGAAAACACGGCCATCGGGAGAGAAAGTGGTGACGGAGAGATCGTATCCAGTTCCAATGCTACTCATCTTTCTCGATCTTTTTTTGCTCTGAGTCTTTCTGATTTTCTCCTTCTTCTTCTTCGAGTGATTTAAGCAGAGATCGGAGAATGGGGTTTTCTTTGTTCTCAAGCCAGCGGACCCGAAGCTTTTTCGAGCTCCGATTCTGGCTTTTTGGATATTATAACGATTTGGGTCGGATACTCGGGTGGGTCGATTCAGCTACTAACGGGCTTTACTTATATTTATGATTTGGCCCAGTATCTTTTTTAAGAGTACCATCTTACGGGCTTTACTTATTTTAATGAAAAACCTCCTTTAAATCCATTTAAAAACTCTTCAACCACATTTTCAGTGCACAAAAATCTACTAATATTGATTGATTTATTTGCGGGGAAAAAGCTTAAAAATATCCCATCTATTTTTTATTTGGAAGTTTAATACCTCGTCTTTTTTGGTTAGAAGAAAAATACCTCATTTAATTAAAACGTGTGATTTAATACTCAAACTAATAAATTTTGTGAGTTTCATATTTACGATTTTTTGACAAAAATAAAATTCCGTTTTTACCCTTACTATATCAATTAATAATTAATTTTAAATGACTTGGTATTAATTTATGGACAATTCTTGGATTCATCCCCACTTAATTAGGGAAACAAATTATTAATTAAAGAAACAAAATCTGTATATCATTCAATTTTAAAGTTATTAATTCTAAACATTATATTATAGTTTTTAATTATAATATGTAAATCTAAATTACTTTTTTATAAATCCAAACCGACATATAATTTTGTTTAATTATGTAATTTAAACCCTAATCATTTTTTATAAACCCAAATAAAAATACAATTTTGTTTAATTGTAAAATCTAAACCCTAACCACTCTTTTATAAACCCAAACCGACATATTTTTTTTTTTAATTTTAAAATCTAAACCCTAACCACTCTTTTATAAACCCAAACCGACATATAAATTTGTTTGATTGTAAAATCTAAACCCTACCACTATTTGTATACCCAAACCGATATATAATTTTGTTTAATTATAAAATCTAAACCCTAACCACTATTTTGTAAACCCAAACCGATATATAATTTCGTTCAATTGTAAAATCTAAACCCTAATCACTCTTTTGTAAACCCAAGAATTTTTCTTAATTTATAGGTTTATTTGAATTAAAATTATGTTTATTTAATATTTCTTTTATTAATTTTAATTCAAATAAAATTATAAATTAATACCAAATCATTTAAAATTAATTATTAATTGATATAGTAAGGGTAAAAACGGAATTTTATTTTTGTCAAAAAATCGTAAGTATGAAACTAACAAAATTTATTAGTTTGAGTATTAAATCACACGTTTTAATTAAATGAGGTATTTTTCTTCCAACCAAAAAAGACGAGGTATTAAACTTCCAAATAAAAAATAGATGAGATATTTTTAAGCTTTTTTCCCATTTATTTTCTATTTACTCAATTAAACTACTACAGTAGTAAACACAAACTTTTAGGTAAATATCTACTAAAAACTCACACAAAGATTCGTTGCTATAAAAGATTCGAGTATTGACTGTCATGAAATCCATACTTTTGTATTTTAGTTTATTAATTAAAGTGTATGTATATCTTTTTTGGACGTAAGAAAATGAATATTTTGTTTAAAACTAGCATCATTAACGTTTATGCAGTCGACTGTACATTTAATATGAATAATTAATACAACAAAACATATCACATATTGCAAAGCCTACGATGTTTTTGATGTGATTTGTTTTGAGGTGCAAGTAATACTATAACAAATAAAGTGTTTAAGGCAAAAGAACTATCCATTCCGTTATAGTGAATTCTTTAACAACCTAAAGTTTATATGCCATAATTGATCATCCCATTCAAAATTATGCATTGATATTGGATTCGTTGCTTATGAATTTTTGAATAAACATATGTTTTTTGAATATCTTTTTTTATTGCTCAACAACTACTTTTCATTAACTGATTTAGCTTTTACATATTATCTAAATCCACATAAGATTTTACCCAATTTGATACTATACAATACAACTTATGATCCTAATTCAGAAGTGAAAGAAATTATTTTGTTATTCGGTCACTCTATTGTCTATTCTATAAGTAAATTTGAATTTCACATATATCCAACTTGATGTTTTGTATGAGAAGATCTAGATATGAGATATTTTTTTTTTTTTTTAATTGATTATCCAAGGGCTTGTAAGTTTTAATTTTGTCTCCATCACCGTTCTAACTCTCAGTAATATTCTCATACCCCTTCAAAACAGATTCTCATATTTATTTTATTTTGTAGGGTCGAATATTTGGTGTCCACGTTTAATTTTATTTTAGTTTTTAACTTTTATATTTCTAAATAAAAAGAAACATAATTAAAAATAATATATTCTCTACAAAATTTGTGATAATTAGTGTATTTAAGGCTTGATTTTAGTTTAACAAATTGTTATTATAGCAAACTATGGAGTATGGACAATATGGTTGCAAATGGTTTCCTTAATTTAAGAATTAAATTGAAAGAGTTGAATAGCATTCATCTAATTTTTTATCAATTGAACCTGAAGTAACAAGTTGGAAAACAATAAAACCTATTAAAAAAATAAACGAATCATAAAAGAAAATGGTTCAACGCATTCATCTACGAATGTGTTAAAATATCATTTAATCCTTTTTTTTGTTTCAATATAATATTTCTCAATCATTCATTTACAATTCTACATATACAATTGTTGATATCAGAAACAACAACTAAATGAATTCGAATAAGAAATAAGATATGGGCAGACTTTTGGTTGAAATCGACAAAAACAATGAATAATGACGAACTGGACTTCTATTAATTATATCTTTTATGCATTGTGAAAGTTACATGTCCTTTTCTCTTTACAAACTTTGAATAATTAAACTAAACGAACTCGAGCTTCTTCTGAATCTCCTCCTACGATCTCGCCTACGATCCCTCGACCTTATCTCTGGTTTGACTCAGCATCTTAATCGAATTCTCTTCTTGGGCCCGCGTTAGGCCCATTAACTGGTTTGGCATCTGTTCTTTAACGGGCTTTACTTCGAACCTTTAACTCGTGGAAACCCAATACCAACAACAACCATTTATTTTATACCCTCTAATTCTCTACCTAAATTTTAAACAGTTATGAATTTTAACAATTTACTCGCAAACTTTGTAAACTTATAAAGAATATACTTGCATAAATTAAACAATTTTATTTCACAATTTCAATCTTAATTTCCTTAACAAGTTTAACAATCGTCATGTTAAAAAAGCATAAACTTGTTAAAATTCTTTAATCCATCAGGATCTTCCAAACCACATCCTAATAAAATAGAGATTGTTTACTATAAGCGAATACTTGTTTTTGTTTTGGTCATCTATTATCTAGTAATACACAAGTAACAACGCGATGAAAAATATATATATTTTTATCATACTTTATCTTCTCGACTCGAGTATGAATAAGCTAAATAGTTCTTATAAAGTCTCGATTATTTTCTACATGTGTACAGCATTTTAACATAAGACTAGATAATGGTCCGCGCTGGTAGTGCGGGATAATTTTTATTTTATTTTGTTATTTGTTAATATTATATTTATATTGTATCATTTATTTATATGTTATATAATATAGTACTATATGGTGAGTTTTGATTCATATTAACCTACTAATAGGTAGGCCTGGAACTACTACCAATACCCGTATTCGACCCGTTTTTCGGTTTGTATCCGTCCCGTATAGTATTATTCGACCCGTTTTTCGGTTTGTATCCGTCCCGTACACGTCCCGTATAGTATTATCTGTACTCTGGTAATAATTATATTATCCATGAATAATGATCGAGTATCGGATATTAATTTAATTTTTGAGCGTCCCGTTACCCGTCTCATTACCCGTTTTATTACCAGACTCATAAATACACGTTAATATTTTGTAGAATAATGTTACCAGTGTGACGAAATATCTATGTAAATTTGGATTTGTTTGTTACAAAATAATAGTAGAAAATTTATTAATTCTATACATTTTATAAAATCATATATTTAATTACTTAAGGTCATACTCTGATTTTGACCCGTAGTTGGTACTACTATTTTGGTCTGGTGCAATATCAAATTCGTTAATTATACATTCGGTATAGCTAAAAAACCCAACAAAATATGTATTGACCTGTGATTTGGTATTACAAATTGATGTGATCGTGTTTAGAGATCTTAATATACCAAATTTACAAATTGAAGTTATTGGTATAAGATGTTATATATTAATTTTATAGGTGAAAATTACAATTAGGTTATGTATATTATCAACATTATATACTTAGTATTGTTTATATAGTGAATATTGTGTATAAACAATTAAGTTTTAGCCAATTAAATAGTTTGTTATTATTTACGAAGATTTATGAAACAATAAATAAAGTTTTTTTATTTTGTAAACAAATCTAAACTTTTTTTTTGTTAGTTATTAGAATAATTAAAATATTATAGCATTTTCATAATATATCACATCAGAACTGATTAAATTTTTAACAACATAGTTTAAATAAGTATATAGATATATTTTAAAAATATAAACAATGTTGTATCCTAATTTTAATATATATTTGTTATTATTAAATGATTTTGATATGTAAATGTTTAATCTTAGTCTTATAAATAAATTTAATTTTTATAATTTTTCTAAATAGTTTGTTATTGTTTCATAAGATTTCTAAAACAATAAATAGAATCTGTTTAGTTATTTTATTACATAATTTTGAAATAATTTTATTATTATTTTATTAAATAATTTCGAATTTTTTTTTATTAATGATATCTTGTAATCTAATAAATTAATAATTACTATTTTTTTGGATAATTATTTTCGGGTTACAACAAATTAATATTAAGATTCTGTTATTATTTTTGTATTAAAATACAGTGGCATTTTGTGTAATATTTTACATGAAGTATGATTATTTGTTTAAAGGGTTGCTTAAATTAGTATATAGATAAATTATGCACTTTGTACTGCATAAAGTTTACTAAACAAACTAAAAATATAACATTTTGCATCTAGCTGGAAGCTTTGATTTTTTTTTCATATACAAAATATTTCACTTGCATGTGCATTTTTTTCTTCACGGTCATGCATGTGTGATAAGTTCGCAATATATGTTTTCAGCAGACTAGAATTTCATGTCTTATCTCCAAACAAACAATCGTATAGATAGATGCTAACAAGCTTTTTGTTTTGTTTTTTTTCATTAATATATTGTAATTATTGATTACATTTACATGTGTTATTAGTATAACCAATATTATTATGACAAGAGATGACTTACAAATATGGTTACTAATCCCAAATTCACAAAAAAAAACAATAAAACTTATCGATATAAAAAAATAGTGCCCACTAATCTAATGCCTATTTTTACTACTTTTTCTTACTTTTCTTTAGCAATTATGTTATTCCTTTATCACTTCTACTGCTAAATTAAATTTTCTTTTACAAACATATACTAATGGTTCAAAAATTCAAACCGAAGATTAAAATTCACTAATATACATTTATTATATTACTAAATAATGATCGCAGATCCTACTTTACTTGTATTTCGTAGTGGATAATACGAATTTGTTGTCGGCAAAACAAATCGATACATACTCTATTTTTTCGTACATTGGAATAAATACATCACCTTCCATCTTAAACAAAGGTGGATGACAAAAAAAAGCATAGAAAGGCCCAGTGGAAGAATATAACAAAAAGAATCAGATTCGAAATTGCTCTAATTGGGCTCAATGGGCTTTTCTCTTTCCCTTTTCATCAGCTTTATAATTCACACAACACCTTCATCTCTAATTTCACACACACACACCAACGTTGATTCTTCTTCTTCTTCTTCTCTCTTTCTCATCGTTGGCCTAAACAAAACCAAAAATGGCAGATCAGCTCACCGATGATCAGATCTCTGAGTTCAAGGAAGCTTTTAGCCTATTCGACAAAGACGGAGATGGTTCCTTCTCTTTCTCTCTCTCAGATCTTTCCTCTTTTGGATAATTTTGATCTATAAGCTTCACTTGTTTTTTCTTTTTTTTTTCTGGTGTTTTGAATTTACTTAGTCATGGCTTAACGAATTTGATACTTTTCGTTGTTCATCATTAGACTATGTGGATATCACATTATGCTTCGATTTGGCTTCGGTGTTTTGAATTACTATTGCAATTGGATCTATCTCGATGATAATCTCATCCTGAATTCGAGTTTTAGTTTTCCAGATTTTGCTTATTGTGATGAGAATTGAATCAAATCTTTAGAATCAACCGATGTTTACAGCCGCTAATTCAGTAATTGGAGTAGATTACAATGTAAATTTGAAGATTTTTGTGTTGAATTGATTCAGTTATTAAAGTAGATTACAATGTAAATTGAAGATTTTGGTGTTAAGAGTATATGACAGTGTAATTTGTAGCCTGATTTTTGAGAGAAACGTGTGTGTGTGTGTGTGTTTGTGTTTGTGTTTGATTAGGTTGTATCACGACGAAAGAGCTAGGAACAGTGATGAGATCACTAGGACAAAACCCAACAGAAGCAGAGCTACAAGATATGATTAACGAAGTTGATGCTGATGGTAACGGAACCATAGACTTCCCTGAGTTTCTCAACCTTATGGCTAGGAAGATGAAAGACACTGACTCTGAGGAAGAGCTCAAAGAAGCTTTCAGGGTTTTCGATAAAGACCAGAACGGTTTCATCTCCGCTGCTGAGTTGAGACATGTTATGACTAACCTTGGTGAGAAGCTAACTGATGAGGAAGTCGATGAGATGATCAAAGAAGCTGATGTTGATGGAGATGGTCAGATCAATTATGAAGAGTTTGTCAAAGTTATGATGGCAAAGTGAGGAAAACTTATCTATCTTCTCAATCTGATTTTTTTTTTTCGCTTTCTTTTGAATTTGACTCTTCATTTATTATGCATTCGTTTCACTATTTCATGTTATTGATCTGTTTCGTGACTTTGGCTTATTTATTTGTTTGGAAAAGATTTAAAAATGTAATTTATTTTTGTGAAGTACCATTGTTGTGATGGTCATTTGGAAAGCTGTCTCTTGATATTATTACTTTTTACTTTTTGGTCAAAACTTATTGTGTGGTTTAAATTTGTGAAAATTGTCGGATTAAACGAATTATTATACAGAACTTCCATTTCATTTTTTTCTTTCAAATTTCCAGCTTTAATTATCTTTTCCACTTCAGTTTTCAGGTTTATAAATGAATTTTTTTTCCTTTTTCTTGATTCAATCAATTTTAACATTTTATCCGAATAAAAAAAAAAAGTAGTTGGACGTTATTGTATAAATTATAAAGGTAGATATGTTTAGGGGAATAAAATCAAAGATGGATGGTAAGCAGCAAAAGGCCAGATATATGAAATGAGAATCTTTAAAGATTAAACCTTTAATCATGACTGAAACATTTATTTTCTTCCTTTTTGGTTATTTAAATATCATTGAATCTCTTAATACCTAATTATTTTCTTTAAATGTGTGTCCTAATTTTAATCAGGAGAAGAGGGAAGAGGGTTATGACAACGAAGCGTAGTAGCAATTCTGCTGACTCCAAAGAAAAGAACGGTCGCCGGAAAAGCCACTGCTGTATTCTCTGAGGCTCCGACCATTTCTTCTCATTATGTATTATTAGTATTATACGCTTGTGCTTTTGTGTGTAAAAAATAAGAGATTTGTACCTCACACATCTATAAAACGGATTTTAAATGTAATCTCTAATTTGACTATATTAAATATTTACTACATTTGTTATGATTTCAAAAAAAAAAAAAATTGTTTGTTTTATTATGAGATTATTGTAATTCATTAATGGGAAAAATGCCAAAAAAAACCTGAAGTTATTTTTAATTGGAAGTTTAATACCCAATGGTTTTGGATTGGAATAAAAATATACCAAATAATAAAAATGTGTCATTTAAAACCTAAAAGAATTAGTATTGTTATTTTCATACCCACGATTTTTCAACAAAATCAAAATTCCAATTTTACCCCGGTTATCTAATTAATTATTAATTTTTAATATAATTTTTTTGGTTTTCTGTTAACCATATTTTTTTGGTTTCTCTTCTTCCTCCTCCGCTCTCAAATATCATCGGCCTCCTCCTTCATTTCACATAATTTGGTAGCTAAACGTTAATATATATACAAAGGTTATGTTAAGAGAGAGATTACTTTTAATAGGAAAAGGGGAAAAAAGCTTAAAAATACCTAATCTATTTTTTATTTGGAAGTTTAATACCTCGTCTTTTTTGGTTGGACGAGAAATACCTCATTTAATTAAAACGTGTGATTTAATACTCAAACTAATAAATTTTGTTAGTTTCATATTTACGATTTTTTGACAAAAATAAAATTCCGTTTTTACCCTTACTATATCAATTAATAATTAATTTTAAATGATTTGGTATTAATTTATAATTTTATTTGAATTAAAATTAATAAAAGAAATATTAAATAAACTTAATTTTAATTCAAATAAACCTATAAATTAAGAAAAATTCTTGGGTTTACAAAAGAGTGATTAGGGTTTAGATTTTACAATTAAACGAAATTATATATCGGTTTGGGTTTACAAAATAGTGGTTAGGGTTTAGATTTTATAATTAAACAAAATTATATGTCGGTTTGGGTATACAAATAGTGGTAGGGTTTAGATTTTACAATAAAACAAATTTATATGTCGGTTTGGGTTTATAAAAGAGTGGTTAGGGTTTAGATTTTAAAATATAAAAAAAAATATATGTCGGTTTGGGTTTATAAAAGAGTGGTTAGGGTTTAGATTTTACAATTAAACAAAATTGTATTTTAATTTGGGTTTATAAAAAATGATTAGGGTTTAAATTACATAATTAAACAAAATTATATGTCGGTTTGGATTTATAAAAAAGTAATTTAGATTTACATATTATAATTAAAAACTATAATATAATGTTTAGAATTAATAACTTTAAAATTGAATGATATACAGATTTTGTTTCTTTAATTAATAATTTGTTTCCCTAATTAAGTGGGGATGAATCCAAGAATTGTCCATAAATTAATACCAAGTCATTTAAAATTAATTATTAATTGATATAGTAAGGGTAAAAACGGAATTTTATTTTTGTCAAAAAATCGTAAGTATGAAACTAACAAAATTGATTAATTTGAGTATTAAATCACACATTTTAATTAAATGAAGTATTTTTCTTCCAACCAAAAAAGACGAGGTATTAAACTTCCAAATAAAAGATAGATGGGATATTTTTAAGCTTTTTTCTCCAAAGACCTAAACTATGCCAAATTACACATCATTATGCATAATATGATAAATTAATTATCAATAACATCAATTTCAAAACCCAAATTTTAAAAAGATGGCGAGAAGAAGAGGAAAATGACAGTTTCTTGAGATGCTCCTGTGATACCGAGGAGCTGGTTAATGCTCGAACCACAAACAATAAGAATTTTTCTCGAATTCATGGACCACAATAACTACTAATTCTTCTTCTTCTTCTTCTCTATGATCTCCTCTGCTTCCTCTTTTCTGGGTATCTAAAAAAAATCAATCTTTTTCTTTGCGAGTGTGTGGCGAAAATGGAGAATAATAATAGCTGTATTGGGTTTGAAGGCGGGTCGAGAAGATTTGGTGAGAGTAAACGAATCGTTGGTTTGATTGTCCATTGCTACTGATTCAAGTCTTAGCAGCTCAAGTTGCGGTGCTGGATCGAGCTCCGGGAGATCTGTTTCATCTCCGTCATCTCCTCCGACGAAATCACAGATCCTTGGATGGCCGTTAGGGCAAGGTTCTTGGAGGAAGAGTTCTGGTAAAATGAAGAAGAAGACTCCGACTAAAATCGATGATTTTGGGTTTAAGAGAGTTGGAACAGAGACTTCAGGTTTGTGAAAATCTTGACTTAATCTCTCTCGGTAAAGAATTGAAATCTGAACATGTTTTTGTTTTGGTTTGTGTAGAAATTGAGTTGTTGAAAGAGAGAATGGCGAAGTTGTTGCTTGGTGAAGACATGTCTGGTTCTGGTGAAGGAGTTTGTCCTGCTTTGGCTATTTCTAACGCCATTACCAATCTTTATGGTAGTTTAATAATAATAAAAAGTTTCATACTTTAGTTTGTGATACTTTAGTTTGCGACGAGGATATTAGAAAGCGGAGGAGGAAGAAGAGAGAAAGAAGATAACCAGGGTTAATTTCCACAAGCAGAAAATATGGTTAACAGAAAATCAAAAAAAATATATTAAAAATTAATAATTAATTAGATAACCGGGGTAAAATTGAAATTTTGATTTTGTTGAAAAATCGTGGGTATGAAAATAACAACACTAATTTTTTTAGGTTTTAAATGACACATTTTTATTATTTGGTATATTTTTATTCCAATCCAAAACTAAGTTGATTTTTTTGGCATTTTTCCCATTCATTAATACTTTTTGGATCCTAATTTCTAAGTTGATTTAGGCGTAGGCAGTTCCTATCCATCACAATGTGGGCATATATATATGATCAAATTTTTGTGAGATGATAAATATAATTAAATGAACTAAAAATACATTTAAATGAATTATCCTAAGCTTAAAAGTCTTTTTAAAGCTTTTTTTTTCGTTTTATATTACTTATTATTAAGAACAAAAAAAATGTGCTAGCCTTATTATACGTGACGTTTCCCCTTGATGGAGAGTAAGGCAATATAACAATATTGTAATCATTATAGAAACAAAGCATATCCAAAGTAAAATTGTAGTAGAGTTTTCGGAGCGAGCTTGAGCTTGGGGCCTTGGGCAATGAGTACCTCGCAAGCATGAGGGAATAGACAGTACGTAGGCGATCTAGGAGAATTCGGTCCATGCACCACTTCTAAAGCTTGTATTAATGTTCTTTGTCTATCAATGTTCTGTTCAAAGATCAAAAATACGTACTCATTGGTCATTCTTCTCGTTGACTCTCTCATCCGTGTCTTTTCACTTTGCATGAACATTTTTGTTTGCATTATCAAGTTAATCAATGCAAAGTCTGCATAATATATCTTAGGATTATTTAATCAAGTTAACTTTGATTACAAATACAATACTAACTGAATTGAAACACTTTGTGTTACTTCGTAGTAATTAACTTTTTCAAAAAAAACATTTAACACTTTTACCAATTTGAATTTAACATGGCAACAACCAAAATCGAAAAGATTTTTTTTTTCCATCGTGTATATTATTATATCGGTTGCTAATTAAGTATTCTCGTCAAATATAATGCAACTAAATGATTCCCTTTTCTCAATAATATTTTCACTCGAATTTATATAGGACAAAATAGAAATCATAGGTAAGACACAATAGAAAAGGAAAAAGAGATGTGTGAAAAAGGTTCATCATGCATATATACATGAAGTGAAGGTTTAGAGTTCATGCAAAACACTTCACAACTACATTTTGTTCCATATACATATTTAATTAGTAAATTCCCTTATTAACATAAAATACATCTAGCGGTATATTTTAATTTAACATGGCATTACTATCCAAAGATAGGAATAGAATCCATTGCTTTTTGATAATTTCCCTTCTATGCAAGTAATCCTTTACTTTCTCTACAATATTTATCATTCCATAGTTCATTATTAGAAAAAGCTCCAGTTTTGAGGGACAGAATGGAATAGTTTCTTTAAACGGGCCAGTAAGTTAAAGGATTTAAAAAATAAAAATAAATAAGCGTTATAGAAAGATAGAAAAATAAGAAGCAAAAAAGTGGTTCGAAAAAATCTCATGCATATACAATGAAGTTGAAGCATTATTGTTCATGCAAAATTTTATGCTCAGCCGCTATAAATATATCTTCAAGAAAACAAAGTAAACAATAGATTGAATAACAAAAAACAATAAATAAAAAAAAAAAAAAAAAAAAAAAAGAAGATGGGGAAACAATTATGGGCATTAATATATGTTACAGTGGTGATATTTATCATAGTAGAAGTGGAATCAAGTCTTCACAGAGTAGGCGGTGGAAGATACAGTTGGAACTCCGACGTTAACTACTCTGATTGGGCCAACCACCAACGTTTCTACTCCGGCGATTGGCTTTGTCAGTAAAATTTCTTTATCTATTCTTTCTTTGTCACTTTCTTGTTTATTGTTCATCCCTTTCAACTAAAACATGTTTTCTAAAACTGTTAGATTTCGGATTCAATCGAACGCGTCATAGCATTCTCCAAGTTAACAAGAGCAGCTACGATCAATGTGTCGACACAGATTTTATATTCAATATTACCCGTGGAGGAAGAGATGTCTTTCAACTCTTAGAACCAAAGCCTTACTATTTCATTTGTGGTAGAGGTTATTGCCTTAAAGGTATGAAGCTTGCCATCAACGTACTCCCTCAGCCACCACCATCAGCTACTCTCACTCGCACCTCAACCGCCTTGACTCTCATACCTTTACACGCTTTCACCGCAGTCATTCTCATTTTCGTCTTCAAAGCTTTACTTTGAATATGCATATGTCGTTTCTTTGTTGGGTTTGGTTTAATATATGAACAATTGAAACAAATGTGTCGTTTTCCCGACACTTCAAAACTTTTCACTTCAATAAGCCACAACTTTATATACTCAGTGTTTGGAACTAATAACAAGGGTCCATTTCACATCTATAAGATTCACTACAAAAACTTGCCAAAACTCAGCTATGAGTAGGTTTTGTTGTTTGTTTTTGGACCTTCAGGTTTCATTTTTATTGTAAGATCACTACAAAAGGCTTTGCTTTTAACTAGGTTACGTCGTTTGTTTTGCAAGAGCTATCTAGACAAAAGGGTCACTTCCTGAACTTAGATATTCACTACAATTAAGTTTTTTTCAGACAACCACCGAATAGTTAAAAGGGGTAAAAACATTCAAACCCCAGCAGGCAAACAAGGCTGGCGATAATAGTAACAAAAAACATACCAAGCCTTAGCGTTTGATGCCTTTTTGATGCCTTTAACGCTTAAACCGAAAGATCCTACGATAAAAGTCGATTAACTACTACTTACTTACTGAGCCAAGTAGGCCTGGTCATTTAACAGAAGAACATGGAGTTGGCGACATTGTCTTTGAGTTTTGGGAGCTGTGCAACAGAAATTGGTCCTGGAGCTGTGATGCCACCATGGCTTGATGATGTCTCAGACTGATCCTCAAACTTCATGAACGTCCCAAGCTGAGCAGCTGCCAAGTGAGCATAGCAGATCGGAGCAACTGCACAAAAATGTAAAATGTCAGTTTTTCAAAGAACAAATGGAGACATTAAAGCAATGGACTAAAGAAACAAGTTGTATATGGTAATTTACCAACAGAAATGGCAGTGGTGCTTCTTTGGTACCTGGAATTTTGCCAAAGAAAGAAATCAGATCATTTCTGTGATTATCACTATCAAAGTTACCACAAAATAAGAAATGAAGATTGAGTGAGACTACATACACATAGGAGAGCGAGTGGACAAGTTCCTGAAGTTCATCAGGTGAAAATCCAATCTCATCATACAGGACATGGTAGTGCGTTGGACGAGTAGTTCCCTAATTCAAAACATAAAGAGTGTTAAATCGACCAACACTAGTAGCAATCAACAAATGAAGCTTTGAGAGTTGATATATATATGATACTTACAATCATTCCAGCGTGTGCACAGAGGTAGAAATCATTGTTCTTTGGGTGGCATATTTTGTTGTCAATGATTGTTCCTGCGGAATAACCAAAATCACCATGAGATTGAGATCAACAACGAGTCAGGAACAACCAAAATCACCATGAGATTGAGATCATCAACGAGTCAAAAAAAAGGTTATAATTAAAGTTTTATCGATCACCTGGAGGAACATTGTCAGGATTCGAAGACTGGAAGAATTTGGTATGATGATTCTTTTGAGCCACCATCAAGAGGAATTTAGGGTTCCAATTCTCCTCCAGGAACTTGCAAGCCTGAGGAAAGAGAGATGAAATGAAGTACCAACAGAGATGCAATTAAGTACTAAAAGATTGCAAGAAAATTACAGTACGAAACTTTTATCTTTTGACTATTTCAACTACCTGAATGATCTGATCAAGTTCGATATTGAGAACCTGACTGAACTGAGATTCACTCACACCATCCCTAGAAGCATCAAAAGAACCGCTATGAGAAAATAAAGAACGGGGAAAATGAAGAGACAAAAGCTCATATGTAACAAAGAAATTACCTGAATATTATGATATGCTCTGGCTTTCTCTTATTCGAGCTGGTGTAGAAATCGACCAGCAACTCCCTGCAATCAACAAACAAAGTTACATAAATACTTGAATAAGAATTCATGCAAGACTCAACATAAGCCACATCAGTATAAGTGCGCACTTGATAATGCCATCGTCTGCAGTTCCGTTTATCTTGACAAGGGACTCAATCATCTCAGCCTTAGAAGGCTGAGTCCGAACAGATGCTCTATACTTCGAGACTAGTGGCCACTCCCTCGAACTCACCACCTAAGTAAACCATTACAAAAAAGAATTAAAGATCAGTCTTGAAAAAATAGGCGAATACAAAAGCAAACGATAAATAAAACACAGTTGAGAGTAAAAATATTACAGCAGCAATGGACGGGACATCAGACTGTCCAGGAGATCCATGTGAAACATCCATCCCAAGGATAATGGTTGGAACCTTGGAAATCACAGTGAACGCAGGTGTTCGCTCTACGCTTAACATTGAGTTTAGGCCTCCAAGCTGTAGTTATATGTTATCAGAGATTGCACACAAGAAGCAAATAAACCATTTCGGAAAGAGAAAAAAACAAAAAGAGACATATTACCTTTGCATTAATCTTCAAAAGTAAGTTTGTAAGATACTGATCATTAGGTTGCCGCGTGGGAGCCATGCATTGAGTAACAATGCCAAACTCAGTTAAGTTTTTCTTCTTCCATGGGCCTGATGAGGAATTCAAAGTTTTTATCCAAGGAAACTTAGATTATACAAAACAAAAAAGATATTTAAAGACTGGATTTAAGAGATACTAACCATAGAGATCACAGTTCTTTTTCTCGGGGAGCACACATAGTATGAATTGTGGGACACCAGGGAGTTTCGACTGGATGTCCTTAAACATGTTCTCAACACGATTAAGAGGAGGAGCACGGCGAAATTGATTACCCTCCTCAAAGACTTGAAAGGGATGAGCAATATCCTAAAACAAAATACAGAAAGAAGCAGTTACCATCGATAATGTTGAATGTTGATGATGATCAAGAATACATAAAACAGAAGAGAAATTACTACTTACAATGCCTTTTGATCCTCCAATTTTGATCAGATCGTCAACAACTTGACGTACATTACAGCGTGCAGAGAAATTGACAACAACCCATCGTTCAATTTTGGTGGGCTCCACAAATTGCTGCACAACATAGGTAATCAGACTATCTGAACAGGTAAAAACACACAAAGAAAGGCAGAGAGAAACAGCACCTTGTTATTAAAATTCCACCGCCCATTCCTGGGAAAGGTTTCAGATCCACATCCCATTTTCAGCTGTCAGTCCAAGAAAAGTAGAGAAAATTAACTGTATGAAAAAGATTGATAACAATTTATCAAGTCAACAGTAATCAATTGTACCATACCTTGGGAGCTGGAAGAACACGACCCTCCACCTGAGTAAAGTTGGAGCTGATCGAAATGCCACAGGAACGCAGAAGAGGTTCAGCATCATAGTTGCTAACTTTCAGAGCCTGAAATCATGAAACCAAAAGTATATAAGTTCCAATTCACTGACAAAACAAAACAGATATGAAGCAGTCAGGATACTTTACTTTGGACAGAACGGCCATCCTCTCTTGGGGTTTCTGTCTGGACTTCTCAACAAGGGCAGATCTTTGAAATGTGTTGAGTGCTTTTGTGTACCTCTGAAGTGGAATCAAAGCGCAGAGCTGCAAAAATTCCACCATATAACTATAGTTAGCATGAATTCCAAAAACAATTAATATCATGAGAAGGTTGATAAGTAAAAGAGGCAAACCTCAAGAGGAATGTAAGTCGGTCGCTTTGGCTTCCCAACATTGATGCACGGCAGATCCGCAGAATATTGCAACTCAATATGCCTTGTCTCGCGGAAGTAGTCAGCAACTGTCACTTCAGTAGTCTCAAACTCTCCATTTCCATCTGGGTTCCGTTTCTTCAGTTCAAAACTAGACAATGTAAACTAGCAAACTTCAGAGAACCATTTATCTTTGAAAGGGATCTCAATGTCAGAATGAAAAACAGAAACAAATGCATCTTACTACAAAGTCAAATTAGTGAATATCTTACGTCTGTTCACTGCAGTTTTTTTCACTCAAGCCGGTGATCCTGAATTCTTGGTTTGAGGGGCTGACCTTAATCCTTAGATTCTTAAGCGTTCTTTTAGCCTGTTGAAAACAACATGTTAAAATGTTTCAAGCTAAGCAAAAAGGTAGCAATATGTTTAGACCATGAAGTTGCCACATATTATAATAAGTCAATTACCTTAGACCAGTCAACCGAATATGGATCCCTCGCATTTTGATTAGCAATTAGGAAATCGACCACTGGGCCAGGCTTGATAATCATGGTGGTTGTAACATCTGGCATAAAAACAAAACATAAATATTAGACACTGAATCATTGCTACAAAAGACAGAATCAAACACCAACATCAAGTACAAGTGAAATTATGTACCCATGTTGAGTGACATGCCACCCTGAGTTGTTCTGAAGCTGGAGTGAAATCCTCTACATCCTAAGATGTTACCACCAACTGGTTCACAGTTATTTGGATCATTATGGAAGAAAGACTGTCGAACAAGCAAGCAACCTCTGCAGATTATACCAAAGTTATTACTAATTAGAAAGACAAAAAATATATGAAATTAAAAAGAATCTAAACACTTGTCACTTACTGTCTAGCAGCATGTTGCCTCAATATGATATCAAGAACCCGTATTGCCTCCTGGGAGTTTTCTGATTCTTGCCCACGCATTGCATTAGCAAGAGCTTGTAGAGGAATTTTGGCCGCATAGCTGATTTCCACTTTAAAGTTTTTGGACCGGTTAGGCCTACGCAGTCTTTTCCTATCACCATCACTAGGACTTTCATTCCCATTGGGGCTTCCATTTCCGTTAGTCCTGCTCATAAAATCCTCAATAAGAGCCAAAACTAAAGCACATAACCAATGTGATGACTATAGTCAGATGATGTTTTACCTTGCAACAGATACTTCCTCAAGGACCACAGAAAAATCCATCTTGTTACTAGGCAAAGCTCCATATGTAAACAGCGTCTTCTCACCGTCATAAGCAAACTCTTTACCATCTAGATCAGAATGGTACGTCTCATGCACCTTGTCAAGGATTTTTCTTCCAACACCCTTTGCTTCAACAGGACGACCATCATCATAGAATAGAGCCACCTGTACAAACCCACAAATAATCCCATTAGTCTGACATCATTCAGAACCAAGTAACAGAATAAGCAAACATAACAGTAATAAAGAACATACACACTGTAGTGATGGAAACAATCTATCCTTCTAGTTTAATAGGTTCAATTTACTTGTTATTTTGCCCTTATTTATGTTTATACTAAATAATCCCATTAACTAAAAATGTACTTAACAGTTTTAAAACTTACACTGTAGTGGAAGAAATGGCCCTGAAGATTAGCCACGTCGACTCTGAAATGGTTAGTCAACAATGGAATCTTTTGGCCCCTTGTTCCAAAGCCTTTACGAGCCATAGGTACTCGCAAGTTCTTCTTCTCAGCAAGTTCGGTTTTAACACGAACTGGTTCCACATTAGGAGGTATAACTGGTGGCGGAGGGGGTAATGCATCAGTAACACCACTCCCGTTTGCTCCATTTGCTGATTCAAGATCAGCTCCGTTACCATTTGTTGAATCCATCTCCTGAACAAAGAAACAACACAAAAGAAAAGGTTTAGATCTCAACATTTTTGAGCAAAATACACAATCCAAGCAAAAATTTCAACACACAAGCTTATCTTGTCAAAAAACCAAGCAAATACACAAGCAAAAGTGGCTAGATTTGTGAAAGTTTGCAACTTTAGTCTATAAAAACCCAAAGAGAAGTAAAATCTTCGACTAAAACCAAAAAGCCCCAATTTTTGTTGTCAAAAGACACATGCAAGTGTAAGCAGACATGTCTAACACGAAAAACGTCAGCTTTTATCATACATACTAACGAAGATAGCGTCAGCCATGTGAAAGTTCATAGCTTTACTCATAACAAAACCCCCAAAAGGTGAAATCTTTGAAACAAAACCTCAACAAAAATCTCACATTTAGAACAAAAACCCCCTAAAGGTGACGTCTTTGAAACAAAACCTCAACAAAAATCTCACCTTCAGAACAAAAATCTCAACTTTAGAACAAAAAACCCAGAGAACCAAAGAGAAGAAGCAAGAAAAATCCAAACTTTGTAAGACTTTAGAACTCTAAATTCAACGAAAAACCCCACAAGAACACTGCATGCGAAGTATTCAACCTCTGAGAGTTAAAAAAAACCCAACTTTTTAGTGGGTTTGTAAAACAAAACTCCCAAAGTTAGGTTTTTTTCGATTAAAAAAACACAGAAACCACACAAAAAGGCACAAACCCAGAGATTAAAGAAGCCACATTCCTAAGAAACCCAAAAACATAAACCCCTACAGTAGAATCAAACCAAAACAAACAAGAAAAAGAAACCCTAAAATCATCAGTACCTTTGAGTGTATCGGTGAAAGAAACAAAGACGGAAACCCTAGCCGAAACAAGAGAAGATCTTTTTTTTTCCTTTTCTTTCAATTTCTCTCTCTTTTTTGCTTTTTAACTCTTTAAAAATTTTGCTCCGAGCTGAAAGGGAAAATAAATTGTTCAGTGACAGTAGCATAAATTGAGGATTCTTCGCCTTCAGTTACGTTCCTCTACTACGCGGTTCCATAGTAACTAGACCTACTCTTACGATCTCGACCGTTCGTTAGTATGACTTTTATTAATTGACTCAATTTTGTGTCCCGCTAGGTTATTTTGAATTTTTAATTGAATTGTGTTTAGTGGTAGACAAACCTTCTGTATCCTAATATTGAATTGCGCATTAATTGACACGTACTTGTTTACATAAGTGTGGGTTTAACAACTGTGTAACTGCTATACTATTAAGCACGATATAAAAATCGTATCATTCTAAAGTCTCTAAACCATGTAACTGCTTATTTTATGGTTGATCCTCACTGGAATCCATTTTAATTATTGGCCTAGAAAGGTTTCTATTTTAATTATTGGCCTAGAAAGGTTTCTATTTTAATTTTGAGATTCTCTTTCAGGCGCAATTAAAAATGTATCTAAACTGGTGAATGGAGATTAGGTGGATTCAATTAAATAAAAACTATATTTGGAGATGTTTGTTAATTTGTGATTAAGGATATAAAAGGATAACAAAGGAGTTGTTTCTTTATTCTTGATGAGATTATACATTGTATAAACTATACTACTTACACCTTGAGAAATTATATAATATTGTTAGTTCGTTTGTGTTGACATATATAGTTAGAGTTGACAATTGGAACTTACATAAGCTACCCAGCTGGAGGACGAGACTAAACTGGAAAGAAGAAAACTGAAAAAGGAGACCATTCTACACATTGGCAAGCTAGCTAGATGGCTAAAGGATAGATGCACTTGGAACCATAACTAACATGATACTTTATTTAAAGAGACATTTGAAGCATAGAAGATCAGGAGGTGCTTGATTTTACAGATTTGCCTATGTTCAAAACCAAAGAAAATCAAAACGTTAAGGATACGATTTCTAATTTCACAAGTAATTTCTATGATGTTTTTGCTATAAATAATGACGTAGAGGTTTATGTTATAAATAATAAACAGCTTTGATTGGTAACATCAATTAAACAAGACGGTTAATTTTGTTTTAGCTGTTGTAGTGAAGACGGTTAAAAAAGATAGAAAGAAAAACATGGTTGAATTAAAGTGAGTATTTAAATAATAGTTATGATTAGTAACAAGCGATTGAATAGTACACAAGCTATTATAGAAAACGACATAAAAATAAATTCAAATACGAAATCATTTCAAAAAAATATCTTTCTGTTTTCATAAATTCCTGTAGAGAATAATAATTATGAATATTATTAAAAAATTAGTTAAAAATATAATAAAAAAATATAACCACCTCGTTTGCAAACAAAACATAATTGTAATAATATTGGGTGGTTGCAAATTTTGTTTCAGTTTATGTATAACAATAACTATCAAACATAATTTATGTTATTTATTTACTTTAAATAAATAATTTTAAAAATGGAAACGCAAGCTTCCAAAACAGGATCGTAAGCTTCCAAAACATAATCGTAAGTTTCCAACGAGTTTTCAAAGTGGATTTTTTGGAAGCGCCACGAAAGCAAGATTATGAGAGCTTCCGATTCCGAGGGAGCTGAACCTCCCATAAAGCTTCGTGCTTCCTAGATGAAAACATATCGGCGTCGACCAACCAACTATCTTATCCTTTTCATTTTTGTTTTTTTTTTATAAAAAAATTCTTGACACTTTTTTTTGTCTTTTCTTTATTTTTTGTGTTAGTTATCTATTTTAAATATATAATTTTTAAAATGGAAACGCAAGCTTCCAAACCAGGATCGTAAGCTTCCAAAACCGAATCGTAAGCTTCCAAAGAGTTTTCAAAGTGGATTTTTTGGAAGCGCCACGAAAGCAATATTCCGAGAGCTTCCGATCCTGAGGGAACTGAACCTCCCATAAAGCTTCGTGCTTCCTAGATGAAAATATATCAGCGTCGACCAGCCAACTATCTTATCCTTTTCTTTTTTGTTTTTTTTTTTTTATAAAAAATTATTGACACTTTTTTTTGTTTTTTATTTATTTTTTGTGTTAGTTTTATAATCTCCAACGTTAAAATGTTATACGCACAATCAAATTATAACAAGTTATTCTTGCAAATGAAAACAATATTAAAACAAAAAGTAGTATCAAAAATCCTATTAGAATTAAAAGTATATAATAATAACAATCTGAAAAGTACATTTTATAGTTGTGGTTTTTCATCGTAAATTTTCGTAAAATATTTTTATTTAGTTTTTAATATTTAGAAAAATATCTTCTACAGTTATGTATTTTTACAAAGTTGCATCTATTAATTTAAAGTTGTGTCTTTTCACCATATTTTGGTGGCATTTGTTCATCACAATTTTTTTGTTCTAATATGTGTCTTTTACATTATATTGTTTATAATATTATTTGATGTCTTTTTGAATCTATATATTCGTCTCTTTTCTTAGATAACTACCAAACTATTTCTTCTTTGACACAAATTTTTTGTTTTATAATGAACCAAATATTGAACCTAGAGCCCTGTCTAACCGACATCGTATCGGCTTTTTATCACGCCAGCCTCGCTAGGACAAACAGTCCCCAAGATAGAAAAATTCCAAAAAACCACAATCCTGAATCATCATGTTGAAGGAAAGAAAAGAGGATGCATGCGGAGTTTTCCTCCTCGTTTCTCATGGTTTTCCATCAATTCATTAAAATCATCGATAACAAACCAAGGGGTCGACATAGAGGACTCAATTCTTAATAACCGTTCCCAAACCAGATCATGATTCTTAGGAACCGGATCACCGTATACGAATGTCAAATGAATCATACGATCTTTGTAAACCGCTTCAACATTAAT
Organism: Camelina sativa; assembly: GCF_030686135.1. Taxonomy (NCBI): domain Eukaryota; kingdom Viridiplantae; phylum Streptophyta; class Magnoliopsida; order Brassicales; family Brassicaceae; genus Camelina; species Camelina sativa. The sequence continues at coordinate 19,985,628 of NC_141884.1, read as the reverse complement.
GCGTCTGTTTGACTCAAATAAAATTAAAACATTAAAATCCTCTTTATTATAGAAAAGGGCCAACACTCCACTACAACCAACAGGTTTCACTGTGTGTAAATCTTTGTAGCCAAAATGGCATATAAATTTTTCCAAAAAAAAAAGTAACAGATTGCTTCGTTTCCATAAGGTACAAAAAATCTGGCTAATTTTTATTCCATAAATCCCTAAGATGGTTAATGGTAGCCTTGTTATCAAAGCCTTGACAATTCCAACTCAATACTTGCATTTAACAAATGTTAGAATTAACAATATATCACCACTCAAAACAACCTTCTCCATCCCTTGAAAGAAGAGACATATCCCTTTGCCCCACCTCAAAACCCAAAAATCACTTTAAAAAAATAAGACCAAGGGTAGCCATAAAAATGCATAGCCATAAGCAAAATCTTCTAAAAGTACAACTAGCCTAAGTACGACACTAAGCCCCATGTACGCACACATAAAATTTGCTCCCCAACACAGATGAGGACGACCATAATTGAAAGCCTAACTATACCATATAAGGAATAACAAGATAGTAAAAAAGAATGCAGCAAGTGCGTATCATTATTATTTCAAGAACCTTACAACCACGATCATCTAAAACAAGATAACCATAACCATAATCAACTTTAACCCTACTTATTTTTCTTTTTTTTTAAGATTATTTTAATTTTACTGTTAGCCTATACTTTCAAACTATTTGATAATCTATATATACATTTTTTAAGTACATTTTGGGTTCTACCCTTTTATTTGTACTTATTTACAAAGTTCCCTAAAAAATTTCCAAAAATACTATTACTTCAGATTTTGTTTCCTTAATATTTTATATTTTATTTCAACTAAAAAAATGATAGCAAAATCAATATGGAAACAAAAACTATGGTATTTAACCACACATCTATATTAACATTTTTTAAGCACATTTTGGTTTATGCCTTTTAACTTTTACTTATTTAATTTTTTTTTTACAACATTAACCCCTAAAATAATTCCATAAATAACATTGCAGAGAAACTCAAATACTAAAATTTCTTAAATTGACCAACATTAGTTACATTTATTGCCATAAAATCTTATCAACATCTATACATTCCGATTTTTCCAAAAATAACTCTATCCATTAAAGTTTTAACCCATTAAATCTCCAAAACTATTTTTATGGATGCTAGAATCTCTCAAATTTAAATGATATACAACAGATTTTCCATAACAAAAGTTTATAATCTCCATAATTATATTAACATTAATAAATTTCCTAAACCAGAAATCCAATTATAAAATATCACATTAAATATGTTGAAAACCCTCCATGTAATTTGGTTTATTTTTTATTTTTGAGGAAGTACCAAAAAAAAAAATTCTATTAATTATCATAAACTATATATATTGACATGGAAAAATTATAAACTATAAAAATATGCTAATTTGGTAAAACAATTAACATAATTAAACTTGATAAAAAACTTATTTTGATTATTATTTTTTACGCAAAAACTTATTTTGATTTTGGTGAGACGGGTTGGCATTATTCCCATATAAGGAGTTATTATTATTTTTTTAAACACTTTTAGATGTGTACCAAGAGATAAATTTACTACTAAACTATACATATAATACACGGGTTAAAACCTTAAAACACTACAAAAATCCTAACTTTGAATACTTATATCAAATACCTGAAAATTTTCTGTTTTTAAAATTAATAATAAAATAATAAAATAATAAATAAATATAATATAAATTTTAATTTTTTAAAATTAAAAATATTGTCCCGCGGTATACTGCGGGTTAATTCCTAGTATATCAAATCAAATTAGATCAAAAAAAATTTCTTGGTTATTGAAAGATTTTTTAAAAAATTAAAAAATTATTTAAAATTCTTAGGCTTCAAATGGTAACCAAAATTTAGGAAAAGAATGAGGAGGAATGTGATATTCCTCTCTATTCTACAAAATTTTTACCGTTTGATAGTAGTAGTTTTTCCTACACATTCCTCTACATTCTCCAAAAAATAAAGAACAATAGAACAAAATTGTTCCTCCTCAAAGTTGATGACGAACAAATGGAACTAAAAAATGAATAAATATTAAAATTCGTTTTTTATTTTAAAATAAATAAAAAATATGTTTATTAATAATATTTCAATTTTGTAGTATAAGAATTTTCATATTTTCACAATGTATTGATAGAAAAAATATTGTTGATATAAATTTCATGTTAAACTAATCTTAAGGCTCTATTGTAGCCATTTTTCATATTTTTTAAATGACTTTGGATTGTGATCTAAATCTTTTTTTGTTGACAACTGATTTATAAATCTTGACTCATAAATATTTAGTTGATTAAATTAGGGAAATTCGCATAAATAACACTAAAATATTTTTTTTCTCAAAAATACCATTAAAATGAGTTTTTCTAAAAATACCACAAAATTAAACTAAAGTCTTGATATTAAAAACTAAACCCTAAATTCTTAACACTAAATTCTACCCTTAAAAACTATACCCTAAATTTAAAATTATCAACCCAAATCTAAAAAAATAAATTTATCTTTAAAATTTAATATTTTTGTGTTTGTAGTATTTTTGGAAAAAGAAACTTTTGAGGTATTTCAAGAAACAAAACTTAAGTATGCTATTTTTGGGGAAAAAAACTAAAATATGATATTTTGAGAAAATCTTTTTTTTTACGCAAAGAAAATTATATTAAATTAACCAGAGTTAATACAAAGAGATTCGACTAGCCAATTTGGCTTTATTACAGACTCCACATAATAATCCATATTTTGACAGCCTAGTTTTGTAAGAGAATGAGCAGCTACATTATTTTTCCTATTTGTGAAAGTACAAGAAGCATGTTGAAATTTCAAAAACCATAGTTGTATATCTCGGAGTAGATTTGTGAGCGAAGCATTATGGAGACAGCCATTGACTAAGTTTATCAGATTTTCACAATCACCTTCGAAGACCATCGAACTAGAACCATATCTTCGGATCCATAGCAGTTGTATGCTTGATAACAATGCTTTTGTCTCTGTCTCCAAAGCTGAATTAGAAAGAGATAGTTCTGTCGCTCTCCACACAATAGCTTCGCCCAAATGATTCCACAATATCCATCCTCCTGAAGTTTTGTGGTATTTTAAGAAACAAAAAAACTTAAGTATGATATTTTTGGAAAAAAAAATGATATTTTGAAAAATACTCTTTAAATTATCGTTCGAATTTTATGAACCGGGTTTTGATATTAATCCAGGTCATCAAAGATTTTTATCTGCTTTTGACCAATTTTTAAACGGTTCAACTTAAATCTAATGACCTGACTTTAATTTGGATTCGGCTAAATGAGTAATTCCATGGCCGGTCTGGTCCGGTTTGGTTCCCAAAAAAAAACTGTAAATCACCCTACCGGCTACCGCGTCTTGTGTTGTGTAATGTTGTGCACCGGACCGACGATGAAGTCACTTTGATCCTCAGCGTCAGCGTCAATCAATGCTCATTTAAAAAAAAATTAAATTAAATATTTGGAGCAAAAAAAATGAAACGGTGCGACTTTAATTAAAATAATTATTTATACTCCCTCCCATCACCAGTTCACCACCAAAGCATCTTCTCTCTCTTTCTTCTTCATCTACAAAAACCCAGAAAACACACACAGTAATAAATGTCTCTTTCTCCCCCCCATGTGATCTTTAATTGACTTTTCTTCTTCTTCATCTTCCTTGAAATTGTGGGGATTGATCAAAATTAAGACTTCCTTATCTGTTTATTATTATAACGTTCTGGAAACAAGAGAGAGATACCACTTTTTGGAGGTGTTCTTTATCTGCAAACTCTTTCAGGCAACACTCCTTTGTCTCTTTGCTTCTCTTCTTGTTTTATTTCTATTTTATTTTGTTGTGTTGATGAGATGGCTTTTGTATTTTTACCAAGTTCTTGCTCCCCTTTGATTGGTCTTCTTCTTTTTCTAGATCGTTTGGTTTAAGTTGTTTGATGATCTGTGTATTGTGATGAGAACATCACTTTTTAGTCTCTTCACTTTGGTTTGATGATTCTTCATAAAGTTAAGAGTTTTATTTTATTTTATTTCTTTGACTCTTAATCTTCTAATTTGATATGATCTGGTGTGTTTGTTTTGTGTGTAGCTTGTGGTGATTGAATATGAAGTTTTTTTTTTTTTTTCAGGTTAAAGAACTTGACTGGGTCTGGTCTTGATTGTGTTGGAAGAGACATGATGATGTTCAACGAGATGGGTATGTATGGAAACATGGATTTCTTTCCCTCATCCACACCTCTCGATGTTTGTCCATTGCCACAAGCTGAACAAGAGCCAATGGTTGAAGATGTAGACTATACCGATGATGAGATGGATGTGGATGAGCTAGAGAAGAGGATGTGGAGAGACAAGATGCGTTTGAAACGTCTCAAGGAGCAACAAAGCAAGTGTAAAGACGGTGTCGACGGTTCGAAGCAGAGGCAGTCACAAGAGCAAGCTAGGAGGAAGAAAATGTCTAGAGCGCAAGATGGGATCTTGAAGTATATGTTGAAGATGATGGAAGTTTGTAAAGCTCAAGGCTTTGTTTATGGCATCATCCCTGAGAAGGGTAAGCCTGTGACGGGTGCTTCTGATAATCTGAGGGAATGGTGGAAAGATAAGGTCAGGTTTGATCGTAATGGTCCAGCTGCTATTGCTAAATACCAAGCAGAGAACAATATTCCTGGAGGGAGTAATGATTGTAACAGTTTGGTTGGACCAACACCTCATACACTTCAGGAGCTTCAGGACACGACTCTTGGATCACTTTTATCTGCGTTGATGCAACATTGTGATCCTCCACAGAGAAGGTTTCCTTTGGAAAAAGGAGTTTCTCCACCTTGGTGGCCTAATGGGAAAGAAGACTGGTGGCCTCAGCTTGGTTTGCCTAACGAGCAAGGTCCTCCTCCTTATAAAAAGCCTCATGATTTGAAGAAAGCATGGAAGGTTGGTGTTTTGACTGCGGTGATCAAGCATATGTCGCCTGATATTGCTAAAATCCGTAAGCTTGTGAGGCAATCGAAATGCTTGCAGGATAAGATGACGGCGAAAGAGAGTGCTACTTGGCTTGCTATTATAAACCAAGAAGAGGTTGTGGCGCGGGAGCTTTACCCCGAGTCATGCCCTCCTCTGTCTTCTTCATCGTCTTTAGGAAGCGGGTCGCTTCTCATCAATGATTGTAGTGAGTATGATGTTGAAGGTTTTGAGAAGGAACAACCTAGTTTCGATGTGGAAGAGAGAAAACCAGAGATAGTGATGATGAATCCTCCAACAAGCTTTGGGATTGCTAAAATGCAACATTTTCCGATAAAGGAAGAAGTTGCCACTACGGGAAACTTGGAATTCACTAGAAAGAGGAAGCCGAACAACGATATGAATGTTATGATAATGGACAGACCAGCAGGTTACACTTGTGAGAATGGCCAGTGTCCTCACGGTAAAATGAATTTGGGATTTCAGGACAGGAGTTCAAGGGACAACCACCAAATGGTTTGTCCATACAGAGACAATCGTGTAGCATATGGAGCATCCAAGTTTCATGTGGGTGAAATGAGACCTCAGCACTCAGTTCAACCGATCGACCTATCAGGCTTTGGAGTTCCGGAAAACGGGCAGAAGATGATCACCGAGCTTATGGCCATGTACGATAGAAATGTCCAGAGCAGCCAAACTCCTCCTCCATTGATGGGACATCAAAGCATGACTCTTGATGCAAAACCAGCTCAGAATCAGCAGCTGAGTTTCAACAGTGGCAATCAAATGTATATGCAACAAGGAACCAACAGCGGAATCAACAATCGGTTTCAAATGGTGTTTGATTCGACACCGTTTGATATGGCAGCATTCGATTACAGAGATGACTGGCACACCGGACCAGTGGAAGGAATGGGAAAGCAGCATCAGCAGCAGCAGCAGCAGCAGCAAGATGCATCGATATGGTTTTGAATATCTCATTCTCTGTAACATTCTTTCCTAATGACTGTGTTACTGTTACCTACTTACCTGACTTGGGTTTGTATTCTATTGGCACCAACACATCTATATTGTTGATGATGATGAAGCCATCTATTTTGTTTTTTTTTGTGTGTGTGTGAAAGTCATTAACTCAGTCTCATGTTTAATAATCTCTTTATCCATTGAACATCTCTCTGATGCTACAAATATTTCTTGAGTTCTATCTTGTGTTAATCTAAGGTCCAAGTCCGAAGTACAAGTATAGCAATAATGAAACAAACTATAATTTCTCACTTTTGGTAGTTTTAAGACAATTCCAGTTTCCAACAGATAAATTTAGTTAAACCATCACCAGATAAATTATTTAATGCATGAGTGACCAAAATGAACAATACAACTCTGTCACTTTTGTTGGTTGTTCTTTAGTCAACTCAATTCAACATATCATTATAATAAGGAAAACACATGGCTTAGCCATATTGTTAGGGTTATCAAAAAGCATTTATCTTATAATATAAGTTATCTTTTTCTTTCATGTAGAAAAGTATATTCTCTTATAATTTGTTTGGTCAAACTTATATTAAACAATATAGTTACAGGTTGCCAACATTTGCTTCAGCGTCAGCTGTTGTGGCCTCTTCTTCACCACAGGCAAATTCTAATGTAAGTTTTAATCCACATTGTAATCCAAAATGGATATTTATATAATAATAAGGTGAAGGAGCCAAAATAGTGAGATTGTTTTTGGGAGGAAGAGAAGACAAACGTTGTTGTCTCCTTTAGTTTGGATTTGGAAGACAGCCCATGTGATATGCCTTGTGAAACCCCACCACTCTTTTAGTCTCTTCATCGCCAAAACTGACTACATTCATCCACTCATTTTGCTTCTTTATTATTATTTTATATCATATGTTCTGAACATTTTAATGTAAAATGATAATATATATATAGTAGCAGTTTTAATCGTAGTAATTTATGTAAGTGTTGTGATTTTGTCACCGTCCACATTTAAATTTATTATACTTGCTATTGACAAATTTATTTTTTCATTAAAAAAACATCGAATAGTTTTAAAAAATAGAGAGTTTGATAGGAATTTTGTGTAAATAAAGTAGTTAAAACTAATTTTAGTAGTTTTTGAAATGTTGATTAGAAAAGAGGTTTAAAGATTATTTTACCGGGAAAGTGTTAAAAAAATCATAAACTTAGCAAAAGTGGTAAAAAAAATTCATAAATTTTGTTTGTAGTGACCTAAATCTTTAATTTTATTAACTTTTCAAATAAATCACGAATTTTCATTAATCATATCAAAGAATGCATGCGTAACGAAATTTATTAGTGGTTATTAAACATTAAAATTGACTTTCTAAACAAAATCACAAACTTTTTTTTTATCATTTAAAAGAATTTGTTAATGAATAATCAAACTGCCAAAATATTGCTTATGATAATTCAAATTCATGTTTTATTTGGTAAAACTAACGAGAGTTTATGATGTTTTTACAAAGTCAATGAAAATTTATTGTTTATTTAAAAAGTCAATAAAAATAGATATTTAAATTCATTACATGTAAAGTTTATGAATTTTTTCACCACTTTTAGTAAGTTGGTGATTTTTTTTGACATTTTCCCCTTATTTTAACGTATTCTTTCAACAATTATTTTAACTCCATGTTTTGTCTTGTTTGAAACTAAACGACCGATTGAACCTCAAACTACTTTACATTATGTTCACATGTTGATATTAACATATACAAATTCCAGTTTAATCTCCTAAAATTAAAGTAAATCACCTCAAAAATTATCAAACTACATATTCAAATATCAGAACAAAGTATTATCAAAACATAATCTCATCAGATCAAAACAGAACGACAAAGTCTTCAACAATGCAACGTCGGAATGGTACAACCCTAGCATTGGTTGACCCAAACCATATAGCTACACAATATACATATACATAATATATTCAATAAGAATGCTGGCCCATAACAAACTGATAAAGAAGTACAATCCACAACATTAACTGAGCTCAATATTACTAATAGAATACCAAAATATATCTGTTGAACAATCACATTTTAGCTAGCTCTATTGAGCAACTTGTGGCGGTCGGAGATGATGAACAAAAAAAGGAGTTTCTCATATGGTTCTCACAATTTCCATTGAATTTTCCAACTAAACTAGTTTTATTTCTATTTTTTATTTTATTTTTTTTTATTTAATTGAGAAATTACCAATGGAGATGCTCTAAAGTATCACCATGACTTCACTATTTCATATCTTCACAAGTAACCAAGGATGGGACAACTAATGATGAGTTTGACATATTTGACAAGTGTTTATGATTTTATCTAATAAATACAGATACAATACAAGTAAAAAAACTGGTTTTACAATCAAATTTTCTTGAATTTTGTAAAGTTGAATGCAAAGATCAAGAAATAAATTAGAATTTGACACGATGCAATTTGCCTAATTTGATTTACACTTGTTAATAAGTAATTTTCACAAACCTTATTTAAAATATTAGCTTAATCATATGTCAAAACACTAGTATTAACTAATTTTATAATATGTTACTAGATTTTAACCCGCGGTACACCGCGGGACTATATTTTTAAAAGTAAAATAAAAATCTAAATTTTTAGTAGATTAAAGAAATAAATATATATATATATATATATATATATATATATGACTAATGTTTTGTAAATTTTAAGTGTATATCCCTTATATCTATATATTATTTAGGTTTACCGGTTTAAAAATTTAGGTTTACCAGTTTAAATTATTAAATTCAAAATATAACCCGTGATATAACATAATACTGCTTGTTTATTTTACATAATCGTAATTTAATAAACTCAGTTAGATATACCTAATATTCTAAGTCGATGGAGTTAACAAAATAATGAACTGATGATTTACTAACAATTAATGCTATAATTTTTCAATTTTTATTAATACACAAACTCATCCTGCTACATACCCAAACACAATTTTTCTTCCTTGCTTAAGTAAGACATGCATGTTTTTCAAAATCCAAATAACGAAAAATGCAAAAAAATATAGTTTCATCAATTTTATGTATTTTATGATGATTTAAAGCAAGTAAACTAAATAAATCAAACAAAGATGATAGAAAAATCGTAATTTTAATTAAAAAATATTATTTTATATTTCAAACAAAATCTTTTAATTGTATTTGGTTATAAGGATAGTAAAGAATTAATTGAAGATATTGTAATTAATTTAATTAGATGTTGGAATTAGTCATTGATTGATTATTGAGATATTTTAGGAATTTTTGTTTAGCCCAAAATAATGGTTTTAAATTTTAATTTAAAATTTAATGGTAATGGCATTTCTTGTAAATAAGTAGCAACTCTAGGATTTATTTGCTAAATGTCTCTAAAAATGTATATATAGATTATATATGTGTTATCCACGAGTCCCAAAAAAAATTTAGTGGGATAAATGCGGATCAACTATATTTATTTTGAGAATTTGGCGGGGTGGGTTGTTGTATGTCGAAAACTTATATAACCCACTACAATATTTGCCTATGACAAAACAAATATCTCTCTTCTCCATATAACAATTTAAAACCTTGTTGTTTAATCCCCCTTATAGTATTTTTACTTAGACTCCAATCGTTACCACATATGACTTTTGCCTTTGAAAGACGGTATATAGGTTTGTTGGGATCTGCCTCATGTATCTTTCTTAAAGCTATGTCAATATTCTTAGATATATCCTCCATGACACAACCATGTGGAATGGAAATGTGCTGAGATTCCAAAAGACATTGTCACTAGGGGTTTGGAGGAAGGTGCTGCTGAGGACTTGGAAGAAGGTGCCACCGAGGGATTGGAAGAAGATGTCATATTTTCTGCATACAACGACAAGAAATTAGGGACAAGTGAGCTTTCACATTAAACTATGCTTTATACAACTGATATTATAGCCACATAGATGATGAAAAAAAAAGTTTCTCATAGGGTTCTCACCATTTTCCATTGAATTTTCCATTTAAAGTACTTTATTTATATTTTTTATTTATTTGTAATGGAAATCTCTCATTGAGAGATTACCAACAGAAATGCACTAAAATATCACCATAATATCACTACTTCATATCTTCACAAGTTTGTTAACCAATGATGGCAAAACTAATGATGAGTTTGGCATATTTAACAACTGTTTATGATTGTATCCAATAAATATAGACACAAGTAAAAAAAAAGGTTTTACAATCAAATTCTTTGAATTTTGTAAAGTTGAATGCAAAGGTCAAGAAATAAATTAGAATTTGACACTATGCAATTTGCCTAATTTAATTTACACATGTTAATAAGTAGTTCTCACAAACCTTATTTATAATATTAGCTTAAACATATGTCAAAACAATTAATATTTTATAGAAACATATTAATATATATACACTTTAAAGGGAGAATTTCAAAACATCCCCTTTCTTGATACATGATAAAACATAAATGATATAGTATCTTGCATTGTTTCTAGTTTTTTTTTTTAAATACATTTATCAGAAAAACAATTTTTGATTTTTGTATGAAAAATTTGTTGATAAATAAGTGGAAAGTTCAAAATAGACTAAAGAATATTATATTTAATTTCTCGAACAAAATAGTTTACTAACGGTTTGTTGTATAGTATTAAATTTAAAACAACTAATTACAAACAAACATATTAAAATTTTAAGTCTAAAATGTTAAAATTTGATTAAATTCAACCTTTTAAATGTGGTTAAAATAATAAAATTTATTTTAAATTTACCTTGATATGTTGTCTCTGCTGAGAGCATGTATATTTGAATAGTGAAAACGAATCAATATTTCTAAACTAAAATTATAAAATTTAAATATAATTTTTACATAATATGTTATTTTATGTTAATGCAGTTTAATTTTTAAATTTTTTTAAAATATATATATGAATTATAAATGCACTAAATATACTTATTGTTATAATAATTAAAACATGAAACAAATTATTACTTCAAATACATATATATGTATATATATATATATATGATGGGGAAAATAGGTATATATATGGTTAAAGTATATATTATAAGTAACAATGATCTGTTTTAGTAATTATTTATATTTTTAAATTTATATAACACATAGATATAGAGCTATACTTATAATTGTAATTTAAGTTTTAAACAAATTTAATTTTTGTTTTATAGAAATTTAATATTTACCTTTAAATTGGACAAAATTGGAGAATATGTATGTTAAAGGAGAGCAAAACTACTACTAAAATTTGTAACGATGAAATGAGGTATGAAGTTTGAAAATAATGAACTGTAGTATGAGATTTATATAGAAGTGTGAGCATAGTAAACATCATATTTTATTACATCGAATGAGGTATGAAGTTTGTTGTGTATACAACCACCACCGGATAATTACATATCAAATTCGTAAAAACGGCCGATGGTGGTTTTGTTTTGTTTTCGATATAGTTTTCAGTTTTTCATTTTTAAGGTCAAAATCCAGAAAGTTTAAACTTTGATTCAGTTTGACACGGCATATCCACCATAGTTCTTTACTCATTTCTCTCATACATGACCTACGGTTTTAAAGTTCTTTAGGGAACCATCACATACATAAAGCCTTACACACCAACTAGTTCGTACATGGGACACAAATCAGCCATGTACTCTTTGTAAAATACAGATTTGTTCAGATCAAGATGCAACTGTCTAATTTTTTATTTACCTAGACTGCTAAAAGTGAATTTTTGGAACTAAACACATCATCTGCGACAAATTACACAACCAACATTAGAGCATCTTCAAATTTAGTAGTTCCCAGAAAAACACACCCAAAGAAAAAGAAGACAAATCAACATAGAAGTGCGAATAATATAAAACGAGTGCTGCAAAAAAAAAAAAAAAATTAAAGAACCTTACCTACTTCTTCTGTCTTCATCTATCTCCTCCATTGATTACGCTTCTTGATTGAAGCGCCCTACAGAGGCCAAAAACAAAAGAACACACATTCTCTAAGATTCCTTCTTTCTTCTTCGTCTTCTTCTTCCCCACGGGAACGTTCGTCTGGGTCTCTCTTTTCTTTTTTTCTTCTCTTCTCTCCAATTCAGAGCTTTTAAGTTGCCCATGGTGGGTTTAAAGTTCGTTCCTTTACTCAATTTCGAAGCTCTGTGTCTGTTTTATCTCTTCCTTTTATCAAAGCTGATGAGAAATTGAGAATGTGGGTTCTTCTGACTCTTAGATTCCTTGTTTAGAGAACTCGGGTTTGGGTTTTTCTGAGTTGAACTGCTCTGTTTTTTGAAGTCATGCAGATAATATGTTCGATGATATTACTGTTAGTGATGATTATAAGCGTTTCAGGTTTTTCCGACTTTGAAGCTCTTTTGGAGCTCAAGAAAGGTTTTCAGAGTGACCCTTTTGGTAAAGTTCTTACTTCATGGGATCCTAAAGCTTTATCCTCTGATAGGTGTCCTTTAAACTGGTACGGGGTTACTTGTAGTAGCGGAGATGTTACTTCCATTGATTTGAATGGTTTAGGTCTGCTTGGGAATTTCAGTTTCCCAGTCATTGTTGGTCTCAGAATGCTTCAGAACTTGTCGATTTCGAATAATCAGTTTGCTGGAACTCTCTCCAACATTGGTTCGTTTAAGTCTCTTAAGTATTTGGATGTATCTGGTAACTTGTTCAGTGGCTCACTACCTTCTGGAATTGAGAATTTGAGGAACCTGGTGTTTGTAAACCTATCTAGTAACAACTACTTGGGAGGAGTGATTCCTTCTGGGTTTGTTAGTCTTGAGAAGTTGAAGTACCTTGATTTGCAAGGCAATAGTTTCGCTGGGGAAGTGATGAGTCTGTTTTCTCAGCTAAACAGTGTGGAGTATGTAGATATAAGCAGGAATAACTTCTCCGGTTCGCTTGATTTGGGACTCGCAAAGTCAAGCTTTGTTTCCTCGATTCGTTATTTGAACGTTAGTGGGAATTCTTTGGTAGGGGAGCTATTTGCTCATGATGGTATTCCATTTTTCGATAGCTTAGAGGTGTTTGATGCTAGCAGTAATCAATTGTCTGGTTCTGTTCCTGTCTTCAATTTTGTTGTCTCTCTCAAGATTCTTCGGCTACAAGATAATCAGTTGTCGGCTTCTTTACCACCAGGCCTTCTACAAGAGAGTTCAACCGTCTTGACGGAGCTAGATCTTAGCCTCAATCAACTTGAAGGTAAAATCTCTATGTATATCCATACCCTTTGGTTCTCTTATTTTCAAGACTTTCTTTGCAAATCTTCTTAACTGGGAGTATTCGTGGCAGGTCCTATTGGAAGTATAACCTCTTCAACACTAGAGAAACTTAATTTGTCTTCAAATAGACTATCGGGATCCTTACCTCTAAAGGTAGGGCATTGTGCCATTGTGGATCTGAGTAACAATAATATTTCAGGAGACTTGTCAAGGATACAGGATTGGGGGGATTCTGTAGAAGTTATTCGGTTGAGTTCAAACTCACTCACTGGAACACTACCTGGTCAAACTTCTCAATTCTTGAGGCTGACTTCACTCGAGGTTGCTAACAATATGTTGCGGGGCGTACTACCATTTATTTTAGGAACCTATCCTGAACTGAAACTGATTGATCTTAGTCACAACCAGCTTAGCGGCTTTCTGCCAAGTAATCTGTTGATATCTGCAAAGTTGATAGATCTCAACCTGTCAAACAATAATTTCTCTGGTTCACTTCCTCTTCAGGATGCAAATACTGCGGCAGACCTGAGCTTGACTAATATTGGTCTGTCACATAACTCCTTAGGTGGAGTTCTCTCAGAGGAACTAACTCGCTTCCGCAATTTGGTATCGCTCGACCTTTCTTATAACAACTTTGTAGGGCAGATCCCTGATGGCCTGCCAGACAGCTTAAAGGTATTCATTGTCTCTGCCAATAATCTCTCTGGAAATGTCCCGGAGAATCTTAGACGGTTTCCTGATTCAGCGTTTCATCCAGGGAATGCCTTAGTGAATGTCCCCATTTCTTCAGAAACACCAGAACATAAAGCAGATGTAACCATACGGAAGCATGGGTATCATATGAAGTCATCTGTAAAGGCAGCCCTGATCATAGGCTTGGTCGTGGGTGCTGCTCTACTTGCTCTTGTTTGTGCAATGTTTCATTTTATGTTGAGAAAGCAACATGATGAAGAGAAATCAGATGTCACTGGAGAAAAGAGCATTATTCCAAAAACTGAACTTTCTCCTTCCAATGTGATTGCAGAAAAGAACAGTGTACATGAAAATGAATCTTCGTCTTCTACTACTTCTACGCCCTCAATTAAGGCCAAGCTACCGGTTTCTTCTTCACGTTTTTCCCAGTATAGTGACTCTGAGAATTCTCCATCATTTCTAAAAGAACATACCGAAGAGCTTCACCCTAAATCAACACGAAAAGATGAAAGCTTGTCATCCAAAGTTTCCCTGGTGTCTTCTTCAACTTCATCGCTGTCTAATATCCAGAATTCACCAAATCCTAGGTCTCAACAAACTTCTGTGAAACTGGATGGGAACCTGTATATTTTCGACAGTTCTCTTAAGCTTACAGCAGAGGAACTGTCTTGTGCTCCGGCTGAAGCTATCGGAAGGAGCTGTCATGGAACTCTGTACAGAGCAGTACTTAATTCTGATTCTGTATTAGCGGTCAAATGGTTAAGAGAAGGGACTGCTAAAGGTAAAAAGGAATTTGCAAGGGAGATAAAGAAACTTGGGAACATCAATCACCCAAATCTCGTTTCTCTTCAGGCTTACTACTGGGGCCCGAAAGAACACGAGAAGCTCATCATATCAAAATACATGGATGCACCCTGTTTAGCTTTCTATCTCCAAGGTAAAGACTTGCATATCACTTTGTAGTAGAATCTTGATTGCTTTTTTCACTTGAAACATGAATTCTCCTACATGACTATATATATCAAAGATGATTTACTCATTCTCTGTTGTTGTCTGCAGAGGCTGGACTGCTAAACCTCCCACCATTGTTGCTGGAAAACCGTCTTAAAATTACTCTTGACATAGCCAGTTGTCTTAGTTACTTGCACAACGAGGAAGCAATTCCACACGGGAATCTAAAATCAACCAATGTTCTCCTAAAACCTCCTGAACTCACTGCACACCTAACAGATTACAGTTTTCACCGGTTAATCACACCAGAAGCCACATCAGAGCAAGTCTTGAATGCAGCTGCTCTCGGCTACTGCCCTCCAGAGTTTGCCAGCTTGAGTAAACTATACCCTTCTCTGAAAAGCGATGTGTATGCCTTTGGGGTCATTTTGTTAGAGCTTCTAACAGGAAAGGTTTCAGGAGATATAGTTTGCAGTGATCCAGGGGTTGTTGAACTCACTGAATGGGTTCTACTGCTTGTGGGACAAAACCGTGCTGCTGAGTGTTTTGATCCATCCATTATTGAGTCACAGGTTTCAAGGAATTCCTCTGGAGTTCTCACTGATGTCTTACAGGTTGCTGTGAGCTGTATCTCACCGGCACCAGAGAGGCCGGACATGAAGTTGGTCTATCAGGAGCTCTCCAGAATTGTTCTCAAGAGGACAAACTAGAAGACCTTTCGTTGTGAATGTCGCTGTAAAAATGCCTTGTTGGATTCATTTTGTTCCATTGATCCCGTTTTTGTTTTAGCATAATATGAAACTGTAAATCTAAATCCAATAGTCCAACTAGTTTCGAGACAGTAGGAATGTAGGATTGACATATATATCATTGTTGTAACTTTGTAAGTCTCAAGTCCCAGCAGAAAATTAAACAGAACTCATGTTGCTAAGCCCCGTCCAATCATTCAATATCGAGCAAGTTAATCTTAATTCAAAAAAAAGTTTCCATAAGACATAACAAAGACAATCATCATGATATATGAAAATGGTTGAAATCAGGAAAATATTATCTCAAATTAATATCCCAAGCTGATGGGAAATTTTCCCAATGCAAGCTATACAAAACCAAGTTTAGAATGCAACGGATGTAAGAGATATCTAGGAGTTGCGAGAGCTAACTTAAGATCAAAAAGATTGATAGTGAATTAAAGAACTAAATGAATGCACCACATATATATACCTTCTTCGGAAAATGAGATCGAGTAGCAAGAAGGAGTGGTACAAAGAGAAGAGCTAATTCACAGGAAATATGGTCACGTTACATATTTTAAAAGAGAATCACAGTGTAACTAAGCAACGATACCTAACCGCATAGAAAGCGCTTAGCTTTCTTTTCCTTCTTTGCACTTCAAAAAGAATTCCAACTTGAGAAGATAGACTGTCTATGCGGGAATGTGTAATGTGTTCACCTTCCATGTATCTCTCTGGCCCTTAAAAGGTATACACATAACTCACTACATAAATAATATTTCAGTCACTGAAACAAAACGTGTGCTGTCACAAAAATCAAATCTTTAAACAATAAAATCTAAAAGGCTTAAACTGAAAGCTCAACAACAAGCAGTGAAGACAAAGGCATGTTAACAAACATATTAACTACAGACAACGCTTCTCCAATTCAGTATTTACAATAAAGTAGTCAAGATCACCTAAGGCTCAGACAACAAGCAAATCATATACATATATATACACACGAAAACATAAATGAACCAAGGCTCGTCTAAGCTATAAAAACTATATATAGTGAGATAGGAGAGGGGTAACTAAGGATTACTAATGTACATAAATACCCTTAATACAAGTATGATACATTCTCTACAATATCCTCCTCCTCCTCCTCCTCTGTTGTATTCACCACCATGACCATCAGGGTGCACGGTTTCCTCACTCTCTGGCTTGATAATGGTTAGCACGTGGAAATGTGCATTCCTCTTCCTGATTTCAAACTTTGTATTTTAACTTCAAATATACATATAAATTGGGAAGTCCTCCTTCTATAATTAAAAAGCTTTACAACATTAACTATATATAAGTTCTATATAAAATTTGTATAAACAATCTAAATTGGACTAGAAATCCACAACATAATTAAGTGAAGTATGTTTTGACTCAAATAATAATTGGATGAGATCAAGTTATATTAGCACCATAAGCGTAATATATATTTTTTGTTACTAGCCTCCCAAAGGAAGAAGTTGACTGAAATGTATTAAAAGAACTTTTACCTACCCGCAGACACTTCGGAGACGACGAGAAGAATTGCAAATAGACCTAACAGAATCAAAGCCTTGGAAGCCATTTTTTTTCTCTCAACTTCTCTTATAACTCTCTTAGTATGTTAAAACCAAGTGATGAGTAAAATGTTACACTGCATGGCCTCTATTTATAGAAAACGAGAAGGGGGGAATTAGAAAAGTCAAATCCTACAAGAAAAATAAAATGCTACAATAAGGAGATAAGAATCAAAATATGCATATGTGTTGCATGTGTCGGGTCTCCGTAAACGGCTTACTCCACTAGTCTTTTAGATATTTCTACAAACTTATTAAGAACAACGCACTTGTTCGTACACATAACATAACACATGTAACCTTGTAGATATTTAGAATTCCATTATTGGATTATTTATTATCATTTGGGCAGAAAAGTCGTCCACAGTGTTGTCTCTACTGATACTTGTTATAATGTATATTCCTTCCAATCTCTGCCAACAGACAAATCTATATATTTTTGTCAAAGGACAGACAAATCTATATTCAGTGAAAATGAGTAACTATAATGAATTAAGTAGAGTCTAGAGGAGCAATATACGAAGGACTTACTCAAAAGGTCTCAATAATTTTGAGTATTTGACGTGGAAGGGTGAGAAATCTGCTGGCTCATTACTAAGGAATTGTCTTCCATGTGGTGCAGCACGTTGCAACAAATATAATTTATAAAACGAAATGAAAATCTTCTATTTCGCACTTTGTTTTATGTATTTTTGTTTTGTTTTGTTTTACCTCAAGACACTTGGTAACCTATAAAAGATGATAATAGGGTGTGTAATAATTTGAGGAGAGAAACCTTACCTTCTAATATATTATATAATAAGAGAAGGTTTTTTCTAATTTTTACTCACATTGCGATATTTGGCATTCTCTTTTACCGACACATGTCATCCTTTATTTCCATTTTATTATTTAACAAATTTATATCATTTTCAATTCCATATAGTCATAGTTCTCTTCCTAATGTTGGTACAATTGACATATATTTTTAAATCCACTTTTATATCTTAAATTCTTTTGTCAAACAAAATCAGATTATTTTATAATAAAATCTCATATTATGTATGATATGAAAAAATGTAATATTCTATAACATTTACTAATAAATAACTGATATTTGATACATCTACTTTAAACATTTTTCTTACATTTTATTTAATTTGTCCTTCATCCTTAAAGTAAAAAAACACACACTTTTACCGACACATGTCATTCTTTATTTCCATTTTATTGTTTAACAAATTTATATCATTTTCAATTCCAAATAGTCATAGTTCTCTTCCTAATGTTGGTACAATTGACATATATTTTTAAATCCACTTTTATATCTTAAATTCTTTTGTCAAACAAAATCAGATTATTTTATAATAAAATCTCACATTATGTATATGATAAAAAATATAATATTCTATAACATTTACTAATAAATAACTGATATTTGATACATCTACTTTAAGCATTTTTCTTACATTTTATTTAATTTTTCCTTCATCCTTAAAGTAAAAAAACACACACTATTTTATAAGAAAAGAAAATATCATAATAAAAATCATATATTGGATGAGAAATGAAATTGTTTAAATATATGATTATGATTAAGCCTTAATGTAATTTTATAAACCTTAATTTTCACATGTTTTAAAATCATATAATATTTTCTTTCATTGAGTAGACAATAAAGTTAGTCAGTTCCATACTTCCACTAAAATCCTATTAAATTATGATAAATTACACAACAATAGCTTCTTCTTTCATATCAATACACATATCAACATAAAATCGATCTTGTCAAGAGCATTTCAGAATTGTTCTCATGTTCAAATCATAATATATATATATATATATATATATATATATATATTTATAAGAAGATTTTCATATATGTTGACTTTCTTGATTTTCTATCTATTTATTTTATTAGAAAATTGTAAGTGACATATTAAAATAGTATTAATTAAATCATTAAGTTTGATTATTTCTTATATGGAAAATATATTAAAATTTAATATTTAATATCATGTAGTGGGTTACAAATTGCTTTTACCATGCATTAAAGAGAGTAACTGTTAATAAAATATTAACAAATATTAAAACACAAATTGTATTACAGTTAATACATTAAAGTGTATTCATATGATGAAAGATTTGTTTTAATATTTTTTCAAATATCATTGGAGTTACATTTTAAAGAATTAATATGCAATAAATTGTATTAATGATTACTATTAAAGAAAAATAAAATATCATGTTGTTTTATATCTTTAAATTATATTATGATAAATTGATTTGATCTTTTGGCACAAAAAAGTGAAGCAAATATTATAATTTTTTTTTCAACAAATAATTATTATAATATTATAATATTATTTTTTTTTCCTCAAAGAATATTATAATATTATTATAGCTTAAAATTAGTAAAGAGTTTAATAACCATCACATTATATTTTTCTGAAATTATGATATTAATATTAAATCATTAATAATTGGAAATTTATTTTGTCCAAAATTATAATATTAATATTTAATTCTTTTTTATTTGCAAAATTTTAATGTTATGGTAATTATATAAGATATTGATAAATGATATCTATATATAATGACTAAAAGAACATTACATATATAAATGTCAATATATTTTTTAGTACAAAAATATCATTTAAATATAGTGAATATGAAAAATAATGTATGTAGTTTTGAGAAAAATAAATTAATAATTGAGAAGTGAGGACATGTGTCGAAAATATACGCTGCCAAATGTCACCGTGTTATGTAAAGTTAGGAAAATATAACTGTTATGAAATACCCTAATTCCCAAATTTGTAACTGTTAATAAAATATTTTGAATCTAAGAGTAACATCTATCAGACATTTACTTAAATACTTGGACTCAAATTTACTCTCAAATTCTAGACCTATTATAACATATATCATCAACGCTGCAAAAGGAAAACAGATCGTCATGTTTCTTGATTATGATGGTACCCTTCTCCAATCCTCGATGATCCAAACAAAGGTTTGATGTCTAGCAATGGGTCCTTATAATTAACCAAAATATATTTACTCTTTCTCTCCATAATCAAGATATAGTTCATGTGTTCTGTGTTTCACAGATGAAAAGAAGAGTGAAAAACATGGCCAAGTCTTTTCCAACTTTTATAGTTACGTAAATGCATTTTATTATTGGTAGAATAGTTACATAGATGCATTGACAAGGTACATTTTGTAAAATAATTTTGTTTCCCATTTTCTTAACCAAATTTGTTAACGATCAAATTACAATTTCACATGTTATTTATTATTTTTATTTTTGTAGATTTATAGCTTAGTGAAACTAGCAAAACTATATTATATAGAAGCCATGGAATGGAATCAATGGATATCTTAAAAAAAAATGATTAACTAAATTTTAATCTAAATTCCTTTATTTACTTTTTAATAAAAATTTTGCTCTTGGTTTTTATATATGTAGACATTATTTTAACTTTCCTGAGAATTAGTTAAACGTCTTTATTTTAAGTTTATGTGTTTGTTTTAACATCTTATCGAGAAAGGAGCCAAACCAGTTCCGGAGGACAAGCAGACTAAACAACCTTAGACCACAAATTTTATTATGTTTTAAAGCCATCAAATAATATGTATATTATAATAGTCACAATATAATTTTTCTCACTAAAATCTACTCCATCCATTCCTTATTAATCCATTTTCTAGAGAAAAACAAATGTTACACAAAAAAAACAATTTTTAGGTTTTCTAGATATTTTTAATAAGTAATTAATAACAAATTGTAAACTTCAAAAAAAAAACTGAATATTATTGGTTGAAATTCATTAATCACAAAAAATAATGCAAGTAAATTCGGTTTTTAATATGTTTTTTTAATATGTTTGAAAATCCTAAAATATGGATTAATCTGGAATAGAGGGAGTATTGTCTAATATAACCATTTAATACAGTCCCATATAATTTTAAAAATTTTAAATGATGGGAAGTGTTTTTAGTCAAGTGCTTACAGTACCACCTCTGCGACCGATCCCACAGGAGCTCGATTCTACTAAGTCGTGTTATCTCTCTTAGTAGGGACTGGATATGAATCAGGCCTTGTCGATTATATGTTAAAAAAAAATCCAATGATAAATGGAAAGAAGGCTGGAATATGATTTGTGGCAACATTTTCATTTTGTTGGATGAAAGGGATTTTGATTCATATTACAATATTGGCCAGATTGTGGAGAATCACTATCCATGAAGATGGAGGCATATCAAAGGGACTTCAAACGTTTGGACCGAGCAAAATAAAAGTTTATTATACAGAGGTAAAGTGAATTGTAAGAAAAGCAAAAAATGGTACATCAATACTCCATAGTATAAAATCTATAAAAGTTAAATGTTTTATTTATGAAATCATTCACAAAACATAAAAAGTTGAGGCAAGTTAATTCAAGAGTGATTGAGAGATAATGTTTAGTATGATAATGTTTAGTATGTTTAGTATTTGGAGTTTAGGGTTTAAAATTTAGTTACTTTGCATATATATAAGGATATTATTTAAAATGGATTACAAGAGAAAGTATTTCTTTTAAAATTATTTGTTGTTAAGTATTACTTTTAGATTATAAAAGTAAAATTAATATATAGAACAACATTAGATTATCTATCAAAGTAATTATATAATAAGGTCTTACAATTTTATTTTTAGACTACTTATCAGTTTTTTTCCAAAAAAAAAAGTGTAAATAAATATAATTTATCTTAATTACTTAACGGAAATGCTAAATTAAATTGATTTTGCGGTAACTAAAACAATGGTCATATTATTATAGTAACATATTGTTTAAATATTTTCAACAATATTGTGTGTACTTTAACTTTTTTCTCTATCAAAATGATTCTTTTATGAAGCATCATATAACAAATATTTATAAAAATATTGTAGTTAAACCATAATATTATAAAAATTAATTTTCAATACATATAGTAACAATTACATGTACATTTCATATAGAGTTGAATAGAAACTTCATCTTTTATTTCAAATTAATAATGCATACATAACCCACGCATCGCAAATTAATAATGCATACATAACCCACGCATCGCGTGGGCTACTTTCTAGTATTTATATAAGATGCATGTGTGACTATTGATTAATTAATGTGTCGTATAATAATTAAGTTATTAGTTTCAGTCCATTCATAAAATTAAAAACATATTCATAAAAGTAGGTTCAGTGGAAGGATTTGAGCTTTGTGCACTAGTGATCGTGTTTCAAAAACGTGAACGAGAAACAGATGAAATCCAATGAAAAACAGAACTGAATCTCCATTGCGAGAGCTCACTGATGTCAGAGATGTTATGAGGTTAAATTATTAGAATGCATTCTGTTGTTGTGAAAGACGATCTGGTTTGACTGAATTTGACTAGTAAGAATGCCTTCTTGAAAAGTTAGTTGATAAATCTTGTTCGAGTCTTTCGCTTCCGTAGTAATTTGTTATTGTTTTGGGTTGTATAGATAGGAATGTGTTACTATATATGTGCACCGTAGTCTCACATAATATATATATATCCTCTACTATGTACTATATTTTATCACTCGCTAGTCACTATTTAAAAGTTTTCTTTAATGAAAGTGTGTGAAACACATAGAATCTGAAGTTCTGAACTCTAGTTAAAAGTTTGAACAACAAACAGATCTAAAGAGAGGAAGCGAACAAGGCAAACAATAAAATTAGTACATGTCTCGGTTATATAACGAGACTCGGTCAATTATCACAGCAGTGCTTGCCTCAGCACCACCCAGTTTTAGACATTCGATAGCTCCTCTATCAGTCTGAAGATATCAATCAATGTAAAAAAAAAAACAAGAAACATTCAGCAAAGTGAAAACCCCCTAAAAGTTAAACGAATAGACTCATCAAAACAAACAAGACGTTTTATAATTTAGATAGATATTTTCATTCATATACCTTGTTTTCTTGACACCTTCTTTCACTGCAATTTCATTGGGTTGAACTGCCAAAATAATCCAAATAAACCAATGACTGGTCCAAAAGCTGTCTATTAGGAAAGACAAAAGGAAAAGAAAAGAAAATAATGGAGTACCTTTTTTCTCAGGTGTGGGATAGCATGAGATGTACAAGGGCGGACAGTGATAATAATAGCAGACTCTAGCTCGGAAATGTTTTGGCTGACCATTAGAAGGATCCATACCTTCAAAGGTAATGAAATACATTACCGAAGCAGCACCAGTCGCGTAAAAATTGGCTTTGATAGCCTCGACAAATTCATATGTTGTATCCTGTGTTTTTGAAACAAATTAAGGGTAAACCAATCGTAAACGAGAGAACAAGCACATCTTTATTAAACAAAGAGACTACAGTTAGTATTCGACCTCCCTTTCATTGTATCTCTCAAGAGATTCCCGAGACAGCCGGTACATTAACTCTCTGGTGGTTTCGGGTTCCATGTGTTGAAGGTTGATGAGAGAAGAACACCTTAGTGTATAGGAAATAGTATATTGACTCTCATAAGAATAATGTTACAATATACAAACATATATATAGGAATGTGATTTAACCTACTTTCCTAACTAGTGAGATCCTATATAATATTTACAAATCATTCATATGATTATAATATATTTACATATCTTGTAGATATCTCCCCTCAATCTCAAGGGGATTAATGAGAAATCACGGAATTAGCGTCTTGAGATTGATTTGGATTATTAGGCATAGGTAAAGACTTCAAGAAAGTGAGGAGCATTGCTCGTATTGTTGTTGACGATGATACGATGGGTCAAAACGGAGATTAAAGATCTTGCGTTGGTGACATCATGAGATGGCTCGATGATAGTGATAGATCTGATGCGGTGCAGATGAAGGTGTGATGGATCTGCCGATGAATCTGCCGATGACATTTTTTTTCTTTTTTTTTTTCTTTTTTTTTTGGGTTTTTTTTTTAAATGATAAAAGCAGTTTTTAAAAAAAAAAAAAAAATTGAAACAAATAAAATTTCCAAAAAGCATCCATGGATTGAAACAGGAAAATAAGATGGTTTTTTTTTTTTTAGTTAATTTAAAGAAGCACTATGGCTTGATCCAGAGGCTCATAAAAACTTTGAATGACGAAACGATTTTTTTTTTTAATATAAAACAGAAAATTGAAAGATAAAAGGAGGAATAAGAAGAAGCATAATAGTTTAGATTCAGAGGTCTAAGATGGTAGACTTGAATAAAAAGAAGCTCGATGGCTTAAATCTAAATAAAAAGAAGCTTGATAGCTTGGATCCAGAGGTTCATGATGAACTTGAATTGAGGAAGCACTTAGCTTAACAGAAAATAAAAAGAACGAGTTTGATTGTTAGATCAAAACTCGGAAACAAACCTACTCTGATACCATGTTGAAGGTTGATGAGAGAAGAACACCTTAATGTATAGGAAATAGTATATTGACTCTCATAAGAATAATGTTACAATATACAAATATATATAGGAATGTGATTTAACCTACTTTCCTAACTAGTGAGATCCTATAGAATATTTACAAATCACATATGATTATGATATATTTACATATCTTGTAGATATCCTCTTATACCATGACGTACTCATTGTTATCATCGAAATTAAGAGGTCGGTAATTAAAAAGACAGCGGAACTACTTGAAGTCAATGTCGAAACCCTATATGATAAACCAAAGAGTCCCCCACAAAAAAATTAACAATAGCATTTTTCAAGTAGAGAAGATCAGATTACTCGCACTAGACTCCCCACAAATCAAAAACATACAATAATATTTTCTAACCAAGAATATAACACTATATGTTTTCAAAGAATGAAAAAAAAAATCAATCATAAAAGACAACTGAATAAAGAAGAACCCTAACCTAGCTCTCGATGACTTGTTCCTTGATGATGCGTTCCTCTTCTTCAGGCGAGAGATTAGGCTCTTCGTTTTCATCACGTCTTATATAAGGAATATACACATCCTCAGGCTCAGTACCAGGCACGTATTTTAAATACGCTGGTATTTCCATGATAGTCCTCTCTGAGAGAAACGACCAGAAAAAAAAAAACAACAAAATTCGAAATTAGGGCTTGATCCGCCGATTTTTATATATAGATCCTTTTTAGATCGATATATAGAGTTTGGATTCGTCGTACCTAGTAAATCATCTGACATCGCTACTTCCGTTTATGAACAAAAAAGAAGAACCCTTTAGTTTTTGTTTTGTCTGGAAGTGTACTTTATGAATTAACATAAAGATAAGAATCCAGACATAATATTAATTCTCATTTTAATTGAACTACAGCCCCTCTAAGTTTTTGTTCTTTTCGAATTTAGTCTTATATTTTGGGTAGTACACCAATAACCCTTGGGACAGCACTAAGAAATTGCTCTTGCATGCTTTATCACACTCACAATTTAATTAATGGGTGATCCTGAAAAGTTATGACGGAAACTATTATCGAGAATTTATTTATACGTTTATACGTTTATACGTTTTGAATTCATTTAGTCATAAAGATCGATATTTTTGTTTTATATTTTCAGCTTCCACAAAATTAAGTCAAAAGAATTTAGTAACAAAGCTCGAGCTCGGTCGTGGCGGCACACCTAACGTACTAGTTACTCCTCTGTCTCAAATATATGATATGGTTCCGAGGATTTTACACCTTTTTATATACGGTATATGAAATCTCCATATACTACTTGCAAAAAAAGATTTCCCAACCTGAGGATGTCAAACGCGCGAGCAGACTGCCTAGCCCGTTCTTCTAGATCTTTAGTTTCTGAAATTACTTTTGTAAATTTTTCTCTTCCAATTTGGGCAACCAACTTGGGAGTCACCTTTTAATTTATTTAAATGTTTGGTTGAAAAAAAAAAAAAAAAAATTTCCCAACCCATTTTTTCAGAGTGTGACATTTGTAAATTTTGCATCACCACACACAATTAGTCTCGGCCCGGAGCTAAAGCTGGTAAAGCTAGGACTTTAGGCAGCAGATAGTTATAATTTAATTTAGGGGCATCATTTCATTGAAGACTTGTGTGGTACAGTGGTATAAACTTCCATAAAACGAGTAAAAGTTGACGGGTTCGATTCCATCTAGTGCATTTTTAATAAAAATATTTTGTTTTCTTTGTTTAGCGATGGAAATTTTTTTTTTTGCTTCAGGCAGCAATATAACTTGCGCCGGTTTAGACCATATGTAGTACTAAATGGTAAAGCATGAACTCTCTATTTTATATTTAAGTAACAATATTAATTGAAAAGACATGCATATTTTTTTTTTTTTTTTTTTTCGGTAAATCAAACTTTCATTAATTTTAGAGAAAATTACAGACATTATACAGAATTATTGGAACACAATTTTTACATACACAGATGTATACAATGAGAAAAATACAGCAGAAGGGAGATTGACGATGCTTTCCGAAGAGTAGCCTTACTCGCTAACCAATTGTACGAATTGGTTATTGTCCAACTTCATATTTGATTTCTCTCTGTTACGATTTGCTTGCAGCATCTTCTGGCTGACTTTCTTTTTTGCGAACCGTAGTTGTAAACCTGACATGTCCAAACATAACTCTGAAATATAGACATCATGGTACCAATGCATCCGTACCAAAGTCTTTCTAATAAATCTTAACTCTACAGTTTTCTTCGACATAAACATGACTAGCATCAATGTAGTAGTAGTCACCATCGTGATATCTTTTGAGAGGAGCTTCTCGCTATATTTCAGCAAATCTCTACAACTTACTAGGGTGAACCATAGTCTTTTATTTGATCCCATACTACAGCCTTCATCATCGACAACACCCAACCATCGGAGGATTTTAATGGTCACAAGTTTTTGATTCTGCCACTGTAATATCACTACCATGAGCGAAAATCGAGTCGTCTCCATCTCTTGTACAACTTCAACCAACAAAGTACCATGAGCATCATCAAATACATAACTGATGTCGTGTAACTCCTTCATGATAATAAGTTCCCTTCTAACCATTATTGATGCATTCCTCAAACTACACATCTGACCAAATATCATATATATATGCTTATACTCGATCAAGCCCACCTTTAAATTCAAAATGCCAATACAACAATAGCCAAATTGATATAGCCATATATCCATCACCCAATCGCTATAATAATCAACATTCTCTCCCGGATCCCACATCCTACTTTGATCTCTGTTTCTAAGATTCAAGAAATACAATTGAGATTCAAGGATTCTAAAGGATCGAAGAAACCTTATATTGGTGATGAAACGACTACCATCAATCGGAGATGGAAAGAAACTGACACAGTTACTCTTGGGCCAAGGCTTGAATAAGGTCAGAAATACACTCTCCCATAAGGAGAGAAGGGAGACGCGAGTTTGAGTAGAACTCTGACCGCGACAGAGACGAAACGAGGCAATCTTTTCCAGACTCAAATATGAAACCCCCAATGAGTTTTGAGCGTGATGAAACACCACACAAGCCGAATATGGTGCCAGTATTGAGACGATAAAACCAATGAAAGTTGTCGGACCCAGATCTTCCCATACCATCATGAGAAAGAAGCAAGCGATGGAGATTTGGAATCCTTGATTTGCCAAAATAATTAACTTAAAACTATACAGAAAAGAAGATTGAAAGACGAAAGTTAAGAAAAAAGGATCGACCGACGCCAGAGAAGCCGGCGCCGGCCGGAAAACTATGGAAGCCGGTGAGTTTTTTGATGAACCGTCTCCTTTGGAGATATCGCTTCAGAGAGAAAACGTTTTGGTACGGTTGTAAACGAGAGTTTAAAAAGACATGCATATTTATTGAATATTAGAAACGAAAGGGTCAAGTGCGGCATTTCTTGTCTCCTCCTTTCATTTTTCTCTGCGAGACCTCAGCATCATTGTGAGGAAGAAACAAAGAAGAAAAAAAAATCTTTAGAGCTCTTTCATTTTCAAGGTATGTGCAATTTCTTCTACTCATTTTCTTGCTTTTTTAATCGATGATGATAGATGTTGAAATTTTCTTTCTGTTTTGTCCACATTTTGAAAGTTTATCTTATACGAATGATCATAAGATTCATTACTCATAAGAATTGAAAATTAGAACAAGATATTGTGAACGGTTCCTCTTATTTCATAGACAATGATACAAGATAGCGTGTGTGATGTGTGATATTTTTTTTTCCTACCTTTGTAATTATAGATTTTTACTCACTAGTGAGAAGTTCTATATATATATAGTAACTCGTATGGTCAAATTAAATTGAATGTACTATCATCTCATTATGAAAATGTTTGTTGTACTATAGTATAAGATGAACGATCGTATATAGATAACATTCTAAGTTGTTTCTTTTAGTTAGTTTGGTGCCAGTTTTCTCACACAATTAGGTTGAACCACTGTCTTGTTTTATTTTTTGAACCACTGTCATGTTTTTTTCCCGGAGCAATGGTCAATCTAAACGACTAAACCAAAGCTGTATTGACCATTTCTGTATTTGACCTTTGATTATATGACACTCATATAATCTTCTATGTTTGATTGATATTCATTTGAATTCAGTGTATACTCATATAATCTTCTATACATGTACAACGTGAACACTTTACATGAAGTATATACAGTTTTATGTTTACGAATTGGTCAATGCACGTGAAGTATATACAGTTTTATGTTTACGAATTGGTCAATGCACTTCCAACTTGCTTAAATGGTAAAGCATGAACTCTCTATTTTATAGTTTAGTAACAATATTAATTGAAAAGACATGCATATTTGTTGAATATTAGAAACGAAAGGGTCAAGTGCGGCATTTCTTGTCTCCTCCTTTCATTTTTCTCTGCGAGACCTCAGCATCATTGTGAGGAAGAAAAAAAGAAGGAAAACAAATCTTTAGAGCTCTTTCATTTTCAAGGTATGTGCAATTTCTTCTACTCATCATTTTTTTGTTTTTTTTTATCGATGATGATAGATGTTGAAATTTTCTTTCTGTTTTGTCCACATTTTGAAAATTTATCTTATACGAATGATCATAAGATTCATCACTCATAAGTATTGAAAATTAGAACAAGATATTGTGAACGGTTCCTCTTATCTCATAGACAATGATACAAGATAGCGTGTGTGATGTGTGATGTGTGATTTTTTTTTTCCACCTTTGTTATTATAGATTTTTACTCACGAGTGAGAAGTTATATAGTAACTCGTATGGTCAAATTAAATTGAATGTACTATCATCTCATTATGAAAATGTTTGTTGTATTATAGTATAAGATGAACGATCGTATATAGATAACATTCTAAATTGTTTCTTTTAGTTAGTTTGGTGTCAGTTTTCTCACACAATTAGGTTGAACCACTGTCATGTTTTTTTTTTTTTTTGAACCACTGTCATGTTTTTTTCCCCCGGAGCAATGGTCAATCTAAACCAAAGCTGTATTGACCATTTCTGTATTTGACCTTTGATTTTATGACTCTCATATCATCTTCTATATTTGGTTGATATTCATTTGAATCCAGTGTATGTATACTTATCTCCAAAATATATCAGTATCCTAGTTTATGGAAGCATATTACCCTTTTTCTTAATACTTTGGAAGTAAATGTTCAAACCATTCAACTAATAAAATATTTTTTAAAAACAAATCTTAGGAAGTTAATTTTGTTTTTTTGCTAAAAAGATAGAATTAATTTGTTCTTAAGTAGTTGAAGTGTAAGAAATAAAGAAACTATATCTATATAATAAAACCTGTTGTTGTGATATTGCCGCCTAACGTGCACTCCACAATATGACAGTCTTAATACTTCGTGATATCCGCATACTATACAATTATTAGACAATTAATAATGTAATTATGTGGATATATATATATATATATGAATCTTAAGATTCTAAATTTTCTTTTGTATCTGAATTGCATATTTTCCCCTGAATATGAAATGTGTTTACCCTAGCCTCTTAGGTGATGGTTTTGATTAATATATACGAGTACAGGTATGATATAATCTTTATCATAGAACGTATTTTGAATGTGCAAAAGAACCATGACTAGTACCACTGTACCAGAATTCTAGAATTCTAAAAGTATATCAAATATTTGGTCTGTCTATGAATGTTTCTAAACCCAACAATTGAACTTTTGGAACCTTTTTAAAAAACTTGTTTTTTTCGATATTTGAAGGTAATACTTTTTTTTTTTAAAGATACTCTCTCCGTTTCAAAATATAGGATGTTTTAAACAAAAAACGCAGATTAAGAAGTCTTTACTTTTAACAAGTTCAACCAATCAGAAACAATACTGCATAATATAAAATACTAAATTAATTTAAAAGTTGTATTGAAATTTTAAAACATCCTATATTATGAAACAACAAACTTTTCCAAAACATCTTATATTTTGAAACGGATGGAGTATTTATTATATATTGATAGATAACTTTTATGTTTGGAAGTTGGACATATAACCGACTAATTAATATCAGAATTTATTGTTGAAAGAAATGTTCATAAATGGTTTGGTAATTTTGGAGGTTAACTCAATTTGAATGGGTACCACGAGTCTATGTTCTATCTAATACCACACTTGTGTAAACGGATGTATCATTTGGAGTTGGAGTTCCGCGGTTTAACACTTACACAAACCGTGTTTGCTTTTCTGCCTCTTAGCTGTAACCCATCATCAGTACTCGTACGCACGTAATCTTCCATACTATATATATTTTTAACTTTATTAGTTAATTATAAACGATAACTAAAGTCAAACGTAATGAGGTTTCTTTTTTGTATTTTACAGTTACAAATAACTGGGAGGACCAATGTTCCAATCTTTGTATTTTACTGTAGTTTTTAACATTGGGTAATTACTGTGAGCGTTTTCTAAATAATAAAAATACCTGATTTTCTTTTTTTTTTTTTTTTTTTTTAAATAGTATAGATTTCTATATTTCATTTTATGGTTATAAAAAATGTAAAAAATGACATATGAAAAGAATAGTCATTATAGTACAGTATTTAATACTTTAATTCCCCCATTTTATAAGATATTAGAGAATACTTTCTTCATTTTTATAAATTTTACATAGATTCGTAGGTGAAGGTCCTACCAAAGGAGGCCTTGTCCTTGTCTTGTTTAGACAAAATCAACACTAATCCCGTCTTGATTTATTGCCAATTTGAATTTTAATTAATAATACAAAACATTTAAAATAATTCAAAAAAAAAAAAACATTAAAAACCAGTAGATTTCATTTCATATTGCCGCGTGCAATCATTTTTTTTGTTTTTTCTTTCTTTCTCTGTAACGCGTTATCTCCTCCACTTTATATTTATTTTCTTCTTCTTCACTTTCACTAATCTCATCACATATTTGTTTTTTTTTCTCACAGTCTTATCTCTCCAAAATGGCTGAAAGAGTCTACCCCGCCGATTCACCACCAGAAAGCGGACAATTCTCCGGCAACTTCAGCTCCGGCGAGTTTCCAAGAAAACCAGCACCACCACCTTCTACTTACGTTATCCAAGTCCCTAAAGATCAGATTTACCGTATCCCACCGCCTGAAAACGCTCACCGCCTCCAATACCTCTCTCGTAAAAAACCAAACCGCAGCAACTGCAGATGCTGTTTCTGCTCATTCCTCGCCGTCGTTTTCACCATCGCCGTCCTCGCCGGACTCTCCTTCTCTGTCCTCTACCTAATCTACCGCCCCGAAGCTCCCAAATACTCCGTCGAAGGCTTCTCAGTCTCCGGCATCAACCTCAACTCCTCCTCCCCGATCTCTCCCCGGTTTAACGTTACCGTTAGATCGCGTAACGGTAACGGAAAAATCGGGGTGTATTATCACGAGATAGGAAGCTCGGTGGATGTGTATTACAACGGCGTTGATCTGTGTAACGGTGTTTTGCCGGCGTTTTATCAGCCGGCGAAGAATGTGACGATCGTTAAGTTGAAGTTGAGTGGGTCGTCTAAGATACAGTTGACTAGTGGTATGAGGAAAGAGATGCGTAACGAGGTGAGTAAGAAAACACTGTCGTTTAGATTGAAGATTAAAGCTCCTGTGAGGATTAAGGTTGGTTCTGTCAAGACTTGGACTATGATCGTTAAAGTTGAGTGTGATGTCACGGTTGATAAGTTGACGGCGCCGTCGAGGATTGTCTCGAGAAAATGCAGGCATGACTTTGATCTTTGGTGATGATGATGTGATATTTGTTACTTTTGGATTTTTAGGAATTTTTTTTACTGATTAATGTTTTATTTTTGGGTTATTTGACTTTTGTTTTATTTTTGTATGAGAAAACATAAATATGTTGTGAATTTGTTGTGATTGGATGGGGTATATTTTCAAATGAGGAAAATTTCCAATTTGATCTTTTAGTTTATGAAAAGTTGATAACTTCTTTTTTGTACGGTACAACAATTTCAAAGGAGTAGTTTCGGGTTTTGAGAAAATACATAATACGAAGCTTAACTATGGAAAGAGTCAAAAGAGATTTAGTCTATAAAAAAAAATGGCATTATCTTATTATATATTTGTCATCAGAAAATGATATGTTTATAGCTGTCAAGATCATTATATTAGATCAACATGTCAGGAACTTTGGTAGATCCGATGAAGATTGAGAATTAAAAAAAAAAAACAATCTAATAAAAATTCCTAGAAAAATAAATAAATTTGGAGCTATAGAAAGAGAAGGTGAGTTGATTTAAAAAAAACAACAAAAATAAATTCGTTGTTGCAAAGTATTTATCCTTGCGAATCTTCCACTAGTAAACTTGAGAAGTCTCAAATCACCATTTTGTCTAGCAAAATCCTATCTATGCAAACTCACCAAGTTGTTTCTTGACCGAGAAAGCATGAAGGCATTTGAAGTTGACAGTATGCTAAATTTATCAAAGGATAAATTCTCAACTAACATGGTCCCAATTTTAAAGTTTAATTCGATCTTTTAATTGAATCACATTTTTAAACCGATTAAAATAAAATTTATAAACATTCCAACTTGAAAAAAGGTTAAACTATAATAAATTTTTTTAGCTTTATATAAAAATATTAAACTTTTTTGGACAAAGAAGTAAAGATCTTGATGTATAGTTTGAGAGCCAATTATGTGATAATCATGTGTCGATAACTGAGATTGAACGGAGTTTGTTATCGAGTCATTTAGGCCGGTAACTAGGACGAAATAAGATCCATATTTCTCAAAAACAAAATAATATCCATATTCCGCATAACATACAAAATACATAAGCCTTGAATGGTTGGTTGGTACGCTCCAGACCAGACTAAAATCAGACCAGTCCGCAATTTTTCAACCATTCATACACTTGTTTGATAAACTCCATACCAATGTCGGACCAAATGCAGACCAATAAAATACATGCTAGTATAGAGTGAACATCTATCCACATTTTTCTGGTCTGCTATCACTCCGTACTAGTATGCATTGTTTAATATGGAGTGTATGGACCAACCATTCAAAGTTATATCTACTCTCTTTATAAGTTTTGATCAAAATAAGAAGTCTCTTTATAAGTTTTAAAGATCTAGGTGATTTGTTGTAGTGACTTTTTTTTTTGTTTTCTATTAATTCTTTGAGATATGACAATGTAATAAAAATACGGCTGATACTAGAATATTATACTGTAGATGATATTGTCCATAGAAAACATAATCCTTTTTCGAAGCAATCTTTTTTCAAAATTTTAACCTAAATGATTCCTAATGCCCCATATAAACCAGAAATTCTCTTATGTTATTGACTAGATTTCTTATATGTTTTCTGTGATTGGACTAACTAAAAACTATATTTATTTTGATATGCCCACAAAGCACAAAACTCTGTCACAATTATCCTCCATATATGCTTGAAGAAATCTTTTTATATAATCCCTTTTGCATTTACAAATGCCAAACCCAATTTGCCTCCAAAATTTTTAACCTGACAAAATTCCATTTCTCCAAGAAACCAAAAAATCATTTTCCTTGTGAATAAGCCTTCTTCAAGTGCTCGTAGTTGTTCTTGGCATCGTGGATTCCTTTCTTAAGTTCCTCATACATGTTCACTGATGATTCTGCAAACTGGTTGAGTTGTCCAACAAATCCTTCCAAGCTTGTCCTAAACCGATCAAATCCCGGACCTCGATCCTCCACTGTCTCATCTGGCAACATGTGAGCTGTCAGATCGTTTTTGTTCTCACCAGACCGATGTTTCTTGGTGCGACTCTTTTCCTGACGTGGCAAGAACCTGGCGACATCAGATGCAAGTGCTTTAATGGAGCTCGAAACCTCTTTGGTAGGCAATTCTTCGAGTTTTTCTAGCCAGATGTCACAGGTTGCATAAATGGGAGGACCATAGTTTCTCAGTTGCAGCTGTGGCGCACCACGCCTTTTTCGTTTGGAGGATTTTTGTGTTAAGGCGACACATTTCACCAGCCACTCATTTATCGCTTTAATATATGATTTCTGGCCTGTGATCCACTTTGTGAAGCTTGAGGCCAACGCGCTGAGTTCATCTTCAAGGTGAGATGTTACTTGTCTGTGCACCTCCGACTGCATGTTGAGTTTAATGTTTCCGCCTCTGTAACACGCTTTGATTAATTGAAACTGAACCTTGTGGCATTCGAACATTACTTCCCACATACGACTCAACCTAATCACAATCCAAGAAATGATAAATATAACTGTTCAGGTCAGGTCAAATGAAACCAAAAGAATCGAGTATACTGGAAATAGTGACTAAACACATACCCTTCAATAAGTTCCTCAAGTTGAGGCTGGAGCTCTTTGTCACGGAGTTCTTCAATCCGTCTTGATATGGAGTCGATCCTATGAATCGCCACTCTGATTCTGGAGTGAAGGTCTTTCACAACTGCACGTGTCTTGTCTGTTCTTTGTGAACCTTTACCTTCTGATTCAAGTTCTCTCAAAATTCTGCACTTTTCGTCATACTCTCTCCGCACAGTCTGACTCCCCTGAAAACCGGTAGAAGTGAAGAAAACAAATCAAATACTCTCACTGCAAAATCTTGTTTTTTAACAAAAAAATCTATTTAAGGCACTATAAGTACCTTAACTTCATCATAGAGTTTCCGCTCCCATGCATATAGTCTGTCTAGCGTTGAGGCATGGCTTCCAGCAATCATGCAAATATTTTCAAAGAGATTGCTATTGAGCTCTTCCACATCATCAGAATTCATTCCTCCAAGAGGATTCCGAGAAGATGAGGATCGTGAAGAGTCAGTCCTATGCCAGGTCAAGTATTTCACAGAGTTCTGAGCAGGCTCTGCACAGATTACTTTGCCTGTAAACACTCCATACAATCTGCAACAGTTGACCCAAAATGTAAATAAGTTTCATTACCTTCTGGTACATCTTTGGGATCTTCCCCACAAGAGAGACAGGTTTTGAACAGTGATGATGCACCGGAGCCATCTGCAAAAAGCAGAGATATATGTGATTTTTCTTCAAATATTCATCACAAAACAATCTAGATGCAGAGACGCATTAGATTAACTAAGGTAAGTAAGTCTTCAAGAGATAAGAATTATTACTTTCTTTTGACGGAACTATTGGACGGAAATGCAACTTATTGGCTTCAAGCATCCTAGGAACCTCTTTTCCAGTCTCTGAAGCTTTAACAAAGAGCAACTCGATCTCTTTCATGCTTGACAAGAAGTCCCTGGGAGGAAGCTTGTTCTCGGTGTGATCTCCCTTGTGTGGTGTTTTGTTCACTGGAGTGGCTGTTAAAGGCGTCACTGGTGGTGATAACTCAGGAGTTCTACTTTTCTCAGCGTCAGAGAACTCGCTTTCAACTCCCTCTCTTTGAGGCAAAGCACTGTGATCACGGTGCACTCTATTGAAGTTTTCAAAGCTTCTGACAAGTGTATCACTTGTGGGTTCATCAAACTCATCATCATCCGAATCTCTGGACGCTTCCCTTTCTTGAAAAGAAAAATTCTCACCATCATCCTCCACCTCAGGAGTTTCATCTTCTCCCTTCACGGATCTCGACACATGACCATTCCCAACATGAGAAGAAGAAAGCTGGTTGTCAATTGGATGAGAAAGACCAAAATAATCCCAAGGTGCTTCAGGTGGCATGGTAGAAGATTCATCAAATCGGGTTGGTTCCAGCTTTTCCATAGACCTGCTTTGTGGACTACTCGATGAGGTTACAGTGGCAACAATAGAAACCGGAGGTTTCTCTTCCACTTTTTTTGAAGAAGACCCTCTGAATTTCATATGATTGACCTGGAACGGACTGGTACTAGGAGGCGACGGAGGAGGTGAATACGTGTCATGATGGGAATGCGAATGTGAAGCAGGTGGAGGAGAGTATGACAAATGAGAAACTGATTTCTCGATTAAGGCAAGAGGTTGTTCTGGTGTTGCACTAGTGGACGTGTACAAGGAAGATTCAACAGGAACTTCAGTCTCAGCAAATTTCCTGAGGGCAGTTCCGGTACTCTTAAGAGACTGAACGTATGAAACATGAGCAGCAGCTAACAAACATCTTCCATCAAGTGCTTGTTGGACAAATTTTTTTCTTTCCCGACATAGCTGCAAGGCTTTATCGTCATCTATTCTGGATGTTGATGCACCCATTGTCCAAGCTTACATGCAAAAAAGAGTTACAGAATTAGATTTACAACCTGAAGAAATGCAATTACACAACAATTAAACCAAGAAATACTTGAATAGTGTCAAATATAGAAAAGAAAACTTCCAAACTCAGAGGAATGATCATAAGGTGATAATATGTCACTTAGGACTTTACTAACTAATTCCCATTTAGAATTCTTCTATTATGTGATTTTGGAGATTCATATATAGGTAGGAAGGAGGAACTCTTTGTGAGATCCATCCTGCGAAATAGGCTTTGCGTGGGTTTATCAGTTCATACCAAGGGAAATTGAATTCTGCGTTTTTGTGTTCTTGTTTTAGTTATCTTGTTTTCCTGAACTCGAACAAAAACTACCACAGCAACACACAAAGAAGATACATACATCCAAGGCAATGAACACAGACGAAAATCTAAGAAGAAAGAAAAGGAACAATTACTTCCAACATAAACACAAAAAAAGTTTTCAGCTTCATCATAAATACCTAAAAGCAAACATCTAGCTTC
Organism: Camelina sativa; assembly: GCF_030686135.1. Taxonomy (NCBI): domain Eukaryota; kingdom Viridiplantae; phylum Streptophyta; class Magnoliopsida; order Brassicales; family Brassicaceae; genus Camelina; species Camelina sativa. The sequence goes on along the minus strand of NC_141884.1, from coordinate 19,948,274 downwards.
AGTTACAGAACATATTTCCACTTCGAAATCGAAACGCAATCTGACCTATTCCCTTAACCTATTAACCTATTCCTCTGTTATAAACTTCATAAAGCAAACCCCTTATACAAAGAGTAAAACTTTCACAGAACCAAGTTGCAGTTTTTATCCCAATAGATGAGTAAACAATAAGAATCAGACACACACACAAAAAAAAAGGCAACTTTTATGCTAATCGGAATCTTAGGAAATATCTAGAAAACTAGGACGAGCAAGGAACATAAACAAAGCCACACCGTAGCCAAATACCAAACTGATTAAACAAAAATTAAGGATTTTTCTCAAGCGTAATCGAAAATTAAAAAAAATGAAAAGTAGACGAATTTGACCGAAACTGCAAAAAAGGAGAGATTTTTATAGAAAGGTAAAAGAAACCCAATTGAAATTGGACCATTAGAGTAGACGAAAACCTAGAAAACGCGAATAGAGTGGCTTACCCACACAAAACCCAGATGAAGAAACGGCGATACCTAAAGAGTCGGAAGAATTAAAGAGAGGCTCTTGAGCTTTGGAGTTACGCGAGAGAGGATCAAACAAAAACAAAACAAAACGTCTTTCTTCTACAGGAGGCGAAGAAGGAGAGAGAGAGAGAGGTGTGTGTCGTGTGTGAGTCAGCAGCGAATCAGATGGGCAGAGAGAGAGAGAGAAAGAGAGGAATCTTATGCGGGAGGAGAGAAAAGGGGGATTGTGTGTTGTGTGTGTGACTGACTTACAAACAAAATAACATGCAATAAAGCAAATTTTGCTTGCTAAGTTGTAAAGATGACTTTGACGGATGACTCCAAAAACGGTAACTTTCTCTTCCCCTTGTTATTCTCTCCGGTCACCTTTTTTTTACACTTTTCTTTTTGTTGTCTTTTTTTTTTTCCTTTTAACATGTCTTTTGTTTTCATTAGTTTATCTTGTCTTTTAACACCCTTAATCTATTGTTTTAGTCAATTGCTTTATAGTTTGACAAAAAAAAGTCTTTATAAAACCATTTTTATATATGTCAACTCACAAATTACTTTGAGAAAAATAATCAATCACATCATCACTATTATATAAGATTCTATTAAAAAAACTTCAATGAAGTTTTGTAAGTTAGAAGCCTAATCCACCTTCTCCTTTTTGCTCTCATTAGCTTCTCCCAATAGATCTAACACATTTTCTTTTTTCTTCATACTTGAATTCCACCAGAAGCAATTTAACACTGATTGTATGCCCTTGTGCAAAGAGCAAGAAAGCTTGAAGCAGGATATGGAGTAAGTTGGTATAGCCGCTACGACAGACTTAGCAGTTTCATTTTACCTGCCGCAGATAGAAACCATGATGGCCAGCTAAAGGCTCTCTGGCGAATACTATCGACTATGATCGTGAATAAGTCCTTCTTTTTCCTGCCAGCAATTCAGGGAGTGTCAAATACTTCCCTAAGCTGCCTTCCTTTTGAATCCCAAGCTGTAGTTTAATCCACTCTTTAGTCTCATTTGACGATTTGGCAGAGAAAGTAATTACTGACTTGGATGCATTGATCATTTGGCCTGACGCTTCTTCGTATTTATGTAGGATTTGAATCAGAGTATTGTAGTTCTGTTGGTCAGTCTTGCAAAAGAACATGGTGTCATCTGCAAAAATTGACTGATCTTTGGGATATATTTCCCCACTTTTATCCTTGTGTACTTATTCTCATTTTGAGCGTTTTTGCAAAGACCTGTCAGAACTTCACTGTATAAGATGAAAATGTATGGGGAGAGTGGATCTCCTTTTCTGATTCTACGTGGGGTGTTACTAGTCCTTGTGCCAACTCATTCAGGACGTACGAGTAGCTAACGACGGTGACACATTGAAGGATCTAGTTTATCCAGGTAGGTTGAAAACCCAGTCTCTCTAGTACTTCTCAAATAAAATTTCATTCTATTCTATCACAGACCTTACTCATACCAGTTTTGACTGCCATATAACACCTCTGTTTTGCTATAGATGAGTGAAGATATTGGAGTACTTCATGTGTGATGAGCACATTATATGATATTGCTCTCTCTGGTACAAACGCAAATTGGTTTTCTGGTAATCTCTTTTCTACTAAATCACAGGTGGACATACCGTTCAAGTATTTGAGCTTTTTCCTTGAAGATGATTCTGAACTTGAACGCATTAGAAAGGTACACTAGTTAATAAGTTTGTTATTAATTATGATCACTACGTAGAACGAAAATGTGTCGAAGGGTTTTTGAATATTGTACTATACTAGGATTTCAGCCGCGGTACACCGCGAGACTAACTTATAAATTATTGTATTTTAAATAATAAATTTTAATTTATTTAGTTTTCAAATTCTCAATTAATTAATTTTTATCTAATTAATTTAAGATTTTGTTTAGAATTTTTTTCTTCTTCTTACATTTTATAAAATTTATTACCTAATTACATTAAATTTGTTATTAGATATAATATAAAATTCTAGATTTTTTTTGTTCTCTAGAATTAAACAGAGGTATATTCCTATATAGTATGTCAGTGTATATATTTATGTGTCGTTAATTTTTTTTTTGGAATATTAAGAATGTGTTATAGTATGTGTAATACTTTTTAGTTCATATACTAAATAATTTATAAGTTAATTTTCAAAACTATGATTACAAATCTATAGTATATATGAGATAAACTAATAGTTTAGTGTTGGTTCTATAGTCCAAACCCGTCATGCTAGGCGGTGAGGCAACATGTTCAAATATTTTTAATTCGCAAAAACTCATCATACGAAATCTGTGAAAGTAAAAAATTAGTTTTAAATACGTAATAAAAATAAAAATAAATATGTGAGCAAGCAATATCTTTTATATTTTATTATTATTCCTTGAATAAGATATCAAATTGAATGGTAAATATGTTTGTTACCTTTTAAAATCATACAGTTAGTTTTTTAATGATTGTTTAAATTCAGAATTTATGTAGAACAATTACATCGAAATTAATGGCATTTGCTCCTATAACAGTTAACCGAATTTATGTAAAACATTTAGTTTCTGCAAACAATCTGAATTGTGTATTGAGAAAATATTGTTTTATAGAATTGGAAACTTAATATTAATTAAATTAATTACAAAACTTAATACTTAATGTTAAAGAGAGTTGTTCAGATTGTTTTGGAAATTTATTTAGGATGAGAAATTTTGTTTTCAAAAATAGAAACTTAATATTAATTAATTAAATAAAAAAATAAATTAACAATTAATGTCAATCGTATGTTTGTTTTGTAAATAAGTACGAACTTCAATACTTATTTCATAAATGTCTATAAAAATGTATATATAGATTTTTAGGAATATGGAGAAAAATATGGAAACATGCAATCAGGAGATGTAAAGGAGCGAGTCACGGATCGGAAGTCTTGACAGAAATAGTGGAGAGACACCGCAGGGCACGAGCTGCTGTTACCGATGAGGTAAAACTCTTTTTTTTTTTCTCAAACTATAAATATCACAGATGGTGGACGCATTCATGGCCGTGAGACCTCTCCCAAGCATGTTCGACTAAGTAGGACTCCTAAACCAGAAGAAACCCATTTTGGCAGCTCCTCACAACTTCATGTCACATCTTTGGGGCTATAATTATTTCTCAAAATTGGGTTTTAAGAGGATCGTAGCAGTGTGAAATGTTTTTTTAGGGATTTGATTTGAGTCGATTCTCAAAATTCTTAGTGGGAGTCGATCGAACTTTCTTCTTTCCAGAAATACAGACAGTTTGGTTCAGTCATATTTAATGTTTCAGAAATAAATATGTGTGACAGAGACAGTTTGGTTCAGTCATATTTAATGTTTCAGAAATAAATATGTGTGACAGAGACAGTATGGTTCAGTTCTCATATTTCATATATATAAACCGGGTCATACTTTCAAGGGTACAACAATACCTGGAGTAGAGGAGATGACTGAGTAGGCCTCTGTGGGAGGATTGATTCAGCAACCGAGTTAAAACAATTTTTTTTTTTAGATTCATTTAGTATTGTTGATGTATAGTGTTCACGTGGATTGATCTTATTTGATCAATATTTAATTTTATTTTGTTGCTTATTTCTGGTTTAGTATGTTTTGTAATGACATTCTACTTAGAACAAATTGAATTACTTTCTCATATTAATATGCTTCAAGTAAAAAAAATATGAAGGAATTGAATTACTTCTCTCACATTTTCCCTAATTTCCTTTGTTTTGAATATTATTCTAACTAAAACTACATATCAAATTAAATATATGAAAAATGTTCTCATACTTATTAAAATATTAAATTCAAATGAATTTATGATAGACTAATTTAAATTTATAAAATTTCTTCTAATATTTTTTTATGACATGTGATTTTCCTAAAATTATTTTCTATTTTTCCTATACTCTAAAATAGTTCACATAATTTTATTGTTAGACTATTTTCAATGTCTTTTTAGAAATTGTTTTCCTAAAAATACATATTATTTTTAAAATGTGATTTCATGAAGAAATAAATATATGAAATAAGCTTTAGATTTGGCATCATTACTCTTTCCATTATATGTATTTTATTATATCTTATATCCATATGTATAAAAATAAATATAGCTGACTTTGCAATAAGTATAAAATTAAACCAATTTAATATGAGAGCTGTGACACCAACAAAATGCAATTAAACCTCGTTACGTTCTTAATATTTGATTGGTCTACTAACTTAACGTTTTTTATTTTTTATAATAATTGAAAATTGAGATTAAACAACATGCAAGTAAACCTAATTACGGTCTTAATAATCGAAAAGTCTATTCAATTACTATTTTTTTCCGTTTTCAAATACTTATTAGTGGAGTATTATTTATGTAACGTTTGGGATACGGTCGTAGTAATAAACACATAGATTATTTTTATTTTTTGTCAATCACACATAGATTATTTAGAGGGAGGTATTCAACTTGATATTTTGAAAGATTCTAAAGTATTCTTAAATCATTTGTTATTTAATTCATGATTTTAAAAAATCTTTTAAAATCCTATGTTATTCAACTTAAAATTTATGTAAAATCATTTAAAATAATCTAAAATCTCTTGTTATTCAATCAATTTCTGAAGGATTCAAAATAATCCTTTTGAGTTAGGATTTTAAAGGATTAAAAAAAAACAGTCGATGAAAGATCAATTCCGACGACAGCTCTAATCTCCGCCGATCAGCAGTCACCTCCTGAAGCTTCGTCTCTTCCTGTGAATTAAACCACCATCTCTGTTCAGTAAGCTCTCTCTCTTCTCCCTCTTAATTTGAATCTCAAGGTTCAGTTTTAACTAGAATACCTCAGCTCATTTTGTTTTTTGGACTGCAATTTGCCTCTGTGTCTGCGCAAAGTATACCTCATCATCGTAAAAGTATATCGGATCATGGTAAATTAGTGGGCTGTTCTTTTTAGAATCCATATATGTTACAACAGGAACATAATTAGCTTTTGATCATTAGATATCTGAAACAACCCTTCCCGTTTTTTTTTTTTTTTTAATACCTTAATTTACTAGTGGTCCCATACCCACTACATCCTATCATCATTCAATAACCGCGGATAATCAAATAAAACAAATTCCAATAAACCAAAAGAATTCCAACATTCAAATCCAATAACCAATAACATCAATCAGATAAAGAGATAACCAACCACTAACATCCTACAATGTTCCTTTGACTTAATCTAGCAACCTAACAACAGCTAGACCACAATCAATCAAGTCTCTAGAACACCCCTTCATCATCGCCTTGATTCCACGATCACACTTTGCCTTTACCTGCACATCACAAACAACAATTGAGATGCGTAAGTATTATCATAAATACTTAGTGAGGCCGTCCTCCCATCTACTGGGTTATACACACAAGCATATGAGACTCCCAAGTCAACAAACAACAACAACACAATCAACATATCAAACCAGGAAAATAAGACTCGGCAGGTACTAGTGTCGACCGATGCTCAATCGGTGTCGACCGATGCTACAGGAACTGGTGTCGACCGATGCCGGAATGGTGACGATCGATGCTACTCGAGACGGTGCCGATCGATGCTCCACAAAGGTGGTATCGATCGACGCCTCTTCTGCAGTCACGATCTGCGCGAAACTCAGCGACGAACTCCGATCTCAATCAACACAGATTCGACTCCAAACACGTCTAATCATCTCGGAATTCACTAGAAATCACAAATACAATGTACCCAAGCAAGCAAACACCACAAATAACAAGGAATCACACAAAACAAGGGAGATCTCATGCTTAGATCAACCATGGTCAAGCACTCACCTCAAGAACAAGAAGTTTGGATTGAGAAACGTGGAAAACAACACCTCCAGAAGCTTCCCCTTCGATTCCAGCAACAGCTAACACTCCTACAGCCTCAGATCTCTCCAAAATCACCAAGAACAAGCCCAGAAATCCCAGAAAAGTTTTTCTCTCTTTTCTCTCTTTCTTTTCCTCTCAAAAACGGCGAGAACCACAAATAATACGACCTAGGGTCGTTTTTCCCCTTTTACACACGATTTGGGTTTTAAATCAAACCAAACCGAACCAATTCGGTAATTAAATCAAACCCGACCAAACCGGAAAACATGGTGTCGATCGATGCCACCAAGGGTGTCGATCGACACCCACACCAAAAATACACAAATTGGTTCGCGGGCGTTACAATTCTCCCCCACCAATATGGATTCGTCCCCGAATCCCGCAATACCGTCCATCTGCCAAGGACCTCCATGCCACCGTCATCACGGCCCGCACGTCCCCAGACCGGACTAAACACCATCAGTCAAGGTTTCCCGTGCCACTGTCGCAACAGCCCGCACACCTCCGACTGACCCTCGAGGTCTCCCTCTAGCCAATATACTCGCATCATAACACTATCTGCTCACAACTCAGTGCTTCCCCCGTCCGTGGTCGCAACCAACGAATCATGCCGGCTCGCTATCAGGCCAACCGCCTTAAGCTACGGCATCCAGGAAGTCACCCACACACACTCCCCCCGCTCTCGGGTCGCAACCCTCGAGACATACCGGCTCACTGCCGAGCCTCGGCTCACAGCTACGGTATCCAGGGAGCCTCACATATCCCGCTCTTGGGTCGTCACCCTCAAGCGCGCTCTCGGATCGTCATCCGAAGCAACATACCACTCCCACTCTCTGGCCACAAAGTCCATCGAGCTATCGGTATCACGTGAGTTGGGCCCACACGGCCTAGAGCAAAACAAATACTGATGCTAACGAGTATCTCCCGGCTAGGTCTACCTCACATTTCCACAAAACATTCCCATTGTAGAAACTTCCTATTTATGGAAACCTTCCTTTTGTGGAAACTTTCTATTTATGGTAACTTTCCAAAAATAGAAACCCGAGCTATTTCTCTTTTTCCCATGACAACAACAGTCAAACATAAAGAAAAATACTCATCTTATTAATCTCAAAATGTCATAATCGTTACAAACTCAACGAAAATACATCAGGAAACAAAAATACAACAACTGGAGCCATCAACCCGCATCCCGAGCACCACCTCATCTTGATACTTAGTCGCACAACCAACCACCCCTAAGCGACCAAATATCAAGAGAGATGGGCTGGAATACTCCGTACCCGCTCCAGCCACGGACTACAGCTCGGACCCGGCTAGACAAGCTCAAGCGGTCTGCTTCTCAAACCACTTCTTAAACCTTGCCTTCATCCTCGCCTCGGGCTCCCAAGTCTGCTCCTCTACTCCGTCACAGTCCCACAGGACTCTCATCAAAGGAATCTTCTTCTTCCGAAGTTCCTTGACTCTCCTCTCGAGCACCCTCACTGGTCTCGCCTCTAAAGTCATGTTAGGCTGAAGATCCTCAGGAATCTTAGCCAACAACTGATCACCCTCGTGAAGACACTTCCTCAGCATCGACACATGAAATACCTTGTGGAACGCACGCATAACCTCAGGCAACTCCAGCCTATATGCCACTGGTCCCACCCGCTCAACCACTCTGAACGGACCCATGTACCTCGGACTCAACTTAGTCTCTGTCAAAGACCTGTTCGGACCCCGCAACATGGCCATCTTGAGGTACACTCTATCACCAACCTGAAACTCAAGATCCTTTCTCCTCTTATCAGCATAGCTCTTCTGCCGATCCTGAGCCTCCTTCATGTTCAGCCTCAAAACCCGAATCTTCTCCGAGGTCTCCTGAACAAAATCTGCACCAAATATGCTCCTCTCCCCCACCTGAGTCCAACATAAAGGTGTACGACACGGCCTCCCATACAGGGCCTCATAAGGAGCCATCCCAATACTAGCCTGGTAGCTGTTGTTATAAGCAAACTCCACCAAACTCAAGTGATCTGCCCAATGACCACCCCAATCCAGCACACACATCCTCAATAAATCCTCCAAAATCTGGATCGTCCTCTCTGACTGACCGTCCGTCTGAGGATGGTATGCTGTACTCATATGCACTTTCGTGCCCATCTCTGCCTGAAACGCCCTCCAGAACACCGAAGTGAACTTGGAATCTCTATCAGACACAATACTAGCAGGTACACCATGCAATCTGACTATCTCCCTCACATACTTCTTGGCCAAAACCGCTGCTCCATCAGAAAATGTGCAGACTTAGTCAAACGGTCCACAATGACCCAAATAGCATCAAACGTCCTCGACACAGGTAAACCTACCACGAAGTCCATCGTGATCAAATCCCACTTCCACTCTGGAATGGGTAAACTCTGTAACAAACCACCAGGAACCTGATGCTCCGCCTTCACCAGCTGGCAAGTATCACACTTCGCCACCCAGTCTGCTACGTCCTTCTTCATCCCGACCCAGTGATAATACCGCTTGAGATCACGGTACATCTTGGTCGCCCCTGGATGAATAGAGAACTTGCTCGAATGAGCCTCTCTCAGTATCTCCTGCCTCAAATCCTCACCCTTGGGCACACAGATCCGACCATGCAAAAGGATAGTACCATTAGCAGAAACCTGATACTCTGCACCCGCAGCCTTAGAGGCATTCACCAGCCCCTCATCACTCTCCTGAGCTAACCTCACTCTGCTCAACAAATCTGCTCTATCAACTGCCTCCAAACCCAAAGGTTCTTGTGAGATAGCACACAAACTCAATGCACTAATCTCACCTACCAACACCTCCATATCCTGCTCCTGAGCCGAAGCCACCCGCTTCCGACTCAAGGCATCTGCAACCAAATTAGCTTTACCAGGATGGTAAGCTATGTCCAAATCATAATCCGCTACTAACTCCATCCAACGCCTCTGCCTCAAATTCAGCTCAGGCTGAGTAAAAATATACTTCAGACTCTTGTGATCTGTAAATACCTGTACCTTCCCACCATACAGATAGGATCTCCAAATCTTAAGAGCAAAGATCACTGCTGCCATCTCCAAATCATGAGTAGGGTAATTAGCTTCATGCTTCCGCAACTGCCGCGAAGCATAAGCTATAACCTTCCCCTGCTGCATAAGTACACAACCCAACCCCACTCTAGAAGCATCTGTATACACAACATAAGGCTCGTCCTGCTCAGGCAATGCTAACACCGGCGTGGTAGTCAACATCTGCTTGAGACTTGCAAAACTTGCCTCACACTCTGGCGACCACACAAACGGGACATCCTTCCCTGTAAGCTTAGTCATCGGCTGAGCCATACTCGCAAAACCCCGAACAAACCTCCTGTAGTAACCTGCTAACCCCAGGAAACTCCGAATCTCAGTGGCACTCTGCGGCCTCGGCCACTCCCTGATGGACTGAATCTTCTCTGGATCCACTGAAACTCCCTCAGCTGAAACAATATGACCCAAGAACCCCATCTCACGCTGCCAGAAACTGCACTTACTCAGCTTAGCAAACAACTTCTGCTCCCGCAGCTTCTCCAACACTGCTCTCAGATGTACTGCATGCTCCTCAGGACTCTTAGAATATACCAGGATGTCGTCGATGAAAATGATGACTGACACGTCCAGAAACTCCTGGAACACGCTGTTCATCAATCTCATAAACGCAGCTGGCGCGTTTGTCAACCCAAACGGCATCACCACAAACTCATAGTGCCCATATCTCGTCCTGAAGGCTGTCTTCCTCACATCTGCCTCATGAATAGGGATCTGATGATAACCTGAAGCCAAGTCGATCTTGGAGAACCAAGTAGCACCCCTCAACTGATCCAACAACTCATCAATCCTCGGGAGAGGATACTTGTTCTTCACAGTAACTCGGTTCAAACCCCGGTAGTCAATACACAACCGAAAACTCCCATCCTTCTTCTTAACAAACAACACCGGAGCTCCCCACGGTGAACAACTAGGACGGATAAAACCCTTGCCCAACAAATCCTCCAGCTGCTTCTTCAGCTCTGCCATCTCTGCTGGAGCCATCCTGTAAGGAGCCTTGGATAACGGCATCGTCCCCGGTTCCAGCTCAATGGTAAAAGGATCCGACCGAGATGGTGGTAATCCCTGCAATGACTGGAATACATCCTCAAAGTCCTCCACAACCGGAATACCGCTAACCGTAGACTTCCCCACTGACTCTGGCATAGATATAGTAACCAGATAAGCCTCACGGCCCTTCTCGATCATCTTCCCTGCCTGAACGGCTGAGATCACGAGACTCCCCGAAGTCGGTCTAATACCCTGAAAAACCAACTTCCCTCCTGGACGCTCAAACTCCACTCTACCCCGATAGCAATCCAAATGCACTTTATACCGATGCAACCAATCCATACCAAGAATGACGTCATACAACTCCACTGGACTGATAAGTAAATCCGCTGGCCACGACTCTCCTGCGATCTGAATATCAACTCCTCCAGCTCGTCCAATAACCCTCAGAAACTTGCCTCCAGCAACTCTGACAACTCCTGAACGCTCTCCAGAATCCCCTCTGATCCCCGCTCTCACGGCACACTCTGGAGTAATGAAGCTATGAGAAGCTCCAGAATCAAACATAACATGGGACTTAAACCCGCCCACCAACAAGGTCCCTACACAAATCTCATGTGTTGAGAACCTAACACTTGACCACAAGCAAAAACAAATATAATCTGAACTATTGAATTGACTAAGTTCGAATCTCAGAAGTTATACCTGTGATCGCTCCTGCACTAGTGCCACCGGGCTCCTGGGTCGAGTACACCTGAGTCGTCGGCTCAATCCAACCCACCGGCTGCACACCGTGCTGCACACCCTGCTGCACCCCTGGCTGAGCTCCAGCCTGCAACACTGCTACTGCCCTCTGCTGCAACTTGGGACAACGAGGCTTGATATGCCCCGTCTCTCTGCAGTAGTAACACACTCGAGTATCGGTCCGCGGCTCTGTCACCGCCCGCTGCTCTGTCACTGCCCGCTGCTCACCTCTCTGTGGACAGCTAGTCACCTTGTGGTCCCTACTACCACACCCAAAGCATCTCGCACCCCCGTGCCTCGACCTCTGCATAGCATCAAACTTCCGCTTCTGCCCTTGCGCAGGCTTGCCGCCCTTGCTAGGAACAGAAGACGGCTAGGACTGCTGAGACTGCTGTGGCTGCACTGAAGAACCGACCACAACCACCTGTGACCTTAAATCATCCTCTATCCCAGCTGCAACCTCAACCAACTCCGCTCTCGTAGCATAACTCCTCACTCTACACCGAGTCCTCAAATCATCCCGCAGAGCCAACAAAAACCTCCGCACCTGAGCCGCCTCTGGCTCCCATGCCCTGCCTGCATACCCTACAAGCCGACTGAACTCTGCATCCAGCTCCCGCACTGTACGGTTCCCCTGAGTCAGACCCAAGAACCGTGCCTCCATACGATCAAGTGCCTCCTGAGGAAAATACTTGGAGTTAAATTCCCCCACAAAATCTCCCCAAGACATACCCCTCTGCACCCTCCGTGCTGTCACCGACCTCCACCACACACGAGCATCTCCTGACAAGTAAAACACTGCCAGATCCACCCTGTACCGGTCGGGACACCTAAGCGAAAGGAAAATATCCTCCATCCGCTCTCTCCACTCATCCGCTACACTCGGATCGGTACTTCCTGAGAAATACCCTGCTCCCACATGCCGCAGCTGCTCCATCATCCGAACATACTGAGCATCCACTACCTCGGCCCCCGGCTGCACACCTGCCTGCAAACCCGCTGCAGGCTGCACCACTGGAACCTGTCCACCACCCACTGGCGGCACTACTGGATCCTGCCCACCAACCACTGGCGGCACAACTGCTGGAAGTCGCTGCAAAGCCTGAGCTACCTGAGCTAGCAAGTCCATCAAGACATCCTCCCTGCCTGGAGCACCTCCCGCTGCAACCCCCACACCCGGGGCAACACCGTGACCGACACCGGGCCCATCCGCCCTACCGTCACCCAAACCAGCCTGGTCTCCAGACACACTAGGATGAACCTGTGACTCCGCCACCTCCTTACTGGCCATGCTCTGGGTCACACTCACACTGGCCTCAGGAACCTGACCTCGTCCCCGACCACGACCACGACCACGCCCACGACCACGACCGCGACCAACAGCATCCTCACCCCTAACCATCTGTATCATCCAAGAACAGAAGGCTAAGCAAACAATAATTCTAATACACAAGAAACACAACTCACCGTGGAATCACAATCAGGCTCGAAGAGGATGTTCTAGGACTTCATGCCACACACAATTGCCAATCACACAATCAATTATAGCATGTAATCCTAAACATCAACAGCAGAAGCACAATGAACCCTAGACCTAGAACCGTAAGGGCTCTGATACCAAATTGAAACAACCCTTCCCGTTTTTTTTTTTTTTTAATACCTTAATTTACTAGTGGTCCCATACCCACTACATCCTATCATCATTCAATAACCGCGGATAATCAAATAAAACAAATTCCAATAAACCAAAAGAATTCCAACATTCAAATCCAATAACCAATAACATCAATCAGATAAAGAGATAACCAACCACTAACATCCTACAATGTTCCTTTGACTTAATCTAGCAACCTAACAACAGCTAGACCACAATCAATCAAGTCTCTAGAACACCCCTTCATCATCGCCTTGATTCCACGATCACACTTTGCCTTTACCTGCACATCACAAACAACAATTGAGATGCGTAAGTATTATCATAAATACTTAGTGAGGCCGTCCTCCCATCTACTGGGTTATACACACAAGCATATGAGACTCCCAAGTCAACAAACAACAACAACACAATCAACATATCAAACCAGGAAAATAAGACTCGGCAGGTACTAGTGTCGACCGATGCTCAATCGGTGTCGACCGATGCTACAGGAACTGGTGTCGACCGATGCCGGAATGGTGACGATCGATGCTACTCGAGACGGTGCCGATCGATGCTCCACAAAGGTGGTATCGATCGACGCCTCTTCTGCAGTCACGATCTGCGCGAAACTCAGCGACGAACTCCGATCTCAATCAACACAGATTCGACTCCAAACACGTCTAATCATCTCGGAATTCACTAGAAATCACAAATACAATGTACCCAAGCAAGCAAACACCACAAATAACAAGGAATCACACAAAACAAGGGAGATCTCATGCTTAGATCAACCATGGTCAAGCACTCACCTCAAGAACAAGAAGTTTGGATTGAGAAACGTGGAAAACAACACCTCCAGAAGCTTCCCCTTCGATTCCAGCAACAGCTAACACTCCTACAGCCTCAGATCTCTCCAAAATCACCAAGAACAAGCCCAGAAATCCCAGAAAAGTTTTTCTCTCTTTTCTCTCTTTCTTTTCCTCTCAAAAACGGCGAGAACCACAAATAATACGACCTAGGGTCGTTTTTCCCCTTTTACACACGATTAGGGTTTTAAATCAAACCAAACCGAACCAATTCGGTAATTAAATCAAACCCGACCAAACCGGAAAACATGGTGTCGATCGATGCCACCAAGGGTGTCGATCGACACCCACACCAAAAATACACAAATTGGTTCGCGGGCGTTACAATAGCAAACAAAACGAATCATGATAATGAAAAGCACAAATAAAGAAGTGGAATGCAATATGTTTGTGGCTCACAAATTTCTACAGAAAGTCACACTACAATTGAAAACTCAGATCACGACACTTCTTCTTCCTTTTGCTCATTTTTTTGGTTTAGGTTTTTCTTCCTCTCTTCTTCATCTCACTTAATTTCTTTGTTGCAGGTATAGTATGACAGTGAACTCACTAAGTCCGGGGAGCAAGCCTCTGAAATCTGCTTTGTGATAATGCAAAGATATTATGGGTCATTTACGGGTCATTTCGCGTAGATCCTTTATCAAGCTGGCTTTAGCAGAATAGTTTGTACTCTTCTGTAATGTAAACTCTACTGCAGCGAAGAAAGTTCCCTCAATACTACTCTGGTTCATCTGTTTGCCACTCGGTATCTCCGCGTTGCTCATGATACGGGAAACAATCTCCCGAGTTCCAGGACGCTTCAAGAATTTGGGACGAACAAGATTCAAAATGTTAAACACTTCCTCAACATTGTTTTGGAACAAAGTACCCTGTGAGAACCACCTTTCGAGGAGTCCTGACACGAGCAAGCGAAATAAGCATGTTTGTCTCGAGTCTCCTTGTTCCCTGATGTATGACCTTCATCAAGTATAAGCAACGTTGGTTTCTCAAGCAATATCAGCTTACAATCTTCTGAAGCTGCTTCAAAGTTATCATCGCAGATGATTTTTGCAAACTGTTGGTACCCAAAAAACAGAATGCTTCTCTATTCGACCCATTGCCCCAAAACCTTCAACTGTTGTTTCTGTGATTCTGCTTTCACGCTGTAGAAATCAAGAAGGGGGACGTTCTCAACTGCCCACGAAGTAAACTCTCTCTTCCATGAATCTTACATATATATGTGAATGCTTCTCAACTTTCTACAGAGCTTCATGGCTATGGATTCGCAGGCTAGACCATTGATCGTGTTACCAAAGGGATAGATTCTCGGAAGCATTTTTTACCCAATTCAACAACCAGATTTCAGAGGCTTGCTCCCCGGACTTAGTGAGTTCACTGTCATACTATACATTACAAATGATTTTAAAGTCACACACTCACACCACAAAGAAGCTTTTTTTCTTTGTTACAGGTTTTAATTAGAAACTCAAATCTCAACAATCAAATATGTTATTATGGGATCATCTTGACCAGATTTAGACTCTCTGAGCATAATTTTCTTTTTTGGCATATAATTTTCTTTCTTTGTATTGTAAAATATTTAAAAATCACCCAAAGTTTATTAATAAAATCTCATAGAATCATATTTTATTTCTTTTTTAGAAAAATAGAAAAACTCTAAAACACAATCAAATCTCCTAAAAGTCTTCTAAATCTTTCAAAATTCTAAAATATTAAAATCCTACAAAATCTTTAAAATATCAAGTTGAATACCTCCCTCTTATACCTCAATTATCTAATCATTTGATGTAAATATAAAATATATTTCTTCTATCCTATACAAAATATATTTCTTCAATCATTATTCATTTTGTACTAAATGTGTTTGTGAAGATTGAACCAAACTATAAGGTATACCAAAAACTACTTTACAATTGATTTATTTTTCTCATTTTCAGATAACCAATAAAACACAAGTCACACTTTAGATGATTGTTTTGTGATTAAAGTTTCACTCTCTCATTATTATATTGGACCACTTAAAATTTATGTTTTAATATATATTATTTATTAACAATAAACTTATGTGTTAACAATTTTCCACATAATTGACTTGTTTGAGCTGATTATTTTGTTGTCAAAAAAAAAAACTTATATGTAATTTTGGAGTGAATCTTAAAATGAATGCATTCAAGTGGGTTTTAATGAGTCCAACAATTACAATATTAGAGGGAGTATTCAACTTATATTTTAAAGGATTTTAACATTTTAGGATTTTGAAAGATTTAAGAGATTTTTAGGAGATTTGATTGTGTTTTAGATTTTTTTTTATTTTTCTTTTTAGAAAATAAAATGTGATTTTATAAGATTCTATAAGATTTTATAGTAATTTACAACACAGAAAAAATTCTATAGCAAAATATTGTGATCAGTTGTGAGAGATGCCGATGAGACACCACAACAGAGTCTAAATCCTGCAATAAAGAAACAAAGCTTGAAGTGAGATGAAGAACAGAGGACAAAGCTAAGTGAAGAAGATGAGCAAAAGCCAAAATGAGGAAATGTCGTGGAGAAGGAGAGAGAAAGAGAGAGAGAGAGAGAGAGAGAGAGAGAGAGAGAGAGAGAGAGAGAAGCAAAAGAGAGAGAGAGAGAAGCAAACGTGAATGTGAGGAAAAAAAAAGAAACAAAGATATTAGAAGAAGTAAAATAATCTGATTTTTCTCATTGAGTGAATCAAGTCACTGTACAAACATATATATAGTGAAGCTAAATTACTATACAACAATGGACTTAACGTCTAACAAACAAGCTCTGTTTAGCTCTGTTAACGTCTCTGTTATGTGTCCGATAACTCCAACACATCGCCTCTTCTTCATATAGTCTAATAAAAGAGAAGCAAACGTGAAACATGAATGTGACAAAAACCAAAACAGAGGAAACAAAGTGTCGTAAATGAAAACAATCTAAAATAAAGCATAGTCTTGAAGATTTGCAGTCTCTGTCTTCACCGTGTGGCATCGATCTCGTCCGTCGGAGCATAGCCTTTGCGAGTGGATTTGGTGTCTGATTTGGAGCGAGTCTTATCCCTTCGTCTTATCTAAAATAAAACTGTTTGTTTTGCTCGCCTTATCCCTTCGTCTTGTATAGATGCTGAAGCCTCACTACTCTAGCTCCTCTCCTTCGGATATGTATTCTTGACTATGCTTCCGGTAATTTTCAGTTTTGGTCATCTTCCTCGACGATAAGGTTTGGCGTTAGAATGGACGCTTCTCTGTTGGTCAAATATGTCTGAAGACAGCAGCATATCTTTTAGGAGAGTGTCCTTTGTGATGCGTCGGGTGTTTGGTTATTGTCTTGGGGTCTCCATTTTGAGCTTACCGGTAGCTCCGGTGTTACTGCTTTGGTGATGTTTTGGCTGCCGGTGGTGGTTCTTTATAACATCTCCTTTTCGTGAGTATCAATGGTATATCTTGTTTCGTGATTTGCTTTTTTCCCTGATATTGGTTGTGTTTCGTTGCTCTGCTGTTTTTTTTTTAATGAAATCCTTTAAAATTCTAGCTCAAATGGTATGATTTTGAGAGGAGTAATTTTCAACTAAAAACAAAAAAAAGTCTCCTAGAATCATTCAAAGTAGCATTCTAAAAAAAATTGTGATATTTTGAATAACAAGAGATTTGAAGTTAGTTTTATAAACTATTGACTGAATAACAAGAGATTTTGAATTATTTTAAAGGATTTTATAAAAATCTTAATTGAATAACATAGAATTTCATAAGATTTTTTAAAATCCTCAATTGAATAACAAATGATTTTAAGAATACTTTAAAATACTTTAAAATATAAGTTGAATACCCCGCCTCTTAATTACTAGTCACTAAACACTATTTAAATCATTATAAATTATAATATTAATTTGTAACATACATACACATAGCATATATAATAAAGTAAGGTTTCCATAAAATCAAATCTCTTAGAAGCTGCCATGTGATTCGTAATCTTTTGACATATGTCATTTTATTAAATTATAATATAAAATCTATTAATTTAATTAAGTTATTAATGAAAAATTCACTATGGATCTATTTTACAGATATAGAAAACAATTATACATTATTAATATGAATTCAGTTTCATATTCCTTAATCTTTTATTTGTATTATATGTAATACGTTTTTAGTTTTATGATGTTAGAATACCGTTTGAGAAAATTACTCCATAGGATTAGGTGATATTAGATACTAAATATGTAAATCATAATGGATATATCTTAAGAATTTTCAGCAACATAAAATTTGTTGTCTTCATCCACTCTTTTCTAAAAGAAAAATTTTCTCATAACAAGATGAACATGATTTTATTGTGAATAATAACTATATATATATATATTCAACATTTCAAAAAACCAAAAAAAAAGACTAATTTGCTGACATATATAAACAATCACACCTATAATTTATATTTATATAGAATTCAATATAAACTATACTCAATATATATCAAACGATTAAATCAAATCATGTATAGATTTGGGATATGATACTTACCAATGTAAAGCCTTGGCCTTATGATATAAGTTTGTTTTGTACTTGTGAACATGTAGATGACAAATATTGACAAGAATTAGATTACAAAGGCTTTTATCACTCTTGACTCTGAGACGCATTGCATTGTGCAAAGGAAACAACTTATCCAAAGCCACAAACATGTTTGCCTATTTTGCCTTAAACGCTACCTGAAAAAAAAAATAGAAAATTGATTTATGTGTTTCTATTATAAATACATATCAATAAATATATATAAACAACTAATCATCCACGCATTCACGGGGGAGTACACATATAGAACAAGTGGTAAAAAGATATAGAACAACAAACAGCGGCTGGGAATCATGATCGGAGGAGATGAGAACAAAACGCGACGGCGAGGAGTTACGATGGGGGGATATTTAAACAAGAAACGGCGAACCAAGTATATTAATCATTGTATATCGTATCAATATTTTCCAAAAACATAGGTTTAAATTACAACTTTAAAAGCATAGGTATAGTAGTATAATCAATCTTTGCATGTTACCGGCGAGTCTGATGGACGAAATCAAGGGAGCAGTGGAGAGGAGAAGAATCCGCGAGACGCCGCCGGTAAGAGCTCTACCGGAGGAGTTGCTACGCGGAGCGGAAGAGGGAGATTCACGGCGACGAACGAGAGAAGAAGGTAGATAGATCGGAGGACTGGAGATTCTGGAGGCTTCACGGGATCGGTTATGATAGGGGAGGTAGTCTCCGATTCGGCGGAGCTAAGCCACCGTCGAAGGTCCGCTCATCTACTCCCTGCTGCCTCTTTTCTCTCACGACTGAGCGTGAAAACCTCCTCGACAAAGGGCAGATCGGATCTCTTCCTCCTTCCCAAAACGGCTCTACGGTGGCAGGATGGCAAATGGATCTTGGATCACCATCTCTGTTCGGCTACCGTCGTCCAGGCTCACCGGAGGTCCTGTTCCGGCTGAGTATCCGCAAGTATGGGCGGCGGCTGCAAACGAGTTTTTCGTTTTGCAAATTAGGGTTTCACGGTCCCCGGTTAAGTTCGGTTTGTGAACCCGGCCGGTTTTGTTCCATCGGTTTAGTTTTGGTTAACTGTAAATGAGTTGGACCCTTGGGATAATTGTAAATGGGCCTACTCCGGAAATAGCCCATTGGGCATTATATTTTATAAATTGAATACCCTTTAACAAAAAAAAAAACATAAGTATCATATTAGTAAAATATAAATATAATACAGATAAAATACAGAACCAAATTTGTATGTGTATATTGACTTAAATGTAATTATTATCAAACAAAATAAAACAATTAGATTTTACAAAAAAAAAGAGAGAAATAAATAACTTCTCTGACAACAACAAATACAATAGAAAAATTAGGTGATTAAATTTGTATAAACTACAAAAAAATACTCCATAAATTCAAGCTACTCTAATATATCTAGCTCCCACAACAAGTAAATAAAATAAAATTTGAGATTAATGTTTATATTGATTTTATATATTAAAACACCAACTAATGACAAACTGAACAATATTTAAGTTCCAAAAATAATGGTTTTATATTATAGTTTAAAACAGTGAAACTAATTAATCATCTACAACTTAAAACTTACTTTGAAAATTAACCTAATCCCTATGCTATTCAACAGAAGTATAATAGTATTAAAATAATACAAAAAACCAGACTAAAGTAAAAAAATATGTCTATATATTTTGATAAATAATAACTTTTATAACAATTAAAAACACTATATAACAATTATGTGATTAAATTTGTATTAACTACAAAAAAATACACCACAAATTCAAAGTAACTAATATATCTCCTCAGCCTGGAAATATTACCCGAACCGAGAATTCCGAACCGAACCGAACCGAAATTTTCGGTTTTTGGTTCGGTTTCGGTTAAGAGAAGAAAACCGATCGGAAGGAGTTATAATATGTAATCGGTTATCGGTTCAGTCGGTTCGGTTCACCCTAACCGATCGGTTACCCAAAATTACCCAAATTACCCGCATTACCCAAAATTACCCGAAATTAACCGACCCGAATTACCCAAATTACCCAAACTACCCGCAAATAACTGAAATTACCCGAATTTACCCGAAAATAACCAAGATTTTTGACCCGATTTAACTTAAATAACCAAACTAACCAAAAAAATAAAAACTTCGGTTAGTTTCGGTAACCAAAAATAATAACCGAAAAACCCGATACCCGAACCGACCCGTCCCGTTATTTAAATCGGTTATTTTCGGTAACACTTCCCAGATTCCGAACTACCCGACTATCCGAATTACCCGACCCGAAGTATCCGACCCGACCCGAATTCGCAGGCCTAATATCTCCCACATTAGGTTAAAAAAAATAAACCAGAACATACATTAGGGATTGTTAGAGACTCCAACTTAAAGTATCTAATATAATAAAGTAGGGTTACACCTCTAACAAGCTCTATCTATCTGCCACGTGGCACTTCTAAATTCTCTGTTTTTTTTAATAATGTTTTATCTCATGTTTAAGCCAATTGATATGTAAATCATTAATGGGCCACATAATTTTGTCGACTTCTCGAATAAAAACCGACGGAATCT
Organism: Camelina sativa; assembly: GCF_030686135.1. NCBI lineage: Eukaryota > Viridiplantae > Streptophyta > Magnoliopsida > Brassicales > Brassicaceae > Camelina > Camelina sativa. The sequence goes on along the minus strand of NC_141884.1, from coordinate 19,927,477 downwards.
ATGACTTCCGACTTCTCCTCTTCCTCGCATCTCTCTCTTCCCCACCCCTTCCCCCCTTATCTGTTCAATTCTGCGAGATTTTGAATCAGCCGAGTTGAAGGGAATCTCGACATCTCCAGTCTTTCACAGCTTGACATATGGCAACTATAAAACTGACACCTGTCCAAAAAACTTGTTCACCAAAATTTTAACTAAACTACCAATAAAACACATTTAATCAAATACATATAACTCACACTTTAAACATAAAACTAAAAAAATATATTTTCAATTAATCCACAAATAAGTCATTTAATCTTACACTTTAAAATTAAACTTTCTTATATAATAAAGTATGATACCTCCTAAAACTTTCTTCCACAACTACTGTAAAACTAACACTTGTCCAAAAAACTTATTCACCAAAAATTTAACTAAACTACCAATAAAACATATTAAATTAAATAAATATAACTCACACTTTAAATGTAAAACTAAAAAAATATATTTTCAATTAATCCAAAAATAAAACATTTAATCATACACTTTAAAATTAAAACTTTAATAGAAACCTTAAAAGAAAATTCAATTAAACCATAAGTAAAACACATTTTATCTTATATATTTAACTCAAAATTTAATATAAAACTGAAAAAAAACATTTCCAATTAAACCACAAATAAAACACATTCAATCATTTAAATTTAACTCACCCTTTAATATAAAGCTAAAACGGTTCAATCAAAACAATAAATAAAACACATTTAATCATATACATTTAACTCATACTTTAGTATTACAATTGAAATAAGATATAAAATATTTCCAATTAAACCATAAATAACACACATTTTGTCATATGAAACTGAAAAACTATTTCTAATGCAACCACAAATAAAATACATTCAATCATATAAATTTAACTCACACTTTAATATAAAATTGTAAAATTATTTCCAATTAAACTATAAATTAAACACATTTAATCATATACATTTAACTCACACTTTAATATTAAAACTGAAATAAAATAAATTTGCATTAACTTTATTTCTCCACTCAATTTTATTCAACACACAATAAATTAGAATTAACTCTCATACTTTTTAGTTTCAAAACTATAACTCTCATCACTTCCCATTCCATAAATACTCATTTTTCATTCTCTCATTCTCTTTCACTTCATCTTAACTATTATAAATTTTTTGCTATTTTTTGTTGGTTGGTTGGTTGGTTATTGTTGTTTGTGTTAAAAAAAAAACAAATTAAATATTATTAAGTGGAGATGTTCGCATGTTTTTGGCGAAGTGAGCAAGTACAGGGACAAAGTGAAGTTTGTTACAAGTATGGCAAAAGAAGTGGAATCTGCTTATAAGGCTGCTCAGGTAGGAAACCGCGGAGGTGAACAAGTGGAATGAATGATCTGTTGGAAACCTCTGGGTGATGGATGGGTGAAGCCGAACACTAACGGGGCTTCACATGAGAATCCGGGTCTGGCCACAGCTGGAGGAGTACTGCGAGATAGGATGGGGCAATGGTGCAGAGGTTTTGCTTTGAACATAGGAATTTGTTCTGCGCCTTTAGCGGAGTTATGGGGAGTGTATTACGGTCTCCATATTGCTTGGGAACAGAGAGTAACACGGCTTGAGCTGGAGGTTGATTCGGAGTTAGTTAGTTGATAAAATTATTTCAAATTAAACCATAAATAAAACACGTTTTATCATATACATTTAACTCACACTTTAATATTAAAACTGAAATAAAATAAATTTGCATTAACTTTATTTCTCTATTCAATTTTTTTCAACAAATAATAAATTACAATTAACTCCCATACTTTTTGTTTCTAAATTGTAACTCCCATGACTTCCCATCCTATGAATACTCATTTTCTCATGCTCTTTCACTCTTTCTTAAATATTATACATTTTTTGTGTTTTTCTTGGTTGGTTGTTATTGTTGTATGTGTCAAAAAAAAACAAAATTTAATATTATTAGAAAAGCTTAATTGTAAATTTTAACTTTAGATACTATATGATATATATCTTACATTTTTTTTTTGAAGATACATCTCTATTATCCCTAAAACAAACATTTTCATAATCAACCTATTACAACTTACATACAACTATCTTAGATTTTAAAATTAAAAACTAGATAGGAACCCGCGGTACACCGCGGGGTTAATTTTTCTTTAAAAGAAAAAAATATAATATTAGTTTAGTAGACTTAATATTTTGTATTTATTAAATGTACAACTCTTATATCGATATACTAAGTTCAAACCCGCGGTACACCGCGGAATAATTTTTTTAATTGTATTTTGATATTCATTTTTATTTTTTTGGAACACCATATTGTATTTTAATATATGTTCTTATTTTTATTGTGTTTTAATTTATTTTTATTGTATAGTGTTGTTTCTTGTATGTCGATATATTTCATAGTTCGTATAGTAAATAAGGATATAATCTATAACCTAATTAATTTCAAAAGAAATATATAATATATAAAATATGTTCATAGTTTTTGTATTGGTTTAATAATTCAAACCAGTCATGCTAGATTTGTGCTACAACATATTAAAGAAATTTAACCCCAGAAAACCATCCTAGTGTAATATATAGTATGTCTGCATTTGCTCTACTTATGTAATATCGTAATGTTATTTGCAAAAAAAAAATACACAAAATACATGACCCGCATTAAAAAGAAACATATCTTTTGATCCATATCCGATTAAACGTAAGATCTAAAATAAAATAAACAACATGTTTAAGAAAAATAAAAAAATACATAACTGTTTAAAATTTCTTTAAATATATATTTTTGACTATTATTTCAACACTTATAAAAAATTTTAGTCTAAGATTGAATAAATAATACGTATTATTTAACAATAATACTTGTAATTTAATTTGGTATCATAGTAAATTTAATTTAAAAGATAAAACAATTAAATATGATCCAGCTACAGGAAGCATTTTTCTACATTGGTTACATAGTCATATAATTTGTATGATTATAATAAAATTTATTATATTTTGAGTTGGGGCAAAACAAAAATCAGCCGAAGAAAGACATTAAACCTAAAGTCATTGTTCCTTTGTCTCTTTCCTCCTCTCTTCCTCGGTTCCTCCTCCGTGACCTTCAAAATTGTTCTCTTACCAATCTTTTTTCGTTTCTACACCCAGGCCGTTTCTTACCAACTTCCTCCACTGGATCAACTAATCATGTATTATATAATTAACAATTCTATGTGTTTGCCTCCGATTTTGTCTCATCTCATCACGAATGGTTACCTGAATGGAAAGAGCTACTCTTATCTATCTCCAAGGCTGGTTATTCCGCAGATCTAGTAACAATTGTGTAAGAACTCTTTTTCTCACTGAGTTTGCGACTTCTTAAATTGATTTGATTCTCTTATTTTGGTGAAAATAAGTTTTTTTTTTGGATATTATTGATTCTGCTATATAATCTATATAACTATATTCTCTGTCAATACAATTTTGTTTTTTTTCCTTTCAAAATTCCATTCTCCGTCTCCATCAGCAACTAAATAGCAAACATTGCCCGTGAGATCTCTCTCCACTTCCGTCACCGAAGATGCATTCTTCTTCTCGAGGATCCGAGCCTTCCAAATCCATGAGCTCTCTCACTGCTTGATGCTTTAAAATCCCAATTCTTTGATATGTACCAGTTCTTCATCGAATTAGGATTTCGCATGGATGGATTGCTCATAGTATATTTGTTGGGCAATAACTGGTAGTGACAAAACATGAGTTAGGCTTTAGGTATAAATAAAATAAAAAGCTTACAAATATATGTTTGATGGTTTCTCTGTATTAAAATTTAGACATTTTTAGATGGCTATATTGGAAGACTTACCTCCCAAACGAACATGCAAGTTGATGAAATTAAAAGAGATGATGTCATTTGCCTGTCAAGGAATGCTGCTACTTTGGCTGGTTCTCTCACTCTACATGTCTTTCAAGTTTATATCGATCTTCCAACTCTCACATAGAAGGATAAGGAGGTCAGAGTTGCTTCTAACCTCTAAATCTCAACAATTTATATTGAATCATATGTTACATTCAAAATATTAAATTCATATGACTTGCATGACTTCTCCTCTTGAATTTCTGGAACCGGTTCATTAGATCCTTTTTCACAGAAGAGTGAACTTTGTACCCTGAAAATGACATAACAGTAGGTTAAGTTTATGAACATAAATACTGCTGAATGTGTATATATACAACAATATAAGATCTTTATACTTACCTTGGCATCATCGAGTAACATGTCAAATGTTTCACCAAACATTGGTGTATATGTCTCCCAGGTATGAAGAACCCTGAATTGCACTTTCTATGAAGTCTTGAAAGGCATCACATCTCGTAGGATGCAGTCATTGCGAGGTATGTGTTTCAAAGCTTGTATTTGAAAAATGGTGAATGTGTGATGATCGGGTCTATGCGTTTCATGATGATATTTATAGGTGATTCATATATTAGTGTTTAGGTTAGAAGCAATAAATGATAGATTTCTTGTGCAAGCACAAAAATCTTTGATACGCATAATTAGCATTGATTAGCATTGCTTTTTTGGTATCAAATTAGCTATGTTCGATGTTTATTTTTGTTTTTTTTGGTAAGTGTATTGTGTAGCAAATATGGTAATTGTATGCTAATTATAAGATGACTGGAGAATTATTAGTCGAAATTTCAGTGATTTGCGTTGTGTGATTTAGGCAGATATTAACATTTAAACATATGCCATTATTACCGTTCATTTATGGATATTTTTAGGCTATATTCCTCTATTAGTAACTAACTAACAACTATTACATTTTTGTCTGTTTTGCAGGATTTATCCTATACGCAAGGCCCAACACGCATACAAAATATTTTAACAATAGTAAGGCCCAATTTTAAATCAATATCCATGCAGCTGGATACGTTGTCGGATTATCTGGTGGGTAATCGGATAAACACGCGGACCCTATAGCTAAAATCGAATCTTTAGTTTTTAAGTCATTTTTGTCCTTATTGATTTCAATAAAGTGTCTCCTTTTTTAATAATTGAGTGGCAATTTGAGTAATTAGATTAGGGATTTTGGACATTCTCCTATTTGTACTTCTCTTTTAATTATAAGAAGATTTTTCTCTAATGGCATCTATGCTTAATTGAATTCCTACCTTATTCTTATCTCCAAACTAAATTACCAAAGATTTCCATAAAATATAGTAATGTCTAAACTCTTCTAAACTCACACTTTAATATAAAGCTCAAATATCGACAAAAAACAACAACATCAGCTACACAATCTCATATTCCAACAATCCACATTTCATAACCATAACCAATTTTTGTATTATCTTTCATGAATAATTTGATAGATTTTATACACGCATCTATCCTATCATTTGGACCAGCTAACCCACAACCACTCAACGTCTTCTTTGAAAGCAAATACCACAATCCAATGCAACAAGAACACTTGATGTGGAAGCAGTAATTTAAGACCTAGAAATAACAATCAACTTGTCTTCAAGATCTACGAGGAACTCAAAATATCGACACTCTATTTTGCAATCACAAAATAACATGTCCTAATTATAGAATACAAATAGTATAAACTATAATACTATTTAGAATTCAATAAAAACATAAATAATATAATAATTTAAACTTTTAAAAAGGTTTTTTAAATTGTTCATAATTTAGAAAAGGATAAATTGATCATTTAACATTAACTATATAGTTAATGAATACAAATAAAACAATTCCAAAACCCTAATAACTTTTAACCAAAAAAACAAAGTTTCTCGATACAAATAAACTTTATTGGTATGATCTTCAAATTGTAAAGTCTCTCGAATTTTTTTTTTAAAAATTAATTTATTCTTAATGACTTTTAACCAGAAAACAAATTAATATAATAATCTCGTGCAACGCACGAGACTCAACCTAGTTATAGATACAATTAAGTACACCCCATTTAAATGTAAACATTTATAAGTCATCCTAGATTTGACATTTCTCTATTTTTATTTTATTAGTGCGTTTTTCTATTTTATCATTGTATAAACCATAATTTTTTACAATTAATCCAATTCCGAAAAAAAAAATTCATATTTTTCAATAACTAAATATATCTAAAAAATAGTTACAAAAATATCCTGCAGCGTAGCGCTGACCTAATCTAGTTTTCGTAAAAGAAGAGAAACAAGTCCACCATTCCTATTTTAATAAAAAAAATCGACACAAAATCTCGTTTAGTTGTAAACTATAATCTTTTTTATAAATCCAAACTGATAAAATAATTTCATTTAATTGTAAGATCTAAACTCTAAAACTTCATATATAAATTTAAACTGACATATAATTTCGTTTAATATTTAAACTTTTTTTTTCTATGTTTATAGATTTTCTTTTTAATGTTTTGTTTATTACATGGCATATTGTTTTGTTAATAAAAAAGAGAAGGAGAAAAGTGTTGTATAAATGAGAAAAATAAAGAAGATTAATATAAAAAAATCCCTTAATTTTCATGAAGACGAAGATGGGCCTCTGAGTAAGGCCAAGTTGAATAAAGTTCACTGTAACAGCTGCAGCAGCAGAACCCGTAAACGTAGAGAGAGAGAGGCTTTTGGGATTCTCCGATTTAGGGTTCCGATCGTAATGGCCGATGTGACTCTTCCTCCGTCTGATTCCGTCGATAACCGCCTCCCTGAGAAATCGACCTCTTCCTCACCACCGCCTTCTTCCTCTCTGCCGCAACAAGAGCAGGAACATGAACAGCAGCAACCTCCACAACGCCGTGACAGAGATTCACGAGAGCGGCGTGACGACAGAGACCTCGAACGTCCGCCTAATCGCCGTGACCGTGACCGTTCTCCTCTCCCACCGCCTCGTAGGGATTACAAGATACGGCCTAGCTTGAGTCCTCCGCCACCGTACAGAGATAGGCGGCACTCTCCTCCTCCTCCCATGCGCCGCTCGCCTCCTCATAAGCGTTATCGGAGGGATGATAATGGCTATGATGCTCGCCGTGGCAGTCCTCGTGGTGGCTATGGGCCTCCCGATAGAAGGTAATCTTTATCTCCTAGGCTTGGATCTTCGTTGCTCACTCACACTTCAATTGGAATCACATCAGAGTTCATCTGTTACCGATTGAACTATATATAATTCAAAGTCATATGGGTATCGTGATTTGATACAAGGCTAAGTTGCATTGTTGCTTAGCTGAAGAATAGAAAAGTGCATCACAGACCTATTGTATCAATGATTGTTATATCCTTCGTTTTCGTGATTTCCTAATCTGTACACAATTCTTCTTTTGCATGTTAGATTTGGATATGAATATGGTGGAGGATATGATCGTGAAATGGGTGGGAGACCTAATTATGGTGATGAAAGGCCTCATGGCCGCTTTATGGGTCGCCATCAGGGTGAGACATCTCTTTTATATATTTCGAAAGTTGAGAGAACCTGTATAACCACTTTGCACTTGTGAGACATGTTTAAGATGACTGTCATTGGGCGTTCTGATAGATTGAAGACTTCTGGATCATTTGACTAGCATAATTCATAGTCATAGCTTCATATTTTTCACTCTATATGCTGTGGATTGGATACACTTTGAGTAACTAATTCACAATTCTGTTTGTGAACAAGCAATCTATTTTAGGAGAGTGACTGAGTGATATCAATATCTACCTTTTAATTTTGTATTTCTTTTGGCAGAATGGGAGGGAGGTCGTGGAGGGTATGGTGATGCTTCCAACAGTGGAAATAATCAAAGGTTAAGGCTCCTTCATCTTTGTTTATTTTTCTTTTATATTTCATGCTTTGCTATCTTTGTCATATGGTGTGTAGATTCTTGGTAGTGGATTTTTAATCTACTGAATGTATAATAGGAGTTATGAACTGTCCTATGGTGCTCAATGAAGGGAAGTTTTATCCCTTTTCGAATGTTCTTTCTTCGATGAGGCATATATGCTTACTTCCTTATAGCTCCAGAAAGTTAGAGCAAATGTTTGAGAGAAACAATTGATCAGACACTAATTCGATAAAATCATTTCTCAAACATGCGTTGTTGACTTTGTCATCTCTTTTCCACTATTGCTGTTGAGTACGAGATAACCTCATTGTGGGTTCCAAATGTTAAAGTTTGATCTGTTTTACGTTTAAGATAGTGGCACACAACTACTGCTGTTTGTAGTCTTCTTGTTGTTGCATTTAATAATACGTACCGTTGTATTTCCTTTATCCAGGGATGGATTGATGTCATACAAACAATTTATCCAGGAGTTAGAAGATGATATATTGCCATCTGAAGCTGAACGCAGGTGCGGTTATTTCTGCAACTTAGTCTTGTTGGTTAAGCAGTTGTATCGTAAGCTGCAGTGGTAAACTTTTTTCCTGATGCAGATATCAAGAATACAAGGCAGAGTATATCACAACACAGAAACGTGCCTATTTTAACACCCACAAAGAAGAAGAATGGTTATTTCCACTCTCTGTTTCCATCTTTTGCATTCTTCTGGTATATTCTGCAAGCTAACCTATTAACATGTGTATCTATGTTACACGTCCAGGTTGAAAAATAAGTATCATCCAACAAATTTACTCTCTGTCATAGAAAGGTGAGTTCAAGAGCCATTTGCAACAGTGTATGTCGGGCTTTTGTGCCTGAATGGTGTTATATTAATACTATACATTGATCTCTTGTAGTCTTGGTATTATACAGTCTTGTTTTTTTTTCCAGGAGGAATGACCTTGCACGAAAAGTAGCAAAGGATTTCTTACTTGATTTGCAGAGCGGGGCGCTAGATTTGTAAGATAATTTCCTTTGCATGTACACCACATTTATGATTATGATCACCATTTTGTCATCTCTAAAGCTCACAGTTTCCCTTGATCCGTTTCAGAGGTCCTGCAGTGACAGCATTGAATAAATCTAGCCAGACCAGTGAGCAAAATTCTGAGGATGAATCAGCTGGTGGTAAAAGAAAAAGACATGATAGGGTGGGAGCTAAAGAGGCTGACCTTCTTTCAGCTGCACCAAAAGCACCCAGTTTCACTTCTGATCCAAAGAGAATCCTAACTGACATTGAACAAGCACAAGCACTTGTGCGTAAGCTAGACTCTGAGAAACGAATTGAGGAGAATCTTTTATCAGGTTCAGAATCTGAAAAAACAGATAGAGAGAAGTTACATAGTGGTTCAACTGGTCCAGTTATAATCATTAGGGGGTTGACATCTGTGAAAGGCCTTGAGGGTGTTGAATTGCTCGACACACTTGTCACATATCTCTGGCGTGTTCATGGTGTGGACTATTATGGAAAGGTTGAAACAAATGAAGCTAAGGGTCTGCGGCATGTGAGAGCTGAAGGTAAAGTTTCTGATGCAAAAGGAGATGAGAGTGAAAGTAAATTTGACTCTCATTGGCAAGAGAGGTTGAAAGGTCAAGATCCCTTGGAAGTGATGGCTGCTAAAGAGAAAATAGATGCTGCGGCTACTGAAGCTTTAGATCCACATGTCCGAAAGATTAGAGATGAGAAGTATGGTTGGAAATATGGTTGTGGGGCCAAGGGTTGCACAAAGCTGTTTCATGCTGCTGAATTTGTGTACAAACATCTCAAGCTGAAACACACTGAGCTTGTCACAGAGCTGACTACCAAAGTTCGGGAAGAACTGTATTTTCAGAACTATATGAAGTACGTAAGGTTTTTTTCTTGATTTCCTCGACTGTCGTTTCTGACAGGTTCGTAATGAAAAATTTATGTGCCATGTACAGTGATCCTAATGCTCCAGGAGGACAACCAGCTACTCAGCAATCTGGCCCGGTACATGATCTTTTTTTATCACTATAATTGAATGTTTAGTAGTCTTTATCTTTGGGTTTCCACTTGTTTAGCTTTGTTTTGAGGTTTACTTACGCCAGTGAAATATATTTTTGACAGAGAGATATTCCTATGAGTAGTTTGTATCTTTAACTTTCCACTAGTTTAGCTTTGTTTCGAAGTTTACTTACGCCGGTGAAATATACTTTTGACAGAGAGATAGACCTATGAGACGTAAACCAGGTATGGAGAACAGACTTAGGGATGACCGAGGTGGACGCAGAGAACGAGACGGACGTACCAATGGAAATGACAGAAATGATCGGTCAGAGGATCAACAGAGAGGTGATGGTGATGGTCCTGATGGTGGAAATCCTGGGGAAGGTGGGTACGATGCATTTGGTGGACAAGCAGGTGTTCATGTTCCTCCCTTCTTATCGGATATAAACCCACCACCAATGCTGATGCCTGTTCCCGGTGCCGGGTAGGTTAAAGATTATCCACTCCCTCGCGATCTTGTTTCCAGAGTAAACTAGCTTCTGTGTTTAATCAATGATTTTAACGGTGCTTAACTGATGATGTGGGCAGACCACTGGGACCATTTGTACCAGCACCACCTGAAGTTGCGATGCAGATGTTCAGGGACCCAAGTGGACCCAACCCTCCTTTTGAAGGTAGCGGCAGAGGTGGACCCGCTCCTTTTCTTTTGTCTCCGGCCTTCCGACAGGATCCTAGACGGCTACGCAGGTAATGTGGCTCACTCTATGCTTTCATCCTTACAGCAAACATAATCCAATCATATGAACAAGAGTGCAGTGTCTCTAAGAAACTAATGTATTGAAAAAATGGTGCAGCTACCAAGACCTAGATGCTCCAGAGGAAGAGGTGACCGTTATTGATTACAGGAGCTTGTAGACAAGGAGCTATAGCGATGCCAAGTTTACCCATTCGGGTCAGGTCGGTTTAATGGAATCATGGATAGAAGGCGAACTAGCTCTGATTTGTGATGTATTTATTTTTGTTCCTCCCAATTTTCACACACACACACTCCATATATTTCCCTTATTGCTTTTCATGTGCTTACTGATTCTGTTGGACGAATACGTAAATGTGCATGAGAATTTCTTGTATTCATAGTGCGTTTCAACTACTTTGTTTGTTACACGTAGTCTATGCTTTCCTCAAAGCTGCTTTATTTCCGAAGTGTATAGTTATTCACTCAAACCAATGACTACATAACAAGAAGAGAACCGCAATAGATCTAAGCTAAAGACGGGTACTTTGCGCACTTTTCTACACACTTGCTAAGATGACATGATACTTTTACATATGTTACACATGATATTGTATCACATTTCTAACAACATCAGTCACAGAGATAGTACAGATGAAACCCTAATGAGGTTAACAAGCATGTTCCTCAAGTTATAAGAAGTTTTTTTTTTCTCGTGGTTGTTTCTCTCTCTCTCTCTCTCTCTCTCTCTCTCTCTCTCTCTCTCTCTCTCTCTCTCAACATCACTTGCGTTGCTTCTTTGCTTGAGGTTCTGTCTGTAGCTCTCCCTGCAAATGCAAGATACCATTTAGATCCTTAATAAGACACTACTCAGACCTAGTAATAGTTCAAGAACAGTTATAGAATAACTACTACTTAGAGCAAAAGAAAAAGGATTTGAAAGGGAGAGTGCCTACAACGATAGAAAGCTGCTCACGGATATAGTCCATCGATCTCAACATGGCACCTAGTGTATCACGGGACACCTGAAATTTGACCTCTGATTCTCCTGTTGTTGTCTCAGTATCTTGAAGCTGGGGTAAGGACAACAGAAAACAGTTCAATACCAAAGAGAGCCACACACAAAATAAGCCAATCGGTCTCCTATTTTATAAGTGATTCTCCCATAAAATAATGCATCATGAAAGAAGAAGACGTTACTATAGCTATTTTAGTTCCTCTCATGGAAATGACTCCTTTGAAGTGGTGAAACAAACTTCTCTGAACTATTTTCTGATTAAATTCAAGTGGGATTCAAAATAACCTTTTCTACGATAGGCAGAAATGAAATTTCATATTCAAGTGGTGACTGCAAAAAGTATGGCAGCTTAACATGAAAAAGAAAAACCAGATTTTGTAAATAATGTGGGGATAAACAAGTCAAATAACACAGAAGTTTCCTGCACTGAAGGTATATGGAATCTATGTTGGAACAAACCAAAGACAATCAATAAATTAAAAAGACTTTCGTCTCGTCAAGTCAAGACTACATGAGAAGCCTAGAGTCTAAGAGTCTTAAAAGATACCTTCAAATTGATGACAGCTACTCTATTGGCTGGAGATGAGAGTTGCTCGCTAATGTAAGCCATGGACTTTAACATGGGTTCAAGTGTGACGCTAGACAGCTGAAATTTGACCTCCATATCCGCTGAGGGAAACTTTCTGTAATCGTGCAACTGAAATCATCATGAAAAAGAATCCTCACTAAAGCGGTCAACTACTTTTATGCAGGAATCAGTAAAGACTTTGCCACAAATGACAATTTCAATTGTTCAAATCTTCAGCATCAATATGCTTTTACAAATATCCAGTCTCTTTTAGATGAATCATCCCATCAGACCAACTTTTAGCTTCAGTTAATGCAAAAACCATACAGAAAAAAAGTTACTAGTTTAAAAATAATGCACACCTTTAAATTGATAACAGCAACTCTACCACCCGGCATTGTATTTTTACTCTCCATCATCCAAGTCATTGATTTAAGACAAGGAAGAGCTACCTGTAAGACAAAGCAAGTCAAATTACCACTCAACACCAATATCAACAATTAAGTCTGTGAAAGGTTTACTCTGGGTACCATATTCTCAGGAGCACCATCGTCTCGGTGAAGTGCCATACGCGGCAGATTCAGATCAGCAACAGATTGAGCTCTGGCCCCACCATCATTAAGGTTAAATCTGCGTATCATTTCATCCTGGCGTGGCCACAGTAAAGGGGTTGTGTCAGCAGCTGATAGTGAGGTCTTGCCAGCACTACCATGTGCGCTAGGAGGTACAGCTCTACCTATATTTTTTCTGACAACTGAAACCTTCTTCCCACCCTCTCTGAGTGCCCCTAAAGCAATACTATAAGCTTCAGCTGTAACTGCCCCTTTCTCAGCATACTTGATGGCCTCGCGACATAAATGATTATAGCGGTGTATCAAGCTATCATGTCCATTTTCACTGACATGCTCATCCAACTGTCCCATGCTCTTGGCGTTTCTTGTCCACCGTCTCAAAATATAATGTGGTGGCAAAGTAGGTATATTTGTGACAGTAAACACTGTCAAAACATGTCGGCAGAGTATGCCGCAGTGCTCAAACATTTGACAGCTACAATTGGCTCTCATTTCAGGGTAGCAAAACGTTACTATATAAGCTTTGTTGTCATCTTCAAACTTTGCAACCCTAAATGTGCTGGTCGTACCATCATCTTCAATTCTGTTTGCAGTGTGAGCGAATGTTTCGACCAACTCTTCCTGGAACTTTCCAAAAATTTTCCTTGTGAAAAGATTTGCAGCCTGGTTCTCCATGGGTGATGGCGTCTTCAAGACTGGAGGCGTGTTGACAGTGTCAAGATCAGCTTCAGTCTCCATCTCAAACCAGTTCTCCATAGCCCTTTCGTACAGCCTAAAGAACATCGGAAGGGTTGTCTGCTGATTCACATATCCATCGAAAAAGGAATCTGAATAACCTTGGCTAGGAAACACTGCAGCAAAAAACGAATCCCGGAAATAAACAGGTACCCACTGAGCTCGTGCATTATATAAAGAATTAAGCCACTCATGTCTTCCTAAGTCATACTTTTCAATGATGGAACTCCAAGACGATTCAAACTCCTCAATGGTTTCAGTGAAGTTGATACAGTTATATAGCTCCACCTGAAAACTGGGATACGCAAGACATACATGAGCCAGCTTTTCCTGACCTTCTCTTAGAACATCCCACTTATTAATACAGTGACGAGCACCTGGAAATACCTGAGCAACAGCAATCTGTATGGCTCTATCTTGATCAGTTACCAAAGAGACAGGCGGTTGGTCTCTCATTGCTGTTAGAAAAGTCTTAAATAGCCAGATAAATGAAGTATCAGACTCGTCCAAAATAAGTGCACAGCCAAATATGATAGTCTGACCATGATGATTCACCCCAGTAAACGGGGCAAAAGGAACCCGAAACTGACTACACCTGTATCTCGTATCCAAGGTGACTGCGTCACCAAAATGAGTATAAGCAAACCTAGATCTTGAATCTGCCCAAAAAACATTTGTCATCTGATTATCTTCATCAAGCTGAACCGCATAGAAAAAACCAGGATTCTCTGCCTGCATCCTCTTAAAATACTCCAACAGATTGTGTGCATCCCGTCCAATTGTCCTCTTCGTGTTATTCGCCATACTTCCATAACTTTTCGAATCCTTAGACGCAGCACTTCTGTTATTAGATTCTAAGGGAACACGATTACCATCCATAGAAACATACATCATACCACTAGGCACATTATTCACCCCTTCTTGATAACTAGATTTTTCCGAATTAGCAAAATGCCTACTACGAGGACGAAGACAATGAAGCGTATTAGAACTTGCCAATCCATGAGTATGCTCTTTAACAAACTTTGCCACAACCCATTTATCCTGACCTTTCATTTCTATCCTAACCATTGCATCACAGCTCTCAGCAAGCCTTCTCTTAGACCTTTTGGTACTACATACGAATTCACGAACACTAACAGACCCATCAGTTCTCGGAAGAGACTTGGAAGTGAAACCAAGCTGCCTCGAATACTCGTCATAGAAAGACTTAGCTTCTTTTTCTGAACTAAACTCCATGCCAACACATGGCTCTGCAATACCAATCTCATCTTGAACTCCTAACGAGTTCTCAATGTTATTAGGTTCAGCATCTCCATCATCTCCCATCTCATGATTCCCCATTGACAAACCCTCTTCAACCAAATGAATATCCATATTTTCTCTAACTAACTGAGCACACTTTCTCCTAAACAAGTTCCAATTTCACACACAACTGTTTCGCATCTTCAACAGTCTCTATACAACACTGCATAAAACCAAAAAAAAGTACCATTCAATCATTAGGTGTTTGATTAGAAAAATCAAAGCACAACAAAGTGTTTGTAGATCTTTGAGAAAAAATCTTAACTAAATATAGAAAGAGGACTCTGCTATCTATCACTCTCCGATTGTTTTTTTTTCTTTCCATCGATAACAGAGAAACCCAGAAAGAGGAGAAAGCAAAGATAATAAGAGAAGGAGCTTACGTGAGTGTTGATTGCGACGAACCCCAGAAGATTTTTGGAAGTCGTGAAATTGGAAGAAGGGTAAACAACAATTCGGGAAAGTTGAGAAGCTGATGTTTTGTTTTCAGATTCGACCGGAAGATTAAAAATTAAACTCGAGCTTGTGCAGTCGTTTGAGAGGAAGAAGAAGACATTGAAAACTCAGACGACGTCGTTTCACGGAAAAGTAGAATAAAAACAAACCCTAACACCTGAAGTTCAAATCCTAAGCATATTTAAGAGTCTTCTGATTCATAAACAAACCTTAACACCTTAATTTCAAATCCTAAGCATATTTAATAGTTTGTGTTTTATTTTGAGTATTCGGATTACACTGTCGGGTATCAAGTAAAACACGAAACCGAACCGATACCTGCAGGTACACACATGCATAGGACCCAATAGTGTGAAATGTCTATAACAGAACCCGAATGGAACCAAGTTTTTCGAGTCGGTTTTGGTTCGAATACATAGGACCCAGGGGCCAAAAACGTCAGCGGGCTCAAAAATAAAACTAAAATAAACAAAATTGCGAGTAGTCGGGGCCAACCCGTTTAAATCTCAAAATACACTATAGGCTATAGCCAGAGCTGACTAACCCTCGGATGTGAGCTCGTAGTCGTATCAATATATTTGGATGTTGGGGTTATGAGTTTGTTAGGTCTAGGTTTTGTAGACCGATTTGCGAACATTATATAGAAACTGTGTGTGCGTCTTTGGGAAAGTTTATTGTTTGTTGGTTTCTTCGTCGTCAAAGAGTATGCGAAAAATGCACCCACCTACTTTGTTTTTACCTTCTGATTAAACTCATTAGCAAAAACCCCAAAAAAAAGAATAGCGTGAAGTTGGTTGATTATAGAGTTATCACATTTTTATGCTTAAAAAAAAAATATATATATATATATATATATACCTAAAATAGCAACAATTTCCATGGTTTTTGAAGATGCTAAAATACAGACTGAAGCGAAACTATCGAATATGTTGCATGGTACAATGGTCATGATTTCGAGAACTTTGTTTGAAGTCCCTACTATGCAAGAAAATCCGAGGACATATTACATATACATTTTTAGCTATATATATCAATATGATCATAATGTGTGTTTGTTGTTTTAACTATGGAGGATTTGATTGTTACCAAATACGCTCAAAGTAGGAACGCAGCTTGAGACATAAGTACCGTAATAAGCACCCACAAAGACAAAACAAACAAAACTTCATGGCATAAACGTAGAAGTATTTTTTTTTTTCATGCACATTCATTTATATAAATGTCTAACAGATTAGTAGGCAGATGAAAACCAAAAAAGAAATATATGGGGTTGCGTGTTTTACGCTTCGGTGACTGGAAAATTAGGAGGAACCAGAGAGAAAAAATACATCACCAAAGGGCATGTCATGTAAATTGTCATAATCTGCTGGCTCGCCTTTTGACCCAACTCGACCTAGTAGGTGGGGGTCGACTCAGCATCTCTCTAGCCCTCTCTTGTCTACAAGCTCCTGTAATCAATAACGGTTACCTCTTCCTCTGGAGCATCTAGGTCTTGGTAGCTGTACCATTTTCTCATACATTAGTTTCTTAAAGACATTGGACTCTTGTTCATCTTGATTGAAATATGATTCATGAAAAATGAAAGCAATGTGTTAAGATACTCATAACATATAGAATGAACTATGTTACCTGCGTAACCGTCTAGGATCCTGTCTAAAGGCTGGAGACAAAAGAAAAGGGGCGGGTCCACCTCTGCCGCTACCTTCAAAAGAAGGATTGGGTCCACTTGGGAACATCTGCATCGCAAACTCAGGTGGTGCTGGTACAAATGGTCCTAGTGGCCTGCCCAAATATCATCATTTAGACACCCTAAGTCTTTGAAGTTAATCTGAAGAGAGGATCATGAGAGGGTGTAGTCTTTTATTAAACCTACCCAGCACCAGGAACAGGCATCAGCACTGGTGGTGCGTTTATATCCGATGAGAAGGGAGGAACATGAACTCCCCCTTGTCCACCAAATGCATCGTACCTACCTTCCACAGAATTTCCACCATCAGGACCATCACCGTCACCTCCCAGTTGATCCTCTGACCGATCATTTCTGTCATTTCCATTAGCACGTCCATCACGCTCTCTGCGTCCACTACGATCATCCCTAAGTCTGTGCTCCATGCCTGGTTTACGTCTCATAGGTCTATCTCTCTGTCAAAAGTATATATCACCCGCATAAGTAACTCTCAAAAAAACCCTAAACACATGAAAACCCAAAACCAGTATAGACTATCATTCAACATTCCTTTAAATGATATAAACAAATATATAATCTTGTACCGGGCCAGATTGCTGCATAGCTGGTTGTCCTCCTGGAGCATTAGGATCACTGCAAAAGGCACATGATTTTATCATTAGGATCCCGTCATAAATGACAGAAGAGGAGTCCAAGAGAAAAACCCTACATACTTCATATAGTTCTGAAAATACAGTTCTTCTCGAACTTTGGTAGTCAGCTCCGTGACAAGCTCAGTGTGTTTCAGCTTGAGATGCTTGTACACAAATTCGGCAGCATGAAACAGCTTCGTGCAGCCCTTGGCTCCACAACCATATTTCCATCCATACTTCTCATCTCTAATCTTTCGGACATGTGGATCTAAAGCTTCAGTAGCCGCAGCATCTATCTTCTCTTTAGCAGCCATCACTTCCAAGGGGTCTTGACCTTTCAACCTCTCTTGCCAATGAGAGTCAAATTTACTTTCACTCTCATCTCCTTTTGCATCAGAACCTTTACCTTCAGCTCTCACATGCCGCAGACCCTTAGCTTCATTTGTTTCAAACTTTCCGTAATAATCCACACCATGCACTCGCCAGAGATATGTGACAAGTGTGTCAAGCAATTCAACACCCTCAAGGCCTTTCACAGATGTCAACCCCCTAATGATTATAACTGGACCAGTCGAACCACTGTGTAACTTTTCTCTACCTGAATTTTCAGTTTCTGAACCTGATAAAAGGTTTTCCTCAATTCCTTTCTCAGAGTCTAGCTTACGCACAAGGGCCTGTGCTTGTTCAACGTCAATTAAGATTCTCTTTGGATCAGAAGTGAAATTGGGTGCTTTTGGTGCGGCTGAAAGAAGTTCAGTCTCTTTAGATTCCCACCTACCATGTCTTTTTCTTTTGCCACCTCCAGCTGCTTCATCCTCAGAATTTGGCTCACTGGCCCTGCTGGATTTATCCGATGCTGTCACTGCTGGACCTCTGGAACAGATCGAGGGAAACTGAGCTTTTAGAGATGACAGAATGGTGACTTGTGACTAGAGTAATGGCCAAGGAATTGATCTTACAAATCTATAGCCCCGCTCTGTAAATCAAGTAAGAAATCCTTCGCCACCTTCCGTGCAAGTTCATTCCTCCTGAAAATTTGTAAGGAATATAAACAA
The DNA here is from genome assembly GCF_030686135.1 of Camelina sativa. Lineage (NCBI taxonomy): Eukaryota > Viridiplantae > Streptophyta > Magnoliopsida > Brassicales > Brassicaceae > Camelina > Camelina sativa. Next base: position 19,908,886 of record NC_141884.1, on the reverse strand, counting down.
TCAGAAACATAGTTTTGAACTACGAGACTGTAATAACAAGTACAAGAGATCAGTGTATAGTATCAAAATTACACCAATCAAACTGTGGGTAATGCTCATGAACTCACCTTTCTATGACAGAGAGTAAGTTTGTTGGATGATACTTATTCTTCAACCTGGAATGCATAAAATACATAAGCATGTTAATTTTTTAGCTTGCAGAATATCCAAAAATAGTGTAAGAGATGTAAACAGATAGTGGACTTCACCAATCTTCATCTTTGTGAGAGTTAAAAAAGACGCGTTTCTGTGTTGTAATATACTCTGACTTATATTCTTGATATCTGCATCAGGACAAAAGGTATTAACCTAGCAGCTTTACACGACAACTGATTAAGCACCGAGACTAAGTTGCAGTTATAACGATACCTGCGCTCAGCTTCTGATGGCAATATATCATCTTCCAACTCCTGGATAAATTGTTTGTATGACATCAATCCATCCCTAGATAAAGGAAATACGACAATATTTCTTGTTAAATGCAACAGAAAGGAAGTTACACTAGCACCAGAATATAGGCATTATCTTGTACTCAACAAGAACAATGGAATAGAAACGATGACTTTAACATCACATGTTTCAGAAATGATTTTCTATTACTGATCAATAATGTCTCTCAAACATTCACTCTAACTTTCAAGGGCTATAAGGAAGAATGCATATATGCCTCATAGAAGGTAGACATTTCTTAACTCCTAGTATACATTTATCTACTACCAAAAATAAACACACCAAAGGACAAAGAGTACAAACCCCATGAAATACAAAGGAATTATGAACAAACATGAAGGAGCCTTAACCTTTGAGTATTTCCACTGTTGGAAGCATCACCATACCCTCCACGTCCTCCCTCCCATTCTGCCAAAAGAAATACAAAATTAAAAGGTAGATATTGATATCACTCAGTCACTCTCCTAGAATAGATTGCTTGTTCACAAACAGAATTGTGAATTAGTTACTCAAAGTGTATCCAATCCACAGCATATAGAGAGAAAAATATGAAGCTATGACTATGAACTATGCTAGTCAAATGATCCAGAAGTCTTCAATCTATCAGAACGCCCAATGACAGTCATCTTAAACATGTCTCACAAGTGCAAAGTGGTTATACAGGTTCTCTCAACTTTCGAAATATATAAAAGAGATGTCTCACCCTGATGGCGACCCATAAAGCGGCCATGAGGCCTTTCATCACCATAATTAGGTCTCCCACCCATTTCACGATCATATCCTCCACCATATTCATATCCAAATCTAACATGCAAAAGAAGAATTGTGTACAGATTAGGAAATTACGAAAAGAATATAGATATAACAATCGCTGATATAAGAGGATGATCAATGTGGTTTGATCTCCAATAAAATTATGAGTGATGCACTTTTCAATTCTCAGTCAATTAACAATCGAACTTATATTATCGAACAATCCAATTGAAGTGTGAGCAATGTGGTACATCAAAGAAGATCCAAAAAAACTCACTGAGCACAAGAGATGGAAGATTACCTTCTGTCGGGAGGCCCATAGCCACCACGGTTACCGCCACGGCGAGCATCATAGCCATTATCGTCCCTGCGGTAACGTTTATTAGGAGGCGACCGACGCTGGGGAGGAGAGTAGCGCCTATCTCTGTACGGTGGCGGAGGACTCAAGCTAGGACGTCTCTTGTAATCCCTACGAGGCGGTGGGAGAGGCGAACGGTCACGGTCACGGCGTTCGAGGTCTCTGTCGTCACGGCGCTCCCGGGAATCTCTCTCACGGCGTTGCGGAGGCTGTTCCTGTTCCGGCTCCGGCTGCGGAAGAGAGGAAGAAGGCGGAGGAGGAGGAGGCGGTGAGGAAGAGATCGATTTCTCAGGGAGGCTGTTCTCGACGGAATCAGTGGGAGGAGGAGTAACATCGGCCATTTGGAGAAGATGATCGGAACCCTATTTCGGGAAATCTACGGTTTTATTCAACGATACACTCCAAAGCCTTTTTCTTCTACTACCTTTACTTACTAGTGTGTGAAATTCAAGTTGGCCTTTGAGGCCCATCTTAGTCTTCATAAAAATCAAAATGTCTTTTTTCTTTTTTGGCTCAACTTCAATCTCTTCGTTAACCAAACCATTACAATCACATAATATCTTGGTCCACAGTATTTTTAACCCATACTGGCAGTAGTTGTAGTGTGATTTGATTTTTTTTTTTATGTTTTCAACGTGTAATTTGATTTAATAATAACTAAGATTTACTGCGTGGTATACCACGATCCATTTGCATTCTGAAGAAATTAATTTAAATATTTCATTATAAATTTGAATATGTCATTATAATTTTGAATCAATAAATTAGTTCCTCTATTTTTAACTATAATAAATATAGAAAATCTGTATTTTGATACTAATAAGTAAATTTCAATAAAATAATAGAAATTTTTTTGATTTTGATTAAGATAATAATGAATGAAGATCCGATTAGTGCAATCTGTTTTCTTTTGAATTAAAACCGACCCAACAATTAGGATTACACCAAAAATATACTCCAAAAATTTTTAAATAGATTTTACTCTTTTTATTCATAACCGATACTATTGATTATTTAAAGAACATATACGAATTATCTAAATAATGCTAATGCACAGTGACATACAACCTCATTTCATCCACTGTTAATATATTTTGATAATGAGCCTTTATATTGTAAAATAACTCAAATATAAAATAATCTATATCTGAATATACTTGTTTGGTTACAAAAATCCTAAAACAATTTTAAAATAAATATCCGTTTATAAAAATTCAAATCACATCATATGCTGGAAAAAATCTAAAATTTTATTAACTTTATGTATTAAATAGTAATTCAAATAATTAAATATAAGATTAAATAAAAGTGAAAAGAGAATTATATTTTAATTTAACATATTGCTTTAAATTAGGTAAATAGATTTTAGGAAATTTGAAATTAATATTATCAAATAAAGAAATGATTGTGTTTGGTTGTAAGGATTATAGAGAATTTAGTTGGACATTGTTTGGATACAAATATAAATTAAAATATGGCACAAAAATGTACTTAAAAAATGTTAAGATAGATAAATATTCAAATATATTCAGTTTAACCATTTAAGTTTTTTTTTGAATTACTAAGAGATTCCTAGCCTAGGTCCATACATCTCTTTAGACCAGGAATCAAAGCATTTTATAAGGTCTCTTTCTAAGGACCGTCCCTCGAACTGGCAACCGTTTCTCGAACCGGCAACCTCTAGATTTTGCTAGAGAGTTTTTACCAGTTGAGCTACCGACGCTTGGTAACCGTTTAAGTTTTAAGTTACTCAGTCATCTCTAAACTAAAATCACCCGAAAAAAAAAATTATTAAATTCAACAACTCAGCCGGTTTGACAGTTTCCATCCTACTATATTAATGTGTAAAAAATTACATTCACTTACTATTAGAAAATTTTAATTAAGATTAAATAATTAATTAAATAAATAATTCTAATTTAAAAAACAAAAATAGGGAAATATCAAATAAAATAAATTGTAAAAAAGTAAAAAAAAAATCCGTTAGAATCAAAACTAATTTGTTCTTAAAAAAAACTAACATATAAGATTTTTTTTTACATGTTAGTTATATCCTTTTACTTACTTCACAACTATAACAAAAATTTCACAAAGGTTTAAATAATTTTATTCATTACATACAAATGTTTTATTGACAGGTTTTCAATAAACATTTAAAAAATATAAAAATTATAATATAAGCAACAAATTTTTAATCATAAACCATTATAAATAACATAATAAGAAAATAAATTATTACAAATTTTCATCAAAAAAATGTTCAGCCCGCAGTTTTCCGCGAGATAGTACCTATTTTAGATTGTTTTAACTTTACACCATTGAAGAAGTTAATAATTTATAGAAAACTTTAAACTACATTTACAAAGAGACAAAAACAGAATGTAATAAAGACATGTCTACTAACAACACTTTACTCTTTACAGTTAACTTGTCCGTATCAGAAAAAAAAAAATTAAATCTCCAATTCCAAAAAACATTGAGTGCAAAAATCTCAGATCCAATCACACTCCACCAAAATGCTCACCGCCAACTTTACCGCCGTCCTACTCCTCCTCCTCGTCACCTTCTGCTCCGGTCAGACTCCTCCGGCACCAGAACCCATCGCAGCCGATGGACCTTCATCTCCGGCGAACTGTCTAGTATCTATGCTAAACGTATCGGACTGCTTCTCGTACGTTCAAGTGGGAAGCAATGAGATCAAGCCTGAAGCTGCTTGTTGCCCTGAGCTTGCTGATATGGTTCAAAGCTCGCCTGAATGCGTTTGTAATCTTCTCGGCGGTGGCGCGTCGCCGCGTTTTGGAGTTAAGCTTGATAAGCAAAGAGCTGAGCAACTCTCAACCATCTGCGGTGTGAAAGCTCCATCTCCTAGTTTGTGTTCAGGTACATTTACTCATTCCGTACACCTACTTTTTCTATGTAATTTTGACCGTTCGATTCGATCAAATCCAATCTAACGGCTTAGCGGGACCTCTCACTAAATTCACTAATTATTATTGATGACATTCTTTAATTTAACTAAAATAAAATAATAATAGAAATAAACTGTGGTGTGAAATTTATTTAAAATTTTTTTTTTGAAATAATTGGTAATTATTTATTGAAATAATTGGTAATTATTTATTAATTAATTTTTGGAAAATAATTGTATTATTCATTTGATTATTTTATTTATTTTTAATAATTTAATTGTTTTATTTATTTGTACATATAATAGTTCTAGGTTTTCCGACGATATCCCCAGCCGGAAGTGAAGATTCATCATCTGAAGGTAGATTTATTACTTTGAACTGAAATCTAATTTGAGTCAGTTCAAGAAAAATGATACAATTTTATTAGTACAATAGTATAAAAAGCAAACATAATTTTTTTCTTTTTTGTAATTAATAGTTAACATCTTAAAACTTGTCTTAATCTATCAAAAACATTGATATGTGACTGAAATTTCAGATTCAGAAGGGTCAAAGAAAGATAAGAAAAATGGTGGTGCGACTTCTAAAGATTATGGAGTAGCTTTGAACTCCTTAGCCTTTATATTATTGTTCATGATTTTTTCTTTATTCTGAGAGTTACATAACTTCACTAGGTGATCCAGCATATATTCTCGACTATCTTCTCATGTGTGTTTCTTATGGAACTAAGGTTCTATATTATTTTTACACTGTATGTAGTTTACTGAGCTTAAGTTATGGATGTTATGAATAAAGATCTTCCATATTTCAAATACAAATCAATGATGGAATTGACCATTGAACTGGTAAGATCCAAGCTCCAATTTGCAGTAACATGACAACAACGAATTTGCAAACTGTACCATTGGAAAGATTAATTGAGTGTGTGTTTGGAAATCTGTGGAAGACAAGATATGATGCTAGAGTCTGAAAAATAAAACATTATCATCATCTACCATATTCTGCCTTACTTCATAATCTTTAAATCAGAGCCTATCTCACACAACATAGAGTATACAACACTGGTCATGCAACTTAAGTTACTTGCTATACACAGCATTTTCTCATCCATCATCTTCCTCACTTTCTTCACTTCCTCCCACTTTCCATCAACAGCGTAAATATATGATAGTAGCACATATGGCCCTATGTCATTTGGCTGCAATCTCATGAGCCGCTTCGCCAAGATTTCTCCAATGTCAGGATTCTCGAGTGTCCAACGAGAAGAGAGAACAAACGTGGACTTTTCTTTCAGTTCTTCCGAGTATTTAGTCAAACCTGCTCGGCCAAGGAGAGTAACCAAGCAGCCATGGTGCTCTAATTTAAGTTCAACTTTATAGATTCGTGTTAACCGATCATAGGCCCACCAACCTTCTAGAACCATCCCAGCATTTGCACATGCAGACAAAACACAAACCAAAGTAGCACCATTTGGGAAAACGTTTCCATCCTTTTCCAAATCGACAAGCATCTCTGTAGCTTTCTCTCCATGCCCTAGCATGCCATATCCAATGATCATAGAGTTCCACGACACGATGCTTCTCTCTTCCATCCCATCAAAAACCTCTCTAGCCATATCCATTGCACCACATTTAGCATACATTGTAAGCAGAGCAGTTGAAAGAAGCACATCGGGTTTAATCTTATTGCTTGTCACATATGAATGAATCTGCCTACCAATCTCAATCTGGCCTAAATATCCACAAGCAGTCAAGGCGCTCATGACACACGCTTTGTTTGGCTTCAATCCATCTCCTTTATCCACCATTACTTCGTAAAGTCTAAGACATTCTGTGTAATCCTTGATCCTAACATACAGAGCCAATATAGTATTCCAAGAAACAACATTTCTTCGTGGCATTCTATCGAAAAATCCCCGCGCCATTGTTACATCTCCCACTGCCGCATAACCGTCAATCATAGAGTTCCAAGAAACAGCATCAGGAGCAGGCATATTCTCAAACAAATACCGTGCCTCCTCCATATCCTGAATCCTCGCATAACCGCAAAGCATAGAGTTCCAACTAAAAACATCCCTCTTAGGCATTTCATCGAACAACTCACGTGCAACATCTATTAACCCATTCTTCACATACCCATCAATCATCAAATTCCAACTAACCAAATCAACCATATACCCACCATCAAACACCTTCTCTGCATCTCGGACTCGTCCACAAACCAAGTACATATGAATCAACGAGTTCCTAACAAACAAATCCGAAACAAACCCGTACTTGGAAACCAAAGCATGAATCTTTTCTCCATCTTTCACCAATCCAGCTTCCCCACACACCTTTACCATCAACGGAAACGTGTAATGGTTACACAAGACACATCTACCAACAATTTTGTCGTAGTAAAACCTCAACGCACCAAAGGGTTGTTTTAAATTAACGAAACATCTCAAAATAGTGTTACCCAGAAACGCATTAGGTTCAATGACGGAATCGAAAACAGAAACAGCTCGTGAAACAGAACCAAAACATGTGCAGAGCTTTTTAATCACTCGTCCTGAAACAAGAGAGTTCTGGAGCAGTCCAGAGACTAGAATCTGGGAATAAACTAGGTCAAATTCATTCACAGATCTTAAAGATTCAAGCTTTTTGAGTATCGGATGATGGAGATCGACAACGACGTCGAGATGTGTGGTACGAGGTTTGGGATCATCTGGCCAGAGTCTTGGTGATGGTTTTGAGAGATTGTCTCTGCATTTAATGAATTTTTCAAGAGCAATTGAGCTTCCGCTTGATCTTCTGGATAAGCCTAGATTCATACTCGTATACGTATTTGTTGTTGTGCCCCCTTCCTTTGTATTAATGGGTTTGGCGGCAAAGAATTGTCTATTTGTTGGTGGTGGTACGTTTTCTTGTTGTTGGTAACAATATATATTCAAAGTTCAAACTCGGAAGGGGGGCCAGCTTTATAAAGCCTCACTGCCTCAGCCTCAGCCTCAATAGTCGTCAATTCACACGCACATATTACGAAAATTATTTAATATTTGTTTTTGATTTCCGGTAAATTTCAAAAGAATTAGTCTATTTGTATTATAGTAGAAGATGGTGGTCGGTGAACAATTTAGGTTGTTTATATAACCTGTAATAAAATTGTCTGATTTTAATATGTTTTTATTAGGTTTTCCGTGAAAATATCAAGTGATTATCGAGATTTGAAGGCTGTTTTCAAGTATTTTTGATTTAAGAAGGTTTTTTTATAAAATTTCAAAACAAAATGAGAAAAAGACAAGCAAATCCTGTTTCAGTATAGTTTGGAAACTTCCCGAGTATGGTATTTGCTGAAGGTTTTTTATGTGTACCAAATAAAGAGATAGATTGGAATGTATGAAAAGCTAGAAGAACCAAAGTTCACCTCGAAGAAGAATTAGAACAATACATTTAGCCATTCGGAAGATACGACCCGAAGAGTAAAAACATATACATAACAGCCAGAAGACGTGTGGCCAATCAGAGTTCTCTTGGTCACATCGGCCATGGGAGACGTATTCGATCTCTTTTCTACTCCACACACCGGTCACAACCCACGTGACTAGTCCTCAAGACTCGTCCCTTCATTTATCGATCAAAACAATGTTGGTTTAGTGTTTTTGCCCTAGACCGAGACCGAGCCTATAAATACAACAACAACTAAAGAAAAAAACTCTACGGTTCTCTCAACTCTTTTCACACCACCAACAGCCTCCAGAGTCCAGAGCTCCTCGCCGCCTTCATAACCAAGTGAATTCGTCCATTGAAGCTTGGTTGTTTCTCATCCTTTCGTAGTAGTGAACCTAGATTGAAAACATTCAAACATACCATCTGTCACTTGATTTGCCTAGATGGATATAAAACTCTGCAAAATAAAGACGTTTATATTGTTGGACTATATTGGAACAAAACTCTAACAATTTCCGTCAAGTTTTGTAAGCATAGTTTACAATGTAACTTTCAAATATTTGAATATTATTGACTTCAAATTCACATGGATAATTATAATTAAGCATATATCATGTAAAACAATAATGCGAGCAGTTTTTTTTTGCTCAATGGAACATATTTTCAAACTAATGTTGTATGTGGTTTTTAATAAAGTTAGTTAATGATTTTTTTTTTGTTAACTATTGGACCACAACTGGTCGGTCTATTAGCCAAATTCCTACATTAGTTAATGATCATTTTTATTATAGTTATAACAAGATACTGTATAATTAAGGTTATACTTTTGCCGATTTTTAATATTCATTGTCAAAAAACGATGTCAGTGATTAGAAAACGTGCATTATATTATGACTCATTGGTAATATATATATTTTTCGATTTTTACACACATGACGGATTAAATTTTGCTTTTGGACAGGAGAATTTTATATTAAAAAAAATTGTTGAATCATTATATGAAAATAGCTGCGCATTTTTTTACGGTGATGTGTAAGGTTTTTTTATGTATGAGAACACTTGATTGAAAGAAACGCAAAATAAATTATTTATACACTACACATGTGATTTGATGATAGATGAACAAAGTATGAAATACTATGATATATATATATATATATATATATATATATATATTTAGTTTTTTTTTCATTTGTGTTGTTCACCCAAAGGTTTAAATTGGACGATGAAAGACCAAATTGTTTTCACATGATTTGAGTTCATTTTGTGTACAAGACAAAATTAGACATGATGTATTTTAGCTTCTTCATAATCATGCACGTTTGGGTGCGTTAGGGAGAAAGGCTACGGCCTTGACATCTTCGAGGTGGAAGCTTGGCGAAGCTGGCTCGAGAAGAGTTTTATGCTGGCCTTGATTCGCTGGAGGGTGGATCCTTCTTCACAATATTGTGACGACATTTCTTTGGTGTATCTCTCTCTCTCTCAAATGATTTATTCTCCTCATATAATAAAAGCCTAATTATAATAGTTCTGAAATCGGGTCAGAACCATTATATATTAGAACAGACAAAAACAGACACAAATAAAGTTTCATATGATTTAATTTGATCGATAGATATGGATTACATGTCATAAATATCATGACAAAATAAGCATATCAATTGAATTTCAAACATCATTCTCAAAAGAATTGGAATTTTTGGAACATTGATTACTTTGAAATTTTTGGAATTAATTTGCCTGAAGTAAGTCTGAATTTCAAACATCACTCGCATTGCAAAATATTAGCAATCCTTTTACGTTTTTAGAATATCTATATTAATATTTTCACAGCAGTTTTGACAAAAAAGACTTTGAGTTGAGAACTATTTACAATCCTATGCTATTGGCATTTATTATTATTTCACATATTTAGTAGTCATTAATGTCTTCCCAAGAATCTCTACCATATCTATACAATAATCGATTTCAAGATATAAAATTATGGAAAGCCTATAAATCAGCTATATTTGATTTTGTATGTCATTAATTACTCACCATATTTAATTTTAAACTATAAACAAATTCGAATACAGAAATAAATTAATGGCTAGAAAAAATATCAAATCACATAAACTATGCATATTCCCTAAAAATAAATATTATGCAATATTTAATCTCTAATTACGTGGTAACCAATTAAATATGCTGTGTGTTAAGAGTTGAAAAAATAAACCTAATTAATTGCCTATAAATAATTGGTCCTTAATCGCAAGTTAGCACCACCAACAACATCAATCATCAATCTCTACCTTCCAATACCAATGTGAGTACGAAACAAATTTGGTGATCCTTAGTCTGCTTCATTTTTTTCCGATAAAAGCTTTTTTGTAAAAAAAAGATCTCAGAAAAGTGTGGTAGTGAACCCTCTGAATCTGAACAGATTCAAACCATTTTATATGATAAGATCGATTGTCAATTTGTGATGATGCAAAAGTATTCATACTGCTAAATATTTCACTCTTTTTTTTCCTTAGAAGTATATATTTTAGTTAGAGCAATATATATGTTTCGCTTCTAAATGTCATTATCCTTTTTTTCCCAGTGGATTGTGATTATATAACTAATTAATTTTGGTAATATATACATACTAGTGTTATATCCGTACTACGTACGGTTTAAGAATCACCTAAGTATTAAATTATATAAAGTTTACATTTCCAGTTTGACATGTACTAACGCTACATAAATTTATATTTTTGTCCAAAAAAATGTTTAAATCTAGATTTATGCTTTCGAAAGTATCATGTTATGAAGAGGTGTTTTTAGCCAAACACTATTTGAATTACTCTGTACAGTCTCAAAATACTACTTTTTATTGATCTGGGATAAATGAAAAATATTGGGTTTAGGGACACAAATTATGTGGTCTTGTTAACGCTTTTTAAGATGACATGTAACTAAAGAACTCACCAAGTTTCAAAAACAATAGTATTAGTTTTATAGCCAAACTAAGGAAACGCAAAGGAATCAAAGAACAATATGCAAAAAATTGAACTACGTAAATACCTTTTTTTTGGCATAACGAACACTATTATATTTTCTCCGAGTATTTATCTTTTCTTATTGCCATTCCTTGCTTCCTTTATTAAAATGCCATGCCAGTCCAGATTTTGAAGTAAGTCGTTGCAACCCTTGTTTTGTTCTTGTTCTTCAACTTCTTATCCGACCATGCTATTGTTCACTTGACATCTCTCATTTATACTCCTTCAGAAAATCGAATAGAATGTTACTTTAATTGCAGAATAAAAACAAAGATTAATATGTAAATTGTTTCAACATAAAGTAGAAAATTACCGAGGAGAGAGTATATGTTTGGAAGCAATAAAACTTGTCATGGACTTGAATTTCAGTGGAGCGACAAAATGCGGAGGGTGAGAAAATTTCTTTTAAATATTTACTGGTTTTGAGACAACTGATTTAACTTTCATTATATAGGAGATGAGATTAGTTATGATATGAAAAAAAGAAAACTGTAGAGAAAGGTGGGAAGGCTGGGAGAAATATGTGGAGTTAGAACAAACCAAAATATTAGTTTGTGTTTCTTTTATTTAATTATTTTTTTTAAAAATATGTGTTAAATTGTTTTATTTTTCTTTCTTTGGTCGATCAATCTTTTGTTTTATATTTTTTTTCAAAATTAATTTGGTGTTGCTGACATGTCACAATTGTATTGGTGCAGTGACTTGTGTTTTATAAGATAAAGGATTCTTGTGTGTGGATCATCAACGTGATTAGTGTTTGATTTGAATGTAGGGGATTAAGTGATGAAATATATAAAAAGAAGACCAAAGCAATTTGTAAATACAACTCCTAACAAATTACACAAGTCTATTTGAAAAACAATTCCTCAAGCAGATTTAACAAGTCTGTTTAACTTTTTTTTTCTTTCATATTTTACCTTAGAGCATACAAGAAACAGTTACCTTATAAATCATAAGATCTATTGGAGAAAATAAAGTCAACAACCCGAGAAAGTGTGATACAATATGGGTTTGAAACAATATTACTAAAAAAATTAAAATATCATTAATCTCATATTTCAACATGGATAAAATCTTCATATTTTTTTTTTTAACAACACCAATATAGGGCATGCACAATTAAATTGATTTAATAAAAATTGGTATTATGCAATCTTAATAATTATTAATAAACTCCAACAAATTTGTAAATTCCAGAAAAGATATGTTTTACACCACAGATTAAAATATAATAATAATGTTTACAGATTATAAATATTTAAACTTTATAAGATTTCTAAATATTTAAACTTTATATGAATTATAAATATATCATATAACTTACAAATCCTGCGGTGTACCTAAAAAAAATAGATGTGTCATTTATAAAGTTAATCTTAGAATTATAAATGTTTTTTGAGTGACAAAAAAATGTTTTTTTGACTAAAAAAGAGATATCAAATACAAATATATCCTGTTACACAATATAAATATTGAATAAATCAAATTTAGTCCTATATGAGTAATATCAACAATGTTACTAATTTTGTGATAATAAAAACTAAATTTGTGTAAATACAGATTTTAGCAATTTAACATATGCACAATACTCTAAAAGCAACAACATTTTATGAAATTTTTTATTTATCCACGGGTCCAAACCTAGACTAAAAATAATCACAAGTACGTGATGGGAATTAGGGTTAATATTAGTACACTTATATATTTTTGCGGGTTCGTTAAAAAATACAAGCAAAATACACTTATATATTTTTATTTTCACAACAACTAATTTTGATTGATTAAATTCTAAAATGAAATAATTAAAATTAATTAAATTTCAAACGAAAATAATATTTGTAGATAGATAAAGCAAATAAATCACAAACATCTCAATATTATTATTAAAAACTTTTAAATATATCTATATATATATATATTTTGTCAACTTTTAAAAACATATATTTGATCCAACATAATATTTTGGTGTAAGTTATATTAAATATTTTTTAAAAATAATATAATTTTGCGATGTACCGCGAGTTAAAATCTAGTTATAACCATAAAAATATCTCTATATTTGAAAACTCAGCACATACAAGAAAATATTTTGTCATGCCTCGTAAGACATCCTTGTGTCTACCAAATGATTTTTTGCTCTAACCGTATTTTTTTGCTATTCTAACCGTATTTTTTTGCTCTTCGAATTTTTTTTTTCTAACTCTACAAATAAGAATACTAAAACATTATTTCGATTATAAAATCTACTAAAACCAAACAAAACTTATTTGATTGCTTGACTTGTTAAGATTTATGAACCACAACCCCTTGGATATACCCCAATGCCCAACGGTTTTAGTTTCTAAAAATATTACTACACTGCCTTGCTCGAAAGATTAGTACAATGATAGTTTTAATTTAAAATCTGTCAAAAATGAAACAAAAAAGTGTTATAAGTTTACTAAGAAATAAATGAAACCTCAAAAGTAGATTGAATATATTATTTGAACGCTTTGAAAAATTAAAAGATAGATACTCCCTCTGTCTCACAAAGATTGAAGTTTAGTATTTTACACATATTAAGACAGATGGAATATATGATTAATTTATAATTTATTATTTTCACTTTTCCACTTTCTCATTTTTACACTCCATACACTCTACAACATCAGTAATCATTAAAACAAAAATTATTAAAAATATTCAAAACATCAATCTTTGGGAAACAAAGAAATTTCTCTAAAACTTCAATGTTTTTGTGAGACCGAGGGAGTATGTCATATGTCATATGTTCAGCCATATTTTTACCTAAATTTCATGTATGGATTTGAATTTTTTTCCATATCGTTTTTCTCTTAGGAGTCTCTTGTTCAATTAGAGTTTTCACTTTAACGAACGTTTGAGCTTTTGTCTAGGGTAAACACTCCCTCTTAGTAAGAGTCATACCAGTTTAGTACTCTTTTAGCCTTGGTTGGATAATTTCAAAGCTACAGTTTCCTGTTCCTTCTCCTTTCGCGATTAGGGTTCTTCTTCAGATCTTCTTCGTTTGCAGATTTTTCGAGGGGTTCTCTTTATTTTCAGCGAGCAGTAAAGGTTGCAGTCAGTTGGCTTCTAGTGGTCTGTGGTTGGTTGTCGGATGTCGACGCATTTAGATACGGCGTTAAAAGCGATGTCTTTGGAAGAAGAAGAGGAGGTCCCTTTCAATATGCCGGATCTTCCTGAGTACTGTTCAAGTGAGAGCAACGTCTTCAGTCTGATGGGCAGAGTTCTAAACCCAGATTGTCAATCAATCTCGAATCTGGTCAGAGATCTCCCAAGGAAGTGGCAGTTGTATCACAGAGTTAGAGGTGTAGCTCTATCGAAAGAGAATTTTCAATTTATCTTCCAGTATGAGCATGATTTGGAAAGAATTTTGGAGAAAGGGGTTCATACTTTCAATGAATGGTCAATAGTGATTGATAGATGGGTGGAGAATCCTCCGGAGGATTATCTGAAGTTTCTTCCAGTTTGGGTTCAAATCAGGAAGATTCCGGTTAATCACTACACTACGCAAGCAATCACAGCCTTGGGGGAAATCATTGGTCAGGTACTCGAAGTAGCCTTTGACCCAGATCAACCTCAAATTAATGATTATGTGAGAGTAAAGATTAAGTTCGATGTTTCCAAACCTCTCCGTCGTTCAAAGGTAGTAAATTTCAAAGGAGGTCCATCCACAATCTTCTTTGACTTTGAAAGAATTCAAAAACGGTGTTTCACCTGTCAGAGGCTAACTCATGAACAAGGAAAATGTCCGATCAAACTAAAAGAGCTGTCTGAGCAGAAAGAAGCAAGGAGTCAGAAGAAAAAAGAGATGCCTGCTCCGAATCGTTTAATACCAGTTTCAGATCCTCTTTTTGGTGTTTTAAGGGATGATCAAGTTGGGATTGACCCTATTACAGGAAGACCAAGAATGGTAGCAGAAGTCATTGATGAAATGAGAAAGTATATGAGAGGCGCAGTGGGTGCTGAAAGGATTGAAAAAATTGAAAAGATCAAGTTATCTCTTGAGGATTTAAAGAATGATCCGCTGAGAGCCAAACTAATCCTTAGGCTGGAACCTCCTCCGGTGGTCTCCTCTGATGTAAACAAGCAGAAAGGGTTAGTTTTTGGTTACTCAAGTGAGTCGATTCAGTCTGAATATGATGGCAATGTTCACTCTAGATTGAGTCTCAAGGTTGACTCTAGGACTTTGGCAAGAGACACAATTATGGAAGCCAATACGGGGTTCACTCAATCTGACGTAGGGACTTCAGCTGGGCTCTATGGTTCTTCTTTGTACTATCAGGATAATCCTACGGTCTTCAATGCGGGTCTCTCTGAAGCCGGTTGTTCCGAGAATATCCTGAAAAAGTCTAAACAAAGAAGAAGACCATACAGAGCACAGAGGAAAAAGAATAGTGTCATTGCGGTTGGAGAGGGTAAAGAGGTTGTAATAGAGATTACTCCAAAGAGGAAAGCTGCGGATGAGGCTAACACTACATCAAAAGTCGCTAAGCGCAAAAACAAAGAGGTAGTCCCAAAGGAGGGGCTGTCCAAGTGTTAATGAGCATGATCAGTTGGAATTGCCAGGGACTGGGGCGGCCTCAGGATCTGACAATTCCTCGTCTCAGGGAGATGCGTAAAGAACATTTTCCGGAGATCCTGTTTCTGATGGAAACTAAAAATAATAGTAATGTAGTAGTTGATCTGCAAGCCTGGTTGGGTTACAAAAGAGTTTTTACTGTAAACCCAGTAGGATTAAGTGGAGGTCTCGCTTTATTTTGGAAGGAGGGAGTCAATTTAGAGATGAAGTTTGTTGATAAGAATCTGATTGACTTCCATGTACAGTTTGGTTCTGTGGAGTATTTTGTTTCTTGTATATATGGTGATCCGTTGGTTAGTGAAAGAGCAAAGGTCTGGGAAAGATTGACAAGAATTGGTATCCAAAGATCTGAGGCCTGGTGCATGATGGGTGACTTTAATGACATTCTACATAATGGTGAGAAGCTTGGAGGTCCCAAGAAAGGGGATGCTTCCTTCCTGCCCTTCAAAGATATGATAGGAAGCTGTCAGATGGTTGAACTATCTAGTTACGGAAATGGATTCACGTGGGGAGGAATGAGAGGAACTTTGTGGATCCAGAGCAAGTTAGACAGATGCTTTGGGAACAAGGAATGGTTCAAAAAGTTTCCAATCTCCAATCAAACCTTCATGGAGAAGAGAGGATCCGACCATCGACCCGTTCTGGTCAAACTCACTTCTGTCAAAGAGCCTTACAGAGGTAGCTTTAGGTTTGACAAAAGGTGTTTCAATAAACCAAATGTTAAAAAGGCTATCACTCTGGCTTGGAACTCTTCGAACCTTAGGAGAAATGGGGTAGTATCAGAGAGACTCATAAACTGCAGAAAGGCGTTGAGTAGGTGGAAAAAAGAGAACAACACAAACGCCTTGACAAAGATCTCTCAGTTACAACTCAACTTGGAGATGGAACAGTCTTCTGGATACCCAGACATCTATAGGTTGAGAAGTCTAAAGAAAAAACTTTGTCAAGCCTACAGAGAAGAAGAGAATTACTGGAAACAGAAGTCTCAGGAAAAATGGTCAAAGTCAGGTGACAAGAACACTAAATTTTTCCATGCAGCAGTCAAAGCAAACAGAAGGAAAATTCGGTTAGAAAGGCTGATTGATGTTAACGGGAATGCTCAGAAATCAGAGGCGTCCAAGGGTTCAGTGGCAATTGCTTACTTCCAGGAGCTCTTCACGTCTTCTAACCCAGAATCCTTTAATGAGATGTTCCAAGGTTTTCGGCCTAGAGTAACTGTTACGATGAATGAGCATTTGTGCAGAGTAGTATCGAAGGAGGAAGTGAAAGAGGCTGTCTTTACCATCAAGCATTCCATTGCACCTGGAGCAGATGGATTCACTGGCTTTTTCTTTCAAAAATACTGGGGAATTATCGGAGCTCAAGTCACACAAGAGGTCCAAGCCTTCTTTCTAACGGGTATCTTTCCTCAGGAATGGAATTACACTCAGATCTGTCTTCTGCCAAAGAAAGAAAATCCAGAGCACATGTCGGATCTCAGACCAATCAGCCTCTGCTCAGTGCTTTACAAGATAATTTCAAAAATTCTTATCAGAAGGCTTAAACCACTCCTGCAAGAGATAGTTTCTCCTAATCAAACTGCCTTTGTGCTGGAGAGACTAATCTCCGACAGTATATTGATTGCACATGAACTCGTGCATGGCCTACGAACAGATAAAATCATCTCAAAAGAGTTCATGGCCATCAAATCTGACATGTCCAAAGCCTTCGACAGAGTGGAGTGGAAGTATTTGGAGGCTTTGCTTGGTGCTTTAGGCTTTGATCAACAGTGGATTCTTTGGATTATGAGGTGTGTGACCACGGTCACTTACACAGTTCTGATCAATGATCAACCGTTTGGCATGATCACCCCAGGAAGAGGTTTGAGACAGGGTGACCCCTTATCCTCATTTCTATTTGCCTTATGTACGGAAGGGCTTACCCATCTATTGAACAAAGCAGAAGCGTCTGGTCTTATAAATGGTATTCAGTTCTCGGTGAATGGTCCCTCAGTTCATCACTTGCTGTTTGCGGACGACACTTTGTTTTTGTGTAAGGCGGATCAGTATCAGTGTAGTGCCTTAAAGAGTATCTTAAAAGTTTATGGTGATGCAACAGGTCAGTGTTTGAATGTTCTCAAATCTTCTATCACTTTTGGAGACAAGGTAGAAGAGGATAAGAAACTTGCATTACAAGAACTTTTAGGTATATTTGCTGAAGGAGGTGCTGGAACATATCTAGGTCTCCCTGAGTGTTTCAGTGGTTCTAAAATTCAACTTCTGGACTACATCAAAGAAAGACTCAAAACCAGACTCTCAGGTTGGTTTGCTAGATCTCTGTCTCTTGGAGGTAAAGAGATCTTACTCAAGGCAGTTGCCATGTCGACACCTGTCTATGCCATGTCGTGTTTCAAGCTGCCAAAAACGACGGTTGCCAATCTCACAAGTGCTATGTCTGACTTTTGGTGGAACGCAGTTGAGCATCGCAAAAATATTCACTGGGTCAGTTGGGAAAAGATGTGCCTGTCTAAAGAGAATGGAGGTCTCCGGTTTAGAGATTTAGAAGACTTCAACCAAGCACTTCTGGCTAAACAAGCCTGGAGAATCATACAAGAACCTAATAGTCTCTTTGCTCAAGTTATAAAGAGTAGGTATTGTGTTGAGGTTGACTTTCTTGAGGCAGGAATTGGGGAGAGACCCTCTTTTGGCTGGCGTAGCATTGTCCATGGCAGAGAGTTGTTGAAAAAAGGGTTGAAGAAGAAAATAGGAAATGGGAAGTCTTTCAAAGTCTGGTGGGATCCTTGGATCTTTGATAATTGTTGGCGAGCTCCCTACAGGAAAAACACATTGTTTGATTGGGACCTGAGAGTCTCTGATCTAATCAACAGTGAGTCAAGAACTTGGAACTATGAGATCCTGGATTCCATTTTCCTACCCAATGATATAGAATGCATCAAAAAGCTGAAGCCGATCATCAGTAATGAAGACTTCTGGTGTTGGGATCATACGAAGAGTGGAGAGTATACCGTCAAGTCGGGCTATTGGCTGGCGAGCACTTTTAAGAACCCAGAGCTGCTAGAGGAAGCAAAGTCGCAACCATCTCTCAATGGCATCAAACACAAAGTTTGGTCTCTTCAAACTGTTCCCAAAATCAAGGCGTTCCTCTGGAGAGCAGTTAGTGACGCATTGCCGGTGACTGATCTGGTTTTGAAAAGAGGAATTAAGCTGGACTCCAGATGTCAGACTTGTGGCAAAGAGGGAGAATCAATCAATCATGTATTGTTTACTTGCACTCTGGCTAGGCAGGTATGGGCATTATCAAACTTCCCCTCTCCCCCAAATGGTTTTGACGAGCTCTCAGTGCATTCAAACTTCCACTATCTCTATAGAATAGCTAAGATCTCAAGTGTTCCTATTGAGACTAGAAGGTTATTCCCGTGGATTCTTTGGAGATTGTGGAAGAACAGAAACTCCTTCTTTTTTGAAGCAAAAATGTTCGATCCTCTTGATACAATCCTCAAAATCAGAGAGGATGCAGATCAATGGAGCTTATCTCAACAGGTGAACATTGAAAGCGAAATGGAGGAAGAAGCAGAGGAACATCGGAATGTTAACTTGTGGAAACCGCCACCTGCTGGATGGTTAAAGTGTAACATAGGCACTTCAAGAGGAAACAAAAATTTGGTCTCAGGAGCTGCCTGGGTTCTTAGAGATGAACATGGTTCAGTTCTCCTACATAGCAGAAAAGCCTTGGAGAGTTCTATGAATAGGGAAGAAGCAGATTTTCAAAGTTTCTTATGGGCTGCCGAGAGTATGATCAGCCACAAATTCTTGAAAGTGATCTTCGCTTCTGAGTCTGCAGCACTGACTGGGGGGATTTTAAGACCAAAAGCTTGGCCATCTTATGCACACCAACAATCAGAATTGCTTCTGCTACTAACTAGAATACAAGAATGGAGAGTACTTTTTGAGAAACCAGATTCAAATAGAGGAGCCTCTCTCATAGCTCAAAGTGTTCCTGATCATGCTTTATTGCAATTTTATGTTTCCATTGGGGATCCCAGATGGTTACATGAACTCTTTGAATCTGAGAGATTCTTTTCCTCTGTTTAGGTATGGGTTTCATCTCCCTTAATGGCTAACTTGTTAGAGCCTACTTTTTGGAGGGTTAAGTCGAGTTTGTTTAAATCACTTTCCCGTAGTAGATTTTGATCTCACTACAAAGCTACACTTATGTAATCCCTTCTTATTTGAATGGAAAATCCAGATGAAAAAAAAAAAAAAAAAAAAAAAAAAAATCTTTCGCAAACCCCATAACCATATGGTAGGGAAAAACAAATCGAATCTTTTATCACTACTTCGAGAACGGTTCGGTCTCCGAGATGAATCACGTGCTTCTGAATAAAAGTTGGTGAGCAATGAATAATTCACATTTACACTACTAGTAATAATTTAAGATTCCTGCCTCCAACGTGCGATATTTTTGTATAGTATTTTTTATATGTCGGCATCGTGGGAAATTAATTATTAATGTATCACTTATATGGTCTACCACTAAATTCTATAAACTGTGTAGACTGTAGAGTGTTGACTATATAAATTAAATCTTGCATGGATGAATAATTAACATATACTATACAAAAGACTTCTTTGTCTCTTACCAAACACAAATATCTTTTCAAGAAGCTTTGAAGATCAGAAGATTCATGGCGATGTCTCACCTTCAACCCATGCTTGTCCTCCTCACATCACTCTTCTTCTTACCAGCTTTGCACGGAGCCGTCGATTTCGAATACTGCGGCAGTAAGTATCCATTCGTAAATTGTTATGTATGCTCCTTTTGTATGTTTTTTTGTATACAACATCTCTATACAATAACTTTACCAAATCAGGAAAAAAAATCAATTTATACCAATCATTGTATTAATTGTTATGCCAAATTAAAATGGTAGGAAACAATGATTGGGTTTTATTTTTGTAAGAAAGATTTATAGATCCAAGTTTTATAAAATCTAACAAAACTCATAACTCATAAGCTATACTTTTCACAATTAATCTGTGTGACTGCTGCAGAAAATGGAAACGATTACGGTAACGTCAATCGGATCGAGATCTCTAATAACCCGTCGGTTGGGCCTGACGAAAGTTCAAGCATGACTATATATGTATACGGTTCTGCAAGTACGTAATTTTATTTTATTTTTCTTCCCAAATTTTCAACTTTTTTTTTTTTTAGTTAACAATATTTTTTTGATAAATTATGTCATGTATATACAGACAAAAACATCACCGTGGGAACACTCGTATACGTAACCTTTAAGACTGGGGAATTTACTGGCCTTTTGAAGACTTACAACATCTGTGATGTGAGTAAATGTAACACTGAAGCTGAGATTGAAGCTGGTACCAACTTTGTGTTGACTCTTCCAGATGTTCTTTATGTTGGTTTCGATGAGGTAACTTTTCTTACACTCTTTTGCTTAGGGAGAAAATATTATGAATGAATGTGATTTTTCTTTAATCCAAACGGACCATGTTCAACCTGATGTACAGCCGGGTTGGACTAATTAATTAACCGCAATTAACCGGCAAACCCCCTAAAACTGATGATCTAATAAAACCGGTTGACATGGGTCGGGTTTTTTTTATTTTTTTCCAAGACTTGGCTTAATTTGTTCATAAACATCACATTTTTTTTTTTCATTTTCTAAGAAGTGAGTTATGAGTATCTAGTGTTTTCAATGGTTTAACATTTTTAAGGAGTAAATCTTATACAAGACTTGGTTTTCTAAGAATATATATATATATATATATATATATATTACGGATTATTTTGTTTTAGAAACCATACCAAACCTACCTATACCATTTTTGTTTTCATTTTACCTGACATCTCACATATTTATGTTTTTTCTAATGAAATTGTGCAGGAACTTAAGTACTCTGTTTCTTTGCGCCAAAAGTACGTGGAAGAGCCAATTATAAATATGTGCGTCGACTTCAAACTACCTACTCCAACTCCCACATTGGTCGTCTCTGCTTAGTCAAGTTGGCGGATGTGTCCAAGTCTTTTGGTTATATCAGTCTCTCTAGCCCTCGCTACTTGCATTTCCTTTGTATGTGTTGTCCAACTAATAAAATAGATAACTCTCTATTGTAATATTGGCTTGGTCTATAAGACTATAAGATTAAGAGCCAAGCACGTCTTTGGTTTTTTTCCAAGCTGATACAAGAAACAAGAGACTTATAAAGTAGTCAAGCGAGTACAATCTGTAGCATAAAAATGATCAAATACAGTCGCAGATCTTAGAGATTTCAACTTTTAGAGTATTTGATAATTAAATTTATTATTCTAATGAGCCGAAACAGAGTAATATATGAAAAATTATGTCATTGCTTTAAGTTTTGAATACATATATGACATTACAAAAGGGGATGAAGCTCAAATGGTAGAGCGCTCGCTTTGCATGCGAGAGGCACGGGGTTCGATCCCCCGCATCTCCATTTTGTTTTTTATTACAAAATTATACATATGGGGATACAATTTAATCTTCAATGGTGGAAAGAAATAGTGAGCTACAGCAAAAGGTTGACGCTTGTTGTTAGTGACATCATGAGATGGTTGAGTTTGGGCTCCGGTGATGACAAAAACAAAACTGCCTAATGACTTAAAGGAACACGGGAAGCTCATAGCGTGATTGGAGACACATGATTTGGTTGAGATTAAAACAAAAAGCATAATGGTTTGAAGTGTTGTGGCTACATAAATGAATTTGACTATTTTTCAACGATTTAAAATTTTAAAGCCAATGAAACTTGTAAACAAATTAAGAAAACAATGAAACTTTATAGCTTAAGAAAACCAGAATAACAAGATTGATTGATTTTTTTTTTTTTTTTTTTTTTTGTCAAAAATAATAAGAATAATACTTTGGTTTACTTGATTTTTAAAATATTTTGGTTTGATTTAGAGGTTCATTATATACTTGAATTATGAAAGCATACTGGCGATCCGCATTCTTGCTTCTATTTAGTTTGAATATTTTAGAAACTATTATTAGTAAAATCTTTGAAAATTCTCTTAAAAGTAGCCAAAAAGTTTCAATATATCTTATATTTTTCATAATTTTCAAAAACGATTCGAAATAAGATTGAAGATGATATACTTCATCAAAAATAGTGAGCATTTGAATAGTAGTTGTTTTTTACCCAAATTCCATAACCCTCTCTAATACCTAATTTTTGTTTATTCTGTAATTTATAGGAGTTAATACTTCGGATCATACATTCATACTAATATCCAAATTGTAATTCGTTCCTAAATCCTCCTAACTCAGTCTTTACTATTTTCGTATAACAACCAAAACAAAACAAAAAAAAACTGAAGTACTCACCTCAAGTTTCTTGTGGGTAACATATACTAACACGACTGGGCCACAACACACCGAAGAGGCCCAAGTTATAAAAGCTAAACCTTTAACCCTTTTTTTTTTTTTTTTACAACCATTTTATGTACTCAGGATTTTACCATAAAAGACCAAAATGAAAAGAAAAATCTGAAACCCTAAACGACGAACAAAGTGTGGTGACGACTGATGCAGTGATTTCATTTCATCTTCTATTCGGGTAAGTAAGATTCATACTTTACTGCGATGGTTAATTTTAGAGATGCTGCAGCCAAATGTAATCAATTTTCAACACCGTTGTTGATTTGTATGAGTTGTAGAATAATAAATTAGCTTATACTGTTACATTTTCAATCATTGATGGCTTTAGAGTTAAGAATTAGATTTTTTTTTTTTTTTAATGTATTTATGAATACATTTGTGTGAATTAGAGAATATTATTGATTATATGCTGCAGCCAAATTATATTCAATTGCAACGCCCTTTATTGATTTGTGTGAGATGTAGAATAATAATAAGCTTGTTGTACTGTTAGTAGTAACAGTCTGTTTACATTTTTAATTATTGATAGCTTTGGTTTGGAGTAAACTATAATTAGATTTTTTTTTTTTTTAATTGATTGATTGTCTTTATGAATACATTTCTGTTGTTTGTTTATATGTAGAAAACAATAGGAGAATAATGCCACCACTGAGTATGAGAAAACAGCCATCTGGAGCTTTAAAAAGGAAAAAGAGAAAGAAGCTGCAAAAATTTTTGAAGTCCCAAGCCAATGCTATTCTTAAGTTTGTCAAGAAGAAACCAGAAAATTCTGAAACAGTAGTGGAGTCTCGAAAAAGCGGCAGTGAAGAAGATGTTATTGGTCAGAGTCAGAGCAACGTTGTTCCTGAACACATTGATGAGCAAAAACAGGTTCTGATTCGAGGCGAGGGAAGTGAAGAGAAGAAGACACATATATGTGAAGGTGTTATTGGTCAGAGTCAGAGCAACGTTTTTCCTGAACATTTTGATGAAGGTAAAGACAATGATGAGCAAAAACAGGTTCTGATTCGAGGCGAGGGTAGTGAAGAGAAGAAGAAACATACAAGTGAAGATGTCTCTGATCCTGGAAACTGGGGAAACGTTGATATGAAAATGAGAGATTTATTGGTTAAGAACGGTCCAACGACAAGGCTATCGACTGATTACCAGTTTCCTAAGGATGGTATCGGTAGGCGTTTCTCGCAAGCTTTCTACACAAGAGAACTGGTCAATGGAGAAAAACAAGATCGTCGATGGTTGGTTTACTCCGAATCTTTAGATAAAGTTTTCTGCTTTTGCTGCAAGTTGTTCAGGCCTGAGAAAAACGGCGGTGGTAACTTGGCAACAACGGGGTACAATGACTGGAGAAATCTTTCGACTAGGCTCAAAGAACATGAAAATTTTCATGATCATTTTCTTTGTATGATTCAGTGGAAAGAGCTGGAGGTAAGACTACATAAGAATCAGACAATTGATAAGCTGATTAAGTTGTAGCTGTCTTGTCTTAGGTGAGTTTGGTTAGTTTGTTTTTTTTTTGGAGAATATGTTTTATTGGAAACTATTTAATGATGTTTCAGAACAACATTATGCAAGGAGATGTTTTTGTTTATTAGAATGATTTGTGGTATTAGCAAATTTTAATACATTTGATCTCTCATTGAGAATTATGCAAATAGGTTAGTAAGAAGTAAACATTTGGCCGGCATAGAACCCAAGAGATAGCAATAGAACCGCAGCCGCGGGAATAACCAAACCAGCCGTAAGTGCTGTTCTGTTATTCTTCATCAGTGCCATATATCCTCCAAGATTTTCCTTGTATGCATTCACTTTACTTCTATAATCTTGGTTAAGTGTTCCTTCCTTGGCTGCAACTTTAAGAGCTTCTTCATTCTCTCTTCCTGGCTTTGGCGATTGAACCTTTTCGGCTTGTTTTTCTAGTTCCGCTTCCTTTGACGGTTGAAACTTTTCCTTCTCTGCCGGGCTAGGAGGCTTGAAGTTATCCTTTGGAACAAGAGGAGGTTTTGATGTTGTACCACTAGGTGAATCTTGTTTGCCCATTGGCTCAGGTCTAGGAAGCCTCACAACGAGATTTGCGCCTTCAAATTTGGCAGAGACAGAGTCAACGTCGACGTTTGGCGGAATAGGAAACTCCTTGCGGAAACGGATCCATTTGTTGGCTCCTGCTGGACGATCTCCCATCACTCTCAGCTTCCTCGTGGTGGTTATTTGCACCTTAAGCTGCTCTTTCTTAAACCCTGTTTATTTCAAGAACCGTTACACAATTCAAGAACCGGTTAGTAAAAACCAAAATCACGCGGCAAAAACGAAACTAGAGTTTTGTTGAGCAACCAAACCTGGAAGGTAAACAGTGAGAGCTTCAAATCCCTGTTCAGTTTTCCAATTCGAAAGCGGCTCGAAGTCATCGTAGATGCGATTAGCGCTAGCATGTTCAGAAATTCTCTCCATCTCTTGATTTCTTGGTTTGAATTTTGGAATAAGAAGATTTTGTGTTATGTTGATATGTAAGAGAGTATCTAAGCGATTTCTTTATATACCAATGAAGAAACTATTTCTTATAAGTTGATTTCTTTGAAGTTGGGTTATTCCTTAACTTTGCCTAACTGTTGTGATCGCCTTCTGTATACTTCTTCTCTTTTATATGCATTTTTGTACAGCTTTATGTTCCAATGTCAAGAAAGTGAAGAATATAAAATTTTGTAAGGAGGGAGTAATGCTTTGCTTTGAGGGGATTCAAGGACCAACGAGGATGATACTTTTTTCTTTAATAATCTAATGTCTCTCCTAAATTTGTCAGAGACAACGTGTGAAAACATCTACAAAAGCAAACCCAATTTGATGTCTCTCCTAAGGATTTTACTAGTAAGATATTATTGTTAATGAAGCCTATGAATTCCATATGTAAATCTTTTCAAATAGTTTTACTTATCAACTATGATTATAAATAACCGATAAATCTTTGGTAAGAAAGTATTATTCCAGTTCTAACAAAATGGTATTCAAATCATTACATTTTAAAAGAGAGTGTTTTTGTGCTATGTGACAAGTCCACAATTATTGTTACTACACTATCTACATAAGGCATGCACAATAGGGTCGGAAAGAATTGTTTATGGTAGAATCGTCTATGTAACCGTTCTCATAATTTGCAATATATAATAAATGCTGACGTCAAAAAAGAGGGTTAAAAACAATGATGCTAATTTTTCTTATTCGTATTAGACCTCATTTTTTTTGGTGCGTCTATGACTGTTTATGTGAGATAACTCAAATTATATCTTGATGTTAATTACTTGGAATTATTGTATACGCAAGGTGATAACTCGACATTTATGCCCTGAAGTGTTATTAGACTGATAAATTGAATTTAAGTCACAAAGTGTTATCTAACGTACTATACATGCGAGGTGATAACTAAAATTTCAAAGTATGATTCGATGTCGGTTTTACTGTGATTGCACGTTTTGGCTTTGAGACCTTGATGACAACTGAACGGTATGGTACTCCTCACATTTATCGGTGATGAATTGTGAAAAAACAGTTTAGAGGATTTATGCTATAAATAATGAGACCAAGCTCACATGTTATTGGTTGTATATATTGATAAGCTTTATAGGCTATGTGGAACCTTCTTGATCCATGTTCCCTAGATGTGACTGGCTTGAGCTTTGTTGTTAACCCTGTAGCATTCCAGAGTATTAATTTATAGCTTTGGTCATGAACGTCTTCCACGACTCGATCTTCAAAAAGGTCTTTTGAGCTAGGAATTCGCCACTGGAAATAACACCTTATGCAAACTTTGGAGAGGAGACATAGTCTTAATCTTTACATTTATGAATGAAAGCGTATGTGATTTAGGTTTTCTGCTTCTTCATTTTTTTGTTTAATCCAGAGCTTTTATAAGAAAAATCAGTTTTCATGATTCTAAAGAGCTAGTTAGAATCTATCGTTGGATATGGGTTTCACCCAGCCTTAGCAGGCCTCCATTCAGTCCATCTGAGAAATAGTCAACAAGAACATCTAGAAGAGTTGACCGGCCAGATAAACCTGATTGGGCAGGCGAAGCTTCTAGAAGATCCAATTGGACGTCCAGCCCATTAAGCGACGGCCCGAAAAGTAATGATCGCTGACTAAACTTTGAGGCGGTACCACATCGATCCCGAGGCATAAAGCTGAAACGTCCCATCAACTATAAATAGCGGGATCGATGAACAAAGAAGGACAAGTCAACTAGAGTGGGAGTCATGATACAATCCGATTCTAATTCTAAGTACTAAAAGTCATATTAGCGAAGGTATAGTTTTGTAATTAGCTGACCGGCTTTATGTAACATTGCTGTAATCTCGCCGATTTTTGACTATCTTAATAAGAAGTCTTTTGTTTCGTCCTGTTTCATATTATTATTATCTATTCTAGTTACTCGATCAACATCTATGAAGTGCAAACATTTGAATCTTAAGTTAATAAATCTCCTAAGTTTTTTGAAAATAATAAATCTCCTGAGTTGTAATAGCTTGGAGAGCTCCATCCATAGGGAATTTGGAACATCTTTAAATTTCTCAATCGTTGTGGTGTAGAAATCAAAATCTTTATATTCGTTTCACCCCAATGTAACTATTTCTATTGTAAAAATATATATTTTACTCAACCACTATTTAAACACCCACTAGATTCTGACCCGCACATACGTGCGGGGTTGATTTCAAAGTAAGTCTAAACCGTATCCTAATAGCCATTCCCTAGTATAATATTTTCTTTACCCATAAAAGTTCGTCCCTCTAAACCAAAATAGTAAATATCTCTAGTTGCTCAATAAATAATTTTCTCTCATTTATTAAATATATTTCAAGCTAAAATTAATTAATTCTAATAATAAATAGTTTAACCATAAATACAATATGGTTTCAGAAAACTTAAATTTTGATAATTATGTCATATCTATTACAAATTATTATAAGATTTTAATACTATATATTATCTAGATAAGATATATAATTTGATGTTTTGTGTATTTTGAAAAATATAAATATATTTAGTTATCCAAATTTTCAAATTCTCATCTGCTATTCAATCGGAAATAGTTTACAACATGTATTTTAATTTATGAATTACCGTTCACCTCTCATACCGTTAGTTGAAATAAATAGCTCTACGATATTTTTTGAATATATATTACTATCTCGTCCATCTTGTATTTTCTAAAAACTTTTGAAGTTATTATAAATCATATGGATGTATTTAATTTACTATGGCAATGTGTGGTATCTAATGGATTATATAGGTTGGTACTTCTTTGGCTTCATCGATTTCTAAATATTATGTATCACAAAGTTTTTAAATTTCTAGTGGTTATTTACATTTTTTGACAATTCTTGGTTTCGTCTAGTTTTTTCACATCCTATTATGCTTCCATTGTACTTTTAACTTGAGACATTAATAAAGTAAAAAAAATTATTTCCAAAATTTATGTTTTGTTCCCATTCTCGATTTTTTTTATCTCCAATTACTGTGTCCCAACCTTGACAAAAGATTTTAAGTATGCATGTTTGCTCTATATATAAAATCGATGAAGTGAAATTGATGAAAACGAATCACCTGAGTAAATTTTTTCTAAATTCTTCACGATTAAAAAATATTAAACGATTCTGAAGATGTTTGGAACCATTGTAGTGCGAAGAGCATATATACACTTGTTTACTTAGAAGGTTATGACCACAATTAAAATATCCACCAGAAATTAGCTTATATTATATTCTCTAAACATAAAGGTGTATTAACATAAATAAGAAGACAGTTCTGACTTCTCCTTATAAAAAATTTATATAAAAATAACTTTTATAAAAAAAAAAATTAGAACCCAAAATTAAAAAACATAAGAGAAACCATAAATGAATAAAAAACAATATTTCTAACACCATACATTATAAACATACACTGCATTAGGAGTTAAGAATGGAGTTTGATGTTTTGATGATAAATTCTCTCAATTTGGCCAATATTCACAATCTGGAAATAAATAAAAATATTGGATTAGAAAGTATTTGAAAAGAAAACAGATACAAATTAAGTGAAAACATCTATGAAATCTTTATATTTTTTGTGAATGGATCAATAAATCGACTTGTGATCAAGTATTGACCCTGCAACAAAAACAATAAGAATACGTGTAAGAGGTTAGTAGAATTTGGTAATATACATATGAGAAAGTAAATTAATTGATTTACTTTTAACTTCCCACCTGAAATTAGAAGACAACACCATAGGCTTCTCCAACTATACTTTAAATCCTACATAAACACATCATAAATATTAGCTTATTTATTTAAATTATAACTGAGAATATATAATAATCATAAACTAAAAAGGAAAATAAATAGAACATCTAAACATATAACAATCTAAAAACAAAACAAAGAACAAATAAATTTTGACGACATAAAATAAGGTTTTTTATAAAGAACCTCTCTGTTTTGGGTGATTGACTTTTTTCGAGTATTGAGTTATTGTGAATTGACTTATTTATAGATACATAGTCGGTTACGTTATTCATAGGTTTGTCAAGTTTTGATAAAAAAACTAATCTTAAAATATCTATAAGATTTGATTGTTTTTAATGTTAATTGTTCAATCAAGGAATCTTTTATATACGTTACTCCTTAAAATATGTTACATTGATCATATGTTAACTATCCGAAATTTAGGTGTAAAATGTCAAATTGATCACTTATTAACTATATATTTACTTATAAGAAAGATATTCTAAAACTGGATTTTCCTAATCTTAACAATATAATTTCAATTGTGTTATACGTTACATTAAATTCTGGTGTGCTAATTATGTGGGTAGATTTGTTTAGCTTTAATGGCATCTGCAATATATTATCGTTACAAACTTACAATAGTTTTATTTTCTATATATAGATTTTTTTAAAACCGATTTATTGGGCAAACTTAACATAATTAATACATGTTTGGTTCCGATTTTGTGGCTATCTGTTTGGCTTCAAGAATTAGACATATTTTTATTCTTATTTGAGTGACATTTCATGTAATAATCTCTTAATCTATGTATACTTATTAAAAATGCTTCCCTTTTAATAGTATAGATATTACTGGTATATTATAAGTATATATCAGTAATCAGTATTTTTATTAATTATTTTCTGACTGAATACAGTATAACTCAAGTTTTGTCATAAAATTAAATTAAGAGCAAAAATAATAGCAGCGGCACTTCCCAGGAGGTAGGCAAATACTTGCACTGACCTTGTGCATCTTCGTACACGCAGCTTCACATTCTGCAGGAACGCATTTTCCGGATTTGTTTGGAATATTAGTATAGCATTGCCTTCCTTGTTGCATATTCCCCAATACTCCTGTTTTGTGTAGTATTTAGACCATAAATATTAGTAACTATATATAAAATAAAATAGGTTGTTTTAAGGACTTTTGCGTAACAAAGTTTAATATATCAAATATAATTTTTTTGTGATACATTAATTATTCTAGATAAAACCTAACATAATAACTAAAAATATAAGAGTTATGTTTACATAAATATATATATATATAAGAGTTATGTATACATACATATATATATATATATATATATATATATGTAACTGGAAAATATCATATAGATTTAATTAGGAAGAAAATTGGAAATTTGAAACTTATTTTCATGCAAAACAAAGCTAAATAACTAATAAAAAAGAATGGAAGTTTATTTAATCAGTTCATATTATGATAGTTATATTTGTAACAATTTTTTTTCATAATATAATTGATTTGATGTTTTAAAGAAATTGTATAGTTGAAAGAAGATTACTTTAAAGAAATATTATGATATTCATTATTAGTTTCTGTTGAAAAATGTATATGTAATTTATTAAGGTGCATATTAAATGTAAATACAAACCTAGCTCAAGAATGATGAAGAAAGTTAGAATGGTGAGTGATAGTTGGAATGTCTTCTTCATCGTAGATTTTATGAATGAATAATTGATGGTGTTTTAAAAGTAAAAAAAGAAAGAACCTACTAAGTATACTCCAATATATACTTTTCTAAAAGTTTAATGTACCTCACATTCAAACTTATCTAATTTAAGTAATCTATCTCCTTAAGTTCCGATTTTACACATTTTTTTTCTTGTTTCTCATTCTGTATATAAAACCTTTAGACTCGTTCATTGTTATTCTTTACCGTAACCTAGTTTCCTATTTAGATGAAACAGTCAAATACACAAAAGAAAAACAATATAGCCACACATTTGTGCAATATTAAATCTCATATATTAATTTTCCATATATCATAATTTCTTTATATGCAATCATTTTATCAAATTTTCAATTTGAGGCAGATACACTGGATGAAGTTGATGGCGGATTATGATCAGGAGATAACTTACCATCTTGGTAATGCTTATTTGGTAGATGATGCTTTGAGTTATGATAACATGAGATGAAGTCGTTGGTGAATGAGTTACTTTGAGGTTGTGTGCATCTCACAAGAACCATTAATGCTAGAAGCAGGTTAACGAGCAGATCTTCTGAGTAGAGATTGGTTGGCTAAAGAGAAGGATTAACAACTGATTAATATCTCTAGGGATGCATATTCAGAGTATCATGTCTCCGTTAATGGGAGTATTCTTGTGCACGAGTGGATATAACCCATTAAATTCACAGTTTAGTTGGAATTAAATATAATTCCACAACTTTTTTTGGTTTTGTTGAAAAATGGTATTTTGCAATTTTTTGCCAAAATTTTAATTTACAATTTGGCGAAAAACACAATCTGGTAAAAAAATATATATTTCAATGGAAAAATATCTAAGTGTAGTCCTTTAGGGTTTTACATTTTGTTTCGAAGACTTTGGTTTGATTAATCAAGTATATATCTAAGACTTTGGCAAGCTGCAAGCTCACATAATAGGAAATAAGAACTGTGAATCAACAAAAAGAGAAAAATAAATTTATTCCTTGAGGGTTTTACATTATTTTTACCAAATTTTACTAATAAAATTCATTAGAAAAAACATTTAATTAACAAAACATAAAGCTTACCCAAATTTTTATTTTCTACAAAAAGCCTAAGAGGGGGTTATTGGTTCTATGATTTTAATGAATTTGGAAATCCAACCAAAAATCATGTGTTATTCAATCATTGATTTTAAAATACTTATCAAAATTATGTGTTATTGGTTCTATGATTTACAAATACTTGTTCAAATCCCATGTTATTCATTTAATGATTTGTTTTTGGATTTCAAAATCCACATTATGTTTTAAATGGATTTAGATGGATTTGAAAGTGTAAAATAGAAGGATTCAAATCCAAGGATAAAACATGTTATTTCAAAATCCATCTGTTTTAATTTTTAGAATTTACAATTCCATATGGATTTAGAAATCACCTCTCAAATTCATGGCTTTACTTGTTTGGCATACGAGAGGGACCATATGCTCATTATTGGACATAAACGTATTTGGGACCATTGTCTACTTACTATAAACCGTCCAAACATAATTGTCTGGACACGCTCCATGGTCCATGGACGGACCAATTGGCACCTCTAGCCAAAGAATACATATGTTGTTTGTAACTTTGTATAATTTGTGTTTTACTCTCTTTTTTTCCTTTTATAACAAACAAAAAAAATCCGTTCATTCCATTATAATTTGTGTTTTACTCTCTAAAAAGGTAAGATTTGTTGACGACAAAAAAAAAAAAGGTAAGATTTGTTGATTTATGAGATTTGAGATTTC
The DNA here is from genome assembly GCF_030686135.1 of Camelina sativa. NCBI lineage: Eukaryota > Viridiplantae > Streptophyta > Magnoliopsida > Brassicales > Brassicaceae > Camelina > Camelina sativa. The sequence goes on along the minus strand of NC_141884.1, from coordinate 19,876,135 downwards.
TTTTCCAAAAGTCAGAGATTCCTTTCACCTAAGACTGACGACATGTTGGAAAAGTGACTCGTGGCATACCGACAGTGCCTTTTGAGTTATGTCTGAACCTCAAACTTTTTAGAGACGTGAGTGAAAGAGGAGGCGCAACTAAACGATAGGAGAGAAACTAAAATGAAACTCTTTAGTCACACATCTCCCTCATGCATTTTATATTTCTCTCTTAAATTTGGGTCAAATCACTATACCCCACTCGTGTGCTCCTAACTTGTTTTCTGGGTCTCTCCAAAATCTTACCTTTTTATCAAAAAAAAAGAAAAGAATTTGGTATAACTGCTGATTCCGACCAGAAACAAAAAAATGGATTTGGAGTTTGCTGTTAATGGAGAAAGATTCAAGGTTGATTCTATTGATCCATCAACTACCGTACTCGATTTCTTGCGATTCAATACTCCTTTCAAGAGTGTCAAGCTCGCCTGTGGCGAAGGCAAATCTCTCTCTCTCTCTTCTCTGTTTTTTTTTTCTCTCTATCTTTTAGTGTTATATGTTCAATCTATAATTGAAGTCTTGTGCTATGTTTTAAGTCTAAGAACTAGTGAAGTTGACTCAATTTTGTGTATCCAAATCTTGAGTTCTGTATCTCCTTGGTTAGTGCAGGAGGGTGTGGTGCTTGTCTTGTGGTGTTAGCAAGATATGATCCAGAGTTAGATCAAGTGAAAGAATGTAGTATAAACTCTTGTCTCACTCTTCTCTGTAGTATCAATGGATGTTCCATCACAACATCTGAAGGTCTCGGAAACAAGAAGAAAGGATTCCATCCCATTCATAAGCGATTCGCGGGGTTTCATGCCTCTCAATGCGGCTTTTGTACGCCAGGGATGTGTATTTCTCTCTACTCAGCTCTTTCAAATGCTGACAGTAGTAATAATAATAGCTCCAATGAGTTCACTGTTTCCGAAGCTGAGAAATCTGTTTCGGGTAATCTTTGTCGATGTACTGGCTATCGTCCCATCGTTGATGCTTGTAAGAGTTTTGCTTCTGATGTTGATATTGAGGACTTGGGGTTTAATTCCTTTTGGAAGAAAGGAGAAAGCAAAGAGGTTATGCTGAAGAATTTGCCTCCTTATAACCCCAAAGAACATCTTGTAACATTCCCTGAGTTCTTGAAGAAGAAGAAGAAGAAGAAGAAGAAGAAGCTTCATAATGGTTTGGATCATTCGAGGTATCGTTGGACAACTCCATGTAGTGTAGCTGATCTTCATAACATAACTGAAGCTGCTAATTCATTAGGCTCTTTGAAGTTAGTTGTGGGAAACACTGGGACAGGTTACTACAAAGATGAGGAACGGTTTGATAGATATATTGATATCAGTCAAATTCCGGAGATGTCTATGATGATCATCAAGAAAGGTGAGGAAGGGATTGAGATTGGAGCCGCTGTTACCATATCGAATGCAATTGCTGCTTTGAAGAAGGAAGAAAGCAAATCTTCATATATTTTCAAGAAAATGGCTGCTCATATGGAGAAAATTGGCAACCATGCTATTAGGAACTCAGGGAGTATTGGTGGTAATTTAGTAATGGCACAAAGCAGAAAGTTTCCTTCTGATATTACAACGCTTTTGCTCGCTGTAGATGCATCGGTGTATATGTTAAACGGCAGTAAAAAAACAGAGAAGGTTAAGCTACATGAGTTTCTTGAATTGCCTTCGGTTTTAGACTCCAAACGCGTTCTTTTAAAGGTTGAGATTCCATCATGCACTACTTCTGGTGATGATGAGACAGAGTTGCTCTTTGAAAGCTATAGAGCTGCACCTCGCTCTATTGGAAACGCGTTGCCGTATTTGAACGCTGCTTTCTTTGCGTTAGTGTCTCGCCGCCAAGAACCATCAAGAAGAGGTGTAACGGTAGATAAATGCATTTTGGCATTTGGTTCTTATGGCGGTGATCATTCAATCAGGGCGAGGGAAGTGGAGAGTTTCTTAACAGGTAAATTACTTAGCTACAGTGTTTTGTATGAAGCTGTTGGTTTACTTAAAGGAATCATAGTTCCTGGAAAAGACACTCCGCACTTCGAGTATAGAAAAAGCTTGGCTGTTGGTTATCTTTTCGAGTTTTTCAATCCACTGATAGAGAGTGGCCATTATAGCAACAGCCATGTTAATGAAACCGCGAAATCTCTTCTTCCCTTCCTCTCATCTTCACAGCAAGTGTTAGAGAGCAATGAATATCAACCTGTTGGTGAAGCAGTTATCAAAGTTGGAGCAGCATTACAAGCTTCTGGTGAGGCGGTTTTTGTTGATGATATACCGACTTTACCGAACTGTTTACATGGAGCATTCGTTTATAGCACAGAGCGTTTGACTAAGATAAAAAGCATAAACTTCAGAGAGAATGTGATTCCTACTGGAGTTTTTGCAGTTCTTACTTCTAAGGATATTCCAAAGCAAGGACAAAACATTGGTTCCAAGACCGTTTTTGGGGCAGGACCTTTATTTGCAGATGAACTAACTCAATTTGCTGGTCAAAGAATTGCTCTTGTGGTAACATAACAACTCCAGTTTCCTCTTCTTCTTTTTTTTTTTTATATTCTTGCTCATCTTTCGTTTCGGAACTAATCGAAAAGTATAATGGCTTTGTAGGTTGCAGACACACAGAAACATGCAGACATGGCAGCAAAACTTGCAGTAGTTGAGTATGATACAAAGAATATAGAAGAAGAACCGATATTAACAGTGGAAGATGCAGTGAAAAGATGTAGCTTTTTCGAGGTTCATCCAATGATTTACCCTGAACCAGTAGGTGATGTTTTAAAAGGAATGGAAGAAGCAGAGCGAAAGATCATCTCTGCTGAGGTATTTATTATCACAACTCCGTTTTTTCACCGCCAAAGTTTTGTAATTACATCTCATTTTTGTGTGTTTGAAACTTGGTTATATATATACATATCCAGTTGAGGCTCGGGTCACAGTACTTCTTCTATATGGAGCCACAAACAGCACTTGCCTTGCCAGATGAAGACGACTGTGTGAAAGTATATAGTTCATCTCAAGCACCTGAGTACGTGCATTCGGTAATTGCTACATGTCTTGGCATTCAAGAGCATAACGTACGAGTCATTACCAGAAGAGTTGGAGGTGGCTTTGGTGGTAAAGCTGTAAAGTCAATGCCTGTAAGTATTTACCATACTTTGTATGTTTGCTGTTTTCTTCTATAAATTCTCATTGAAATCAATGTTTCTCAGGTTGCAACAGCATGTGCACTGGGGGCATACAAATTGCAGCGACCTGTTAAGATGTATATGAACCGCAGGACTGATATGGTAATGGCTGGAGGAAGGCATCCAATGAAAATAACTTACGATGTTGGTTTCAGAGCAGACGGGAAGGTCACAGCACTGGAGTTTATAATGCTAATAGATGCAGGGCTTGAGCCAGACATAAGTGCAATCATGCCACGGAATATAATGGGTCCGCTAAGGAAGTATGATTGGGGAGCTTTGTCATTTGACATAAAAGTTTGTAAGACGAATAGCCCTAGTAGAACGGCGATGAGAGCTCCAGGGGAAGTACAAGGTTCATACATTGCGGAATCCATTATCGAGAATGTAGCAACTTCTCTTCAAATGGACGTTGATGCAGTGAGAAAGATTAACCTTCATAGTTATGAAAGCCTTAGAAAATTCTACACGCACATCTCTGGTGATCCTGATGAGTATACATTGACTTTATTATGGGACAAACTTGAGATATCTTCCAAGTTCAAGGAGAGAGCTGAGATGGTGAAGGAGTTTAATGTGTGTAACGTATGGAGGAAGAGAGGGATTTCTAGAGTACCTATTATCCATCAAGTTATGCAGAGGCCAACCCCGGGGAAAGTGAGCATTTTGAGTGATGGTTCTGTTGTGGTTGAGGTTGGAGGGATTGAGTTAGGGCAAGGGTTGTGGACCAAAGTACAACAGATGGTTGCTTATGGTCTCGGTTTGGTTAAATGCCAAGGAAGTGATAAGCTGTTGGAGAGAGTACGGGTTGTTCAGTCCGACACACTCGGTATGATCCAAGGAGGTTTCACTGCTGGTAGCACAACATCCGAGAGCAGTTGTGAAGCTGTTAGGCTTTGCTGTGTTATCTTGGTGGAGAGATTGAAACCAACAATGGATCAGATGATGATGGAGAAGTCGGGTTCAGTGACATGGACCATGCTCATTCAACAAGTAGGTAGCCTAGTAGATTATGATACTCTTATTCTAAGTTAGATTCTGCATGACTAACCCTTAAAGTTTGGCTTTATCTTTTCATTAGGCGTATGGTCAGTCTATTAATTTATCGGCGAGTACACTGTATACGCCAGAGTATGCGTCCATGGAATACCTCAACTATGGCGTTGGAGTCAGCGAGGCAAGTCATTATGGCAAAAAACTATTCTTTTAAAAACTTTGAATATCAATCAAACAATAATCTGTTTCTACTTGCAGGTGGAAGTGGACCTTGTGACAGGAAAGACAGAGATTTTACGATCTGATATCATTTACGACAGTGGGAAAAGTCTTAATCCTGCAGTTGATTTAGGACAGGTAATTAATAATTAGTTAGCTCTGCATGTTTTCCTTCTAGTCATTTTATTGTGCTAAGTAAAAAACAATGAATGGTTTGTGAAAAAGATCGAAGGAGCGTTTGTTCAAGGCATCGGGTTCTTCATGATGGAAGAGTACACTACTGATGAAAAGGGACTTGTGGTGCAACAAGGCACTTGGGACTACAAAATTCCTACTGTGGACACAATCCCGAAACACTTCAACGTCGAGATTGTCAACTCTGGTCATCACAAAGACCGCGTTCTCTCCTCCAAAGGTACACTATGATTTTCATTTCAAATTGTTATATTCTTATCAAAATTATCACTTGGTGTTCACGTACCGAGTGACATAAAACTATTTTTTGAGATATTTGATTATGATTTTAGAATTAATATTATAATAGAGACAGGGATTTACAACAACGTTCATGTACAAGTGTTATCTTTAATGTTGCTCCATACTGAATTTGGGAGTCACTACTTTAATACTCAAACAACTTCTTCATTCTGATCAACAGCCTCGGGTGAGCCACCTATGCTTATGGCGGCTTCTGTTCATTGTGCGACGAGATCAGCCATTAGGGAAGCTAGGAAACAGTCCCTTTCATGGAACTGCCACGATGGGAACAGAGATGAGTCTGGTACGGATTTTGAGTTACCGGTTCCAGCGACTATGCCTGTGGTGAAATCTCTTTGCGGATTGTATAGTGTAGAGAGATACTTACAAGGGAAGATCCTCGGATAATATAGGCAAGCAAAACTCTCGTTGCTGCAAAATTTTACAGTGTTGCACATTCCAAAGTTGTCATTTAGATTTCCTATACAGGCTAAAATAGTTGTTTCTGTGCATCGTTGTGCATAACCAAAGCCTTAAAATTTCAAATTAAAATCAAGAAATCAATATTAAAGTCTTACATGTCAATATAGTTACACTCACATTACATGCCTATATCTCTAATTATAAATAGTGAACTGCCCATACCTCTAACCACTTTCATAAAAAGTGTCCATTCTCCAAATTTACTCCAGTTAGAGTGTGTGTGTATCCCATTGTAAATCTATGTTTTGCTTTGAGGTCATTAATCTCCTTTTGAAAGTTTATAGCCTTGGGCATTCGGTTTATTTGGCTCGGTTTAAGAGCTTTAATATCAGGATCAATATCAAAACCTCTGGAAGAATTACAGAAAAGGTTAAGTTCGGTTATGGCTAGAAGTTATATATAGAAAAAAGATATTAAACTATCTAGATATTACCATATAAATCCATCAAAGCTAGAAAGGTATCAGTCAGCATCGATAAGAAAACCGTTATTCTTAGTACTTATGATTATACAACCTGAACTGCACATTAGATATATTATATTCCTAGAAGCAAACCTGATAAAAGTGTTAACCCACTTTAAACAAGTGTCACGGAAGCTCTCAGAAGAGAGTAGTCGAGTACTGAAAAGTATTAACCAACTTTAAAAGACTTGATCAGGTATCGTGGGATTGGTCTTTCTCGATGAAGTCCAATGCCTGATCCTTTGAAATAACATTCACGATACTCACTCTGTTCTTATGAAAGACTCCATATATCTTATCCGCTACTCTCACAAGCTCAGGACGGAAAGTCGTGGTTATGAACTGAGTGCCATATTTATCAGCTAGACGACGAATCAAGTTGCCCACAGCGGTTCGATACTGAGGATCAAGTGCCGCATCAATCTCATCAAACAGATAGAATGGTGCAGGGTCACATCGCTGGATGGCAAAGATTAGTGCAAGAGCAACAACGGTTTTTTGGCCTCCTGACAATTGTTTCATTGCTTGTGTCTCTCCTTGACCAGTAAATGACACCTACCAAACAAGTGACAACTACGATCAGCCCGAAAGCTAGACCAATGATAATTATATACCTTTCTTTTTATGTAATGTAATGTCAATAAGTCTTTCTGTACCTTCACTCTTACACCAAGGTACTTCTCAAGCCTTCCCTCTGCATCAGTTTTACGACTTCCATCATCGTCATCATCTTCATCTTCATGATCACGATCCTGAATATGTACGCAAAATGTATCATCTCCACCCAACTAGTAAGTCAAGAAATCACACAAGCTTTTACATAGAGGCAAGCATCATCCAAACGACAACAGTGCAGATTCTACTGGAAGTTTTATGTAATTCCTTGGTGGAGACAAAGGTTCTCAAGATGAAGAATAAACAATAATACCAGGGATATACTCCCACACTTAAGGCTCACTAAAAGACCTCTGCACATGGTTTAGCAGAACACCAAATTTATCTCGTTCAATTGTACTCTGGAATTTAGTAAAACCATTTTGATAATGAAAAAGCACACAAGGGATTTAAAGGTAAACGAAGGACATAGATGAAAAAGGTTTTTTCGAGGAAAAGGATGTAGAAACATGCCTTTAATCTCTTTATGAGAAGCTGACCATATCCACCTTGCACAAGCTCAGAGAATACCTCCTTGAAGTGACGTGCAACCCCTTTGAAAGTACGTTCTATCGATTCGTCTTTCCGCTGATCCAGAACTGTTATCAGTTCTTTAATTTTCTGCAGAACCGTCATATTTGTCAGTCAAGCTCTACTTTCTAAATACAGTTTGGCAGAGTATGAAACCTCCATTAGCTACCTCATCTCCTGCATCAAGCTCTGCTTGCCGATTCTGGAGTTCTTCTCTCTGTTCTGTGAAATTTACATATTGATCAAGCGCCTTCTTGTTTACATGGCTGAATTGTTGCAGCTGTTCACTGCACCGGTGTAGCATCTTCTGCAGCTCCTTGATATTTTTTCGTTTATACCTATAAATTTTCATCTCTATTACATATTATAGAACTCCTAGGGCAAAAATCTCAGGACGGATCCGCCCATGACAGCTAATAACTAATTGGACAAGATAAATGGAAATTAAGGACAGTATAACTGTAAAAGTTCCAACTAAACTAAGAGAGCCGAACTGGCCGAATGATGACCAATATAGAAGAGATGAAGCAAACATACGTGTCAAAAGCGTCAGACGACAATGGACCCAATCCCCTAATCTTCTTTGTATTCTCATCTTGCTTAGCAAGGAGTGTGTTGCGAAGGCTAAATAGTTCCTCTAACTTTTTATCTACATCTTGCAGTGTGCCCTTACAGTCATCTTCCAATATCTGAGAGAACAAGAATTTGTTTTGGTCACAGATACTATACAGAGGCCAGTCTCTTAACTTACAGAATATACTACCTTTAGCTTTGCTTTCTCATCTTTAATTTTCTTGACTTGCTTCGTCTTCTCGTCAATGCTGTCACAAAGACCTAAAAACAGAAAATGGCAGTGAGTGTACTCGTCCGAATAGTTAAAGACCAAGATCAAGCAAGATAGATCAGAATGTTTGGGACCCACTTTTAAGCTCTTTTGCGGCCTCATTAACCAAATTGTTTGCATCATCAAGTTCTTGTGCATTTAAGGTAGCTGAACTAGGCAAACTATCATCGTCGATGGAAGCTATAGTAGCCTGTAACTCATTTATTCTCCTCTTTAAGTTGGTAGCCAAATTAGCCTCCAACTCTGCTTTTCTTGTCTCCCTCTGTGTGTGATGAAAAGCAGACAAATCAGACTTATGACAAAAATAAGAAATACACATAAATCAGGACTTACTCTGACGAAATAAAAGCACACTTATTCAAAAAATGTAAAAGCACATAAATCAGACTCGTTTAAACAAAAAATTGCACGCAAATCAGACGTCAATCTAAAACAAAAGCAACATTCAAACTTTATTTTTAAATGCCAACCTCAATGCGATCCGTCGTGTAAGCAATATTCTTTTCCTTAAGATCCTTAATTTCGGGGTTTAATCGTGACAACTGCTCCCTTTCTTCTGGTGTTAGGTGATCCACAAGTTCTGTTCCCATTTCAGCTTCCTTCATAGCCATGCTGGATCTAAGCTGATCAATTTGTGTTCTAATATCACCTAGTGATTTCTCCTGCAAACAGATGAAGAAATTTAGTATTTACAATATGGATGTACGATATAATTAGCACTGATGGCCACTTTAAAAAATGAATTGAAAGACTAGAGGCATAGAAGAATGGCACCTTATTTTCAAGAGCTTTATATATATCATCTTTCTGCTTCTTTGCGTTAGCTATCTCTTGCTTAAGTTGCTCCACCTGTAATTTGCTGTGCGTCCAGTCTGCTTCAAGTCTCTGCTGCTCAGTAACATACTGTGTAATATGCTGATCTATCAGTGAGACATGTTAAGTAAACGCTGTGAATGGGGAACTATTGACATGGAAAATTAAAATAAATAAACACATACTCAACACTCATCAATGAACAATACGATAGTTCATCAAAAAACAAAAATGCAAAAACAAAAATGCCAAAGTCAGTTATGGAAAGGATATCATCAAGCTGCCTTTTAACATCCTCCAGTTCTGTCACCTTCGCATTTATAGACTTTGTATTTTGTATTATAGTATTCATGAATCTTAATTTTGACCGCCTGTGGTCATAGAATCCACCAGTCATACCACCCTTTTTGCTCACCTGGTCACCTGTAATGGTACACCATAACCTTCAGATACCAAATACATGTTGAATAGAATGTAAAGTGAATACAAATGCAATTACAGTTTCAACCTTCCATAGTTATGCAATCGAGGACATGACTCTTAGCAACTCTTGTTGCTACATTCAGATCTTTACATACCACAGTTCTACCAAAAACCTACAGCAAGACACATTACAATATAATGACATTAACATAAACACAAAAGTATAAAACACAAAAGTAAAATAATTCTATCAAAGGTACATCTAAATAAGTGGGCCATGTGAAAACAGAAAGGCACAAACAAAGCTCCGAAGGTGACAAGAAATTGCTGGGCAAAAAAGTGGACAGAGAACAAAAGGAACACCTGAGCCAATGCTGGTCCAAACTTTGAGTCGTACTTTAACTTTCTCAGCAGTGGTATTGCAGCAGAATCTTGTGGAAAGTTTACATGAGGCGCCTTTACCCGATTTAGAGGTAAGAAGGTCAGTCGACCACCCTTTATAGAATTCAGGTGTCTGATTAACTTGGTTGAAATATCATCATTCTCAACTACCACGTGAAACAGGCTGGTCATGGAACAAGAGATGACAAGAGCAGATCATAAGGAAAAAATAGTCACATAGCGAATAGTACGATAATTGTAGCTGTGAGGTAAATATCAGCAGGTTTCCCGCATACCTGTTTCCTGCAGTGACTTCAACTGCAGTGAAAAACTTTTCATCGCAATCAAACAACTCAACAAGTGGACCAAAAAATCCATTGATCCTATACTCTTCGACATACCGTCGAATAGTGTGCAGCCCTCGCCTAACATCCTGAGAAAATAAATGGGCTTAGTCAACAGAAACGAAAATTGACAATGGCCATTAAATTACATCAGCTCGGTAGAGATGTAAGGTTAGCACATTGCTCGTCTAACTTCTAACTATGCCGAAAGGACTTGGATGGATCTAATTCATACAGTGCTCCTAAACAGTCAACATTTTCCCCTCCATATTACTGTCAGCAACAAGAAAAGTGATACCAAAACCTAACACTTACTCCTGGAGTTGCATGCTCGAGGTTTTTCTTTGCCCGTTCAAGTTCCATTTTCAACTTCTCAATTTCAGAAGATAGTTGACTTTCTTCTCCCCATTTTTCCCTGGTTAACATATATCTTGTTATATCAAAAATAAAAATTTCTACTTTCTTACAGGTATTTAAAATGGAAGCAAATCCTACTTTCTAATTCTCTGTTCTTCATCTCTCTCCCTCTTTTTAATATTGAATAGTTCATGGGACTTGGAAATGTGAGATCCCAGTTCACTAATTTCAACTTCATGTTTCTTGATGAGTCCATCACGCTCTGTCAAATCAGTATTGAGGCGAAGAATTTCATCATGAAGTCTTTTCTCCTACAATAGAATCAACATGTTAGATCACCAATCACACCCATCAAATTCCATATATTCACTGCAAAAGATGAAACTATACAAAAATCCGAATGTCATTGAAAATTTGGAATACATTTACATATTTTTAACTTTAAAACAATGTGATCATATGACCTAAACTATACTACGATATAACTTTCATATTTAATAATGCAAACTCACTTGAGTCATATTTGAGTCTAGAACACGCTTAAGATCTTCAATCTCCTTCCTGAGCCATTTGTCTCGGGCAGCCTTGTTTGAAAATTGAGTTGCACGGCCCTGTTTCTGGTAAAGAATGCTAAGTTTTTTTTCCAGCTCCATGATTCTGTAAGAAAAAAACCATACACAAGAATTATGAATGTAAGATGACTCTAACAAAACCCAAAAAGAAACAATTTACATCACTAAAGCAAACAGCAGAACTTCCCATTTTAATTAACACCTAAGCTTTTACCCAAATTGATCGTTGTATTCTATCAAGGGAATAAATACTATTGCTTCCCTCAAAACAGGAGGCCTAGAGCAACATACAATCCACTAATTTTCAGCATGAACAAAGCTATTTCCGTGTTACACTACATTACATATGCCTACCTTTTTGTTGTCTGCTTTTCCTTGTCAAGTTGACTTTCATATAAAGGATTAATCGCCTCCAGTTCTTTTAAAGAATCCTGCATTTCTCTTTCCACCATATGAAGCTGCTCAAGCGCATCATTCTGAAAGCCATAGTAGTTCATTAGTGCACATTATCCATACATATATAAAAAATCAACTAGACATTCTTTTGCAGGCATGCAACTTTTATATCCATCATGATGTAAACTTCTTGCACAAAATTTCTAAGCAGAGGCGAGTAAGTACCAGCTTCTGACCATATGAGTTGCCACTAAGTTAGTAATACCTTAGACTGTTTATTTCCAGCAATCCGATCCTGAAAGTCTTTCACATCAAGCTCCAGCTTTGTCTTCTTCTGTATAGCTTCATTTTGTTGAGCTTCAACAGTTTCTTTCTCCTTGTATAATGTCTGAAGCTCCTTCGTCAGCCCTTTTAGCGACTCATCCAAGGACTTGGAGTCGTCCTGGGCCTTCTCAACTCTATCATACATTTTTGTAGACTCTTCCGATGCCTTAGTTCGTGCAACTTCTACCTAAACCATGACAGAAGAGGCCCATTTTTAAAGGTAATTCAGCGATGAGTGAATAACAAAATAACCTTTTCTTAGAGAAGTGCATATAAACAGTCTGGCGGAGCTCAGCGAAACAGCAATCGAAAGACCAATAATATCTAATTTTAAAATCATAAGTAACATCAAGTTCACTGAAAAAACGAGACAACATTCAAAACATGTGCCTATAGTTGGCTGACCTGTTCCAGTTTCTCCCGAGCATCGTGAAGCTCTTTTTCGTAAATGGTGTATTCCAGTGATTTCCTCTGCTTGTCAAGTTGTTGATATTTTCTGAGCTCTTCTTTCTCTTCGTCCAATTCCTTTAGTCTTTCATCCAAGTAGTGGACAACTTCGATAATCTGCTTCCGTTTATTCCCTGGGAAACGAGTAATTTGGCAATATTAGATTTTTAAGGTAGCCATGCATGCATCTGAAAATTAAAGAGATTCCAATATTACTGCAGATTGATAACTTGCCTGTCTCCTGCATAATTTTTAAACTCTCACGACGCCTCTCCTCATAAACACGGGTACCACCTATCTCTTTTAGCAGATCCAGCCGTTCCACGTCTTTCATCAGTGTTAACGAGGCTATCTACAAACATACCAAAAAATAAGGCATTTGAAATGAAGAACGCTGTTGTACAGAAATCTGTTTGCCCACATTAACTTTTCTCTGTGCTTGGCAGCACAGGATTAATCCAACAATATATCCTCTAGCAGGAGCTTACCTTTCCTTGTTGAACAACATAGTACGGATTAGAACGAGAAAACCCAGCACTCTCCAATAAATTCATAACTTCAGCTTTTCTGCAAGTTGTGTCAGATAAATATTCAAACATCGACGAAATAGGGCATCGGAAAAAGAGTGTTCAAATTTAAAGAAACAGTGCGCACGTTATGTGTTTCAAATCCAAGGTATAATCATCCTTCTTTAGACCAACTGTTCGGCGCAAGCGAATTTCTTCCTTATCAACCTAGTGGAGAAAATTAAAACACAAATGATGAGGACTGAAATATACAATTTAGGGAACTATTTTGCATTCAGAAATAAGAAGTACGTGGTGGAATACAAGATTTTCAACGGCCTTTGCGTTTTAACTTCGATTTGAATAGCACCCCAAGTATGTTTTGATACTACCAGATGTTCTTAGGTGCGGCTAATCTTTACAAATTTAGGACTTCAGAAACCCAATAGCCAAGAAACTGATGACAGTTTTATGAACTTGAAGGGAACTTTAGTATATAACTGATTGACATGAAGCCATAAAAATTAACCTAAAAGAACCTGTACACTAGACTAAGATATGACGGATCTAATCTAAAGCTTAGAAACACAGTTTTTTTCAGCTTCTACCTGACAGAAATACAGGTCGATGGCAATACTACGATCCAACATCAACGACAAACATGAACAAACAAAAGAAAACATCCCATCCCGATTTTCAGACAGAACTAGTTTTTAAGCAATGGGAGTTATTACCGGGAACCGGTTGTCAGAATTATCAAACACAATCTCCACAAACGCAGAAACAACTTGATGACCAGCACCTTCCTGTCCAAATAACAGGCTCATAGTTAGAAACTAAATTATCTCAATACCATGAAAAGCACACAAACGAAGCAACTTTGAAGCCTGCAGCAAACAAGTAGACATACGTGGAGTAATGCATGCCTATCTTCACTCCGCAGATTTTGGAAGATGTCACTCAATACAAAACGAATTGCTGCATCCCAATTCAAGAATTTCACTTAGAATCAAATATTTTGCAAACAACAAAAGAACACCAGGAAGGCTCAATCTCACCATGGAAGAAATTGCTTTTCCCAGACCCATTTGCCCCAACTTCATTAAAAAAAAAACAAAAAAAAAAAACACAGTTCATCAATTTTAGCAACAAGTTCAACACTCCAAAATCAAAGATTCAAACATGAAGACTGAAGGATACAACAATTAAAGATCCACAAAAATACTCAGAACAAGGCTGATCTGAACAACATTACCAACACAATTAACTCTGTCGCTGAAATCCTCAGTAGCAACTTGCTCTTTGTAACTCTTAAATCCTTCGATTATAACCTTTTTACACAATAATAATCAAATCCGAAAACCCAAAGAAGAAATTAAAACAGAGATTTACCAGATGAACATCAGTTCCAATTAAAACAATAATAGAGGAAAGAATAAAAATTCGAACCTGCTTGATATACATAGCGAAACCCTCAGTAGCTACTCCAACCTGTCTAAATCAACACCAATCCCAGATATTATTAGGTCAATCGAAGCAGATAAACAACAGATTTAGACTCGACGAGCAATCAAAACCCTAATTTCGGTATGAGGAAAAAAAACGAAAGAGATGATTAAGAAGTTGAAATTCTAGGGTTTTACTACTACTTTCCTAATAGAGTAGATAGATCCAAGCGGAAACGAAGACGGAGGAAAGACCGTAGGAATCGGAATCTACAGAAACTTACCTAGTGAGGAAGTTTGTTCACATATGGAGAACGATTGAGTTGAGAGAGAGACAAAAAAAAAATTGGAGGCAAAGTAGAAGAAAAATGACCGGGAAAATAAAAAATCAGCCCCCCAAAAAAAAAAAAAAGTAGAACTGAAAAAAGAAATGGTACACTCCGTAATCCGTAGGCAGCAACTAGCAAATAATATTTTTTTTTGGTCTATCGGAGAAAGATAAAATAAAAGAAAATTGGAAATAAAATATTTTTGTCATATGCTAAGAAGAATAGATACTACTAGGAGAGTTACCCGCACGCTTGTACGGGCAAGAGTTAAATAAAATCAAAATGTCAAAAAAAAAAAATCTATTTTCAAATTAGTTTTGTGTTCTTTTTAAATATGTTCTAAATTATAATTAATTTTGTATTTTAAACTTTTAATCTGACATTTCTAAATGGACTTTCAATATATATTATTTTGTTTTAAAAAATGTTAAGCCCATTTGCAAAATGGGAAAAATCCATTAAGCCTGATCCATATTATTTGGTTAATTTAAATTAGGTAGAAGTTGGGTCAGAATAATTTAATATTTCGTTTAAACCATCAAGAAAATTTGGAAAGCAACCCTTAAAAGGGTTTATAGTACTTGATCATACAAACCTTCAAAATAATTATAAAGTTAGCATATACAAAAGATTGTTAACAAATATGCCTTCAGCTTAAACTTCTCCAGTTTACCCTTCATGCTGCATTATGTGCTTAATGTAATAACGTCCAGCAAATTCCGAGCTAAAAAAATAGAAAACACATCCATAAGTTAGACCCTAACATGATACACCACTTGATATTTTTGAACATTAAAAACTTACACAGCCTTGTGATTCTCAAGTCCTACAAACTCCGGTTTTAAATAGATCTTGGAGGAGGCCAATGTGTTTACAATACACGGCTCACCTAGGAATGTTTTAAGTGTTAAAAAGATTATTTAGATGAGTATACAACCTACTCTTAAGAATTTTTACAATCTAGCAAGTTCTATTAATAGTACATACCTTCATACTCTCCAACCCTCCAGAAACGCAGTACACAAAACACCGGTTCAGTTTGATATGTGAGATGGCATCCAGTTGACACCCATGAAGACATGAAAAGGTTAGCATAGTAATCCATTGCACGACACTTTACAGTTTCATTCCTACAAATGAATATACTTGTTACACTCTACAAAATAAAGTCAGACTTATAAATCTTAATATGAGTAACGATGCAATAAATGTGACTTACCTGCCATTTAATAATGTTAAAACAACTTCAGAAACACCATTTCCATGATTTCTTCTGTCATCAACAACTACTATACATCCGCAAACATCTATTTTTGGAAAAAAGTCAAGAATATTTTTAGAATGTTTGTATCCAAAGCTTTTGGTAAAAGTTCAATTTGTACTTTTCTATTGAGGTACCAATACACAAAGTTCCAAAATTCTTTTAGAGTTTCTAGATAACTCAACACAAAACTAAAAAACAATCCATTCCAATTTGGTTATACTATGTTAAAATAAATAAATTACAATTAAATTTCGAAAAACGTACCGAAAGATATGTGATGATTGATCCTTCCACGATATATATCATCCAAATCTTCGAATCAGAAGTAATTTTTGGAGGTGATTGATTCGAGCCGGAACATGGTTGAATCATCCGTAAACTTGATCTGTAAAGGATGATGAGTATTCCTCTCCCTGAGGGTTGGATTGATGATTTGGAAATTTCGAATCTGATACCATTCGCCCTCATAAATATACTTCCGGAGCTTTTTAAGTATAGTTGGGACAAAGGCGACCTCAATCGTGTCACCCTTCAAGGTTTGTTTAAAATCGTGTGAGTAATCTAGCATATAAACACTATTAAAATAAAGATTTATGTAAAAACAATTTTCGATTAATTGCTCTAACCTTCGTATCCACAAGAAGAAGAACTCGTTTTGTGAAGAACTCGGTGACATGCCAAGAATTCAAGACTTTAGCGTGAATACACCAGTTCGTTCGTCCTCGATGAAGATCAGAAATGTAATCGATTCTCATGATTTTACCAAATTAGGGTTTCTTACTCTTGCTTCACTGTTTTCGAAGACGAAAATGAGATTTTGGATTTGTAAGAATATAAACAGTCACGATTAAACGTAGCGTTGCGTCTTAATCGTTTTAGTGTCTTTTTTTTTGTTTTTTAGTATTTATAATTTTAATAGGTATAATTATGATTATAATTACAGATTAGTAGTATATTTTATAGTCGGTATATTTGATGTTAATCATTGCTAAGACTTTGAGAATAACACTTTTTTTTTTGTCCTTGCATCCATACATGCATTGGTTAATTTTGATAATATAATAAATTTTTTAATCGAAACTATAATACATAATTGATTAATTCATATTTATAATGCACTATATTCAATTATACAATTTGCTTGAATTAAAGTTGTTACTGTAATAAAAATATGAGGAATATTCATATTACAAAATAGATGACAATTAATTAGAAGTCTTACTTGAGTTTTAGCTAGAGACATTATATTCTTAAATAGTATCATTTGAAACTCATCTATTTACAATACTGTACATGACTATATATTCTTAGTTAAGAATATTCTATGGTGATGGATACTGTCGTCTGATTATTTTTGTCTTCCATATAATAGGTTTATAAGACTTTTTAAGAAATAATGTTTTTACCAATATAGAACAATTGTTTCAAACCTTTTAAATTTTTGTTTCTTGAAGATAGGTAAGTCGGAATTTTATCAATAATTAAACTAATAGATTAATTGGTTGCTATTTTTAGAATTATACTAAATTAGCAGTTAAGTTGTACCTTAAGAATTTTATTTCACTTTTTTAAAAATGGACTCATTTATTAAATATATATTATTCTAATAAATATGTAAACTTTTATATATTTTTTTTGAAGCCCATTTTCAATTTTCATGAATTTGATGAGCCCAATACAATCGGTATGGTTAATTAAATCATGATGGATAAAGATTTGCGTCACATTAATTTACTACGTTTAGACAATAGAAATTATTTTTGAAAGTAATATAAATTATAGGTCATACAAACATTACAAATAGTTATAAAGTTTACATATTCATAATAATTTTTATTTAAATAACCTGCCTTCACCTTAAGCCCCTTATACGATTATTCTTCATGCTCCATCATATGATTTATGTAGTAGCGTCCAGCAAATTCGGAGCTAAGTATAGAAAGCAAATTCATAAGTTAAACCCTAGCATGATATACTACATGGTATTAATAAACATTTAAACTTACATAGTCTTGTGATGCTTAAGACCTTCAAAATCCGGTTTTAAAAAGATCTTGGAGGAGGCCAATGTGTTTTCAATACACGGTTCACCTAGAGATGTTTAAAGTGTTATAAAAGTTTTGTAAATGAGTATAGAAAATAGATAGTCTTTAACATTTATTAAAACTTGTAAGTCCTATTAACAGTCATACCTTCATACTCTCCAACCCTCCAGAAACGCAGAACACAAAACACTGGTTCGTTACGATATATGAGATGGCATCCTGACGACTCCCATGAATACATGAAAAGGGTAGCATAGTTGTTTACTGCACGGCACTTGATAGATTCATACCTACAGATGAAGTTAATACAAACATTTTTTAAAGAGTGAGACTTAAAAATCTTGGCAACATCAAATGTGGAATAAATGTGTCTTACCTGCCATTTAATAGCGTGAAAACAACTTCGCCAGCATGTTCTCTGTTGTCAGTTACAGCTACTACACATCCGCAAACATCTATTTTTTGCCATAAAAAGACATTTTTTTATTTCAAAAAGATGAAAAATTGTTTCCAAATCTATCATATACATAAAACTATTTAGTTTCTAAATTCTGTTTGTACTTTTATATGGGAAGAACCAATTCTCAAAGTTCTAAAATTATGTAAAGTATAAAGATTCACCAACACAAAGATAGCAATATCTAAGAATAATTGTTTCTGAATCTATCATCCACATAAAACTACTTATGTATAAGTTCTATATTTGTACTTTATATAGGAGGGACCAATCCACAAAGTTCCAAAATTATTAAAAGTCTAAAGATTAAACAACTCAAAGATAGTAAAAATCTTTATCCACAGGGTATAATTGAATTTTTTTTAAACCGTATATTTAAAACGTACCAAAAGAAATGGGATGATGGATTCTTGAACGATATATATCACCCAAATCTTCGAATCGGAAATAGTTTTTTGAATTAACTGATTCCAATTGATTCATGGTTGATTCTTCTGTAAACTTGATTTGGAAAGGATGATGAGTATTCCTCTCCCTTAGGGTTGGATCGATGATTTTGAAAGTCCTAATCTCATACCATTTACCCTCATAAATATACTTCTGGAGCTTTTTCAGTGTTGTTGGAACAAAGGCCACCTCAATTGTGTCACCCTTCAAAAATTGATAAATTGTGTTAGTAATCTAATATATAAGACTTTAAAAATATCAAATATCAGTAGAAATTATCATTTGGGAAATTCTCTAACCCTTTCATTCACAAGTAGAAGAACTCGTTTGCTGAAGAATTCGTAGACATACCAAGAATTCAAGACCTTGGCTTGGATACACCAGTTGGTTTTTCCCCGATGAAGATCAGAAATATAATCGATATTCATGATTCTATCGAATTAGGGTTTTTCTGTTTTCTCTTTTTGTCGGAGACGAAAAGGGGATTTCGGAACTGTAAGAAATCAAAGAGTCACGATTAAACGTTGCGTATTAACGTTTAGCGTTATAACTTTTTTTTTTCACTATTATATATTATTATTTAAATTATGATAACAAAATGAAAGACAAGATTCGTTTTAATAGATATATTTTGCAAGGTTCTAATTTAAATGTGTTTGAGATTTAATTGTTTAAATTAAGACTTTATCATATCTTAAACAATAATTTTTACCATTACGTAATTATATTTTCTATTCTAATTACATAGCAAAATACCACAATTTTAATTATATTACAGATAATTGTAATGAATATTATGAGTAACATTGTATTTCAAAGTTCATAAAAATTTGTTTAACTAATTATAGAAAATAAAATTTAATCTAAAATTCCAAAACAATGTTCAATTAAAAACATAATAATTAAACAGTCTCAAAAACCTATTTGAAAACAACATTAAGTGTTTTGTTCTGGCATTTTCCATCTTTATCAGTAATTAACACCTTCAATCCTTTTCTGGTTGTCACTCGAGAGAATGCAACATAAAGCTGTCCATGTGTGAAAACCGGCTTCGGAAGAAACAATCCAACATGTTCTAGCGTCTGACCCTGACTCTTGTTTATAGTAATTGCAAACGCCACGGTAATAGGAAACTGTCGTCGTCTCATACGAAAGGGAAACTTTGCATCAGGTGGACTAACATACATCCTAGGGATAAGTACCTTATCTCCAACCTTTTTTCCTGTCATGATTCTTGCTTAATGTTTAGCGATACAACTTTTTTTTTTTCACTATTATATATTATTATTTAAATTATGATAACAAAATGAAAGACAGGATTCGTTTTTAATAGATATATTTTGCAAGGTTCTAATTTAAATGTGTTTGAGATTTAATTGTTAAAATTAAGACTTTATCATACCTTAAACAATAATTTTTACCATTACGTAATTATAATTTCTATTCTAATTACATAGCAAAATACCACAATTTAAATTATATTACAGATAATTGTAATGAATATTATGAGTAACATTGTATTTCAAAGTTCATAAAAATTTGTTTAACTAATTATGGAAAATAAAATTTAATCTAAAAATCCAAAACAATGTTCAATTAAAAACATAATAATTAAACAGTCTCAAAAACCTCTTTGAAAACAACATTAAGTGTTTTATTCTGGCATTTTCCACCTTTATCAGTAATTAACACCTTCAATCCTTTTCTGGTTGTCACTCGAGAGAATGCAACATAAAGCTGTCCATGTGTGAAAACCGGCTTCGGAAGAAACAATCCAACATGTTCTAGCGTCTGACCCTGACTCTTGTTTATAGTAATTGCAAACGCCACGGTAATAGGAAACTGTCGTCGTCTCATACGAAAGGGAAACTTTGCATCAGGTGGACTAACATACATCCTAGGGATAAGTACCTTATCTCCAACCTTTTTTCCTGTCACGATTCTTGCTTCGATTACATGATTGGCCATCTGAGTAATAATCAGCCTCTTACCGTTACATAAACCTCCCTTAGGATCTATATTCCTTAACAACATGACAGGTGCTCCTATTCTCAAAGTCAAAACATGGCTTGGCAGTCCAGAAACTTGAATACTGTTTAGGAATTCCTGAGTGTAGATCATATCATCAAGTCCGCTCGTATCAGACGTTTCAATACTATCAGAGCTAAGATATCGTCTTTCCTCACCTGCAAAATTTAAAAATTAAATTTCGTATATGTTTTGAATATTAGAAAATTTTCAAAAAATTAAATTTCTATATCCTTTTTAATTTGCATACCTGGAAGCTTAGTAAGCATAAACTGATTTATCTTATCAACATCGTCATTTCTTGGACTTAGAATAGCTCTTTCACTAAAGAATTTTGGGTCAGTCCTCCTTGTAAATTGTTCTCCGTAGATCTCTTTAACTATTGCTTCAATAGGATTTCCACTTGTATTAATTAATAAATCATCCGGAATTTCTATCTCCACATCCCCACTATCTGACTCGTTAATTTTGCCATCCCCGATATCAAGAAGCCACTTAGAAAAAGTAGCAAGAGCACCTGCATCCATACTATTACGTGCTTTGCGAAGTCTCAAATTTTCGGTAAGTTTAAGAACTTTACAACTATTCCAAAGAACAGATGAGTTGATAGATGCTAAAACTGTGGCTACCCTTCCACCTTCGGTAATAACTGGTAAAATCTGTCTAAAGTCACCTCCTAACACAACAACTTTACCTCCAAAAATCTGGTCACACTTCATGATATCTCGCAAACTCCTATCTAAAGTCTCATAACAAAGCTTGTTCATCATTGGAGCCTCGTCCCATATTATGAGCTTTGCTTCTCTAATTAAATCAGCAAGATCAGATTCGGCATCTATCAAACAAACAGAATATTCATTAAGATTGATTGGAATACCAAATCTTGAATGAGCCGTTCTACCACCTTCCAAAAGCAAAGCAGCTATACCACTCGAAGCAACATTAAGAACAATATTACCTTTAGACCTTATATCAGCACCAAGAATAGTCCACATAAACGTTTTTCCAGTACCTCCGAAACCATGGACAAAAAACATACCACCTTTACTATGATTCACAGAGTGAATAATTTCTTCATAAACACGTCTCTGCTCATCAGTTAGCATAGGTAACAACTTATTGTACAATTCCTGTTGTTTTTGAGGCTTATATATTCTCTCATCTGCGATAAGCCTATTTTCTCCTGTGTTCATTATACTATCATCTGGTCTAGGCATTGTCTCGAAGGCCGTAAGAGATGTCCCATTCGATCGTAACATGAGTTCTATTTCAGTTAAACATATATTTTCTATCTGAGTCCGTGACAACATTAGACCTACCACAGAAAATTTTAAACATTTCATTATATATAAATATATATATTTTTTTTCTTCGAAAACGGAATATTTTGATAAAAGAAAATATTTTTTTGAAATACCTGGATCGTTCCTGTTTCTCCTTTCTTTAAACAAAATATCCTCACACAAGATGTCTTTCGTTTTATTCCAAACTTCAAGAGGAACAGTTAAACTCTTTGTATGCAGTAGGATCGCAAATAACTTTCTTAAAAATTCCCCAAAACACCATTCACCTGCTTCATTTATAGCTGCAATGTACTCCTTATCATCATCCAATAATCCCAAAGCATAGCAAGCTTCTTGGAAATCACTATAAAGTACACCATTGGCTGTTTTTAAATAGTCAAAACTTGTTGGTCCTGGAATTTTATTAAGCAGTACTCGCAAGTAATAGGCTTGTCCTACAGAAGGCGGTACATACATAATTCTGCCTATTGCAAAACTTTTCCGTTTCTCTGATCTTGGCTTCCAAAGTTTTTCTCTCTTATTCCACACAAATTTAGATGGAAATTCAGCATACGTAAGTGCTCTGGCCTGGGGATAAATCTTGTTGCATTCCATCCAGCCCAAAAATTTAGAAGTTCTATTTGTTGTACGTTGCAATACATCTTCTATTGGATCATCCTGATTGTAAATAGCCAATTCTTGTCCTGGAAGATGAAACGGGAGTTTTTCTACGGCTGTAGTACGATAACAAATCGGGAAAGCAAAAATTCGCCAAGAAGCCTCACATGCAGATACATATCTAAAAAATATTGGATTAGTTTGTCAGGTATAATTTAATATGAGAATATTTAACAATCCTATTAAGTTGTTACCTGCAATTGAAAAACTTTTTAATTTCATTTTCCTGATCTTCTTCTCCTACTTTGGCTCTAACATAGTCCGGACCTTTAGTGATGTACTTGAACAAATATTTAACTGAACGTGTCTGGTTGCACCACTCAACATTTATATGAGCACGAAAACGGAGTGATAAATCACGATTATAGGGAATAACGTAACTATTATCGTATTGAAATCCTCTTTTCTCCATGATTCTCCCATCGTTACGTCGTCTATATATTGGATAGCCAGCATCGTCGACAACAGTATTATCCATGAATGGTTTTGGGAAGAATTTAGTGCATTGCCCATTATTCATGCAGACACTATCTCTGTTCATATGACCACACGGACCATGGATCATCACATCAGAAACAACTTCGTACAAATACTTATCCACCTCTTTATCAGGAATTTCAGCGCTTATGTATTTATCAATATCGTCTGATGTACGCATCTTATTGTCTGGGTGTAAAAACAGAATCATGTGGGCATGAGGCAGACCCCTCTTCTGGAATACTATTGTATACATCGCTGAAATTTTTTAAAACAAATAATTATTTTTAAAAAACATTAATAAGATATTTTTTTCCAAAGACTAATATAAATAATAATAATTAAATCTTATTAAATACATACCAGAATTTACGATACCAAAAGTTTTTTCCTTTCTCACTTGGTCCATTAATCTATCAAGTTTCATCTTGAAAACTCGGCTACATATATCAGGTCTATCTTCTTTACTAAGACGATGCCTTGCTAGATAACGATCAATTTCAGGCCACCTTGGGTTGCACGTAAAAGTTATGAAAAGATCAGGAAATCCAAAATACTTGCAAGTAGCCATGGCGTCAAGATAATGTTGCATCATATATCTTTTTCCACCAGTAAACGATGACGGAATAAATATTCTTTTTCCATGTTGTGAAAGGTCTTCATGTCCTTTTTCAGCAGCTTCAATTATCTTATCGACTCTTTCAGTTCGGAGTTTGCTTTGGTTCATCCATATGTAGTTCAACCTGTTCGACTCGATGGTAGTGAATGCATCGACTAAAAACTGCTGGAATAATTTGCCTGCCATAACAATAGTCGAAGACTCTTCATATCTTTCAAATATTCTATACGCATAAAATTCCCTCATGGTTACGGTTTTCCTTTTACGTCAACGGGTATCCATGAAACCTATATCGATACCTAATCTGAAACCATCTTCACCATAAGGGAACAACAATGGGTACTGTAAAGGCAAGTATGCGGGATGAAGCTCACTTATTCTCTGTAAATTACCCGAACGACTTTCTATAACAATGTCATGTTTATTCACACCAGCCGTAAAATCTCCGGGAATTAAAGCAGCGACCTCTTTACTGGTAGGAAGATTATGAGTTCTTGCATCAGTAGTTCTGTCTGAAGGTAAGATTAATCGCTGACCATCGCTACCTTCTTCCATATTAAATCTTTCACGTGCCGATCTAAACGCCTTAACATGCGGATTATGACTATCAAGCATTTTTTTTAATAGTCCAACAATCTCATGTTTTAAATCTCCAGAAGATCCTGATGATCTTTATCAACAACAAAACACAAAAATTATTAATAATAATGATTAGTAGATACATCGAATTATGCTAAAGATATTTAACAAATAATTAAGATATGGAAAATATTTAAATACATATTTATCAATATATATAATTACCTAAATGCAGAAATTCTATTCGTTATCTCGTTACATACATCATGTATATACAATTGCAAAAACATTGGTTCCTTTCCAGGTTCTGGCAAGATATCACCGATATGGTGATAGTTTTCTCCGCACATCTGAAATAAATACGGTCCTCTACCATTATTTATTGAATGGTTAATTTTCCCACCTAATGATGTGAACGAAAACATCATGTTGTACGCTCGTATGTTATCGCGGAAGTTTTTACCCCTATCGTCATTATTATAAAACAACGATAATAATGTTTTAGGCGCAGTCTTCAAAGTAGGAAGTATTACTTTGTCGCGATGGCAACACAGTGAAAAATCTGGCTTTGCCTTTTTAGTCCGTTTGTTCACCCGTTCTCCATACCACATATATGCTCCACAATTATCACATAAAAAATAAGGATCTCCATCATCATAATAACCTACATATACATTTTTTAAAAAATTATTATTTCAAATATATGTTAGATATACATACTTATTTACAAAACAGTCGTATAACGAATCAGATATGCATCGAGATATACCATTATTTAATAACTTAGCTTTTATGGGAGGAAAGCCAAGAAACATCTCAGATGTCGCATTGCTTTCATTAGTATCGAATGAAATCCCATCAGTAGAGCTGTCTGAATCACTTTCATCGTTCGTATCCGAATCAGTTGCGACGAAACATGCGAAATCTTCCTGTAATCTGGGAAGAAGGAAATTTTCTGCATAGGCAACAATTGGATTAGTTTTAGCATTTATATATATATTTTTTATATATATTCTCATTTTGAAATCCTTTCCCGAACATATTACCTTTTTTCTTCCTTTGTGCCCGTTTAGACTTCAGTATTTGCATTCTTTTCAACCTTGCCATCTTATATGGATCAGGATACTGAAAATTCAGTGCATTCGAAAAAGCAGGAAGATTTATCGTAGAACTAACACCTGTAGTTTAATAATGTTGTTAAGTGCAATCTATTAGTTTCGAATGTAACATATATCTTAATGTAAAGAATATAAAATGTCTGTACGTTTTCTAGAGACGGCATGTGTCGTTACATTCTTCCTCCGATATGGAATCTTCGAAGGTCTCATTATAATACGTCAAGTGTAGTAATCTGCAAAATGAAATTCAAAGTACGATCAAGAATTCATATAATCGAGTAATTCTAACAATTTCATTCTAAAATTCGCTGTTAGGTTTGTTTATATTGGAAGATGGTGCCGTATATATGATGCCATCTAAAATGTACTAATTATTGATATATACGAATATTGACATATGTATCTATATATCATCTTAACTTTTTTTAATATTTTTTTTGAAAAATATGTTATTTATCTTTCTATTATGTATGGAGATCTTTAATACGTATTTTTTGAAATTTACTTTCTTGATCTTTGACAATATTTTATTTATTTAATTTTTTTTTATCTTTTTTTTGTTATATTTCCATAATCTTGCAGATCATTATCGGGTCATTACTGAATATCTAGTTTTTTTTTTTAATATTTTCAATTCTTATATTATATTTTTTGTAACAAAATTTTAAAACATGTTAAACTAAATATTTTTCTTCCATTATTAATATTATACTATTAACGAACTTTCCGCTGAATTGTCATATCATAATTATTATTAATTAGGAAGATAATTTCATTATGTTATAAAACTAACATTTGATAAACATTAAAAAGTGATAAAATCCCTTTAAAAAACATAACGAATTATAATAACATCGTGATGATATTCAGAAATAAAAATAGTTATTATTATTGAATATCAAAATATGAAACTAAAATTCAAAAACGACATTCTAAGGTCTATCCTTTTTCATGATATATCTTTGCGTACATATTTCTTGTTTTTCACACACCAGAAATATCCGGAAACATCCTTATCATATGTGTAGATTGGCTCATTGTTAGGCATGACATTGTATTCAATCCAGGATTGAAATTGAGATTTCTTGTTCGCTGATTTCAAAATACTATTTTCACCGTCAACGACGGTATTTTGAACGTCAAGATGCGCCAATGAGTTATGTTCAGAAGAAATTGATTCTTTTCTGGTTTTCCTGACTTTTTTTTGAACTGGTTCCGCAATGCGATCCTCAAAAAACAAAACAAATTGTTCTTGTTGAATTTGCGAACGGAGCGCACCTTCATCAGGTCCTGATCTTTTCTTGGTGGTTCGACGAACTCCAGATAAACGTTTCATTATGATTCTGCACGTATACATTTGAAACATGTGAATGTAATTTCAATAATACAAAATAATGAAAAGCTTCATTTTTGTTTTACCTTATACGTCAAACAGCAAGAACTTAAGAATTGGTTCAGTTTTTTTTTTTTCTAGTTGACATGGTAAATTAATAAGACTTATATATATACATATAAAATGTATAAAATAAGTTTACACATTTGATAATATTATATTTCCTAAAATTTCGTATTGAAAAAGCAAAATATTTAGGATTACCATTAAGTTTTTAATGTAAAATATTTTGTTAACATAATCGTTAATGGTCATTTTCTTAAATTATCGTATTGAATATTCAGACCATTAAATTTGGCCTTTTATTTTTAACATATTATCATTATTTATGGAATTTTGAAATATGTTTAAAAAGATTTAGGTTGGGGTTTAGAGATATTCTAACTATTAAAATTTCCCAAATGATTTTATAGTATGATATTTATTAAATTATATTGTATATATTTTTAATTTTCGTTTTGTAACATAATTATAGTAATTGATAGAATTAAAGTTTGACCAATACAAATACGCTAAGAAGCTTAAAAGCGTTCTTAATTGTTCAAAATAATTAAAAATTTCAATTCAAAAAAATAAAACAAAAAGATGAAATTAAAAATTAACCAATATCATGTTTTGAAATGACGCAACTTTTTCAATCTTGGGGTTCAGATTTGATTTTTTTCCTTGTCATCATGCTATGACCCCCGGTCGATCCAATATTGCTGTCTGTATAATCTCTCTTAGATGAAGTCAAATTCATTTCAGCTGGTGCAATTTGCAACTTATGGTCGTCGAGATCCAAAGAATTATTCGAAAGTTCATTCCTTCCATATAGTTCCTACATTGAAATTACATACATTGAGATTTTAAAGGTATAGAATTCATAATGATATTATGGATATATGTTTTTTTTTTTTGTTTACTTTAGTACCTTTCCAAATTGCACAACCATGTCTTCCTTTTCCCAAAACTTTTCGACAACATAAGCAGACTTGTCGCTTTTTAAATTCTCGATTGTAATCGAAATTTTAAACAGCATAGTCCTCCCAACCAAGGCAGAGAGACTTCCAGGAATAGGTGCAGTATCGTCCTGAACAAATGTCAAATCTTGATTTAATACTTGTTTTTATAACTTTAAACCAAAAAGAATTCAAATGATACTATACTTACTTTAGGTTTTTCCAAAGCTAGTTCTTCTGCTTTTTTTCCAATAAATAGTTGGGCAAGACCGTCAAAGAAGAGCAGCTTAATCTTTTGTGAATTTCCGTACCCAACATGAAGTATGAGTTTATACCTTATAGACAGTTTGGTACGACTTAAATGTGCGTATAGTTATAATCCACAATTCTTTTAAAAATTTAAGAGACAATTTGGTACTTACTTGTAATCAACTTCCATAACATCAGAATCACAAACTCCACAACTATATAGTAAATCCTTTCCAGCTTGAGATTCTGGTGGATATGGCTGCACCTTCTTATTGCAAACTTTACAGGCAATATAATACCATTTGGGCAACACTTCAACAGAATGAATTGTCGCGATTGTCACACATGTTCGCGCCTGTAAAGAATTAATCAAACATTTATTATCCCAATTATAATTCAGAAAAAAATAAGATCACGATATCAATTTTACGTTTGAATCATTACCTCAAGTGCATAAACGATTTGGTCCATAGTACTCTTTTCGTTCACAATGAAAAACTCCTCATATAATGTCACCTTGGGTTTCTGAGGGCTTGGGTCATCATCAAGTTGTACTAAATCAACAGCATCAGTAGGCAACCTATATAGTTATGATAATAATAAGAATATGTGTATGATTTAAGCATGTCGTGCAGAATAATATAGAAAGGATATATATATTCATATATATACATATATGTATACTTACTTATTTCGAAACGCGTCTACTTCAGACATAACTGGATTTATGAGAATATCGGTAGAGTTGAACGCATTGGAAATACTATAATTTCCTGTAACATGGATTTAATTGGCAACGTTAGATTTGACAATTATAAGCTTTAAGTTTTGTTTTTTCTGAAAGTAAGATATTACCTTTCCATTCCTTCAGGCATGCAAATCGTATTACACAAACGACAACAATATCTTGATGTTCTTTTATTCGTGTATCAAAGTCCTTTGCAAGATCCCCCCACACCGTGCAATTTAACCGGGTTCCACTATATTACGAATGCATGAAAAATAATAAAATTTAGTTATTTATTTTAGATTAAATTAATTTTCAAAATATTTACTAAAGTTACTTACGTTAAATCTTGCAAATCGAAGCTCAATTTGACATTATCCTTCCCTTTCGTTTTGACGCTATCAAGATTTCCAACACTGACGATTTGGCCGATTACATCTACGAAAAAAAAACATGAATTAATATTTTGTTTTTTTCATGTAAATATAACTTTTAAAATCAAAGTTAATTAACAACTCACCAAACAATATATTCTTATCTAATTCTCCAGATAAGATAGTAGTAAACGCCTGAAAATATTTTTCTCGAACACGAACTGGGAATTCATCACATGGTTTCACAACAGTGGTTCTATAAAAGACGATTTTAAATCCCAAAGAACTTGTCTTAAAATTACTATCATAATCCACTAAGCTGAACGTATCGACTATTTTAGACTCGACGACAGCGAGTTGATTTTGAAACCTGCTGACCAAACCATCTTCAATAGATGCATGTATTTTTGTACCTATATATAACGATTTAAAGTTATAAAACTAATATCCAGTTTCACTAAATTTTCATAGATAATTCAAATAAACATGACGCTTCAATTTAAAATTAGAACTTACATCACTATCAACGAAGACCATCTGAAGGGACTTGAATGATTTCCAAAGTCTTATGATACGGACTCTTATCTTTTGATGGTCTAAAGCAGGGTTGAGATTGTCTAACTGAACAAAAGGTCGAACGTTCATCTTTTTAGAAGTCATATTGAATTGAGCATACAACTCATAAACACATAAGCGGAACAATATTTATAGAGATGTTATACAACCGACTTGATTTTTTTATTTTTAAGAATATTTTCTTACTTTATTTTGTTAAAACGATAATGATGAGGAATGTAAACATATCATTTATGAATATTCTCGATATATTTATTATCATTATTAAAAAAGTATATTTAACATTTTTTTACTCTTTCAGATTTAGTGAAATTCATCAAGCAGTTGTAAATTACCATATATCGTTATTAAAATAAATGTTATTTTGTAAATTATAATAATGGTTTTTAATATTTTTATTTAAACAAATCTCTATATGTTAAAATTTGCAACTAACTAAATTTAATAATAATACAGAAAAATAATATTTTAATTATTTTATTAAATCCCAAAAAAATCATCAAATATAAACTTACAAAAGTGTTTTTCAATAATTTTCAAAAAATACAGAACTTCAAAGAACGGTTTTGAGCATAGTTATCAATAAGGTCTTCGATGCTTCTCAAAGGAGTCCTCAACAGCAAGATGAATATAGGAGTCAAGTGAATCTCTGTATTTTGCAGAAGGATAAATTCTAATCAGTATTTTTTCATATCAACTAATCATTAATCAAATAAAGTAAATTTTTACTGTTACCTTAGGTCTAAATCGAATCTATAGTCGGTATCATCCAAACTTTGATTCTTGACTCACCATGATCAACGTAATTGTACCTAAATATTTAAAGTTAGTCAGATACATCCACATATTTCTAAAATATATAATCGAAAGACCATCCAAAGTAAATCTCTGACTTACATGAACATGTAGTCTGCAAATTCTGCACTCTTCGGGTCCTCGACAATCTCCGAGCATCCATCGCCGTTGGTTAGGAGAACATTATCATCTAGCATTACCGATGTTAAATAAACAAATTATTCATTATCATAATAAACTGTACTGAATTACTAAACTAATTATCTATAAACAAACGTAATCACCTCCGAATCTTACTGCTTTCCACATTTTGAACAGACAGACCCTCTTTCTGTTACGCAGTTTGAAAGTTTTGAACATATGATTGGCATAGACTCCTGTTGCGAAACAGTCAAGTACATATCCCCTTTGGAAAAAGGTTTGTTGATATAATAATGTCAATCTACGTATTTTATCAAGCACTTAAAACAGTTTTTTAAAATATTATTATTCATATATAAACTTACTCAATCGACTCGATAGTGAATTTTATGTAGCGATCCATCAAGCTCCAACGATAGACACCATCTTCTTTTTTGAAACTCTTGATTTCACCCATATTGGTGATGCATCCAATCAGATTAACTGCCATAAAAACGAATAATATGTGTTAAAAATAACAAATTAATCTTTTATAAAACAATCCATTATAAAGTCCGATTTACCGTAAGGCCATCTTCCATGAAACGCATTATCATAAACACGTTTAAAATCTAGATTATTAAAAGATTTGGAAATGATAAGATCTCTTGCAAAACTGATTATAGTTTTGTCTGTGAAGAAGATCCGATAACCGTTTTTAGTTTTCTGGATCTGTTCTCTGTCATTCTTGACTTCGAACTTCTCTATAACATAAGTTTGATCCTCCGACAATTTAAATTCTGGAACACCATTGAGTGATGCCGGGATAGTAGCATGTCCAAATGTACCCTAATTCAGAGAATGATTTACCAAAGTATTTAGACAGACGAATACATATGAAGTAACAATGAAATAATTCTGTATAACATACCTCTTCGTCTACCAAGATTAGTTCTGTCGATACATCATTCGAACGATCTCTCACTCTCCATGAATGGAAAACCTTGACACGAATCTTCCATCCCATTGTCCAAGGACACAATTTGTCGAGCATCACAAATCTCGCCATTTTTTTTTTATCTTTAAAAAAAAGTATTTTAGTTAGAGAGAAGTTTAGTAAGAGAGTGAAATGAAGAAGTTGAAAAGACAGTAGTTTGGTTTAAGTTTTTAAACTCGACTATAAGAATTTATAAGGTGTTAATGGTTGCATAAAAAGTATCGACTCGAAGGGGTGTTACCATCCACACCTTTTAACTACATAATTGAAAGGTTCATGAATATGTAAAAATCAGTGGGGATATCTATTTTGAATACAAAAGGTAATTAATATAATATAGTTTTCGTTTTATGAATTAATTAATAATTGAATAATATTATAAATCAAATTAAAATCCAATCACATTATCATAGAGGATTAAAGTATTATTTTTATCTTATAAATATGAAGTATAAAAGTCATGCACTTTAAAAAATCAATTTCAAATTTCCATATCAGCAAAGGCATCCAACATCTGTGTGACTTGAGGACATGGAGGATTGATCATGACACTGGTACAATTGTGCACTGTGGTAGCCATCCATGTATCTACATTAATAAAATTTGATAATTAGTTAACTTTTTATTAAAAAAGCAATTATAGATTTATCAGCAAGAAATGGTCCGAACCTTTATTACTTTCGAGCTTGGCAAAACGTAATACACATATGATAATATCATTGTCACGATGTATCCAATGGTCATAGAAGCTGTTCGCGTAGTCTTTTGGTAAACGACATGAGAAATGTTCACCCCTACAATTTATCATCACTGAGAACTTCTCAAATCATTGAAATTTAAATTAGAAAGCTCAATAATTTAGAGCAACTTACTCAATATTTTCAAGAACAACGAATAACTCATTCCATTCTTTGTATGGTGGACCTTGTTCCATGGTATTTCCAACACTAAAGACTCTTCCGATAAGATCTATGAAAATTTATACAATAATTTAACTAATCAAGCACTTTAAACTTAACATATAATATAAAAATAAATTGGTACCCTTACCTACACAATTTTCAGAATCAAAATATCCACTTTTAATATCACTGAATGATACGAAAGAGTAAAATTGATCTGAAGACAAAGGAAGTATTTTCTTAAACCATGTCCCATCTCTCCAATGTATTCTGAAACGATGGTCAGTTGGCCTAAAACCGCCATCAACATTGCTTAATGAGAAACTTGATAACATAATCCATTCACCTTCTTCCAAATCGTTAAGAAAGATGTCACGATAAGGAGAACCCATCAATACATGGATTTTTGTACCCTACGTAAACGTTATACATAAGTAAATAAAACTAAATTTAAATTTATAAAACATTATATAATATAAATATACCTTCTCATCTACTACGATTAAGTCTGTTGACTTGAAAAGAGGATGACGACACTCAAATTTCCTCAGAATTTTTACGTTAATTTTCCACTCATGAACGAAGGGGTTTAGGTCATCCACATCGAAAAAATAGTCTCTCTTCCCGAACTTTTTTTTAATAGCGTTGGATAGGAGGTTAGCCATAATAATCTTTTTTTTCAAAGAATTCTTAGAGAGTTCTGTCTGTCAAACGTATTTATATATACATAATACATAAATCTGTTTTCGAATATTTACATCTAAAGATATTATCAAATATTCTTTATATTTATCATCGTGAAAACTTTAATGGTATTTGTAAAACAATCATAAATTAGTAAATCATTATTGTCATGTTTCCCGTCATTTTTATAAAATTTCTATTTTGTATAAGTATTCAATATTTTTCAGATATCTACATTCCAAATTATGTTATAACCACCAAAATTTCCGCATGATAAAAATTAAATTATTCATTAATTTATACTGACTGCAAAGCTTATTAACAAAATATTATTATTTTCACAGCTATATTTTATAGTATCTACATATTTTTTTGTAATTAACATAATTAGTTATCTGTAAATAACATAATTAGATATCTATATATATATATATATCTAATACAATAGAATTCTTTGATTTGATCATACTATAATTATAATGCTCAGTTTCAAATTATTTAATTAAACTCATTCAATCTTTAAGTCAAATAATCTGTTAATATTATTTATACAAAACTCGCTGAGAATTTCTTCAAAATAAGTTTTTTATATGATAATCACCAAATCGGTTATTTCATAAATTTAAAAATCAATTTAAAGGCCGAGATCATATACAATAGATATTTTATGATATATCAAATTACACTTTAATTATTATCAATATCAGTTTTCCATTAAGGCAAAATCCTCAAACATCTGCGTGACTTGAGAACATCCAGGATTGATCATGA
This sequence comes from Camelina sativa, assembly GCF_030686135.1. NCBI lineage: Eukaryota > Viridiplantae > Streptophyta > Magnoliopsida > Brassicales > Brassicaceae > Camelina > Camelina sativa. The sequence goes on along the minus strand of NC_141884.1, from coordinate 19,842,399 downwards.
CCATTGTACAATTGTGTACCGTTGTTGCCATCCATGTATCTACATTAACAATAAATAATTAATTTATATTTTTTCAATTATAAACAATAATATTTCCAGCGTGTATAAATAATTCAAACTTTTGATAGTCTCAAGTTTGGCAAAACGTAACACACATATTATATCAAAATCACAATGTATCCAGTCATTGAAAAAGACATTCGCGTAGTCTTTTGGTAAACGACATGATAATCGTTCAAACCTACAATTATACGTTATGTAGAATTAGAGTCATTAACGAACACGAACATATTGTTAAATCATATTTCGTTAATAGAATGACTTACTCAATATTTTCCAGAACGACGTACAACTCATCCCATTCTTTATATGGAGGACCTTCATCAAAACGATTTCCAACAGTGTACACTCTTCCAATAATGTCTGTTCATAAGAATTGCATTAGAAATTATTTTTCAGGTATTTCTTTTAAAAAATTATATAATTATTTTAATCTCACCTACACAATGATCAGGGTCTAATTTCCCTCTTTTGATATCATTAAATGATACAAAAGAATAAAAGGGTTTAGGTCTTCCACATCGTAAAAATAGTCTCTCTTTCCGTTCTTTTTTTAATGGGATCGAACAGCAGGCATGCCATGTTTATAAAAGAGAATAAAAATTTATGGTAAAACTAAACCTACGATCTTGATTTTTTCAACTTGTAATCGGAAAAAAATATATATATATATACATTATTTTTTTTTTTTTGGAAAATGTATATTTATGATATTATCAAATCTCAATATTACTTACCATTAGATAAATTCGATGGTATATATTCATTCTCAGTAATCACCAAATATTTGTTTATTTACATAAACTTAAATTATTTACATAATCTTTTAAGAAACTTACGATTTTAAAAAGTTTTAAATATTTGTAAAAGTATATCACTCAACGAATATAGGAACTATATATATATCAAACATTGCATACCATTTTTTTTTACGATTTATGAGAATAACTTTAAAGTCCAAGACTAAGATATGTTTTCTTTACGATTTATCAGAATAACTTTAAACTAATTTTAGATTTCGTAATTAGGTCAATATCTCTAGTTTATATTATCGATTTAACGAACTTTCGGGTTTTAGAATAATAAAATAAAGCATCGTTTATATTTTATGTCAGATAATAATAATTTAAAATTCAAGAACAGCAAACGATTAAGATAAAATTCTTAACATTGTTAATGATTTATAAAGGGAACACGAAGTTTATCCCAATCAATTTTAGGAACAACACATTCTTTTTCATCTTTCTCAATAACAACCCTAACATCTTCTAGTCTGTTTCGCTCTTCAATCAAGTCGATTCGCCCCTCCAAGATATCGTCTATTAGCAAGATCTGAGCATCGATTGTTTCAAGCTGACAGTTTAAGCCGACAGATTCTTTTTTGTTGATGTACTCTTTCAACATATCAATAATCGCAGTGAAATGTTTCATCGTTTCCTTTAGAACCACGTCTCTCGATTTGCGGAACGCTTGTTTAACTATGTCGATTGCTCCATCTTCCCACCCGAAATCTGACATAGGCTCTTTCCGTTTCCTAGAACTTTCACCTTCCATCTATGATTTTGAAAAAAAAAATATAAAGATCTTTAAACTTTCAAACAAAGAACTGATGGTACGAAAAAATTTAATGAATATCGTTTGGGATCTTACCACAAGGTTATGGATGATAATAAGCTTTTATTTTACTCTTTCTTTCTTGACAGGGGAAAACAAAAAGTCACGATAATAATAATAATATAAAGACTTAGAATGCTTAAATATTAGTTCTAAGAGTCGCGATGGTTTTCTAATTGGCATCTATTAAGGCCAGGCCCATATAATTTAACCAAGAAAAACATTTGATCCTCTCTGTTAAATTTTATTAGATTTTAAATTAATTAAATTCACGTGAGTCTACTTGTGAAGATAATTGTTATTTTAGAAAATACCTAATAAAAGTTAAACAAAAATTCCGATTATTCATCATCTTCATCTTCATCATCTTCATCTTCAACAAAAATAAATTAAATAATTATTCATGCCCAAAGTTTCATCAAACTATAGATTGATGCTCGTATGACGAAATTATTCATCATCTTCATCTTCATCATCTTCATCACTGGAATCAACGTTTAGCCAGCGTCTGAAAAAATAAAACAATTCAGGATTAAACTTCCCACATAATTTTGTTTATACCTTTTTTCAATTTATTAAATTAATGAACTTACAGCATATCGCCAATATTAATTCCATCCACTTCATCTTCAAGAATGACCTTTGAGCATCGCAACTGAGACATCAAACATTGCATACCTAGCAAAGTAGAATTTAAGTAAAATGATATTTTGGATGGTATATGAGTCTAATATTGAACAGTACCTTCGTAAACAGAGATCCTCCAAAATAGAAGAGTACACATTATTGGTTGATTAGTAGTATAGGTAGGCGAAGACATAATTTGTTTCCGTTTCTCAAGAAATGCAGTACAAACCGAACCAACAGCAACACATTCAATCTCTTGGCCACTTTCAGAAAAACAAAATGATTGTATATAATTTAATAAAGAACTGTTTAAAATAAAATTTCTATGTATTTACAATGTTATAGAAAGTTTTTAAAAATATCTTACTTGTGTTCAAGGATAGTGAAGGTCACAACTTCATTCTCTGAAATGTAGCCATTTTGATGATCGAGGAAATCAATCATCTGCGAATTGTTTACATGTACCACCATTCCTAAGACATCTAATATAAAAAATAATTTTAATGTTATTAAATATAGTAAAATTAAGATGGATGTATGAACATGAATTGAGTATAAAAACTTACCTACACAACAATTCTTCTCGTCAGGCGTCGCATTTTGCATTCTTGGTGCATCATACATAAGAATAAAATTGTCAGTACTTCGTAGATTTATTGGAACCATTTTTGTTTTTTCCTGGATCAGGATCTCAAACGGATGGTTTGAATTTCGGGATGATTGTTGACCTTCAATCACCTTAAATCCAGAAATCTCGTACCAGTTTCCTTCACTGAGCTTTCCATAGTAACAATCTACATAAAGTTCCGCATCTATCTTGGCATCAATCCTAGTTCCCTAAAATATAAACATAATTTAGCATTCCATTGTTTTTTTTGTTGTTGTATAACTCGATTGATATTTGCTAAAACTGCTAAATGGGATGAGGAAGAAAATTTACCCTTTCATCGACCTAAATCAAACTTTGATAAAAAGGCTGTCCTTGTATAAAATGCGGTGGCCATTCTCGAAGTATTTTCACAGTAACTTTCGGGTTACGTAAAGTAGGATTCAGATCTTTCAAGTACAGCACCATCCCGATTGGACTTTTTTTTTGCGTGTATTTAGAAGCTAGAATAAGTATCAGAGAGAACTTTCAATTCGTTGTACTTCAAATATTCATAGACAAAGGAAGATAAGGATTTTTATAATTACAGTTAAATATTTGTGTAGATTGTATTAAAACCCGTGCTCAAAACAGGGAAAGCTGCATGAGTATCTGTTCGATATGAATTAATCAATGTTTTCGTATTTTCAGAATACTTTATTTAAAAAAAAAAAATAAACTGGACGGTTGAATCTCTAAATTCCAGACTGCATGCCTTCCCTTTTTTATTTTCAACTTGCATGCTGACATCTTTAATTATGATGCATTGGACTATCGTTTTTTTTATTACTAAGACTTTTGTTGAAACTTCATTGGAAAACTAAAAGTCTTCCACTTCATATTTCTTTTTAAATAATTTATATGTAGCTAATTTTTAAAGTTATGTTTAAAGAAAACTACTGGTTTTTAAAAACATAATTCGTTATATGTAACTAATTTGTTTAGCTCATTATACGTAAATAAATAATTAATATATTTCATTTTAAATCAAAGCAAGAATTTTTTAAAATCCAACTACTAACTAAATATAAAATAATTAAAATCCCATAAAATCCCTAGAACGCCATAAAAATTCATGGAAGCCAGTCTTCTATCCGCGAGTCCTCTTCCTCGATCTCCTATAATTCAATTAAGTAGAACGTGAAAAAGTTTATAAACGAATTTTGTTTTCATCTATTTTATAGCATGAACTAAGATGTTATTCTTACAATTCCATCATTTTCGCAACCTCAGAATTGCAAGGATTGAGTGTTATTCGCGTACAAACTGTAGAAGATATACTTCTTTTTCCTGCAAAGTTATAACATAATTTATTCCTTTAAATACACGATCATCATAAATATGCAATAACACAAATTATACCTTGGAAATATACCTTGGAAATCTTCAATAACACCCCAACGAATAACACAAATTAAACGTTCACCCTGGAATGATTTTAAAGCATCATAGAATTCCGCAGCCGTTTTTTCGAATAATTCACACCTTAGTAGGGTTCCACTAAAATTAAAGAATTAAAATTTGTGTGATTTAAAATAATGGATTAAAAGTATGATTATGTATAATATAAAATATATATGAGTTTTAAAATTTACCTGAAATCACGAAGATCAAATGAGATTTTGTGATTAATTGAGATATCCTCTCCTTTTTTTTTTTTAATTTTAAGATTATCTTCAGTACTTTCCAGCTCATCATCTTTTTCATCTTCTTCAAAATCTTGGACATAATCTTGGTCATCTTGATCATTGTTACCACTGTTATCTGTTTGGTATTCGCTATCATCATCAGTTTCTTCCTCAATATCATCCTCTTCTTCATCTTCTTTATAATCATCATCGTCCTGATCTCCAACATCAATGTCATCATCAGAGTCTTCAAAGATCGTGCAATCTGTTTCATATCGATCATGAAAAGTAATGTTTTTCTTTTGATCTGAACCATATCGAGTAAAGTACTTAAATAACATACGGATATTATCAAATTGTGTGACATCCTCATGTTTTCCATTATTTTCCACCCCTTTGATTTCCTCTTTTTGTTGTAATTCTCTGAAATTACATCTGAATTCGCCAACATTTACAACCTCACCAATAATGTCTGTATAAAATTTACATTAGTTCAAAATATAATGAATCTCAAATAGTATTTGAAATTTCTTTTTTAAAAAACTGAATTATTCCCTTACCGATTAAGTAATCTTCACATTGGGTACCATCATGGATGAGTTTGAAATCGACGAAATCATAGAATTCTTCCCCTCCAACAATTGAATTCTCTCTTATCTTGGTATTGTACAAAATAACAATTTTGTAACGATGTGTAGTAGCTAAACATGAACCATTCTGTTCAACAACCTTAAAGTCTTCGAAATCAAGCCAATCACCAACTTTAAACTTTAAGACAAAACGATCATAAACATCTCCACGAAAGGAGTATGGACCTTTACACCCTAATAAAACATAGTATTATTAATTATCGGATAATACGATTTTGTTACATGTCTTTAAAATATTTTAAAAACCTTCTGATTTGTAACTTTCAGGTATAATTGCATATAAACTTATTGTTTGAAATATATAATGAGCTTATAATTAAATTAAAGTAAATACCTTAATATCAGTTAAAACCATCTCCAAACTTGGACTTTTATCTTCCCACAGACATAAGACCTTCACACGAATTTTCCATTCATATTTTGAAGAGTTCAAACGCGAAACATCATCAAAAAGGCTATACATAACCATAATTTCTTGCTTTTTTCGTGTGTTCTGTGGTTTTCTTCTCTAATTTAGGTTTAAAAAATCAAAAGTGTCGAATAGACGTATATATATACAATTTTATATATTCACAATTTACATTTTTTTTCGGAAGTGATATTTTTAAATTCCTGTTTACCAAATCATTTTACTATTCTGTAAAGATCTCCAGACATTGATATATCTTTATATTTCCTTCTATTTTTGAGTTAAATAGTAATCTTCTTAATGATTATCATTACGGCTTTAAATGCGTAATTTTTTTTGTTAAAAAAAAATAAATCATGATCTTACACTATATTCTAAACTGTTTTAAATATAGAATATCTCTTAAGATTTTCAACCCTACTTTACATAAGGTATAAAATAACAATTTTAGATTTTTCTAACAATGATCTACAAAGTTTTGAACATAATAATTATCACATTTTTAAGAATATTAGCATCATTATGTCTTTTCTCTATTTTTTCAAAATTGAGATAATAATCAAGAACCTTTGTAACCGATCGTTTAGATATCATAATATTCATAATACTATTCTCTAAATATCATGCTTATATTATCCTTACGTCTGAATATGAGCTACGACACCAAGGATTATTCTTCCATATGCAGATTGTTTTCATTAATTAATAAAATTATTCAAAATATTAGACATAATTTTAAACATTTTTTTATGTTAATAATAGTTATGAATATAACATTTTATTATTTTATTTTGTTCTTATATAATAATCAAGCACCCTGGTATTCAGTCATTTGATTGTCATTATTAAAGTATAATCTTATATTATTAAAATAAATTATCATTGGACTATTTCTATCTCATAAAATATTCAACCATCTAAAACAATATCAATAAAAATACGATTATAAGATCGCATAACATTCATCCTACTATTCTCGAAAAATCGTCTTCCTCCTTTCTTCACGCCTGATTTTTTGCAACGACACCAATCATATCTTCTTCCATACGCTGCCTATTTTTAAAAATAATAACAATGTTATAAATTATATATAATGGAATTTGATTGAGATTATTTGAAGATAATTACCGTGTAGTTTAGAAGGAACGGAAACGACTCTGTTTTTTTGCGATCAATAGCTTCTCTGCAAATATTCATTAAAATAGGATTAAGATCAGAATTTACAGACAAATGGTAATAATTTGTTTCATTAAATTTTCGTATCAAGATGACTTCAAAACACTTTTGATTTGTATAATAATACCAAACGTTTGAGGATGATCCAAACAAATAATTAGTGTTAAAAACGCTTTTTAACATAGAATTACTACCGAACAATAGCCGAAAGACGTTGTGCTGCTGACTCTGAAACTCTAATCTGTTGATTAATCACACTAAATGTTGTTATATCCGTGAAAATAAGAGTTATTAATTTAAAACAATAACTATTAATTTATTTAAAAAAATATACCATAACTTTTGGGATATTATTGACACCATTCACCGTCTTTCTGCAATAATAATCAGTAAATGCAAATGTTAATATGATTTTCTGAATCAAATATATTTATATATAAAATTAATTTTCCTTTTAAAATAAAAATACCTGTTTTTCACCATACGATCATTGGTAGATTCATCTAAACAATGTTTAAATTTAATTTGATCATTAGAAATATATTAATATAAGGAATTTTAAGTTTAGCAACATACCTTTTAGCAATATATTTGAAGATGCAGAATTCAAATTAAAAATTTCGATAGCCCTCGCCACCTCCACCTATTCATTTTTTATATTTATTTGTTAGAACCACATACTTATAAATTAATTTTTATAACGATGATAGAGTAATTTACTATTAAATTTTAAATTACCAAACATCTCTCATCACTATGATCATCTTCAGAAGCTTTCCTGCAACTATAGAAATAAGTCTTTCTATTTAGCATCATCAAACTATAAAGATTAAAGTTTAAAGTATTAATAAATAAAAGACCTAGATTTATTGTCCGAGAACATAGAACTAAGATCACGACCATGTACCAACTCACCTGAAACATAAGAATTAGTATAATCGTTTTTACAAAACAGTTAATAAATCAAGAAACCTATACAATATAATATAAGAAGTAATAATGAAACCATACTCAAAGTTTTGGTAATGCTCGAACCTGCGTTCCAAACAAATACTACAGAAAGAGGACATGAATCATTAAAACACGAACACGAATACGAAGAACTATATAAGGGATCATCAAAACTATAATACATATATAATTTGAAGAACATGAGAGAAAATTAGGGTTTTCTTTATTTTAAAGATTTCGGATTATAGAGAATGATTAGGGTTATACCTATTATATATATATGTTTACAACCTATAATTTTAGGGTTTCGAATAGGTCAGTATATTTTGGTTGGGTTTTTTTTTTAAAGCCCATTATTTTAGGTTTTAGCGTTTTAAAATTTATTAAATCACGTTTTGACGATTATATAGATTAGATATTTAATTATTTAAACTTTTTATAATTTTCTAAATTAATTTGAAGGGTAAAAACGTCCAGATTGGATTCTCATTAATGGCAAATTAGTAATCTTAAGTCTGAGGATGAATGTGGTGCGTTTCAGCAACCTAAATAGAGATCAAAAGCTTGTCCGAAAATTTTTCAGGGGTAATTTTCATTAAGGGCAAAAGAGGTCAAATTTTGTGAGATTGGCTGTGAGCATAAGTATTAGTTTTTAATACTATTAGAACATAAGTATATGTTAGAAAATATATTCTAATTTTTGTTAAGAACAAAGAGCAAATTATAGAATATGTATTATAAATTTCTAAAAAACATAGAATTCTAAATATCATTGAACAAAAATGACTCCTAAATTTTGTAGAGCATGAAAGATATGTAGAATATATAATCTAAATTTTGTAGCACAAGTACAATGTATAAAATACACGTTTTAAATTTTAGAATGTGTGTTCTAAACCTCGTAGATCAAGTTTTATCTATCCAAAACAGCAACAACATGACACATTCTTTACATTAAAAATATCCTCATGTATTCTTCATCCATTTTCTACAAATTCTTGTTAATTTTCATTTGACTTTTTTAAAAATTTAGTGTAAGTGGTAGTCTATGAATAGTTGGCATTTGTTCACACATAATGCATAGATAGGTCAATCTTTATTTATCATTTATTTACCATTTCTCTAAAATAAATATACTTAATTAATTATGTAATTAGTAGTTAGTAAATAGAGTTTGTATTGCAGAATTCAGGTGAACAACCAAAATTCTAGAGTTTCAATGATTAACAAAAGATGGGTGAAACATGAGGAATACTCAAATGTAATATTCACACATTTTGGGTTAATCCAACTTCATTATGTGGTGACTCCTAGATTGTTTGGAACCATTTGGATGATACTATTAATTGTTAACATGATAGTGGCAGAGCTAAAATGTATTTTGTGGTCTCTTCATAGCTTGCGAGATTTTTTTTTTTTGTCAACCATTGGGCCACAACTGGCCGGCCCATTAGCCAAATTCCTATATTCGTAGCTTGCGAGATTTACGGATCGAGAATGTTGACCTTTTGAAGATGGTGCAGATTGAGAATGTTGAGCTTTTGAGAATGTCATTCAACTCTTAGGCCATCTTTAATGAGAGAACAGTTTGGGTGTTCTAGGCCCATTTAAATAAAAAATATATTGAACAGTGGCTTTAGAACATTTTTTTTGGTCTTCAATTAGAACTAATTTAAGCCCAGTTCTATTAGGACGTATCAGTCCCTGAATGGTTGAGATTTTTTTGCAAAGAAAGAAAATTTTTCATTTCTCCTTCTGTTCGAAATCGCATCTAGGTTTTCTTCTTTCTCTCCAAAACGGCGAAAGCTTCGTGGTCACCATCTACTCCGACCAAGGTTTGTATTCCGGCCATTAAAACACCAAAATCGAGAGCTCATCCATGTAGAAATCAATCTGTACATAGCTTTTTCGACCAATCCGTAAAAAATTTCTTCTTTTGTCGATTCATATGTCCGGCGATTTGAAGGTGAAGTCGAAATCCTCTACTTGAGCCTTTGTCTCCTCGTCTCTTTTGTCTTGCAAATCTCATCTCCGGCGATATAGACAAGGTAGTCCCGTCGTTTCCTCTGTCAGTTATTGTTTCATCGATGTTTCATCGATTTAGGGTATTGAAATCTGTGAATTAGGTTTCGGTTTAGTAACATGGTATAGGGTTTCGTCTCATCTGTCAATTAAAGGTTTTGATTAATCAATATAGGATTTTAGTGAGCTTCCAGGATGTATGACTGAATTCTGAGTGTCGTATATTGTATTTGAAATCAACCTTAACACTGATGAACATTAATCGATTTTGCTTTGTTTATGAGGTTTGTAGGTGAGGTTAACCAGGGCAAATTAAATCGGATAACCATCAACAAACCTGCATTTACTCGAAACTAAAAGGTAAGTCACACTCACTATATGTAATGCAAGGTTGGTTTCCTGATTTGAGTGGTGTTGTGGTTTGTGTAGTAGTGTATAAGTGGTTATTCATAGATTTTATGTGATTGTAGTGGCTTGTTAAGTGTTGTTTGATTGTGTAATGAGTTTCTCAGAATTGTTTTGTGATGGTCTTGGATGTTTGTTTGGTTTATGTCTTGTATAATATGTTTGAGTTGTTGTGATCTGGTCATGTTCTCGTATAAGCGGTTATTCACGGAAAGGTTTTGATTGTAGTTTTGCTTTTTATGTTAGAGTTGTCTTAAAACTTTAAAAACTGATTTCTATGAAACCTTTGAAACTTTTACAACTTTTAAAATTGAATAATATGAAGTAGGTAATGGTTATTTACTTCTGATTTGACTGAAGTAGGTAATGGTTATTTAGAATTAAAAATCTCTAACAACTCCAAACTTTGGATTTAATGATCTTCTTAACTTCTCTATATTACATCCGAGCCAAATACTCAATCTCTCATATCTTTTACTTCTCTTCTATCATCTATCTTATTTTCTTCTTTCTTAATCTCTCATATCTTTTAACCAATCTCTAAGAACTTTCCAATAATATCTCAGTTTCTTCCTTGTTTAAATTTGATTACTATGGAATCAAACAATACTCCTAACAGTCAGTCTCAATCCTACTTTAGCCTTCTTAACTTCCCATATGACAGCTTTGCTCCCAATGTAAACATTGGTTCCTCTCAAATCATGCTTTTAGTTCACAAACTAGTTCACAGCCGAGTCAACCTCCTAGTCAATCAGAAGAGACAGCAGAACAGCGTAGGGAGAGAAGGATATGGTCCACACAAGATGACTTAGTCCTAATAAGCGGCTGGTTAAACACATCGAAGGATGCAATAGTTGGGAATGGCCAAAAGGTAGGGTCCTTTTGGATCCGTATAGGAGACTATTTTGAAACAAGTAGTCATGTACTTGGTGGTGCTGAGCCTAGGCGCCCTGAACATTGTAGACAAAGATGGCAAAAAATCAGTAAGGAAGTGAGCAGGTTCTGTGGAGCTTTTGCAGAGGCAGAGGGTGAGAAAGCAAGTGGCATGAACGATTTAGATATTCTGCAGAATGCTCACCAAATCTACACTAAGCTGTACAAGAAGAAGTTTGGTATGGAGTATGCTTGGAATGTGCTACGCTATGAACATAAATGGGTAAACCTGAAGGCTATGAACCCCACTCCAAAGACAACCAACTCTAACAAAAGAAAAGCGGATGATGCTGCACCATCTACAGGTTCTGTCGTTAGTGAGCACGAGAGCAGGCCTCCTGGCATAAAGGCAATGAAAAAATTAAGGAACAAAGGTAAAGAGAAGGCTGCACCATCTGCAGAGTTTAGTCACATGTGGGAGATAAAACAGAAGGATTTGGAGGGCATGAAAGAACTCCAAAAGATGTCCATTCTTGACACTCTCATTGCCAAGAAAGAAACTCTAGACGAAGATGAAAAAACTCTAAAGAAGAAGCTAATGGCTGAACTGTTTTAACTTAGAAGAAATAGTAGATGATATCTCCGTTGTAGTTTATGTTTGTTTTAACTATGTTTGTCTTATGTTTTTAATGTGTTTATGAATCAGATATGTGATATTGTTCAACTTGTTAATGAATCTCGGATCTTTTGTTACGAAATCACCTGTTTCATAAGCGTTTATATATTAGTTGGAAACTTATATATGTGTTTTCGGTTTCATGTTGAAGAAGACATGGGACTTGACTCTATATACGACTATGGAATAAACAGCCCATTAGACTATAGTTCCGAAGAGTCCGAAGAGGAGGCTGAGACCTGTTACTATCCTTCGCAACCATCAACTGAGATTGGATTCACAAGTATGTGGAGCCGTGAAGCTGAACCACTTCCTGATTATGAGACACAACTGATCCAGCTCAAGGACCAACTGATCCAGCTCAAGGACCATCAAAACCATTCAGATCAGAGGTTGGTGAATCTGGAGAGGCTTGTTACTGAGGCACGAGAGAAGAAACCATTGTTTCAAATGGCCCCTGAATTGGTAGTTGTTGTTTGCTTTGGTATGATGGTTATGGTATTGGTACTAAGTAAATTTGTTTAGGCTTTATGTATGATTGTAAGCTTTTTGGTATGTACCCAGGATGGGGAACCCGTGAATTGTATGATTGTAGGCTTTTTGGCTAGTGAACCCGTGATCGGCTAGTGAACCCGTGAATTGTATGATGGTATTTTGTTTGTTTGGATTTTAGTTTTAAAGTCAAAAATTGACAGAGTCACAAGAGTTGATGTATCACAAGAGTTGATGATCCCTCTATATGAGAAGAGCACAAGGTTTTATTTCATCAAAAACAAACATTTCCTTCTCTCACCAAAAACATACAATCAAAGTTCTCATTGCAAGTTTATTTTCTTGTTTTATTTTCTCTTGTGCATCTTATGGCATCTTCTTCCAACAATTTTCGCTACCATTATGATCCAAGTAATGATAGTTTTAACCAATTTTTTCAAGAGCAATTTAATAATCAATTTGAAGCTGCTGAAGAGGAAATTCCGGCCGAAAGGAATACACGTACATATATCGATAGAAAACGGGAAGATAGGCACGAACGTTTGTGGAACGATTATTTTAGTGATAATCCGACTTACACGGAGAGGCAATTTCGCCGACGGTTTCGAATAAACAAGTCATTGCTCTTGCGTATTGTGAATCATCTCAGTGAAGAAGTTCCATATTTTAAACCAAAAAAGGATGCAACCTTCCGGAATGGTTTATCACCGCTACAACAATGTACTGCAGCAATTCGACTATTAGCATATGGGATTGGGTCGGACTCGGTTGACGAATATATACTTCTTGCTGAATCGACTGCTCGTAAATATTTGGAACATTTCATCGTCGGAATAGTTGACTTGTTTGGCACTGAATACCTACGCCGACCCACACCAGAGGATCTTCAAAGGCTACTCTTTTATGGAGAACAGCGGGGTTTTCCCGGGATGGTTGGAAGCATCGACTGTATGCATTGGAAGTGGAAAAATTGCCTAACCGCTTGGAAAGGAATGTATTCACGAGGCACCGGTAAACCAACAATTGTTTTGGAGGCGGTAGCTTCACAAGATCTCTGGATATGGCACACATTTTTTGGAGCTCCAGGTACTTGTAACGATTTAAATGTTCTTGATTAATCATTAGTATTTAATGACATTATTTACGGTCGAGCTCCCAAAGTTATGTACTATGTCAACGGAAGTGAGTATAATTTGGCTTACTATCTGACGAATGGTATTTACCCTGAATGGGCGACATTTGTTAAATCCATCCCACAACCACAACACCCGAAACATCGTTTGTTTGCAGAACGTTAAGAAGGTGCACGAAAAGATGTTGAGCATGCATTTGGAGTCCTGCAATCTAGATTCACCATGATTAAAAATCTATCTCTTTTTCTGGGCGAAGGGTAAAATTGCATATATTATGAGAGCATGTCTCATACTCCATAATATGATTGTCGAAGATGAACGAGATTCATACACACTCTATGACGAACAAGAATTCCAACAAGAAGATGGAACCGGATCTACTCTGGATCTTACGTTTTCAGTAAATATGCCTTCAAATCTTGAAGGTTTAGGTGATGGTCATACAATAATTCGTGATAAACAAGCACATCACAAATTAAAAGAGGATTTGATTGAGAATATATGGAATAAATTTCGACATTAAACTATGTATTAATTAAATACAATGTTTGTGTGCTTTAATTAAGTGATATGTTTGTTTTTTTTTATCTTTAATATTTTTTTGTTTCACAAAAATTTGGTATTGTATTTTGAATTTTAGTATAAGTTTTTTAAGTTTGCAATTTAAATGTTATTTTTAAATTTTTTTAAATTGTAATATGTTTTAGATTATTATATTATTAAATCTTATGATCTTAAACATGTTCTTCCAATAACCAATTTCTTAACAAAATATCTAAACTAATGATCTTACATTATTTTCATAATATTTTTACTCTAAGAACACCTAAAAATATTCTCCCAATGCAGATGCCCTTAGTTCTAGTTTTTTCTATTTTGATAAACTTTCCATCAATTCAGACAAATACGGTTGCAGAAGATATAACTAGAAGTGTGACTTGGGAGAAGAGATTCAGATCCTATCTCTCAATTGGTGGTCCATCTTCCGCTACAAGAAATCATATGCATTTTGCGATATTCTTGACTTAACCGTCTTCGTTCTTACTTCAATTTTTTGGTTTGCCTTTAGAAATTCATCTTAATTCTTAAAGTAGCATGACAACTTCCTCCACTCATATAGTTTAGTGGCTTTAGGGGGCGATCCAAAAACTCACATGAACACATACATTTTATAATATGACAAACTGTACGTGCAAGTGGAACAAAATGTCTATCAATATGACTAACATTACACGTAGACTGAAAATGATATTCAACAACTTTTCACAAATTATATATCTTTAAAAAAGCAAAACATATTAAAAAAAATCCTCATGCCAATGCATACGTACTATATGTGCAGATAAGATGCATTCAAAGTCTTAAGAATCATATAAAATTAAATATCTTTTTGTGTGATAAATGCTCATATCGAGCTGGCAGTAGCATAAAAATTGACTAAACAGATTGAAAATGAGAAAAGAAGAAAGTACGATCAGGTGCTTTGATAAGCAAACAAATTTTGTGGTTCATATTGAGATTTAAACAAAACAACACACAAAAAGAAGAGAACTCCAAAAACGACTTTATACCAACATCACTCACGTCACGTGTGGACAAAACCAAACAAGTCTCTCTCTTTTCTCAAATCGCAGCCAAAAGAAAAATTGGCAACTGTCTTTTATTTTTATGCTTTTCACTTAAAAAAAAACCATTTATTAGTACAAAAATCTGATAAATAACAAACAAAATACCATAACAAACAAACAACCAAATAACAGTTTACCAAAAAAAAAAAGAAACAACCAAATAACATTGAAATAACCTGATGTCGTCGACTAGAAGAAACAACAAAATAAATAAAATTTGAAGGACATTGAGTTTGATTGTTAATATCATTAGATTGAAACTCATGATTAAAATCTGTTCGTATACCATGTAAACAGAGAATATTAAATTTTATTATAAAATAAAATGATACAACTTATATAGTTATATATATAATCACAAAACATGATGAAAAGACATAATTTCAAGTTTGCATAAAATAAGATAATTAATGTATAATAGAGTAATATATGAGATTTGAGTAATCATAGGTGGTATGATGAGACTCTTTCCTTACTAACCAAAACACAAAGAAATATTCAAAACAGGAAAAATATATAATAATTTAAGAGAAAATATATAATAATTCAAGAGAAAAAAAATTTAAAACTCAGAATTTTTTTTATATACATTAGATATTTTCCAAAACAAAAAACTATCACCAAAAAAGCGATCAACCATAAAATCACTTGAATTTTAAAGACTTCAAAAATTAAAATTATTAGCTTCTTAAAACAAATTTATTGAAACCGTTATTTATTATATCGAACTATAAAAATCGACAAATATACAATTAGAAAAAGCCAAAAATAAACTTTATATCTTCTGTTTTGTTAAATTTAGTTTTTTAAGAAAAACAATTGCCAATTATCAATCCTCCTATTTATTATTCTTTGTTAAATTTAGAAAAAGAAGAAAAAAAAATATTTTAGTTATATATCCTCACCGATCTTCTCGGTTCCATATTTATCTCTCTGATTCAGTTATTCTCTCTGACCCAAACGTTTCAAGAAAATTTACAACCAATCTTCACAAATTTTTTTACGACAGCTATTTTTTAACTCATCAAACTTTTCGTTACTCTCTCCCTCTCCCTATTTCTACTTTTATCATCCACAAGTTTCTTTGTTTGTCTTCTCCCAACCTTTCTCCTCCTCTTGGGATCATCATCATCACCATCATGATTTGATTAGTAAACATAACCTTTAGAATCTCAATGATGAATGACCCTTATCAAACATGGGTCACTTTTCACTAGATTCTTCTAGGTTATTTCACTAATCCGATAACCGGGAATATTTACAAAAATAAAAAAATCCCAAAACCGGAAACTCATTTATTAATGCTAATGACTCGCCACGTGATTTTGAAATCGGCGTTGTTAGCGTCGTCGGAAGAATCGACGATGAGAAACTCTTCTTCTCCACCGACGATGGCGTTAGGTAAAGAGAGGAGAAAAGTTGGAGAGGTGGCAGGAGGAGTGGCGGCCGAGTGTGCGGCGGTTTGGTGTTGTTGTCCATGCGCAGTTGTGAATCTGGTGGTTTTGGCCGTTTATAAAGTTCCGGCGGCGGTTTGTAAGAAAGCTTGGAGACGAAGCAAACGGCGACGGTTCACGAGGAAACGGCATGGTTTGCTTGCGTCAGCGGCGGCGGAAGGGAGCGAGAGCACCGTTCACGCTAGATTGAATGAAGAAGATCCGACGGCTGAGATTGTTTTTGAGGAATGTCACGTGAGCGATGAGATAAACGACGTCGTTAGACTTGAGAATGAGATGTTGGATCGTTTCTATGGGGCTGGCTTTTGGAGAAGCCCTTCACAAAGGGACACGTCATCAGGAAGCCTATAAGATTCTTCTTCTTAATGAATCTTTTGGGTTTTTTGTTTGTTTGAGGGAATTAATAGTAATTTATTTATTTAAAAATTTATGTAATTTCAATTGTTATGTGAATAGGAAGATGGAAGAACATAGCATCCTTTATACATTTGTTTTTTTTTTCTTTTACAATGCTCGTTTTTAATGTAACTTTATCTCATTGTGTCCAGAATTTGAGCCTAATGAAAACTATAAATAGTGGAACTTCTGTGGAATTGAAGTTTCTAGGCTACTTAACAATAGTAAGATAGATTTTGTCTCTGAGGACCACCTCATCTCATGGAGATATTAACATAATTGGAGTATCTTTGAAGGGATATTTTCGTTTCAATGTACAAGAATGTGAATGTACTTGCGGTTGCAGATTGTGATGTTTAAGCTGTAGACTAGATTGTTAAAGAAGCTAATGTGGAACTAAGAGAAACTACAAGAGACATATCTATTTTTTTTTTTTTGACGATTAAGAGACATATCTAATTAAAGATGATGATTCGGTTAAGGAGCATCATGAGTCTTATTTTGAGTCTGATGGTGAGGAAAAAACTGTTGTTGATTTTGGGTCAAATGATAATCATCCTTTAGAGGGAATCAGATGAAGAGAAGTGTTAATTAGAGTTTTTTATTTTTTCTCACACTCCTCTAATATCTTCTCAAATTTTTTTCCACTTTTGCAGTCAACTCAACAATCTGTTTCGTATCTTCTTCTTAACTGTTTTTCACAGTTCTATCATAATCAACACAATGGTTGTTGTTACTAGATGCAAGATTCGAAATCAACTGTTGAGCTTCTCCTTCTGTTTTGGTCATGAAATCTCTATTGCTAGCTGTATCCAAAGCCATTTTATACCTCTCATCAACTCCTCTGTAGTACGTGCTCATGAGTGTTTATGGAGCAAAGCTATGGGATACAAGATTCCGCGAAGCTTGTGCCAAAACAGGGAAGTTTCCTGAACTGTAAGTTTCTAAAACTGTAAAGTTTCTAGAAAAGGAAGTGCTAAAAATGGAAAGTTTTATGGGAGTTAGAATTTGTCCATTTTTAGTGGTTGTGAGCCTTGGTAGGGCTTGTGTGGCCTTCGTGGCGGGCTCGTGTGTGGTAGTGTATCCCGTGTGTGGCGGTCTTCTGAGACATTGTGTGGCCTTTGTGGCGGGCTGTTTAGCCAATTGTGTGGCCTTTGTGGCAGGCTGTTTAGCCATTTTTGCCTGTTTAAGCGGTCCTTCGAGATGTATGGTCTTCGTGATGGTCCTTCGGGACGTGTTATATATGTTTCATATCTCCTTCTTAACTGCTTTTCACAGTTCTATCATAATCAACACAATGGTTGTTGTTACTAGATGCAAGATTCTCAATCAACTGTTGAGCTTCTCCTTATGTTTTGGTCATGAAATCTCTATTGCTAGCTGTATCAAAAGCCATTTTATACCTCACATCAACTCCTCTGTAGAACGTGCTCATGAGTGTTTCTGGAGCAAAGCCATGGGATACAAGATTCCGCAAAGCTTGTGCTAAAAGAGGGAAGTTTCCTGAAGTGTAAGTTTCTAAAACGGTAAAGCTTCTAGAAAAGGAAGTGCTAAAAATGGAAAGTTTTATGGGAGTTAGAATTTGTCCATTTTTAGTGGTTGTGAGCCTTGGTAGGGCTTGTGTGGCCTTTGTGGCGGGCTCGTGTGTGGCGGTGTATCCTGTGTGTGGCGGTCTTCTGAGACATTGTGTGGCCTTTGTGGTGGGCTGTTTAGCCAATTGTGTGGCCTTTGTGGCGGGCTGTTTAGCCATTTTTGCCTGTTTAAGCGGTCCTTCGAGATGTATGGTCTTCGTTATGGTCCTTCGGGATGTGTGGCCTGTATAGGCAATCCTCTTGGATGTGTGGTCTTCGTGACGGTCCTTTGGGATGTATGGTCTTTGTGACGGTCCTTCGGCGCGAGTGGTCTTTATGACGGTCCTTCGGGACGAGAGGTCTTTGTGATAGTCCATCGGGCGAATGGTATCCGTGACAGTCCTTCGGGATGTGTAGCCTTTATGGCGGTCCTTGTTAGTACAAATGTTTAACCTTTGTGGCAGTCCTGTTTAAGACATTTGTTTGGTCTTTGTGGCGATCCTGTTTAGGAAATTTGTTGGCCTTAGTGGCGGCCCTTGTGGCATTTTGATGATCCTTGTGTGGTCAGGAGGAATTCCAGTGAGGGAATATGTGGTTGGTATGACATTGTGATGTTTGTTTTACGTGAGCCACGAGAGGGAGACCTTGTTAGGAGATAGGACTTAGACGTGTTCAGAATTGTTTACTCTAAGGACATATGGTCTTGAACGGCTCTTGGGGAACTTTAGTTCTCCAAGTACCATCATATTCTAAGACTTTGTGGCTTGAGAGTATGGCTGGTATATCAACTTTGGATGACGATCCAGGGACGTGCTGTGGGTTGGCAACCCAAGAGACGTATATTGGACTTTTCTTATATATTATGGCATGCGGGCTTAGGCCGATGATGAGCAAATATTATGGCATGCAAGCTAAGGCCTGATGAGGAGCAAATCAAAAACTCAAGGTTAAGACCAATGAGTAAAGGAAAGTCCAAAAGTCGGGAGCAAATAATGCCTGGAACGTGAGTCTATCACCTGGAGATAACCTTTGTAGATCGGTCAGAGGAGGTGCGGGCCATGAAGACGGTTGCACGAGAGTCTTTGACTGATGGTTCTTAGAGATTTGAAGACGAATCTATGTTGGTGGGAGAGAATTGTAACATCCGTGAACCAAATAATCGGTTTTGGGGTTGGGTGTCGATCGACTCCAAGGAGGGTGTCGGTCAAACACCAACAATTCTGGTCTGATTGGATTGATTTGTTTCGTTGATTTTGTTCGGTTTGGTTTAAGTAGAATCTCCAAACCAAGGTATTTAAACAAAAAATCGACCTAGGTCGTGGATAGAGTATTGTTTTGCCTATTCTAGAGAGAAACAAAGGGAAAAAAGAGAGCGCTTGAGAGTTTAGAGGTTTTTGGGAGATTCTTGGCTTGGTTTGGGAGATTTATTCCTGTGGAGTGGAGATCTTATGCTAGGAATGAAGGAAAAGCCTTCAAAGGGGATGCATTCGTCGCTTTTGGGTCAGAACTTTCTGCAAAAGAGGTGAGTGCATGACCATGGCTGATCTAAGTATGAGAATCCTTTGTTTTGCTTGTTTTATGTCTGTTTGTGGTGTTTTTCTTGCATGCTTTTGGTTGGTTCGTGGTTCCCTTGAGTTTTTAGGACTTTTGGGTGAGTTTCAGACGATTTGGAGGAGTTGGAAATCGGAGATTCGACATTCGGCTTCAAGCAGAATGTGTCAGCGGAGTCGATATCCGATCCCGTGCTCACATCACGGGGTCTGAGAGTGTGATCGGTATGGCTTGAAGGTTGCGACCTAAGAGCGGATGAGTTGATGGGGTTCAATCTTAGATTTTCGGTTGAGACCGGATTGCGGATCTTGGGGTTGATGGGGGTTCAATCTCGGGGGGGGGGGGGGGTTATGTGTGTGGACCAGGAGTGATGTGAGCACGGGATCGGTCACTCGGCCATGACCACTCGCATTTCTAGAACACCTCTCGGCCACCTCTCGGACACCTCTAGGCCACTCGTACCACCCGCGGGACAACTTGGGACCGGCCTCCCTAGTGATGTGCAACACCAACCAGTCCCCAAGGATCATCAAGAAAGAGCAAGACAAGTCACCTAATGGGCAGTTCAAGCCAAGCTCCAACCTTTACACCAAGGGCTCATGGCTAGCATCACCAAAGAAGAGCCTAGGGTGCGACCAGCTTTGGGAAGCTTGATACGCGTGTCTTCACCTAATCCTGTTATCTATTTGGCGCTGTTGCCATTTGGTTGAATTTTATTTGCTATGTTTAAGATTTCAGCACTTGCTAGATCAAGTTCTATTATCTACTTTGGTTCGGAACTGACTTGTTTACTTTCGTGTTTGTCTGTTTTGCATTTTAGGTGCAACCCGAGTACCCACCCGACCCATCACTCGATCACCTTGATCGGGTAGACCTTCGTGTACTCACTAGGTTCACTGATTGTGCATGCAAACACAATCCAAGGGTAGCCAACACTTGAGTTCTTTCATCGACAATATCGACAGACCAAGGTTACTCCATCAACAACAAGTCCATCAACCGCAACCAACCACAATTGAGGAGATAATGAATAATCAGAATGGTCCACCAGCTCCTCAAGAGAGGACCGACATAGGAGCAGGAGATGCTCCATCTACTCACACTCAGAGACCTGGCATTGTGCCACCTGCTGTTCAAAACAACAACTTTGAGATCAAGAGTAGTCTCATCCAGATGATACAAAGCAACAAGTTTCATGGACTGCCAATGGAGGACCCATTGGACCATCTCGATGAGTTTGATAGGATCTGTAACCTAACCAAGATCAATGGAGATAGTGAAGATGGATTCAAACTCCGGCTTTTCCCATTTTCTTTGGGAGACAAAACACACATCTGGGAGAAATCACTCCCCAAGGAGTCCATCACCACTTGAGAAGCATGCAAGAAGGCGTTTCTAGCCAAATTCTTCTCCAACTCTAGAACCGCAAGGCTGAGAAATGACATCTCCAGCTTCGTTCAGAAAAGCAATGAGACGTTCAGTGAAGCTTGGGAACGTTTCAAGGGATACACAAGCAGATGCCCTCATCATGGCTTTCAGCAATGCTTCATTGCTAAGTACACTGTATCGAGGTGTAGTCCTTAAGATCAGGATGTTGCTGGATACCGCAAGCGTATGAAGGTTGAGATCTAGTGGAGAACTTGGCTCAATCTGATGGGCATTACAATGAAGAGTATGATCGCACTGTACGATCTTCTGGAGAGGATGATGCTAAGTACAAGAGAGACATGAAAGCCCTCAATGAAAAATTGGATAAGCTCCTCAGCCAGCAGCAGCATGTCCATGCTGTTAGAATTAGCGGAAGAGATTTGTAGTTTGAGTAGATTAGAGAGAGTTTTGTGTGTTGAACAAAGAGAATGTGAGAAAAGATAAGATTCTATTATTATATCCTTTTACAACATGTGAATACAACCTTAAATAGGTGAACCAACTAGGGCAATCCCCTTTACCGAAATAGAAACAAACAATAGAGACATTCAGAGAGAGAGGGAAGTGTTCCCAAGCTGATAGCGACCCCTCCTAAGTCAACTTGCTCACCCGTGACTCTTTTTCTCTTCTTCTTCCTAACGGCTAGATTAGAGACTTCTCGAACACATGATGGGTTTCATGAACTCCACTTCTCCTCTTCTCTTTGTGTCATCAAGAGGCCATGATCTTAGATCAATTGGTGGCAATTTGTCCTGTGGAAAGGTTGTTAAAGGGTGAGGACCAGGGTTCGAGGAACGCCTGGCGCACCAATAACCTACTGGTGGTTTGGGATATCCACAGTGATGGGTTAGGATCGATGCCCTGCAGGGCCAGCTTGGGGTCCGTTGGGACGACTAGCAGTGAGGCTAGTAGGCTAGCAGTGAGGCTAGTGGGGTCCACGGGATGGGTTGTTACATTTAGCTTGATCAATACTCCCCCTCAAGCTTAGCCGAGTGTAATGGCTAAGCTTCGAACCCGTGAAGCATCACCTTATTAAAAACCTTAACAGAGAAAACCTCATGGTACAAAACTATGTTAAGGGAAAAAGAGTGTGATGTCCACGAATTAGAGGAGTAAATCAAGGATGAGTAAGGTCAACAAGCCCAAGTTTGCTATGAATGTGTTCGCAAACCTTGGAACATGCAGCCTTTGTGAAAATGTCGGCCAGTTGGTCTCCACTCCGAGTATGGGACGGCAAGACTACTCCTTCTTCTATCTTTTCACGAACCTTGTGGCAATCCATTTCCATGTGCTTAGTTCGCTCATGAAAGACCGAGTTGGTAGCTATGTGGATAGCGGCTTCGTTGTCACAGTGCGTAGTAATCGGTTGCTTTGTCTCAATGCCAAGATCCTTGAGTAATCACTTCAACAATGTCAATTCACTTGTTAGCTTCCTCATCGCGCGATATTCAGCCTCGTCACTCGAACATGAGACCACTTTTTACTTCTTTGATTTCCATGTCACTAAGTTGCCTCCTACAAAAGTGTTGTACCCAGTAGTGGAGCGTCTATCCAGGGTGTCACCAGCATAATCCGCATCACAGTAACCGACTAACTCGGTGTTTGAATTCTTGCCCATCCAAATGCCTTGTCCCAGGTGCCCCTTGAGATAGCTTAGAATCCTTTCGACCATGCTCCACTGGTACTTAGTCGGAGCCTTCATGTGTTGACTTACCTGATTTACAGCATAGCATATGTCAGGTCTTATAATGGTAAGATATATTAACTTACCTACAAGTCTTCTATAGCGTGTGACATCCTCGTACTGCTCATCCAACGGTTCTTGCGGTTTTCCCTCCAGAGCTCTAAGACTCTCCCCCTTTCGCTTTAGCTGATAGTCCTCATCAAGTGGTGTGAGAGCCGGTTTAGCGCCAAGTTTACCTGTTTCATCAAAGAGATCAAGGGTGTAGTTTCTTTGTGATAGAAATTAGCCTTCCGGGGAACGACATATTTCGATCCCAAGAAAGTATTTCATCTCTCCAAGATCTTTAATATCAAAAACAGACTTAAGGAAGAGTTTAATATCCGAGATACCATCCTTGTTGTCACCGAAGATGATGATATCATCGACATAAATCAAGACAACCACAATGCCAAGGGCGCTTTGTAGTGTAAACAAGGTGTGATCAGCTTCAGACCGGCGAAACCCATGATCTTTCAGGGTAGAACTACGCTTGTGGTACCAAGCTCGCGGAGACTGCTTGAGGCCATAAATGGCTTTACGAAGTTGGAGAACTTTCCCGGGGGCAACAATATCTTCAAGACCCGGTGGTGGAGTCATGTAGACTTCATATTCGAGTTTGCCTTGGAGAAAAGTGTTCTTGATGTCCATTTGCCACAATTCCCACGATAGATTGGTGGCCAAGGAAAGAACTACCCGAACCGTATGTAACTTTGCCACAGGAGCGAATGTCTCCTTGTAATCCGTTCCATATGTTTAAGTGAACCCGCGAGCAACAAGCCGAGCTTTATACCGTTCAATGTCTCCATTACTCAAATACTTGATAGTGAAGACCCACTTGGAACTAATAGCCTTCTTGCCTTTAGGTAAATCTGATTCATCCCAAGTATGATTCTTAATCATAGCACCTGTCTCGTCCTGAACAGCTCCCAACCATTCATCATGATCTTTGGCTTCATCATATGTTTGAGGAATCCAATGATCCTCAATCTTGCCAAAGAAGGCCCGATGTTCTTCTGGTAGAAGCTCATGTGAACAGACCGCTTGGAGTGGATGAGCCACAGCTTGACTATTGTAGTAGACGCGTTTATCTTTCTGATGAGACTTAAAGCGTTCACTTCTTCGTAACACAAGATGTGCAACCTCTTGGTCATCTAATGCGGTTACACTATCCTCAGCCGTCTCGTCATCGTGTTCTGTTGCCTCACGAGACTTAAGATGTTCACTTCACCGTAACACAGGACGTGCAACATCTTGGTCATCTAATGCGGTTACACTGTCCTCAGCTGTCTCGTCATCGCCACTCACACAGACTGTCTCGGTAGCTTCATGAGGGGCATTACTGCCCGGAGAGTCAGAATGTTTCGTAGGGATTATGGGCTCTTCGTCACCATTGGTCAAGGGAGCCGTACTTTGATCACATATCGGCTTTGGTAGAGCGTTTCCGAGGTGATCAAGAAGGAACCTCAAGCTGGACGCTCGGTCATCCGGTGAACATGAGAGATCTTTGAGGCTGTTCCAATCTTTCTTGTCGAAGTAGCCAACATTCTCCATAAACTTCACATTCCGAGAGACAAACAAGCGGCTCGTAGTCGGATCATAGCACTTATAGCCCTTTTGTGTCGTAGAATAACCAACGAACATACACTTGGTGCTCTTGGCGTCAAGTTTACTCCTTTGTTCACCAGGCACTAATACAAAACAGACACACCCAAACACGCGTAAGTGGTCCAAGGATGGTTTAAGTTTGTTTAGTACCTCAAATAGAGACAGGTCGTTTTGAACTTTTGTTGGTGTCCGGTTGATCAGATAGCACGCCGTCATGACAACATCGCCCCAATACCTCTTGGTGACATTTGTGTGGAACATCATCGATCGTGCGAGGTTTTATTAAATAGTTTCAAGTCCCGTACCCCCTTTACCGGTATCCGATCTCCGTTGGCAATAATCACATTCCCTAAAGCAGGTTTTATGATGTCTAACAGACTCGGGTTACTAATCATATGGTGAGAAGCACCCGAGTCAACAACAAGTGAACTACTTGGATTAGAGGCAAAGAAAGTGATACCAGAGTCCTTGAGTGAGGCAATGGATCGAATGAGTGCCTCCAAGTCGGATTTCCTCACCACATCACCATAAGCTGCTGTCATAGCCGCCTCATCTCCTTGTTTCGACGAACCAGTTCCTTTGTTGCTGGTGGCTTCCTTCGAGAAGTTATCCTTGAACTTGGCCGGCTTGAGATGGGGGTGAAGTATCCAACACTTATCCTTCATGTGACCCCGTTTCTTGCAGTGGTCACATATCCACACCTTTCTGTCCTCCTGCTTGTACACACCTTTGTTGGTCGTGATGATCTCCCCCTTACCACTAAACAGGTCAAGATATCCTTGTCCCTTTTGAATTTGTGAGAAAATATCTTCAAACGTGGGTAGCTTGTCGGCTCTTAGGATATGCTTCAAGAGGTCATTGAAGGCTGGATTTAAAGTGAGGAGGAGACCAAAGATCTTGTCTTGCTCCTTTCGTTCGTTCAGCACCACCGGATCCAACGAACTAGGTCGTAAAGTGTCAAGCTCGGACCAAAGTTCTCTAAATTTGCCAAGATGTTTGGTAAACTCCAAATCCTCTTGGGTGAGGTGGTTAATGGCTTTCTTGACTTCAAAGACTCTTGTTAAGTTAGAGACATTACCATACACATTCTTGAGTGTCTCCCAAAGTTCTCTAGCTGTCTCGCAATATGAGTAGGCTTCAAGAATCGGAGTGTCAAGCGAGTTTTGGAGAACTGAAAGCAACACTTGGTCCTCTTGAAACCATTTTGCCTTCCTTTCAGCCTCCTCTTCTCCCACCTTGGAAATATCCTTCTCATCTCCTTTAGAGATCTCCTTTGGTGTATAGTCTCCTTCGACATGGCTCCAAAGTCCTCAACCTCCAAGGGCAGTTCTTGTGGTTCTTGTTCACAGCAAGTAGTTTGTTCCCTTGAGAACAACAGTCGGTTTAGAATTATCCATTGAGTAAAGTAAAGAGAAATCAAAGAAGAGTAACGAGTAGAGATCTTAGTGAAGAAAGTAGAATAGAATGATGAGATTAGAAGGTAAAGAATCGAAGAACATGCTTTGATACCATGTTAGAATTAGCGGAAGAGATTTGTAGTTTGAGTAGATTAGAGAGAGTTTTATGTGTTGAACAAAGAGAATGTGAGAAAAGATAAGATTCTATTAGAATATCCTTTTACAACATGTGAATACAACCTTAAATAGGTGAACCAACTAGGACAACCCCCTTTACCGAAATAGAAACAAACGATAGAGACATTAAGAGAGAGAGGGAAGTGTTCCCAAGCTGATGGCGATCCCTCCTAAGTCAACTTGCTCATTTGTGACTCTTTTTCTCTTCTTCTTCCTAACAGCTAGATTAGAGACTTCTCGAACACATGATGGGCTTCATGAACTCCACTTCTCCTCTTCTCTTTGTGTCATCAAGAGGCTCGGCCTTATTGTAATTGTGTACGGACGTCCGTACGGTACGTCGGCCCTCCGGCTTTAGCTTGATCAATACATGCCATCACAGAGGAAGACCAGTTTCAGCAACAAGATGGGGAGAGTCCTCAGCTAGAGGATGTGAACTACATCAATAACCAAGGAGGTTACAACAAAGGGTACAACAACTACAAACCTAACCCCAATGTTGCAAATCCTTAAGATCAAATCTACCCATCAGCAGTCCAAGGAAACCAGGGCCAGCAAAAGCCATTTGTTCAATACAATCAAGGCTATGCTCCTAAGCAGCAGTATTCTGGTACTTACCATCAACCAATTGCACCACCTAGATTCCAACAACAGCAAGGCCCGCAGAACCTATCTCAAGAAGCTGATCTACGCGGACTGATTCAGCAGATGATACAGAGTCAGGCATCGACTGCTATGGACAATGTAAAACAGTTCGTGGAGATGAGCAACAAGATCGATTCTGGGTATAATGACCTGAATGCCAAGTATGATTCTCTCAACACTAAGCTGAGATACCTAGAAGGCCAACACAACACCCAACCTCCTCCAAAAATCAACCAGCTTTCAGGTAAAGCTGTTCAGAACCCAAAAGACTATGCCACAACCCAAGCCATCTTTCTTGATGATGAATTTGAGGACTAACTCACTGAGGACAGCGATGTTCAAGATGGGGAGGATAGGGATCATTATGGGATGAATAAGTACCAGTACTACATATCCGAGTATGAACCCGAGCCTTCACTCGAGAAGACTGATCGAGTTGATGATCGAGCACTAGTTTGAGAATCACATACTAAAGAACCACCCGAGGTTGAACCCGATGACATACCCGATGATGGTGATCAGATGATACATCGGGTAGACGTTCAGATGACAGATCAACCTCAATTGCCTGCAGCAGAGGAAGGGGAATTAGAGGAAAGGTTCAGAGCAGCTCTTGACATCCAATTAGAGGCACTTGCAGAGCATATGTCCAAGCAAAAAGCCCCACCTCCTAAGCTCTTGCCACCACACGAACTTCGAGAGAAAATCATCAAGAAGACAACTTAGCTGGAGATTGAGGTTAAGGAAGCTATCAAAGAAATTAGGAATGCAATTCTAAGGAGTGGAGTGTGTTGAGATCCTGAACTGCAAATCGAGGAGAAATTGGAGGATACCGGCTCTTTTACATTGCCATGTTCAATAGGATTTCGGATGTTCGACAACTGCTTGTGCGATTTGGAAGCTTCAGTCAGCATCATGCCACTATCAGTTGCCAACAAGATGGGTTTCAACAGTTTTAAACCAAGTGGTCTGTATTTGGTTCTAACTGATAGAACAATAAGACACCCCATTGATATCCTGGAAAACTTGCCTCTTAGAGTTGGGAGAGTGGAAGTTCCTACTGATTTCATGATCCTTGATATGGATAAGGAACCAGACGATCCACTGATCATAGGAAGACCATTCTTGGCAATAGTAGGAGCAGTGATTGATGTGAAACAAGGGAAGATCAGAATTGAGCATGGAGAGCACTTCAAAATGGAATTTGGCATCAAGAAGGGAATTAAGAGGGCAACCATTGATGGTCAGCTTTTTCCACCTAGACGAAACAAAGAAAGGTCAAGCATCACAAAGAAGTCCATACTACATTTGCTGTGGAACCGGGATAAGACCAGTAAGATTGGTTGAGCCGGTCTTTTCAGTGGAGAGGATTCCAAAACCTCTCCCTCCTAAAACCCATGCTTAAAGAGCATGAAGAGTCAAGCTTAGTGACTTAAAACATGCTCACTTGGGAGGAAGTTCCAAAGGTATCCTTTATTTTCTTTTAATTTTATTTATTTTGTCTTATTTTAGGTTTTTACATATATTTATTATAAAAAAAAGAAGAAAAGGAAAAAAGAAATTTTGGGGAACCCGAATCCGTACCCGACGCGCCTAATCGTGTTCCCACTCGGGTGGCGAGTGGAGTCCAAATTCCACAAACCCTAGCCCATTCTCGGAGAAGTCCAAGAAGCCAACCCTCTCTATTTAAGGAGCCTCAACTTCACAACTCCATAAGTTTTCACTAAACCCTAAACTCTTTGTCTTCCAAGCTTCTTCTCTCTCCCTAGAAATGGAGTTTTTCAATCTTTGTGGACTAACCCTATTAATCTTGGCTTAGTCTCTGTTGTTACCTTCAAGGATTTACCAATGGCACCAAAGATGAAGACCTACCAAAAGAAGGGAAGCAGATCAACCTCCGCCGCTGCAAGAACCGGGGGTGAAGCCGTCGAACCTTGCGATTCCCAAGAAAGAGGAGACGTTCCACATTCCCAACTGTTGGCTAGACATTTTGCATCCCCAACCCAATGCTCCACCTGATCCGTCACCCGAGCATCTGCTCGAGCAACCGATCATGCAGACCCCCAAGTTCGCTGACCAAGCCCGGTAGCGAGTGCAATCCACCGATCTCCTTGACGTAGGGACCTGTCTACGTCAGAGAGAACCATCACTGATCCCATGGAGGTCGATTCAGATGCCGATGGAGGAGAACCAGAGGAGATTCAAACCTCACGGCCGAGGAGCAGAGCCGCGGTTGCGAGAGGGAAGAGACCAGCCTCTGAAAAGGCTGAGAAGGTAACTGAAAGAGCGGCGGAAGAAGAAGATTGAGACACGGAGGAGGAGAGCCATGACCGAGAGGAGGAGCAGAGAGAACGCACCCGATTGGCATCGAGGAGGCTGAAGCAAAGAGAGGTGGAGACTCCGGCAAAACTCTTCAAGGTCCTTCGCAAGATGAGCTTTGTTGGTACTCGCTACCCCCACCGCGAAACGATGAAGAAGTTGGGAATCGAAAGAGATGTCGAGTTTCTCTTCGACATGTGCCACCTGGGCAATATGATGCAAGCTAACCTCGAAGCTTATGAGGAGGAGACAGTTCACTTCCTTTCCACGCTGCGGTTACACTACTTTGAAGACCACCCGACCCTACTACCCGATGGGGGGATCGGGTTCATCACTTTCTTCATGCGCAACAAGGAATACCGACTTACCTTCAAGGAGATGGAGAAGCTGTATGGTTTCAAGGCTGGTAGTGGAGAGAACATGGAAGTAAGCAAGGAGGAGATGAAGTTACTATGGCTGACAATAGGCGACAAGCTTCCCTATATGTCTACAAGCTCCAAATCTGCTCAAATAAGGAGCCCTGTTTTGAGGTATTTTCACAAGTCCCTAGCCTGCACTCTATTTGCTAGGAAGGAGACTGGGAATGTGAATGATCATGAGCTCCAACTGTTAGACATTTCCTTGTGTGGAGTGTTTGACAATGCTAGGGACGGTAGACCGCTAGTAGGAGATGTTGCGGATACAAGTTTGGTCTTTGTCTTGCTAGATCAGTTCCTATATCTGAAATCCTGGGCAATGAAAACCGAGAGGCGAGAGGGAGCTGGAGAGATCTCCATAGGAGGATTAGTCACACCGATCTTGGTGGCTTGCGATGTGCCCTTGAAGGGAGTAGTACATGAGCCCAGATGGCTAGATATCGAGTACCTGACACTGGCGAGATTCTTGGCCTATGAGAGGCTAAATGATATGTTGCTCTTCAAGTTTGTTAATCCAACTGCCGGAGCCACCCAAATGATCCTGCCCAACGTCGTGTGCACAAAAATCCGGCTAGGGGACAGCATAGACTTCACGCCACCATTGGAGGAGCTGTACAACCCTGAGGAGGAATCCGAAGCTGAAGAGAGAGAGCCGACTGGGCAAGGACAGGGAGGCAATTCAGAGGACTATGATTTTGAGGAGTATGCTTGCTCCCAAAAGCAACCTGTTGGGGTGAGGGAAGCTCATTAGCGGATCGGATGGTTGAAGATGATGAATAATTTCCTGGCTAGGAAAGTGAAACACCTTACTGGCACAGTGAAGGTGATGGGAGGGCAGATCAGGGAATTGCAAGACAAGGCAAGCTTTGCCTCAGCTCCCACTTTGGCTTATGCACCCACATGGATGGGGAGAAGCGTACCACTAGGAGGAATCCGAGGATTGACACCTCCAGAGCCTCACAAGGCATCCTCTTACGAGCCCCAAACAGAGGAGGATGTCCCCAGACCCGATAGATCGCGGAGAAGCCGCTCAGATGCTTATCCGACGCTTAACCCGATGGGGTACACGATGCCGTATCCGATGCCACCATCGAGCACACATCCGGGCGACCACTCGGGTCCTTTCCCTCTGACATATCAGATGCCGTATCTGATGCCGTACTCGATGCACCCTGCAAGCGGCTATACTGGTGATCATTCCAGACCTCTCCCACCATATCTGTCGTACTACCCGATGCCCTACCCGATGAGCTACGCGATGCCTTACCCGATCAACCTTTTGGATGGTGGTCCGAACAAGCCGTCCGTGCACATAACCGAGCTCTCTGATGAGCGAATCCCGGCACCTGCTTAAGCCGGTGACGATCCTGGCTACACGTTGACGAGCATGGAGGCTGCTACAACCTCCTTGTTCACCAACCCATGAGGTACCACTTTCATCCAAACCATTGTCTATACCATTGCATTTTATTTTGTTTCATTTTGTGTGATTCTCAGACTTCTTTTTCAGACTTTTATTTACATAGTGGACTGTGTAATTTAAGTTTGGGGGAGTGTCTGAGAATGTATTTAACATTGTGTTTTATTTTCTTATTTTCCTATTTCAAAATTTTGCATGCTAGTTTTATTCATTTGAGTCTGCTTCTATTTGCATTAAAAAAAACCCAAAAAAAAAAGTTTGAAAATTAAAAAAAAAGAAAAAAGAAAAAAAAAGAGAGTTTTCATGTAGTTGCATTTACATATTAGGATTGAGTCTAGACTGTTTCATATAGGATTGTTGTATATGCATTTTAGGGGACAATGATTAAAACCAACTTGTTTAAAGTCAAACCTTAGGATTGAAGTTATAGCCCTTAATCACAGTTCATTGTTGCTAGATCAATCTTTGGAAAAAAATGAAAAATCTTTGTTTAGAACCTTGTGTCTTTTGAATGCTTCCTCCACTTGCTTGAACATTGAATCATCTCTGTATTATTGGACTTAACCTGAACTTAAATTATCTTGCTTATGGAATTTGAATACTTGCTCATGGTAACTCTAAACTCGGGTTAGCACTCCATTTTTACCAATCTTTTCGTTTAACCCGATTTGTTTTTCCCTACCCTTGAACCTAAACCTTTCTTTCAAACCTTGTTGTGAATTTTTGAGTGAGGCATTTTTATTGTGTTATAGGTTGTGAAACCTTGAGAGTATTGAGAACGACAAAGAACTGGCTTTTGATTTAGCTAAGTTGGAATCATTTGGACTAGCTAATATAATCAGTTTTGAAAGATAGGTGGTTAGCATGATTATTTTGGGTTGAGGAATAAAAAGGAAATTAAAGAAGAAGGTCCCTAAGGTTTGGTTCAATTAGCTTGTCTCTATGTAAAAAAGAGAAAAAGATCTTGCTATAGTCTCCTAGAAAAAGAAAAAGAAAAAAAAAGAAAAAAGAAAAAAAAAATAGAAATGTTATTAGGAGTTTAGCAAAGAAGAAAAAAAAAGGAGCTAGATGTTTAAAGTTTAGCACTTTAGGGATTATAAAAAAAAAGAGTTAAAATCAAGGTTGTGGGTAATTTTATTTTAGGGGGTTTGATAAAAAGGAAAGTGAATGAGAAAATGGTAGATTATCACGAGCTAAGCTTTGTATGCCCTAATTGTTCTCAATCTTAGATAGTTTTCACAACTGTCTATCATTCCATCTTTCTAGAGAGAAACCACCCAAAGATATTGTTTTAAACCACCCTACCAAAAAGTCTTACCCTTGAAACCGATTGAGCTTGATTCACCTTCCATTTGCAAGAATTCGCCAAACACTTAAATAAATGTGAAAGAGATGTTCTTTGGAATTGCAAGTCTTTACTTTTATTGGAGGTTGAACTAGATCGATGCATGGTAATAAGCATAGAAAAATATTTGTCAGTATGTCAATTGATCTTAGCACCATTAAACTATCTTTAAGGACTATAGCTTGAATCCTTCGCTTAGCATAAAAGGGTTACGAGTCCCCAATTTTAATCCTCATCCTCCTACTTTCTTGCTAGAGGACTAGCAAGATTTAAGTTTGAGAGTGTGATAACTCTCTAATTTACATGTTTTAAGCATCATTTTTTGTCCATATTTTGCATTGTTTATACCCTAACCTTAGATTTCTAGGTCATTAACTGTAGGAATTCGCATTTAGG
Source organism: Camelina sativa (assembly GCF_030686135.1). Classification (NCBI taxonomy): domain Eukaryota; kingdom Viridiplantae; phylum Streptophyta; class Magnoliopsida; order Brassicales; family Brassicaceae; genus Camelina; species Camelina sativa. The sequence goes on along the minus strand of NC_141884.1, from coordinate 19,809,566 downwards.
CTATTTAGGGTGTTGCAACCTTGCATTTGCATATTTTGGATGAAAACATGTGCTTTAGAGCCTAAAATAGGGAGAAACAAGGTCAAATCCGAGCATGTACCCGAAGGAGCTATTGAGCAGGAAGAATAGTCCGAACCTCAACCCGATCGAAGAGGATCCAAGAGTAGGAAGAACAACCCGAAGACCTATCCGAGGAGTAACCCGACCTCATCCTCGTTCACCTCATCGAGCAGACCCTCGGGCAGGACTGAGAAGCTAGGTTAAAAGGGTTTCCATATATAAAGACCCCCTCTTCTTCCTCTCGCCCTTGCACGCCACAGACACTCAACACAGAGAGCGAGAGCTGCTGAGAGAGATCTTGAGCGACTCAAAGACTTTTTCTACTTTGTTAGGATTTATTTTACATTTCTTTTGCTATCCTTTTAGATTTCAACTCTATACTCTTTTACTTCTATCTTATTTTCAATACAATGCAATTTTCGTTTATTTGTGTTTTTTTGTTTTCTTCAATGAGATATGAGTAGTGAAACAAAGTTTCTAGGGATGTGATAGACAATTATGTGTTCTTGATCGATTAGGATGTCTTAGCTTAATTGTTTATGTTATATAAATTTCCTTCTAGATTGGTGTTCTTAATGCTATTTTCAGACCGAGAGGTTGAGAGTAGATCTATGGTGTTTTGCCATCGAGAGATGTTGTTGAAATGCTTGAATCAATCGATGCTAGAGATTTACTCACTTAGCCTAAGAGATTAGATGTGTAAGGAGTTTATTGACAATAATGAATCGGTTTGTATTGCCTGCTTGGTCATGTTTCTCCAACGAGATTTGGGTAGGGGAGTGATCAAGGTTGGTTGTTTATATTACGAGAGTGTTTTAACAAGATTTTAGAGATTTCTTGTCTAGGGAATATTTGCTTAAGGCATGTAGGACATCCATACTGGTCAGGAACACTTAGGAGTCGATTACCCCATCTTTAGGAGCTTTTGCATCTTGATTGTTTACATATTTATTTATAACTCAGACCTATACCCGAATTGGTACTCAATCACCAGCTTCGTGTACACTTTCGAGCTGTTCATACTTTTCTTCTTTACCCGATCACTCCACCCGATCTAATGCTTGCATTGAGTACTTAGGTCGTGTGGTTCTTGTTTATTTAATTTCTTTTAATTATTTTAGGATTGTTAGATCAAACCCATTTATTGCTTGGCTTGACTTGCACAATTCTGATCATCTCTCATCTTCTAGCATAACAATCATTTGGATTGATAACCCTTTGTACTACAACTGCATAGGGAATTGATACCCTGGGTGAAAATCCTGTTATCAAGGCTACACTCCCAAGCCAGAGTATAAGAAGCATCAACAGAACAGCGGTTTTACAAGAACTTATGGGAACTCATCTTATCAGACTCCACCTCCACAAAATTCTGAGAGTCGAATGGAAGCCATGCTTGAGCAACTTCTTCAAGGACAGGAGCAGTTGACAGTGACATTCAATGGAAATATCGATAATGTCTATAATGAGCTTAATGTAAAGATTAATGCATTGAATGTTCATGTTAAGAAGCTGGAGAGTCAAGTTGCACAGACTGCTGGGTTTGTTAAAAGGCAAGATAGTTTTCTTCCAGCAAGAATTGAGTCAAACCCCAAGCATGCTTGCAATGCCATATCAGTAAGAGATGAAGATGATGGTGAATGTGCTTCTGCAAAACAGGGAGAGAAATCGATATATCTCTCGACTCCAGATGATGGTGTCGATCGACACCAACTTGGTGTCGGTCGACACTAATCTCAGACAGATCCTGACAACACAAAATCTTAGGTTCCAGCAGCTGAGAGGGTGTACCAACCTAAGATTCATTTTCCTAAGCCAAGAAGATCCAAGCAGGAGATGGAAGAAGCTAGATGCATGGCAATGATGGACAAGGTGATGATTGAGATGCCTTTGATTGATGCAGTAAAGCTTTCACCACCACTTAAGTAGTATGTGAAGAAAATGGTATCAAATGGTTTGAGCCCTAAGGAAGGAGCTTTGCTAACTAAGGATGTCAGTGCAATTCTGTTAAACCAGCCTCCACAGAGGAAGAAGGAGAGAAAGCAGGAAGTGGTTGTCTCTAAGAAAGTGAGTGCAGTAATTCAGTGTACGACTGCTGAGAAGTTACCAGATCCTGGAAGCTTTGTACTTGATTGCTCTATCTCAGCAGGACAATTTCCTCACACGCGTTGCGATCTTGGCTCTAGTATCAACTTGATGCCACATTCTGTTGCTGTGAGACTTGGGATGACAGAATTCAAGCCAACTCAGATTTCTCTTATCTTGGCTGATCGATCCCAAAGAATTCCTGAAGGTGTTTTAGAGGATATTCCAATTAAGGTTGGGAACTTCATTTTCCCACTGACTTTGTGGTGCTGAAGTATGATAAAGAGCCTAATGATCCTCTCATCTTAGGACGATCTTTCTTGGCTACAGCTGGTGCCATCATAGATGTGAAGAAAAGACATATAGCACTGAATATGGAAGGTCTAAGTCTGAACTTTGAGATGGATAAGCTGAGGAGAGTTTCTACCGTTGATGGACAAACTTTTTCTGTTGAGAAGGTTTCTGCAACACGAGCATCAGCCTTAGTGTCAATCGACACCTCCTCTGTGTCGATCGACACCCCTCCACGACCGAGCCAACACTTGACTAGAACTGAGAGCTCACAGGACATCCTCTATGCTTCAAGTCAGAAAGCTGTTCCCAAGCAGAAGAGTCACCACTCCACACTCCAAAGTCCTCAGGTAAGGCCAAGGTTTGCATCTTCTTTACCCAAACCTCCTCTTATCATCAATAAGATCTTCAAAGATACAAAAACTGTTTTGCAGTTAACCAAGCCACGAGATTATCGTAGAGCGCTTGTTTCTTCTATTGATGATTTTGCAGGTCAGAAAAGAAAACCTCCCATACCTAAGTCCCGCCCTGGTCCTGTTCCTCATGTCTTTGGTAGACCTCATTCATCTACTGCTTATACACCACCTTGGATGATGAGACATTCCTCTCGGCAGCATTCAATGCCACGTTCTGTTCCACCTGATGCCTGAGCTCCAGCACAGTCAAGCTAATGACTGAAAACAAACGCTTAGTGGGAGGCAACCCACTGGTAGGTTTTTCTTTTTCTTTTGATTTCAATAATTTTTATTTTGCCAATCTTAGGCTTGATAACACTGGGGACAATGTTGTTTAAGTCTGGGGGAGGTTATCTACTAACTACGTTTTTGTTTTTGAGTTTCAGTTGTGTCAGTAAAAACCATAAAGTTTGAGTCAAATTTTTCAAAATTTTTCTTTTTGTCTTTGGGAATTATGATCTTGACTAATGATTTATGTTATCTAACACTCTAATGATTATTTGTTTATGCTTGATCTCAGAACTAAAGCTTAGAAAGACTATGAGCTTTATCAACAATCGTGAAAGCCCTTATTCAATGGATAATTGGATATCTGATTGATCTAACGTTGTCTCAACTTTTACCAGGATTTTTAATTGGACTTAATTCTCTTGCCTAGGGAGTTGGAAATCAGTGGACTAGACTTCTTTTTCGGGCCATACATGACAGTGCAATTTTTCAAAGTATGTCTCCCCTCTCTCTTCCCTTCAATACTCTAAAAAAATCATTAAGCAGAAAAGATCGGAAAAGAAAAAAATGTGGATAAAGGCTAAAGGAAGTGAGTTGAGGGATGTCGCGTAAAGCCGTGCATACTTTAGAATTCATGGAATTTTTGTCCAAAAAAAAAAAAAGAGCAAGGGGTTGATAAAAAAAAAATGATACTCTAGAAAATTAGGGAGAAATCAACCCCTTGGAAGTGAGAAAAGGGATAGGAAAGGAGATGTATGAAGAATGTCTTGGCCTGAAGAGAGTCCATATGCCATTGATCGATATTCCCTTGGTAAGAATTCACCTTATTTGTGCTTTAATATTGACTAATGAGATGACAATGGAGATTTTAGAGATTCCAAAGGATTGTGAGATTTGAGTAAGGAATGTTGATGCTTCTCATGGTTAAGTATAAAAAGTAAGTTCTTGAGTCAGGTAAATGAAGAGTGCGAATAAGAATCATCATGGGGTTGAGTGAGTTTTCTGTTTTCAAACCTTTTTCACAGGTCTAAGCTTATGTTTTGCTTGAGGGCAAGCAAAGGCTAAGTCTGGGAGAGTTGATATATCATGGTTTTTGTGGTTTTTAACCATGATATAAGGAGTCTTTCAGAGTCTTTTGATGTGTTTTTAGGTTCTTTGAGAGTTTTTACAGGGTTTATAGGATTTTGGCATTAAAGGAGCAAAATTGAGCAATTAGAGGGATTTTGGAGCAATTCAGCTAAGGAAGAGAACTTGGAGCCGAGGAAGGATGAGAGTGTCGACCGACACTCCCTAGTGTCGATCGACACTAGTGCAAGACGATGAGGAATCACAAGTTTTGGAAGTTTTACAAAGTTACCCGAAGTTTTTCATAATTGCAAGAATAGTCCCTGACGTGTTTTAGGATATCTATATATATATAGTGTTTTTAGGTTTTAGAAACCCTTAAGTTTTATTCTAGCAGTTTTTATTGTTTGAGAGATATTGAAAGCTTTTGGGAGAGAGATCTGAACTCCTTTGTAGAGAGAAGAATTTCTTACTCTTTTAATTTCTATTGCTTATTATTCAGAATGATGATTTGTGTTTCATTGAATATGTCTGAGTAGTTTGATTGTTAGGTTCATGGTTTTTCATAGGGTTTTTATGAATTATTAGATCTGTTTATTTAGGATTCATTATCTTTCTAGATCTTCATCATAAGTTGTTCTTCATATTAATTCTTGATTGATCCCCTAGAATTAATAACCTAGGAAAATAAATTGATATGAGAATATAATTGATTTTCCTGATAAAACCTTTTGATGAGCAAAATTACTTCTTGCAAAGAGATTTGATTTAGTAATTTTGTGAACAATCTAAAGTTGTTTTTTTAAAGCTGATTTTTAATCTAGAATTTTACAAAGATATTTGGATTTTCTGGTTTTAAATTTAGATCATATTTGCAGTGAGTACTGATTTATTTTACAAAAGTGTTTAGAGTTTTAGATCTGAATTTAATTCTTTGAATCCTATTTAATTATTGATTTAATATTTTGTAATTTCTTGAGAAATTATCTAGACCTAGCTTTTTGATCCTCTGAATTTACAACACTTTTATTTAATATTTTGTATTGCTTTTCTTAATTTATATCAACTTGTTTAGCTTAATTATAAAACTCTATAGTTTATTGTGTAGACTTGAGTCTTTGTGGAATTCGACCCCTAAGTACTACAATGATCTCTTAATTTGAGAGAGAGTAGCTCTAGGGTTTAATTTGAGCATATGAGAGTGAAGATCCAGGACTAGAAACGGGTTAGAAGCTTGCTAGGAGTGTGAGACTCATTGCTGTTGGTCAGAAACTTCCTGCAAATTGGTGAGTGCATGACCATGGCTGATCTAAGTCTGAGGTTTCCTTTGTCTTGCTGGTTTGGTGTTTTCTTGATTGTTATGGTTGCTACAGGTTTCCTAGGGATTCAAATGGCTTTGGGATCGAGTTTTGGACGGATTGGAGGTGATGAGAAGCGAGAGTCGACTCTCAGATTCGAGCAGATCACGTCTGCAGAGTCAATGTCGATCGACACCAGGTGGGTGTCGGTCGACACCATGGAGCGGCATCGATCGACACTGTGGGGTAGTGTCAGTCGACACCAATAACCAATGTCGCTCGACACTTGGCTGGTGTCGGTCGACATCTTCCTTCTAGCGAAGACGATACTTGTTTCCTGGTTTGCATGTCTTGCTTGTTGATTGTTTATGACATAAGTATCTCAGTTGCTTGTGTGTATAGCCTAGTAGATGGGAGGATTGCCTCACTAAGTATTTATGATAATACTTACGCATCTCAATTGTTGTTTGTGGTGTGCAGGTATGAGACGTGGAATCATGACGATGAGGAAGATGATGATTTAGGGTCTCGTTTGTGTGTTGATGGTTATGTATGGTTATGTTATTGGAACCTTGGATAAAATTATGCTAGGTTGTTGGATAGATTGGTTAATAAAGTTATTGTATTGATGTTGTGTATTTGAGTTGATTAATGTTATAAGTTTCCGCTGTGCATGTTGTTGGTTGTTGTTGGTTTAATTAAGTAGTATGAGATGCTTAATTATATATTATTATTAAAAAACGGGTCAGGTTGTTTCAGTTAGCCACCAAATGAACCTGTAAATCAGCCTAATTAAATCAGCCATCAAACAAAATTATAACTCAGCCGCAACATGAATACTATTACAATAATTAAAAAGCAAAAAAATGGCTGCCAAATTCAGCTGCTTAATGTCATAACTCAACTGAAAATTTGTAACTCAGCCGTATCGTTTATTAAGTTAGCTGTAACTGAATGAGATTATAGTAATTAATCTTTTGCTACTAAGTCAGCCGTAAAATGGCCGAGTTTTCCGATAAGCCAACTCATGATGGCTGAGTTATAAAACTTAACCATAACTCAGCCATAACCACATCTCATAAGTCAGGCGTTGTTCATAACTCAGCCAGATTCAGAAAGTTAATTCAGCCGTGTCGTAATGATAACTCAGCCAAAATTTTGACAACTCAACCATTGGATTAAAACTCAGCCGTAATTACGGCTGAGTTATGCTCATAACTCCAGATTTCATTAAGTCAGCCGTAACTCTTGACTAAGTTATGCTCTAAGTCAGCCGTCCGCTAATAACTCAGATGTTTTTCCATAACTCAGCCGCAACATATTGTAACTTAGCCGTCATTACCTCTATAACGCGTTACGGTTGAGTTATTTAATACACGTCAATGATTTCTGACGTGGCGTCTGACATGGTAATGACATTATTTGTAATTACATTTTTTCTGTAACATAAAACAAAGGCACACTGTGTATATAAAAAATACCCAAAATATAATAGTAATAAAAAAAATTTATATAGTTCTGGTAATATTATCTAATTTATATGATATCTGAGTAAATCTCCCTTATATAAAATGACTTGTTTTATAAAGTTTGACTTTCACAACATTTGGAGTTGTTAAAATTGAAGAACGAACTTTTTTTTTTTTTGTTAATGATTTGCTAATGATACATAAGCTCTATCCCTTTTTTTTGGTGCAAATAAGCTCTACTCCTTTTGTTCCAGTCTTCGTTGACAATAGCTTCCATTTTCCTGTAAACGACAAAACTTGAAATTTGACCCGAAAAAGAAAAAAACATAGTAATTATTAATGAAGTGATCAACAATATCTTATCCGCCTAGTTATTTTGTAGCACCATAAGCCCATAAACAACATCATTGAGGCAGCTATCATAGAAGCAGAAAAGGGTGTGTGAAGGAAGTGACTCACGTTTTAGTCTTCAGGATGGTTAAGTATAAAGAAGACTGTTGGTAGAAGAGAGGCTTTGATCTCTTAAGCTGAAAAGGAGAAGCACGTGGGACGGTTGACAAGTTTATTCGCCGTTGACTAGCTTATAAGCTGATCTTATCTCATTCGAGAAGGAAGAGAGAAGTTTGTTACGATCTTGAGTTTGTTAGATCGTGAGAGAGAGTGAGAAGAGAGAAGCTTGAGAGATCTTGTAATCGGATTGATTAAAAGGTTCTAGTGGATTCTGGAGTGATATCTCCGGCGAGACGTAGCGTTCCGGTTTGGGCGTGAACTCGTTTAACTTGTGGCGTTCCGGTTTGGGCGTGAACTCGTTAAACTCGTGGTGTCTCTGTTTTTCATTCTTTTGTTTTCTCGTTCTATATTCATTATGTTTCGTTTCATTGACGTTCGATTCGAAGTTGTTGTGAGTGATCGGAGTGAGATAACCTCACAAATTGGTACCAGAGCTTACAGTGGTTGAGCGGTGTTGGATCGAAGATGTTTGAGGTTCCGCTTGCGGTGTTTGACGGTTCCGGTGACTTCTCCTTATGGAAAACAAGGATTCGTGCACATTTGAGTGTAATTGGATTGAAGGATGCGCTAATCGAGAAGTCTCCGGCTCCTCCACTCTTGGAGGAAGAGGAACAAGATCCATAGAAGAAAAAGAAACGCGAATCATATGAGGCGGCAAGATTAGAGAGGTACGATAAGGCGAAGAACGTAATCTTTCTTAATGTCGCGGATAAGGTGCTCAAAAACATTGAGCTATGTGATACTGCGGCGGAGGCTTGGGCTACGTTGGACAAGATGTTCCAACCTACATCTCTTCCACATCGGGTTTACTCGCAACTTAATTTCTACATATTCAAGATGCATGACAGTAAGAAGATTGATGAGAACATTGATGATTTCTTAAAGATTGTGGCGTATCTGAATCATTTACAAATTGAAGTTTCTGATGAGGTACAAGCTATTATTCTGTTAAGCTCTCTACCTGCTAGGTTTGATAGTTTGGTTGAGACACTGAAGTATAGTACTGGAAGAGAGAAACTGAGGCTGGATGATGTTATGGTAGCTGCGAGGGATAAAGAAAGAGAAGTAGCTCAAACAATAAGTCTGTAGGAGAAGGATATTTTGCTCGAGGTAGACAAGATGGGAATAACAATGGATCTAAGGGCAAAGGAAGGTCCCGATCTAAGTCTAGAGAAGGTAAAAGAGTTTTCTGGATTTGTGGTAAGGAGGGACATTTCAAGAAACAATGTTATAAGTGGATTGAAAAGAATAAAGGGAAGTCTACTGGATCTGATAAAGGAGAGGTTAGCTTGGCTAAAGCTGGAACAGGTTCAGATCATGCGATGGTCTTAATGGCTGAGGAGACTACTCTGTTTGTATTAGAAAACTCTGATGAATGGGTTCTTGATACGGGTTGCTCGTTTCATATTACCCCAAGAAGAGACTGGTTCCATGAGTTTAAGGAACTAGATGCATGGCTTGTGAAAATGGGGAATAATTCTTATTCTCAAGTGAAGGGAATTGGTAGTGTCAGGATAAGAAATGATGATGGGACACAAGTTATCTTGACGGAAGTAAGATACATGCCAACCATGTCGAGGAATCTAATTTCTTTGGGAACTCTTGAAGACAGGGGATGCTGGTTCAAGTCACAGAATGGTGTTTTAAGAGTCTTAAAGGGTTGTTCAACAATTTTGAAAGGTCAGAAACGAGAAACTTTGTATATTCTTCAGGGTAAAGCAGAAACAGGTGAGTCTAATGTTTCTGAGGACTCCAAGGATGAGACTATATTGTGGCATAGTCGCTTAGGTCATATGAGTCAAAAAGGGATGGAGATTCTTGTTAAGAAAGGATGTTTGAGCAAGAAGGTTATCAGTGAATTGAAGTTCTGTGAGGATTGTGTGTTTGGTAAGAATCATCGTGTGAGCTTCGCACCAGCTCAGCATGTAACTAAAGAGAATTTGGGTTATGTGCATTCAGACTTGTGGGGCTCTCCACACAATCCACCATCGTTAGGTAACTGCCAATATTTCATCTCGTTTATTGATGACTATTCAAGGAAAGTGTGGATATACTTTCTGAAGAAGAAGGATGAGGCGCTTGAGAAATTCGTTGAATGGAGAACAATGGTGGAGAACCAGTCGGATAAGAAGGTTAAGAAGTTACGAACCGACAATGGTTTGATATATTGCAATCATCAGTTTGATAAGTATTGTAAAGATGCTGGTATCGTGAGGCATAAGACATGTGCCTACACCCCTCAACAAAATGGTGTTGCAGAACGGTTAAATAGAACTATCATGGAGAAAGTGCGGAGCATGTTGAGTGAGAGTGGTCTTGAGAAGAGATTTTGGGCGGAAGCGGCTGCAACCGCGGTTTATTTGATTAACAGATCACCCTCTATGGCTATTGATTTTGCTTTGCCAGGACATAAGCATGCTGAGGAGATTTGGCTGTTTAGTGTATGTACACGCTGACCAAGGTAAGCTCAATCCAAGAGCTAAGAAAGGAATTTTTATGAGTTATCCTGAGGGAGTTAAGGGTTTTAAGGTGTGGCTTCTGGAGGAGAGTAAATGCGTGATCAGTCGTAATGTGATGTTCAGGGAAGAGATCATGTATAAGGATCTGAAGAATAGCCCTACGGTTATTCCATATGAGACTGATTTTGAGTTTGTCGAAGATAAGTCAAGATGATACTGATCAAGGTGGAGTGGGACAGGTTGTTAATGTTCGAGGTGGAGCTCCTCTTGATTCAGGTCCGATGACTGGTGCTATAGATCAGTTTGTAAATCCAGAGTATCAACAGGAAAGTCGAGAAGAATCAGAATCAGAAGAAGATAGAGAAGACTTGAGTGATTACCAGTTGGTAAGAGACAGAGGTAAAAGGGTAATCAAATTCAATACGAAATACAATGAGTCAAACATGGTGGGATATGCTTATTACACTGAAGATGGCGGTAAAGCAGAGCCTAAATCTTATCAAGAGGCACTTACAGATCCTGATTGGGAGTTCTTTAACAAAGCTATGAAAGAGGAGATGAAGTCTATGAAGAAGAATCATACCTGGGATCTTGGAGACAAACCAGAGAACAAGAAGGTAATAGGATGCAGATGGGTGTTTACCAGGAAAGCAGGAATACCGGGTGTAGAAGCTCCAAGGTTTAAAGCTAGACTCATGGCTAAGGGCTTCACACAGAGAGAAGGTATCGATTATACGGAGATTTTTTCACCAGTTGTCAAACATGTTTCCATCAGGTACATTTTGTTGATGGTTGCACAGTTTGATATGGAATTACAACAAATAGATGTAAAGACTGCTTTTTTGCATGGTTTTCTGGATGAAGAGATTGTTGTGGCTCAGCCTGAAGATTTTGTTGATCAAGGCTGTCCAGAAAAGGTATGTTTTCTCAAAAGGTCTCTTTATGGCTTGAAGCAATCGCCTAGGTAGTGGAACTTTAGGTTGGATGAGTTCATGCGGAGTATTGGTTTTGATAGAAGTGCTTATGATAGTTGTGTACAATTGGAAGATGTTAGGGAATGATACACGCATCTATCTGTTGCTATATGTCGATGACATACTGATTGCTTCGGTTGACAAGGCTCAAGTTTGTGAATTGAAAAAGCTGTTGAGTAAAGAATTTGAAATGAAGGATTTAGGAGATGCTAAAAAGATCTTAGGGATGGAGATTACTAGAGATCGTACTGCAGGGACTTTGACTTTGTCACAAGAAGAATACGTTAAGAAGGTGTTAAGGACCTTTAAGATGGATCAGTCAAAGGCAGTAGCTACTCCAATGGGAGTGCATTTACAGTTAAGAACAACTACTGATGAGGAGTATGAAGATCAGTTTGCTAGAATGAAGGTTGTTCCTTATGCGAATACGGTTGGTAGTGTGATGTATTCGATGATAGGTACTCAACCTGATCTTGCTTACCCAGTGGGAGTTATAAGTCGATTCATGAGTCGACCTTTGAAGGAGCACTGACAAGCAGCAAAGTGGGTTCTGAGATATATGAGTGGAACAAAGAGGAAGAAACTCTGTTATCGGAAGAATGAGGATTTTCTGTTGAGAGGCTATTGTGATTCAAATTATGCCAACAATGGTGATAACAAGAGATCAATTTCTGGATATGTGTTTACAGCAGGTGGTAACACGATTAGTTGGAAGTCGAGGTTACAGAAGGTAGTTGCCATCTCGTCGACAGAAGCAGAGTAGATGACATTGATGGAGGCTGTAAAAGAGGCTATATGGCTGAAGGGTTTGTCAGAGGAACTTGGTTTTCCTCAAGGTGCAGTGGAGGTGCATTGTGATTCTCAAAGTGCTATCCCACTAGCAAAGAACTCGGTGCATCATGAGAGGACTAAGCACATTGATATCAGGTTACACTTTATTCGAGATATCATTAGTGAGGGTATCGTGAAGCTTGTGAAGATAGCGACTGAGTGTAACCCAGCAGATATCTTTACCAAGGTTTTACTGGTGGACAAGTTTGAGGGAGCTTTGCAAATGCTCCGGGTTCGTGACAATTGAAGAGGTGAGCTAGGAAGAGAACTGAGCGGTGAAGTTCAGGGAGGTAGTGGAGCGGTTAAGCTCAAGGACAAGAGTGGTTAAACTCTAAAGTTAAGAGTGGTGAAGCTCGAGTACTGGTGGAAGAATCCAAGAACTAGAACAAGGTAGACTTTTGGAGGCAACCAGAGTCAAGGTGGAGAATTGAAGGAAGTGACTCAGGTTTTAGTCTTCAGGATGGTTAAGTATAAAGAAGACTCTTGGTAGAAGAGAGGCTTTGATCTCTTAAGCTTAAAAGGAGAAGCACGTGAGGAGCACGTGGGACGGTTGACAAGTTTATTCGCCGTTGACTAGCTTATAAGCTGATCTTATCTCATTCGAGAAAGAACAAAGAAGTTTGTTACAATCTTGAGTTTGTTAGATCGTGAGAAAGAGTGAGAAGAGAGAAGCTTGAGAGATCGTGTAATCGGATTGATTAAAAGGTTCTAGTGGATTCTGGAGTGATATCCCCAGCGTGACGTAGCGTTACGGTTTGGGTGTGAACTCGTTAAACTCGTGGTGTCTCTGTTTTTCATTCTTTTGTTTTCTCGTTCTATATTCATTATGTTTCGTGTTCAATGACGTTCGATTCGAAGTTGTTGTGAGTGATCGGAGTGAGATAACCTCACAGTGTGAAAGTAATTAGTTTTGGTCTGATTAACACTGTAACATCATTAATTACTTCAAAGTCATCCTATACATATGAATAACTATCGGATAAGTCACTAATTAACTCACGATTAATGAGATGGAGGAGCTAAACGGGTATGGAGAATTGTACCTTGAAGCAGCATGACAGCTGCGGTGGTGGTTAATAGCATTACAAAGGGGACCACGGAAGTTGTCTTTAGAGGCAATCTAAACAAACTCATCAATTCTGGGGACGACGAGATTCTTGTATTGTTCACAAGCAATAGCTGTGACTCCTCAACGGTATGGTTGGAGGTGTGACATTAAGTATTTTGACATCATTTATTTTTTTTAATTTTATTTTTTGAATTACTAAGAGGTTGTGAATCTAGGAACATACATTCTCTCAGGCGAGGGACCAGAGCATTTTATATAGTCTCATCCCATGCGATGTTCTTCGAACCAGCGACCTCTAAATTTTGCCAGAGAATCTTTAACAGTTGAACTATCAACGCTTGGTGACATCATTTAACAAAAGACGTTTACTTTTACCTTAAAAAAAACATCAAAGGAGAAGCATATTAATTAAGTGAAATCAGTCTAATAAGATTATAACCGACTGTAACGCAAATCCCTTGTTTTCAAAGAAATAGTAGTCAGTTTAGATTGTGAATCTAGATAAACCGACGTATCCCACCATTTTTCTTGTAGAATATGTTACTCTTGTATTATAAGTTGATAGATTTGTGCATAATCTAACGAATGAATGGTTTATTATAGAACTGGCTGGGAAGGAAGGTGATGAGTGCATGGAGAATAGGCGGCATAGACGCATAGTGCATGCGCTTGAGGGTTGGGAGGAGCATGACTCCGCAACACATGCAACTTCTTCCGTCGCCATGCCATCTAGGAAGCTGCTCTCCGCCATGATTTCCAGCCTCTCCTTCTCCCACCATCTCATCTCTAATCTTTTCATAATCATATATACATTATCTCTCTTTATCATCTACTTTGTTGGCAGTTTACCATATTTGCTATGGGCTACGTACGTACATAATTTATAACCCATATGGATGTCGTCAACCATAATTTTATAAAATTACTTTAACATTTAAATCTGAGTTGGAGTTATATTGAGTTATAGCTGATTTACAAAGCAAACCGACAACAAAGGGCATTAATGAAGGTGAAGCTGAAAAACATGGAGTTGACGGTGAAAAAAGTACAGGCATGATACAGCGAGGGAGAAGTCGACTGTTTTTTTTTATAGAATCGTCTAGTCTGTTCAGCTCTTCCCTCTTTAGTTTTCAGTTGCAGTCGCTGAGATAGCGATCAACAAAAGAATATGCCCGTCATATCAAGACAGATACAAAAACTTCGTGAGTTTAACTTAAAATGGTCCTTACTCTTTTATAAATGCATCGTCCAGCCGCTAACTACTGAAGGAGTGGCCTATAACTGTGTACGTACCAACTACCAAGAATATAATTTGTGGCGGTGAGGGGGATTACGAAAAACAAAAAGTATATGTAGTATTAATGGTAGTACATAATTTTTAGACTCTTATATTTTTTTAACAATATATTATGTATTTTTATAAAATAAGAACTTTTAGAATTCTAATTAAAATTATCCCCTCCAATGGTAGAACTATAATGGGAGTTCTTATTTTTTAAAAAATATTATTTTGAATGAAGATCACTGAAGATTTTACAAGAACCCACATATAACCAGAACAAAAACTAAAACTAATAGAATTGGAGCAAGGATATATAGTGTATTCTTTACTATTTTATTTTTCCCCCAAGACCATAAAAGGATGAATTCAATTGAAGAGTAAGAAACCGACTACTATCTGAAACCAAATATTGGAGGACTTCACCCAAAACTCAGCAATACATACCAAAGGCATGAACGGCAGCTCTCACAGCAGACATTTCTCAACAACTGTGAAGGAATTGGTTTGTGGTGTTGTGCGGTAAGTGTTCTTTGGGATTGTCGAACCGGAAAATATGTAATACGTGGTCACGTGAATTGATTTGTGGTGTTGGTGTAGTATTACATCTTGGGGTGGTTAATATTAAATTGTTAGATTTGGTTTAGTTTAATATTCAAATTAATTTAATTGAAGGAATAAAAAATCAGTTTATCAAGACTTAGAAGTTGATTAAATCATGGATTATTATCTAGAAATAATCTTTGATCGGTTAATCTAAACCATAGCAGGAAAAGACTGTTAATTAAAGCGGATTTTCGTTGTTGGTAGCTCTAAACCGAGTGTTCTATTCGTTTGGTTAAGAAGAAGACTAGTTGGTGTATTCTATATATTCTAATGTGTTTGGATAGTTATTTAGGTTAAGGTTAAGCTGAGTATAACTATAGTTATATAAATTATGAGTAATTGTATTGTTTGTTGAGTTTTTTTTAATTTATAAGTATATAAACATATTTTTTTAAAAGTATAAGAAATAATTAATATATTAGAATTAGATATTGAATTAAAATAGATATTTTATGCATGTTGATTGATGATGGCTTGATTGTGTGAGTGCATGTTCTATTGTGGTAAAATAAGTGGTGTGTGAGGAGGTAGGTGCCAAGGGCAGGTAGATGCGGTGAGCCGCAGAGAGTCATGAAAGAAGAGATCCTTGTAGTTGTGTGGTGGTCTACGGGCGCAGAATGCGAGTAGATCAGGATTGGCTGATGAGCCAACGAGTATGAAGTGCGTGGAAGAAGTGCAAGTGGCACGAGGGATCCGGATGCACGAGTAAAATGTGTAGGAAGAAGTGTGAAAGCATGAGGAATCCAGATCCAGTAATGCTCGGCGATGGTTATGGGACGTAGTCTCAATTTTTTGATGTTTGTGTGTTGTTGACACGTGTATGATTGCTTGTCTTAGGTTTAGACTTTGTGATGGTCTTAGCATGTTTGTGTATGAAGACTTCATGAGCCTTAAGAATATCCCTTGCTGAGTATTTTTAGATTGCTCACCCCTCTCTTTCTCTTGCAGGTAACCATGAGGAGTAGTTGGTAGAGTTAGTGTTGGTGTTAGGAGCTGGAGTTTATTCTTTTATTATTCGTTGTTGGTTTTAAAAAACTGGTTGTTAGTTTCGGTAATGGATGGTTTGAAAGACATTTAAGTCGAATTAATGGATTTTTGCTTATTTTCAGGTAAGTATGGTTTATTTGAGGTATAAGTTAACATGTGACATGCCATAGAAATTGGGTGTTACACTCTATTGAAATATGATGGTAGCCAGACGCCAAGTCGATCTTGGAGAACTGATAATAGGTTTTTACACTCAGTTAAGAAGTGTACAGCCCAGGGTATTAATTCCCCATGCAGTTGTAGTACAAAAGGTTATCAATCCAAATGGTTGTTTTGTTAGTAGATAAGATGCAATCAGAAACAAGCAAGTCAAGCCAAACAATAGTAGGAGTTTTAACTAACAAACTAAGATGAACAAAAATAAGAAAACATAAACAAAGAACTATACGACCAAACACGATGAAAGCAATCGTGTAATGGATCGAGTAGGTGATTATGCACAAAGCTAACAAGAACATAAATCAAGAACAGCTCAAAGTCCTACACTTTGCAAGTGATCGAGTACCAGAATATTTTACAAGTCTCAATCAAGTTATTCACTAGACAATAAATGTCAAAGCTATAACAAAAATGTTTGAAATGAAAGTAATCGGTATATTGAAAAGAAGCAAATGTAATACAAAATCAAAAGTAGAAGAAATGCAAAACAGAAATTAAGAAATCCTAACAAAGCTTAAGAAATGTAAAAATCAGCTCTCTGGACGTGTATGGTGGCTCTCGCTCTCTCCACAGATGTGTCCTCGAAAATGGGTTAATAGAGGGTCTATATATGGAAACCACTTGACCTAGTCGCACCAGCTCTCATCTGAGGTGCCTACACGAAGCTAGGTTCGAGCTCCTCTTCGGGTTGTGTATCGGATGGTTCTTCTGGTGCTCTCCTTCACTAGTTCGGGTTGAAGCCTTGGGTTGTTCTTTTGCATGATCACACCTTCGGGTTAAGGCTCGGGTTACTCCTCTTTTGCTCTTTTCCTCCTTATCTCCTTTGTGGTAATAGCTGAAACTTGTCCATCCTCATTCTTGCTCTTTTTAAGCTCCAAAACATCTTTTTTCATCCAAAATGCAATACCCTAAACAACCTAAATATAAATATCTAAGGTTAGGGACCTAAAAACACTAAGGACAGACTCTGAAAAATGCAAGACATGACTTAAAAGATGCCTAAAAATGTGTCAAAGAGATATCAAGCACTAAGTAGCAACCCCGATAATCTATACTTAAGCAGAAACTTTCGTTCTTCTTCACAAACAACATCGGCGCTCCCCAGAGTGAAGTGCTATGACGAATGAATCTTTTTCCGAATAGGTCCTCCAAATAGCTCTACCATATCTGCAGGATCCATCCTGTAGGGTGCCTTAGAAAATGACGTCGTTCCTGGATCCAACTCAATCGTGAAGGGATCAGACCAAGATGGTGGTAACCCCAACAATGATTGAAACACATCCTCAAACTTTCGAACCACATGGATTTCACCAACAGAAACCTGCCCTACAGGCCCATAGAAATAGTAAAAGCGTACGCCTCCCAACCCTTCCAGATCATCTTCTCTACCTGCACAACTGAGATAACCAGACTCCTTGAAGTCGGTCTCACTCCCTGATAAACAAACCTCTTCGCTCCAGACAGCTCAAATGCAACCCTACCCCGATGAGAATCCATATGTAGTTTGTATCGATTCAACCAATCCATACCAAGAATAGCATCATAGAATTCCACTGGACTGATAATCAGATCTGCCATCATTGACTCCCCAACCACCTGAATATCCACACCTCTCGCTCGTCCATGGACCTGGATCTACCCGCCTTCAACAACCTGAACGGCCCTGAACTGCTCATCGGGATCTCCATGAATGTTGGCACTCTCGGCACATTCTGAGGTATTGAAGCAATAAGTTGCTCCATAATCAAACAACACATGGGACTTAAACCCTTCACCAACAAGGTCCCTACAAAAATCTCATGTGCTAGAAACCTAACATTTTATCACAGGCACCAAAAAAAATCTGAACTACTTAAATTCACCAAGTATAAGTCTTAGAATTTATACATATGATTGCTCTCGCACTGGTTACTTCCATCTCCATGGTCGAGTACACACGCGGTGCAACTGACAACGACCACACCTTTTGCTCAACTTGCTGCACTCATGGTTGCGCCACCGCCATAGTCATCAGATGCATCTTGGGACACGATGATCTAACATGCTCCGACTCTCTAAAGTAGCATATGTGAGTCATCGGTAGCGCTGGCTGGTTGCCCTTATGTGGACAACTCACAACTACGTGCTCCAAGCTATCACACTCGAAGCAACCCGCACTGCTAGGACCTATCTTTTGCATGGTGTCAAACTTTTGCTTTTGCCCCTACTCAGGCTTGCCGCCCTTGCTAGGAACAGAATGTGACTGAGTGTGCTTTGGTTGCACTAGAAGACTGACCAACACCACTTGTGCTATCAAGTCATCCTCTATCCCTGCTGCAGTCCCGAGAATCGCCCCTCCGTGCGATCAAGCACCTAATGCGGGAAGTACTTGGCTTTGAACTCTCCCACAAAGTTCAACCAAGTCATATCCCGCTTCACTCTCCGGACCGTCACCGATTTCCACCACACACGCGCATCACCAGATAGATAATATGCTGCTAAGTCCAACCGATACTGGTTGGGACACCAGAACAACTAGAAAATGTCCTCCATCTGCTCCCTCCACTCATCCGCCACACTCGGATCCGTATCTCCGGGAAGATATCCTGCACATACATGTTGTAGCTGCACCATCATCTGACCATAATGTGCATCAATGATAATAGGATTTTCACCCACGGTATCAATTCCCTATGTAGTTGTAGTACAAAGGGTTATCAATCCAAATGGTTGTTATGCTAGCAGATAAGATATGATCAGAAACAAGCAAGTCAAGCCAAGCAGTAATTGGGGTTTAATCTAACAATCCTAAAATAAGCAAAAGAAAATAAAAAGGCAAGAACCACACGACCTAAGTACTCGATGCAAGCATTCGAGTACAGGATCGGGTGGAGTGATCAGATCAAGAAGTCAAGGATGAACAGCTCGAAGGTATACACGAAGCTGGTGTTCGAGTACCAGTTAAGGTAAGGGGTGGAGTTATACAATAAAGTTAAACAATCAAGATAAGAAAGCTCCTAAGGATGGGGTAATCGACTCATAAGTGTTCCTGACCAATATGGGATGTCCTACATGCCTCAAGCAAATATTCCCTAGAAAATGAATCTCTAAAATCTTGCTAAAACACTCTCTTGATAGAAACAATCAACCTTGGTCACTCCCCTACCCAACTCTCATTGGAGAAATATGACCAAGCAGGCATTACAAACCGATTCAATTATTGTCAATAAACTCCTTACACATCTAATCTCTTTAGGCTAATTGAGTAAATCTCTAGCATTGATTGATTCAAGCATTTCAACAAGTGTTTGAATCCTAACAAAGTGGAAAAAGTGTTTGAATCGCTCAGTCTCTCTCTCAGAAGCTCTCGCACTCTGTTCTGAGTGTCTGCGGCGTGCTTGGGCGAGAGGAAGAAGAGGGGGTTTATATATGGAAACCCATTTAACCTAGCTGCCCAGTCCTGCCCGAGTGTCTGCTCGATGCGGTGCACAAGGATAAGTTCAGGTTTTTCCTCGGGTAGGCCTTCAAGTTGTTCTTCTTGCTCTTAGATCCTCTTTGATCGGGTTAAGGTTCAGACTGTTCTTCTTGCACAGTAGCTCCTTCGGGTACATGCTCGGGTTTCACCTTGTTTTCCCCCATTTTAGGCTCTAAAGCACCTGTTTTTATCCAAAATGCACAAATGCAAGAATGCAGCACCCTAAATGGCCTAAATGCAAAAATTCCTACAGTTAATGACCTAAAAATGCTAAGGTTAGGGTATATATAATGCAGAATATGGATAAAAAGGGTGTCTAAAACATGTAAATTAGAGAGTTATCAATCAGTACCTCTGCCCCGGCTGCACACCTGCCTTTGCCCACATGTTGTAGCTGCACCATCATCAGACCATAATGTGCATCGAGTACCTCTGCCCCGGCTGCACACATGCCTGCAAACCAACTACAGGCTAAAATTCTGGAGCCTGCACACCAATTACTAGTGGCATTAAAGGAGTCTGTCCAATAATCTTTGGCGGCACAACAGGAGCCTGCACACAAACCGCCGGTGGCACCACAATTGGAAGCTCCTCCAACAACTCAGTCAGAAATTCTGCCAGATGATCATCCCAATTTGGGGTACCACCCGCTGCAACCCCCGCACACAGAGCGACACCATCACCGACACCAAGCCCACCAGACCCGTCGATACTACCACCACCCAATCCCCCAAGCCCTTAAGGATGAGCCTGCGGCTCGTTGTCGCTCTGGGCTACACTCGCCATGCTATAGGCTACACTCTCGCTGGCCTCAGGAACCTGTCCCTGACCACAAACAAGACCACGCCCGCGACCACGACCTCTACCATGACCAGCATCTCCAACACCGCTAACCATCTGCACTACCAATAATAGAAGGCTAAGAAAAAAAATGATCCAGAACCACACAAGGAACACTACTTACCATCGAATTCAATGAAGGCTCGAAGAGGATGTTCTAAAACTCCATACCACACACAATTGACTAACTCACATAATCAAGCCAGCATGCAATCCAAATGTTAACACACAAAGCAGACAGCAAACCCGTACCAAGATACGTAAAGGCTGTGATACCAAATTGAAACAACCCAACCTATTTAAAAAAAAAGATTAATAACTTGTGATCCCATACTCACTAACAACCTAACTCTAGTCAATACAACCAGCGGATAACAACAATTAACAAACCAATATCAATAAAAAAAAGGAATTAAATAACAAATAACTAGCAACATTCCAACAATGTCAAAATCACAAAGGAAACCATAGAACCAACAACCTAACATCCGTTCTAGAAAACTTTGTTCCATTCTAGCAACCTAATAAAAGCACAAAACAAACAACCAAGCCGCTAGAACATCCTCCTCTTTATTGCCTTGATTCCATGATCATACTTTGCATTTACCTCCACCGTAAACAACAATTGAGATGCATGAGTATTATCACAAATACTCAGTGAGGCAATTCTCTCATATATTGGGCTATACACACAAGCAATAAGATATCTACATGCATCAAACCACAATCATAAATCAAATCAGGAAAGGAACAAGCATTTAGCTGCCTGCTGAGTGTTGGTGTCGACCGACACCAAAGGGTGTTGACCAAACACTGATCACCTAGTGTCGACCAACACCCCCTTGGTGTCAAACGACACCCCACCTTGACTTCCCGAAAACCCTAGCTGGTGTCGACCGACACTTGCCAAAACCCTCACGCCGTCTGGTTTTGGGGTACCCTCTATCTCCACAGCCTCCAATGCGGCCCAGACTCTCCCAAAGGCCAACAAAAGCCATAGGAACCACGAATAACACAAAACAAGCAAGGGAAATAATCAAACAAGTCACAAAATCACAGAAACAGAGATCTCAGCTTATATAAGCCATGGTCATGCACCAACCTTTGTAAAACAGAGAAAAATATATCACACACGAACAGAGACAACACGACAACATGTTCCTAACACTTTTACAGCCTCAGATCTCCTACTATAAGAACAATCACTCAAGAACAGACTCAATAACTCTCAGGAACTATCTCGAAGCTTTTTCTCTTTTGCAGAAGGGAAACACGGCTAAACTTAAGTCAAGGCATGAGAATTTCAATTAAATACCCGATTCCTAGGGTTTTCCAAACTCAAAATGCAACCAAACGAGTGTTTCACTTAAGTTAACCTGAAGAGAAATTGTTTGTGTCGACTGATACCACTGAGTAGATTTTCGAGTGTGCTCAAAGGCAGGAACGAGTGATCGCCCAGTGCCATCTCACATCATATGTTACAATTGTGGCAAGCGTGGCCATTACATGGCAGCTTGTCCGATGATCAATGCCTTAGAAGCGGAACCAGAAGCAGAATGTCCCCCACTGACCAGTCCCGAGGAGGAGCGACTTGTGAAGCGGCAAGTGAGAGAGGATCGCGTGTATCCTTCCCCTTAGGTAGTTAACCCTTAAACCTTCATGACTGTGTGGTCGCCGGGAAGGTAAGTATGGGTGCTAACTCCCTCTTTGTGTGTTTGTGTGCTTGTGTGTTTGTGTGTTTGCGTGTTTGTTGTCCTGTTGTGTGTTAGTTGTCTAGGCTTGGGGAAGCATTTTGTGGTGCTAGTCCAAGTCCTAGTTGTTGTGTGCAGGAAGCCTTTTAGCTAAGTGTTGTTAGAGAACCCTTAGTGATAGGCCGTGTAGGGAAACCTTAGTGTTCTAGGTTAAACCCTTTTCCTAGCCTGGTAGTGGAAGTGTTGAGTTGGGTGGAGCAAGTTGGAGTGGTGGCTAAAAGCAAGTTCGTGTTCGAGATATTTGGCCAAGATCAAGCGCACGAAGGAGAAGAAGAGAATTGAAGCAAGATGCATTTGAAGGAGGACCAGAGGAGTTCAAGGGGAATTCGGGGACGAATTCCTATAAGGGGGGGGGGGGAAGAATGTAGTGACCCTCACCAAAGGGTAAAATTTCAAAATAAAAACTCAAGGCCAAAGGACCAAGAAAGGAAGCCAGCAAGGAGATTAGAAGAATTGCTGAAAAGAAGTCCGAGAAATTTTCATCAGATCGAAAAATATCCGAGAATTATTGAGACGCCCGAGATGTCCGAGACGCATCGTCCGAGTCGACCGAAGGACCGAGAGTTGTCCGAAGCTGTCCGAGAATTGCCGAGAGACGGCCAACGATCGACCGAGAGCCGCTAATCGACCCAACAAGTAATTCGGGAAATGAGACATTCTTGTTTTACCAAGAATTAGTCAAGAAAGAGATTCCAAGAATTGAAGATTAAATAATTCTAAGTGGAGCTTAGTGGAGAATATTTAAATCTAAGTGGAGCTTAGTGGAGAATATTTAAATCAAGTGGAGAAAGTGGAGTTAGTGGTGGATTAAACAATTCAAAGTGGAGTTAGGGGAAGATTAAAGAAATCAAGGAAGAGTTAGTGGAATCAAAGTGGCCAAAGAGAAAAGAAAGCACTTGCTCGCCATGCATTGGCTCCCCAAACCGCCCAAAGCACTCACACTTCACTATAAATAAGTGCCTTAGGGTCCTTAGAAGCCATTTTCGTTCATCCTTCTTTCCTTAGAGCAAAAGAGAAAGAGTTAGAGAGGGAGAGAGTTAGAGAGTGAGCGAGAGAGAGTTCTTCCTTAGAGTTCTCTCTTTCCGCGAGTGTGTAGCGAAGTGCTGCTGTAGGAGCTGTTCGCGTCTAGTCCCTGCTAAAAATCTGATTAGATCTTGTTCTTTTCAGCCAAGCCAGGTGAGTTTCGATGCATGTGATATGGCACATGATAGGTGGAGTTTTAGGTTGTCTTCGCTTAGGATTTATGGGTGAAATTTAAGCATTTTCGTTGGGTTATTGGGTAGATTCGTTTCTTTTTTTCTAGATCGAGATCTAGGAAGTTAAGTCTCGTTTTCTTTATTTATTTGCATGTTGGTGTGAGATTGTGTCTAGTGCTTAGTTTCTAGATATTTCTCTAGTTACTAAAGCTTGCATGTTGCTTGTTTGTGATTGCATGTTTGCTTGTGTGCATTGCATGTTAGTGTAGTTGTTGCATGTTTGCTTGTGTGCATTGCATGTTGTTGTTTGTAGCTTGCATGTAGCTAGTGTGCCTTTCAGGTTTGTTTGGTTGTGTGTTGAGGTTGTGCAGGTGAAGACTTCCCCACAGACCGTAATCGGTGCGGATTACGAAGACTCGGAGAGACGGGATTCCAGCCTATGGCCGAGTTATACACGACGGTGTAGTCGAGATCGCCTGTTGATAGGAACTCGCATGTGATGTTATATGTTCGCGTGCCTTTGTGGCTGTGAGTATAGGTGTTCACGGGTGTGGGGAAAGTGATGAAGCGTTGAGGCGTAAAAGCGAAGGAGTAAGGGCCCTTGAAGACGAAGAAGAGTTGTTAGCTTCCGCATGCGTATACTTTGATAGTATACTTGGAGATTGCTTGACTAACTTGCATATTTTATTGCTTGTTTTTCTTGCATTTAGCTTGCATGTTACATTGAGTGTTGCATGTAGTTGTTGTTTGTTTAGCTTGCATGTTGTGTGTTGCTTGTTGGGGTTGGGGTTGGGTTTTGGTTTCTTGTTAGGTTTCCGAACTCACTGAGTGTTAGCACTCAAGACTCCATATTTTGTGTTGCAGGTAACCTTAGTGGGGAAAAGCCTTAGCGGGGAGCACAGGACGTTAGGCCAGCCGGTGTAGAGTTGTGTTGCCTTTGCAAGATGTTGTCTTTTTGTTGTAAAATTAAATTATCATGTTTTGGCTCTAGGCCTGGTACCAAAAATGTTGTTAATGTTTTATGAACGTATTTTCGTTTAAGTAATTAAAGTGAAAGTTATTTTTATTTTAAGTTGTGTGGTTTCGTTTGGTTCCAGCCTTGTCCGGGCCAACACAACGCACCAGACTGCAAGGGTTGCAAAGCCTAAGTAGTCTCGGTTGCGGGTGGAATTGTGCTAGGGAGGACCGGTCGGGAAGTCTGAAGCTTCCGTCCCTCGACTAGACCACCTCAGTGCAGTTCCTATAGTGGCGTTCCGTGGCTGTCCGTTGGCCTGCGTGGTCATAGGACGGTTCGGGGGCATTACAACGGTGGTATCAGAGCATGGTTATGATGCTTGCGGAACACACGTTTTCAAATGTTTTATCGAGTAAATGAGTCGCAAAGGCAATTTTAGGAAACTGGTACGTCCTTGTGCATTTTAGGTAGTTGGGATTAGGACATACCCTTGGATGCATGTGCAGATGTCAGACCGAGGAAGTGAAGAGGGATGGTCGTGGGGTGATTCAAGAGCTGATGGAGAAGAGTGGCGAGACTCACCGGAGGGTGAACAATATGATGTTGAAGATGAGTGGTAAGAACCGTTGGAGGCTGAACAATTTGATGATGAGGGAGAATGGCAAGAATCGTTAGAAGGTGATCAAAATAATGTCGAGGAAGGGTGGCAAGAGCCGTTAGAGGGTGATCCATATGGTGTCGAGGGAGAGACAAGATCAAGAGAGAATGACAAACAGACGACAGAGAGGTCGAGTTCCGAAAGAAGCGGGTCGCAAGGATCATTATCCGGAGAAAGAACAAGATTCATGATGGAAACATTTTTTGGTGGAGACTGGTCTGGCCTGCGATCTAACCATCCAGGTCGACAGCGAGCAAGTTTCCGCCAAACAACTGGTGTACAACCTGCATATCACGACCATATTGTAAGTTTAGAAACAAAGAGGGTAAGATGATCGAGTGTGTGAAAGAAGAGAGTTTGAGTGTGATCGAGAGAGAGTATACGAGAGAGAGTGTAAGAGATAAAAGTGTAGAAGAAGAAAAGAACTTCTTACTTAAAATGAATCCTAGTTACATCCTAATTATAGACAAGGGAATAAGCATATTCCTACAAGATCCTATACACGATTTACATAGCTTGATAGTGACCTTCCTTCCTTAAGTCAACATGTGACTCTTCTAGGCGCCCACTTGCTCGAGATCTCCAACGGCTAAGAGAGGAAGGATCTAGATATTTTTGGTGAGACTTAAGTCTTCTTCTTCAAGGGCTTTACTTGTGTTTGACTTGAAGGGCTGGACTCACTTCATCTCTCATCTGTACGGACGGCCCATTGAATGTGTTGTACGGACAAGGTTGTATGGACGTGGTGTGAGTTCTCATACTCCCCCTCAAGCTTGACAAGCTTTAACTAACGAGCACCTACCTCATTAAAAACCTTAGTATAGAAAACCACTTGGGAAAAAAAACTATTCATAAGGGAAAAAGAGTGTAGGTGCCATGGAAGGGACACTTCATGGCTTCGTGAGATCCTTAAGGCCGAGCTTAGGGTGAATGTATTCACATACTTGTGGACTGGCTGCCTTTGTAAAAATGTTGGGTAGTTGTTCTTTGCTGTCGGTATGGCATGGAAGAGTGACACCTAGTTGAATCTGCTCTCGCACCTTGTTGCAATCTACTTCGATATGCTTCGTTCTCTCGTGGAATACGGAATTGGTGGCTATATGAATGGCTGCTTCATTATCTCAATGCATAGTGATAGGCTTTGATGATTCGACTCCAAGATCCTTCAATAAGGCTTTAAGCCACATTAGCTCGGTAGTTAACTTCCTCATGGCTCTATACTCGGACTCCGCGCTCGATAGTGAGACAACCTTTTCCACGTGACTAGGTTCCCTCCTAAGAACGTGCAGTACCCGGTGGTTGAACGATGATCCCCATGGTCTCTGGCATAGTCTGCATCGCAATATCCTACCAACTCGGTGCTCTCGTTCCTTCCCATCCATATGCCTTGTCCTGGTGATCCTTTGATGTACTTGAGGATTCGATTCACCATGTTCCAGTGATGTCTAGTTGGGTTTTGCATATGTTGACTCACCTGGTTCACAGCAAAACAAAGATCAGGTCTAGTAATGGTTAGATATATAAGCTTACCTACTAGACGTCGATATCGTATGACATCTTTGAATAGAGCTGCCTCAAGCTCCCCCTTTCCAGCTGTCTTGTAGTTTTCCTCAAGTGGTGTGGTTACAGCCTTCGATCCAAGCTTTCCTGCTTCACTTAAGAGATCAAGTGCATATTTTCTTTGTGATAAGAATAATCCTTCATCGAATCTATATACTTCTATACCAAGGAAATACTTAAGCTCTCCAAGGTCCTTAATATCAAAAACTGATTTGAGAAACTCTTTAGTATCTTGAATTCCTACCTTGTCACTTCCAGATATGATGATATCATCAACATATACTAGAATGACTACTATACCTTTGTCACTTGGTAAGGTGAAGAGTGTGTGATCTGATTCTGACTTGCGAAAGCCTCTCCTAAGAAAGGTTGTACTCAATTTGTGGTACCATGCTCTCGGTGATTGCTTAAGGCCATATATAGCCTTGTTGAGCTTAAACACTTTTCCCAGACCAATGGTGTCTTCTAGACCTGGCGGTGGCCGCATGTAAACCTCGTCTTCAAGCTCACCTTGTAAGAACGCGTTCTTCACGTCCATTTGCCATAGCTCCCAGTCCAAGTTAGTGGCCAATGAGAGGATAACTCGAACTGTGTGTAGTTTGGCCATCGGAGCAAACGTATCCTTATAGTCCTCCCCATACGTTTGCGTAAATCCACGAGCTACAAGTCTGGCCTTGT
Source organism: Camelina sativa (assembly GCF_030686135.1). NCBI lineage: Eukaryota > Viridiplantae > Streptophyta > Magnoliopsida > Brassicales > Brassicaceae > Camelina > Camelina sativa. Next base: position 19,782,589 of record NC_141884.1, on the reverse strand, counting down.
AACGCTCAATCTCCCCATCTCTTCTGTACTTAATTGTGAAGATCCATCTTGATGTTACAGCCTTCTTGCCTTTCGGTAGGTCAGCCTCATCCCAAGTGTGGTTTTTCTCCATGGCCGTAGTCTCTGCATGAACCGCATCTCTCCAAACCTTATGATCCTTGGCCTTGTCATACGTTTAGGGAACCCAATGTGCATCAATCTGGCCAAGAAAAACCTAATGTTCCATAGGAAAATGAGCTAGGGTGCATGTTGCTTGAATCAGATGTGCTACCGCAGCATTGTTGTCGTACACAGGCTTGTTTTGTGAGGCGATGCGTTGGCTGCGTCTTAGTGGTGTTACTGCTAGGCGTTGGCTGCATCTTAGTGGGATGACTTCCTCATGATCATCATCGTCTCCTTCATTATCATGATGTTCAATGGTCTCTTCCGGGTGAGTCACATCCTCAAGGTTCTCTGAGTGAGTGTTTTCATGGTTTAATTGATCCGTTGGAGCGGGTTGAGTGGTAGACTCCCTGGAGCTGCTTTCCATAGGTGGCTCAGGCTCTCCTGGTGTATTTGACTCAGGTGAATTAGGAGCGTCCTGATCGTTTGTGACTCCTAGTCGTTCGAGTATGATCCGGAGGTTTGTTACCCGATCGGATGAGGAGTTTGGTAAGTCCCGTAGGTCTTCCCAATTTTTCTTGCTGTAGTAGCCTTGAGACTCCACGAACTTCACATCCCGGGAGACTAGGACCCGTTTGGCTTCATGATCATAGCACTTATAACCCTTTTGAGTAGTCGAATAGCTAATGAACATTGCTTTGGTGCTTTTAGCCTCAAGTTTGTCGCGTAATTCACCTGGTCTCAACATAAAACAAGTGCAACCAAATACGCGTAAGTGATCAAATGTAGGTTTTTCTTTATTTAATACCTCAAACGGAGAGACGTCTTGTAGAATCTTGGTGGGAATGCGGTTAATGAGATAGCATGCGGCAAGGACTGCGTCTCCCCAAAACCTCCGAGGAGCGTTGGTGTGAAACATCATAGACCGAGCGACCTCCATAAGATGTCTATTCTTTCGTTCGGCCACACCATTTTGTTGTGGGGTGTAGGGACAACTGGTTTGGTGAATGATTCCATGGTTGGCCAAGTGCTGTTGGAAGGCATGACTAGTGAATTCACCACCATTGTCCGACCTTAAGATCTTGATCTTAGCATTGTAATGGTTAGTCACATAATTTTGAAAACTAGTAAATGCCTCAAGAACCCTATCCTTAGTAGGTAAGAGAGTTAACCAAGTATATTTAGACTTTTCATCAATAAAAGTGACAAAATATTTTTGATTTTCTCTAGACAAACATGGAGAAGTCCACACATCCGAATGAACCAAATCAAAACAATTCTCATAAATAGTTAAAGACTTTGGGAAAACAGTTTTGCAATGTTTACCAAGAATACAAGCCTCACATTCATTGTTTTTAAAAGAAATACTTGGAAACATAATCTCTAAGGCACGAGAGTGAGGATGTCCTAATCTAGCATGGCATATAGCATTGTTTGCTTTAATAGAAACAGAACTAAAACAAGATGCATTAGAGGAAGATAGATTTAAGTCTTCAAGAATATATAAGTCACCCTTGGAACCTCCTTGTCCAAGAACTTGACTGGTCTCAATATCCTGAAAATGCACATTGTTAGGACCAAAGATAGCATAACAGTTTAAATCGGTAGTGGCTCATTTAACCAAGAGTAAGTTCGATGTAAAGCTAGGCATATAAAACGCTTGAGTTGTCTTATCAAATAACTTTAGATTACCAATTCCTTTAACTGGAACTCTATCACCATTAGCTATAATCACATTTCCATTTGCCGGTTTAATTTCACTAATTAGCCTAGAGTCACTAATCATATGATACGAGGCTCCGGAATCAACTATAAACGGTTTACTTTGATTTAAAGCAAGATAAGAGTTACCGGAGTTTTCTTTGAGTGCTTTAATGAGAGCATCGAGGTCAGACTTCCTCACTAGGTCAGAGTTGGCGGTCATGGCGGTTCCGTTCACATCCGAGACTCGCTGGTTTGGCTCTGCACTCGGCGGCTCCACGGTCGCTTGATGTGCTCTTGGTGCTCCACGGTTGTTCATCGACCGGTTGGCTCAAAGATATGGGTGAAGAATCCAACACTGATTCTTGAAATGACCCGGCTTAGTGCAATGATTGCATACTGGAGGGTTCTTGTCGTCACCTCGATAGTGTAAGACTGAATCACAAGTGAGAGGAAAGAGAATGAGTGAGAATTCGAGAAGAGGAAGACGTGAGATTTAGAGTCTAGGGAGAGAATAGAGAGACGGCGAGATTAGAATAAGAGAAGGAGTGTTTCTCATTCCTTGAAGAATATTAACCTAGGTTACATTCTATTTATATGTATACAAGAGGATCAAATAAGGAAAGTCCTAATACTATACAAAACAATATAAACGACATATACTAAGGGTTGGTCGTATGTGTTCATCTCAATACTCCCCCTCAAGCTTAACCGTGTGAGAAACAGTTGAGCTTGGAACTATAAACACCCAACTCATTAAAAACTTAGTGTATAAAACCCATTTGGGACAAAAACAAACTTAAGGGAAAAAGAGTATGGGTTCAGTAGTTTAGGGTCTTCATTTGTGGCTTCGTTAGGTCCATGAGCCCGAGTTTGGAGTGTATGTACTCACAAACCTTTGAACTTGCAGCTTTGGTGAAGATGTCTGCCAATTGTTCAGAACTCTCGGTGTGGCATGGTAGAATCACTCCAAGTTGAACTTGTTCCCTGACTTTGTGACAATCTACTTCTATGTGTTTGGTCCTTTCATGGAATACTGAGTTGGTTGCAATGTGAATGGCAGCTTCATTATCACAATGCATTGTGATCGGTCTTGGAATGTTGATGCCGAGGTCCTTCAAGAGAGCTTTGAGCCACATTAGTTCGGTTGTGAGCTTCCTCATCGCCCTGTATTCTGATTCAACACTTGAGAGAGAGACCACCTTCTGCTTTTTACTCTTCCAAGTAACAAGGTTTCCTCCCACAAATGTACAGTAACCGGTTGTTGAGCGTCTATCTCCACGATCTCCAGCATAGTCTGCATCACAATATCCTACAAGCTCCGTATTCTTGTTACATCCCATCCAAATGCCCTGACCAGGAGCTCCTTTGAGATACTTGAGTATGCGGTTCACCATCTCCCAATGATATACTGTTGGCTTTTGCATATGTTGACTTGCCTGGTTCACAGCAAAACATATATCAAGTCGAGTTATGGTGAGATAAATGAGTTTACCTACCAACCGTCGATACTGTTTTACATCTTCGAACAGAGCTTCATTAGGCTCCCCCTTACGGTTTGACTTGTATTTTTCTTCGAGTGGAGTTTCAACAGGTCTTGCTCCAAGCTTCCCTACAGCTTTCAAAAGATCAAGTGTGTACTTTCTTTGTGATAAGAAGAGTCCTTCTTCCGAATGACATACTTCTATCCCAAGAAAGTACTTTAGTTCTCCAAGATCTTTAATATCAAATACAGATTTAAGGTACTGTTTGGTATATTGAATGCCTACCTTGTCATTCCCAGAGATGATAATATCATAAACATATATGAGAATGACAATAATACCTCTTTGGCTTGGATATGTGAACAATGTGTGATCAGCTTCTGATCTTCTAAATATTAGAATATAAGAAGGAAAAGAGAGAGAGGCCGGTAAGACCGAGCTGTGGAAGAAGAAGAGAAGCGGCCGGTAAGGCCGTGAGTGCAATGTGAGAAGAGTTGTGTAGCAAAGGCCTTATAAGAAAGAGGCCCATAAGGAAGAAGGATCTAGAAGAAGTTAAATATCTCACAAGGAAAGGAAGGGAAGGAAGAATCACGTGTGTCCTTGGTTGGTGAAGCATAGCGAGTCAACTAAGGGAAGGAAGAGTCGCTTTCACTATGCACCAACTCGAGAATGTCCCTTTCAGCTCTCATTTCCTCTCTAACGGCTATATGCACTTTGAATTCCTATATTAAGCTGTGTAATTGAGCTCCTATGCAACCAATTCAATAAGAGAAGTTATTTTCGTTTCTCTCCTCTACACTAGTGTTTAAGTTCACATATTCAATGTAGAGTGCTTAGGAATAACGGTTAGAGGCTGCCCTTAAGGCAGCCTATTCTCTTCTCAAATCTCACCCAAACTCTTCTTATTTACTGTCTTCTATAGCCTAGATTACTGATTCTTAATCCCCTTTCTCCTAAGTACACAAATCTGAGTGTTGTGTTACTAGAAGAGGATAAGTCTCAAACTAGTGCTTTAGCCTTGTTAGAATCGTTTACTCTCTAGTATTTGGGTTCTATCAAGCTGCTTTATGATGAGTTCATCACAAGTTGATGACCTCTGCTCCCCCTTGAGATCGAGTTATTTTTGTTGTGGGTTTAAGGAGATTTAATCGTTGGGGTTGTTTCTCCTTTGTCAAGAGCTTTGTCTCTTGAAATCCCAACATGGTATCAGAGCCAAGTTATGTTCTTGGTGCTTTAAACTCGTTCTCAAGTCAGTCTTTTATTTCTCTTAGTTGCTATTTCGTTTAGCCTAGTTTCTTTAAAGCCTTTAAATTCTTTGTTGATAAATCGATTCTCTTGCATCTCAATGTTGAGAAAAGCTTGGTTTCTGGGCTTGTTGGTATGCCCGAATCCAAGCTTGAGGAAGGGAAAGAGATCTAGTTTTGCATCTCCTCTCAGCTTAGTCAATTAGATTAAAGCTGTTCTAAAGATGCATCTTTGTAACCAATGGACAAAAGGTTGTTCCAAAGGTTCATTTATTTTTTATTTGCATTTGACCACGAAAATCATCTTCAATATGATATTTTGTGGGTCTTGTTCAGTTAAAACCATCGAAAATCACTTGTTCATGTGTTATTTCGTGGTTCTTAAGGCCTTAAGCTCTTGGAGAACACTCTGTTTCGGTGATTCTAACATGAGTTATGTCTTTACCGTTGGATAAACTAATTGTCCAAATGGTCCATAAGTTTCAGCCATTAAAGCACCAAATTTCTCAAAGACTATTGGATGCTCTTGGTTGTTAAAGCTTCCGCAAAACTCAAGAAAACAGAGCAAAACTCTGTCCATTTGAACTCTTGAGAAAACTCTCTATTCTCTACTCTCTATTCTCCTTATACTCTTTATGTTCTACTCTCGCTCATTCTCTTTAATATGTTATATTCTCTGGTTACTAATTCTTGGTTACTTATTCTCTAAATTCTCTTATTATTTTCAGTAATATACTCTATTCTCTAATCACTCACCATCTCTTGTTTAGAATCTATCTTAATCTTAAACAGGTTCATTATTTTAAAGATGGTGAGGTTGTTGGCACATCTCAATGCTTGGAGTTAGAACCAATGGCCATCAAGTTTCATAGTCCGCAGATAAGACCACCATAGTAATAAACTCTGGCGGTAAGGTTTACCCGAGGAGAGTTGAGGACTCTTTTGAGCTAGGTAACCTATTTTAAGCTGACCGAGAGAGATAAAGCTTTGGGTATTAAACTCCGGCGGTAAGATTCACCCGAGGAGAGCAGAAGACTCTTTTGAGCGAGGTGAATCTATTTCAGGCTGACCAAGAGAGATAAAGCTATGGTGGAAGTTCTAGTGGAGAGAGCTGGTGGAAGGTGATGAATCAGCTCCAAAGCATGTGTGGTAGTGTAAACGATTGAGAGCTGGATACAAATGAAGGCACTAAAAGCTTACGGGGGAGTTAGAACCATTCACAACCAGAAATGATGTCCTCTTAGGCGAATGATGTCCTCTTAGAACCATTCTAACCAAGTCAAAACTCAAGGCAACACCAAGAGGAAGTCCAGCCGGCGAACTCAAGAAGTTGTTCAAGAGGGATGGTCTATGGTAGATGATCAAGGGGAGAAGAAAGCTGGTGCGAAATGTTGAATCAATCTCACGTTTGATAAGTGTCAAAGATTGGATGTGCACAAGACTTTAAGGTCGTTGGTGTACAAGGTTTCTAGGCTCGAAAATGGTTAAACCATGTTTAAAGAAGCGGTCTCAAGAAGAGAGTTCAAACCGCAACAAAGATCAACTCTCTCTTTTCCATCAAAGACACCAAAAAGGCTGTGCTCTAAACTCTACTCCCTTTAAATTTTCTTCTTAAATTCATTATCTTAGCTCCATTAATAGTCTTTACTCTTTCATATGTTTTCTTAAATTGTCACATTTTAAAATTTTCTTTGATATTCCTCATAGCATACACTTATACTTTCTTCTTTATCACTTGTTTAAAGGGTAAAGGAGACTATGAGAGCCTCAAAGAAATTCGAAAAGTGCAAGATTGGAGATCATAAGAAGTGTGTTAAAGGGCTAAGGAAGTGTAGCGGTTTAAAGACATGAAGAGAAGAGAGCTGGTTCTTTACAAACCAAGATCATTGCGACATCAAGGACAGTGAAGGCTATACTCTTTTTCCCTTAACAAAGTTTTATCCCAAGTGGTTTTCTTTGTTAAGGTTTTTAATGAGGTAGTCGACACGAGTCCACTCTTGATCTTTGGTCCTCATGGTGTCCCGACGATCAAGCGTGCGGGGGAGTATTAGAATATAAGAAGGAAAAGAGAGAGAGGCCGGTAAGGCCGAGCTGTGGAAGAAGAAGAGAAGCGGCCGGTAAGGCCGTGAGTGCAATGTGAGAAGAGTTGTGTAGCAAAGGCCTTATAAGAAAGAGGCCCATAAGGAAGAAGGATCTAGAAGAAGTTAAATATCTCACAAGGAAAGGAAGGGAAGGAAGAATCACGTGTGTCCTTGGTTGGTGAAGCATAGCGAGTCAACAAAGGGAAAGAAGAGTCGCTTTCACTATGCACCAACTCGAGAATGTCCCTTTCAGCTCTCATTTCCTCTCTAACGGCTATATGCACTTTGAATTCGTATATTAAGCTGTGTAATTGATCTCCTATGCAACCAATTCAATAAGAGAAGTTATTTTCGTTTCTCTCCTCTACACTAGTGTTTAAGTTCACATATTCAATGTAGAGTGCTTAGGAATAACGGTTAGAGGCTGCCCTTAAGGCAGCCTATTCTCTTCTCAAATCTCACCCAAACTCTTCTTATTTACTGTATTATATAGCCTAGATTACTGATTCTTAATCCCCTTTCTCCTAAGTACACAAATCTGAGTGTTGTGTTACTAGAAGAGGATAAGTCTCAAACTAGTGCTGTAGCCTTGTTAGAATCGTTTACTCTCTAGTATTTGGGTTCTATCAAGCTGCTTTATGAGGAGTTCATCACAAGTTGATGACCTCTGCTTCCCCTTGAGATCGAGTTATTTTTGTTGTGGGTTTAAGGAGATTTAACCGTTGGGGTTGTTTCTCCTTTGTCAAGAGCTTTGTCTCTTGAAATCCCAACACTAAAGCCTTTATCAAGAAGTGTTGAGCTTAGTTTGTGATACCAAGCCCTTGGTGATTGTTTTAGACCGTAGATAGCTTTCCTGAGCTTGAACACCTTTCTAGGTCCGATAGTGTCTTCAAGGCCCGGCGGTGGTCTCATGTACATCTCTTCTGTGAGTTCTCCTTGTAGAAATGCATTCTTCACATCCATCTGCCAGAAATCCCAAGAGAGGTTACCAGCTAGTGAAAGAACTACTCTTACCGTGTGGAGTTTGGCAACTGGTGCGAATGTCTCAAGGTAGTCTACTCCATAGGTTTGGGTGAATCCTCTAGCTACAAGCCTGGCTTTATATCTTTCTATCCCCCCATCACTCTTGTACTTGATAGTAAATATCCGCCGAGATGTCACGGCTTTCTTCCCCTTCGGCAATTCAGCTTCATCCCATGTATGATTCTTTACCATAGCATTAGTTTCATCTCCCACAGCATCCCTCCAAACTTTGTGTTCCTTAGCTTCCTCATAACTCTGTGGGATCCAATGTTGATCTATTTGAGTAAGAAAGACTTGATGTTCGATAGGAAGGTGTGCAAGAGTGCAGACTGCTTGTATAGGGTGAGCCACGGCCTGACTATTATAGTATACGTGAGTAGTTTTCTTGAGACGTTCACTTCTACGGAGGGGTATAATATTGGTCTCCACACCCTGATGTTGATCCCCTTCTATTTCAGCTTCTTCTCCTTCGGAGGTAAGATCATCAGCTGATGTAGAGTCCTGACTCTTGTCAGTACCAAGAGAGTTGAGAGTTTCCTCATGATTATCAATGTCATCCTCAGCTTGATGTTGTCGAGCAGGTTCTACTGGTGTAATGTTCACGTCTTCATTTGTCAAGTCCGGATGCTGCAGCTCAGTCGATTCCTTGTTAAATACAATTGGTGGTATGTTGACTGAAGGTGATAGTGAAGGTTGATTATTTGTAACTCCAAGCCTCTCTAGTAGAATTCGAAGATTGTTGGCTTTGTCAGATTGGGAACAGGAGAGATCTTTCAAGTCTTCCTAATTCTTTTCATCATAGAACCCCTTGGATTCTAAGAATTTTACATCCCTTGACACCAAGACTCTTCTAGCTTCTGGTTCATAGCATTTATATCCCTTCTGTGTGGTTGAATATCCAATGAACATGCTCTTGACACTCTTAGCATCGAGTTTATCACATTGTTCACCTGGTTTTAAAACATAACATATGCAGCCAAACACACATAAGTGATTAATAGAAGGTTTAATTTTGTTAAGTACTTCAAATGGAGAGATATCACCCAGTATTTTTGTTGGAGTTCGATTGATTAGATAGCAAGCTGTAACAACTGCATCTCCCCAGAACTTCTTTGGTACATTTGAGTGGAACATCATGGACCAGGCAACCTCCATAAGATGTTTATTCTTCCTTTCAGCTACACCATTTTGTTGTGGCGTGTAAGGACAACTTGTTTGGTGTACAATCCCATGTTTGGCTAGATGTTGTTTAAACATATGACTTGTGTACTCCCCACCATTATCTGATCTCAAAATCTTTATCTTGGCATTAAATTGGTTAGTCACATAATTCTGAAAGTTTAGAAAAGCCTCAGGAACTCTATCTTTAGATGGAAGCAAGGTTAACCAAGTATATTTCGATTTTTCATCAATGAAAGTAACAAAATATTTCTGATTTTCACCAGACAAGCATGGAGATGTCCACACATCAGAGTGAATTAAATCAAAACAATGCTCATACATAGTAGAAGAGTTGGGAAAAACTGTTTTGCAATGTTTACCAAGAATGCAAGCTTCACATTCATTATTTTTAAAAGAAAAACTAGGTAGAGCTAGTTGCAATGCACGAAAATGTGGATGACCAAGTCTAGCATGCCAAATTGAACCATTTGTCTCATCGATTATTGACTTAAAACAAGAAGATAAAGCAGTAGTGAGATTCGAATCCTCAAGCACATAAAGATCATCTTTAGTGCTTCCTTTGCCAAGAACTCTACTTGTGTCAATATCCTGAAAATACACATCATTAGGACCAAAGATTGCATAACAGTTAAGATCATTAGTCACCTTCTTAACAGATAACAAATTTGATGTGAAACTAGGCATATAAAACGCTTTAGTTGTTCTATCAAACAGGTTTAAATTTCCAACAATCTTAATTGGTATCTTATCTCCATTTGCTATGATCACATTCCCTAAAGTTGGTTTGATATCACTAATTAGTTTAGAGTCACTAATCATATGGTGAGAAGCTCCAGAATCCACAATAAGAGGTTTTATAGCATTAAGGGTGAGATAAGCGCTACCCGAAGACTCTTTTAGAGCCTTTATGAGAGCATCGAGGTTGGATCTCCTCACCAGCTCCGAGGAGGCTGCTAGTGCTGCTCCATTACCTTCAATGGCGTAAGTTGTTACTTGAGCTTGACCTTCACCATGTCCACATGCTTGGTTTGCTCTTGGGTTGACATTTCTTGGTCGGAGGTGAGGATGAAGATTCCAGCATTTATCCTTGAAATGACCTGGCTTCTTACAATGGTCACATATGACACGGTTCTTCCCATCACTTTTGTAGTACCCCTTGTTCGCTACAGCCACCTCTCTTTGTTAGCGGTGATAAGCTCTCTTTTAGCTCCAAACAGACCAATTGAGCCATGCTCCTTTTGAATTTGATTGCACACATCATCGAGACTTGGGAGTTTATCTGACTGGAGGATGTGCTTGATGAGATCATTGTATGATGAGTTTAACGTCAAGAGAAGACCAAACACTTTATCTTGCTCACGACGTTCGTTTAGGACTGTTGGATCCACTGAGTTAGGCCTCAACATCTCTAACTCTGCCCAAAGAGATCTGAATTTCCCAAAATGTTTGGTGAACTCCATCTTTTCTTGATTAAGGTTGTTGATGGCTCTCTTTACCTCAAACACACGGCTGAGGTTTGAGACATTTCCAAATACATTTTTCAATGTATCCCAAAGATCCTTAGCCGTCTCACAGTAAGAGTATGACTCAAGGATCGGAGCATCCAAGGAGTTTTGGATGAAAGCCAAGACACTTTGATTCTCTTGGAACCATTTGTCACCATCACAAGCCACGATCTCCTTTCCTTCTTCTGTAGTCGTGATCTCCTTTGTAGCTTCATTCTTCTCAATGTGCTTCCAAAGCCCACGACCACACAACGCTGTCTTTGTAGTCCTTGCCCAAAGCAAGTAGTTTCCACCCTTGAGTGTGACCGGAATGATTGGGGTTTTGTTGAGATCCATGAGAGGCTTTTCGAACTGAATTTGTTTGCGGAATAAAACAGACTGAGATTTTGTAGAATAGGAGCGTTACCGCTCTGATACCATGTAAGACTGAATCACGAGTGAGAGTAAAGAGAATGAGTGAGAATTCGAGAAGAGGAAGACGTGAGATTTAGAGTCTAGGGAGAGAATAGAGAGACGGCGATATTAGAATAAGAGAAGGAGTGTTTCTCATTCCTTGAAGAATATTAACCTAGGTTACATTCTATTTATATGTATACAAGAGGATCAAATAAGGAAAGTCCTAATACTATACAAAACAATATAAATGACATATACTAAGGGTTGGTCGTATGTGTTCATCTCAATAGATAGTAGCCCTTGTTTGCGGTCGCTACTTCAGCCTTGTTAGCGGTTACAAGCTCCCTCTTGCTTCCAAACAGCCCCATGGAGCCGTGCTCCTTTTGAATCTGGCTACACACGTCCTCTAGGCTAGGAAGCTTGTCCGACCTCAAGATATGCTTGATGAGGTCGTTGTAGGATGGATTCAGTGTGAGAAGGAGGCCGAACACCTTGTCTTGCTCACGCCTCTCGTTCAAGATGGCCGGATCAAGGATAGCCGGTCAAAGCATCTCAAGCTCAGCCCAAAGAGACCGAAACTTCCCAAATAGTTTGGTGAACTCCATGTCTTCTTAGCTTAGGTTGTTAATGTACCTCTTGATCTCAAAGACTCGGTTTAAATTTGTGGTGTTACCGAACACATTTTGTAATGTGTCCCATATATCCTTAGCAGTCTCGCAATATGAGTAGGCTTCGAGTATTGGAGCGTCAAGAGAGTTTTGTATGATAGCAAGCACACTTTGGTCTTCTTGAAACCATTTGTCTTCACCACTTGTGACCACTTCTTTGCCGTCTTTGGTAGGCTCTTCCTTGGGAGCCTCACTCGTGGTAATATGGGTCCAAAGCCCTCGGCCGCATATTGTTCGTGGTCCTTGCCCACAACAAGTAGTTTTCTCCTTTGAGAGTAACTGGAACAATCAAGGTCTTGGTGCCTTCCATGGAGTTTTGTCCGCCGGTCAATAGTATTACCCAACGGATAAAGAGAATCGAGTTTTGAGATTACAATGAAAACGAAGATAAAAGAAAGAGCGAAAGTTTGTGAAGAGTGAAGGATTTGTAACTAGGAACAATGAGGCTCTGATACCATGTAAGTTTAGAAACAAAGAGAGTAAGATGATCGAGTGTGTAAAAGAAGAGAGTTTGAGTGTGATCGAGAGAGAGTGTAAGAGATAAAAGTGTAGAAGAAGAAAAGAACTTCTTACTTAAAATGAATCCTAGTTACACCCTAATTATAGACAAGGGAATAAGCATATTCCTACAAGATCCTATACACGATTTACATAGCTTGATAGTGACCTTCCTTCCTTAAGTCCACATGTGACTCTTCTAGGCGCCCACTTGCTCGAGATCTCCAACGGCTAAGAGAGGAAGGATCTAGATATTTTGGTGAGACTTAAGTCTTCTTCTTCAAGGGCTTTACTCGTGTTTGACTTCAAGGGCTGGACTCACTTCATCTCTCATCTGTACGGACGGCCCATTGAATGTGTTATACGGACAAGGTTGTACGGACGTGGTGTGAGTTCTCATACATATGAGCCAAGGAGTGTGCCGCCAAGGAAAACAAATGTCCCTGAAGAGCCGAGACAAAGGAGTGTACCAGTGGAGCCGAGACAAAGGAGTGTACCAGAAGAACCGAGACAAAGGAGTGTACCAATGGAGCTGAGACAAAGGAGTGCACCCGAGGAGCCAAGACAAATGAATGCGCGCGAAGAGCCAAGAGGTTAAGAGAGTGGACCAAGAGATCTTATGCAAGCTGCAATCCTAGAGTGGACAGCACTCATGCGACAACAACAGGCTCCGAGCTTTGTAAAGATTGTGGAGACTATGAGAAGTTTGGGAACCAAGTATTTCAGAGGAGGATCAAACACGTTTCAAGCAGATAATTGGTTGCGAAGCATGGAGAGGAATTTTGAGGTAATCCGATGTCAAGAGGACTATAAGAAAGATGTTGCAGTGCACTACTTGAAAGATGACGCTAGTGATTGGTGGATCGGTGTGAAGAGACACTACGGTCATAGAGATCCAACATGGGAAGAGTTTCGAAAGGAGTTCGAAGGAAAGTATTTTCCACCGGAGGCCAGAGACAGATTGGAGAATGAGTTTATAAACTTAGAGCAAGGCGAGAAGAGCGTTCCAGAGCTAGAGTCAATCTTTGCTCGACTGCGAAAGTATGTGTACCGAGGACGAGACGATGAAGCAAGTATGGCACGCCACTTTTTACATGCGCTACGACCAGATATCCAGAGTAGGCTCATGTCTGTCACTTACCAACGAATTGACAAGTTGGCTGAGAGAGCTGTGAACGTGGAGGAGCACATAGAAAAGGAGAAGGAAGCCATGCGAAAAGACCAAGAGAAGGGCAAGACGAAGATGATGCCAAGTGGTAGTTCAACCCGAAAGAGGAGTCGATCCGACCAGGAAGGGCGTAGTTCAAAACTGGGGAGAAAAGGAGTTGTGTGTTTCTCATGTGGAGAGTCGGGCCATTATTTTCGAGAGTGCTCAAAGGTAGGAACGAGTGATCGCCCAGTGCCATCTCACATCATATGTTACAATTGTGGCAAGGGTGGCCATTACATGGCAGCTTGTCCGATGATCAATGCCTTAGAAGTAGAACCAGAAGCAGAATGTCCCCCACTGACCAGTCCCGAGGAGGAGCGACTTGTGAAGCGGCAAGTGAGAGAGGATCGCGTGTATCCTTCCCCTTAGGTAGTTAACCCTTAAACCTTCATGACTGTGTGGTCGCCGGGAAGGTAAGTATGGGTGCTAACTCCCTCTTTGTGTGTTTGTGTGCTTGTGTGTTTGTGTGTTTGCGTGTTTGTTGTCCTGTTGTGTGTTAGTTGTCTAGGCTTGTGGAAGCATTTTGTGGTGCAAGTCCTAGTTGTTGTGTGCAGGAAGCCTTTTAGCTAAGTGTTGTTAGAGAACCCTTAGTGATAGAACCTTAGTGTTCTAGGTTAAACCCTTTTCCTAGCCTGGTAGTGGAAGTGTTGAGTTGGGTGGAGCAAGTTGGAGTGGTGGCTAAAAGCAATTTCGTGTTCGAGAGATTTGGCCAAGATCAAGCGCATGAAGGAGAAGAAGAGAATTGAAGCAAGACGCATTTGAAGGAGGACCAGAGGAGTTCAAGGGGAATTCAGGGACGAATTCCTATAAGGAGGGGGAGAATGTAGTGACCCTCACCAAGGGGTAAAATTTCAAAATAAAAACTCAAGGCCAAAGGACCAAGAAAGGAAGCCAGCAAGGAGATTAGAAGAATTGCTGAAAAGAAGTCCGAGAAATTTTCATCAGATCGAAAAATGTCTGAGAGTTGTCGAGACGCCCGAGATATCCGAGATGCATCGTCCGTGTCGACCGAAAGACCGAGAGTTGTCCAAAGCTGTCCGAGAATTGCCGAAAGACGACCAACGATCGATCAAGAGCCGCTAATCGACCCAACAAGTAATTCGGGAAACGAGACATTCTTGTTTTACCAAGAATTAGTCAAGAAAGAGATTCCAAGAATTGAAGATTAAATAATTCTAAGTGGAGCTCAGTGGAGAATATTTAAATCTAACTGGAGCTTAGTGGAGAATATTTAAATCAAGTGGAGAAAGTACAGTTAGTGGAGGATTAAACAATTCAAAGTGGAGTTAGGGGAAGATTAAAGAAATCAAGGAAGAGTTAGTGGAATCAAAGTGGCCAAGGAGAAAAGAAAGCACTTGCTCGCCATGTATTGGCTCCCCAAACCGCCCAAAGCACTCACACTTCACTATAAATAAGTGCCTTAGGGTCCTTAGAAGCCATTTTCGTTCATCCTTCTTTCCTTAGAGCAAAAGAGAAAGAGTTAGAGAGGGAGAGATTTAGAGAGTGAGCGAGAGAAAGTTCTTCCTTCGAGTTCTCTCTTTCCGCGAGTGTGTAGCGAAGTGCTGCTGTAGGAGCTGTTTGCGTCTAGTCCCTGCTAGAAGTCTGATTAGATCTTGTTCTTCTCAGCCAAGCCAGGTGAGTTTCGATGCATGTGATATGGCACATGATAGGTGGGGTTTTAGGTTGTCTTCGCTTAGGATTTATGGGTGAAATCTAAGCATTTTCGTTGGGTTATTGGGTAGATTCGTTTTTTTCTTTCTAGATCGAGTTCTAGGAAGTTAAGTCTCATTTTCTTTACTTATTTGCATGTTGGTGTGAGGTTGTGTCTAGTGCTTAGTTTCTAGATATTTCTCTAGTTACTAAGGCTTGCATGTTGCTTGTTTATGATTGCATGTTTGCTTGGGTGCATTGCATGTTAGTGTAGTTGTTGCATGTTTGCTTGTGTGCATTGCATGTTGTTGTTTGTAGCTTGCATGTAGCTTGTGTGCCTTGCAGGTTTGTTTGGTTGTGTGTTGAGGTTGTGCAGGTGAAGACTTTCCCAGAGACCGTAATCGGTGCGGATTACGAAGACTCGGAGAGACGGGATTGCAGCCTATGGCCGAGTACTACACAACGGTGTAGTCGAGATCGCCTGTTGAGAGGAACTCGCATGTGATGTTCTATGCTCGCGTGCCTTTGTGGCTGTGAGTATAGGTGTTCACGGGTGTGGGGAAAGTGATGAAGCATTGAGGCGTAAAAGCGAAGGAGTAAGGGCCCTTGAAGACGAAGAAGAGTTGTTAGCTTCCGCATGCGTATACTTTGATAGTATACTTGGAGATTGCTTGACTAACTTGCATATTTTATTGCTTCTTTTTCTTGCATTTAGCTTGCATGTTACATTGAGTGTTGCATGTAGTTGTTGTCTGTTTAGCTTGCATGTTGTGTGTTGCTTGTTGGGGTTGGGGTTGGGTTTTGGTTTCTTGTTAGGTTTCCGAACTCACTGAGTGTTAGCACTCAAGACTCCATATTTTGTATTGTAGGTAATTTTTAGTGGGGAAAAGCCTTAGCGGGGAGCACAGGACGTTAGGCCAGCCGGTGTAAAGTTGCGTTGCCTTTGCAAGATGTTGTCTTTTTGTTGTAAAATTAAATTATCATGTTTTGGCTCTAGGCCTGGTACCAAAAATGTTGTTAATGTTTTATGAACGTATTTTCGTTTAAGTAAATAAAGTGAAAGTTATTTTTATTTTAAGTTGTGTGGTTTCGTTTGGTTCCAGCCTTGTCCGGGCCAACACAACGCACCAGGCCGCAAGGGTTGCAAAGCCTAAGTAGTCTCGGTTGCGGGTGGAATTGTGCTAGGGAGGACCGATCGGGAAGTCTGCAGCTTCCATCCCGCGACTGGACCACCTCGGTACAGTTCCCATAGTGGCGTTCCATGGCTGTCCGTTGGCCTGCATGGTCATAGGACGGTTCAGGGGCATTACATCACCCTTATCCCGGTAAGCCAAGATTGGGCTCTGCCAGTCTCCTGCCCCCCAATTGTCAGTGGCCTTTTTTCTCGGAGGTTGATGTCGAAGAATAGTTATGTCGGAGTTCGATGAGCTGGGCTTTTCCGGCGTACAGACCTATGTGTTGGTTTCTTGTTTGTTTGGAAGCTGATGAGTGATTTTGGGTGTTACCACACTGGGTGGCGAAGCTGCCTTGAGTGAGAGATCACAAGCTGCCTCCTCAGCTACTATCTTTTTCCTTATCGCCCGGGTTACCACATGCGGGCTCTCTAACCGTATGCCTGGATACTCGATGACCTCAACTAGGATAATTCGTGTCATTGTGGGGTACGAGGTCGACGCTAGTGATGCTATGGCATCTGCAGAGGAGTTTTCACCTCGCGGGATCTTCGTGATTTTGAAATCGCCGAATTTGGCTCCTAATTCCCGAGCTGCTGCTAAATAGGCTTCCATGTGCCGTCCTTAGTCTCGTACTCTCCCAGAAATTGGTTGGCGACCAACTGCAAATCACAGAAATCCCTGAGCTTTTGGACACCGGTTCCTATGGCGAGACGAAGTCCAGCCAGAAAGGATTCGTATTCAGCTTCATTATTTGACGCACTGAAACCTAGGCAAAACGATTGTTTGATCACTTCACCGGTAGGAGAGGCAAGGCGAACTCCGGTTCCCGCACCCATCTTTGAAGATGCACCGTCCACATGTAGAGTCCATGGAACCTCGATATTATTTTCAATCGTACTAGCGAGTGGGAGTTCTATGAGGAAGTCTGCTAGTACTTGTGCCTTAGCACCAGTTCGAGTTTGGAACTCAATGTCGTACTCTCTTAGCTTGACTGACCATTTTGCTAATCTGCCGGATCGGCTTGGACTGTGGAGCACTGTTCGAAGTGGTTGCGTTGTTAGGACGACAATTGAGTGAGACTGGAAGTAGGGTCGCAATTTCCTTGCCTAGGTTACTACTGCCAAGGGAAATTTCTTCATCATTGGGTACCTAGATTCAGCTCCCGTGAAAGACTTGCTGACATAGGAGCTTGGCCTCTGCTCTCCCCTTTCTTCCCGAACTAAAACTCCGCTTATTGCAGTCTCCCAGACAGCTACATACATGAACAGTGGTTCTCTGAGCTCAGCCTTTACCAGGACTGGTGGTTCGGATAAATATGTTTTAAGCTGAGTAAAAGCTTCGTCGCATTTTTCATTCCATGCGAACTGCTTCCCTCCTTTTTCAGCAACTGGTGAAAGGAAGGCAGTTATCCGTAGATTGGGAAATGAAGCGGTTAAGTACTTCTCTCAAGGTCTTGGGGGAACCCATGGATAAGAATGCATTGATCTGCCTCGAGTTTGCTTTGATACCTTGCTCTATTACGATGTATCCCAAGAATTCTCCTGACGTAACTACGAACGTACATTTCGTGGGATTGAGCTTCATCCCAAATTGATTTAAAATTTCGAAGCAAGTCTTCAAATCAGCAAGGTGCGAGCTCGCCTCCATGGATTTTACCAACATATCGTTGATGTATACTTCCATGGTTTTTCCGAGCTGCTTCTCGAACATCTTATCTACCAAACGTTGGTAAGGTTCTCCAGCGTTTTTCAGTCCGAATGGCATCACTTTATAGCAATAGGTTCTGCGATCCGTGATGAATATTGTCTTCTCCTAATCATCCGGGTTCATGAGGATTTGGTTATAACTGGAGAAAGCATCCATGAAAAACATCAGTTCGTGTCCCGAGGTTGAATCGACTAATCTGTCGATGTGCAGAAGCGGAAAACTGTCCTTAGGGCATGCTTTATTTAGGTCGGTGAGGTCAACGTAAACTCGTGACTTCCCGTTTTTCCTTTTCACAACTACAATATTTGCAAGCCACTCTGGATAGTTAACTTTGCGGATCTGACCAGCACTGAGTAGGCGATCCACTTCTTTATTGACGATCTCGGCATGTTCAGGGTCGAGCTTCCGTCGCTTCTACTTTACTGGCCTAAATGTCGGGTCCACATTCAACTCGTGCGAGATGATTTCTGGACTAATCCCGGGTATTTCATCAACAGACCATGCGAAGATTTTTATGTTTTCCTTGAGGATGGAAATCAAGTTGGTTTGGAGGTCGCTTCCCAAACCAGCTCCTATCTTGATTTCCTGGTCCGGGAACTTCGCGTTAACGAATATGTCTTCAGTGAGGTTGCTTTTAAGCTGTCTCTGAACTGGGTTCTTCGCGACCTCGAGCTGTGGTTGCTATTGGATCAACAGCTTATGAACTATGAGATAGCAGCTCCTCGCTACCCTTTGGCTTCCTAGACTTTCCCAAACTCCTTTCAGAGTTGGGAATTTGACGCACTGATGGTACGTCGACGGGACCACCTTCATTTGGAACAACCATGGTGTCCCCATTATCGCATTGTAGGTCGCAGGTCGGTCAAAGACTGTGAACTCCACCATTTTGACCACGCCTTGAGTGGAAACTGGTAAAGTAATAGTCCCTAGAGACATCGACGTTTTGCTTGTAAACAAAACTAGGTTTGAGGGGGGACCAACGATGTGCTCTCTTCTGATGCCCATTCTGGTGAGAGTCTCCAAGAAAATTAGGTCTACCAGTATCTATCAAAATCCAGTATACCTCATGGTTCGCAACGTCAAGTGTTATAACCAGGGCGTCATCGTGTGATGAATCCAGATCCTCCGTCTCTTTCTCCAAAAAGGTGACTTCGGGCAGGTCACTCGCAGTAAGCTTTACTCGCTTAGGTCCTGTGTTCGTGAGTTTCCGTTGATGATCTTTGATCGCTATTATCGAGTTACAAAATAAACGCGATCCACCCATGATGACGTCTATCCTTTTCTTGGGACCTGCTTCACTGTCTGCTTGCCTCGGCTTTTTTTACGGTGGCTCATCGTCTTCGTTCTCGGACACTGTTTTTTGGTCGAGCTCATCGATAGACACACTTGGCATCTCGCCGGATACAAATTTCTCAGCAAGTAGGTGCATTAATTTCTTACAGTCCCGAGTTGAGTGCCGTTGTTCTTGTGCAGTTTGCAGTAAGCGTTTTCATCCCGAATCCATTTGTTACTTGGGAGCACTCCGCTCTTGGAACGTGGTGAGAATGATGGCTTGGATGGTGAACTCCTAGGTGAACCTTTCTGCGGAGACTTTTCTACTGCAAAGGTTCCGAGTCCGGACTTCAGAGTTGGAGAAGTCATCTTCTTGACGGGTACCTCGAACCAAGGTTTGGACGTAGCTTTATGTTTTTGGGCTGCAGTCGCTTTCTCTTCCTCTGTGACTATCCAGTTCGAAGCATGGTGTAAAGCATCCTGGATGGTAGCGAATTGGCTTATAGTCAAATTTTCACAGAAGCGAGATTCGTGCCAGAGACCGTTCTTCAGAGCGGCCAAGGCAGTTGAATCTGAAAGTCCCGGAATCTGGACTTGAATTTCTTTGAATTTTGTAATATATGAGCGAAGTGACTCCCCACCGGCTTGGTTCAGGTTCCAGAGTTGGGCATTTGTTATTGCTGTTTTGATTAAGCTTGAGTATCGCTTGATAAAAGGGGTTGACAGCTCCGTAAAGTTGTTAATGGAGCGAGCTGCTAAAGACGCAAACCAAAGCAAAGCGGGTCCGCAAAAAGTTTTTGCGACCAGCATACAGTATCCAACAACAGCTTTGTGAGGCTCGAGGTCCACTCGACTGGCCATGAGCAGGAAGGTTTTGAATTGAATTATCGGATCTCCTTTTCCCTCGTAGCTCGTAAACTTTATCTTTCCTGTGTCCTTAATGCGGACTCTGGCTATCTGAACTGAGAAAGGAGTTCGCTTCGATTCCTCGATTACTCGAGAAATATCCGGTGCTGAAGTGGTTGCACTTCGTACCCTAGATCGTATGTCTCGGATCTCGTCCTTCATCTGATGGAACTCGGGGTTGGAAGAGAAACCCGGAGTGAGGCTTTCTTGAGAGCCACTTCCTCCCACAGGGGGGGGGGGAATCCGAACTAGGACTGCTGAAGAGCCGGCGACTTCGATTTGTACCAAAGTGTGGGTGTCCCCGGTCAGCGGTGGTGCCAGCTGAGAAGTAGTCTGAGGTGGGAAGTCGTTCCCTGGAGTCGACGCGGCTGTTGCTTGCTGCGGAGTGAACGACAGAATGATGTCAGCGAAGTCTAGAGTACGTCGCCGCAGGTTTTGTTCAGAAGAAAGGAGATCAACTCGATCGACATACGCGCGGTGAGAAGCCAAAAGATCGGCAACCGAGCTGGTGATTGTCTCTAGACAGTAGAGACTTATCCTTCCAAGCTGTCAAACCGCTCAGACACGATGGCGGCAGCCGCTTTCTGACGGTCAGATTTCTCCGCTTAATCCTGCAAAAGTTTTTGGATTGATTCCAAAGTTACCTGGTTGGAAGATTTGTGGGCCATAGCGACGTTGCACGGCGTAGATCTGGGAAAAACGTCAGAACTATTGAGTGTATAGGTGATAAGTGATAACTCCCCTCCTTCTAGCGCCAAATGTGAGACCCGAGAGTGAATGCCTCTCTCCGGAGTGGTTTCATGGACGGAGGAGTTTACTACCGTGACAGTTCCGAGCTTGATATAATGAATCTTTTGCTATCAAATGAAAGTTGTATATTATTCCTCTCCGAAAAATGTTCAGGGCTACAATATTATTTTCTTTCCTTATTTATAGTACAACGGTGTAATTAATACGATCAATTTTACTCCGCAAATCACGCTCTCTATACATTATTGACAGCTCAACGGAATCTTTGACCACACATTCCAAGCTGCGGACTCGGTTAGCGAACTCAATGTAGCACCAGCCCGCTCTTCTTTTTCGGGCCCCTTTGATCCAATGGGCTGGGTCCTCTATGTGCTTCCGATCCCAGCTGTTTCTCTTTGGGCGTACCCTCTGGAGCGAGGTGACTAACTGCGGTACCAACAATAATGCACATAAATTAAGAAGTTATATAAATTTTGATTTTATCTTTTAAAAATACACTATAAAAAAATCTCTTTCTAATTAATTTAAAAATAGAAATTAAAAATTTAACTTTAAAAACTGCATTGAAAATGTAAAATGGCAATATTTTTATAACAAAAAAAAAATTCAAAATAACATTTTTTCCAAACAAAGGAAGTATATAACAACGTGTACGTCATTTTCTAGTTGATTTTCCAAAATCGGGGCATAGCACATAACCCAAAATGAGTTTGACAATGAGTCTCTGCAAACAAAAAAAAAAAAAAAAAAAAAAAAAAAAAAAAATCTGTTCTCACTCCTACCACACAACATCTATGCGCATTCACTTCATTGTCAACATCAATATTAATACAAATTACAACACGACGTGTGTTTTGTTGAATCAGGCAAGTATAGAGATTTTTTTTATCTATAAAGGTTATATAGATACATTTGCACAAAAAAAGGTTATATAGATACATTGTTCAAGAAATCCTTTGTTCTAGAATGATGATCTTAAGCTTCTTACTGAAAGTCTTCATCGTATCATTCCCTTTTTTCTTTGTATTCCAATGTTTCTTCCTCTACAAGAAATCTCACGGAAGCCCTTTGTTCAAGAAATGGCCTTTCCGCGGCCGCCGGATGGTTCCACGTTGGCTCATCCAAATCCATCGAATATATGATTTGATGGTTAAGGGCCTTGAGGCTAACAATCTGAACTTTGCTGTCAAAGGACCCTGGTTTACTGGAATAGATTTCTTACTCACGGCTGATCCAAGGAACATCCATCACATACTAAGTTCAAACTTTCAGAATTACCCTAAAGGACCTGGATTCAAGAAGATCTTTGATGCTTTGGGAGATGGAATTTTAGCCGCTGATTCGGAGTTGTGGGAGGATCTGAGGAAGTCAAATCACACCCTTTTTCACAATAAAGATTTTCTTGAGCTCGCGGTGAGTAGCAATATAAGAAAGTTGAAGAAGGATCTGTTTCCTTTTCTTGATAAAGCTGTTGAGGAAAACATCACCTTAGACTTACAAGATGTGTTCCAGAGATATATGTTTGACATTTTCTCAATTTTAATTAATGGTTATGATCCAATGACTCTATCCACTGAAACGCCCGAAGTTGAGTTTCCTGAAGCTGTAGATCTCGGTCAAGAAGTGGTCTTCTATAGACATCTCAAACCTGTGATTTTGTGGAAGCTTCAAAGATGGTTTGGGATTGGTCTTGAGAGGAAGATGAAAGTTACGATGGCCGCTGTCGATAAAATGCTTGCGAAGATCATATCTTCAAGACGAGAAGAGATAATTAGTGGGGAAAGAGAGACATCAATGGACGTGTTAACATATTATATTAATGTGGACACTACCAAATATAAGCTCTTGAAACCGAAAAATGATATGTTTATAAGAGATGTTGTTTTTAGTCTATTGGCAGCAGGAAGAGACACTACAAGCGCAGCTCTCACTCGGTTCTTCTGGCTTCTTTCTATGCATCCCCAAGTTATGGCCAAGATCCGAGACGAGATCAACACAAAGTATGATCCTGCAGATCTAGAGAAGCTCGTATATCTACATGCTGTCTTGTCTGAAACTTTACGACTCTACCCACCAGTTCCATTTAATCATAAGTCACCCGCGAAGTCCGATGTGCTTCCAAGCGGACACAAAGTTGAAGCCAATTCAAAGATTATAATCTCTGTTTACGCGCTGGGAAGAATGAGATCTGTATGGGGAGAAGACGCATCAGATTTCAAACCAGAGAGGTGGATTTCAGACAAAGGAAGGCTAAGACAAGAACCTTCATACAAGTTCCTTGCATTTAATTCCGGTCCAAGAACTTGCTTGGGTAAGAATTTGGCTCTCTCGCAGATGAAGATAGTAGCTGTGAACATCATACGAAACTACGAATTTAAAATCGTTGAAGGTCAAAAGATCGAACAAGGTGCCTCTATGATTCTTAGTATGAAGCATGGTCTTAAAGTCACGGTCAGTAAGAATACATGATTTTGATGCTCGCTTGGCTTCTATGCCTAACTATTACTATCCTCTTATATGTTTCGCTTGATTTTTGGGTTTGCCTACAATAATAGTTTGGATTGAGGTAACTCTCCAATAAATATTGTTTTTCAATTATACAGCTTTCTTTATTAAAACGTGGCCTATGGTGTTGTAAGCGATCACAACTTTTATGGAATTTAATCAAGATAATATAATAAAAACTAGAAGTTGTAATGTTGATGTCTCTCTATTTTACACATTTTTATGCATATTTTTAGTTATGTTTTGCATTGTCTAAAACTTAACCTTAGTATTTCTAGGTATTTAACCTTAGATATTTGTATTTAGGTGTTTTAAGATGTTGCATTATTGCATTGTTGCATTTTGGATAAAAACAGGTGCTTTGAGGCTAAAAAAATAGCAAGAATGAAGGGTCACCCGAGCATGTATTCGAAGGTGTGATCGTGCAAGAAGAACAACCCGAGACCTTAATCCGAACAAGCGGATCTAAGCTCAAGAGGAACCACCTGAAGCCCAATCTGGAGAGGTGCCCGACCCTAGCCTCTTGTAGGACTTCAAATGAAGGTTGTGCAGCTAGGTCAAAGGGTTTCTATATATAAACCTTTTCCTATTTTCTCAAAAGGGAACACGCCACACACGACAGAGAGAGAAAGTGAGAGCTACCTAGGGCGATTTCCACCCGATTTTCATACTTTCTTTGAGAGATTTGGTTTTTTAGTATTTTCCTTTTTCCAGTTTGTAATTCTACTTTCGGTTCTTTACCGTTTTCGATTATACTATTTATTTTCCATGCCATTCTTATTCATATCTATTTTCATGTCGTTTGTGATGAGATCTTAGTAGTGAACCAAAGTTTCTAGAGATAGGATAGGCTAGTATGTATTCTTAATAGGTTAGGATGTTTTAGCTTAATTGGCTAGTATCTATTTTTCGTTCCGCCACACCATTTTGTTGCGGAGTGTAAGGGCAGCGTGGTTGTTGTAAACTGCCATGTAGAGTGAGATTTTCTTTTAAGTTTGTGACTTGTATATTCTCCTCCATTGTCTTATCTTAGTACATTTATCTTAGCAATGAAATGATTAGTGACATAATTTTGAAAATTGATTAAGGCATCATACACACGGTCCTGAGGGTAAGAGAGTAATCCAAGTATACTTTGATTTTTCATCAATAAAGGTCACAAAATACTTGTTGTTATCTCTAGATAAGCATGGTGATGTCCACACATCAGAATGTACTAAATCAAAACAATTTTCATAAATGGTAAAAGACTTTGGAAAAACAGTTCTACAATGTTTTCCTAGGATACAAGACTCAAAACTAGAACTATCAAATGAAACATTAGGCAACAAAAATCCAAGAGCACGAGAATGAGGGTGACCTAGCCTAGCATGCCACATAATACTATTATTAGAAGCAAGAAAAGAGGTAAGCGATATAGAAGAAGAAAGACTTGGTGAAGTTTTCTCTAAAAAATAAAGATCTCCACTTGCATCTCCTTCTCCAAGGATCTTTCCAGTCTTAATATCCTGAAAATGTACACTGTTAGGACCAAATATAGTATAACAGTCTAAATCTTTGGTAGCCTTCTTAACAGATAAAAGATTAGATGTGAAAGTTGGCATATAGAACGCCTTAGAATCTTTTTCAAATAATTTTAAGTTACCATTTCCTTTTACGGGCACACGGTCTCCATTGGCAATGATAACATTCCCAAGGGCCGGTTCAATATGGTCAAGTAGACTCGGGTTACTAATCATATGGTTAGAAGCCCCCGAGTCGATGACTAACGTTTTACTTGGTTTAGAAGCAAAAAAAGTGTTACCGGATTCTATTTAAGCCGCAATGGACCATATGAGGGCCTCCAAGTCCGACTTCCTCACCAAGTCCCCATAGGATGCCGCCATTGCTGTTGTCTCTCCTTGGTTTCCCACATCAGCTCCTTGGCCGCTTGTGCCTTCATGAGAGAGATTTGCCTTGAACTTGGCCGGCTTAAGGTGAGGATGAAGGATCCAACATTTATCCTTCAAATGTCCTCTCTTCTTACAGTGGTCGCACACCATTGTCTTCCTTTCCTCATGCTTGTAGACTCCTTTGTTGGCAGTGACAAGCTCCCCCTTACCGCTGAAGAGACCAAGAGATCCTTGCTCCTTTTGTACTTAAGCACAAACAGCATCAAGTGTTGGAAGCTTATCGCCGCGGAGAATGTGCTTAATGAGGTCATTGAACGCCGGATTGAGAGTGAGCAGCAACCCAAAGACTTTGTCTTGTTCCTTCCTCTCATTTAAGATCGCCGGATCGATTGTACTTGGTCTAAGCATCTCAAGCTCAGCCCATAGTGACCGAAACTTGCCAAAATGCATTGTAAATTCCAAGTCTTCTTGATGCAAATTGTTGATAGCCTTTTTGACTTCAAACACACGGGTTAGGTTGGTCACATTCCCGTACACGTTCGCTAGCGTGTCCCATAACTCTTTTGCCGTCTCGCAGTAGGAGTAGGCTTCAAGGATGGGTGCGTGAAGCAAATTCTGAAGAATGGCAAGCACTGTCTGATCTTCTTGGAACCACTTCACTTCTTTTTCAAGTTCAGCCTCCTTGTCTTCTTCATTTTCTTCTTTTCCGTCTTCCTTGCTGGCTTTCTTGGGGAGTTGGTCTGTCTCAACGTGAATCCATAGTCAAGAGCGGTCTTTGTGGTCCTTTTCCACAACAGGGAGTTCGCACTTTTGAGCACCACCGGGGTAACTATCGGTTTTCTGGTCTCCATGGTGAGAAATGACAAGATTACTAGAGAATAGAGAAAGATTAGGTAGATCTGAATAAGAGTGAGTTTAGAGAGTAGTAGATCGAAAAACTTGCTCTGATACCATGTTAGATTGAACGGAAACAAAGAGATAAGATAAGATGAGATGAGAGTGTAATCGGCAAAGAGAATAAACAAAAGACTAGATTCATTAGTGTAAATGTTACAAGGTGGCTATAAGCCTTTAAATAGACAAAACATTAGGGCTACTCCCTTACATGCGAAACACTAGTTTGATAGGGACACAAAGAGAGAGAAATGCTAATCCCTAGAGTGAAAGCGACCTGACTTGGTCTCCCACGAGGATACCAAACTCGTGACTCTCTTCTTCCTTCTCTTCTGATGGCTACAAGGAAGTTCTCGATCCTTCTCTTGGGCCTTAGAACATTGTGGCCTCTTCTTCACTCCATGGGACATGATAAGACTCGACCCCTTAACTCACTTGTACGGATGACTGTACAGACACCTCCTAGATTTAATCGATCCTGATCAATACTCCCCCTCAAGCTTAGCCAAATGAAATGACTAAGCTTGGAACTCGTGAAGAATCACCTCGTTAAAAACCTTAACATAGAAAACCATGTTAAGGAAAAGAGTGTGATCTCCACAAGTTAGGAGACTGCCTAATGGCGGTGTAGGATATACAAGTCCAAGCTTGCTATGAATGTATTCACAAACTTGAGGACTCGTATCCTTGGTGAAGATGTCTGCTAGTTGATCTTTACTTGGTGTATGGCATGGTAAGACTACTCCTTCTTCAATCTTTTCTCGAACCTTGTGGCAGTCTACCTCAATGTGTTTGGCTCTCTCATGGAATACCGAGTTGGTGGCGATGTGTATTGCAGCATTGTTGTCACAATGCATGGTGATCGGTTGATCGGATTCGACTCCAAGATCCTTGAGAAGAGCTTTGAGCCAGGTTAATTCATTGGTGAGATTCTTCATGGCCCTATATTCAGACTCAGCACTCGAACAAGAGACAACCTTCTGCTTCTTTGACTTCCAAGTCACTAGATTGTCGCCTATAAATGTACAATATCCGGTTTTTGACCTCCTATCCATCGTATCACCAGCGTAGTCTGCATCGCAATACCCTACAAGCTCCGTGTTGTTATTTTTTCCCATCCATATACCTTGGCCAGGACTTCCCTTAAGGTAGCAAAGAATCCTCTCCACCGTGTTCCAGTCGAAATTCGTCGGTGCTTGCATATGTTGACTAACTTGGTTCACCGCATAGCATAATTCTGGTCTTGTGATCGTAAGATAGATCAGTTTTCCCACAAGCCGACGGTATCTCCCCACATCTTCATATGGCTCAACTAACTTGCTAACAGGAACATTTGGTGTCTTCTTCATCTCCCCCTTTCACTTGACCTGGTAGCCCTCTTCAAGCAGAGTAGAGACCGGTTTGGCGCCAAGCTTACCTGTTTCTTGTAAAAGGTCAAGTGTATACTTCCTTTGAGAGAGAAACAACCCCTTCGGAGAGCGAGAGATTTCAATCCCAAGAAAGTATTTGAGCTCACCAAGATCCTTAATATCAAAAGTAGAATTAAGAAGAGCTTTAGTTGTAGAAATACCGTCCTTATCATCACCAGAGATGATAAAATCATCAACATAGACAAGAACCACTACACGACCACCATTGGTACGAAGCATAAACAAAGTGTGATCGGCCTCAGACCTATTGAAGCCATGGTTGTGGAGTGTGGAGCTCAGTTTATGGTACCACGCCCTAGGAGATTGTTTTAAACCGTAGATAGCCTTCCGAAGTCGGAGAACCTTGACAAAATAGGAAGGGATTTATATATGGAAACCCCTTTGACCTAGCCGCCCAGCTCTGTCTGAAGGTCTACACGAGGCTAGGGTTGGGTACCTCCTCGGGTCAGGCTTCGGGTTGTTCTTCTTGCACTCAGATCCTCTTGATCGGGTTAAGGTTCAGACTATTCTTCTTGCATGATCACACCATCGGGTACATGCTCGGGTTTCACATTATTCTTGCTATTTTTAGGCTCCAAAGCACCTGTTTTCATCCAAAATGCACAAATGCAACAATGCAGCACCCTAAACAACCTAAATGCAAATTCCTAAGGTTAAAGACCAAAAAATGCTAAGGTTAGGCTATATACAATGCAAAACATGAATAAAGAGATGCCTAAGAGAGTGTAAAATAGAGAGTTATCACTCATTTTCCTCCGTTTTCCTCCAAAGCGTCCTAAAACCTGTAAAGACTGGATAAAGAACCAAAAGAATCCAGAAACACACTTTGACTCAATAAAAAGTATAAAATAAGAGAGAAAACAAAGATTCAAAACCGATAAAAACTCCATATATCAATCTACTATCTCAGATGATGCAAAGATATTCTTTCCTCATATTTCTCTCCCTGCTCAATCACCGATGAACATTTGCTTTTAGTGCAATCATCTTCTGATGCTCCTCGCAATCATGATGAGATATCCTCTCTGGTTTATGTTCCTTCTGAACTTAAACCAACTAGAGAAAACTGCCTTCCCACTTGCAGGAATTCCATTGCTATAATAATACTCCTACTAATACTAAAACTTCTCGATATCCATTAGCAAACTATATTTCTTATTCATACTTATCTCAGCATTTCTGTGCTTTTGTTAATATCATCACAAAATCAAAAATTCCTAAAAACTATTCAGAAGCTAGGCTGGACAAGGTATGGGTTGATGTTGCGGGAAAGGAGATTGGTGTTTTTATAAGGACCAAAACTTGGAGTGTTTGTGATTTACCTCCTAGTAAGGTGAATGTAGGCTGCAAATGGGTGTTTGCAATCAAATATCACGCTGATGGAAGCATTGAGAGGAATAAGACTCGACTGGTGGCAAATGGATATACTCAATGAAAGGGAACTGATTTCATCGATACTTTCTCTCCTGTTGCAAAAATGGCAATAGTGAAGATGATTTTTTCCCTCACACCTAAGATGCAATGGTCCTTACATCAATTGGACATTTCTAATGCATTCTTAAATGGTGACCTCGATGAGGAAATATATATGAAGTTACCACCATGCTATGATGAGATACAAGGAGATCTTCTCTCCTAATGCAGTTTGCAGGTTACAAAAGTAGATTTATGGACTCAAATAAGCATCACGATAGTGGTTTCTCAAATTCAAGACTACTCTTGTGGATTTTGGTTTCGAAACCTGTCATGGTGATCATACTCTTTTCGTGAAGGAATCAAATGGTCAGCTTTTGGCGGTTTTGTGGATGATATTTTGATCGCCAATACTGATGCTTCTTTAGCTTCTGCTCTGAGAGATCAATTAAGTTTTGTTTTCCAGCTAAGAGATCTTGGTCCTCCTAAATATTTCTTTGGCTTTGAGATTGCCAGAAAAGATGAGGAGATCTGTCTAACTCAAATGAAATATGTTCTTGACTTGTTAGAAGCTACAAGTTTTACAGATTGCAAACCTTCCACTATACCCATGAAACCAGACCAACAGATGTCGTTGACTAGCTTTTCAAGACGCAAGAAGAAGACTAAGCAGGATTATGAGGGTGATGAAGACTATATTTTTGATACTGCAAAACCTTTTCCATCTGACATTGAACTTCTTACAGATAAGAAGCAATATCGAATATTGATTGGAAAGCTTCAATATCTAAATATAACTCGTCTCAGACATTTCTTTTGCTGTCTCCTCCATACTCATCAGCTCCGCGAAAGTTTCATCTTCAAGCGGCTCATAAGATACTTTGTTACTTAAAAGATACTATTAGGCAAGGCTTATTTTATGGAAAGGATGATGATTTCTCGTTTCGAGGATTCTCTGATACAGACTTGGGAGCTTGTCCTGATAATAGACGCTATGTTATTGGGTTTGCTATTTTCAATGGTTAATCTCTGGTATCTTGGCGATCAAAGAAACAAGATATGGTTTCAATGAGTTTAGTTGAATCCGAATATAGGGCAATGAGCATGATAACCAAGGAGTTGATCTAGTTTACTTATATCTTGAAGGCTTTACGGGTTCCTTTCTCTCCTCCAGCTTATTTGTACTTTGATAATACAGCTTGATATGTCTGTATTTTGCATCTCCTTAGCCTGTATTTGTCATGCCTTTAGCTAGGACAACTAGTTGTTTTGCATCATTTTAGAACCTCTTTCGTACATTTTGCATGTTTAGGAAGTTTCTGCATCATTCTTGCATACATTGCGCATTTCGGAGTTTTTCAGGTGTTTAGGAGACGTTGGAAGCGCACACAATCGAGCTGCTCCTCACTTACACAATCGAGCGCTCCTCACTTCCTAAACCGAGCCCTCCTCAGTTCTACAATCGGGCTGCTCCTCACTTCTACAACCGAGCCATGCTCCTCACTTCCACATTCGAGCGCTCCTCACTTCTACAACCGAGCCATGCTCCTCACTTCCACATTCGAGCGCTCCTCACTTCTACAACCGAGCCATGCTCCTCACTTCTACAGTCGAGCCCTCCTCAGTTCTACAATCGGGCTACTCCTCGCTTCCACAATCGAGCCATCACTCGAGCCACCGGTCTAGGGATTCAGCTTTTGACGTCTTCATGAAAGTTGTAGAGAATTGAGTCATCTTTCCAATGCCGTTTATTTCAAGCCAATCGGAGGTGTGGTTCAAGAGTTATCATCGTTTTAGTGGATACGTATACACCCAGCTCGAGCCACTTTCACAGACCATGCTCGAGCCATTTTCACTCACACCACTGGAGCCACTCCTACTCATTCCACTCGACCTCACTCTAGGGAGAGACGACACACGACTCGACCGCACATGTCAGGAAGACGTTCCGTCTTATGCGCTTCAGGAGATTCCCAAACCGACGCTTCACCTTGTCGTTTTAAGTTTTAGGGATTTACATGTTTTCTACTATAAATACATTTTGTTAAATCTTGTTTTGGATATCTTAGTTTTTATCTCGTTTTGTTCTTAAGGTTTACCCAGCCTCCAAAAAAAACGTTCTGAGACTTGTATTTCCGATATCTTTGAGATTATTGAGATTTTGCATTTGATTCCTTTTACAAAGTTGTTCACCTTATTTTTATCCACCTAATGATGCTTGATTCAATGATTTATGTGTTTGCATGCTTGATGATGAATTTCGGATCTGAGTAGTGTAGTAGTTCTTGAGGATGGGATAGATTAGGTGGAGGATCTTAGGATGTAGAGTGTTTAAGCTTTGATTGTATGACTCCCTTCTGGACTAGAATTAGAAATACTAGTTTCTCTCTGATCAATTGGAACTAGGTTTTAGACATCTCCGCACCCAAAAGGTGTTCGATGAAATGTCTGACCAACTAGTGCCAGAGACTTACGTTCCTGGCCTAAGAGATTAGTTGTCTAGGATGTTTGTTGACGTGAATGAACTTGTTTTTCATGCCATGCTTGATCATGTTTCTCTAGCGAGAGCTAGGTTTGGAAGTGGTTGAGTTTGAGTAGCTTTTGTCAAGAGATTGGATTAGCTAAGAAGTGATGCTCATTATTTAGGGATGGTTTGCTTGTGACATGTTAAACACGCTATAGACTAGGATACTCCACCGACATCAATTACTCCCATCCTTAGGACTTCTTTCTTTCTGATTTTTATTACATTCCCGGAACTGTTTCGTTTGTTCATGCTTAGAATCGTTCTCAGTTTCTCTCATTCTTGCTTGCTTCTTGTCATACATTTTCGTTTCTGTTTCTGTAATTCATTTCATTTTGTATTTTGACCATTCTAGGATTGTTAGAAAAACTCTCTCTTGAATTGGCTTAACTTGTGATTGCTTGATTGCATCTTGAGTGATTAGCATCATCCCATTTGGATTGACACCTTAAGTATTACAACGCATAAGGTTAATTGAACCTACTAGGAGAAACAAAAATCTTAGTATCAATTTGGCGCCGTTGCCATTTGGGAATCGTTTTGTTACATTTAGGATTTCAAGTTTTGCAAGATTAAGTTCTGTTACACAATCAATCTGAGTACTAACTTGTTTTGGTTGTCTGCTTGTTTGTTTTGCATCTCAGATACCTGTTGATTGCAACCTTGCATGCACACCAGATCAAGAGGGCATCAAAATCTCGTTCCTGTTATTGACGAAATCAATCGGTTGCAACGCCCACGACAGGCTCGTCAACCCACTGATCATCCCGCACAAGTCACTATGGAACAACAGCCGAACATATATCAGAACACGCAAGCTGTTGAGCAGCAAGTCGACCAACCGGCTGACGTCACACCCGCGGATCCTGCACAAGGCGAAGGGCAGAGTCAGTTTCACACACCAACTCCTTGGGCGAGCTCAGACTCCTTCTTCTACTACTGAGGTACTCCGACCCTCCATTTGTACATACCATTTCATTCCTGCATTGTTTCTGTTGTGATTCTTAAATCCTCCTGCAAATTTTTCTTACACAGGAGACTGTGTAATTTAAGTTTGGAGAGGGTTTGAGATGATGTATCTGATGTTGTGTTCTGTGATTCTTATTTTAATTTTTACACCATATCATATTTGAGTTTGCATCATATCTATTGCATAAAAAAAAAAACAAAAAAAAAAAAAAAAAACAGAAAAAATCGAAAATCTCCACAAAAACAGAGTGTTCATGTAGTTTGCATTCACATTTTAGGATTGAGTCTAGTGTTGTGCATGTAGGGTTGTTGCATTTAGCATAGGGGTTGATGATGATTGTAACCTTGTTAGCATGCTGGATTCAATAGGATAGGATCAAGGCCCTTGTTATTAGTTCTTTGATGCTTATTGATTGAACTTGAAAATGTAAAATTGAAGCATGTTTTGAATTGATATCATTCCCTATCTACCTGAACCTAATCTTGACTTGCAATTATCATGTGATGCATTGAAGTTGAACTTATGGATACCATACACATACTTGGATTGTCTTTCACATTTTTACCACCCTTGTCAATCCAAGTAGCTGATTCCCATCTTTGGAACAGTTCCCCGCACCCTTAACCAACCGTTCTTTCAAGCCAATTGTTTTCTTGAGTGTCAGGCCTTTTCCGAGTTGAGCTTGTTAGAAAGTGTTAGGTTCTAACCGACAAGAGTAGGATCCTGTGTAGTTCTAGTTCGCGTTATCCGGACTAGTAGGACTAGGTGAGAACTCGAATTTTGGGTATTGGGTATGGATTTGTGCAGAAAAGTAAAGAAGTGGAAAGTCTTTAGGAGGGGGATGTGTTTACATAGTTTACAAGTCTAGTAAAGGATTTGGGGTGAGCAAAGTAAAAAGAGTTATTGGTTCTGGGCATAAAATAAAAAGATTAGACAAAGAAAAGAAAAGAAAAAAAATAAAAAAAAATACTTAAGATGTCTAGAGTCCCTAGAAGGAAAGAAAACGAACCATAGTGATAATAAAGATCTCCCAATCCGCTAGAATGAAAAGAAGTGAACTCTTCCTAAGACTAAGTGTAAAAAGTTTGAGATGAAGTTTCTGATGAAGGGTAGAGATAGGACCAACTTCGGTTTGGAGTGTTCTTTGGGTAGACAGGGCGCTGCTCTTGTATGTATCAGTTGGTTTCAACCTTTAGCCTTCTCTTAAGCTCAACTCCTTTTCGTGAGAGAACCTTGTTCTGTATTGATAAAACCACGTGATGAGGAGACCATCTATGTCTCAAACCTTTACCCTAGCCAAATGAGTTCAATGACATTGTTTAGCTTGATTCACGGTTCTCTGTTAATGAATGTTAAAGGGGATGATTGATAGGATAGCATGTGTAGATTTGAAATAAAGTTCCTTCACCATGCATCATAGAACTAAAAACAAGGACCTTGATTCTAACTACTCTATTCAGCATGTTTTAGGTTCTGAGACCCCATCTTCACACCTCTCTTCCATACTCTGTTCTTGATAGTTTGCTTGAGGGCAAGCAAAGAATAAGTTTGGGGGAGTTGATATGTCTGTATTTTGCATCTCCTTAGCCTGTATTTGTCATGCCTTTAGCTAGGACAACTAGTTGTTTTGCATCATTTTAGAACCTCTTTCGTACATTTTGCATGTTTAGGAAGTTTCTGCATCATTCTTGCATACATTGCGCATTTCGGAGTTTTTCAGGTGTTTAGGAGACGTTGGAAGCGCACACAATCGAGCTGCTCCTCACTTACACAATCGAGCGCTCCTCACTTCCTAAACCGAGCCCTCCTCAGTTCTACAATCGGGCTGCTCCTCACTTCTACAACCGAGCCATGCTCCTTACTTCCACATTCGAGCGCTCCTCACTTCTACAACCAAGCCATGCTCCTCACTTCCACATTCGAGCGCTCCTCACTTCTACAACCGAGCCATGCTCCTCACTTCTACAGTCGAGCCCTCCTCAGTTCTACAATCGGGCTACTCCTCGCTTCCACAATCGAGCCATCACTCGAGCCACCGGTCTAGGGATTCAGCTTTTGACGTCTTCATGAAAGTTGTAGAGAATTGAGTCATCTTTCCAATGCCGTTTATTTCAAGCCAATCGGAGGTGTGGTTCAAGAGTTATCATCGTTTTAGTGGATACGTATACACCCAGCTCGAGCCACTTTCACAGACCATGCTCGAGCCATTTTCACTCACACCACTGGAGCCACTCCTACTCATTCCACTCGACCTCACTCTAGGGAGAGACGACACACGACTCGACCGCACATGTCAGGAAGACGTTCCGTCTTATGCGCTTCAGGAGATTCCCAAACCGACGCTTCACCTTGTCGTTTTAAGTTTTAGGGATTTACATGTTTTCTACTATAAATACATTTTGTTAAATCTTGTTTTGGATATCTTAGTTTTTATCTCGTTTTGTTCTTAAGGTTTACCCAGCCTCCAAAAAAAACGTTCTGAGACTTGTATTTCCGATATCTTTGAGATTATTGAGATTTTGCATTTGATTCCTTTTACAAAGTTGTTCACCTTATTTTTATCCACCTAATGATGCTTGATTCAATGATTTATGTGTTTGCATGCTTGATGATGAATTTCGGATCTGAGTAGTGTAGTAGTTCTTGAGGATGGGATAGATTAGGTGGAGGATCTTAGGATGTAGAGTGTTTAAGCTTTGATTGTATGACTCCCTTCTGGACTAGAATTAGAAATACTAGTTTCTCTCTGATCAATTGGAACTAGGTTTTAGACATCTCCGCACCCAAAAGGTGTTCGATGAAATGTCTGACCAACTAGTGCCAGAGACTTACGTTCCTGGCCTAAGAGATTAGTTGTCTAGGATGTTTGTTGACGTGAATGAACTTGTTTTTCATGCCATGCTTGATCATGTTTCTCTAGCGAGAGCTAGGTTTGGAAGTGGTTGAGTTTGAGTAGCTTTTGTCAAGAGATTGGATTAGCTAAGAAGTGATGCTCATTATTTAGGGATGGTTTGCTTGTGACATGTTAAACACGCTATAGACTAGGATACTCCACCGACATCAATTACTCCCATCCTTAGGACTTCTTTCTTTCTGATTTTTATTACATTCCCGGAACTGTTTCGTTTGTTCATGCTTAGAATCGTTCTCAGTTTCTCTCATTCTTGCTTGCTTCTTGTCATACATTTTCGTTTCTGTTTCTGTAATTCATTTCATTTTGTATTTTGACCATTCTAGGATTGTTAGAAAAACTCTCTCTTGAATTGGCTTAACTTGTGATTGCTTGATTGCATCTTGAGTGATTAGCATCATCCCATTTGGATTGACACCTTAAGTATTACAACGCATAAGGTTAATTGAACCTACTAGGAGAAACAAAAATCTTAGTATCACAGCTGCTTTTCACATTGCGAGTAATTCTTTTATCACAAACGCACAAAGCATATAGAGTTGGATTGTCACAAACTCAGAGAAGCGATTAAAGATGGTATTCTCAAGACCATGTTTGTCCGCACAGACAACCAACTTGCAGACATTCTAACCAAAGCACTACATCCGACTCTTTTTCGAGACAACATTGGCAAGATGGGAGTCATTAACATTTACTCGTCTCCATCTTGAGGGGGTACGTATTAGAATCGATTGGTTTTGTATAGAATGGTTAAAGTTATTAGGTTAATTTCCGGTTTAATTAGCTTCAGTTTAGCTTAATTTAGTGTATATAACATATACTAGTAAAGTTTGTTATGATTAAGAAATCCAGAAAACATTTCACAAATCCTTCTTTGCTCATGAACTCTATTATGTTATTTAGGTTTTAGGCAGAGGGTTGTCTTCTGCTTAGCATTCGTTGTAAGTTGTATGTAAGCAAGAAAAAAACAGCAATATATATATATATATATATATATATTTAGTGGCAAAAATTACAACATCCAAAAAAGAAGGAGGTTTAAGAAAACCACCCATACTTTAACATGCCTTACTTGCTAAGCAAGCTTGGCGTATCATAAATCACACATAGACTCTATTTGCGAGAGTTTTCAAGGCTAGATATTTTCGGATGATACTTTTCTAGATGTTAAACCAAGAGCTAACCAATCATATGGATGGTTATCTATTTTGGAAGGCCTCAAACTAATCAAATTAGGGTCTAGATATATCGTTGGAGATGGTGCCATAGTTCGTGTCAATATGGATAATGTTACTGCTTCTTATCCGCCAAAACCTATTTACACTAATGATAACCATGAAAATGCCCACTTAAAGGATTTCATCTTATCAAATGGTTCTTACCGATACTGGGACACTGCTAAAATTTCTTAAAGAATTAAAATAGAGGATCATGGCAACCTTACTAATACATATCTCCTATGTATAGCTTCCTCGGATAAACTAATATGGCATTATAACAAATCCAGAGGTTATACAGACTGATCGGGTTATTGGCTTGCAATGAACAATCCCGTTCAACAAATACTCTTACCTTCCATTCCTCTAAAAGATTCAAAGAAGAACTTGATTTTAAAAAATAACTCTCTTTATTTATGTTTAGAAAATTTCCTCTCAAAAATAAACACTTTTCAAGCTCTCTCTTAATCTCATATCAATGTCACAACTCAACACTTGATATATATAGAGGCTTTCTTATTCCTAGTCCTATTAGCACATAGAACTAGATAACTCCTAATTCTATTTGAACATATCTTGAGTCTCTCTCTTATCCTTATCTCTCCTTTGTAAGGATATTTTGGACTCTAAGCTTCAAAGCTTATCCAACAAACTCCCCCTTAAGCTTTGAATTACTCTTTGCAACGTCATGAACACCAAGCAATCTTCTCATCTCCATGAACTGAACTCTCACCAATGCCTTAGTCAAAACATCCGCCTTCTGATCAGCTCCAGGAATGTGATCAACATAAATGAGCTCCCTTTCAACACACTCACGGATAAAATGATACCGTTTGTGAATGTGTTTGTTTCTCCCGTGAAAAACAGGGTTCCTTGCGAGTGCGATTGCGACCTTGTTGTCAACGTACAAGGTGATCTGCTTACTCTTCCAACCTGTAACTTCACTTAAGAGATCCTGGAGCCATATTGCATGCTTTGAACCTTCTGTTGCTGCCATAAACTCGGCTTCACAAGATGAGAGTGCGATTGTGTCCTGTTTTTGCGAACACCAAGTGATCGGTGTGTCTCCAAAGAAGAACACGTGACCTGTCGTGCTCCTTCCATCATCTGGATCGACATTGTGACTGCTGTCACTGGATCCTATAATCTCCTTCAAGCCTCATCGCTTGTACTTCAATCCAAATGATGTTGTTCATCTTAGATACCACAAAATTTGTTTTATGACTTCACCATGTGACTTGCGTGGACTCTGCATATACCTGCTAGTTATACCAACAACAAACGCCAAATCAGGACGTGTGTGTAGCAGGTATCTCAAGCAACCAACCTTTCTTCTGTACTGCGTAGAATCTATCTCCACTTCATCAAGAGCCTTAGAAACTTGCAATCCAAACTCCATCGGAATCAAGGTCGGATTACAACTCTCTAATCTAGCTTCTTTCAAAATTCTACGCGCATATCCCTCTTGCTTGATAGTAATCCCATCATCCTCTTGATGTACTTCAATGCCAAGATAATAAGTTAGCTTGTCGAGGTCAGTCATCTCAAATTTCGTAGACATTCCTATCTTGAACTCCTTTATGTTTCTGAGATTGTTGCTAGTAACACTTAGATCATCTACGTATACTGAAACCCAAGTCTTCTCCTTTTATTTTCTGATAGACCGAAGTTTCTTTGATACATCTCTTGAAGCCCATCTCCTTCAAGATTTGATCCAGCTTCGTGTTCCAAGCTCGTGGAGCTTGTCTCAGTCCATACAAGGCTTTCGACAACTTGTAAACCTTGTGTTCTTCACCCTTGACTTTGAATCCTTCCGGTTGATCAACATACACATCCTCTTTTAGCTCACCGTGTAAAAATGCTGTTTTAACATCCAAGTGATGGATTTCCCATCCGTTTGATGCAGCTAATGCAATTAACAGTCGTATAGTCTCTATACGAGCCACTGGAGCAAAAGCTTCTCCAAAATCTATCCCACTTTCTTGCACATAGCCTTTAGTGACCAACCTCGCTTTATGCTTGCTTATAGAACCATCTGCATTTCTCTTGATCTTAAATACCCACTTAAGTCCTATTACCTTCACATCTCTAGGCTTATCAACAAGGTTCCATGTCTTGTTTTTGTTGATGTAGTCAATCTCCTCTTTACCAGAAAACCTCCAAACCTGCTGAGTTTTAGCATCTTTATAATACAATGGTTCATCATTGATTAAGAAAAGAAGTATCTCACTCTCCATGGTAGATAAGAGCACATAATCCTCTAAATGCTTCGGTTTCTGGGTTTGTCGAGTAGTTCTTTGCATAGCTGCTGTTGTTGTGTTTCTCGAGTGACAATCACCTCATTTTCATCTCTGAATCACCTCATTGTCATCTCTGTTTTCCTGAGATGTAACACCCTCTGTTTCATCTCCTTCTTAATCTTCAATATCATTGTTTGTCACAACCGGTCCTTCTCCAGAATCCTCAACTTCTCCCCATCGCATATGAAACATTCCTAGTTCTCTAACAGATTCTGAAGTCGTCGATGAATTCTAAGTCCACTTACTCTTCTCGTTAAAAACCACATCTCGGCTTACAACTATTCTTCTAGTAGAAGGATTAAACAGCCTATACGCTTTTGATCCTGGTTCTATCCCAAGATGAACCAGAGACTGCGATCGATCATCAAGCTTCTTGAGATGAGCAACATCAACTTTAGCATACGCTAAACAACCAAAAACTCTCAAGTGATCAATGTTTGGCTTTCTTTCTTGCAGACACTCGTATGGTGTGATGTTTTTAAGAGCCTTGGTAGGTACCCTGTTGATCAAATAGGTTGCATGACGTACACCTTCCCCCCAAAGGTAATTCGTTACCTCCATCGCTATAAGTAGACTCTTAGTCATCTCCATTAGTGTTATGTTCCTTCTCTCCACAACACCATTTTGTTGTGGTGTGTAAGGGGCTGTTAGATGTCTTGTGATCCCAGCAGATTCACAAAAATCATTAAACTCTCTAGATGTAAATTCTCCCCCTCTATCTGTTCTAAGAGTTTTGATAGCTCTTCCAAGGTCCTTTTCTACAACACTCTTGAACCCTTTGAAGCTTCCAAAAGCTTCACTCTTGTCATTTATCAAGATAGACCACATGTATCTTGAAAATTCATCAATAATCACAAATACGTACCTGTTATTTACGAGTGTTGCAGGTGATATAGGACCGCACAGGTCCGCATAAAGCAGTTCCAACGGTTTAGAAGCTCGAAACAACGCAGCTTTCGGAAACACTTGTCGAGTCTGCTTACCAACTAAGCAGGATTCACACAGCAACTTTTCTTCTCTTACATCAGACAAACCATGAACCATTTTATGCAGAAACATTGCCTTGATCGTCTTGAAACTGATGTGTCTGAGCCTAGCATGCCACTTCCATGTGTTGTCTTCAAGCCGTGATAGCAGTGATGTCGCTCTTCCTATCTTGAGACTGATTTTGTAAAGTCGATTCGTAGATCGCATTACTTTCACCAAAAGCCTCTCGCTTGGATCATGAACTGTAAGATAATCACGTCTCATACAAACATCACAGCCTACCTCTGTTGCTTGTCCTAAGCTGAGTATAATAGATGTCAGATACAAGAATTGGCTCTCCATTCTTGCTCTCAAACAGTATCGAACCTTTGCCTTCAATCTCCACACATGATCCATCTCCAAACTTGACTTTTTCCTTTTATGTTCCTATTAAGCTCAGAAAAATAAGTCTTGTGTCCTGTCATATGGTTACTTTCCCCATTGTCTAGATACCACATGCCTTCTTCTCTGCTGTAGTTCTTCGGTATAAGCTTGTCTTCATTCAAGAAAACGACTTCATGCATATACAGAGTCTGATCCGCTTTTTCTGTCTCCTCTGTTTCAACCTTGTTTGCTTCTTGCATCTTTTGTATTTTCTCGGGACATGAAGAAGCATAGTGACCAAGCTTGTCACATCTGAAACAGGTTATTGTCTTCTCTTTCGTTTCCTGAGTTTGATTCTGATTTGTGTGGTATTCGGTTCGTTCTTGACCATTATATCTTCCTCTGCCTTGTCCTCTGCCACGTCCTCTGTAGCCTCTTCCTCCTCGACCATGACCTCTGCCTCAAAAGTTGTTAAAAATTGGGTTGTAGGTCGATTGTGGTTGATAGTCGGAACTGGTAAACAATAGTTTTCCTTGTGTGTCTTCTTGTTTATCTTCTCCTTGTATTCGCTCTTCAAAAGCTTTGAGTCTTCCAACTATCTCTTGGAAGCTAGTAGTATTGAGATTCAATACTTGTTCTAGAGAGGCAACAAGATGGATAAACTTGTTCCTTGGCACACTGTTTAGCAACTTCTTCACCATCCTAGGCTCGTCAATCGTTTGTCCAAGTGATGTTGCCTAATTTGCGATTCTTGATAGCTTTCTTGCAAAGCTATCAACCCTATCTGAATCCGCCATCCTTAACTTCTCGAAATCAGACATTAGAGTCTGCAAGTGTGCCTCCTTGACACTATCAGCTCCCATGTTTCTTGACTTGATCGAATCCCAGATATCTTTAGGTGAAGGTAGATCACCTACTTGTAGTATAAGAGATTCTGGGATTGATTGGAACAACAATGCTATTGCAACATCATTCTTGTCTTCATCGGTTGAACATGGTTCTATTGTCTCCCAAACCTTTTGAATCCACAGTATAACCTTCATCTTCATCGACCATACTGTATAGTTTGTAGAGGTAAGTTGAGGGCATTGGATCGATACCGATTTGTCCATGTTAGTTCGCTCATTGTTTAGAATCAAATCTGCTCCTTCGGATTGATTAAACCTTGCTCTGCTACCAAATAAAAGATTCAAAGAAGAACTTGATTATAAAGAATAACTCTCTTTATTTATGTTTAGAAAAATCTCTTCTCAAAACTAAACACCTTTCAAGCTCTCTCTTAATCTCATATCAATATCATAACTCAACACTTGATATATATATAGAGGCTTTCTTATTCCTATTCCTATTAGCACATAGAACTAGATAACTCCTAATTCTATTTGAGCATATCTTGAGTCTCTCTTATCCTTATCTCTCCTTTGTAAGGATATCTTGTACTCTAAGCTTCAAAGCTTATCCAACATCATCATGGATCTAATATTCTGAAAAATAAAATCTGGAAATTAAAAATATTATCAAAGATCAAATATTTTCTTTGGCGAATTTTATCTAAATCTTTACTCACTATTACACGACTCATATCTCGTGGAATGAATCTAGATCCTGTGTCCGAGATGTTTTCAAGCCGATGAAACCATTGAACATATTCTCTTTTCATATCTTTACTATGAATCAATCTGGTACATCTCACAAATTCCCATTCAGGTTTTTTACTCTTCGTCCTTCGATTGTAAAACTTTCTTGGAAGCGGTCTTCGAATTACAAAATCAAAGAGAGATATTCATTAACACAAAATTGTAACCCTTTTGGCTTCTCTGGCATATATGGAAGACACGGAATAATTTTATGTTCAATGACGTTCATGAAAATCCTTTAAACATTGTTCTTCGTGCAAAATTTGACGTCCGTGAATGGTTTCGTGTTGGTGACGTTTCTCTTTCAAACGAGGCTTTGACAACATAAACTATGATTCGAAATTGGAAGAGACCCAATCTCTGTTTATAAAATGCAATTATGATGCGGCTTTCGATCAACATACTCACCAGGCAAAATGTGGCTGGATACTTTGTGACAAGGATGGGATCACGCAAATTTGGAGAGCTTTAAAATTGGGGTATGCGGTAACACCGTTGGGAGCCGAACCAAAGGCTCTACTCGCAGCAATGCAACACACAACTGTTATTTTTCAAGGAGAGAGCGAGTTGCTAAATAAGATAATACATAAAGGACTTTACGATACTTTTATTGATAAAGTCTGCCAAGACATATCTTACTGGTCAAATGTATTCAGTCTTTGTGTACTCGAATAGGGAACTCTAACAATGCATCTCATCTCTTAGCTAAATTCGGTTGTATGTATTCATGTTTTTTTTTCGGGGTGGTTTTCACCACCATCTTGGCTTTATGCCCAATTGTACGATGATTTCGGAAATTGATCAATACAAATTATTTTTTATATTTTTACTAGATAAGATCCCGCACATCGTGCGGGTTTAAAAATTGTTGAAGAAAATAAATTCTAAACTTTAAACAATTTTTTAAAAAATATAAATAAATTTTATTTCCTAAAGTAAATATATAAATAGTTTAAGTTAGAGAATATTTGTATTTACTTTCATACATTTATTTATATTTTTATATTTTTATATTTTAATATATTATAACAATTATTACAATAATCTAAAGCTAAATTATATCCCACTAAAATTTTTGCCAAATACTCATCATTACAAATATTATTATTGTCAAATTTCAAAAACGTTTCATAACTTATTCACAAAATATTTTACATGCAACAAATTCATCAAAGCAACATCTAATAACTAATCATGTACAATTTTATTTTATGTTTTACCATTAAAAATATGTTCTTACACCCAAAATTATTTTATTGTTAAAGTATGCTCTTTATCACCAGCTATAAAATGTCTTCTAAACAAATTAAACAAATTCTATGTTGCTTTACTTTCATTTTGGCATAATTATAGTTCTTATAATTACTAAAATTATTTTGTGACATAATTTCTTTAACCATGAAGTTTTTTTACTCCAAAGATATTGGATGAACAACTGGTGAAAATTATCTACTCGATTACAATGATTTTATGACTAACCCAATAAAAG
Organism: Camelina sativa; assembly: GCF_030686135.1. Taxonomy (NCBI): domain Eukaryota; kingdom Viridiplantae; phylum Streptophyta; class Magnoliopsida; order Brassicales; family Brassicaceae; genus Camelina; species Camelina sativa. The sequence goes on along the minus strand of NC_141884.1, from coordinate 19,739,503 downwards.
TTGAGAAACTGAAAAAATGTTAATATAATATAATAAAAATAAAAAGAGAAAATTATAATCATGATGGTATATATGTCTTAGATAATTCAGATATACAAAATAGAAACTTTATATATAATCCAAAACATGACATATGTCATAATCACGTTAAGGATCAACGACCTATTTACTCTTTAGAAGTATCCAATTGTACCAAAACAACTTAAAGCTATGACCTCGTCTCAATTATTTTCGAATCATAAATTCTCAAATTATTTTTACCCGAATCAAAGTTCTCATATATTTCTCCATATACCTGGTTTAAACGGTTTACAAACCTAATCCGATAGAAAACCACATGAATCTGGTTTGAAACCAATTTTAAAATGGTATACCGTTCCAACTTCCCAAATTTGAAACCGCTTCTCAATTACTCGATCAAGCAGCTCTTGTTCAGTACCGGAATCATCAACATTATTCAGAAAAGAAAACTCTAAATTTTGACCAGAAACATCAACCACTGACTTATCTTCCAAACTTATAATGCTACTAACTGTAGAATCACTTTGGAACCTCCATCAGTATCTCCATCCTCGATTAAATTAGCGGGCATTATCTACTTCGATTTCATTTCATTGCATCTGATAGCTTCCATTGAAAACCACGCACGAATCAAAGACCCACACAATAGATCGGTAAAACTATATCAGAAAAAAAAATCAAAGATCAAAGTTTTCGATATAAACATGTAATGTTATGTAGATATAATGTAATTTTCTTAATTAGATGTTCTATTATGTTTCAAAAAAAATAATTCTTTTGACATAACTTATGTTATTCTTTTTAAATTTGTTATTCACTATTTATTTATTAATAATAATATACATGCTTAGTGAATTACTTTATTGTTTATACATGTCAAAATCTTATTAAGAAAGCACGTATAATATAAGTAGCGTACAATGGAAAACATATTAAATTTGTTAATTTTTCTTTTTGATTTAGAAATTTTTTTAGATATAAACATGTAAATTTTGTTTAGATTTAATGTTATATTCTTAATTAGCTGTTTGGAAAAATAATTATTTTTTGACACGTGTCAACATCTCATCGGTATACTTGACACGTGTCATGATCATCTTAATGACTAATTTGAAAACCCAAGTTTACATAATAAGGTTTAAAATATAATAAAAAGATTAGACTTCAATTCAAGTTTTTTTCCTAAGACTTCCAATCGGTTCTTCATGATCTCTGTTTTCTTTGCATGTGCCTTCACAAATCTTATTGCAGTACTCAGTGTCCGAAATTGGCTAACCGTAGAGACATAATTTTTTTTTCTTTTTTTTTGTGCAAACAAAGACATAAAATTTAATGTATTAGGTTATATATTATAAAGGTTATAGAGTATAATTATACGACCAAATATGGATGGCACATAGTATATTTATTTTACCATGTAGTGATTGAGAATCTTTGTAACAGTGAAACTTTGTTTTTTTTTTTGTTTTTTGTCTACAGTGAAACTTTGATATGGATGGAACATAATATATTTATCTTAGTTGTTTTTTTTAATATAATAAGATTACAATTATCTTATGCTTTGTTTTACAATACTTGGAAACTGTAATTTCTGATCGTTAAAATTGAAATGTGTCATGATCTGGTAAATTTTTAATTTTGATCTCTGATCGTTTAAACTAACACGTGTCATGATCTGGTGAGTTACTAACTTTGAGAACCAAGGTTTATATAATAAGATACATTAAAAACAATTCCAATGGGAAGTTACATTCAATGAAACCCATTACAATACATACAATTTAATTTTCAAATCAATTATATTTGTTTGATAAGAATAATTATTAGTGTTTAAAACCCTTTATTACGATAAGTATCACGTGATACTCCTCCAAATTGGCTCTTTTAATTTGAGATAATCTATTAACGCTGTTGACTGAAAAAAACCTAACATAATATTATTTCTTGGTTAGATTAGTTTCATGATAAATACGAAATTCGGAAAAACTTAGAAGATTCAGTTTTATGTTTCAATTAGGTTAAGTATATATTATGTTAATTTACCTTTTTTATTATTATGATATGCGATTATTTGTTTTTACCATCTTAATTAGGTGTTGCCCTCAAATATATAAACAATGGATTATTTGTTTTTTTTTCCTTTTCCACAGAGATGATAACACGTTCTTGTTCAAAGATGTGTAGGGATCTAAGAAACTTGAAACACACGAAAACGTTCATCGAGTTCTTGAGGTAGGATCTCAGCGGCTCTAACATCAGTGTTTGATCAAATTTGTGTGCGTGTTGATAATAGTAACGAACGATGTTAAGAGTGATGCACAACCTCAAGTCGTTTCGATCCACCGTTCCACTACAAAGTTTCGAGGTATATTCATATATAATTCATGATTTGCCTAAATCATAAAATTTAAATTCGGAATTTAGGTATATAAATTGTTACAAATCAGGAACTCCAACAATTTATATTCAATAGGTACTAGTCCTAATATAGATATACAATGCAATTTCCAGGACATCTTTGTTTTTAATAATATAACGTATTTATTGAATTTTCTAATCTCTATGACTATCTCAAAATCCTCTCTCGGATCTATTGGTTAGGTTATAACAGAGTTAAGGTCGTTTTTGGGTAAAAGAATGTCTTCTACAACTGTCCGGAGCATGAGAGAACGTTCTCCTTCTTCCTATTCACTGAAGATCCAAAACTTCTCCCAACTTGAGAAATCAACTCTTTTCTCTGATGGCAAATATCAATCCCGTATCTTCTCCTCTGGTGGCTACGACTGGTACGTATGCATGGCAATGCATAGTCACTATAGTGCATCTCCTTAAACCAATTTTTTTTTCTTGCGCTCTTCAAAATTTGAAGAAGATGCATTATCTTAACTTACACAAACGCAGGAAACTGATATTGTATCCAAAAGGGAACGATAAGGACAACGGAAGTGACTTTATTTCAATGTATTTGAAATTAGATAGCACTAGCTTGTCCTCCAAACCATCAAGTGAGGTGTTTGTAGATTTTCGGTTTTTTGTCTTTAACAAAAAAGCAAACAAGTACTTTACCATTCATGGTACGTATATGTACATACATATCTCTTATCTTACTATACATATGTATCTTCTTTTATTCTATTTCTAATCATTAAAAATATGTGTACAGATGTAGAATCAAAGCCGTTCAATAGTTTAAGATCTATGTGGGGATTGCCACAAGTGCTTCCGCTTAATATATTCAAAGACCCTGATAATGGATATGTCATTCAAGATCAATGCGAGTTTGGTGTTGATGTCATTGTTGCTCCACCCCCTACTAACTGGGAAATCATCTCTTTTAACGACAAACTCCCTCATCCCAAATTCTCTTGGAGAGTTAAGAATTTCTCTGAGCTGAAAGAGCATTGTTATTGGTCGCGCAGTTTTACAATTGAGGGAAGACAATGGTAAGTACATGCATATGGTATATGAATATGATTACTTTTTTTTTCCTCTTTTTTTATTGAGAAACTTCTCTTGTCTTAGAGTGATTGTTTACATGTGCATGACATATCTAGGATTCTAAAGTTGTATCCTGTAGAAGATGAATCTTATAATATACATAAGACTTTACACACATATATATACTCGTACATAGAATACCCTAGAATACGACTATTAACAGAATGTTCTATTAATGACATGATACGAGAATATTGAGCTATTGAATGGTGTATCATAGTGTATCTCTAACACGCCTCCTCAAGATGGAGGAGCTGGGGACACTCCAATCTTGTTGCGTAGATGAAGAAAATGTGTTCTTGGTAGCGGTTTGGTCAGCGCATCAGCTAACTGATCTTTAGTGTGCACATGAGAAACAAGAAGAAGACCTTGTTGTATCTGTCCTCTTACAAAGGGATAGTCCAGAGCAATGTGTTTCATTCTGGAGTGGAAAATTGGGTTCGCACATAGGAAGGTTGCTCCAACGTTATCGCAGTATATGACCGGTACTACTCGAAGAGGTATCCCAAGCTCCGTTAGTAGATTGCAAATCCAGCGAAGCTCAGCAGAGGTGTTGGCTACTGCACGGTATTCAGCTTCCGTGGAGGAGCGAGCCACACTCTTCTGCTTCTTTGCAGTCCAATAAACCGGATGTGCGCCCATGTAAACAATATATGCATTGGTGGAGAGAAAGTCATGAGTATCACCTGCCCAATCAGCATCAGAAAATGCTTGGAGAGTGAGATTATTCTTGGCCGAGAAAAAGATCCCATGAGTAGTTGTGCCGGCGAGATAACGTAATATTCGTTTGGCAGCCTGCCAATGGTCCTGTGTTGGGCGATGCATGAACTGAGACAAGCGGTTCACCGCAAAGCTGATATCAGGTCGAGTGAAACTGAGATATTGTAAGCTACCAACGAGTTGTCAATACTCCTTGCCATCAGGAAGAGCAGTTCCGGATTGTAGAGTGAGTTTGGGAGAGGACGCCATGGGCGTAGCAACAGGCTTCGCGTTCATCATATTGTGGCGATGTAGGAGGTCAAGAATGTACTTGCGTTGTGAGAGATGGAGACCTTTATCTGTGCGAAAAGCTTCGATCCCCAAGAAGTAGTTGAGATCTTCTGGATCCTTGACAGAGAAGCGATCAGCAAGGAGTGTAAGGATGCGACGAATGCTGGACTGATCATTGCCTGTAACAAGTATATCATCAACATAGACGAGGAGATAAATAAAAGTGGTTCCACGATGCAAGATAAACAGAGAGGTATCGGCAAGAGAGTTGGTGAACCCGACACTGAGAAGAAACGTTTTGAGTTCAGTGTACCAGGCACGGGGAGCTTGTTTCAAGCCATAGATGGCTTTGTGAAGACGACAAACATACGACGGGTGATCAGAATCAACAAACCCCAGAGGTTGCTCCATGTACACCTCTTCCTGTAATGTTCCCTGAAGAAACGCATTGTTAACATCAAACTGAAGAATTGGCCAAGAGCGACTTACCGCGACATCAAGAACCAGGCGGAGAGTTGTTGCTTTGATCACTGGACTAAAAGTCTCGGTGTAGTCACGACCAAATTCCTGGTTGTAGCCTTTGGCTACAAGTCTCGCTTTGCATCGGCAAAGAGTTCCATTGGGTAAAAATTTGTTTTTGTAAACCCACTTACAGCCAACAATATTATGATTGGGTGGTCGTGGAACAAGGTCCATTGTGCGATTGCGTGCAAAGGCATCGATCTCGCCTGACATCACATCACGCCAGACCTTCTCCTTCATAGCTTGGTTCACAGTTAATGGTTTGGTCGGGATGTTGGTAGATAAGGCAGCGGAGAGGTTTAGTTTTTGTTTAGGTTTTACAATATTATTCTTTCGGCGGGTTTGCATAGGGTGAACATTTTCAGGCGGAGGAGGAACATTTGGAGGTTGATCGGAGGTTGCGGAAGAGGAAGATTCGGAGGTAGAGGAGGATAGTTGTGGTGAAGGCGTTTGGACAGATGGGCTTGATGTTTGAGAAGATTGTGGGCTTTGGTCATTATGGGCCAGAGAAGGAGATGGGTTTAGTATAGGAGAAATTGGGTTTGTGGTAGTTGGGCTAATGGATCGAGTAGGAGAGAGAGAGGAAGAATCGGGCGTCGGATCTGCAATGTTACGAGTCGGATAAGAATCACTTACTGGTGTTGATGAACTTGTCTCCGACGACGCAGTCTGGTGAGAATCTGATCGCGGGTGTTCAGGCGAGGACGAGGTGAGTGGTGACGACAACAGAGGCGGTTTGGAGGGAAGAATTGTAACAGACGGATAGAGGGAATATAGGGTGATGAAGTAGAGTCGGATGGCTTAGGACGAAGAGTGGAAAAGGGAAATGTTGATTCATCAAACTTGACATGGCGGGAGACGTAGACACGGCCTGTGCTCGGTTGTAGACAGAGGTATGCACTTTGGGTGAGGGACTAGCCCAAGAAGACACACGGCGTCGATCGTTGCTCAAGCTTGTGAGTCGCATAAGGTCGCAACCGGGGAAAGCAAAGGCAGCCAAAGACTCGAAGTTTAGAGTAGTTAGGTTGAGAGCCGAAGAGCTTCAGGAAGGGCGACTCCATGGCAATGACTGGTGTTGGTAAGCGGTTGATGAGATAGGCAGCGGTTGCAAAAGCATACGTCCAATATGTGGTTGGTAGACCCACTTTGGTGAGAAGGGACATTCCAGTTTCGACAATGTGACGGTGCTTGCGTTCAGAGGCACCATTATGCTCCGGCGTATGAGGTGGTGAGGTGAGATGAGATATACCGGAGGTGGAGAGGAATGACTTAAGAGCAATGAATTCGCCTCCATTGTCCGAGAACAGCGTTCCAATGCGGGTGCCAAATTTGTTTTCTACAAGGGCTTTGAATGCAACAAATGTGTCACGAACTTGTGATTTTGCTTTGAGAGGATATAGCCAAGTGTACTGAGAGTAATGATCAACGAGAATCAGGTAGTATTTGTAGTTGTCAATAGAGAGAACCGGGGATGTCCAGACATCAGTAAAAATATATTCAAGAGGACAAGTGGAGGTAATAGTTGTTTGTGAAAATGGAAGCTTATGGCTTTTATTAATAGAGCAATCAGAACGAAACAAATCTTGAGAAGAGGAATGCGAATAAGGAAGAGAATATTTTGATAGTAGAGACTTGAGGATTGTAGAATGAGGATGGCCTAAGCGATGATGCCAGTTCACTAGGGTTGGGATAGAGGATGATGAAGCAAAGAAGGCAGATATTGTTGTCGCCGGACACTCATAAACCTCGTCTTTAGGTCGGCCTTGGAGTAACGGGACACCCGAGCTCAGATCCTTCACCTGAAAGGCAGTAGGAGCAAATTCAACAGTCACCTTGTTAACATTGCATAACCGATAAACAGATATAAGGTTTTTGTGGATATTAGGGATACATAAGACATGTTTAAGAGTGAGGTTACGAGAAGATGAGGGTAGAGATAGTGAACCAGTATGAGTTATGGAGAGACCAGAGCCATCACCAATGAGAACAGAGTCATCACCGTGATATGGTCGAGGCGCGGTGAGATTGTGAAGATCACTGGTCATGTGATGAGTGGCTCCACTGTCTAACAGCCACGAGTTTGCTGAGGTCGGACCATTGAGAGAAAGGTTAGCACTCGGTTGCCATGGACGGACAGGAGTTGGGAGCAAACCACCGCTGGAAGAGCTGTGAGATTGGTAGAGTTGGGAACAGCGTTTAGCGCTGTGACCAAAAACACCACACAGTTGACACTTGCCTTGATAGCCACGACTGTCTTGACGCTGAGAGTTGGAGGGATTGTTATTCCTGTTGTTCCATTGTTGTGGAGGACGCTGGTTGTGGCGCTGGTGAGATGAACGAGAGCGAGACGTAGCAACGTTGGCAGAGACGGGAGTAGAAGAAGGCACCATAAGAGCTGCGGTCAGCAATTGAGCTTCTTTGTTGAGAAGCTTTTCGTGAACCTCAGTGAGCTTAGGGGATACTTCACGTCCTTCAACTTGATCAGCAACCGATTTGTATTCATCTGGAAGACCACAAAGAACAGCTTCAATCTGTTCGTCGAGATCGAAAGGCTTACCAAGAAGCGCAAGTTTGTCAAAACGAGTTGCTAAACCCTGCATATACTCATCGATAGTCTTGTATACTCATCGATAGTCTTGTCACCTTTGGAGAATTGTTGAAGTTGAAGATGGAGTTGCTGAATATGCCCCTTGCTTGGTTTGGCGAAGATGTCTGCAACGGTACGCCACATCTCCGCAGCAGATTTGGTGGTGGTGACAAGAGGTTGAACAGAGGGAGAGAGAGTTCCGAGAAGACCGCTGTAGATCAGCTTGTCTTGACGACGCCACTTGGTGTAGTCGGGATTGGGAGAAGTGACACCGGCAGAGGTGACCGTCAAAGGCGGAGGAAGAACAGAGCCATCAATATATCCGGCTAAATCGTAACCATCGAGCAAGGAATGGACTTGGAGACTCCAAGTGATGTAGTTAAGAGAGGTGAGTTTGATAACGTTGCTCATGTTGATGTTGAGATAGGATTGAGTAGAGTCAATGACTTCAGCAGTATTGGCCATGGAAGAGAGCAAAGAGGAAACAGAGAGAAAGTGGAAAACAGAGGAAGAAGAACAGAGAAAGAAAAGAGAGGCAGCGAAAAATTGTAGATTTTTTACTGCTCTGATACCATGTAGAAGATGAATCTTATATTATACAGAAGACTTTACACACATATATATACTCGTACATAGAATACCCTAGAATACAACTATTAACAAAATGTTCTATAAATGACATGATACGAGAATATTGAGCTATTGAATGGTGTATCATAGTGTATCTCTAACATATCCCAATGCCTACTTAACACGGGACCAAGGAAAATGGATCTCCATTTTTCTGAGTCTCGAAGAGAGTGAAAGACTTGACCAAGATGAAAAGATTTTCAAGCAAGCTAATATTCGAGTGCTAGACCCCCGTGGATCCAACCATTTGTCACTTTCAAGTAGGTCTTGTAATAACATTATTTTTAACGTTTTTACTCATAACACAGGATTGAAAAGTAGAGACTGTTTTATAATATACAGAGAGATATTTAATTTGAATTGAGTAATTCTCAAATAACGTTTTTTCTCTTTTCTACAGGTAACAATTGGCACAAAAAATCAGCTCGAGGTTGGGGGTTCTGTCAATTTGTGTCTATGGATGATCTTAGGAAGATTTACTTGGACGTGGAAGGCGCTTTGAATATAGAGGTTGAATTTGATGTTGTTTCCACAACCAAATTCTCACCCCCATGATTTAAGCTCTTCGATCTCTTAGTATTTCAACTTACTTTAGACTACTATGATACATATTGGTTATGTTTCAAAAACTTTGTTAATTAATTATTTTCTGAGTTTTTTTAGTGTTTTTACTGTTTTTGATCATTTTTTTTTTTTTTTAATTTGGAATTTCGTGGATAGTTATGCTCTATTTCCATGAACTCTTTGTGGATCATTTCTATGGAAGATGATTACATTTCTCATAAGAATGTATAGTCTTTCTTTATTTTCTCAAAAACCAAGAGAATCTGCTGAAAGCAAAGACCAGTCCTAAAGATTGATCGCTAGCTTCATCCCAATGCAATTAGTTTTATTGAAAGTATACAACCAAATAGATAGTAGGGGAAAACCAGCTGATTTGAATGCATGCTTAGGAGTTAGGGCCGGGAGTTGTATTTGAATGATGAATCAATTATATTATTATTGTATGTATGTATAGCTGTAATAAGTTGATACCAATTGATTAGTTAAAAAGTATCTCTAGAGAGAGTGAATTGTCAATTTTCTCCTTTAATTCAATTAATAGTTCTGGATATTAAATATGTATTTTTGTTGCAGTTTTTTGCTAGGAGAAACAATGTAATGAATCAAACTCATGCTTAGTTGGATAAAGAAAGAACTTTGAGTGTAGAGATCGTTTGTGAAGTTGTTTCAACAACTAATCACTCGTAATTTTTATGTATCTCAGGTGTTGAGATTGAATAAGAGGACTTTTAGGGTTTTGTTTTTAATTTTGGAATAATGAATCATCGATTAATAGCATGATTTATTGTGTACATGATGCCTTTAATTTGTTAATGTGTTATGTAACATGTTCAGGTCACATCACCTAACAAAAGCCAACCTAGTTAAGACCTATGCTATTCACTTCACCTTGTCGCTTACCTAATTCGTATTCCGATCCTGTACTACAAACGACTGATGGATCCACTCTTAACATGTCATGAAATAATTTTGATAAAATGTCATGAAAATTTGATAAATGATCCACTAAATTTACCTACAGAAGAAACTCGACAAAATCTGTTCGAATCATGCATCCAAAAATTTTAAAGCCTCCCTTGGTTCAAATCATTAGTTGTTAATTTTTTTTTATTTTGTTAACTTAATATATTAAAATCGTGAAAGAGGAGATAGATACATATCATAACAAATATATTTGTAATTGATAACTTCAATAATTCTCTCATTTACGTATTCTTTTTGTCACTTCAGCAAATTCTATTTGATGAGATATGACATATGTGTCAACACCATGACACGTGTATTTCTTTTTCTTTTTTTCTTTCTCAAATTCATGAAAATTAGCCCTAAACACAAATATTAAATACAAATTCTAAAAGTTCCAAAGCTCTCGGGATATATAATTCCTTTTTATTTTCATAAACGAATTTGTAAACCAATAAATATATACAACAACAATAACAGAAAAGTGTTGTATCAATATTGGCAAAGTTCGATTGATGAAGAAGATGAATATTATTGAAGAAGGAGAAAGATATGAGCAAGACGTAGAAGTTCTAGCGACTGTTTTGTTTTGGATAGAACGTGTGCTTCTCTTCTTGCTTCTCGTCTCCTCCGAATTATACACAGATCTGATCGGTCTTGTCCTAATCTTTTCGAGTATTCTCGCATTAATCTTCATCTTGTTAAGCCCTAAACTCTCTTCTACTGGACCCTCTGTACAATTTAAATTGTCTACGTTTACTTGTGTTTAGTTCTAACTCTCTTTCTCCTCTATTTGATTAGGGTATCAGTGGATTCTGGTTGTTCCTGTCGGATCGCTTCATGTTTCTATTGGCGTTAGCAAGCTTTGAGTACATGTTCCTTTGGGATTTCACTGTTTTGATCTTCATCGCAAACCACTCAATTTACATCATCGAGTACCTTGTTAGATATTCTAAACCTCACAACGATGAGACTTCGATATCAACAGGTTTGTACATGAAGAACCCTAGCTAGTGTTTTTCTTTTTTTGATGAAGTATCTAATGATTATTAGTAAGTTCTTTGGACCTTTATCACCATAAGGCAAGCGATCCACTATTCTTGTTCTTATTACTGTCTAATAAAATCAAATCAGATCATAAAGTATAAACCCATCATTCATAACTCCACTAGTTGAAGCAAGATATTCTAAAAGGAGTCTGTTAGTTAGTTCTCTAGTTCGAGTCTCTTGCACTTGTGAGAAAACTAACAAAACCTATCAAAAAAAAAAAAAAAAGAATGAACCTATGTTATTGTTTGCACTCCATATGAAGATAAATGAAGAAGAGATTGATTAATTTGTAGAGCTAAGAGAGGAAGTCAGGAGAATGTCGATGGACTTTGAAGCTAGAAAAATGGAGGCTGAAGATATTGCAGAGAGAGCTGCGGAGGAGCTTTCACGTGCGACGGTGGAGTTGGTGGAGGCGGTCGAGATCCGGCAGTGGGAGGAATATAAAACCGACTAAATTTGCATGCTTCGCTTCCTCTTACTTATATCTCGATCATAACTAACTTTTCACTATTTGTTCTATCAGATGGATTGTCTTTTGTAAATTCTTGCTATTTATCTTATTTGATGAGTATAACAAATAAATATATTTTACTTTGTTAAAGTGTTAACAACAAAAAAGAAGAGAAAAGGAGAGAAAGAGAGGTAAGTTGTTAGTAAGGGCAAAAATGTAAAAGGAAAGTGGACATATAAGCAAAAAGCTTGGGAAAGTATACCATGAGTGGAAAGTGGGTTTTTGTGATAATACTTTAGGAGAAAGTGGGTGTGGGTGTCATTTTCATTTCATATTCTCAAATATTCAAACCCATTTCAAATTAAGCCAAAACATAATATTTAAATGTTTGAGTAACCTCTTTGGGGTTCTCTAGTAATAGAGTGATTTTGCTTAGGTTCTCTTAGAGTTACTTAACTTAATTTATGATTATTTATATAATAAATAAATGTGAGAGTAACTTTGGTGGGTTACTCCACTAATGATGGTCTAAATGCTAATACTGATTTTATTTCATTGTTGGGACCAATGTATTCTTGTTAAATGCCCTCCGGATACATGAACAAAACCACTAACATTCTGTAATTATTGTCTTAATCAAACATTTTATTTTTTTGATCTGTAATTATTGTCTTAATTACTCCACTAACGTTCTCTCCAATATAATAGGTTGATTTCATAGTTAACTAGTATATAGAGCCTAGATGCTTTAAGAAAAAGAAAAAAAAAACAGTTTCCCGCATCTCAATGAGAAACGGTGAAGGTTGTAAAGATATTGAAGTTTGGTGAAATTTGCAATCACAATGATGATGACAGATTTGGGAGTACTATCAGCTTGTAGTTGCTAATTTTTTTTTTTGTTGCTAAAATGTTTAATCAAATCTCAATAACATACCTTTCATAGAACAGTCACTAATTGATTTATTTTTCTTTAGAATTTGCAGAAACAATACAACCTTTGTTCAGTTTGTGTTTAAAATGCACCAAGCCGTGTCTTGTTTTGAGCTCCCCAAAACCGATTAAGCAACCACACAGAGTCTGCTGCTATAGAGTTTCCATCTTGGTTACGATTCCAGCTGAAGTAGGCATGAGTTCTGTTTTTAATCTCTAGCAGCCCGTGCCCGAAGCTAGCTTCTCGAAACGCAGAGTAGCTTGGTTGTGGCTGCATCATGCTACAAATATAGCAAACGGTTTGTATCAAATAGCAGAGAAAGTGTTATACAGAGTTCAAGAATGGATATGGTTCAAGTCTTGTAGATAGAGTTGTATCAATAACAGAATAAGTAACTTTCAAACTAACGCATAACCAACTCTGTTATTGATATAACTCTGTCGTTGATAGAAGTGTTTGCACAAATATGGTAAACTTACTCAGTAACCAAGCCTTCCGAGTTTCCTCCATCACCGATTGTGATGTATACAGGAGCTGACTCATCCGATATTGGCTCACACAGTCCATTGACAATGTTGTAAGCAATGTTAGAAACACGTTCCTGCGTCATTGTTTTGAGATCACTTTGGGGACAAGGGGAGTGTAGATAATAAATATCAATACTATAGGGGACAAGTAAAATGAAATTTACCGATCTTTCATAGGCATGAACATGACCTGCAAATACAACATCAACCTTGTATTTGACAAACCATTGTTCGTACATGACTCTCAATGTTTCACCTTCCATGTAATGATGCACATAGCTACTATAAAAGGGGCAATGTACTAAGACTATAACCCATGGTGTCTCTGTTCTATTCACTCCTTGCAACTCTTTTTCCAGCCATTTGTATTGAGGTGTGTATTTCCCTAATCAATAATATGCAAAATTTAAGCTACAGGACTCTAAATAATTTCTTAAAGCAGTTCGTCTCTCCAAACCTTACCATAAGATGAGTAACAAGACATAACAATAACATAAGCCGACGCCCTTTTGATGGAATACCACAATGGAGAGATGCTTCCTGATGACTTGTATGGCGTTTGATACCGATTCATAAAAGGCTTGAATGGCTCTATTTCACCCTGTAAAAGAAAACACTTCTTGAGTTAAAATGACCACGAAGTCAAGTTCAAAAGCAAAAGATAGAACAAGGAAGGAGTCAAGTATTACAATGTCAGGGACGTAGTCGATTTCGTGGTTGCCTGCAGTCCATATCCAAGGTTGATAAGCAACACTTCTCTCAGCAAACCTTCCCCAAGTATCCCATCTATTGTTGTCGTGGTTAGGGTAGCGATCCGCGTAAGACAAGTCTCCTACAAACAGAACTGCTTGTCCTTTCCCCGGATTCTTCTCATAATGGCTTAACGTACTATTTGAGTCATAAGTTTGTCCCAAATCCCCTGGAAAGTTGTTTGAGGCATAGTCAAAAACATTATCTAAGGTCTTATATATGTGGCACTCCACTTGTGTTAGCCCATAAACATGAACTTGTAAAGACAACAGTTAGGTAATATACCGATTAATCCAAAGGTGTAAGGTACGTCAGGGCCTGATTTAGGCGGAGTAATGAACCAGAACCGTCTGCGCCACTTGCCACTCCCAATTTCGTAGTAGTATTTTGTATCAAACTGCACACAAACCATAATATAATTCTTTTTTTTTTTTAAAGAACAGCAGTAACTAAATAGTAGTAAATACAACATAAACCTATATGATCTAAAATATTTTATCCCAAAATCGAATTATATTTTACAGTCTGGTACTCTGGTTTAAATAGAATTACTTTTTCTATATTCAAAATATGGAATCATATTCTCTATATTCTTTTTTTTTAATTCAAAATATGGAATCATATTTAAATATAAATCCACGTCTGATTCAAATTTTCTATACTCTTTTTTTTTTTTTTTGTGCAAATTCTATTCTCAAGAAACAAAATTTGAATCCGTATTTTTTTGTACATATCTAAACCCGAATTTTTTTCTAAATTCAGGATATTTTTTAAAAATACCTAACCAAAAAAGAAAAACAGAATCAAAATCGAAAACAGCTTTAAAGTTATGAGTACTTACTTCCAAATCATCGATGAGGCAATGGTGGATAAAGCCAGACGTGTAATTAAAGAACCGGTAAGTGTTAACAGTAGCTTCTGCTTCCTTCTTCGTTTTCTCATTCTCACACCAATATCGAACAGTATTTGAACCGGGCTTAATCGGAGTAACCCAAGAAACAATCACTCCATTACCTTCATGGTTCCCTTGCGTTATATGAACTTGTTGAGGAGTATTGGGACCAGGAGGAACTGTAAAGACATCGCTATCTAATGGCATGTCATCTGGTAAATCAGTTCCTCTGACATATTCACTTGTGAATCCTCCATGGCATAACTCAACAAGTGAAAGACTTAGCAAGAAGGTTATGAAAGTAACTCGTTTGCTTGTGAGATCAGATCTTGAACTCATCTTCAGCTAGTTTAGTTTTCTGGATCTTGAGACGAAGAACGTGGCTTAGAGATTTTTTTTTTTTGTTGGGAAATTAAATAGCTTGTCTAGTTGCCTGACATGGATATATTGACTTTTTGAGCTTTCAACCAAGGATCGAATGTGGATATTCCCAAAAATATATAAAAAACGCTATTTCATATTTTAATTGAACCTTTTAGACAATGTTTTCAAAACCGGACCGGACGGGCGGTCGAACCACGTTAACCCGCGAACCGGCAACATGTCCGGGTTGGGTTAATATCAAAACCCAAAAGAAATTGAACCGGTAAAAAACCATAACAACCCGCCAAAAAACCAAAAACCGGTGAACCATTAAACCGGATAAAACCGGATTCTATTTTTTTTTTTTTTGTAAAAATGAGTGCAATTAATTTAATTAATTACCTTTTCTAGTTTTCTTCATAGTAAATTAGCAATAGTAGGGTTTCTTAGAGAATGAAGATTAAATGTTTTACACTCTTATTCTCTTATTGTTTTTAAATTTGAATTTCTAAAATATTTTATTAGTACTGGTTACACTTTGAGTTTGTCACACTTCGAGTTTCTTACTTTTTAAGGTTTTTTAAAAACATTATGGTTATTGAAGTATTTTATTTGGCATATCCAATTATATCATAGTTATAATCATTGAAAAAAAAATAGAAAACCTATTCATACCTATTATTTATAAAAATATCATCAAAATCAATTGAACCCGGTCGACTCCGGTCGAACCATGTTGACTCATGACCCAGAAGCTTTCCCGGTTCAGTTACCGGTCCGGTTTTAAAAACAATGCTTTTAGAACGTTAAGGGCATCTTCAACCATAACACCATTTTAGTGCTGAAATAACACTATATTTGGTGTATTTTTAACACTAAACAAAATTTCATCTCCAACCACAACACCAAATTTTACACTAAAAATACCATTCTATATTATTATATTACTAAAATAAAGATTTTTTGAATTATATAATAATTTTAATTTATTAATTAATATAAAATTACAAAGGATAAAATAAAAATAATAAAAACAAATTACATCATACTAATTTTCAGAATTAGTATATTTCGACCACAGATGTTCTATTAACGCATTTCGAAGTTCAATATGAGCCTCTCGATCTTTAATTTGTCTATGTCGAGCTAAAAATTCTTGAAATCGAGCATCATCATCACTCGTCATCTCAACTTCTGCACTCGGAACTTCAACCCGTTCTTCAATTGTTGCATCAATATCACGTTCATCTTCTATAATCATATTATGCATTATAATACATGTTGTCATTATATCATGTAATACTTTCTTACTCCATAAGCATGATGGTCCGGCCACGATTGCAAACCTTGACTGCAACGTTCCACATCTTTTCTACAAGCTTCTTGTTTCATTGCAAACAAATTCTTTTTAGGACCACGTGGATCGTGAATTGTTTGAACAAGAGTTGACCATTTTGGATATATACCATCAGCTAGATAGTAACCCATATTATAACTTTTTCCATTAATAACATAATTAGCGGGTGGAACAGTACCTTCAGCTAGACTAGAAAAAAGATGAGATGCCTCTAGCACATTAATATCATTATTAGATCATGGTAGACCGAAATATGCATGCCAAATCCAAAGATCATAATCAGCTACAGCCTCTAAAGATCTACTTCGACATGCACATTGTCCTCCTTAAGCTGTTGGGCAGTTTTTCTATTTCCAATGCATACAATCTAAACTACCCAACATACCTGGAAATCCTCGACGTTCACCAATATGAAGTAGCCGTGCTACATCATTAGCGTCAGGTGATCAAAGATAACGACGAGTAGATCTTAACCGTTCAATTTCCTTGACCAATATCTAACCGTTGCATTGATTAGTCACATCATGTCTTATATCAATTATCACTTCATCAGAAAAAGACGAGTAGATCTAAGCCATTGAATTTTTTTGACGAAGATCTAACCATTGCATTGATTAGTCATTTCACGTTTTGTATCAATGATCACATCTTTAAAAAAGCTGAGTTAATCTTAACCATTGAATTTACCAAGATCTTACCGTTCATATTACTTTCATCTCTCTATATATATGTGTACTACTTTTTGAATAACCACACATCTTCAACTCATTTTGTTACAACTAGTATTTCTTTTCCAAAATGACTTCCAGTCGCTCTTTATCATATTCTATTCAAGAAGATATACACTTATGCCATGTCTATCTTGATGTTTCCCAAAATCCAATAATAGGCATAAACCAAAAAGGAGATCAACTTTGGGCAAGACTTGAAGCTGAATATCTTAAATCCGAAGTTTTTCGTCTCCAGCCAAGACCAAAAAGATCTTTACAAACTCGAATGACGTCAATTCTTGCTGCAGTCTCAAAGCTGAGAGGATGCGTTAACCAGATTGAAAACAAGAATCCTAGCGGTGCTTCCGAAGAAGACATTGTAAGTACTCACTTGCTAAATTATTGTACTTACTTATCTTTATTAAATTATTGTATCTACTAACTCATTTTTTTCTTGTCAATATTTGACTAGTTAAACCAAGCGAAGATGTTACTAACTCAATATGAAACATACAAAAGGGGATTCAAATTCGATCATGTCTGGCCTATCCTTAAAGGCATTGAGAAGTTTGCCAATAAGAACACTAAGACGCACGCTTCATTCCAAGAAGAAGGTCGTGATGTTATGTCATCTTCATCGTTTTCAATCAATACCGAGTCCTCGCCTTCCCCTGGTATGAATTCAATTAATCTAAATATGGATAATTCATTCTTCAAGGCCTATGGGTTTGAAAAAGGCAAAGAGGAAACAACATTCTGAAGAACAATTTAAACAAATTTTGGAGCAAAATGATAAACTTATCAAAGCTATTACCAAAAGCTCTTCTGAAAGAAATGAAATTCAAAGGTGAAAGATCGAGGTTGCAAGAATGAAAGAAGAGAATAAAATATTATTTGCTGATTTGAATTCTATAAATGATCCATCCTCTCGTTCTTATATTGAAAATGAAAGAAGAAGCATTTTGGGGAAAAGAGCACAAACAAACCAACATGAAGAAGATGGTGAAGGTTCTCAATATCATGGATCACAGTATCGTGCATCTCATTATCAAGAAGGCCAGTCTCATGGAAAACAAGTTCAGGAGATGGAGATCAAGGTGAAGATCAAAGATCACCAAATGATCAAGATGATTATACCCAATATTACAATTATCTTAAGTGAAGATGTTTTCTGGATTTTATTTTGTAATTTTGTGTTTTCCATGTTTATTTGAATTTTATGTATTTTTAATGGTTAGTTGAATTTTATTATATATATTATCAATCAAATTACTAATTAGTTTTAATATTTTCTACTAATTAATCATTTATATTATGGAACTTAAAAACTACAAAACTGTTTTGGTATATTAGTTTTTATTACAAACTTAACTAGATTCTTATATAACAATACTAAACTTATATTTAATCTACTATAACTAAGTTATTTTAAATTAAAATATCATTGTAAAAAAAAATATTATAGTATTTGGCGTCGCTACAGTAAAACACCAAATATAGTGGTGTACTGTGCAACAAAAAGGAATCACACTATTATAGTGTAAAATATACAGTCTGGTTGGAGACAAAAAAATCATCACTCCCACATTATTATACAGTTTTGCCGTCCCATTGGACTTGGCCTAAGGTCGATTATAAATTGGCGTTTGATTGTTTGAAAAATAGTGTTGGTTTATAAAACTACTTCTACAAGTTCGAAGTGAATTTGTTTATCTGCGGTGTTGATTTGTTGAGACTGTATCTAACGATATAGTTTTGATGGTAATTATTTTAATTAAAAAAAAAATCTTAAATTATCAAAATTTAACTGCTATTTTATATAATCTAATTTTCATTCGATGTTTTTGTAATTGTGAAAAAACATTTAGAGCTTGTAAGAAAAAAGATTTTGATTCACCCGTCACATAATTTCTTTTACACTATCATAATCAAATTCGACATGTCTAATATTTTAATATTGATGATGTCAACATAATAACAACTTGAATTTTTTTTCTGGCAAATGAGTAACATGTATCTAAATAAATTATTTTTAAAAGACTTGTTTTGTGACTCCATCACAAACCTAACTGGTCTAACTAGTAACCAATAAATTATATATTTAGTATAAATTTTACAAATTATATAAATACTTGAACTTATTAAATAAATAAATAAAACTAAAATATATGAGGAAATATATGAGCAAATTATATTATTAAGGAGGAAAATATATGACCATTGATTTGGATTTATTTGTGTACATTTAATTTTTTTGACAAAGTTCAGCAAATTAATATTTTAAATAATTTATATATATTTTGTAGAATTGTTATTACATATATTAGAGGGTAACTAGAAGAAATTTCAAGGGTTTGAAAATATTATCAAGCAAAATAAAATATTTATCACATGTTTTTTTTCGAAAAATGATTGTCAGCTACGCCAAATATAGGCCAACACATCGCCACACATACAAGCAATATAAATGTTTTATTAACTATACGAACTATTGTCGTTACATAAGGACATTCATAAACAAACATCAGTTATGTGTACAATACCATAATTAGCTAATTCTGATGTTTTGTTTGCCAGAATCCGGTGTTGACCAGTATGAACCGGCGTTGACCGGTATTGACCATTTTTTTTTAAACAACAAAAATTTTTAAAAAATAATTATATTACTTTACTAAAAGATTATATAATTCAATTTACTACAAAATAGTATAACAAATGTATTTCCTTTTGTAAATTCAAAACTTTGATTATAACTTTATACCATATCATTTGTATACCATATTATATTTTTTATATACAAAAATAGAATGGATGGATGCAGCAGAAATAAACCTAGCAGCAAGAGATCTGGTGTGACAACCCGTCCCGTGGACCCCACTAGCCTCACTGTTAGCCGCCCAAACGGACCCCAAGCTGGCCTTGCAGGGCATCGATCCTAACCTCTCACTGGGTAAATGGAACTATTCATCCAAATCCACAGTAGGTTATTGGTGCGCCAGGCGTTCTTCGAACCCTGGTCCCCACCCTTTAACAACCTTCCCACAGGACAAGCTGTCACCAATTGAGCGGCAACCTACTATGGATTTGGATGAATAGTTCCATTTGCCCAATGAGAGGTTAGGATCGATGCCCTGCAGGACCAGTTTCGGACCTATGGAGGCAAGCTAGCAGTGGGCTAGTGGGGTCAACGGGACGGGTTGTCACATCTGGAGACGCATGCAAAAGAGTATTCAAGCCAGAAAAAGACGCAGCTCTCTGGCCTCCTCCGTTGGATGCAGAAGGGGCAAGCACATATTCAAACCAAGAGCTCAAGCACAGCTCCTAATTCGAATGCTTTATTGATGCATGCATAAGCTATTATTTTGCTCAAGGATAGTTTTGTGGCATATTTTTGTTTGATGTTAAATTTGTTGAGTGATCGTTTTGAAGATTTACGTTAATTATTTAATGTTCCATTATGTCGTTATGGAGATCTTTACATTAGAGAATATATTAATCATTAAATTTTTAATGTTAAAAATAATCAAAAAGAGGCAAAATAAGTAAAGGAGTTCGACGAATCTTTTAATTTTATTATTAGAATTTGCAAACTGATCAGCAGATTAAATTTAGGAGAAATTGGAAATAAAAGATAAATAATTGAGTTATTGTCCATTAATCTATTCTATACCTATATGTTAACTATTCCTAAATTACCCTTTGCAATTGATTTAACTAGCCAATTTTTTCAAAAAAAAAAAAATAGATATTCTGCTAGGAAATTGATGAAGAAGATATTAGAATCATTATAACGTCAAAAATATGTCATTTTTGTTGCCGTTTTTAATGGATAAAGTTTAGAATACATGTTCCACAAATTTAGATAAAGTCTTCTACACACTTTACATGTTCTAGAAATTTAGAAACTATTTATAATTTATGTTCTATAGATATTAGGATACTAATTTCTACGAAATTAGTTTGCTCTTTATCTATAAAAATTACAATATATTTTCTAACATTTACTTATGTTCTAAAATAGTTAGAAAGCATTTTCTTTAACTTTTTATATATTCTACAAAAAAAATAAAAAAAAATTTCTATGTAACTTAAAATTATATAACAGTTATGAAAGAAGAATATAAAACAAATAGGTTGAAGAATAATATATAAAAAAAAAATATTTAAACTTATTTAAGAGGATAGAACAATTATATAAAAAAATTATTTAAACTTATTTAAGAGGATATGTAATTATTTTTTAAAAATTTTTTACTTATATTTTTTTTTGTCAACATCGGTCAACATTGATTAATACTGGTGAACACCGGATTCCAGAGTGGGCACGATCCAACCACAAGAGTCTTCGCTTGAGTTGGAGCTGAATTTCACGCTGAAGCTAGGCCTCTGCACGGATAGCTGGACTATGGAGTCTGGAGTTTCTCTCTTTCCAAATAGCGTAGATGAAAGAATGTAAAACTAGTTTGCAAATTGAATTAAGTCTCCTGTTTGTGGTGAGAAACTTAATCCAATTTAAGAAACCATTGAATGAGCTTGGAGGAAGAGGGTGAAAGTGTTCGAAGAATCTAGACCAGAGATTGTTGAAGTAAGTACATTCAAAGAACATGTGTTCCGTGATTCATTACCTGACTGACAGAGAAGGCAAGATGGTAGCACTGGTAGGCTCCATCTAATCAATCTATCCCTTGTTGTGAGTCTATCTTGAACAGTAAGCCATGCCATGAATACAATTTTTGGGATGCGCTCTTTAAACCAAATTTGAGTGTGCCAAGTGACAGGATTACTGGAAAGATGTTGATGCCGCCATGTTCTTAGCGAGGAGAATTTATCATGAGTTTGCTCAGCATCAATCTTTCAGTGGAAAGTATCATTATCGGCTTCTTGAAGTGGAGGGTCATGAACAAGCTCGAAGTAGTTGACCAAGAGGATGGCGACTTCTTAGAAAAATCCAACTGCCATTTCTAGTAGCTTCACACACCCTTGCTTGGTAAGAAATACTTGTGACTCTTGGTCCCTGCTCTCTAATGATGTATAGCACCGAACCTAACCCGTCCAATTGTAATGCCAAAACAGTGCTTGTGCTCCCGAAAGAACAATGCAAAACACATAAGGCCTTGCTAGCGGCCTAAGCTTTAGAAGACCCTTCCAAATGCAACTGCCTGAAGATCAGAAGTCAGCCTCCCAGAAAATTTTGTCTCTAATCAAGTAACTTTTAACCCAAGAAACCCTGAAAGGACCGACCTTTTTTTTTTTTGAATAATAAATAATAATTATAATATAATAAATAAACTACAACTAGTGGTCCTATATCCACTAGCCACCTAACCACAATCACAACCAACAGCAGAATAACAATACTAATAAATATCCAATAATAACCAATATTATAACATAATCCATAACCAATAACCAATCATCAGAAAACATGAAACCAACAACCTAACAATGTTTCTAATGACCCAACTCTAGCAACCTAGCAATGCCAGACAACATCAAACCGTGTCCCTAGAACATCCTCCTCTTCATTGCCTTGATTCCACGATCACACTTTGCCTTTACCTGCACCATAAACACATATTGCAATGCATGAGTATTTTATAAACACTCAGTAAGGCAATCCTCCCATCTACTGGGCTATACACACAAGCAATAGACTCATCTCTAACCATCAAACAACAGTCAACAAACAACAAACGACAAACCAGGACTCTGCATCGACCGACGCCAACATGCATTGACCGACACCACATGGGGATGCATCGACCGACACAGAAGCTGAGACCTGATACTTGGGCACACAAACCCGACCGTGCACCAAGATAGTACCATTATCTGAGACCTGATACTCTGAATCCACATCCTTTGAGGCATTCACCAGCCCCAAATCCTTCTCCTGAGCCAACCGCACACTACTCAGAAGATATGCTCTATCTACTGCTTCCAAACCCAACAGTTCCTGTGAAACAGCACACAAGCTCAAAGCAGTGATCTCTCCTACCAGAGACTCCATCTCCTGCTCTTGAGCCGAAGCTACCCTCTTCCGACTCAGAGCATCTGCAACCATGTTAGCCTTACCAGGGTGATAGGCTATCTCAAAATCATAATCCGCCACAAGCTCCATCCACCGCCTCTGTCTCAAGTTCAGCTCATGCTAAGTGAATATATACTTCAGGCTCTTATGATTTGTAAACACATGTACCTTTGCACCATAAAGATATGATCTCCAAATCTTCAGGGCAAAAACTATAGCAGCCATCTCCAAATCATGAGTAGGATAGTTGTCCTCATGCTTCCACAACTGCCACAAAGCATAGGCAATCACCTTCCTATGCTGCATTAGCACACACCCCAAACCAACTCTAGATGCATCAGTATAAACCACATAGGGTTCTCCCTGCTTAGGGAAAGCCAACACTGGCGTAGTAGTCAACATCTCCTTGAGGCTTTCAAAGCCCTCCTCACACTCCTGTGGCCAAATAAAAGAAACATCCTTCCCTGTCAACTTAGTCATAGGGCGTGCTCTACTTGCAAAACCCTGCACAAACCTCCTGTAGTAACCTGCCAGACCAAGGAAACTCCTGATCTCTATGGCATTCTGCGGTCTAGGCCAATCATTGATAGCCTGAGCCTTCTTCGGATCTACAGAAACCCCTTCTGCAGAAACAATGTGACCCAGAAAACCCATCTCACGCTGCCAAAAACTACACGTGCTCAACTTGGCAAACAACTTCTGCTCCCGCAGCTTCTCCAGAACTGTCCTCAAATGCACTGCATGCTCTTCAGGACTCTTAGAATATACCAAGATATCGTCGATGAAAATGATGACAGACACATCCAGACACTCCTGAAACACGCTGTTCATCAATCTCATAAACGCTGCTGGCGCGTTAGTCAACCCGAAAGGCATCACCACAAACTCATAATGCCAATACCTCGTCCTGAAAGCAGTCTTCCTCACATCTGCCTCATCTATCGGTATCTGATGATAACCCGACGCCGGTCTACCTTTGAGAACCAAGTAGCACCCCTCAACTGATCCAACAACTCATCAATCCTGGGAAGAGGGTACTTGTTCTTCACAATAACCCGGTTCAAACCCCGATAATCAATGCACAACCTGAAACTCCCATCCTTCTTCTTGAAAAACAACACCGGTGGTCCCCACGCTGATACACTAGGACGGATGAATCCCTTACTCAACAAATCCTCTAGCTGCTTTTTCAGCTCTGCCATCTTTGCTGGAGCCATTCTGTAAGGAGCCTTGGATAACAGTGTCGTCCCCGGTTCCAGTTCAATGGTAAAAGGATCCGACCGAGATGGTGGTAATCCCTGTAAAGACTGAAACACATCCTCAAACTCCTCCACTACCGGAATACCGCTAACCGTAGACTTCCCCACTAACTCTGGCATAGATATAGTAACCAAATAAGCCTCACAATCCTTCTCGATCATCTTCCCAGCCTGAATGGCTGAGATCACGAGACTTCCCGAAGTCGGTCTAATACCCTAAAAAACCAATTTCCCTCTTGGACGCTTAAACTCCACTCTACCCCGATGGCAATCCAAATGCACCATATGCCGATGCAACCAATCCATCCCGAGAATAACATCATACAACTCCACTGGACTGATAAGCAAATTCGCTGGCCACGACTCTCCTGCGATCTGAATATCAATTCCTCTAGCTCGTCCAATAACTCTCAGGAACTTGCCTCCCACAACTCTGACAACTCATGTACGCTCCCCGGGATCCCCACTGATTCCCGCACTCTCTGCACACTTCGGAGTAATGAAGCTATGAGAAGCTCCAGAATCAAACATAACGTGGGACTTAAACCCGCCCACCAACAAGGTCCCTACACAAACCTCATGTGTTGAGAACCTAACAGTTTATCACAGGAAAAACATAAAATCTGAACCTACCAAAATTCACAAAGCTTAAGTACCAGAAATTATACATGTGATCGCCCCGGCACTGGTTCCACCAGTCTCTGCTGTCGTGTAAACCCGTGGTGCCTGCTCAATCCGTGCCACCTGCCGACCTCCAGGCTGCACCTACTGCAACGCTGCCACTGCTGCCGGCTGCAACTTGGGACAAAAGGGCTTGATGTGCCCTATCTCCCTACAATGATAACATACCTGAGGCCCTGCCGTCGGAGCACTCCTCTTGGGACAACTAGCAACCTTGTGATCCTTGCTCCCACAACTGAAGCAACTTGCACCACTCGGCCACTGCGTAGCCTCCCACCTCCTCTTGGTTCCCTGTGCAGGCCTACCGCCCCTGCTAGAACCACCCTGCTGCTGAGCCTTACTAGGCTGAACTGCTGGACTGGCCACCACTGACTGTGCCCGGATATCCTCCTCAATCTCTTCTTCAGTGACCGCCCCCTCCGGCCACACTCACTGAATCCCCTGGAATATCCTGCGGCTCGCCAACTCCCTCAACTGTCACACTCTGGTCCTCGGCCTCACTAACCTCTGGGACTCTGCCCCTACCACGACCACGTCCGCGTCCACGACCACGACCATGAACAGAAGACTAAGCAAACAATTACTATTATAACATAGAAACATAAACTCATCGTGGAATCACACAGTCGGCTCGAAGAGGATGTTCTATGACTCCATGCCACACACAATTGACTAACTCACATAATCAATCAAGACATGCAATCCCAAACATCACAACAGAAACCTATTGAACCCAAACCTAGAACCGTAAGGACTATGATACCAAAATGAAAAGACCGACCTTTTTTTTTTGAATAATAAATAATAATTATAATATAATAAATAAACTACAACTAGTGGTCCCATACCCACTAACCACCTAACCACAATCACAACCAACAGTAGTATAACAATACCAATAAATATCCAATAATAACCAATATTATAACATAATCCATAACCAATAACCAATCATCAGAAAACATGAAACCAACAACCTAACAATGTTTCTAATGACCTAACTCTAGCAACCTAGCAATGCCAGACAACATCAAACCGTGTCCCTAGAACATCCTCCTCTTCATTGCCTTGATTCCACGATCACACTTTGCCTTTACCTGCACCATAAACACATATTGCAATGCATGAGTATTTTATAAATACTCAGTAAGGCAATCCTCCCATCTACTGGGCTATACACACAAGCAATAGACTCATCTCTAACCATCAAACAACAGTCAACAAACAACAAACGACAAACCAGGACTCTGCATCGACCGACGCCAACATGCATTGACCGACACCACATGGGGATGCATCGACCGACACAGAAGCTGAGACCTGATACTTGGGCACACAAACCCGACCGTGCACCAAGATAGTACCATTATCTGAGACCTGGTACTCTGAATCCACATCCTTTGAGGCATTCACCAGCCCCAAATCCTTCTCCTGAGCCAACCGCACACTACTCAGAAGATATGCTCTATCTACTGCTTCCAAACCCAACAGTTCCTGTGAAAACAGCACACAAGCTCAAAGCAGTGATCTCTCCTACCAGAGACTCCATCTCCTGCTCTTGAGCCGAAGCTACCCTCTTCCGACTCAGAGCATCTGCAACCATGTTAGCCTTACCAGGGTGATAGGCTATCTCAAAATCATAATCCGCCACAAGCTCCATCCACCGCCTCTGTCTCAAGTTCAGCTCATGCTAAGTGAATATATACTTCAGGCTCTTATGATTTGTAAACACATGTACCTTTGCACCATAAAGATATGATCTCCAAATCTTCAGGGCAAAAACTATAGCAGCCATCTCCAAATCATGAGTAGGATAGTTGTCCTCATGCTTCCACAACTGCCACAAAGCATAGGCAATCACCTTCCTATGCTGCATTAGCACACACCCCAAACCAACTCTAGATGCATCAGTATAAACCACATAGGGTTCTCCCTGCTTAGGGAAAGCCAACACTGGCGTAGTAGTCAACATCTCCTTGAGGCTTTCAAAGCCCTCCTCACACTCCTGTGGCCAAATAAAAGGAACATCCTTCCCTGTCAACTTAGTCATAGGGCGTGCTCTACTTGCAAAACCCTGCACAAACCTCCTGTAGTAACCTGCCAGACCAAGGAAACTCCTGATCTCTATGGCATTCTGCGGTCTAGGCCAATCATTGATAGCCTGAGCCTTCTTCGGATCTACAGAAACCCCTTCTGCAGAAACAATGTGACCCAGAAAACCCATCTCACGCTGCCAAAAACTACACGTGCTCAACTTGGCAAACAACTTCTGCTCCCGCAGCTTCTCCAGAACTGTCCTCAAATGCACTGCATGCTCTTCAGGACTCTTAGAATATACCAAGATATCGTCGATGAAAATGATGACAGACACATCCAGACACTCCTGAAACACGCTGTTCATCAATCTCATAAACGCTGTTGGCGCGTTAGTCAACCCGAAAGGCATCACCACAAACTCATAATGCCAATACCTCGTCCTGAAAGCAGTCGTCCTCACATCTGCCTCATCTATCGGTATCTGATGATAACCCGACGCCGGGTCTACCTTTGAGAACCAAGTAGCACCCCTCAACTGATCCAACAACTCATCAATCCTGGGAAGAGGGTACTTGTTCTTCACAATAACCCGGTTCAAACCCCGATAATCAATGCACAACATGAAACTCCCATCCTTCTTCTTGACAAACAACACCGGTGGTCCCCACGCTGATACACTAGGACGGATGAATCCCTTACTCAACAAATCCTCTAGCTGCTTCTTCAGCTCTGCCATCTCTGCTGGAGCCATTCTGTAAGGAGCCTTGGATAACAGTGTCGTCCCCGGTTCCAGTTCAATGGTAAAAGGATCCGACCGAGATGGTGGTAATCCCTGTAAAGACTGAAACACATCCTCAAACTCCTCCACTACCGGAATACCGCTAACCGTAGACTTCCCCACTAACTCTGGCATAGATATAGTAACCAAATAAGCCTCACAATCCTTCTCGATCATCTTCCCAGCCTGAATGGCTGAGATCACGAGACTCCCCGAAGTCGGTCTAATACCCTAAAAAACCAATTTCCCTCTTGGATGCTTAAACTCCACTCTACCCCGATGGCAATCCAAATGCACCATATGCCGATGCAACCAATCCATCCCGAGAATAACATCATACAACTCCACTGGACTGATAAGCAAATTCGCTGGCCACGACTCTCCTGCGATCTGAATATCAATTCCTCTAGCTCGTCCAATAACTCTCAGGAACTTGCCTCCCACAACTCTGACAACTCATGTACGCTCCTCGGGATCCCCACTGATTCCCGCACTCTCTACACACTCCGGAGTAATGAAGCTATGAGAAGCTCCAGAATCAAACATAACGTGGGACTTAAACCCGCCCACCAACAAGGTCCCTACACAAACCTCATGTGTTGAGAACCTAACAGTTTATCACAGGAAAAGCATAAAATCTGAACCTACCAAAATTCACAAAGCTTAAGTACCAGAAATTATACATGTGATCGCCCCGGCACTGGTTCCACCAGTCTCTGCTGTCGTGTAAACCCGTGGTGCCTGCTCAATCCGTGCCACCTGCCGACCTCCAGGCTGCACCTACTGCAATGCTGCCACTGCTGTCGGCTGCAACTTGGGACAAAAGGGCTTGATGTGCCCTTTCTCCCTACAATGATAACATACCTGAGGCCCTGCCGTCGGAGCACTCCTCTTGGGACAACTAGCAACCTTGTGATCCTTGCTCCCACAACTGAAGCAACTTGCACCACTCGGCCACTGCGTAGCCTCCCACCTCCTCTTGGTTCCCTATGCAGGCCTACCGCCCCTGCTAGAACCACCCTGCTGCTGAGCCTTACTAGGCTGAACTGCTGGACTGGCCACCACTGACTGTGCCCGGATATCCTCCTCAATCTCTTCTTCAGTGACCGCCCCCTCCGGCCACACTCACTGAATCCCCTGGAATATCCTGCGGCTCGCCAACTCCCTCAACTGTCACACTCTGGTCCTCGGCCTCACTAACCTCTGGGACTCTGCCCCTACCACGACCACGTCCGCGTCCACGACCACGACCATGAATAGAAGACTAAGCAAACAATTACTATTATAACATAGAAACATAAACTCATCGTGGAATCACACAGTCGGCTCGAAGAGGATGTTCTATGACTCCATGCCACACACAATTGACTAACTCACATAATCAATCAAGACATGCAATCCCAAATATCACAACAGAAACCTATTGAACCCAAACCTAGAACCGTAAGGGCTATGATACCAAAATGAAAAGACCGACCTTTTTTTTTTGAATAATAAATAATAATTATAATATAATAAATAAACTACAACTAGTGGTCCCATATCCACTAACCACCTAACCACAATCACAACCAACAGCGGAATAACAATACCAATAAATATCCAATAATAACCAATATTATAACATAATCCATAACCAATAACCAATCATCAGAAAACATGAAACCAGCAACCTAGCAATGTTTCTAATGACCCAACTCTAGCAACCTAGCAATGCCAGACAACATCAAACCGAGTCCCTAGAATATCCTCCTCTTCATTGCCTTGATTCCACGATCACACTTTGCCTTTACCTGCACCACAAACACATATTACAATGCATAAGTATTTTATAAACACTCAGTAAGGCAATCCTCCCATCTACTGTGCAATACACACAAGCAATAGAGTCATCTCTAACCATCAAACAACAGTCAACAAACAACAAACAACAAACCAGGACTCTACATCGACCGACGCCAACATGCATCGACCAACACAACATGGGGATGCATCGACCGACACAGAAGCTGCATCGACCGACACCCAATCTGCATCGACCGATGCATGCTCGACATAACACGAAAACCCTAGAGTTTTACACGCCGTCCTCGCACTTGCATCGACCGACGCAAGATATGCATCGACCAATGCAATGCCGAGCATTGTGTTTTCCCCAAAGCTTCTCGCCGGATCTTCTTTCCTACAACCACAAAACTCGATCCCAAGCCACAAGAAAGCTTCCTAACGTCCATAGCAACGATCTAACAAGTCTAACATCACACAAAAAGCAGATTAAAGAGTTCTCTAGCTTAGATAAGCCATGGTCCTGCACTTACCTTTGCCAAGACGAATCTGAACCCAAACACAAGAAGAAAACGCTTCTAGGAAGCTCCTACAATGATCCCAGCTACAGATCTCAACGGGAACAGCCTCAAATCTCCATAAATCCCCAAGAACACCAAGAAAACTTCTCTTTCTCTATCGTTTCTCTCAAAAGTGGCTAAACACGCCTAATGAGACAAAACACGAGCTTAAGGGTTTTTCCTTTATCCAAAACGCAGCGTTTGACTTAAGTCAAAACGCAGGAACTCGACCTTGCATCGACCGATGCAACATCTACATCGACCGATGCAACTCCCAAACCGGGATTTGGGTTCCCAGAGAGAGCGAGCTTGAGAATAGAGCAGCCATATTAAATTGAGTCCAAAAATCTTGTTCCAGTCAATTAACCTCCTAAGTCCTAACCCCCCGACGGATTTAGGAGAGCAAACAGTTTCCCAGGAAACCTTTGCTCCTCGAGCTGAATCTGCATTGTTGTTCCACAAAAACGCTCCACAGATATGCTCAAGTTTGACCATGCACTTGTTCGGTAGCATGAAGATTGAAGAAGCTGGAGTCTTCCCGCAAAGGAGAGATGTCGATTTGTCCAGGAGTTTATTCGTCCTTTCACTTTATCGATAAGAGGTTGGTAATCCGAGGGAGATAACTTCTGTGTGAGAAGAGGAACTCCCAGATAGCGCATAGGGAGAGAATCGAAAGAGAGGTTATGAGTGACTGCTAAGTGGCTGATGATATCTCTATTGTTTCCATCTAGATAGAGACATGTTTTCTGTAGGTTTATACCTAACCCTGAAGCTGACTTGAACTGAGATAAAATGTCCAAAACTTCAACCAGCAAGCTCTCATAATTGTCAAAGAAGAGCATAATGTCGTCCTCGAAACTAAGGTGTGTGATTAGCGGGCTGCCACACAGCGGATGAGTTTGAAACATGTTCTCAATAGCCGCCTTATCAAGCTGTTTTGAGAGGATGTCCATAGCAAGCGTGAAGAGCAGAGCGGATATGGAATCACCTTGTCTCAAACCTTTTTCTCTTGGGAAATAGCCCACTAGCTCACCATTGAAACCCACTGAGTAGGTGGGAGACATGAAACATGCTGAGATCCACATGATAAATTGCTCAGGGAGATTATATGCCTCAAGGATATTGGAAAGAAAACCCCAATCGATGTTATCAAAAGCCTTCGAAAGATCAATTTGCAGACAACCTCTCGTCACTGGTCCTTCCTTATTCAAATCAGTAACCAGTTCTGTAGCTAGGAAGACATTTTTGCACAGCAGACGACCAATAATGAAAGCAACTTGATTCCTCTGAACTGCCTCGCTAGTGAATAGTTTGAGTCTACCTGCTAGAATCCTCGAGATTACCTTGTAAATGGTATTGCAGCATAAAATTGGTTTAAACTTTGAGAGGAACTCTGCTGCTACAGTCTTTGGAATGAGAGTTAAGATAGTTGCATTAACTTGCTTGAGTAGCTTCCCGGTTCTAAAGAGTTCTGAAACTGCCTCAATGACCGATGGTCCAACAACTCCCCAAAATGTGATAAAGAAATCAACTGTGAAGCCATCCGGTCCGGGAGCTTTACTTCTAGGAAGTGAGAACAAAGTGGAGGTTATCAATTCTGGAGATGGAATGGCAATGAGAGATGAAGCCAAATCCCCAGTGCATCTAAAGGGGTGCAGCTCTCGAATCTGCTGGACTGTAAGAGGCTCAACTAGAGGGTTTTTGGTTCCTAGGAGCTGCTTGTAATACTCAATAACCATTTCCTTGAAAATTGATTTATCCGTGACCCTTGTTCCATCTGCATCCAAGAGTGAGCGTATGAGGTTTCTTGCCTGATGGGCTTTGACAGAATTATGAAAGAAACGGGTGTTAGCATCTCTCTCTGAGCACCAGCAAACTCTAGATTTTTCCCTAAGAAATGCTTCCTCTGTTGTAGAAAGAGTAAGCCATCTCTATCTAGCCAATCTCTCCTCCTCAAAAAGGATGGAGTTAGGTGAGGATAAGATTTGATTTTGGATATTAGTTAGCAACTCCAAGGCTTCTACAGACCTTGCTTGTATGTTGCTGAAATGGGTGCGATTTAAAGCCTTGCAACCTATCTTCACCGCCTTGAGCTTTTGACAGAGTGAAAACATACTGGAACCCGAAGTGATAGGCACATTCCAAGCTGAATCAACAATAGAAGGGTAATCTGGATGAGTAGTGAAAAAAGTATAGAACTTAAAAGGAACCCTCCTCCTTTCCTGAACATCCGAGGTTACAACTATGATGGGGAGTGATCAGAATCTCCAGGAGCATCGTAAAGGGCATTAGACTGAGGGAAGTATGCCATCCATTCAGAATTGACAAGTGTTCTGTCGAGCTTCCGAGTGATCGGGTCATGAGGATGACTGTTGAACCAAGTATGTGTAGCTCCTCTGCTTGGTAGTTCCTGGAACTCGCATGCATCAATACAGTCCTGAAATTCAGACATTCCTTGTAATGACAGTGGATAAGGGTGAAGAGAGTAGTGATCTTCGGCTCGTAGAATTTGATTAAAGTCTCCAAGAAGCAGCCACGGTGATATCTTTGAAATCTTATTTGATGCAACTCCTTTAATGTATCCCAAAGCTCTCTCCTGCGACCATGCAGTTACGGACATAAATAAACGAAATCAAGAAGGAGAGCTTAGAAACCGGATCGAAGACTCCACAAGCAATGACTTGATCATTTTTATTGTATACAAACACCTTAAAATCTGGATCCCATACTATCCAAATTCTCCCATTAAGCGTCGTAGGGGAGTAGTTATAATCATATCTCCAACCAGGAAAAGTAGAGGCCAAAATTGAGTGCGCATTATCCTCCTGATCATGTGTTTCCAAAATTCCTCCTACTGAAGGTCTATTAGTCTGAACCCATCTCCTGGGTTCTTGCTGCCGATGGGTTGTATTCAAACCTCTTATATTATAACAAAAGATCTTCATCATCATTACAAAAGGTGGGCAAAAAGTTCTTTCAAGCATGATGATGATGAGGACGTCCCTGCACAGGGACCCGTCCTCTAGCGGAAAGCTTAGTATTCTTGGAGGACGTCTTCTTCGGGTTGGGCATGCGGGAGATGTGAATGGATGGGGGAGGAACATCTTTGCAAGGTGAGTCTGAAGGCTGCTTATCCTTACAAAGATTGGAGACTGAATTGGTTAGAATCTTGTCTGAGTGATTCGCCGGCTGTTGTTCTTGTGCCTTGAGATAGTTATGGTGTTGTAAACATAACTTATGTTTGTGTATGTATGTTCATATGTAATAAAAATAGTTCGTATAGTCAATAAAACATTTATATTGTTTACATGTGTGGTGATGTGTTGGCCTATACTTGATGTAGCTGACAATCATTTTTTTTTCAAGCACACATTAATTAAAAAGAAACTCCAAGATTGGTAGCCAAAACTGGAGGAAAATAGTTTACAAAAGAAGTTTCTACGATTAAAATTCTAGACGATCAAGCGAGGCAATCTGCCTTTAGATTCGAAGAACAAGAGATCTTCGACAGGGTAAAGATTGGGAAGGAGGACCAAAAGTCGTTGCAAATCATCTAGTAGGTTAGAGAACACCGGCCAGTCTTCTGGATCTTGGACCATCGCAAGTAATTCTGCACAATACACCTCAAAACTTTGGCAAGCAACCCCACCAACAAGAATACTCTATGGCCCAAATCAATGCTTCTAACTCCGAGTGAAGGGGGATGGACTTCGTCGGAGGCATTTCGCTCCCATCAATAAGGTATGATTGTCACTGTTACAACACCACCAACCCAATCCCGGATTGAGATATGACGCCTTCCTGGAGCCATCTATCTGACAACGGCAAACTGAACCCTGTGGAACCCACAGATCCACGGATTCTGAGGAATCTAAGGTGCCCGAGGAATCCGCAACATGAAGTTGCGCCACCTCCCATAGTAATTTATCACATAAAGCCTCATTAACAACATCAATGGGCTCTAATTGCGTACATTGAAAAACGTTTTTTATCCCTAGCCTTCTAGAGCGACCATAAAATCCAGGGTAAAAGATGAGAATTATCCAGTTCGCCAAACTTAGACAGTCTCCTCAAAAATATGAAATCCAAATTTGAATACACTGACTCATAGGGAAAATCCTCTGGTAAAACCAAAATCGGAACCAAATACCAAACTTGGCGCGAACGAGGACATTCAAACAGAGCATGATTAATCGTCTCAATCGTGGTATCACATCTTTTTCACTGAATATCACACTGAACACCGCAGTGAGCTAACCGGTCCACCATAGGGAGTGTATCAGATGCAATTTGCCAAAAGAAATACTTAATTTCGGGTGCAACGTGAAGTTTCCATGCATTGGCTTTTAAGACTGTAAAAGTTGGACCACAAAATACGTTGTTAACCATTTCCCTTGGAATCCCGTACCCGGAGTTAACCGAATATTTGTCAGATCTTGTATAGTGCCAGACCAACCGATCAGGCTTGTAAGACTTACTTATAGTCAAACTAAGAATAACCTGAATGTCATCGGGATCCACAAATTCCTGGAGGATAGACAAATGTCACTTCTTAGTGACCGGATTTATTAAGTGATTAACCATAATATTAGGGTGCAGGATCCTTCCCCTCCCATTCATAGGATGTGGATGGTGATCAAAGATCCAAGGGTGTCTCCAAACCGAAATATTATACCCAGAGCCTACCATCCATCGTGCCCCCCGTTCGACTAAACTTTTTGTCTAAAAAATAATTCTCCAGCCAAACGATGGAGACATAGGCTTTTTAGCCAACAAAGGATGAGTATTCCTAAAATATCGACTCCTCATCACTCGAGCAAATAAGGAGTTCGTGTATTGAATTAACCACCAATACTGTTTAGCTATCATCGCATCGTTGAATTTATCTAGATCTCGGAAACCAAACCCTCCGTCTCGGAATCTATCACATGTTTTTATGAGCATATCCTAGAATTGTAAAACCTATTGCTTCTTCATTGTCCAAAATTTATGGTTCTCGAAAGTAGAATAGAACCGTTTGAGATTTTTTTAGTTTATATATTTTGGTTTTGCTATTGAACAAAAAAAAATTGAGATAATGAATGTAGTGTTCAAAGAAATATTTCTGAATTTGATTAAAGATATATTAGAGGATGTTAACCAATAATTTTTAATGTTAAGTTTTATACATCAAGTGGAATCATGATTAAATTGTCTTTTGAAATAATTGTTTATCTTTTTTACTAAATTGGGATGTATTGATGCTTCATAAGTATCGGGAAACTGTGAGGAAGTAAGAATATCATTTTTATTATAATTGTTGTTTTCAGATGTTCAACTTCTTTTTGCTATCGGGAAACTGCAATGATCAAGTTGTTATTACCGTTGTTTGTGTGGTTTTGTTATTGATGAATTAAATTGAGACATTTTTCTTCTATTAGTAATAGGATACTAGGATTAATTCTATAGTACACTACAAGATAATATTCTGTATATTTTTATATAAATGATATTCATTATTTTTTAATAAAATATTAAAGTTATATATATATGTGTTTTATTGTATTTGAAAACATTTACAGTACTAGTTATTAAATAAATAGGTGTCTAATTTGAAAGAATTATAATTATGTATATTATGAATAACTGAGTAAGTAATTCTATTAAGTTTTAATATATATTATTTAATTTGTTTTAAAGAATATTGGTTTTAAGTTATATTTTTCAGATTAAATGATTAGAATCTCGATGAATATTAGGATATTTATTGTTAATGATAGAAATTAAAAATATTAGAAAAATGTTGAATGACCATATATAGAAAAACTACTATAATTAAGAGAATTTGTTAGAAATGACTTTTTTGGCATATCCCTTTTTAGAAATGCCATTTTTTGAACTTTTTTTATTTTTGCCCTCTTTTACGCAATTACACTATATTAAATTAATTTTTTGAATTAATTTTTTAGGTTTGGGTTCCCAATTTATATTTAGGGTATAGTTTTTAAGGGATAGGGTTTAGTATTTGGAGTTTATGGTTTATAATTTTGTTATTTTATATATTAAAAAGGGTATATTTGAAAATGGACACCATGAAAGGGTATTTTTGAAAAATGATATAGAAAAAGAGGTATTTTTGAAAATCCTCCATAATTAATGAGGATCTAAATCATTGAATTGGTTATATATTTTAATTTTGACCTGATTCGTAAAGATTGTATAAATGTGTACTTCAAATGTTAAGATAGATGTTAATAAACACGACATTGTACGATATCACAACTTATAATCTATCGTAAAAAAATTAATATATATGCATATCATGCACGTCTAAAAATAGTAGTAATAATAACACCTTACAGCTCAATTAAGTTTAAATTACAAAATAAATTAAAAGCATTAATAAACAGCAAATGAACAAAAAGTACAAATCTATATATCATATGCAAACGGAAGAAAAATATATATATAATAAACATTTTCTGTACTGAATTAAAAAAAAGTGATGAAACTGCATACATATTGTAAAAATAATATATTTTAGACAAAAAGAAAAGAACGAAAAAATATGTGGACTTAGTTCTTCTTAATTATTAGTCCTTCCGTTTTAAATTAGTTGTCAGTTTAAAGCTTTTTCACACATATTAATAAAGCATTTAAATTTTTTATTTTATTCTTCTTTAATAAATATTTTTTTTATTTTTTTATTGGTCAAAACATAAAACAATTATGATAAAATTGGTATTTTTACCAAACATATGCATTGAGAAACTAAAAATACAACTATTATAAAACAAAATTTTAACTCTAGAATGACAACTAAAAAAGAATAGAAGGAGTATGCATATTTTAAAAAATGATTAGGTGAAGTATGTGCATGGAAACAAAATCAATTATTTTCCGGTATCTATATCTATATATATTGTTTAGGCTAATTATGGAATTATCTTTATAAAAGACAATTGCTCACTGATGAAACTATTGAGATGAAACTAAATATGACATGTATATGAGATGAAACTAAATATGACATGTATATGAGTACCATTTAAGAATGATGACTCTAAATGGTAACATGATTTTAGAGGAATTGATGAGAAAATTAATATGGTTACATCATTTGCATGTTGAGGAATACTTGAAGAATATATGAAGAATTGTTAATATTTTGATTTTGATTTTTGATTTTTGTTTTTAAGTTGTTAGATAAATTACCAATATTAATTATTATTTAAACTAAATAATTTTTAAAAACTATGAATATCTAATTTTAATTGTAGAA
This sequence comes from Camelina sativa, assembly GCF_030686135.1. Taxonomy (NCBI): domain Eukaryota; kingdom Viridiplantae; phylum Streptophyta; class Magnoliopsida; order Brassicales; family Brassicaceae; genus Camelina; species Camelina sativa. The sequence goes on along the minus strand of NC_141884.1, from coordinate 19,702,305 downwards.
GACTTCTACTATAAGTTGGTAGAGAGATGACAAATAATTGTGTGTGTGTGTGTGGAGAAGGAGTGTTTAAATTATGATTTTATTGATATGGTCTTATTGTCAAGACTATGTTTATGAGAGTAAAATTTATTGAGTTTAAATGAATATGCTAAAGTTGCAATGACGATTTGATTTCATGTCAAGCTTAAAAACTAAATAATTTATTCTTGAGAGAAAGAACTATTAGATGCCATTTTTTTCTACCTTCAAATATAATCTATAATTCTATTCAGCCTCGCTCTGTTATTCTAAATTTATTGTGGTACCACTACCAACCACATGGGCCAACATTTTTACTATGTTACCACTTTTTTCTTCCGGTTGGACTACTCGATCTTATTGAGAAAACAAAATGCCAAAAACTAGAGGATTCTTCCGCATGAGTCTTAAAGATAAAAAAAGATAAGCTAGAAGAAGTTAGTCTTACATAGACTTTTTGCATAAACAAAGCATAAATAATCTTTTTTGATCATAGGGAAATGAACCGCAATTGACGTACTAACATCCTTTATCTTTTAAAAAGCAAAAAGGCGATTCCCGTTTAACCTAAAAGCTCCTATCTCCGCCATCGGTTGGTCTTACGCCATCGGTGAGAATTTCCCCTTTCTCCCCTCTCTTCCTTTTTCCCCCCGATTCGATGTCGACCAAGGAGCCCCCAGATCCAACAGAGAAGTCTCTACCCACCGCTGAGCTCCCAGATTTGAATCTAGTCCAATCAATTGACCATCCGTCAGACTCTGCTGTTACGAATCTGGTCTCATCTGACCTTTCTGATGCTCCTGCGCAAAAGGAATCTCCTCCTGTAATCGATGATACTCTGCTACAATGGGCTGCACGTTTCGATCCAAGTCTTCGCAATCTCACCAAGGCAATTAAACCTACTCTAACGGCAGACGGTACCCCTAGGGTACGTGCGCCAGCCTCTGTCATTCTAAAAGCTTCAGAAACTTGGAAGGATCACATCGTGGCTCACTTTCATGGTAATCATCCTCCAGCTGGTAAAATTTTTGTGGACCTAAATCCCATTTGGGGAAAAGAGGGGCGAATAAACATAAGGTGTCTACCAAATGGGTTGGTGCTAATCTACATACCCTCTGCTGCTACTCACAAATGGGTTCTTGAGGTTGGTTGTTGGCAAGCTGGTAATTGCTTGTTCACAGTCACCGCTTGGTCTCCAACAGCTTCCCTCACCCCTATTAAACTTGTCTCTCTGCCAATATGGGTAATTCTAAAGGATGTTCCACCTCAACTCTACTCACTGCCAGGATTAAGTACCATTGCTTCAGGAATTGGGGAGCCTTTGCACATGGAGAAGCACCAGCTGCCTCCCCTCGCAGTCGATACAAGAATCAAAGTAGAGATATTGCTCAAAAAGGAGCTACCCTAATCTGTGCATGTGGAGGACGACAAGGGAAATGAGGTGAGGATATGGATTGAATATCCCCGTCTTCCGCCTAAATGTGATTACTGTGGTGAGTTTGGTCATCTATACCATCGCTGCCCCTCTGCTACAACTATTAACAATTCAGCTCCAAGCAATGCACCTCTGGCTCTCTCAATTACCAATCCAGATCCAGCACTGGAGGGGACAGCTATTAAAAATCAGAAGGTCAGATCGGTGAAGAAGCCACCCGAGATGATAGATAAAGGAAATCCAACCCCACTTGCTGCAGTCGAACCATCGGTCACCACATCCTTGTTGTGGAGTAAATCAATGCCTCTGGCTCAGGCAAAACATGTCTACATTGATTCTCCTACAGCAGAATCCTCCAATGAATGGAAGGTTGTCACTCGTAGATCAAAATCTCCAAAGAGGGTGGATGCAACTACTAAAGACACAGGAGTAAGTTTGAAATTGGGGTGTCCTGTACAGGAGCATAATGGGAGCACTAAAGGACCGCCTGCTGTATCGGTAGATGCGAATAAGGCAGGAACATCCAGGAACCCTATTGCTAATCAAGTAAAGTCACTAAATGTAAAGACAAGCAGGAACGTGAAAAACTCTAAGAATGGGAAGAGCGCTAGTAGTGGACGACCTCCTTCAAAGGGTCGCTCCATCCATCATCCTTGAAAGCTAGGCTTTCAACCTTTTGCGCACCTTTTTGATGATGATGAAGATTTTTTGCTATAATATACGTGGACTAAATACCACTCAAAGACAGCAGGAGCTCAGAAGTTGGGTATTGTCTCAAAGACCTCTAATAGGAGGCATTTTGGAAACACACGTTCAGGAAGCAAATGCGTATTTCATTATGGCAACTAATTTCCCTGGGTGGAGGTACGACTCCAATTACTCATCACAAGCAATAAATGGAAGAATTTGGATTATCTGGGATCCCTCTATCAAGGTCTTCATTTATAAGAAGACAGACCGGGTCATTTCTTGTGGTGTTTTTGATCCCTTAACAAATAATTCTTTCTCTGTCTCGTCCATCTATGCTCGGAACTCCATTACTGAGCGTCGTGAGTTGTGGGCAACGTTAGAGGAGATGCACCGATATAGTAGCCAGCAAAACCACCCTTGGCTTCTTCTCGGGGATTTCAATCAAATACTTCAGGCTAAGGATCATTATTCCCTTTATCCTTTCACTCTTCCGCTTCAAGGTATGTCTGAATTCCAGAATTGCATTGATAATTGTGAACTCGTGGAGTTGACAAGCAGAGGCGCTGCGCACACGTGGTACAACGGACAAGGATCCAATCCCATTACTCGTAAGCTGGAAAGGGTGCTCTTAAATGAGGCTTGGTTGTCTGAATATCCACAGTCTAATGCTCTGTTCGATGCGCCAGGAGGATCAGACCACTCTCCTATCCTGGTCACTCTCTCAACGGATACTGAAAGAAGACTCATTCCCTTCAAGTTCTATTCATTTTTCACTACTCACCCAGAGTATGACAATCTGTTGGAAGCTGCCTGGTCTCAGACGGTTATTAGGGGATCAGCCATGTTTGAGCTTTGTCAAAAACTAAAGGCTGTCAAGATGGGTTGTAAGTCACTTAACCGAAGAAGCTTTAGTAGCATTCAAGCAAGGACCTCAGAAGCACATGACAGGCTCACTAATATTCAGAATCAAATTCTTACGATACCATCACAAGCTCTTTTTCAGGAGGAGAAGGAGATCCGGAAAAAATGGCTGTTCTTGTCGGCAGCGGAGGAGTCATTCTTGAAACAAAATCGAGAATCAGATGGTATGCAGAAGGAGATTCTAACTCCAGCTTCTTCCACAAATCTGTTAAAGCTCATCAGGCAAGGAACAAGATCTGTTCACTTATAAATGACAGCAATGAGAGGATCTCAGATAAGGCTCAGCTAAAAGATATGATTGAGGAATATTACACGAAGTTGCTTGGCACCAAAAATGAATGCGTCCACCCGCTATCAGTGGAAGCAATACAAGGCTTATCTCCTTACAGATGCTCGGATGATCTGGCGACTCAACTCAAGGCAATTCCCTCACTAGAAGAGGTCACCACAACCTTGTTCTCCTTGCCAACGAACAAGGCGCCCAGACCAGATGGTTTTACTGCAGATTTCTTTGTCAAGGCATGGGCTAAGGTAGGACCAAGTGTAATTGATGCGGTCAGAGAATTCTTCATCACTGGTAAACTTCTCAAGCAGGTGAACGCCACAATCATTGCTCTAATTCCCAAAAAGGTGACTTCAGAGAAACTTGGTGAGTTTCGACCTGTGTCATGTTGCAACACAATATACAAGATCATATCTCGAATCCTTGCAAGAAGATTGAAGCTCTTTACCAACCTAGCAGTTCAGAGGAACCAATGTGCTTTTATCAAGGGGAGACTTCTGTGTGAGAATGTTCTTCTAGCTGTCGAGTTAGTCCCAGACTTCAACAAGAATGGACCGGTCACCAGAGGATGCCTCCAAATTGATATTTCAAAGGCTTTTGACAACATTCGTTGGGAGTTCCTGATTAATATCCTCAAGGCATATGAACTCTCGGATGTGTTTGTTGGGTGGTTAGTAGAGTGCTTCACTTCTCCATCCTTCTCGGTGGCATTGAATGGTGAGCTCATAGGCTACTTCCCATGCAAAAAAGGGCTCAGGCAAGGAGACTCCATCTCAGCTCCCTTGTTTACTTTGGTCATGGATGTTTTATCGAAGCAACTGGATATTGCGGCTACCTAGAATCAGTTTAAACCCCATCCTTTGTGTATGGATCCTCGTATCACCCATCTCAGTTTTGTTGATGACCTCTTAGTCTTTTTTGATGGCACTGAAACCTCATTGGTAGCAATTCTGGGAGTCCTGGATCAGTTCAAGTTAGTATTTGGGCTTGGGGTTAATCTCACAAAATCATGTCTCTTTCTTGATGGCAACGACAGGAATGATATCAGTGGGATAGCATTGCGACAGGGTTTAACTCATGGTTCCTTACCTGTCAAATACCTTGGTGTTCCCCTCATTACACAGAAACTCTCACCAACAGACTATCAACCTCTTATCGATAGAGTCAAAAGTCGCATTTCGGGTTGGACTCATCGACATCTCTCATTTGCAGGCCGTCTCCAATTACTTAAGTCAGTCATCAATAGCACCATCAACTTCTGGAATTCTATCTTTCTACTTCCAAACAAGTGTCTTGAAGAGTTGGAGCAAATTTGCAGTTCCTTTTTGTGGAAGGGAGTGTCTGAGTCAGCCAGAGGAGCCAAGGTTTCTTGGGAGACAGTTTGCTCGCCAAAATCTTCAGGGGGATTGGGACTCAAAAGACTAGTTGATTGGAATCAGATTTTTGGTTTGAAGCTGATCTGGTTATTTTTTTCCCAGGCGGGTTCACTGTGGGTCTCCTGGGTTAAAAAATACCTAATAAGAGGAAAAAGTTTTTGGACAGCAGATTTCAGGTCTACTGGGAGTTGGATTTGGACAAGACTTGTTAAACTGAGGGAATTGGCAAGGTCTTTTATCTGTTGTGAGATTGTCTCAGGCACGGGAGCTCTGTTCTGGCATGATAACTGGACAGGACTAGGTTCTCTGTTAGACTTGGTTGGTGATTCAGGACCAAGGCTGTCTGGGATTGGTTTGTATGCTAAAGTGTCTGAAGCAGTTTCAAACGGTCATTGGTCGATTCCTCGAGGACGCAATCCAGCCATGCACCTGCTGAGATCCTGCATCATCGATCAGAATCTTCCCTCTGATGCTATGGGAGATGATATCTTCAGTTGGAAGCTCACTCCTGACCAACCTGGTGGTACCTTCTCCTCAATGAAAACTTGGAAGCGACTTCACCCTCATGGTCCCTCGGTTTCATGGCACACTCAAATATGGTTCAAGGTGAACATCCCCAAAATGGCATTTATGGCTTGGCTCACAACGCTTGACAGGCTTACCACAAGGGATCGGCTAAGGAGATGGAACCTACAGGTTCCTTCCTCTTGTCTTCTGTGTATTGCAGGGGAGGAGTCTAGGGACCATCTCTTCTTCCGCTGCCCCTACTCAAAAGTTTCATGGCTTGACTTCTTTGCTCATCTCCAGCCCCAATCTCAGCTACCAAACTCGTTCAGCGGTTACCTCAGCTGGCTAAAGGCTCCTACCACAAATAGGAAGCTTAATATCATTTGTAAACTGTTGTTTCAAGCTCTTCTCTACAATATCTGGATGCAACGGAATGCAAGGCTCCATTCAGGCTCTTTTCTATCGGAGGCAAGGCTAAGAAAGGCCATTCAATTACAAATGAGAAGGAGACTCACAGGATTGGATAGGGAAGCGATCAATCCAATTCCCGCAGCTATCCAAGATACCTAGCTTTACCTTTGGTTCGAAAACTTTCAGCCCACATAATATACCAAGACTGCTCCCGCAATCAACTCTCTCTTCCTTTTAGTTACAAATCGTTATGCTCCTGAATGTGTGTGTTTTTACTGTCATTCACTATGTAAAAGAACAATCTGGCTCCATATATATAATCGGTTTCTCTTTTTTAAATAAAATAAAAAAAATAAAAAATAAAAACAAAAAAACAAAAAAAAGAAATGAACTGCTCTAAATCCACTGCTCACCATCAGTAAAGGAGATGTTGGTGAAAGGAGTCGCTTCCATATCGGTGAGTTGTTTTGCATAGGGAAATCGTTCAGTGTGAGTCTGTGATTGGTTCCCAGTCCATAAAAACGATTTTTCCGTAATACACAGTTTTTTGGTCTTATATTCTCCCATGTCATTCCACCCATTATGAGAAACAACTAGAGACATGTATGTTTTGGAGAAGACAACACTCGCATAAGATCTCCACGCACGTATCTTCTAATTCACGAAAGCATGCCCTGTCCACTCTCTTAATGTTTCCTTTTCGTTTGTCGTAATACACCCGATTGTATTTTAATTCGCTACAAACTGAGTTATGCAATCCTACAAAAAAATTGTTTCAATTGCTAATGTAACGTTGAAGTCTATATGAGAAACATTGATAAAAGACATTATTGTATTTTTGTGTTACCTTGTAAAACGATCTATCTTATCGAATATATAAAGTCAATCGATCCTTCGATGAAGTACTCTTTAAAGAAATGATTTCCTTCTTGGACGAAAAGAGTGACTTTGTTTCCATAAGTTGAGCAAAACATAAGTTTTTAAATGGAAAAGCCGAGCAAAACATAAGTTTTTAAATGGAAAAACTGAGCAAAACATAAGTTTTTAAAGTTGCTCGAACAAAAGAAATTTAACTTTTAATCAACTATATGATTAAGTCATTAAACATAATATATATATATATATATATATATACATTTAATCGATTATTTCATTACATATTATAAAAAGTTAATCAGTTGTCTCCGGTAAATCGAGTAATCGTTAGGTCCATTTCGATTCTCGATCACTCGAATTTTATCTAGTTTAAAATAAGTTATATTGCGTATTATTTTTTATTTTATATGATTAATCTGCATTTTTTAAGATTGAGAGTGAACTTTCAAAAAAAAGACAACTTTAAAGATATTTTTTTTGCATATTCTTAAATAGTAATCTATTTTTGATTTATCTATATATCTCTAAATAACAGCTATCTTATTATATAAAGTTTAATGTCAAAGTTACTTATTAAAGAGATCGTGACACGTATCAATTGTATCGATAAGATGTCGACATGTGTCTAGATTACTGCTTAACATGATCGTAACATATGTCAAATTAACGATTTTAGATTTTGACACATATCTAAGTTAATTGCTAGAAAAAAAAAAAGTTAAAAAATATTTACCAAACAAAAAAAAAACTAATCCAAAAGCAAAAATAAAATATTTACCTATCACAGTAAGGAAATAGAGCATATGTCTTATTATATAAAGATGTATATTAAGTGGTATTCTATATCAAATCAAAACCTTAAGTACTCTAGAAAATCATGAACACCAAAGAAACAAATATAAACTATGAGAGATATGAAAACCTTGCTAGCAAAAAAACAGGGTATCATGAGTGATGATCATATTGCTATGATCGAAAAGACACTTGCAGACTTGCAGATGAACCTTATATAAAGCTGGATTTAACTATGCTTCATATATGTGTAGATAAAATAATCAATGTGTAAGTCTAATATATTTATAATGCTACACATATATCTTCGAATATTTCCATCTATCTGACTATTTTCATATCTATGAATAATAGACATAGTATTATTTTAAAATTTTCATTGATTTTTATTGTCTAACATAGTTTACCAAAATACAGGGTTTCCAAATTACAACTTCGCAACTTCGATGATGCTAAGGAATTTTATACTATTTGTCTTATACAATTTTGGAAGATGAATCTACGTACTATCAATATTTGTTTATTCTTTCATTTTAATATGTTGTAGTATTTTTATATTTTAGTTATATTATTTAGTTAAATTTGATTTTCTTATTAAAAATTCGTGATATTTTCTATATTATTTTGTGTTTCTTTTTTAATTTTTCAGTTAAAGATATGTAAGATCAATATTTATTTATTCCTTTTAAAATAAATATTTTAATTTTTTTATGTTGTAGTATTTTTAGATTTTTAGATTTTTTTATTTTAGTTTATATTTTATATTTATAAATTATCTAAGAATCATTTATCATCGTGGTTATAACTTTTTATTTTTTTCAACTGTGTTTTAATTTCTCAAATTTTATTTGGTTGGTCATAAACTCATTGCAATCATGTAGATATTTTTTCTCCAATTTTTCATCCAAAATATTTTTTGGGTAAACAATTTTAGTGGTTAAACAAGTTGTCACTACAAATTTTAGTGGTGAAAAGAAACTACGTCAAAGTGAAAGTGAAGAGACAAAATTGGTTTAATTTGTTCACATATACATTATATAGGTGGCGATTAAGAGCATATTTTAACAATAAAATATTTTAGGGTGTAAGAACACATTATTAGTGGTAAAACATAGAGTAAAATTGTATGTAGATACTAATAAAATAACGCTATTAAGTTGTTGAACATTTTTGAAATTTAACAATAATAATATTCATAATAGTTAATGTTTGAAAAACATTTTGGTGGGCGATAAGTTAGCTTTAGGTTATTGTGAGAATTGTAATAATAATTTTTAAATATAAAAATATAAATTAGTGTATTAAAGTAAAAATTTCTCTCTAACTAAAAATATTTATCTATTTATTTCCAGAAAATATATTTCATTTACAAAAAAATATTTCTATATTTTAAAAATTTTCATTTTATTAAATAATTTTTAAATCGGCACATCGTGCGGGTACTAATCTAGTCTAATATATGTTTCAAGTTAATAAAATAAAGTATGACGTTGAATATAACTAGTCTTATTATAGAGAAAGAAATGGCGTCTCTCTGGAGAGGCGATTTTTTATGCGATTCCAACTTCTGGCAATACCAGCTTTTTTCTCCGTTGAGGAGTGTCTTTCCGACCGACAGAAATGTGGCTTCCTGTTTGAGCATTTCGGTTGGCGGTTTTGTTCTGTTGTTTTATCACGACAGTTACCCCGATCCAGAAAAATCGGATTTCAACCGTCTCAGGAAACCGCCATGGCTGTCCCTATATATTCAACAATTCTTCATGAAATTTCTCAATCATCTTCCCTCCTTCTCTAAAAAGCATCTTCTCAAGTCTACAATGAGTGACTATCTCCGGAAATCGGTCCAGGATCTGGACTTGGGCATTGATGACATTCCAATACCTCTTCCAACGGAATTCTGTGAACGGGTGGCTAATGTTAACCGCTACTCTCTGGTTGTAACCCGGTGAATCCATGGAAACAAAATCTACGCGCTTTGATCCGCCAAATGCCTCGGGTATGGGGTTTCGTTGATGGGTATGTTGGACGGATTCTCGATGATGGGTGTGTCCAATTCTGATTCCAATCTGAGGAAACACTCAATCTGGTGCTCAACGGTCGGCCTTGGTCCTTCAATGACTTGATGCTAACGACTCATCGATGGTATCCCAACATAACTGATGGAGAAATGAAGATTATCCCGTTTTGGGTGCAAATCCAAGGTATTCCAACTCTCTACTTAACTAATGCTATGGCTAGATGGGTTGGAAATCGTTTAGGATTAGTCACTGAGGTCGATTACGATGAAAATATCAACCAAGTTGGGGCTGTTAGAGTTAAGATTGCATGGAACATTGATGATCCGCTTCGATTTCAAAAGAACCTTCAATTCATTGTTGGTGAAAACACTGTGGTCAAATTTTGTTATGAACGACTAAGGAATTTCTGTAGCAAGTGTGGATCTTTAAAGCACGACGACAAGGATTGTCTTTTGAGTTTTGATGATGAGAATCAAGTGGATCCTGGTGACAGTAGTGATGATGAAAATCACTCGACTGGTGACAACAAAATGTCAGAGGCCGATACATTACCATCAGTTGATCCTGCTACTTTAATCCCTGGCATCCAGATGGCTCCACCAAATGGAAGATCATCACAACCTGGTCCTAGCATAAGAGGTGCATCAATGAACCCGACGGTTTTTGCAGATGCTGACTTAAATGCAGAGAAGATATGCTACATACATGCTAAGCAGAAGACTACCACCAAAGCGTCAAACTGTTATGAGGATCTGTTTGAGGCTTCCTCGGACAATGCCTTGTCTGAATTTGTTTTCATGAAGCAAAAAAGAGTCTCTTTTGAGGAAGCTTTCAACAAAGCGGAGGCTGCAGAGGAATTGGCGGTCCTGAGTCAATTCCACAAGAAGAACAAGCTTACTACTTCCAATGGCTCGTACTCAGTCAACCAACTATACAACGGAGGCGCGGGGGCCCGGTACCCCCAGATCCAATATGAGAGTCCTCTCCTGGAACTGTCAGGGCATTGGACCGCTGCTGACTATTTCTAGACTTACTAGATTATGTAGTATAACTAAGTGTGATGTTCTTTTCCTTATTGAAACTCTTAATCAGTGTGATGTAGTACATAAAATTAAATGTGATTTAGGATTTGCTAATATACTTATTCAGCCCCCTCTTGGAAGGAGTGGAGGCTTAGCTTTGATGTGGAAACAAAATGTTGCTCTCAATCCAATTTCAATGGATGAGCGCCTCATTGATGTTTCTGTAACCATTAATAATATAAGCTTTTATTTGTCTTGTGTGTATGGCCATCCGATTCAAAGTGAAAGACATCACTTATGGGAGAGATTAGAAAATCTTTCATATCATCGCCAAGATCCTTGGTTACTCATAGGCAATTTCAATGAAATTCTTTCCAACTCTGAAAAATTTGGTGGACCATCTAGAGCTGATTGGACTTTCCGAGACTTTCAACACATGGTAACAATATGTGATCTGGAGGATATACGACACAGAGGAGATAAGTTCTCATGGGTAGGAGAAAGACACACACATACCGTAAAATGCTGTTTGGATAGAGCTTTTCAGAATGGCCCTTGGGGAGCTGCTTTCCCGAATGCTGAGGTTGAATTCTTAGACTTCACAGGATCTGACCATAAACCTAACTACCTAAATTTTAATATTGGATCCTCATATAGACGAAGAAGCTTTTACTTTGATAAACGATTATGCGATGTGGACAATTTCAAAGACGTTGTGAAACAAGGATGGCAAAGACAAACACAAGACATGAATTTATCAATCTCCAATTGTCTCCTGCAGAAAAGCGATGGCTAAGTTGAAACACGAGGTTCAGTTAAACTCTGGAACACGAATCAAGGCTCTGCAGTCACAACTAAACACAACAATGGAAAGTCTCAACTTCACGGTCAGTCAACATATCCCAACTTTAGAAGATGAGTTGACAAAAGCCTATTTGGATGAAGAGAAACATTGGAAACAGAAGAGCAGGAATCAATGGATGAATGAGGGTGATAGAAACACAAGTTTCTTTCAATCCTGTGCTAACACGAGGTACACAAAAAACCAGATAAACTCAATCCAAGATACACATGGGAATACGTTTTATGGACATAAAGCAATAGGAGAGCAGGCACAAACTTTTTTCCAAAAGATATATTCAACTAATGGCCATTCATTTACAAGGGACGTTTTTGTGTATTTTGAATCACAGGTCACACCAGATATGATGAGGATCTCACTCGGCCTTTAGTACACTAGAAATATATGATGCTGTGTGTCAAATTGGAGATGACAGAGCCCCTGGTCCAGATGGACTAACAGCTCGGTTCTATAAATCATGTTGGGACATTGTTGGTTGTGATGTCACACGAGAAATTCAACAGTTTTTTGATACTGGTAACATGCCATCTCAATGGAACCACACAAATATTTGTCTTATCCCAAAAATTGACAATCCGACTACTTTCTCTGATTATCACCCAATTGCTCTATGTAATGTCTTGTACAAAATCATTTCAAAGTGCCTAGTTTGCCGCCTTAAAAAACACTTAAATGGGATAGTCTCGGATGCACAAACAGCTTTTATCCCAGGTCGACTAATCCAAGATAATGTCATGATAGCTCACGAAGTCATGCACTCTTTAAAAGTTTGAAAGCGAGTCTCAAAGTCTTATATGGCGGTCAAGACTGATGTGAGCAAAGCTTATGAGAGAGTAGAGTAGAATTTCTTGAGAACTACTCTGCAGATTTTTGGATTTTGTAATAAATGGATTGATTGGATCATGGCCACTGTCGAATCAGTGAGTTTTTTCTGTACTAATCAATGGCTCACCATATGGACATGTTAAACCTGAAAGAGGCATACGATAAGGGGATCCCCTCTAACCCTATCTATTCATCCTATGTTCGGATATTTTAAGCCATCTCATACAATCACGAGTTGCAGAAGGTGATATCAAAGGTGTCAAGGTTGGCGAAAACACACCAAGAACAACACATCTCCAATTTGCTGACGATTGTCTCTTCTTCTGTCAAGCTAATAGGAGAAATTGCCAGGCTTTGAAAGACGTTTTTGATGTATACGAATACTATTCGGGTCAACAAATCAACACTTCCAAGTCTATGATAACTTTTGGTTCACGTGTGTATGGCACAACTCAAAATCGCTTAAAAGAGATACTTGAGATCCCGAATCAAGGAGGAGGAGAGAAATATCGTGGTTTACCTGAACAATTTGGCAGAAAAAAGAAAGAAATGTTTGAGTATATCATCACTAAGGTGAAACAGAGGACCTTTAGTTGGAGTGCAAAGAGATTATCTCGAGCAGGAAAACAAATAATGCTGAAATCAATAGCACTTGCCATGTCTGTGTATGCAATGTATAGTTTTAAACTACCTAAAGGCGTTACTTCGGACATCGAATTGATACTCATGAACTAGTTGTGGGAAAAAGATGCACAACAAAGAGGAATTTCGTGGATAGCCTGGAAAAAAATTGCAACACTCTAAAAAAGAAGGTGGACTCGGTTTCCGAGATTTAGAAAAGTTCAATGATGCACTTCTAGCAAAACAAGCTTGGCGTTTAATTCAGTATCCAAACTCAATGTTTGCAAGGATTATGAAGGCTCGATACTACCGTGATAATACGATCTTAGATGCAAAACCAAGGAAGAACCAATCTTATGGTTGGTCTTCTTTGCTAGTTGGTATCTCATTGATAAAAAAAAGGGATCAAGATACAATGTTGGAGATGGAAATACAGCAAGAATTGGATTAGACAATGGCATTGACTCTCATCCTCCGAGACCGGTATCTGCCATAAATGATGAAAACAATGAAACTTTAAAAACTCTGATGACGGACTCCAGTGTGATCAGATCATGGAACATTTCGAAGCTCCAAACACATATCAAAGTCGAGGATATAGAACACATTCAAAAGATCTACCTTGCACGCGAAGGCCGACCTGACACATTAACATGGAACTACAGTACTACAGGTGATTACACGGTTAAATCATGCTACTGGCTTTTAACTCATGATCCTTTGTCCTCTGATTTACCACCGGATATACCTCATGGTTCACCTCAACTCAAGAACAAGATCTGGAAACTGCCAGTAATTCCAAAATTAAAACACTTCCTTTGGCGAATTATATCTTGAAGTCTTCCAATTTTGACAAGGTTAAGATCAAGAGGCATGACATTAGATCCTATATGCTCTAGATGTCGTCAATCTGAGGAAACTATCAATCATGCTTTATTCACATGTCCCTTTGCTTTATGGTGTGGCGATTCTCAAGCACTACTCATATAGACATTACTAATTTGGCTTCTGATGCTGAAGAAAATATTTCTAATATCATAAATTCAATCCTTAGCTCTGCTTTTTCAAATAATGAAACAATGCTACCTATCTAGTTATTATGGAGAATTTGGAAAGCAAGAAACAATAGTGTTTTCAATAATTTTCGGGAGAGTCCATCAAAAACGGTATTATGGTCTAAATCAGAAGCAAAACAATACTATAATCTCACACATAAAACTGATAGGCTTCAACAGAGAAGTGATGATAATAGACACACTCATAGATGGACTGCTCCACCGATTGGATTTGTGAAATGTAATTTTGATGCAGCATACAATAACTTCAATCATGAATCAACTGGTGGCTGGATAATTCGCAATAATTTGGGACTGCCTTTAGCTTGGGGTGCAACTAATCTCTTAAATGTCATTTCACCATTAGAAGCGGAAGCAAAAGCTATGCTGGTAGCTTTACAACAATCTTGGATACGAGGCTATACATCAATAATTCTAGAAGACGATTGCGAAGTTCTAATTAATATTATCAATGGTCAGACTAGACACCGACAACTAATCAACATCCTAAAAGATCTAGAGTTTTGGATTTCCAAATTTCAGTTCTTTAGATCTGTGTTCACAAAGAGAAAATGTAATAATGCAGCTCATTTATTGGCCTAATTGGGATGTAATTTTTCTCTTTATTATGTTGAATCTGTAATCAAGCCAGTGTGGCTTCATGAACAACTATGTATTGATCGACCTTAAATCAATATAAAAGCAATTTGAGTAAAAAAAAAAACCTAGGATATTTTTCCAAATTTTCCTTGGAAGACCTAAACTCTTACTTTATTAAAATTTTCTCCCCACGGCGGCTTCGCTTCGCTTCAGATCACACGAGAGAGCCTTTCCCATTTTCGAGTTTTTGAATTCAACCACCACAAGAAGAAGGAACCCCCAAACCGCTCAATCCTCTCACAACCTCTGCGATTCCCGTATCTGACTCCGACTAATCGGAAAGAAAATAATCAAGGTTTCAGCGAGAAGAAAATGGGGAAGAACGAGAAGACGTCTCTAGGGAGAGCCCTAGTGAAGCACCATAACCATATGATCCAAGAAACAAAGGAAAAAGGCAAGTCCTACAAGGATCAACACAAGAAGGTTTTGGAATCTGTTACAGAGGTCAGCGACATCGATGCTATCATCGAACAAGCCGAGGAAGCTGAACGCCTCTTCGCGATTCATCACGATTCCGCAACTCCTGTACCTATCAATATGTGAGTTTCTCGATTTCATTTTGTTTTTTCACATATTTGTTAGATATTATTTGGTTAAAATTGATCGATTCTTCAATCTGTGAGCTCTGTTTATTGATTCATCTAAATCGGTTTGTTTCATATCTGAAGAATTTGCTTTTGAGCTCTGTGTATTGATTATCTAAATTGGTGATTACTGTTGGTGTTTTTGCTCTGAGTCTGAAGAAGCTTCTATGTATTGAATCATTTCTCTCATGAGCTAATTCTTCTTTGTTTGTAAATAGGGACACAGGTTCGAGTTCAAGTGGTATAACAGCTAAAGAATGGAAAGAGCAACGGATGAGAGAAGAGGCTTTACTTGCTAGTAGCCTTCAAGTGCCTCGAAGGTGTGTTGTTGTTTATATTTCCATCTCTTTTGCTTCTTCTTTAGTTTGTTGAGGAGTTACATGAAGTCTTCTTTAGTTTAATGTTCGTTCTCTTTACTATATTCAGACCTCACTGGACACCAAAAATGAATGTGGAACAACTTGATGTTAATGAAAAACAAGCTTTTCTCACATGGCGTCGGAAACTTGCGAGGTTGGTTCTGTTTTACCTCGTTCTTCTTCCTAGTGTTGCAATAAACAAGATTAATATCTGTCACTAGAAGGATATAGCTGTTAGTAGAATGGAGAGTTGCTTATATGCAAGTGTTTGAACCAAGTCAGATCATTTTCTCTATGCTCTAGTACAATGCTTTCTATAAAATAGGGAACAATTTAATTAAGGATAAGTTTAGGAGAAATCGTATTTTAATCAATGCTCATAAGCTAGCGAGTAGCGACTATGTTTACTCTAGTACTTGCTTGCTACAAACTGCAAGGTTTTGGTTGTCACTTATACCACTTAATGGCTTTAGTTTCCATTTTGATTTGTTAAATGATGACTCTGAAGGTTGACGTATTTATCTAATTTTAGCACTTGATAAAGCTGAAGTACTTTGGCAACACATTGTTAGCTCGATGTATGTTTAAGATAGTTTTTTTTTTTTTCAAAGGAAAGCTGGGGAGAGTTTGGGATAGGGTACCAAAACAGTCAAATAAGTTTCGTTTTAACCACTTTTGTTGATTTTATAGTATCCATTTTCACATCTTGAAGCATGTTATTGTTTACTCAAGATATTATTTTCTTGCTGTTTTTGATGTATGGTTTGATTTATATTATATGCAAATTTCCTTGGGACTTAGTGCTATATACTTATGCATGCCTACTTTTATGCTGTATTCAGCCTCGAGGAAAATGAAAAGCTTGTATTGACTCCATTCGAGAAGAATCTTGACATCTGGAGACAGCTATGGCGAGTGCTGGAACGAAGTGATTTGGTATGTTATTTTGTTCAGGATATTTTTTTCGTCTCTTAATGCTCATCTACCTGAATTAAGTTAATTGCAAAAACTCATTGGCTATCTGTACTTCTCTTTCAGATTGTTATGGTTGTTGATGCTAGAGATCCTCTGTTCTATCGGTGCCCTGATCTTGAGGTAACTCTATCTCTGCCAACTCGCAGCTTTTTTTCTTAGTAGAATTTTCCTGATCATATCAAACATTTACGTGAAGATTTGTTCTGACGCAGGCATATGCACAAGAAATTGATGAGCATAAGAAAACAATGCTTCTGGTAAACAAGGCGGATCTTTTACCTACTTATGTCAGGTAAACCAGTGACTTACTGCTCTTTTGCCACTAAACCTTTTGTTTTTTGCTAACCAATTGGGTTGTACATTCTATATGCAGGGAGAAATGGGCGGAATACTTTTCCCGCAACAATATTCTGTTTGTATTCTGGTCAGCCAAAGCTGCTACGGCTACCCTAGAAGGTAAACCCCTGAAAGAACAGTGGAGAGTACCTAATACCTCTCAGAAGATAGACGACCCAGCTGTTAAGGTATATGGAAGGGACGAGCTTTTGGCCCGATTAAAACTTGAGGCTCAAGAGATAGTAAAAATGAAGAAATCTAGAGGAGTTTCCGAAACATCTGCTGAGTCGCACCGTGAACAAGTTGTGGTTGGTTTTGTTGGGTACCCCAATGTAGGAAAGAGTTCGACAATCAACGCTTTGGTAGGTCAGAAGCGAACAGGTGTCACATCTACCCCGGGGAAAACAAAGCATTTTCAGACATTGATTATCTCCGAGGAGCTAATGCTCTGTGATTGCCCTGGTTTAGTCTTCCCTTCATTCTCAAGCTCAAGATATGAAATGATTGCTTCTGGAGTTCTTCCAATAGACCGGATGACTGAGCACCGTGAAGCTATTAAGGTGGTGGCTGAACGTGTTCCTCGGCATGCCATTGAGGATGTGTACAACATCTCTCTACCTAAACCCAAAACCTATGAGCCTCAGTCCCGCCCACCTCTCGCCTCAGAGCTTCTGAGAACATACTGCCTCTCTCGTGGTTATGTTGCCTCTAGTGGACTACCTGATGAGACCAAAGCAGCTAGGCAGATTCTGAAAGATTACATTGAAGGTAAGCTTCCACATTTTGCAATGCCTCCAGAGATGACCCGAGAAGATGAAAACGAGACAGGGGATGATGATACTTTGGGAGCCGAAATAGTTGAAGGTTTACGATCTGTGAAGGAAGGTGAAGAAGCTCCTGGTCTTGGTCTTGATCAGGTTCTAGATGATCTTGATCTTGCAAATGGAATTGGGCCTTCCAAGAAGAAACAGAACAAGAAGTCACATAGGAAAAACTGATTCGGTCTTGATGGAATATCGTGCTGAGAAGTTCCCAGAAACCAACAAGTAATCACGATGCATTGATCAACAAAAGCTGGAGTATATGATACAAAATTGTGGATTTTTCTTATGTAAAAATTGTGAAAAGTTATAACAGCTGTTGGTTAGATGTTATGTTTGTGCAAATACTAGAGATATCGAGAATTTTTCAGCTTGATATTGATGAAGAGTCCTTTGGAGCAGGTTCTGTAAAGCAGCTAAATTGATAACTTAAAATCCAAAAAAAAATCAATAGCCAGACTTTTTAATTGTATACTATTTACGTTTAAGAAACCTTTTATAACCTTTTTATAAATCTAACCCTTTTATAACCTTTTTATTCTCCAGTATCACTCTTGTACTCAATCAACGCACATGCAAGGTTTATAACAATTTTAATATTGCATTGTCTGCTATATTTCATATAGCTATGGACTTCGGAGGAATCCAATAAATGAGAGCAACAAACAAACCGACGCTTGCCAATTTGACCCCAAAAAAAAAAAAAAGAAAGAAAGGAAAAAACCTTGTAAGAACATAAAAATACTTATATTCAAAAAGTGATTTTTTCTTTTCGATGTAAACGTAAATTTTCTTTCTGAAAGTAAATACCTTAACCATGAATTTAAAGAAAATAAGTCTTTTCTTCTTGCTAGATACTTCCAAAACTGGAAATGGCGGTTTGTAAGAAGTTATCTGACTTCAGAGAGTTATGTCATTCTGTTGTAGACGACATTTAATGTCTCATCCTCATGCCATTGCCATTTTCCTTTTCCTCTATGGCTCTATCATTGTTTATTTATTTATTGTATTCCACTTTTATACTTTCTCTATTTGTGTAAATAATGATTTTTAAGGCGTTCGATTCATTTTTACCGTTTATGACTAAATTTCTGTAATATACACAATTTTGACAAAAAAAAACATTGTGATAATATTTGCGATGGATATACAATGAATTTGCTACACAGTTTTTAATTTCATGATAGTAAAAATTGGTAGCAAAACGTTACAATTTGCTACATATTTTCAATATATACAAATCCGTCATTAATAATGAATAATCAAGTAATCAATTACAATACAGTAGTACGTTATAAGCTGTGTTAGGCTACTAGGTTTGGTTCCATGTGTATTGTTTGTAATTGTATTAACATAAATGATGAAACTGCTTCTTAGTACAATGACTATATATGGCTTTTCAGCCTTAACTCTTTTAATATGTTACTAAGTAACAATCCATACTATGTGCGGGATAAATTGATTAAAAACATTATTATAAGTAAAATATTATCTTACAACTAATATCTGTTTGTGTCAAACATAATGTGTAACTAAAGTTTTTTTTATTATTATTCAAAGCTGCATTTCTTTTGTGTAAAAAATATGTTTCTCCCATGAAATCTTTGAATGTGTAAGAGGTTATATGGTAAAGAAAGTATTGATAAAATGTTACTATATATTATAACATGTCTTTTGTGCGGTTTAAAAATCAAATTCATATCTTCTTATATTTTATCCTGTAATCATAACAATTTTGCATGTTTCTTATGTAACCATAACAACATATATTAAATTACACAGTAATTTAATTATTGAATTTTATTATATGTTAGTAATAATCAGATTCTAAACTAATTTTTTTGAAGATAATCTAACTTATTGATTTAATATTTTTGATTAGGCTATTTAAATCTTTTGAGTTAGTCGGTTTGTTAATATTTTCTATAAATGACCGATTATTACAAAAAAGCCATTATAAAAAAATTAATGAAATTCTAAAATCAATGTATTCGTGTAAAAATATATTTCACACGTGAAATATATGAATGTGGTAAAGAAAATATTTATAAAATGTTACAATTTATGGCAATATAAATTTTTGTGTGTTTTAAAAATCAAATTTTTATTTATGGTTTGTCGAGTAACTATAACAATTTTGCATATTCTAATAATCACTCATTTTAAATATATTATGATTTTTTGGTACTAAGTTTAATTATAATGATAAGGGTTATGCCTCATTCCTTTTTAATAGCACATAGATGAATATACAACTAAAATGTATATTCCTATTTTGATTATCAATATTTCCATTTTTTAATCAATAATTATTACTAAATGTTGAGATTAATTAGTTTACATACTTTATATATATATATATATAAATAATCACACATCACGATATCTCTTAATTTGTTGTTATTTTTATATTTATTTACGAATATATATAAATCTATATTTATTGGGAATTAAGTTTCTTTTAATGAGTTGGAGATAATTCATGGATAATATACTCCTTTTTATAATCAATTATAATAACTATTGAAAGCTTGTTATTTAAATTATTATGGTAATAACACTAACATAAAAAGAACATTTCGTTTTTATATGATTTATGCTAATAAGTTATATGTTCTTTTATTTTTATTAACTTTATATTAATTGATATGATTTTTTAGCTTTTTAGAATATTTTACTTATAATCAATATTTATATTGATTTTTAAATTAATATAATTTTGACTTGTATATTTGTAATTATATTTTAGTGAAATTTTGCGTTAAAATAGTATGTAATTATTTAATTAATTTTAATATGTGATAATTAAATTTGTGTGAAAACAGTGACATATCTAGTTATTATTAAGTTAATTGTTTAAAAAAAATATAATGGTATGTTAATGTAATTAAATAGAAAATTTAAGGTTAGTTTGCTAAAAGATGCACAAAACTCTCTAAGGATGACACAAGAGCTTTTTCTTTAGAGTGTTTATCTTTTAATATATAGGGGATAGATAAAATTTACAGATTTGATTATTCATTATTAATTAAAATTAAAATTAAAATTTACAGATTTGATTATTCATTATTAATTTACAGACTACCTGATTTCTGATGAGTGTTGACTAATTAAAATTAAAATTATCTGTCCTTGAAGAAAATAAAAACAACAAAGGGCAGGTTTGTTTGGGCGTTGAGTTCGTCTTCTCTTCTCTGTCCTTTTTCTCTCCTAAAACAAAACAAACAAAAAAAAAACAACTCATTTTCAAATTCTCGGAATCTCTCTTCTCCGATTAACTTTTTTATTTTCTTTTCCGGGAGGATCTCACCGGAGAAAGCTAAGTTAGGGTTCCTATATAAGCGTGAAGATTTTTGGAAACGAGAAACTTTGGATTTGCTATTAAATTAAGAGAAGATGTATTGTCTTTCTTAATTAAAAGCTTTTGATAAATTTTAGGGTTGTGAAAAAAAAAGAAAAGAAAATGGATTTGGATTCGTCTATGGTACCAGAGAATGATCAAGATCCTGTTACTACGGCCACTTCATCATCGTCGCCTATGGAGAAAGAAGCGTCTGAGCAATCAACGGAAGAAGCTGGATCCGAATCCGAATCGGCGTCTTTGACTCCTTCGCCTCCGTCTCCTTCTCCAGGACAACAACAACAACAACAACAACAACCGCAGGTAACGACGGTGGTTGGGCCGAGATGTGCGCCGACGTATTCGGTTGTGAATGCTATTATAGAGAAGAAAGAGGATGGTCCTGGTCCTAGATGTGGACACACGTTGACGGCTGTTCCTGCTGTTGGTGAAGAAGGGACGTCTTGTTACATTGGCCCGAGACTGATCTTGTTTGGTGGTGCTACAGCTCTTGAGGGTAATTCAGGAGGAACCGGAACGCCTACTTCTGCTGGAAGTGCCGGCATTCGTATGTTTTCCGATTTCTCTCCTTACTTTACTTTTCTAATAAAGCTTTAAGCTTTGTGAGGGTGACTCAAGTTTCTTCATTCCTTGATGTTAGATATGCATTAGTTCTTTGTGTATACGAGCCTTGTTTTGGCTTCTTGGTTTTAGGCTTGCCATTGCTGTATTTTGATGTTTGGAATAATGTTTCCTATGCAGGACTTGCGGGTGCAACGGCTGATGTCCATTGTTATGATGTTCTTACTAATAAGTGGTCGAGGTGAGTATAAGATATGAATAGTGATATCTGTATCTTTAACCATTTATTAGTATCCATATTAGAAAAGTGTATGAGATCTATTCATATGTTATTAAGTGTGGAGTTCAATTAATATGATGAAATAATGCTTACAGGCTTACACCATATGGAGAACCACCTAGCCCAAGAGCTGCACATGTTGCTACTGCTGTTGGGACCATGGTAGTTATTCAGGTAGGGGAGGGTTTATTCTTGCTTTTTGTTGTTGTAATGGAGTGTAGTTTAGCAAGGTTGTCATTTATGGTCGGCATTTGAACCTGCTGTCGAATTGTTTTTGTGGCGTAGGGTGGAATAGGTCCTGCTGGTTTATCAGCTGAGGATCTTCACGTTCTTGACCTTACTCAGCAACGGCCACGATGGCACAGGTTCGAATACAAATCTGCATCTTGTGGCAAGCTCAGTCTGAAATTCATTATACTACTTTTGTTACTTGATTTGGAATTATCCTCTTTATATAGGGTTGTTGTTCAGGGTCCTGGACCAGGACCGCGTTATGGACACGTTATGGCACTGGTAGGACAGAGGTATCTCATGGCAATTGGTGGAAATGATGGTAAGCAATTTTACTCGCTACCTCATTAATAGTGTATTTATATTCTCCTTAAATAGCTCCTTTTCCCTTATCCTTAAATTACCAGGAAAACGTCCATTAGCTGATGTATGGGCTTTGGACACTGCTGCCAAACCTTATGAATGGCGTAAGCTGGAACCAGAAGGGGAAGGTCCACCTCCATGCATGTAATTTAGCTTCCTTGGCTTCATTAGTTTGATGTGATCTTGGCTCTCTTAAGTGATATAGATCTCTTGGGTTTGTGCGTTATGACTAGGTATGCAACTGCAAGTGCACGGTCTGATGGCCTTCTTCTTCTCTGTGGTGGAAGAGATGCGAATAGTGTGGTAAGCCAAAGAGTTTTTGCATCCATGTTAGTCCCTGGTTTGGAAATAGACATTTGCTTTACATTGAGGTTTTAAGTTTGTCACCTTGAGGGAATCCAAATGTTATATTCCTCTCAGCTACCATTAGATTTAACTCTGCAGTGAACAAACTTGTTCTGTTTCAATTAGGTGATAGGGGAATAGCTCCTCTTTAAATTAATTCAGACAAGAGTTCAAGTAGAAAATTAGCTTACCATGTTTGCATAAAAGTGAAAAATTAGAGTTTAAGAGGTTCTTTGTCCATCTTGATCTTAAATGTTTGATTGCCATACTTAATATGTCTTTGTGTACCTTTGCATGATAGCCCCTAGCTAGTGCATATGGACTTGCCAAGCACAGGGATGGACGTTGGGAATGGGCCATAGCCCCTGGTGTCTCACCTTCTCCTAGATACCAGCATGCAGCAGTATGAGACGCTTCTTCCTTTCTTTTCTTTTCTTTTCTTATCTAGTTCCATCAGAAAAAATAACTTTTAGTGGAACATTTCAGGTCTTTGTAAACGCAAGACTCCATGTCTCTGGTGGGGCACTTGGTGGTGGACGTATGGTAGAAGACTCATCCAGTGTTGCAGGTTAGCAAAAGGAAAGACACAATCGTATGTTTGTGTTGTTTTGGAGTTTTTAATGACTTAAACCGATGAATATGTTTTTTTATACAACTTTAGGCTGTCTTAATATATGAATTGTTACTGAAATATATTGTTTCTAAAAGCATGGTTATAGTCGTCCTTTCTCTAAGCTGTATCATTCTTCCCAGTGGATAGTGAAGCCAACATTTGATATAATATTTGAGTTTCATCTAAAACTATCGAACAGAGATTGTAAAATATTGTTCATTCATCTATTGTAGAAGGAGCGACATAATTCTATTCATAATAAATACTACATGAATTCATCTGAGCTTCTCTGACTGGTTCATGTTTTTCGCTTTGTTCAGTGTTGGATACTGCAGCAGGTGTATGGTGTGATACAAAATCGGTTGTTACTAGTCCTAGAACTGGTAGATATAGTGCTGAGGCAGCTGGTGGTGATGCTTCTGTTGAGTTGACTAGGCGTTGCAGACATGCTGCTGCTGCAGTGGGTGATTTGATATTCATCTATGGTGGTTTGCGTGGAGGTAACAGAAAAAAGCTTGACAGCTGTTATAGGCAGTCTACCATTACTTGTTTTTCCATGAGAATGAACCATTTTTGCAGCATCTGAGACCCAGTGATTCTGTAAATTTGGTATAATATTTTATCGAGTTGCCAACTGTATGATAATGTAGGATTACACACTTTTTAAATAGGTAGTTTGATCTTTTGTTGAAGTCTGGGACTGTTGTATTATCAATATTAGCTAGTTTAAACTTTATAGAATCTCTCTCTTCACCAAATATCAATGCATTTTTTTTCAATAATATTCTGTTGGTGCTTCAGGAGTGTTACTTGATGACCTATTGGTTGCTGAAGATCTTGCTGCTGCTGAAACAACATCTGCTGCCTCTCACGCTGCTGCGGCAGCAGCAGCAACAAACTCACCACCTGGCCGTTCACCTGGAAGATATGGATTTTCTGATGAAAGGACAGGGGAGTTACTGGAATCAGCTCCTGATGCTGTGGTACTGGGAAGTCCTGTTGCACCCCCTGTAAATGGTGATATGTATACTGATATAAGCACTGAAAATGCAATGGTCCCAGGAACTAGGTTAGTGTCTTGATTTGGGGATGTGTCGTAATGTTAGCGCACCTATGCATATCATTATGAAAAATATTTATCAACCAACATTGTAGGAGAACAAGCAAAGGTGTGGAGTATCTCGTTGAAGCATCTGCTGCGGAAGCTGAGGCTATCAGTGCAACTTTAGCTGCTGCGAAGGCACGGCAGGTCAATGGTGAAGTTGAACTGCCGGATAGGGATCGTGGTGCTGAGGCTACACCCAGTGGAAAACCGTCAGTGTCATTAATTAAGCCTGATTCTGCAGTACCCAACAGTGTTATTCCTGCAGGGGTTCGACTTCATCATAGAGCTGTGAGTCAAACTAACTCTTGTCATATAAAATCTGTCATTTCACAACATTTTTCCTCTTCATTTAATAATGGTGTATTATCCTAATTTCATATTTTGACTTCGCATTTATTTTTGAAATTTTTGTAAGGTGGTGGTTGCTGCAGAAACAGGTGGAGCCTTAGGTGGAATGGTTAGACAGTTGTCCATTGATCAATTTGAAAATGAGGGACGGCGTGTTAGCTATGGGACACCTGAAAGTGCTACAGCAGCTAGGAAATTATTAGATCGTCAGATGTCAATCAATAGTGTTCCGAAAAAGGTAGATAGTTTTGCTCTTTTAATGAACTGGTGCAAGAAAGCATTATGTCCATGATTGTGGATTTAGGAGAACAGTTATACATTTATTACATTTTCCTGCATAAGATTGCTTGCTTGAACAGCTGTAGAAATTTCTTCTTGTTGTGGCACTGGTCATTTGGTTGGTCTCATAGGAATAAGAAGTGTTGCTAGATACTGTAGATGTGTATTACCCCTTGTTTTAATAGGATTGGAACTTATTTGTTCAGAAGTGTTGTTAGATACTGTAGATGTGTATTACCCCTTGGTTTAATAGGATTGGAAACTTATTTGTACAGAAGAGTTGCTAGATACTGTAGATGTGTATAAACCCCTTGGTTTAATAAGATTGGAAACTTATTTGTACAGTCATGTGGTACTACTTGATGTTGTGTATTGTTTAACAGTATGAGGTGCCAAGTTGACATTCAATACTTTCCAATGAAGTAACAACTCGATTTTATTAGGTTGTAGCTCATCTTTTGAAACCTCGAGGGTGGAAGCCTCCAGTTCGACGCCAGTTTTTCTTGAATTGCAATGAAATAGCTGATCTTTGCGACAGTGCAGAACGTATTTTCTCGAGCGAACCTACTGTGTTACAGCTTAGAGCCCCGATTAAGATATTTGGTGATTTGCATGGTCAGTTTGGGGATCTCATGCGCCTTTTTGATGAATATGGTTCACCATCAACAGCTGGAGACATATCGTAAGTGTGCAGCTTAATCTCCAACGATATATGATTGCTACTTTTGATCTGACATTACTGAGTGTGTAAAATGGTTTCAGATATATCGATTACCTCTTTTTAGGGGACTATGTTGATCGGGGTCAACACAGCCTAGAGACAATTACACTTCTGCTTGCGTTAAAGGTAGTTTTAGAGCACCATATAAGTGCCCTCTATTCTGGTATTATAAACGCTACAGGAAAGAGTATAATGTTCAATGGTTGACACTGCAGGTTGAATACCAACACAACGTACATCTGATTCGTGGAAACCATGAAGCTGCCGATATTAATGCCCTTTTTGGTTTCCGGATAGAGTGTATTGAGCGAATGGTAGTGTCTCATCATCTCTGTCAATCTCTTGTTTCCACTTTTAGGTTCTCATGTCGTGGCTACTTTGCAGGGTGAACGTGATGGGATCTGGGTATGGCACCGAATTAACCGTTTATTCAATTGGCTACCTCTGGCTGCACTGATTGAGAAGAAAATTATCTGTATGCATGGGGGAATTGGTCGGTCGATAAATCATGTAGAGCAGATAGAAAATATCCAACGTCCGATTACAATGGAAGCAGGCTCAATCGTGCTTATGGATTTACTATGGTCAGTTCATGTCAAATTCTATTATTCAATGTTTTTTTCTTGATCAATGTCTCACCAGTATGTCATTTTGCAATCTGTTAGGTCCGATCCAACTGAAAATGACAGTGTTGAAGGTTTGAGGCCCAATGCTAGAGGTCCTGGATTGGTTACTTTTGGGGTGAGTGGTATTTTCCTTCTGTTTCATACATATCTGTTGATTACCTACTTTCCCTTCCTATCGTCTCCTCTCCTCGTACTCATATACATCTGGTTGTTGATCCATCCTTCCCTCTTCATTTTGAGCTTCTGACGTGTGAAGAAGTGAACTTGTTTTGCTTGACCCTTGCGACTCTAGACTTATTCATAGGCTTTTTAGACAGTAGTACTGAAAAATATACCGCTAATTTGCTTCCATAAGTATACATCGACAATGATACTGAAGAATATAATTCTAATTCGCGTGGATAAGTATATCCACTAGTTCTATTACTGACCAAGACTTTTGCGATTACAGCCTGACCGTGTCATGGAGTTCTGCAACAACAATGATCTTCAATTGATTGTACGAGCGCATGAATGCGTAATGGACGGATTCGAGCGTTTCGCCCAGGGGCATTTGATCACACTCTTTTCGGCTACAAACTATTGTGGTATGTCTATGGAACCGAACACTCTCTACTAAGCCGGGAAAAAAAAATCCTGATCTAATAAAATCATATTATGTTCCTTATCAGGTACTGCAAACAATGCCGGGGCTATCTTGGTGTTGGGGAGAGATCTTGTTGTGGTTCCTAAGCTTATCCATCCATTGCCTCCAGCAATTACCTCACCTGAAACTTCACCAGAAAGACATATAGAGGACACATGGATGCAGGTTTTTATCTCTGAAACAGAGACTAATCTTTCTTTCTTTTTCATCCGGAAATGGCATGACTGAGCATTTTTATATATTGTAGGAGTTAAACGCAAATCGACCACCAACACCAACAAGAGGACGCCCACAAAATCCAAATGACCGGGGTTCTCTTGCTTGGATATAAACCCCAGCCAGAGAAAGAGAGACGCGTGCGAGAGTACATACTTCTCCCGATAGCCGCCTCTTGCTGATCCTCATGTTGTGTACAGATCCAACCAAACCGTTCGTGATCCACAATGTGCTATTTTACCGACGAGATGGATCACACTGAGAGTCGATGAGGGTTTTGAGATCTTGGGGGAGTTTCATAGGTCAGATTGAAAAGGGTTTAGTCAGGTCGGTGGTGAGTAGTATTATTTGTTGGGTAAAAGGGTTTTTGTCATTTTTTATATGTTGTCTTCACTTTTTTGTTCTTTCTTAGTATTTGATTAATCACTTATTATACATGTGGTATTGGTCTTTTGGCGAGGTACACAACACAAGTGAGTAGAATTTTAGAGGTGTATTAGTTTTGGGGTAATTTATGTATCATATAGAGAGAGAGAGGTGTTGGCGTTTGTGTATTCCTCCATTCATATTTTTTACATGTAATTTGTAACCATGGTTTTGTGTGTTTTTGTTACCAATTTTTTTTTTTTTATTATCATATTCCCATTTCTAAAAGTTTTTGTCACTTTTTGTCTTATATTGTTTGGTACGGAAGTGTTCCACTCAATTTCATTCCCTTTACAACCATTTACAAACACTGTGGGAATGACATGCACGTACCTATTAAGCCATTCCTGAATAAGCTAGAATTTGTGTATTCGTTTCCTTTTCAACACATTTTGCAAAGAATAAGGATATAACTTTAGCTATTCTCAGTCACCTATAAACAATTTTTTTAAACTCAAAGAACTAAACTCATAAGTTCATTACTAACGAATAGCGAGCTTATAGTTCGGTCGTAAAAGGAGCATATCTTGAAACAAACACAATAATAAGAGAGAGAAAGTCGAGCGAGTGTGATACACGCGCGGCGATTTTTTCTCTTCCACCGTTTCTTCTTCTTCTGACTACAACCGCGTGCTCCGATCTGGGTCCTCCGTCAATTCCGGTGACTGCGAGGACCCCTCGGCCCATGGTTCTTCACTCGCGACTCTTTGCATGTTACCGGCGAAGCTGATGGACGGAATCAAGGGAGCAGTGGAGAGGAGAAGAATCCGCGAGACGCCGATGGCAAGAGCTCTGCCGGAGGAGTTGCTACGCGGAGTGGAAGAGGGAGATTCACGGCGACGAACGAGAGAAGAAGGCAGATAGATCGGAGGATTGGAGATCTTGGAGGCTTCGCGGGATCGGTTACGATAGGGGAGGTAGTCTCCGATCCGGCGAAGCTAAACCACCGTCGAAGGCCCGCTTATCTACTCCCTGCTGCCTCTCTCTCTCACGACTGAGCGTGAAAACCTCCTCGACAAAAGGCAGATCGGATCTCTTCCTCCTTCCCAAAACGGCTCTACGGTGGCAGGACGGCAAACGGATCTTGGATCACCGTCTCTGTTCGGCTACCGTCGTCCAGACTCACCGGAGGTCCTGTTCCGGCTGAGTATCCGCAAGTATGGGCGGCGGCTGCAAACGAGTTTTTCGTTCTGCAGATTAGGGTTTCATGGTTCCCGGTTAAGTTCGGTTTGTGAACCCGGCCGGTTTTGTTTCCATCGGTTTAGCTTTGGTTAACTGTAAATGAGTTGGACCCTAGGGATTTATGTATATGGGCCTACTCCGGAAATATCCCATTGGGCATTATATTTTATTAATTGAATACCTTTTAACAAAAAAAAAGGAGCATATCCAAAAAAAAAAAAAAAAAAAAAATCATATTTAGGTTTGATGAACAAAAGATAGAAAAAAATACAAAATATGTGAAGAGACTTGTTGGGGATTCCGGGGACACATATGCAAACACATACATTCATAAAGACATAACATGGATCTCATGGTTGATCTAATTTTCATTTACACCCATATATATGTCAAGCCTTCATTGTTTTGCCATCGTGATCAACGAATCAACGTCTTGATCAACATCTTCGTAGCAAAACTAACTTAGACTTGACTGTATAAAGCCACATACTAGACCTAGTTTCTTTATCTTGGTATGGTTATCTACATTTTTATCAAAACCTATACTTAAATCATCTCTTCTCCATCTAAACACACCTATTAACACATCCATTTCTCGACACCATCAAAAGGCCAAGGCTATACACAAAATACATACGTAAGAAACAAGCATAAAATATATCATCACTATTGATTTGTTCTAATCCATGATTTGATAAGTTGAAGAGGGATATATGCCCGAGATCTCAGTTCCATGACTTGTCGATCCGAACTGAATGTTGTTAAAGGTTTGGTCGCAAGAATGAGGCAGGCCAAGAGAAAGGGAGACGCCATTTCCAACCATTGTGTGATAGTTTTCAAACCCTCCATTGAAATGGATGAAGTTAGCTTGATTCATGTGTTGCTTCCTGAACCTTCCTATAGAGCAACTTGAGGATAAATTTGGCATAGGGGTTCCGTTTTCATTGAATCCTTGATAAAAGGTGGGTAAGATCGAGTTCGAAGATTCATCTGAAGTGGAATTATTGTAAGGTTGCTTAGAAGATGAACCGTTGGTACTATGTTCATTTGGGTTACTTCCTTTTCTGCTTTCTTCAATATTCATTTCTTCCAAATACAATTCCTCCACCATTGGCTTCCACACTCGAACTCGAGCATTTATGAACCAATTAGACACCTACATCCATTTTACACAAAATTTCATGAATAATTCCTTTTTTTTTGTTTTATTATTACTCATCAAAAGTGTACTCCATACAAAAACATATAAATGTAATTAGTAACTAGATGTTAAAAAATGTAATTAGTAACTTTACAAATAAACATTTCATTTTGTTTTACAAATCATCGCTATTATATTGATTAAGTTAAGTATAATAAACATATAAACATCATTTAATATATATATATATATATATATGAAAATCATCTATCTAATACTTTTACAATACTAATTTGGTTCACTTGATTTTTTTTAGAATTCTTGGGGGTTTTTAAGGACTAGCTAGAAAGTATACATATATGAACATCATCTATCTAATAATTTGGTTCACTTGATTTGTTTTTCAGAATTCTTGGGCTTTTCGGACTAGCTAGAAAAGAAAAGATAAAAGATAAGCTATTATCTTATTCAAAGTAATATTTTGATCAGCATAAAATTTGCTAGAATATATAATTTACCTATAGTTTTACGTGTTCTCGAGTCTCTTTGTTAGATGATGTTATGAAAATTGTATAGAAAATATGGGACATTTAACATTAACAAACAAAATTATGTTGTCACTCGTCAAACTTCTAATAATCAAAATCATTTACCTGACTCTTAGTAAGTCCAGTCTGTTTGGCAAGCATTACCTTATCCAAATCCCTCGGATATCTATACAAACCAAAACAAGAACCATTGATTCTTCCATAACCTTATTTATAGTTTCCTTTGTTTCAAGGTCCCATCATTCTAATATATCGACTATAATCGAAACAAAAACTAAAGATAGAACTAAACGTTACTTACGGATGAAGAAAATGCTCAAAGAGCCAAGCTCGTAGAATGGAAACAGCTTTTTCGGGCAAACCTCTTTGCGGTCTCCAAGCATTTGAATGGTGATGTGCCATCTTCCCCAAATGCATAAGCTGCTCGTCAGATTCCTTTTTCCCCAACAGCTTGTTTACGTGTTTGATTTGCAAACAAATCATGTCTCTTACAACACGAAACTTCTTTGATATTGTTTGTAACGCCGTATGTGTGTACGGGTTTGCTGAGCCTAAACCCGCTTCTTGCTCAAACGATGAGATTATAGTCTGCATTTGGTCATGGTATTGCTTGTATCTTTGTTCAACCTGTGTACATCTCCCAAATCAGTTACCAATCTTAATTTAAACGTTTACTTATCAACAAAATATACTTAACACTAGATCATTTTTTTTCGTCATGGCTTAACATGTATAGGAATTTTTTTCCCTTTCTCATGTAAAGGTTATTCTTTTAGTGAGCTACTAAATCTTCTTCTTCTTTTTTTTTTTTTTTTTTTTCTTTTTAGCCAAGAAAGTTCCGGACCTATTCCCATGTGCTCGGGACCAACCTTTGATGCCTAACAAAAGTCCGAAATATGTTAAACACTGTCTTTTTGTCAAGGTAAAAAAATCCACAATGGCCAACATAAAAACAGCGTGATGGATTGCACTTGAGTCCTAATCTCAACCTTAAATAAAAGTACATTCTTAGCATTTCTCACATAGTTGATGTTATACACTTAAAATTTCTTATATTGTTTTATGCCACACATATATCTATATAGGTAGGTACAAATGAATTACCTTTTCCACCATGGAGATGAGCTTTCCTCTCTTCATCTCCAACTCCTGGCGATAAGCCGCCACGCCAGGCTTATGGCCACCAACGATGTCCCCTTTTCCATAAATCGCTGACTCTTTACTCATTATTGATTCTTGTTTGGCGCCAGGGCTACCGTTTCCAACATTGACAATCTCATTGAGCAATTGTTGAGCAGCTCTCAAGTAGATCGGAGTCAAACCCCTGAAGACTTCTTCGTATGAATACGTAGAGACAGAAGAATTTACTTGTACTATATGATCTTCTACTTCATCTCGAGGTCCATGTTGTTGAGACCCAAAGCACAAGTTGTAGGAGTGATAGTTATGAGCATTAGTGGTTATCGTCGGCTCGGGGAATGGATTCAGATTCATCATAAAAAGATCAGAAGAGGGTTCTCTCATATTAGATTCTCCATGAAAGAAAGAAGCCATTTATTCTGAAGAATTAGCCACAAAAAAAAAAACATGGAATTCAAGAACAATCTCAAACTATAATATAAAACTGACCTGACGTTATCTCCTATAGCATAGGAAAGAAAAGGTAAACAAAAGATCATGAAATTAAAGATATGTGGCACATCAAGAAAACTAACTAACCCTTTTTTTAATATATAATAAGAAATGATATGATGAGCAGCAAGTTATGGGTGTGAGTTTCTCATTGTCTTCTTCAACGTGTCGTTCTCTCTGCTTGCGATGATCATCTAATACTGTTCTCTGCTTCAATGATCCGTCTGTCAACTAGAAAGACCAATAAGTCGCCTTTATAAATAAATTATGTGATTGGACTTTTCAGAAATGAGAAATATATACTTTTCTTCTTTTTTCTTTCTCATTGGACAACTAAACAGTGACACTCACGATTATTTGTCTTCTTTGTGATGGTGTTTCGAAGTTCAAAGTTTCTATTACAAAGATTATTTTTATCTTAGCTTACATAACATGATATATCCAAGGCATCTTAGGCATGAATCAGACGATTCACAATCACACCCAAGAGTTTATGCAAAAGAACCATAGAATAGTTTTAATATATAGCTTAATCATAAAGATTTCTTTATAACAATAAATATATTTTTCTTATATTTATATTACGTTGTATAAAGTGAAATCAGTTTTTTAAAAGTTGAAAACTAATGACTTGTTTATTTTATTTATTTATTTATTTTATTTTTTATTTTGTCAAGGACTAATGACTTGTTTATATGATTAGAAATCCGGATAAATATTGAAAAGTGTAGCTAGCATATTTTGTTTAAGCTCGACAATATATAGATCTACCAAGACAATCTAAGTATAAGTGTAGCTACCATGCCTTTATGTTTAGGATCATACTTGTACCATTTTCATTCGTTTTGCCATTTGTTTACTAAAGGTGAAATAAGATTATAATATATGGTCGTTGACGAAATGAGAGTATTATAGATGGTATTATCTTGTCATACGATGTACGCACGTTTAATACTTGGCAGCGCATGTATATGATCCCCTACATGAATAGCTTATTAGGTCAACATTTATTACTAGTTATATTAGTGTTATTGTTAATAAATCTACAACGAATCCATATATGTGTATAATTGAATGTATGTAGAAACTAAAAATATAATAGAAGTAAGAAGTGGGTCAGCAGAACCATAGAGATAGACAGATAGTTGAAGAACGAGGAAACGTCTACTTCCACTCCACACATCAAAAGTCTACTTTTTTTTGTATTTGAATAATAAATAACCATATTAGTTTGCGACAAGTCACTCTTTTCTTCTTTTCTACAACTAAACAACTAACTGTATTGCAGTGAGAAACATCTTATATAATATGAGAAAGTTTTTCACAACTTTAGATAAAGAGATGACATTTGGCGTGTTATCTATCTAACACATGTGTTCTTTTGTTGTTTGAACCTAATTAACTAAATTCATTTGTACTTTAGATTTAATTAACTACAGATCCATAAAACAAAAAACAATCTCTCAATATTTTTGTTTTCCTTCTTCAATAAGAACCAGTTGTAGGCCCTTTCTGATCTAAAGCCACCAATTATCAGTTTGTGATTTCATCATAAGAAAAAACTGATTATAGTTTATTTTGAAATTAGAAATATGAGTTTCAATCTTATGTATAATTCAGGGACAAAAATGGATTCTAAATTATGTATAAAATTTATTTCTGGGTTTCAATCTTATAAATGATTCATGGGCAACAATGAATTCTAGATTATGTTAGATTGTGGGATGTTTATGTGTTTCAAAATTCTCTTATAAATTCATAAACATTTGGCTCAAAATTAAAATTTGGGTTTTCATTCATTAGTTTATGGCCTTTTATCTTATATAATCTAATAGTGTGATGTTTTCCGTAAGTAATTTGATAATTGTTTACTCATTTATTTCTCATTAGATCTTACCAATTTCTTTCTAATAAAAGTAGAATTCCTTCCGTTTTCCTTAAAATTAGAAATTCAATCCCTAATTACTCTCCTTTTAAAACAATTTTTCAGTCATTATTATATAATTTCAGTCATTAGGTTCCTATGAATAATTATAGTATTTTATTTATACTTTGGACCTAAGTAACTACAGGCCTATAAAACAAAACAAAAAAACTCTCAATATTTATTTTTTCACTTCTTCAATAAGAACATGTTGTAAGTCCCTTCTGATCTAAAGCCACCATTTATCAGTTTGTGATTTCATCATAGGAAAAAACTGATTATAGTTTATTTTGAAATTATAAATATGGGTTTCAATCTTATGTATAATTGAGGAGCAAAAAAAGGATTCTAAATTATGTATAAAATTTATTCCTGAGTTTCAATCTTATAAATGATTCATGGGCAAGAGTGGATTCTAGATTATGTTAGATTTTGGGATGTTTTATGTGTTCTCAAAATTCTCTTATAAATTCATAAATTTTTGGTTCAAATTTTAAATTCTTGGTTTTCATTCCTTCTGAGTTTCTAGCCTTTAATCTTATATAATCTAATGGTGGGATGTTTTCCCCAAGTAATTGGATAATTGCTTACTCATTTATTTCCGATTAGATCTTACCAATTTATTTTCCATAAAAGTAGAATTCATTCCGTTTTCCATAAAATTAGAAATTCAATACATAATTACTCTCTTTATAAAATATTTTTTCTTTCATTATTATTTAAGTTTTCAGTCATTATTATTTAATTTCAGTCATTGGGTTCTTATAAATAATAATATTATTTTATATATCTTTCCAAAT
Organism: Camelina sativa; assembly: GCF_030686135.1. NCBI lineage: Eukaryota > Viridiplantae > Streptophyta > Magnoliopsida > Brassicales > Brassicaceae > Camelina > Camelina sativa. The sequence continues at coordinate 19,667,510 of NC_141884.1, read as the reverse complement.
TTCAATAGGTATTCTTGAATAATTTAATTTTTTGCAAGTTATCATGTCTGTTGTTCGCATTAATATTACATAGTAAAAAATCATGTTAGAATGTTTGGCAAATTAATTTATTCACTAGAGTGTTTATGTACGTCTTTCCTATTCTCCATGGGCCGGTCCGACAATTTTGGATGCCATACACCAAAGTTTTTTTAAAAACTATTTGTATTATTGTAAATAAAATCATAAAAATAGTAACATAAAAACTTATTTTCATTATTTCCATATTATAGTTTGTTTTGCTTGCTCACATTTTTCTTTATATCTTCAATGTTTTCATGTTCATTTAAATATTTATACGGAAACAATTATAATATTGTCTAATAACTCATTATTGTTTTAAAACTTTTCGAATATGGAAACTTTTTATTAGAGTTTCAAATTTGTTTTTTAATAAAATTTTACTTTAAATCTCATTAACAACAAGTTTAACTAATAATAATCTAATGCTCATTCACCAACAATTCAAAAGATGAGATAGGTTTTTACATAAACCTAATAAACCTTGTTTCAGAATTGTTGTTGAACATGTTAGGTTTTGTTCATTTCTTATATTTAGAAACTTTTTTTTCTATCAACATTCATGTGGTAAAGCAGGCTAAAACTTCTTCTAATTAAACGATGCATATGAGTCTCTCCATTGTAAAATTAGTTTCTTATTAGTCTTCATGTTTAAGCAAAAAAACAAAAAAAAACGTATTAAACTATTATAAAAAAAAAAATGAACAACAATCTCCAAATTACTATAATTGAATAACAATGTAAGCTAAATTTGTGGCTAGCACAGAATGACTTCTACGGGGGTGTATTGAAACCATGATTTTGGAAAATTTGATGGGATTTAGGAAATTTAGAATTTTGATAGATTTTAGGGAAGTTCATATGATTTTCTGTAAAATTCTTTCAAATCCCACCTAAAACCATGAGATTTAGATTTCTGTATTTTTAACTAGACAAATCCTCCATAATCCTCCAGAATCCTAAAAATTGTTAAAATCCTAATCCACAAAATTGTTTTGAATAACCGTGGATTTTAAAGTAGATTTTTAAATCATCAGTTCAATAACAAAGGATTTTAATGGATTTTAAAGTAGATTTTTAAATCATCAGTTCAATAACAGTGGATTTTAAAATTCATGATTGAATAACACAGAATTTGTAAATTTCACCTAAATCACTTAAAATGTCAAGTTGAATACACCCCCGCTAGTATATAAGAAAGTAAAACTTTATCAGCCAGAAATAAATAAAGTTTCACTGCATGGCCCCTCTTTTTTGTTTCCAAAATTTCTTCCATTTACCTTTTTTAGTTTGTAAATAAAAATACTACATATATATTAACAAAAGATTATGGGCGTAGATTCGTAAATTTTCTCAAACCTGGGGTTACTCTGTTATGTAATATATTATATATACACTATTGTAAGTTAGGCAAAGCACCAATCCATACTTAAACGACATATTCACCTTGTAACCAATAATATAAAATCCCGAATTTATTCCTATATTACTCGACCTTGTTTACTCTTTGATGAATATGTGGAGATATTTCCGTTGTTGTACCTTTTCTCATGTATTTTTTCTTTGATGATACCAGTACTGTTACTTGCCTCAAAATGCATTCCAATTTCACGACTCTCTTTGTAATAATCTGGATCTTACATTTGGGACATGTAAATCTTTTGTTTACATGGGATCTGCTTGAAGATCAGATGTGTTAATGTAAAAAAAATTCTTAAACTTGAATAATATGCATGGCTTGGAACATCAAAGTAGGTATACGTACGTATATATGGTTAAAGACGTTTTGGAAATTATTATATTAAATATCAACAGAACTGATGAGCGCCTCAACATTTTCTCCTATTCAATGTGAGAATTATTATAGAGTTTGGTGGATTGAGACTATGTATGAGAGACCCAATCGTGTCGGTCGGATCCAAGTTGCGCACATTCATCACCGTTCAATTTAACTTTATTACAATAGTAGTGTTTTTTTTAGATTGATCAAGTACAATGCGTTTTTTTTTTTTTTTTTAATTTTATAAACCCTATCGGCTGATCCGGTCTACCTCGATAGAAATGCACCGAAATGTTTTAGAGTGGACTTTTCTCCAAAGGGCCACCATACTATCTGTCCCGAGTTTGGAATGCTTTCCGACTAATGTCAAGGGTAGTCAGGCCGTCTGCATTTCTGACTACCTGGTAAACCAATTGGGCCAAGGCCCAACTGACAGACTTCCCACACAACCATGATTTTTGTTTACACGGTGGATTGAACCTAGGTAGGTTAGTTCCTTCCAACATTTCCCCAATTCTTCCTTACCACTGGACCACAGCTGTGCGGAAGTACAATGCGTTATTGTTGCAAAAAGAGAGAATATAGTGCGTTATTGCTATATGCATGTATTTGTGTCAATTCACAATTCTTCACTAGAGTATGTAAAGGTAAAAACAAAATAATAAAAAGACCAATGCATGCAGTAGAACTTTGGAAAAAGAGTGTTGTAAAGGGTAGTTAGGACTGAGGAAAAAAACTAAAAGAACTTAAAAAAAAAAAGAATAGAAACAAATTGTATATATTTAAACCGAAACTTTCACAATTAAATACTACTATTTATTATTTTATTAATTACTTTTTAGATAAGTTACTAATTATTTATTGTACAAAATGCTCTTAGCATAAAGTTATATTCATTGTACAAAATATTTCGGATAAAACAAATTTCTTTTCATTAAAAAATACAGAAAACTCAATATAGTATATAAAATTTTAGTCCATTTGATAACTTACTGATGTGAAAGTTTCGGATCTCTGACCTATGAGATGATATTTGTGGATGGTCCACAAAATATAGCACCTAAACCTCAACTTTAGACACGATAACATTGAAAACATATCCTGTTGATTATATTGATGGGATATTAAGAGGGGATGACAAGGAGAGTCCACTACGGTATTGAAAAAGTTGGGTTAGCAAGTTAGCATGAATTAATCCAAAGCCAAGTTGGAATAAGAGAACGACAAGTGTATTATTTACTTTGTCAAAACCATCATAACTGATCAACGACCATCATTAAAACGCTAAGAGTGAGTTATAAAGCTAATTAAAGCTTAGATTACTAAAAGCCATTATAGAGCAACGTAAAATATAAAGTGGAAAAGAAGTAGGTCTTTAAAAAAGTAGTCATCTCGTGTGCCTGCATTATCATGCAACTTCTAATCTTAGATAGCCATTATGGAAACAACTCATTAGTCATTACTTTGTCATTTTACAAGGAACTTTTGCTTATTGACTTATGGTTACTTAATGATGTTTAGGAGATTGATTTTTTTTTTTTTTAATATAATCGGCTGTCTTTAATTTGCAAAACTTGAATATGCGCAATCGTTGAATAATACTTTAATTAATATATATAAAAGAGAAAAAATATATGAAAACTTGGCAGTCTAATCAAAATGACAAAAATATACAATTTCAAAACAAAGAGGCTTACTAAACGGGATATGAAATCTCCCGTTTAGAAATATACATAGTGAAATTGATCATCGAAACCTAAATTACAACAGTGAGGTATAAGAGAAATATATAATGACATTAGGTCATCGAAACCAAGATTAATATTCCACCAAACTGGAGAAGGTGAACAACCCAGTAAAGAGATACGTATTTCTAATTAGTTCCAAAATTTGAAGTTGAGACTCTTGATGCGTCGAGGGAGATATAGTTGGCATAGAGCAAAATAATGTTTTCAATTTTAAGTGAACAGGTGATATATAGACTCTCTTTATCATTTTGCCTCTACTAATATTTTATTGTCGTTTGACTTTTAATATAGTCAATTTCATACTTATGGTTAGCTCTTAGTTATTTATTTACAGAATCATCCACTTGACAAAATTCTTGAGAGGCTCTTTGCTTCTATAAATGTCAAACTTAAAATAATAGAAACCTCTGACTACTTAAAGGATGATTGTCTTGCTAGTTAATTGCTAGCGCTGTTAGAGTCGACTTGAGGGTCCAAAACAGTATGGCATTGTGCTTCCCCTGTCAAATGTCAGGGATTCAAAGACTTGTTAGATTCTGAAGTTGGTTGTGACATAGCTTTCCAAGTCGGAGTTGAAACATACGAAGCTCATAAACTGATTCTTGCGGCACGTTCCCTAGTTATTAGAGCTCAATTTTTTGGACGAATTGGGAATAACAATGTGGATAAAATAATTATTTTCAAAGTAATATTTTCTCAATTTTTGTTCAACATTACAATTTTAGTACTTGGTTGTACATGCAACTACAATTCTGCTAACTCTGGATCTTGAAATTTTGTAGGATATGCCTAGCTTCATCTACCGTTGTACTTCCTGATGTGCATGAAATTACTGGTCAACTTGTGCCAGTTCGTTCACGAACATGATTAAACATCTCTTGGCAGCTGCTGATGACCTCTATGACCTTGCAAGGTTAAACATATAATGTGAAGTTCTGCTATGCCAATAATTCGATGTTAATAACGCAATGTGGCAACAACACTTGCGCTGGCTGAACATCACGAATTCTTACAGCTCAAATCATTTTGCATAAAATTAGTTGCATCTCTACCCAATTTGGGAGGTAGTGTTGCATATATTTTAAGGTTTTTCAGTATCCACTTTAATTTATATGCCTATATATAGACTCTCTTGCATATTTTTCATGTTTTCTTGCTTTAATTGCAACATTGTTATCATGTGATGATATTGTAGAATGCATAGGTCTTGCATTGGATTTGTTTTTCTTTAAACGTGTTGTGCCGCCATGGAGATTGTTCTAATCAACCTACAACTTATGCTATACCTTGACATTAGAAAAATGGCGATTGTAATTTTGTAATTGAGAGAACAAGTTTATCTAACTGTATATAATCCACTAATACATTTATTTTTAAATATTCCAAATCATATCTAAACCTTATATGAATGATCATCTGCCTTTTTTTACCTATAACTTATCTTGATAGTACACTTATTTAACATTCTTGTTCTTATGTTCGATTTGTATATAGGAGACTCGATGCTTGATTAGACGACTTGAGGTTTTATCTTTTATCATCCTCAACTAGCAAGGTGCGATAAACAGTTACCTTAATTCTTTTTTATTGACAATTGATATATTATTGTTTTTATGGTTTTTAACCATGATAGAAATATGTTTTTAGAGTCTTTGATTTGTTTTTAGAATCTTTTTGAGTCTTTGTAGGACTAGATACAATTTGGCAAATATAGGAGCTTTGAGGCTGAAGCAAAAAACTTACAGACAATCTCATATAATGGTGTCGATCGACATCTCATTGGTGTCGCTCGACACTCTTTGCGAAACAAGAAGAAACTCAAGTTTTGAAAATTTACAAAATTGCTCTAAAGTTTTTTCTAATTGCAACATTAGTTTCCGATGTATTTTAAGACATATAGATATATATGTATATATTTACATTTTAGGTTTTAGAAACCCTTATGCTTTAATTTTTGCTGCAACCTTAGGTTTTAGAATCATTAACTTATTTGAAGGTTTGAACCCAAAATGAATTTCTTGCTTTGACATTTTTTTTTAAATAATTCTCATGATGATATAATATTAAGTTAAGACCATCATTATTGTTCCCTTATAAATTTCTCACAGCATGACATTTTCTGATTTCTTGTTAACTGTAAAACAAAAGCTATGTTGGTGTGCTTTATATAGTTGAGTATGGAAAGTATGCCATGAAACCTCCGTAATACATTCACGGGCCTTGCCCAATAAACATAAATTCAAAATAGTAGCCCACAACTCTACAATATACTGCACGTTAGCATAAAAAGACAATGAGGTACACATTTGGTGCTAGTGTATTGTGTATGACAGCATCTTGTCCATTCGTTACATACAATGGTCATAAATTAAGCGACTTTACATAAGACGTCTAATTTAGTCAGAATCATCATTCTCCTATTAACTTTTGCATAGAGTCAATATTGTCAAGCGTTTGGTATTATTAACTCTTTGGTGGATATATGGGTCTGAGGGTCTCCTTAGCATTTTTCTGCGCATTGTACATATGAAAACTATAATAGAAAACTTCGTATTTCACACTTTCATGGACGAATCATTTGACGTGACAAAATATTCTAGAAAAGCTTGAACTGGTTGATGAGTAAAAACCACATTCCATTTGGGTTCATTTCACTAGATGGTGATTACCCTATGTATGTGATACAATAGAGCGTTATTAGATGGAATTATTATATTTCAGTTCCAAATTTCGATTAACAAAAAATATTCTATAATATTAAATTTAATATAGTATTTGAATCTTATATAATTAGTTTAGTTCAAATTTCGATTTTAGTCATATAATTTAATTTCAGAAAATTAATATTTACATCAGTTTTTCGGTTTGAATCCAGAATTGGTTTTTGGTATATATAAAAAAGTGAATCACTAAAAGACTAAAATCATATTTAAAAAAACGGTTCAATTGTTTTTTTTTTTCGTTTAATTTGAATATTGTCTGATTTGGTTTATCCGGATCAAACACCTCTCTACTCTCTAGTTAACATTTAACCAAAAAAGCACACAGGCAATAAGCTTCCATGGGGGAATCTTGATATGCTGACTCCTCATTCCTCACTAGTCACTCCTGTAAGAAAGTGTGACAATATTACTGACATGTATGACAGCAAACAGAAGAAAACAATGTAGAATTAATATACTAGTGACTGACTGCTTTAATAGTTCATTACTAGTTAACAAAGAATTGAGAAACACAAAACGTTAACAGTTCATTAACCAAAATATATATACATCAAAATAACGTGAATAGAGCAATTTTGAAATAAGTCTTTGAGTGTAAAATTTGTAAGGAAAGGCATAATTCCATTGATAGAGATTGTTACAGTATATATAGTCATTTACATAAGGGTTTTGTACAATCATAATTACACATATATCCTCTGTTTTACTTCTCTTCTCTATACGCCTCCTCAAGATGGAGACAATTTCTTGACTCCAATCTTGAAGTTCAAGTCCACAAACCGTGGGGGTGGTAGCGGTTTGGTGAGAGCATCAGCAAGCTGGTCATCTCCTGAAATATGAGCCACCCTGAGTGTGCCGGATTGGATGTTTTCCCGAACAAAATGGTAGTCTATGGCAACATATTTCATCTTAGAGTGGAAAACCGGGTTGGCACAAAGATAAGTTGCTCCGATGTTGTCGCAATAGATTATTGGCGCCAGTGGTAGATCAATTCTCAATTCTTTCAAAAGTGAACAGATCCATTTAAGCTCCGATGCGGTGTTGGCAACGGCTCTGTATTCCGCCTCTGTGGAAGAGCGAGAGACACTTCTCTGTTTCTTGGAAGACCATGACACAGGACTACCACCAAAGTAGATGATGTAAGCGTTGGTGGAAACATAATTGGCCTTGTCACGTCCCCAATCCGCATCAGAGAAAGCATGTATGGTGAGAGGTGCATCACGACGCAGGAAAATACCATGGGACCGTGTTCCCGCAAGGTATCGTAGGACTCTCTTCACGGCCTGCCAATGTGCATTTGTAGATCGATGCATAAACTGTGAAAGCCGGTTCACAGAGAATGCAATGTCGGGTCGTGTAAAGGCTAGGTACTGCAAGCTTCCCACAACCATGCGGTATTCTTTTGCATCTGCTAGAGGTGTACCAAAGAGAACCGTGAGCTGCGAGGATGAAGACATTTGCGTGGGAACAGGTTTAGCATCCTGCATCTTGGTTTTGACCAAAAATCCGTAATATACATCCGTTGCATCAAATGGAGACCAGAGGACGTGCGTGTTGCTTCTATTCCCAGAAAATAGCTCAAAGGACCAAGGTCTTTTAGAGAAAAACGATGAGCGAGAGAGGAATTGAAAGCACTAACCAGCGAAGCAGGACCCGTGATAATGATATCGTCTACGTACACCAAAACATAAACATGAGAGGTGCCATGTTTATAGACGAACAAGCTATTATCCCCGACCGACGTCTTGTAACCAGATTTAAGCAAGAAGTGACGCAGTTCTTGGTACCAAGCACGTGGTTCCTGTTTCAACCCATAGAGAGCCTTCCGTAATCTGCAGACGTGATGAGCACGGTCTCGATCAACAAACCCGGGAGGCTGTGAGACATACACCTCGTCATGTAGAGTGCCTTGTAGGAAGGCATTATTGATATCAACCTGATGAATTACCCAATTCTTCTTCACAGCAATCTCCAAAACAAGTCTAATTGTTGTTGATTTAATCACTGGACTGAACGTTTCGGAATAGTCAATCCCATATTGCTGGTTGAATCCTCGTGCAACGAGACGAGCTTTGTACTTAGCAATAGATCCATCCGAATGATACTTAAGAGTGAATATCCACTTACAGGTTATAACATTCCGATTCGGAGCCGGAGGCGTGAGATCCCAAGAGTGTTCGCGGAGCTGAGCATTGATTTCCTCAACCATCGCAGCTCGCCAATGCGGATCACGAAGTGCTTCAGCCACCGTTGTTGGAATCGATGGGGTCGATGTAGCAACCAGACTAAACTTGTTGTTAGGCTTATGAATATTATTCTTGGACCGTGTCTGCATAGAGTGGCATGGTCATTGTACAGGCGGTGTAGGTTTCAAAGCAACAACCGGAGCAGAGGTCTCAGAGGCGACCCGTTCAGATGAAGAGGATGACAACGATCCCGTGGAAGGGGTCGATGGAGTTGTTGGGTCTGAACGTGGTGGACTCGGAGATGGGCTTGGAGATGGAGAATCAGTTGTTGGGCCTGGAGATGTTATTGAGGGAGGCCCATCATGAGCCCGTTTCGAACTGGTCTCATGAGCCAAATCGGGGGAGGCAGACGACGATGAGGAAGTCGATGACGACGATTGTGATGACGAAGCCGGTGAAGACGACGACGGGTGAGTGATAAGCTCAAATTAATCCCTAGAGTTACTCTCTCAACCAAGAGATCACTGCAGTACTTAGGGGTCGAATCCACAGAGACTCAAGATCAAACACAATAGATTATAGAGTTTTGTAAATTACGCTAAACAAGTTAAATTGAATTAAAATTAAAGCAATGCAAATATTTAAAAGAAAGTGTTGTAAATCCAGAAAATCAAAAGAGTTAAGCCTAGGGAATTTCTCAGGAAATTATGAAATATTAAATCAGATAAATTAATTAAGGTTCAAGCAATAAAGATCAGATCTAGAACTCTAAACTTTTGGTAAATTAAATCAGTTCTCACTACAAATAATATCTAAATTTAAAACCAGAAATCTAAATCTCTTTGTAAAATTCTAAGTTAAAAATCAGCTTTAAGAACAGGTTTAGATAAGTTCACAGAATTGAAAATTCAAATCTCTTTGTAAGAAACAATTCTGTTCATCAACGGTTTAATCAGGAAAATAATTATATTCTCATATCAATTTATTTCCCTAAGATAACAATTCTAGGTGATCAATCAAGAATTATTGTGAAGAACAACCAAGAATGAAGATCATAAAAGATTAAGAACCCTAAAAATCACAGATCTAATAAATTATAAAGACCCTATGAAAAACCCTAAACCTAACAAGTAAATTACTCAGACATGTTAAATAAAGCACAAATCATAATTCTGAATAACTTGCAATAGATATTAAAAGTAAAAGAGGGAGTTCAAGAAATCTTCTCTCTACAAAGAATTCAGATCTATCTCTCCCAAAAGCTCTCAATATCCTTTCTCTCAAAAACTGCTAGAAAATAACTTAAGGGTTTTTAAAACCCAAAAACAATATATATACATCCTAAAATACGTCCAGAGGCTTATGTTGCAATTATAGAAGACTTTGGGCAAATTTGTAAAACTTCCAATTTCTTGTTCTCTCGTCGGGTAAATAGAAGCGTCGATCGATGCTCCTTTGTGTGGTGTCGATCGATGCCAGGTCTCTGATCCAACTCCAACTTGATTTCCTTCGGTAAAATGCTCCAAAATGATCCAAATTGTTCCATATTGCTCCATCCATGCCAAATTCCTAGATAACCTGTAAAGACTCAAAAACAACCTAGAAACAAATCAAAAGACTCAAAAAGCACATTTATATCATGGTTAAAAACCGTAAAAACCATGATATATCAGTGAGGATCATTGCACGGGGGGAGAGCGAAGGCGAGACCGGAGATGACACCTATGACACCGGGATCGAAGTCGATGGAGAATGAGACATAGACGAGATCGACGGTGAAGAAGCAGGGGTGGTCACTTTAATCTCAGCGAACGGAAAACGCGTCTCAACAAACTGTACGTGGCGAGATGTGTAGAGTCTCTCATTGACAACATCAAAGCATAAGTAGGCGCTTTGTGTTAAGGAGTATCCAAGAAACACACATGGAGCAGAACGAGGCTCGAGTTTGTTGTGGCGATAGGGTCGGAGCCAAGGATAACACACACAGCCAAACACCTTCAGTTTGAGATAATTGGGTTGCGTTTGAAACAGCTTGTGATATGGAGAATCACCGCCAAGCACGTCCGTTGGAAGACGATTAATGAGGTATACCACTGTTCAAACGCATACGGCCAGTAGCTTGATGGAACAAAGGCGTGGCTAAGCATGGACAAACCCGTTTCGACAATATGTCGATGTTTCCGCTCCGAGATACCATTATGCTCAGGAGTATGTGGCGGTGTTGTGAAATGAGAGATACCATATGATGCCAGAAACGACCGGAGAGCAATAAACTCACCACCATTATCAGAATATAAGGTACGTATCCGCGTTTGAAACCGATTCTCGACCAATGCCTTAAAGGCAATGAAAACATCTTTGACTTGGGACTTGAGTTTTAAGGGATAAAGCCATGTGTATCGGGTAAAGTGATCAACTAAAACAAGATAATACTTGAAATTTTCTGAGGATGCGATGGGTGAGGACCAAACATTAGTATAAACATATTCAAGTGGTTTCGTGGACAACATTGTGTTTGATGAAAATGGAAGCTTGTGACTCTTATTAAGAAGACAATCAGAACAAGATAATTGTTTTTGTGAAGAAGAAGTAAGAGGTAATGAAAATTGAGAAACAAGAGTGTTTAAAATGGGTAAAGACGGATGCCCAAGTCGTAGATGCCAAGAAGAGAGGTCGGTTTTTGGTGAGAGTGATGCGGAGAGGACATTAATGGTATCGTTGTTAACCGGCCACTCATACAACCCGTTCCTAGTTCTGCCTTGGAGTAACCGGACCCCCGTGCTCAGATCCCTCACCTGAAAATAAGCAGGATAGAATTCCACAAAAACCTTATGAGCATTACACAACCGATACACCGAAATAAGATTCTTGCAAAGATCAGGAACATAAAGAACATCTTTCAAAGCAAGAGAACGAGAGGGTGTAGGGAGTAAGACGGAACCCGTATGAGTGATCTTTAGACCGGAGCCATCAGCAATTTGAACCTCTTCACCACCAGAGTACGACTGATGGAGAGAGAGGTTGGACAAATCCGATGTAAGGTGATGTGTAGCACCACTGTCCATCACTCAGTTGACCGGATTGAATGACGGAATGGCAGCAACATTAGCATGAGGACTCCCTTGGGAACCCAGAGAAGGGGTGTAGTTACCACCCGATGGTTGGAAACCACATGTGGAGGCCGGCAACTGGGAACACCGGCGTGCACTGTGACCAAATACGCCGCATAACTGACAGCAGCCCTGATATCCTCTACCGTGACCACCACGCGACGAGGAGGAAGAAGATCCGCGAGAAGAATAGCGAGGTGCACGTGAGTTGTTGTTGGACTGGCTATAGGACTTGTTGAAAACAGCATTGGCCGTGACAGGAACAACAGAGGGAACCGAAGCTTGAGATTGAAGCTTGAGCTCATAATTGATAAGCTTCTCATGAATGGCGGGCATGGTGGGTGGAGAATCACGTCCCTCAATCTGATCAACAATAGGCTTATAATCCTCCGGAAGACCACCAAGCAAATATTCAATTTGTTCCTCATGCTTGTAAGGCTTGCCCAACGTTGCAAGCTTATCAAAGCGAGAAACGAGACCTTGAACGTATTCATCGATAGTTTTGGTACCTTTACGCCACAACTTGATCTGTTCCCGAAGTTGCTTGATGTGTCCCAGGTTGGTTTCGCATAGGTGGAAAAAAGAAGAGTCCAGATCTCCTTGGTGGTAGAAGCTTTGGAGAGGATGGGTTGGATCTCAACAGAGATCGCACCAAGGAGACTAGCCACAATAAGTTGATCTTGACGTTGCCAAAGATCATGATCGGGATTTGGAATGGTGGTGCCAGCACGGAGAATAGTGGAAGCAGGAGCCACCGTAGCACCGTCGAGATAGCCTGCAAGACCGTACCCGGCGAGCAAGGCTCGGATCTGACGACTCCACATTAAGAAGTTGGAGGCAGTGAGTTTGGTAACATTCGACATGTTAACATGGTGAAGTTGAGTTGCAGAAGCCGTGTTGATGATAGCAGAAGTATTCTCAGCCATGGTAAGAAGAAATCTTGAAGAACAAGAAGATGAAGAGAAGCGGCGAGAGCAAACACGAGAGGAGAGAAAAAAAAAATTTTAGGTCAGGACTTTACTGCTCTGATACCATGTAAGGAAAGGCATAATTCTATTGATAGAGATTGTTACAGTATATATAGTTATCTACATAAGGGTTATGTACAATCATAATTACACATATATCCTCTGTTTTACTTCTCTTCTCTATAAAATTGACATATTATTATAACAAGAAGGCACTAGTAATGGTGAGCTTTCAGCCATTTGCTCCTCCAGTCCCTTGGTTCATATCAGTGTGGTTTTTACAACATATACCGGATATCATAGACATCTGAATCAAGTGTAAAACATATAATTCAAAAAAAAAAAAAAAAAATCATAGTGTGGAGGAAAATGATAATGAATGGACACAACGAGCATAAATGCTAGTTCTTTACAAGTTTTGTGGTTAATATGACATTTTCAAGTACAGGAAAACTATTGGAAACGGCAGATTTATTATATAGGTTCTACCATATCTGAGAGAGTCGATTTACATGCAAATATTATTGAAATTACAAGTTTATATATATAGCACCGAATGGCTTGTAATCTCTCACTGACTTTGCATCCTCATGCCTGGATAGGAAAAGATAGTTGATAATCTTCTGAGGCATGGACCGTGTAAGAAAAAGGATTGTAACGCAATAGTGAGGTAGCCAATCATTGTCCAAACTTATTGATATGACTTGGTGGGTGGTGTAGACATTTTTTCTAGGAGATTTATTGGATGTCACTAAGAATATTGTCGATTTGATGCTTCTATATATAAAAGATTTGTATCATGTTCTTTTGAAAATCGTTACAACAAGTAGTAGCGACATAAATATAAAGGAAAAGAATGAGAGATGAGTGAGGGAGTTGTTGCTAGATCCAGCGAGAAACAAAGCCATTGATGTTCCGGCTAGACTTCTGGTGACGAAGACTGGACCACAGTTATTGTGTCTGTAAAAGGATCCTTAAACAATTTCACCTGCTCCTCTGCAGGATATTGTTTCACATGATCATTTACTTAATTCTATTTTGTTTTAAAGTTATTTTCTACATATTTTCTATATTTAATCAGATTTATACATGAAAAATATAATTTATATTTGGAGTCGAAGATGAGTCTAATCATACAAGTTGTAACTATATATCTGGATCTAATTTATTAACTACATAATAGCACACATAAAAATGAACACAAATTAACAGCAAAAATCAGTCAATTAATTTTTTTGAACATCCAAAAATCAAGAATTTTAAGAGTATTTAGCATTGTCACTAATTTTGTTTTGGATAATGTATTTTTGATACCAAGATGCATGAACATCTATGAAATGTTTTCCCGTTGTGATGTCTAAACCAGACGTCTCTATTTTTGTTGGTTGCATGAACACTTTGACGGTATTAACTTTTTTTAATTGCTTTTCGATCATATTTTTATCCATTCTTTTTACCATAATTTGGTGATAACCTTGACGTAAAGTTTTTTATATGTTAGTAACTCCAACATAAAATTATGAATGAGTTGTTAAATGCTCTATGAATTTTTTTAATACTATAAAAATGAGAAATACAGACGTCAAACTAAAGCACCAAAATGATTGTGTTTTATTTCTATTTACGATTTAACATTATAAATATTTTGAAACTTTTTATTCACCTTTTCAAAGTTTATGTTCAGGTTTAAATGACACATCAAATGTATTTAGATATTTTAGGTGGTATTTATATGGACTAACTTTTATATATAGAGCGTGCATGTTTCATAAACTCGATTATACAAATTTTCTTTTATGTAGGCATGTCGACTTAAATTACAACATCTCATTAAATAATTTACACAATTATCCAATATATATATATATATATATATATATATAAGTAAAATAAGAGGACGATGTTGAATTTTTTTTTTTTTTTAACTAATGGCAAATACAAATAAGATGGAAGATGAAGATTGAATTTTGAAATGAAACAAAGGCAAAGCCAAAGGCTCTCATCATTCTTCATTATTCGCACTCTATTACACCACTCTACCCTACCCACTCTACCCACGTGGCATTCTTCCTCTCTCCAACCCTCCAACATCGATCATTCTATCATTCCTATACATGTCGGTATATTTTATCATTTCTCTACATTCTATTGTTTTCACAAATTATTACACCTCTATCGAATGTTTATAGCAAGTTTATCTCATACTTTTTTTTTTCCTTTGAATACTTGTGTCCACCTAGTATAAAACTGAAGATAGAACCAATATGGTCTACATTTTATGCTAAAATAACCGAATAAACACTTTGCCCAAAGAAAAACTGTATGTATAAGATAGAAAAGACTTTAGAATTATAAGAAAACCTTTTCTTATGTTATTGCTTAGAAAAATCTCCTATCAAAAACTAAACAATGTTTTGCTCTTTTCTTATATCATGATCACACCTCAATCATTGATATATATAGAGCTTAATCTCCTATTTTATTTGGACTAACTAACTCCTAATCCTTTAAGGAATTGTCCTAAGCCTCTCTTGTCCTTATCTTCCTTAGTAAGGATTGAGTTTTAAACTCTTGAAGTTTATCCAACATTTTCCCCCTTAAACTTCAAGTCTTCCTTCTTTACTTCATGAACTCCTATCAAGCTTCTCATTTCTGCAAACTTCACTCTAGCTAGTGCCTTAGTGAGGATGTCAGCCTTTTGTTCCACTCCTGGTACATGTTCCACACGGATGAGCTCCCTCTCAATGCATTCTCTCACAAAATAGTACCTCTTATGTATGTGTTTACTCTTCCCATGAAACACTGGGTTCTTCGCAAGTGCAATTGCAGACTTGTTATCAACATACATCATAATTTGAGCTTCCTTCTTGCCTGTAACCTCGCTGAACAGATCCTGCAGCCACAAAGCTTGTTTAGCACTTTCTGTAACTGCCATGAACTCAGCCTCACATGAAGACATAGCAACCGTGTCTTGCTTCTTTGTACACCATGTGATCGGAGTTTCACCAAAAAAGAACAAATGCCCTGTAGTACTTCTCCCATCGTCTTGATCGATGTTGTGGCTGCTGTCGCTAAAGCCAACAATCTCCTTTAGACCTTCTCGTTTATACTTGAGTCCGTAAGACGTTGTTCCTCTGAGATATCGCAGGATTTACTTGATAATTTCTCCATGAGGCTTCCTTGGACTCTGCATGTACCTGCTCACAACACTCACCGCAAAAGACAAGTCAGGTCGAGTGTGCAAGAGATATCTCAAACAACCAACGTTTCTTCTAAACCGAGTAGGATCTATCTCTGCTTCGTCAAGAGACTTTGAGACCTGCAACCCGAACTCCATTGGAATCACTGTCGAGTTGCAGCTTTGTAGTCCAGCTTCTCTCAGAATCCTTAGTGCATATCCTTCTTGCTTGATAGTGATACCATCAGCTCCTTGATTCACTTCAATGCCAAGGTAGTAGGTGAGTCTTCCGAGATCAGACATCTCGAACTTTGATGACATCCCTGTCTTAAATTCTTCAATTGATCTGAGGCTGTTTCCCGTGATGAATAAATCATCAACATACACGGCAATAATCAACAAGTCTCTTCCCTTTTCCTTTCGGTAGACTGCAGTTTCCTTTAAGCATCGTTTGAAGTTCATATCCTTTAAGATTTGATCCAATGGTGTTCCAGGCTCGTGGAGCTTGTCTTAAGCCGTATAGAGCTTTTGTCAGCTTATAAACTTTATGTTCTTCCCCCTTGATCTCAAAACCTTCTGGTTGATCCACATAAACATCCTCCTTCAGCTCACCGTGCAAGAAAGCTGTCTTAACATCTAGATGATGGATTTCCCATCCTTCTGATGCAGCCAATCCTATCAACATCCTTATAGTCTCCATACGAGCTACAGGAGCGAAGGCTTCTTCGTAATCAACTCCACTCTCCTGCACATAGCCTTTAGCAACAAGCCTAGCCTTGTGCTTGTTTATTGTACCGTCTGCATTCCTCTTGATCTTAAAAACCCATTTGAGACCAATTACTTTCGCACCCTGCGGTCTATCAACAAGAAACCAAGTTTTGTTTTTGTTGATAGAATCAATCTCATCCTTGCAAGCTAATCTCCACACTTGCATTCCTCTTGCTTCTTCATAGAACCGTGGCTCGTCATTGATCATTAAAAGCATTATCTCACTCTCGAGAGATGCTAATAGAACATAGTCCTCAAACCGTTTTGGCTTCTTAACTTGTCTTTCTGATCGTCTTATTATCGGCTCTTGAACAACAACACTCTCATTGTTGTCACTTCTTTCAGTTTCAGGTTCAGGTTCTGGTTATGATATTTCCTTATCTTGCTCTGTAGAGTGCGATGATATTGGACCACTACCAACATCTTCTATCTCACCCCAACGCATATGAAACATCCCAGGCTCTCTGTTTTGGCTGTCCTCTGTTCTGCTCCAACTCCACTTGTTGGTTTCACTGAAAACTACATCCCTGCTAACCACAATTCTCCTTGTAGACGGGTTGAACAGTCGATAAGCCTTGGAACCAGGCTCGATTCCAAGATGGACTAACGACTGTGATCGATCGTCTAACTTCTTGAGACCTGCAGTTTCAGTTTTTGCATATGCTAAACATCCAAAAACTCTCAGATGCTCAATGTTTGGTTTCCTCTCACGCAAACACTCATATGGTGTGATGTTGATCAAAGCTTTAGTTGGTATCCGATTGATCACATACGTACTGTGACGAACTCCTTCACCCCACAGATAGTTCGGAACCTCCATAGCCTTGAGAATGCTTCTTGTCATCTCCATCAAGGTCATGTTCCTTCTTTCAACCACACCATTTTGCTGTGGAGTGTATGGAGCAGTCAAATGTCTCTTAATTCCACTTGATTCACAGAAACTGTTAAACTCACTTGATGTGAATTCTCCTCCCCTATCAGTCCTAAGAGTGATAATCTCCTTTCCCAGTTCTTTTTCAATCACACTTTTAAAAGACTTGAAGCTTCCAAATGCATCGCTTTTCTCCTTTAATAAGATGGACCACATGTATCTAGAAAAATCATCCACAATAACAAAAATGTATTTGTTATGCGCAAGAGTTGCAGGTGTTATTGGTCCGCACAAATCAGCATGGAGAAGCTCCAAAGGCTTAGAAACTCTAAAATTTGTAGCTTTTGGGAAGGGTTGTCTTGTCTGCTTCCCGACAAGATATGACTCACACAGCATCTTCTCATCTCTTACTTGAGACAAGCCAAGGACCATCTTTTGTTGAAACATTGACTTGATAGTTCTGAAATTTATGTGGCCAAGTCTCACATGCCACTTCCAGGTATCATCCTCAATGCGTGTGTGTGAACAAACTGGTCTTCCAACCGTTAGACTAATCTTGTACAACCTATTAGTCGATCTCATAACCCTCACCAACAACCTGTTTCTCGGATCATGAACTGTTAACCAATCTTGTCTCATGTGAACGTCGCAGCCAACCTCTGTTGCTTGTCCTAAGCTCAAAATATTGCTTTTGAGGTCAGGAATATAGTAAATATCCTTTACTAGAACCTGTTCCTCATCTTTACTCTGAAAGATTATTGAGCCTTTACCTCTGATTTCCACACAAGATCCATCTCCAAACTTCACCTTGCCTCCAATGTTCTTATTGAGCTCAGAAAAATAATCCTTATGGCCTGTCATATGGTTACTAGCACCATTGTCTAAGTACCACATCCCATCCTCCTTGGTGTAGTTCCTTGGAATAACCCTTTCTTCATTCAAGTAGACAATTTCATGTAAAAACAGAGCCTTATCTGCTTCCTCTGTTTCTAATGTTTCGACTTTATTGGCTTCTTGATTTCTCTGAACCTTCTCCGGACACTGCGAGACATAGTGACCCGGTTTGTCACAATAGAAACAAATAATATTCTTCTCCTTCTTGTCTTGTGTTTTGTTTTGTTCGGTATTAGACCAATCCTGTGTGTTGTATTGATTGTTGTATTGCGAATTGTTTCTTCCTCTACCTCTTCCTCGGTAGCCTCTTCCTCCATAGCCTCTCCCTCTACCACGTCCTCTGCCTCTAAAACCAGTATTTCCGTTGTTAGAGTTTGATTGATACTGATCTGAGTTGGAGAACATCAGTTTTGTTTGTGAATCTTCAGGAAGCCCTTTTCCTGCAATTCTTTCTTCAAAAGCCTTTAACCTACCCACTATATCTTCGAAGCTTGTGGTGTTGAGGTTGAGAACTTGCTCAAGCGAAGCTACCATGTGAATAAACTTGCTTCTAGGTAGACTGTTTAAAAATTTCTTCACAAGTCTTGGTTCTTCAATGACTTCACCAAGTGCTCCTGCCTTGGTTGCGATCTCCGACAATTTTCCAGCAAAAACATCGACCTTATCTCCCTCTGTCATTCATATTTTTTCGAACTCTGACATAAGTGTCTGCAAACGAGCCTCCTTGACACGTTCAGCTCCAAGATTCCTAGACTGAATTGAGTTCCATATCGCTTTAGGAGTACTCAAGTTACCAACCTGCATGGTGAGTGATTCTGGAATCGACTGAAACAACAAAGCAGTAGCGATGTCGTTCTTCTCTGGATCATCGGATCCTGGTTCTATTGTTTCCCAAACTTTCTGAATACGCAGCATGATCCTCATCCTCATGGACCATACCGTGTAGTTCGTTGAAGTCAGAAGAGGACACTGCAGAGATATCCCTTTCTCCAGCTTCTTCGGACGTGATGTTTCAACTATCTCTCCCATAGTTGTGATTCGACTTCCAAAACTTCTGTTATCGAAACACTTCTTGTTCGATTGAACCTAGAAGCTCTGATACCAAATATAAGATAGAAAAGACTTTAGAATTATAAGAAAACATTTTCTTATGTTATTGCTTAGAAAAATCTCCTCTCAAAAACTAAACAATGTTTTGCTCTTTTCTTATATCATGATCACACCTCAATCATTGATATATATAGAGCTTAATCTCCTATTTTATTTGGATTAACTAACTCCTAATCCTTTAAGAAATTGTCCTAAGCCTCTCTTGTCCTTATCTTCCTTGGTAAGGATTGAGCTTTAAACTCTTGAAGTTTATCCAACAGTATGAACATACGATTATCAACCAACATTGTCACATTTTAGGTTTCTTTCAAGTTTCCAAAATATTAAATATTCAGCAACTAGACATCATCTAATATATAACTCACCGAACACTTTATGTAACATATATTATAAATACATGTTTCAAGATCAAACTCGACTAATCTAAAAATGAACATGTAAACATTTCCGTAAATCCACATCAGATTAATTATACAGACGTAAATTTGTAAAAATACACTTTTCGAAATTGAATTGAATCTGGTATTTTGGGGAGTTTTACGTTCAACTTGGATCCTCAAACACCTACTTAACTACCACATGGAATTTCTATTTATATATTTTATTTGTTAAAATATATTATTTATAATAACATTTACAGCTATGTTATATGAAATTTTTCTTTAAAAATGTAAGATTACCTTTAATTTATGATAAGTTAAATGAAGATAATTTCTAAAAACAGAATAACATTAATCTTAATTTTGCTCTATATATATATGTATTTTTTTTTTACGATCGCTCTATATATATTCTTTGTTATAAAGTATTATTGTTCAGTGGATGTAATTGAGAAGAGAATATAGTTTGGACCTCTATTGTCATATATAGGGGTCTCTCTGTGAAAATAAAAAAAAAAGGCACTGCCACTTCTGTGAAAATTTCAGAGAGTAAATGGCAAAAATTGTCACTGGTGACGTCATCAAGACAGCAACAACCACTAATTCAATCTTGATGGTTTACGAGACTACACCTAAGCATTTTAAACATCTTTTATCTTATTTTATTTTTGTTGTGATTTCTCCAAATTTCTTCTCTGCATTTTCTTGTTGATATCAAATAAAATTCATTTTTTCATTTTTCACTCGAAAAGTTGCAACCTACCACACAAATTTTTTTACTTTACTACCACCTATAGTTTATGTACCAAGTAAGTAACTAGGGATATGTCTATATTCATTTGTTATATAGCAAATGTTTTTTCCCACAAGAAACATGGACGACGCAAATTTACAATAAGTGTTATGTGTGTTCTTACACAATAAGAGAAAAAAAGGCGGAGGTTTTGTTCGTTTGCCTCTTCATCTGAACATGGACGAGAATAGTAGTAACCACATGAAATGTTGTGACCGATGATTATGTGATATACAATTCAGAAATGCAGAAAATTTTGTATTATATTTAGTTATTTCTGATAACTATGATGACTAAAAGAAAAAGAAAAAAACAGTGATTTTTTAGGATTGGTCTATTAATCAAATACGATAAATTTGATCGTGATTGATGACATGTGAACTATTTCTTTTTCTTTTTTTTGCTTTCCAAGATCATGAACACTACAAAATTGATATGTTATCCATTACGAAATTGCATTCATTTGAAAATTTAAAAAAACTAAAGATCTGTATATTTAAACAATAAGGAGCTGCTGTGTATGGTCTATTCTCGTGAGAACTTCATTATCCTTAATTTTGTAGCAATTGCATTTAAAAAAAAAAAAATCATAGGGGTCAATTTGTTGAACAATAATAAACATGCAATATTGGTTAAAAATAATTTAAAATTCGGCATGGTGCCTTGTAAAGATACCTGAAAGCTCGAATCATAATTCTTTTATATAACGGTGGTCAAAATATTATGATGTTGTTTTAGTGATTTTGTGTAATATTCATGATAGTTATCTCTATCGAAAATTTGAGTCGGATCACTAAAAGTATATATAAGTTTGTATTAGGTTATTGGGTTCTGATCTTGATGGATTCGCTATTTGATAACTGTTTAGCAAAATAATAGACCAAGCACATAAGAATCTTAGATCACGGTATGCGTGAAGGTGCACCTCTTGGATATATATAGTCAGTATAACGGTTTGGGAAAGTATAAAATATGGTTTACAAGCCAAGCATACTTAATAAGAAACTCTATATACGTGAAGGAGCACCAAACATAGTTTTTACAATCTTGAGAGGCTTGTGGTGGGTTTTGTCTTACCATGCTTATGATGTGTATATCTGGAACGTTAAGCATTTAATTTGGTTCTTATCTAGGGGAAAGCAATTTGGGAGAGATGTTTATTCACAAGATTCATTTGAGTATACCTCATTTAATTGTTTGTCCATGTAATATGAGAATGAACTAGTTACTACTAGTTGATCGAGGTTGAACCAAAGGGTGTGTATTAGTGAATTTCTTTAGAAATATATAAAATGATAATATATATTAAAAATAACCCGTAAATAAAACACCTTGAACTTATGAGAATTTGTTATTTGTGTGTGTGTACGGGAAGCAATAACAGAAAAAAAAAAAATCTACTTTAATTTATTGGCAACAACAACTACAACTACAAAGTACATAAATCCTCTAAATTCTAATGGTTTAATAAATATATATGGGAACGTCTTTTAATTTTTTCTTCCTTTATCTCTTTTGTTTTTATCTAAAAACAAAACTTTTAGGATATTACCTCAAAAAAAAAAAAAGAGAAATTAAATTATTCGTCTACCACCATCGGAAAAAGACAAAAGACTTCGACTACCCCACTCAGTGGCACAATCCTGTAATTTCTACTAAACATCAATACCCTTTCTCGAATTCATCGTCTTCTTTGTTTTTCTTGTTTTTTTATTAAGACAGTAGTACCTTTTTCCTCCATTTTCATTACCTTTTTTTTTTTATTTTTCACCAAGAAGCACACAAAAGAGAGAAACAAAGAGAGAAATAAGCTTCATTTGATTTCTTCTTGTTAAAGTTCTTTGAAGAAGCTAATATCAAATGGCTGGTATTACTGGAATCTTAAAGCTTGAAGCTTGGAGTATCTTGTGAAGAAGAAGAAGAAAAAAACCCAAACTTTTTCGTTTTTTTTTTTTTCTGGGTTTTTGAGTTTTTCTTTTCTTTTCCTTACTTAATTATTACCGGAAGTAATGGCATGTCGGAGTATGATCGCTTTTAGTTTAGATCCTGAGAGGAAACAAAGTGGAGGACTTAGAACAAAACAAGCTGGAAGAGGATCTTGCCGTGGAAGTTAGTCTTTGTTCCTCAATCTCCTTACAGAATGTAATTAATGTGTTTTTTTTTCTCTATAGTTTATTAGAGATTTTTCTTTTTTGAAGTTAAAAAAGTTTTGATTTTTTTTCTTTTTTTTCTGGGCAGTTTGAAATTGCACTGTTGTAAGTGAAAAGATCGTTGTTCTTGTTGGAGCTATAAAGAGAGATAGAGAGAGAGAGAGAGAAAGCTATGGGAGTTTTACTACAAGAAGCTTTGAGGTCTATGTGTGTTAATAATCAATGGTGTTATGCTGTTTTCTGGAAGATTGGCTGTCAAAATTCTAGGTATACCACTTTTCATTTCTCTTCATTACTATTGTTGAAATTGGATTTTTTTTTTTTTTTTTTTTTTGGGTATTTTTAGGTATATGTTGTTGTTATGTCTCTTAGATGTGCCAAAAGTTTTGAATATTCAGTCAAACATATTCAGTTTTTATTTTTTTAAAGACTTGTTTGTTAGTTTAAAGTTTGGGAATTTGAGTGGGTATAAAACTCAGATCTCGAGGATGACTAGAATTATTTATCTCTGTTTTCCTGATTTCTTGGAGTTTTGTGTTTGGTTTGATCTTGTTTGTCTTAAAGAATCTTTCGATTTGTTGTTGTTTTGTCGACCAAAAACCATATCCTTTTCCTTTGGTTATGTGTTTTATGGATTGTCTCAAGTTCTTAACTCTCTTTGTCATTTCATTTTTATTTTCTTGTCTTTGTTCGTTTTGTCTTTGTTTAGCTCAAAATCTTTTGGTAATCGTCTTCTTCTTGTATTCTAACTTGACCATTGTTGCATCTTTTTGTCGTGTGTGTATTCTTTATATTCCATTTAATCATATACTTTTGGATGTGTTTCTTTTTGTGCAGCTTGTTGATTTGGGAGGAATGCTATAATGATACCGCATCAAGCTCACATCCGCGAAGAGTGTCTGGACTTGGTATTGATGCACAAGGGAATGATAAGGTTCAATTGCTTACTAACAGAATGATGTTAAACAATCGAATCATTTTGGTAGGCGAAGGGTATGTATCTGTGCCTTGCCCTTTTATTGTATCGTTGTGAAGTTCAGGTTTGATTATCTGCATAGCTCATACAGATTTATAAATGAACTGCATTTTCAGGTTAGTTGGCCGAGCTGCATTTACTGGACATCATCAATGGATTCTAGCAAACAGTTTCAACCGCGATGTTCATCCACCTGAGGTTATTAATGAGATGCTTCTCCAATTCTCTGCTGGTATTCAGGTGTGACAATTTATTCTTAATTTGTATACTGGAGTACTATATTACATGTTCAAGCTAATCAGAAGTTTGACTCGTTCGATCTTCAGACTGTTGCAGTTTTTCCTGTTGTTCCTCACGGTGTTGTTCAACTCGGTTCCTCTCTGCCTGTAAGTTTTGGCTATTTAGTTTGTTACAAGTTACATTGTTATGTAAACGGAGATTCTTGTTTTTTAACTAAATTTTAAACTGTTTTGTGTTCAGATTATGGAGAACTTGGGGTTTGTGAATGATGTGAAGGCTCTTATCCTGCAACTAGGATGTGTTCCGGGAGCTCTCTTATCTGAAAATTACAGAACATATGAACCTGCTGCTGATTTTATTGGAGTGCCAGTGTCCCGGATGATACCTTCTCAAGGACACAAGATCCTTCAATCATCGGCTTTCGTAGCTGAAACTAGCAAGCCACACTTCAACTCCACTGGATCTTCAGATCAAATGGTTGAAGAAGCTCCCTCTAATATAGTGGATGAACGGATCAAGCAAGCAAATCTGAGAGATAGAAATGAAGGAGGATGGCAAAATACAATGGGTTATCTAACAGCTGCTGAAGTTGCAGTACCTTCAACAAATCCAGATGCATGGCTGAATCAAAACTTCTCCTGTATGTCTAATGTGGATGCAGCAGGGCAACAACTCCAATGTGACGACATCAGTTCCAAACGCTCGCTTGGAAGCGATGACTTGTTCGATATGTTGGGTTTGGATGATAAGAACAAAGGTTGTGACAACAGTTGGGGAGTTTCACAGATGAGAACTGATGTACTCACTAGGGAGTTATCTGACTTTAGGATCATTCAAGAAATGGATCCTGAGTTTGTCTCTTCAGGGTATGAACTTTCAGGAACTGATCATTTGTTAGATGCTGTGGTCTCGGGTGCTTGCTCATCATCAAAGCAGATCTCGGATGAAACATCTGAGTCCTGCAAAACCACTTTGACTAAAGTTAGTAATTCTTCGGTTACCACTCCATCTCACAGTAGCCCTCAAGGTAGCCAGTTATTTGAGAAGAAACACGTGCAACCACCGGGACCATCATCGGTCTACGGGTCTCAGATCAGTTCTTGGGTTGAACAAGCACACAGCTTGAAGCGTGAGGATAGTCCAAGGATGATGAATAAGAACGAAACTGCAAAACCAACTAATAACCGTAAAAGGCTTAAACCAGGAGAGAATCCAAGACCAAGGCCTAAAGATCGCCAGATGATTCAAGATCGTGTCAAGGAGTTGCGTGAAATCATACCAAATGGTGCAAAAGTAAGTAAAAGGAATATCTGTAGTATTCTCGGCAAATTAAACAAGAATATCTTATAAAGATTGTTACTAACAAATAGTAAATGTGGTTTTTGATTAACAGTGTAGCATTGATGCACTCCTCGAACGAACAATAAAGCACATGCTCTTCTTGCAAAACGTCTCCAAGCATGCTGATAAGCTGAAACATACCGGGGAATCCAAGGTAAAACGATGAGTAATCAAGATTTTGGTTTCTCTATTGAAGTCTTGTATGTTCTGACATTTTGTTGTGCTGTTATAAGATTTTGAAAGAGGAAGGTGGAGGAGCAACATGGGCTTTTGAAGTCGGGTCAAAGTCTATGGTGTGTCCTATCGTCGTAGAGGATGTAAACCCACCTCGCATTTTCCAAGTTGAGGTAACATTGCTGCCTTAAATAAATGTATTAAAAGAAACCATTCATAGTCTCGGATTAGTTTTCATCAAATCCGTTTTTTTTTTTTTTTTTTGCGTGACACAGATGCTGTGCGAACAGCGAGGATTCTTTCTAGAAATCGCTGATTGGATTAGAAGCTTAGGGTTGACGATCTTGAAGGGTGTTATCGAAACTCGAATAGACAAGATTTGGGCTCGCTTCACCGTTGAGGTATATTATATAAGTTACAAGTTTGTTTAACTTGGAAATGTGTCTTATCTAAACCGAAACCGGGTTGATATTGTATCGTAGGCAAGTCGAGACGTGACGAGGATGGAGATATTCATGCAGCTAGTGAATATCTTGGAGCAGACAATGAAATGTGGAGGCAACTCTAAAACTATTTTGGATGGTATCAAAGCTACAATGCCCCTACCGGTTACTGGTGGCTGTTCTATGTAATGACCGTACCGGTTTGGTTAAAGCTTTTGATTTATATAGAGGTTACGAGCGGACCGCTCTCAAGGACTTAGGCTCGCTATGACTAACTTAAAAAAAGTCAGTCTGAAACAGAGATGTATGATTTTTAAGTGTTTTCTTTTCTTATTAACTTTTTGTTTGTACATTTTTTTGCGATTTTTGGGAATTATCCTTTGTGTGGAATTTTCACTTTTTTAATTTATGTTTTGGACTTGTAATTTTTTTAGTTAAATTTATTTCTCGACCAGTAAGAGTTCAAAAGATTCACGGATTTCAAAACCGGTAAAAGAACCGGTCCATCAACAGCTTTAACAGTACACAACAAAGCTACACATGTTACAAGTAACTTTATGTTACTTTGATTAGTAACTCTATGTATATAATTAGCTTATTATTATTAAAAACAAAAAACAAGAAGCTCTTCTTTCAATAAAATCCACTCTTCTTTGTTAAGAAATGTGAGGCCTATAGAAGAAAAAGCTAACAATGGTTAGTTATAAAATATAATACTTTAGTTAACAGCCTTATAATGTGCTGTCATGTGACTTCAAAACTACACTAATCTGATCTCTAATGGATGTCTTAATCCATTCCTAAGTTTCACATTTTTTTTTTTGCATACTGATTAGTGGATCAAAACTAGTCTTGAGACTCTTGACCTCAAGATACAAATTTAAGAATGTGTTTTTGTTTGTTGTCTCAATATGCTTTATTTACCCTTTTGAGGTACCTAAACTTTGCTGCAAAAGGTGCATGAACATCTTTGTGTCTTGCTTTAGCCTTCTCTCCACTCTACAGATTATGATGGGATAATCGACAGCACATTATGATTCACAAAAATTCACATTATAAGTTTTTTTTTTTCTTTTTCCTTGGGCCCTTCAATTTTCTTCCTCACTTTTAAAATATGCTTCCAATAATACTTTATCAAACAGTCTACTAGAGATAATTCCCCACTAGGCTACAGATGTATGTTCTCTTTATATCTTTTTATATATATACAATATGCACCTTTTTCAGTTGTAGAAATTAACCGCAAGTTGTATTATTATTTTTATATAGGTGAACTGAATAAATAGATACGAATATTAAATTCTAAAGGGATGTAGCAAGATTTGTCTTGTTTGAGATTAAAAAAAAAGTTATATATACTGATAGGGAAATTAGTATATGAAAATTTATTTTATTTTATACTATTAAAAATAAAAAGGGCAACTTTTTTTTTTCGTTTGCGTAGGGCATTTAAATACGCCGGCCGGCCCTGAAAGAATCGAATGTTTTTAAACATTGCCTAATGATGGATATCTTTGGCATAATGTTTCAATAGAAGCATCAAATGTCGTTGATGATGATGTTGATGAGAAGTTTACGACCTATACGATTGTCTATATAACATTAATACATGCACAAAAACTACATCAAGTTAGGATTTTATACTTTTATTAATTCTGTAATGGATAATAATATATAACAAACCATTAAGGCATCCTTACCTAAGCTTCAAAAATCGATACTAATAAAAATGAGGAATGTCTTATCTCTATCTAGTATATTATTATACCGTGTGGGAACCTATGAACCATGCCATTTCTCTACTCACTCAAGAATGACTCCCAACATACATAACTTTTAAGTCAACTATAACATATGTATATTTAATAAAATATAAATGGATTAAGGTCTTTTAATAATACCAAACTTTTCTTACTCCAGTGAAATTTTATCTTTTCCTCGTTTTTTATTTTTATTTTCCTTATGGCAAATCGCTTGTAGAGTAAAAGCAAAAGCAACGAAAATACTATTTGCTTAAATATTTATATAATGTTGTGGCAGTAAAGCAATTATTCTACCCCAGTTATCATTATAGAGAATTCTATTATAGCAAACAGTTGATGTATATCTTTTACATGTTGTTAGAAACTAACGGCTGCTATGAAAAGTGATACTAATGGATGTTATCAATGCTTTCTTGCAAAATATAAATGCTCACGGATATATATCTTGGATACACCTTATTTTCTACACACAAAAAAAAAGTTTATTGTTTATAGACTACATAAGTCACGCTTTAGGTTGAAACAAGCTTCACGACAATGGATCTTAGATTTTACGTATGGTTTCACGTAGTCCTTGGTTGATACTACCTTGTTTCTTAAATAGAAATAATTCATGCATCTTTCTTGCTTTACTGATGAGATAGTTATTACCAGAATTAATTATATTGCTTTAAAATCTCTTATGTTTGGTTTGTGCAGTGAGTTCAAAGTTCAAACATCAAGGATCTATGTCCCTTGGCCTTTTTTTTTTTCTTGGATTGTAAGTGACAAGTTCTTTCAAGGACATATCATCTTTCTTTTGAGGAAGTAGACACTGGATCTATTAGAAGATGATGCATGCTCGTTTGACTTATAAGTAATTTTGTTCTCGTATGTACATGCAATTCTTAGGCTAATTAAGTCAGTTTTTTTTTTTCCAAGATCATATATAGTGATGTTCATTTTCTGTATGCACACTGACTTCCGAAATATCACAAAGCTTATTCATGTACGTACGTAGTGTAAATCGTACATGACTACTTGTCTACTTTTACAGTTTTACCTTTTGGTTTACTCTCTTAATTAGCTCTTTGTTCATCGAGATTTTCTTTCTTCTTGTGATCTTTTGAGTTTGTTATTTATTTAGTCATTAATGCGATGTAACTTTTTTACTCAACAGAAACATATAAAGAATGAAATGAAGAATTAAAGTGTCTGATTTGAGGCTGAAACGAATCTAGACATCGACTTAATTATGAAAGAGGAAGAAAAAATGGTATTGGAGTTTGATTCCTTGTTACAACTTACAACATAGATAGTGAGTGCGGTGACTCAGCGCTTGCATTTTCCATGTCATCCGATCCTACTGCGCCACTTGTTATAAATTGAAGTACGAAACCATCAATATCATGAAACCAAGCTAGAGTCAATGACATTTAGCTGTTAGTGAATTATTTATTTTGCATTTAAAATATTCTTAATTTGTTATATAGGTTGAAATCTGCTAATCTTCGGTATCGCATGCAAAAACTAGATAAATTCAGTCTAAAGATGTTTTGACATGAATTAGGAAAATTATGAAACCAAAGTGGTTTAATAGGAAATAGGTAGGAAATTCACGATATAATTAAGGGCATGCGCTACTTAGTCCTTATAGGACAACTTGAGGTTCTGTTTCCCATTACCACATACCAAATCGGTTTGATAAGAAGTTGGGTAAGTATAGTTTTGGAATGCGGCAAAGAGACAACTCATCTACTTTAGCACATGTCGTAATCCAAATAGAGATGATCTATTATTAGTGGCCTTACATTTTAAATTTTAGTGGTCATTCGTAGTTTGAGCTCTTATATTGTATAGGAAGCATATAATTTGATAGAAATAGAGTTTATGTGGCTTCTTTCACTAAGTTATATAGTCCACGATTAAAAATTTCATAAAGGATCATCATATGGATGAGTTAATTCTAAAAATTAATAATTTGACGAGTTGAAAAGAGTACAATCACCTTTTTCCTCATTTGGGTATGGAGTACAGGAGTGGAGGCTACAAGTTGAGCTAGCCCAGTGATGCAAGAACTTACCACGGTCCATCCCTGATTTGTACAACACCTCTCTCATATGTTAGGAATACAAGGACAATGTTCTCACGAAAATCAGTTTACACATATATTTAGGTGCTTGGAGAGTTTTCTTTCTTTTTATTAAAATTTCTATTATATATATCGCAACGGAGAACTATTTAAAGCTTAAATAAAGTACGATACAAATCAATGTACTGAGAGTCATTAACAGCTTCTTGTACACTTAATTATAAGCTGATCATATATGACATGTGTTGATACTGAGATTTAATAAAGAAGTATCACACATCTGTCAAAAAGTGGAAGTATAGTATGTATGTCACTAATTAATGAGTTAAACTCAGCATATTTGTAACGCTGAGATTTGAACATGTACAATATACACTAAGGTATAGTAATTCTAATATGGGAGTCGTTTGATTAATTTGTTTTTCTATATGATGCAAGAGTTAAAATAGAGGAGAGGGAGATATATAAAAACAAAACAAGAAAAATAGCTTGTGGTAAAGCCCAAGAACGAAGAATCACCCTCAACACCTTAGAAAGTTGCCAAATTTGGGAGAACAAAATATTTGCAGGATTAGCTCATTATACCTGATTCAGTTATGTGTGCATGTGGATCAGTTACCTGATCGTAATTTGATTGTTTCGTGGAATATCATTAAAAAAAAAATATCATACAAAATATCAAAAAATATTACGAGCTTTTCTAAACTTTTAGCATATGTTTTGTTAATAAAAAATTTGGGGCATTTCTTTTATAGGCATTGCTTTCTATAAATAAAATGAAATATAGGGAAATCAAGAAAATAACAATGATATATAATCAAAATTTGTTTTCCACAAAATAAATATCAATTTTTATGTATAAATAATGCATTAAAAATCCAATTACAGTAACATCGAAAATTACCGAAAAAATTATACTACTGTATCTTTAGAAATAACGAGCATTATTTTGATGTAGTTAATTTTTAAGTTGTGTTTTACAATTTTTTATTTTTCTTATAACATTTTTGCAAGTCTAGTAAAGTATGAATATTAAACCCTATTTTAATTCTATTTAATTTTATACATAAGAATATGAGAATTTTATATTTATGAGTGAATTAATATAAAACTGAAAATTTTTTATAATTAAAACTATTTTTGCTAGTTTTAGGTTGTTTATCAAATTTTTTAGTTGGAATGCATTTACTAAAATGAAATGAGATGATATATTAGATAAAGAGAGGCCATATTTATTCATTTAAAAAACTAGATATTCATTTAGTAAAATATAATATTGAAAGCCAAGTTCTGATATATTAATACCTGAAAAGTATGTAAAGAAAACACATGATATTTTCTTTTGATAAGTGGTATACAAAAGCCAAGATATAATTTAATATCATTTTATAAGGTGTCCATCAGATTCTCTCTTACAGTCTCCTTATAAATAATAGCTGGATCATGATAACATGTGATAAAACCCACACTCACAAATATCTCTCCTAATATACTCTCTTTCTCTCTCCCTGGTAACTGGTAATCAAAAAGGTTTGTTGAGACAAATCTACAGATATGGAAAAAGTGAGAGAGATTGTGAGAGAAGGGAAAAGACTGGCAAAAGAAGACCCGAGGAGAGTTGTTCACTCGTTTAAAGTGGGTCTGGTTCTTGCCTTGGTCTCTTCTTTCTATTATTACCAACCTCTCTACGACAGCTTCGGTGTTAATGCAATGTGGGCTGTTATGACGGTTGTTGTCGTCTTCGAGTTCTCTGTTGGTCCGTCTAATTCGTATTCTTTATTTTTATCTTTTTATTATTACTCTCCTTCATGATCTCTGCATCCAGCATGCATGCCATGCAATAAGTAAATATTACAAGAACCAAAGTTTGGATAACAACATGATCACGTGTTATAGTTAAAGATCTCACTTTAATTGTCGTTTGTAATAATATACTTAGATGGTGTGTATATATATATTAGGGGCCACGATCGGTAAAGGATTTAACAGAGTGGCGGCGACACTCTTCGCCGGGGCACTTGGAATCGGAGCTCATCACCTGGCCAGCATGTCTGGTGCAACAGGAGAACCCATTCTTCTTGCAATATTTGTCTTTGTACAAGGTATATGTATATAAATTAAGTCTTGTATATATATATATATATATATAACCATAAGGAAGAAGATATTATTGTTTCTTTGCATTCAAGTTTGTTTTTGTATTTACATGTTATTATATAACATTTATTGGCTATTGTTCCTTGAGTCCTTTTCATTGGCCGGAGTTTGATCATCTCTTTGAACAGTATGGGTTAATTCAATTCGTGCTAAACGTTTGAGCACGTAATGTTAATATTCGGTTTACTGATTTATTTTTAGTGAAACACTTATCCTCCAGTCCGGATTATAGTTAATTATGGGGTTGGGAAAAGGAAAGATATATAACACTAAAAGTTAGCGTTTGAGACAGATCACAGCCAAAAATTGATAATTACTACTCGGATTAATGTATTTTTTTTCTCTTTTGGTTGGGTGTTATATAGCTGCCTTGTCGACGTTTGTGAGGTTCGTCCCGCGGGTGAAGGCGAGATACGATTACAGCCTGTTGATATTCATACTCACTTTTGCGTTGATATCAGTGTCGGGGTTCAGAGAGGAGCAGGTTCTAATGCTGACCCATAAGAGAATATCCACAGTGATTATCGGAGGGCTCAGTTGTGTCCTTATCTCCATCTTTGTCTGCCCTGTTTGGGCCGGCCAAGATCTTCATTCACTCCTGGCCTCTAACTTAGAGAAACTCTCCTTTTTCTTGTTAGGTATCTCCCTTTCATTATGATTTTTTTCTGATTTGAACAGTATAACTCTTTTAAGGTTAGTTTGGAACTCTAGATGCGTGGCAGATGTTTTGCCACTTGGTCACGAGCTTCTTTCTCGTGGGAAAAGTTTCAAGTTTTCTTATTCGCTTCCATTTTGTGTGATGACTAATAAGGATATTTTTGATAATGATCTTTAACAACTATAACATGTTAGAGAATTTTGTTTCACTGTTAAAATCTTTATTTGTAAGAATTATAACTTTATTCAAGTTAGAAGAATATTAAAAGTCTTTAATTATGTTAAAACTGAATGCTGATAAAAAAATATTATAAACAAAACAATTTCATGGAATGAAATTTGATATACTTTATCAAAAAAAAAAAAAGATTTGAGATCTCCGTTTATTTTTTCTTTTTGTTTTAAAGAATTTTGTAACTTTTTCTGTCAAGCACACTTAAATTAAAACATAAACTCCTTGATTGGGTGCTAATTTCTTAAAATAGTTTACAAAGTTAACATCAAAATATGTTTTTTTTCTAGGTATTTTTAAAAAGTTGGTGTATATATAAAATCCTACTATATATATTACATTGGATTGACACTATGATATGGAATGGAATATTTATTTTTACTATCAAGAAAAATAAAAATTGGAGTTTGGCAGATTTTGGGGACAAGTATTGTGAAGCTGTAGGAAATGATGACACCAAAGAGGTTGACAAACGAAAAAAGGATTTTGACAACTATAAAAGTGTTCTCAACTCAAAAAGCAATGAAGAATCTTTGGTTAGTGGTGTACCCTGAAATTTTCACTTCTTGCTTTATTTTCACCACTATATCTCATTTCATTATGTTTTTTTGTCGTTTTCTTATATAGGCTAATTTTGCAAAATGGGAGCCTGGTCACGGCCAATTCAGATTCCGACACCCTTGGAAACAATATCTAGCTCTCGGTGAACTCATCCGACAGTGTGCTTACCGTATTCATGCCCTCAATTCATATCTTAATACTGATGATACTAAGGTATTGTTACACCAAATCAATTCGTAAACTTGAAACCAATATAATGTTCTTGATGTAGGTTTTGTAAGTTAAATTGAAAAACAATTTTGCCTTTAGAAGCCTTCTCAAAGTCTTACGAAATAATTTGTCTAAACCACTTTTCTATAAACTCCTCATTTATTTATTTTAAAAGTTATTCATTCGTTTGTTATAATTTTTCAGGTACCAGTTGAAATAAAAAATAAACTACGAGAACCTTTGAAAAGAATGAGTTTGGAGTCAGGCAAAGCGATGAAAGAAATGTCAATGTCGTTAAAGAAAATGACCAAACCATCTTCATGTGATCTTCATGTCCAAAACGCACGATCTGCATGCAAATCTCTCACCAACTTACTTAATTCAGGCATCTTGAAAGAAGTTGAGCCACTAGAATTGATCTCACTTCTGACCGCGATCTCCTTACTCATCGATATTATTAATCTGACAGAGAAAATCTTGGAATCCCTACATGAACTAGCATCCGCTGCAAAATTTAAGGACAAGACTGAACGGCCTTTGTCTTTCGAGAAAACAAATGCAAAAAGCATTGTTTGTGGCCGGCCAATCAAATGTCATGATGATCATGTGGTTACAATTATTGAAGATGATGGTAATAATGATGACACATCAAAAAATGATAATCGCTCGAACGAGGTTACGAACCATGAGAAACGTGAAGACAGTAATACACATGTACACGTAAAATGTCTTTGTGATGTCGTAGAATGTAGATAATGGTAGTCCTAAAAGAATTCATAATGATCCATTATAATTTTTATTGATTCTAATATATGTTGTGATATATCTATCACTTATTCAAGTCCTTACTCATATATATCTATCACTTATTCAAGTCCTTACTCATATGATTTGTGAAGTATATTTTAGAGCCTAAACTTTATGTATGATCACTAGAATTAAGTATAACATCTTTCTTTGTACATATAATCCCATTAATAATCAATTAATCATAATATATCTAGAAATTAAACCACATCACATTAAAAAAAATTAGGACTAAAAAATTAAATCATATCAATCTTTGTACATAACATTTTAACTACAATTTACAATATTAAGATACATAATATATTCCTATGTCAAGTGAGTGCTACTCTCTAAAGGCTTGAGTAGACCTCAATACTCTCCATGTAAAAAGATTTCTCTATAAAGGAGAGAGACCTCAACAAGGGACATAATCGAGAGAAAAGCAAAAGACTTAAAACACAAGATATACGACTCAACTCTAACATGCATCTAGGGTTATATATTGATTTGTTGTGCCATGAATTCTTGTATTTGAGCTCAAAACTTTGATGAATAAAAATGACTATTCAACATCTGTTTCTTGTTTTATGTAGTATTTAAAGAAATCGATTACTTTTTTCCAAATAAGTATTGATTCTTTTGGTTGTAAAATTTAGTATCTCTTATAGTATTTTAAAATTTTGTTGTAAAATTTCTTATCTCTTATAGTATTTTAAAATTTTGATTCTTCTTTTCACTTTGGTTCCGGTTCGATTTGGTTAATTTGCAGAACTAGCATGTAATAACAACATCCTTGTAGTGTAGACATTAAACAACTAATGAGGAGGAAATTAGACATATATCAACGAGGAGTATTATGAGAGGACAGTTCCTAGAAAAATCGTAAATCTCAATTGAAAAAAAAAGATTATTAATGTTACTGCGTGGCCTTTGTATACAATGTCTTTCAACACAACA
Organism: Camelina sativa; assembly: GCF_030686135.1. Lineage (NCBI taxonomy): Eukaryota > Viridiplantae > Streptophyta > Magnoliopsida > Brassicales > Brassicaceae > Camelina > Camelina sativa. The sequence continues at coordinate 19,632,220 of NC_141884.1, read as the reverse complement.
GTGATAAAATAACATTTTCTAAAAGTCATACCCTTTCTTGGTGAAGAATAGAAGATACTAGTTCATGCGTCCACAACTTGATGAGTAGATCAAAGACACATCTAACCAAGTAACCAGTCTTGAGAGATGATACAAAAAAAAAAAGGCAAACAAACTCCGGTATGCACAAAACTTGGTGAGTAGCTTTCCAACCCATAAGCCATAGATATAAGTTTTCCATAGGGGTTTGCGATCATTATTTGCAATACCAAAATTTTTGCATTTTTTTTTTTCAACATTAGGCCACAACAGGCTGATCCATTAGCCTAATCTCTACATTCGTAGGAAGCAGGACTCGATCCCTGGTGTGATAGTGCCTTGTGTATTAAGGACTTACATTTGGCCACTGCACTAAGGTCACTTCACACAAAATTTTTGCATTATGTTAGAGCAATGATCATTTTTATTTAGTTTCCATGTTTGGATATTAGATGTTTGCCATAGTTAAAGAATATACTGCATGTAATCGAAACAAACATACTACGCGAGTCAGAGCAATGATGGTGCATATCGCATAGCACATGCATTCTCGTTGGTACTATCATCAAGTCATTACGCTCCATATTCATCAGATTAAAGGACTCTTGGACTCCTGAATTTTTTTTTATTTTGAATAGTATCTAGCATACCTATGAATTATTTTGGCAAAACTTTGAATGTCAACTACAAGTATTCTAAAGTTATTAGAATCATTAAAATGATCTCAAAGTTAATTTTACAAAAATTATCTAAGATTATTTTTTAATTACGCAAAATACCAAATCACCACGAATATGATCGTCTACCCTCTCAGACTAGTGATTTTATATATTTGAATCACCATTATGTTGTATCCATATTATCCAACATAAAGTTACATTTCGGGTGTAATCCTTTATATATTACTAGATTTGGACCCGTGCTAGAGCATGGATTAAAATTTCTTTTATCTTTATTATAATTTCAAAATAAAATATAATTTAGAAGACGGTTTAGCATTATAAACTGAGAAACGATTGTTATTATTATTTTTTTTTTGTATGAATATGTATTTTGGTGAATGGAGATCTGAATGATTTATATCAATGTTTTTTAATCAGGACCAGACCGGCCGGTCGGTTCGATCCAACCACAACCCGATAGATATTCCGGTCATGGTAACCTCTAAAAACCTAAAAAATTAAACCCGCAAAAAAATAGAAAAACCCGTGAACCGGTGGTTGAACAGGATGGTCGGACCGTGTTGTCGATCTCAAATTAAAATATTTTAGTTTGGTCACACTTTAAACTCAAACCAAATTAAAAATAAATGTTGTTATTTATAAAAGATTCAGTTAGTTATTTTATCTAATCATTTAAAAGTTTAATTTTAGTTGCTTAGTACCTAACTATGTATGTTTTGTTCATATATTTATAAAAAGTAGATGTTATATTCATAAAATGTAATCAAACTAATAAACTAATTAACATGTAATTCAATCGGTCCGACTTGTTGACCCAGTGACCCGAAAAACTTCCGGTTCACCTTCCGGTCCGGTTTTAAAGACATTGATTTATATTAAAAGCTTGGAAGGATGTTAGGTCATATTTTATTTTGAAATCCACATAAAATCTCAGAAATCACGATTAAGTGTGATTAATTGCCAAGATTTTATTCTTTTTTATACCTAACAGTATATTTTTGTGCCTAACACTATATATAGTGTAACAATATATATAATAAGTAAGATTTTTTTTGGAAATTGTATAAATCATTGGAATATTATCTATAAGAGGATTCTTTGAGATATTCTGAAGTGTATTTGTAATTTCATATAGCCCACGGATTTCATCTATAACTTTTTTTTTGTAACCAACCTATATTTAATATATTATTTATTTTGTAACCAACTTATAAAAATTATATATTCTACAAAAAAAAGTTGTGTACTTTCTATTTATGATTGAGAGTATATTTTTATCCCCTTTAATAACTTGGTTAACGTTGTGGTCTATCAATAAAATCTCAGGAAAATAAATTGGTAATATTGTAATTGTAAATCTTTGGAAACAACGTGATCTTTCGAAAATAAAGTTTGGAATATCCATGAACTATTAATTTGGAATATCACGTTTAAGATTTTCTGTTACAATTAAGGTTTTATTTGTTACCTTTAATATATGAACTATCAACTTGTAACTAATTAATATATAGATTAATCTATAACCTATTTGTAACCATTTATTAAAATTATAAAGTCTTATAAAGTCTACCAAAACAATGTTATGTACTTCCATTTTATTAAAAAGAGGATTTATCATTTATCATTTATTATCTATATATGAAGAGTTATCTTATGAAGAGTATAGGGTCAATGTAGATCCTATATATAACCTATTTTTATTTTTATGCATTTGTAACCATTTCTATTTTTTATAAAGTCTACGATTTGATACAAACATACGAAAGGAGGATCTTCATATATATTATAACTAAATCTTGCTCCACGATTTATGGATATCATTTATCATTTATCATTTATTATCTATATATGAAGAGTTATCTTATGAAGAGTTATCTTATGAAGAGTATAGGGTTAATGTATATCCTATATATAACCTATTTTTTATTTTTATGCATTTGTAACCATTTATATTTTTTATAAAGTCTACAAAAACTAAGTTGTGTACTTCCCTTTTATTAAAAGGGGGATTATGTATTTTACTCTACCTGCATGCTACTAGGACTGAGACCAATTATCTGGTATCCGAGATCTGATCCATGATTTAGTCATATCTGTTCCAAGAAATAGGATCAGCGGTTCCAGATCCGGATACTAAAATTATAGAACCAGTAGATACAGATCCAACTCCGAATAGTTCAAAATTTGTAAACCAAACTAGGATTTACCCCGTGGTACACCACGAGACAATTTTTGTATTTAATTTTTCTGTATAAAAATTTATGCTTTTGTATTATGAGTATATTTATTGATTATATATATATATATATATGTTATACCGCTAGACAATTTTTGTTTAACACTCTTAATTAAACTAATACGATTTGATATAATCTGATATTAGTAATGTTAACAAAATAAATTTAACCCTTATTGTAGTATTGAGTTATAATGATAGGTTTTATTTTTATTAATATTTGTATCAAATCTGTCCCCTCATATAACCCCATGAGGTGTTTTTTATATAACCCCATATGTAGTGTAAAGGAAAAATGAAAATAAAAAACTTTAGAAACGTTTTTAAAAATAGTTATTGATAAAAACTAAAAATAAACAAATTAATATTCTTTTTTTTTGACAAACAAACAAATTAATATTCAAGAACTAAAATCTACACCAAAAAAAAAAATCTATAAACAAAAAAGGAATTAGCAACTGCAAAATATTTGATATTTACATTTTCCTTCCATCAAAGATATATATATAGACATGGAAAATAATTATATAAAAACTTGACTAAATGATAGCCATTAAAAAGAAGCCGTTCAAACGCAAAGATAGATATTAAGATAAAATTTAAATCCAACAACCATATCAGCTTGCAAATTAAATCAAGCTTCTTTAGGCATATGTCATCTTCTTGATAGTCTCTTGCTTTTAATAAAATGGTGCATTCACGATATAAAAAATAGTAGATTTGTGTGTTTGATGATATGAGAAATGCAATTCCATAGAGTATTTATAGTAGACGAAAGTAGGTAAAAAAAAATCTTGATGCCAAGCATAATATATTTGACACTATAACAAAATTGGAATAAAATCTTAACGCAATTACTTATTTGTTTCTATATAATCGGTTTTATAAATATTAGGAGGAAGAAATATTAAATATGAAGTGTATGAACATAAATATTTACTATATATGTGCTAAATCATAACCCAAATATCTTTCTAGATAAGGGAATATAGTTATTTTAGATTAAATTGTTATGTTTCGATTAAATAATCGAGATTTTAGTAATAATAATAATAATTAATACAAATAATAAGTCTTTAAAATCTTACCTAAAAATCGAATGTAGATAAGTAAACATCATATTTAGGCGAGATTTTAGGACCGAAATCGTTTTCTTTAAGAATTAAATTACTTTCGATATTTTAGGGATGTTGCAAATTGTATTAGCTATATTTTTAGGGAAGATCCGATTTTCATAAGCGGATTAAATGTTTATAAAAAACCCGACCCGTGTGATAAGGAAAGGAAAGATCCGATTTTTTGAATCGGTTTAAAAGCCAAAAAAAATGCGACCCGGATAACAGAAAAAATGACACAAATTTGTACTCCAAAAATGGTAAGATAGATATCCCTAATCTGGTTGCATTGTTAGTGGATCTAATATTATTAGTGGACTACTAAATGTTAATAGACTATGCAATAGATAAATGAGATAAACTTATGGGCCAAAGCCTATAATAGGTCCATTTAGCTTTTCAGATTTTTTTTTGGTCAAGTCTCTTTTTCTTCCTTTTTCGCCTACGAAAGCTTTCTTTTCGACATTTTTTTTCTTCTTTTCCACCATTAAACCACCATCATATGAATCTTCCATTTTCCTCCGTTACGAATCTGCAGAGTAATGGTGTGCTTTATTTGTTTGTTATTCCTATTTTTTGATTTTATTTCACTGTTTTTGATATAAGATTGAAATAAAACTCCAATTCACCGACCAAATAGATCTGAGATCCGCGACAGGAGGTTCACCGAATCAGCTATGTAGAACAAAATCCTTGTTTTCTCGCCATGAAATCCGACAAAAGAGAGAAACAGAGAGAGGAGGGTGAAAACAAGAAGACGTAGAGAGAGCGAGAGATGAAGAGATGACAGAAATTCGGAGCGGATATGGAGATCCACGGATATCCAATTTTTCTTACGGATACCCAAAATCTGGATATCCGAGGTTTCGGAGCCAGATACGGATAGTGATAACGTAAATACGGCGGATACGGATCCGTCTCAGAGCTATCGCATGCGTATATTTGCTATCATCTTTTTAAACATTAAATGAATATACCGACATTTTCGATAGTGTTAATTGCCCGACACCTTGCCCGACGCTGACAATATGGTGTCGATCGACACCTTGCCCGACACTCCCAAAAACCCTAGTTTGTGTCGATCGACACCTCCACATGGTGTCGATCGACACTCGCCAAAGTCTCGAGCTGTCCTCACGTTGGTGTCGACCGACACCCCAACTGGTGTCGACCGACACCGATGCCGAGCAGCGATTTCCTTCGATCAAAAACTACGAATTTCGCCTCCAATCTTCTATAATCCGCTCCATGCCTTCCCAGAAGCCAAACCCAGCTAAAGTAGCGACAAAATACCATAGAGAACTCAAATAAACAACCACATAAGCACCAAATCACATAAAAACTAGATATCTTAGCTTAGATAAGCCATGGTCATGCACTCACCTCTTTGCAGGAAGATTCAGACCAATAGCAACGAATCCAACCTTCCTAGCAAGCTTCTAGATTCTTCCTAGCAAACTTCTAGATCCTTCCTAGCTTCCAATCTCTCAAGAACAGCCAAGAATCTCACCAAAAATCACCAAAAAGCTCAAGAACACATTTTTTCCTCTTTTTCTCTCAAAAGCGTTAAACGGCAACAAAAAAACTTCCTAAAACCCTTCTGGTCGACAAAACACTTAAATATCTCGGTTTAGTGGTGTTTCCTAAACCAAACCGGTCCAAATCGATTAAAAACTCTTAAATCCAACTTGTCTCTCGGGTTGCTACCCTACAGCGCGCCTCCGGATCGTCATCCGAAGTCGATATACCAACCATATTCCCAAGCCACAAAGTCTTTGAATATGGCAGTACTAGGAGAACCTAAGTCCCCCAAGAGCCGCGAGCAAACAATTCTGAACACGTCTGAGTCCTATCCCTATCCAGGTTTCCTTTCCATGGCTCGCGTAAAACATCTCAATGTCCTACCAACCACATATCCCCTCACTGGAATACCTCATGACCACACAAGGATCATATACATGCCACAAGGGCCGCCACAAGGGCCGCCACAAAGGCCAAACAAAATGTCCTAAAGAGGACCGCCACCAAGACCAAACAAAATGTCCTAAAGAGGACCGCCACCAAGGCCAAACAAAATGTCCTAAAGAGGACCGCCACCAAGGCCAAACAAATGTCCTAAACAGGACCGCCACCAAGGCCAAACAAATGTCCTAAAAAGGACCGCCACTAAGGCCACTCGTCACAAAGGACCGTCACAAAGACCATCTGTCCTGAAGGACCGCCTAAACATGCACTCTGGCTAAACAGCCCGCCACAAAGGCCACGCAATTGGCTAAACAGCCCGCCACAAAGGCCACACAATGGCTAAACAGCCCGCCACAAAGGCCACACACGGCTAAACAGCCCGCCACAAAGGCCACACAATGTCTAAAAAGATCACCACACACGGGCACACTGACTCGAAAACCCGCCACTAAGGCCACACAAGCCCCTCCAAGGCTCTCCACCGCTAAAATGGACAAATTCTAACTCCCGTAAAACTTTCCATATTTAGCACTTTCCATTTTTGGAAACTTTCCACTTCTGGAAACTTCTATTTCAGGAAACTTTTCTCCAAAAACCCTGCCTCACGGAAACTTTGTACCCCTCTCACCACCTCATCTTGTTACTGAGTAGCACAACCAACCACCCCAAGCGACCGAGTAAACAAGAGAGATGGGCTGGAATACTCCATTCCCGCTCCAGCCACGGATTACAGACGGGTTCAGGCTAAACAAGCTCAAGTCGCGGCTTTCATCTTCGCCTCAGGCTCCCAAGTCTGATCCTCAACACCATCACAGTCCCAAAGGACTCTCATCAAAGGAATCTTCTTCTTCCGAAGTTCCTTGATCTACCTCCCGAGAACCCTCACTGGTCTCGCCTCCAAAGTCATGTTAGGCTGAAGATCCTCCGGAATCTTAGCCAACACCTGCTCACCCTCACGAAGACACTTCCGCAACATAGACACATGGAAAACTTTATGGAATGCACGCATAACCTCAGGTAACTCCAGTCTATATGCCACTGGTCCAACCCGCTCAATCACTCTGAATGGACCCATATACCTCGGACTCAACTTAGTCTCCGACAATGACCTGTTCGGACCCTGCAACATAGCCATCTTGAGGTACACTCTGTCTCCTACCTGAAACTCAAGATCTATCCTCCTCCTATCTGCATAACTCCTCTGCTTATCCTGAGCCTCCCTCATGTTTATCTTGAGAACCCGAAACTTCTCTGAGGTCTCCTGAACAAAACTAGCACCAAACATGCTCCTCTCCCCCATCTGAGTCCAGCATAACTGTGTACGACATGGTCTCCCATACAAAGCCTCATAAAGAGCCATCCCAATACTCGCCTGATAACTGTTGTTGTAAGCAAACTCTACCAGGTTCAGGTGATCTGCCCAATGGCCACCCCAATCCAAAACACACATCCTCAGCAAATACTCCAGCATCTGGATCGTCCTCTCTGACTGTCCATCTGTCTGGGGATGATAAGCAGTACTCATATGCACCTTAGTGCCCATCTCTGCCTGAAATGCCTTCCAGAACACCAAAGTGAACTTAGAATCCCTATCAGACACAATACTCGCTGGCACCCCATGCAACCTGACTACCTCCCTTACGTACTTCTTAGCCAAGACAGCTGCTCCATCAATCTTCTAAATGGCCAAAAAATATGCTGACTTAGTCAACCAGTCCACAATGACCCAAATAGTATCAAAGGTCCGTGACACTGGCAATCCTACCACAAAATCCATGGTGATCATATCCCATTTCAACTCAGGAATGGGTAAACTCTTCAGTAAACCGTCAGGAACCTGATGCTCAGCCTTCACTAGCTGACATAAATCGCACCTCGAAACCCAACTAGCCACATCCTTCTTCATCCAGACCCAGTGATAGTACCTCTTGAGGTCACGGTACATCTTAGTCGCTCCTGGATGAATAGAAAACTTGCTCGCATGAGCCTCTCTCAGAATCTCCTACCTCAACTCCTCATCGTTGGGCACACAAACCCGACCGTGCACTAAGATAGTTCCATTATCTGAGACCTCATACTCTGAATCCACATCCTTAAAGGCATTCACCAGCCCCAAATCCCTCTCCTGAGCTAACCGCACTCTACTCAGAAGATCTGCTCTATCAACTGCTTCCAAACCCAACGGTTCCTGTGAAACAGCACACAACCCCAACGCACTGATCTCTCCTGCCAGAGACTCCATCTCCTGCTCAGGCAAAACCAACACTAGCGTAGTAGTCAACATCTCCTTCAGGCTTGCAAAACCCTCCAGTCACTCCTGTAGTAACCTCCCAACCCAAGGAAACTCCTGATCTCTCTGGCATTCTGCGGTCTAGGCCAATCTTTGATAGCCTAAATCTTCGCCGGATCTATAGAAATTTCCTCTACAGAAACAATGTGACCCAGAAACCCATCTCATGCTGCCAAAAACTGCACTTGCTCAACTTAGCAAACAACTTCTGTTCCCGCAGCTTCTCCAGAACTGCTCTCAAATGCATGCTCTTCACGACTGTTAGAAAATACCAGGATAGCGTCGATGAAAATGATGACAGACACGTCCAGAAACTCCTGAAACACGCTGTTCATCAACCTCATAAACGCTGTTGGCACGTTAGTCAACCCGAACGACATCGCCACAAACTCATAAACCCATACCTCGTTTTTCTTCTTGATGAACACCGATGCTCCCCACAGTGAAGTGTTAAGACAAAAGAGTCCCCTGCTCAACAAATCCTCTAGTTGCGTCTTCAGCTCTACTAAACAAAAATTCAGTAAGCCGACATCAACTCTCCACCACTCGGATGTCAACATCTCTTGTCCATCGAAGAACCTCTAGTAACTTGTTTCTTAGGAAAACTTCCACAAGATAGCTTATTACAAAGTTAGCTTTTTGCTTAGCAATTCTCCACAGCAAATCATCAATACGAACGTAATAAAATAAACAAGTACCATACGTTCGCACATTCTAATTCACCGCGTCAAATGCTTTGCAAGCCGCCAACTCAAACCTCTTTCCTTGTCTCCCTCAGCAAGCTTACCAAAACCTTGAATCTTGCAACCCTGTCCATCCAAAATTAACGTAATCCAACATCGTCGCAACGATTAGATTATCCTACCATGAAGGCTTCTCGTGAACTTATGTATCTGGCAAACATGCCTTTCCCGGCTCAGACCTGCTGTAACCCCCCTTCCCAGGACTCCAGCATCACCGGCCTCGCAATCCTAGCGAAACAGCCACACATTCATAACCGCTCTGGTTCATAAAACCCTGACCCATTGGTCAACACATCTAAAACCCGAGATTAAACCACCGCCAATCTCTCGAGGTCTACATTCAATCGGGTTGTTTATACTCACGTCCTAGGTATTGCTTGCTCCCAAATTCACCACCCTTAGGTCGCAACCTTCGAGCCATACCGATCTCACTCTCAGACCAGTGTCTTCGAGTTATACCGTCTCACTCTTGGAACATAATCATCAAGATCTCGGTATCAGGGGAACTACTCATCCTCTCAGGAGAACATAATCCCCTCTGCCACTCTCGGAGCCCCCAGCCCCTCGAGCTATCGGTATTCAGGAGATTCACCATCCCCTCAGGAGCAACAATCCTTAACCACTATAAACATCTCCCGACCAAAAGTACCTCATGTGGTCCAAGTATAACATTGCAATGTTACACCTGCCCACTCAACTTCTAATATCCAACTGGATTAACCACCAAGCTGCAAAAATATCTGCTCCAACTGCATATATCCACCTATCCGCCTCTCTAGGCTCGATACCTCTTGAGAATAATCTCATACCGGTCATCTACAACTGCTCATCCTCTTAACATAAGATGGAAACTCCTCAACATCCGCAGCCCTCGGATGCACCCCGCCACATGCGGTATAACTGGAGCCTGCACTGGTACCCCTCTCGGTAACCTCTCCAACAGCACGCCAATAAATCCGCCAAGCGATCATCTCAACCCTGGGCTCCACCTGCTGCAACCCCACACCTGGGTTCCCAGCACCCCCGGCATTCACACCGGCTAACCCTCTTTGGTCCCTCATGATACGCTTGCGACCCTCTGACGTACCTCCTCGTGGAACTCTGGACCACACACTCGCTGGCCTCGGAACCTGCCCGAGCATGACCACGACCACGTCCCCGTCCACGACCAACAATTCAAACACCTTTAACCACTGCACTTCCAAGAACAGTGGCTAACAAGCAAACTCTTACATAACACAAATACACAAAAAACAAAAAATACAAACTCACCGTGGAATCACACTGTAGGCTCAAAGAGGATGTTCTAGGACTTCATGCCACACAAAATTGACTAACTCACATAATCAATCAAAACATGCAAATCCCAAACATATACAGCAAAAAGCCTAGTGAACCCAAACCTAGAACCATAAGGGCTCTGATACCAAAATGAAAGGACCAACCTTTTTTCTTTTAATAAATAATAAATAATATATATATAAATAAACTACAACTAGTGGTCTCATATCCACTAGTCACCTAACCACATTCACAATCAACAGCGGAATAACAAAACCAATATCCAATAATAATCCAATAATAATCTAATAACAATCTAATATCATAGCATAAGCAATATCCAAATACCAAACAACAAGAAACATGAAACCGGCAACCTAGCAATGTTTCTAATGACTCAGCTCTAGCAACCTAACAATGCCAGACAACATCCAATCGAGTCCCTAGAACATCCTCCTCTTCATTGCCTTGATTCCACAATCACACTTTGCCTTTACTTGCACCACAAACACAAATTGAGATGCATGAGTATTTGATAAACACTCAGTGAGGCAATCCTCCCATCTACTAGGCTATACACACAAGCAATAAGATCTCTACATGCCACAATCAACAATCAATAAAACAAACCAGGCAATACACAAAGCATACAACATCCGTCGTAGCTGAAAGAAGGGTGTCGGCCGACACCAGATGGTGTCGATCGACGCTGACAATATGGTGTCGACCGACACCTTGCCCGACACTTCCGAAAACCCTAGTTTGTGTCGACCGACACCTCCACATGGTGTCGATCAACACTCGCCAAAGTCTCGAGCCGTCCTCGCGTTGGTGTCGACCGACACCGATGCCGAGCAGCGATTTCCTTCATCAAAAACTCCAAATTTCGCCTCCAATCCGCTCCATGCCTTCCCAGAAGCCAAACCCAGCCAAAGCAGCAACGAAATACCATAGAGAACTCAAAGAAACAACCACATAAGCACCAAATCACATAAAAACTAGAGATCTTAGCTTAGATAAGCCATGGTCATGCACTCACCTCTTTGCAGGAAGATTCAGACCAATAGCAACGAATCCAACCTTCCTAGCAAGCTTCTAGATTCTTCCTAGCAAACTTCTAGATCTTTCCTAGCTTCCAATCTCTCAAGAACAGCCAAGAATCTCACCAAAAATCACCAAAAAGCTCAAGAACACACTTTTTCCTCTTTTTCTCTCAAAAGCGTTAAACGGCAACAAAAGAACTTCCCAAAACCCTTATGGTCGACATAACACTTAAATATCTCGGTTTAGTGGTTTTCTCTAAACCAAACCGGTCTAAATCGATTAAAAACTCAATCTGGTCGAACCGGAAATTAGTGGTGTCGACCGACACCTAGGTGTTGGTCGACACCCATCTCCAAAAACCAATTTTTGGTTCGCGGATGTTACAAAAATAACTACTAAAAATAATCATAATGATAAGATATTGACTTTTTAATAATTTAATAATATATGGTTATTTAACTATCTTAACATGGTATTGAATTTTTTGAAAATCCCAGATATTCATTTTTCTCTATAAATTTTCTATCACTACTACACTTTTTATTATTATTTACCATTTTATTTATTTTCTCTTGGCATTTTTAAAGTTAGGATTAGTTTTAATTGATTAGTCTAAATAGTCTTATCTATTTAATGGTCAATATGTAGATAATAATGTATAATATAAAATATATGAACTGATTTTTAAAACACAAAAATACAGATTACTTTAATTGATAACATTTTATCAAAACTTTTTTCACCATGTTTAAATTTTTTTCCATATTTCATGGGTGAAAATTATTTTTACAAAAAATAATTAAATGTAAATTTGAATAAACAAAAAAATTATAAGTAAAATTATTATTCTAACACTTTAGCTCCTAAATAATAATTTTATTTGAATTGATTTATCCTGCAATATGTGGGGATTGTTACCTAGTACTGCTATATTGCTGAAACGAGCTGAATTTATTTTTATGTCATAATTTACACCATTGATGAATGAAATTTGTTGTTCACTTCAGTCTGATTCTAACTAATATATGGTAATGTAAAATTTAAATATTGATTATTACTTTGGTATGTCCGTTTAATAACTTTAAACTCCAGAAATAATAACTAGTAATATGAAATAATTTGATCCATTTATCTTCTTTCTGTTTTACATTTATAGCTCTTTGTTTTCTTTGAAATAGCTGGTTTTCAATCATCTAAGTTCGTTTTCTTACAAAACGTACAATAAAAAGGTAATATGTGAAGAAATATCCTATACAATTCTAAATTCTACGGTTCAACAATTGCATACTTTATAAGAACCTGAAATTGTTATGACAACAACTGTATACTTTTTACATCGATTTAGTAAGAAGCATTTAGATTTGGCAAGTAAAAAGAGAAAAGAACTTAAATTTATAGTTAAACGAATGGATAAAGCCGTAAGCGTTATTTGAGGTGGGAAAAGTGGTGACGTGAGCGAAATCGCCAGTGTCACATCTCAAGTGTCAGTCTTTACTCGTTTACAACCAAATATCGTATCATATAGATTTGGTATCATTAAGGATAATAATTAGCTCTAGGCTTGTTATTACGCCATCACCAATATTTTCATACTATTAAATAACCTTTTTCAAGTAATGTGTGTCGTCGTTTAGATGATCCTCTCCACAATTGCAATTTGCAACCTCCGATAGAAGTTGTCATCTCTTGACACTGACACTGCCTGTCTCTGCCCCAAACCCGATTTAAAATTTAATTCTTTCCACCACATCATCAAATCATCATCATCATTACCATTGTATAGTTAATTATGACTATCACTTCCATTAATTATTTGCATTGACATTTGCGAACGTACTCATAAATTTTCCCAACGGTACATTCCTTTGGAGATATATACTTGTCTTTTTTATTTGCACTTTCTACGTAAAAACTGTATTTTTCTACAGATAATATGGTGTGAAATATAAACGTAACGCTATAGTTATATTTTACTTAGAAATTCAAAAGAGATAACGATGATTTCATTCACATGAGCAACAAAAGTAGTGCATATCTTACATTCACTTTCATGAAACAAGCTTAGCAAAATGAAACTAAATACACAAAGAAAAAAAAAGTCTCCTTGCAGGATGATAAAACCGATAAAACATAAGAGTTAATATACAATATGACATTAAGTAAAAGCAACAAGATGAGATGAGGTCAAGGGAGATGAGAGTGGTTTCTTGGCTGTCTTGGTGGGTTCACATGATGGTGCAAAGGGTCAGGACCTGAAGGAACGGTCCTAAGCTCTTCATTTGGCCCTAAACCTTTGAGCTTCTCTTCTTTCTCTCCATTTACTCCTCCCCGTTCACTCCCCTTCTTCATCATCATCATCTGCCAAAGTAAAGACCATTTTATTATGTTTCATACTAACACTTGCACACCATAATAAATACAAATGGTATATAAATATATATGTTTGAGTGTGCGTATGTAATTATAGAGGAACATATGAAGAACATGACAACTAAAGCAAATGAAACAGTGGTCGGACTTGGACTATATATATGAATATTTAGGTATTAGTACAAGTTGAAGCGGACCTTGCGCGTGGGAAGTGCATGAACGTCGGCATGAGCTTGAGTGAGATCTGGTGAGACAATAAACCAAAACAAGTTATTATGATGATAGTTATAAGAATGCGTGAACATGAGTAACAGAGTTTTTAGAAGAAGAAGAGAGATTGAGACCAGAAGCATCATGGAGGAACAAGAGGCAGAAGAGTAGCAGTAGCACAAGACTTCTCGAATCCATTTTCTAGAGAGAAGTGAATGAGAGAGATGGAGAGCTAGAGAGAGAGAGAAAGATATAAACTGTTTTCACTGTGGTGATGAAATGAGAAGGGGACAGTCCAATTTATAGCGTAAACCTAGAAGAAGGAATGGGGTCTCCTATTTTTTTTTTTTTTTTAATAAAAGTAGATATTTTTTTGTTACTTTTAGATAATATATGATTTATTATATGTAGTATAGGATCTTTATCAATCTACCGCATCAATGGGCTTAAAGTATATATATTTAAGGTTCATATATATTAAGAGCTCATGAACTTGTTTATAGTTTAGCTATATAAATCAATACTCATACTTTTAACTGAAACTCTCCCTACCAATGTAAGAAACTGTGAGATATTTAAAACAAATAGTATCTGTTTCTAGACAAAAAAAAAATCGTAATCAAAAAGAAATTAAACTAATACCTTGCCACAATAGCATATAGCATCTAAAATAATAACAAAAAATAATAATAGTAACATCTAAATATTTTTACAGCTGAACAACAACTTCTGAGAGAGCCTTATTCTACCCCCGTACCCCGGCAGTCAAACACATACTCTTGAATTTGAATCCGACATGAATAAGAAGATAAAACACACAAAATGATCGCCATATGTTTTGTGTGGTCAAAGATTTCAGTACCATGTCCAAAATTTAACTTCATAACTAGACATTGCTGATTTTACGTTCAAATTCAAATATTTTAGCAAAGATGCATCAACTAATAAGGTTAGCACTAGACACTAGTCATATTGTTACACGGAACCGCGTTGCATCCACGTATAGGAGATGGCCAAAAGTTAACTGTTAGATAAGATCTTACATGCATGCCGAACTTGTTCCTCGTACGTGAGCGAGAGAACAATTATCCCTCATGTCTCTCGGCTAACATTTGTTGACCTTTTATGCATAAATCTTTTCTAGGATCTCTTGTAGATGTAAGATGTTACGTCACTAACCGGGTAATAAATGATTGCTTCAGTCTCCAAATCTTTTTTTCTTTTTGCTTATTACTATATTGAAATTGGAATATGTTAGTATTATTTTGGCATCCTTGTGAGTTGTGACCTTGTTTGATCTGTTATCTTTCTTGGATTTGGTTGACGACTAACTTACATAACATTTTATTAGATATGTATCGCCATCTTTTATGTTTATCGATATCTTATGAAATAATGATACAAATCTCATATGAAATTACAAAGTTTTTTTTTTTTTTTTTACTAGGGGATCATGAAATCTGGGTATCCAAAACACATGCATTAATTTCTTTTTTGAACAATATGGGAATTACCTGAATATAATTGAGTATCAAATCCATGCCAAATCTATATTTGCTGGAAAAGAATATTTAATAATTAAAGGGATTTATATACATGTCTATGAGTCTTTGACGGCGCCGTATCGAGGGTACCATCGGCTGATGTCATGAGGCAGAGAGAATGATACCTGGAGTACTTACTGACACGTGTCAATCTGATGGCATCAGATCTCAGCCGTCCGATCATCCCAAATACTACCTTTAGATTATCTCTCCTTTTGATAATTGTTTTTAGATTCCGTTTTGTTTCGTCGGTTGCTTACTCTTTTGGGTCAATTAAGTGCCACTACTTTTTAACTAATTTACTGATTTACAACCACTATACAATATGTTTTTGTAGCAATAATAATAATAATAATAATAATAATAATAATAGTAATAATAATATTTTTGTATGGACAAAATGTATCTAGTTTGCTTTAATGGATAATCTAAAACATGATTTATTATAGGGGTATGTAAATATATTGAAAACGAATATAACATATGTTAAACATATAGATCACAACAACGATTGAAAAAACTAACGATAGTGGTTAAACCTCTGAGTTACCGAAAACGTAAGAACTTAAAAGATTACGGATTCGATTCACGTTGTTAATTTATATAGTGTGGACTTTACTATGTATGAGCCTCGATCTGAAATCTCCTAGTCATTTCAAAAAAAAAAAAAAACATAGATCAGTAATTTTAAACAAATTTAGAATCTTGCAGCTCAAAAATCACGCAACAAATAACTAAAATCGAATTTAGAAAAATGTGAGTTTATGTTCTGTATTCCATTCTATCCGATCAGTACTATTGGGTTCAAATGTAACATTTTAATAGACCCATTATTCATCTCTTACAATTTAGTCCATCTACATTTTATATTTTTCAATTTAATTATTACATCAGAACACAAAGCCAACATCAAAAAAAAAAATATTGTACTAAATTAAACTTGCTGCTAACTATTAATTACATTATTGAATATGTCGCTGTCTACATGTCGTCGAATCGTTACCGATACAGTGATGTCAAAAAAAAAAGATGAAACAGCCTGGAAAATGTAATGAAGGGGGGAAGAGAGTAGAAACTAGAAAAGACGAGTGTAATGTTAAGCGACAAGAGACTGATTGAAGAAGCCACAAAGGTCAATTCTAAATTTTGAAATCATTTTACGTTCATTGGTTATTTGTTTAATAACCAACCCTACTTGAGTTGATAAAAACTGTAAAATATATATCAAAAAGTGGGTAACTAAGGGTCCGAATGGTAACTACGGATTTAGTTGTGCGGAACAAACGATTTGAGTGCGGTGCGGTTGAACTGCGGTACGTGCGGGACAAATGTATTTGCGGGACAAGTGCGGTTAATGCAAAATAAGCGGTACAAAACAATGTTTGATTGGTGAAAAACTATTTGCAGTGCGGATTTCATATTTATTATTAATAATTATTATAATTATATATTTTAATTTATTTGTTAACAAATAAAAATTTTAAATACCAAAATTTATTGAAAATTAAAATTTGATTGGTAAAAAAAATATTTAGGTTTACAATAAAATATTTGAATGGTAAAAAACAAAAATGATGCTAATAAAAATGTTAGAAAATATCAATAATTAATATGGATACCAATTTTTTTTTTTGTGTTGTTTTCATAAAGAAATATTTTCATACAATTATAAACTTTAGATACCTAAATTATTATGATAAATGCATTTTGCTAAGTGAACTAAAAAAATCATAAAGAATAAAACTTTAGATACCTAAATTGTATTTTTTAGGAAAATTTATATATAAGTGAAAAACTAAATGGTAAAAAGAGAAGATAAAGAGAAAGAGAGAATGTATTTTTTTTCTTTGTATAAATTAGGTACTATATTTTTTTGGTGTTATAAAGTAGGTACTATTTTAATATTAAAAAAAAGCTATACTGTTTTATGCGGTTTTCAGAAGAAAACGCTGGGTAAGAGAGGGTAGAGGTTCAAAAGACGGTCCAACACATGATCTGTTGGACAAATCCGCAAATTTTTTTTTTTTTTTTTTTTTTTTCAAAAACGCAAATTTGTGTAAAAGTTGTTGATTGGTGAATGCTTTGCGGTTTTGAACTAAAACAACTCAATTCCGCTTTCACTTGGTTACCCTTCACTGCCTAAGATTCTGCAGCATATATTAATTCATTTGGTAATTATATAACCTATAAAAATTAAAATTACAATGCAAAATCAAACCTTTTTGACTTCTTACTTCATGGTAATATATCAAGCTATCGTGACCCTCTTGAATGTGTTTTATGTTTATTCTGCTTCTGTAATTTCTCAAAACAGTTCAAATATCCCTTCTTGCTTCTTTTTTTTTCAGATATTTTTTAGGCTAAAAGGACACTTTTATATCAATAATGTTAATCTAATTTAAGCTAAGAATGCTATCCTACGACTAAATATTATAAAAGAAAGTTATAAAAATATCTAAATACGATTATGAGAATAATTCTTGAAGTTAGATTAGTATTGTAATATTTTACTTTCGCAATTACTTATATATAAAATAGATTACTTAAATACTAAATTTTTGGTTTGTTTCAAGCAATTCTAACCAACATTATAATTGTAATTCAATTAGTTCACAAAACTCAATAACATAAATTGTTGGTTGCCTAAGCTTTGCCAATCTAATGATATAGATACGTCAATTAACATTAACTTTTATGGTTTGATGAATTGACTACAGGCAGAGCCGGCGCCGAGAATAAATGGGCTGCAAGCAAAAAAAAATTTTAGGCCAACAAATTAATGAAAAAACATAGAAATGCAAAACAGGTGACAGTGAAATCCGAACTCAGTACCTCAACAAAAATACCTACACCCTTGACCAACTGAGCTAAAGAAAATTTTTGAGAAATTGAAAACCGAAATTTTACTTATCCCAAAAACAGGCGCAAGCACATGCTTGGCTTGCTTGGCCTCAACGTCGGCTCTGACTACAGGTTTATAACTAAATTGGTCTAATTCAACTAAGAACATGAAAATCAATCAAAGAAAGACAACATAAGCATTAAGCCAAAAAGAAAATAACAATAATGTTTGTAAACATTTCCTTTGAAATACCAAACTCAATGATAGATCTGCTCACACATAACTTAGAGACATGTGATGATCTTTGTAGGTTGAGAAAGTTATGAGTTTATTGAGGGGTTCCCAAAGGATTTTTAGAAAACTATATTAAACAAAGAAGAAAGAATAAAACTTTGAATCAACTTTTTTTTTTTGTCAATCAAACATTAATTAGAATAAAACACCAAAATTGGTAGCCTAAGCCAGAGGAAAAGTGTTTACAAAAGAAATTACATAGATTAAAGATCTGGACGACTGAGTAAAATAATCTGCCTTCTGATTCAACGAGCGTGAAATCTTAGACAGGAAAAAAAGAGGAAAGGAAGCACATAACAGGTGAAAACCATCTAGAAGATAGAGAACGCAGGCCAGTTTTCATGGACATGAATCATTACAACTAGTTCTGCACAATCCGCCTCGAAGTGTTGACAAGCACCTCCAACAAGGATACTCTCCATGGCCCAAAGCATAACTTCCAATTCCGAATGGAGCAGGAAAGGACTTCGTCTCAGACATCTAGCTCCCAACAGTAAAGTCTGAGCATCGTCATTACAACACCACCATCCCAAACCTGAATTGGAGTCAGATGCTTTTCATGAGTCATCTATCTAGCAACAGGTTACCTGACCCTGGATTACCGGAGGGACCAAAGAATCCAATGGACCTGAGGTACCCGAGGAATCCTGTGGCGGAGAATGTGCATCCTCCCATAATAGTTTTTCACTTACAACCTGATTAATAACGTCATATGGCGCAAGCTGCGTACCTTGAAAAACCTTTTTATTCCTATCCTTCCAGATCGACCATAATATCCCAAGGTAACTGTGATACGTGATCATGGTTAGGTAGATTAGAGTATGGTTAGGACATTTTAATTAATTAGTTTTGGTGGTTTACTTTATGAATTTGGTTTAAGTATTTTCCTTTATGCATTAGGGTTTTGATCAAGTTGTATCAAGGCCTATATAATGGTATTTATTAATTAATGAGAAAGGAAGCCCCAAGAATTAACCTTAATCTCTAAGAGAGAATTAGGGTTAAGAGGTAGCTAAGCTTTCATATCTTTCTTAATTCTCAAGCAAATAGTTGGTCCATAACAATTTGGTATCAGAGCCGACCGATTCAATGGGAGAAACTAATCCTGTGAAGTCCCTAAAAGATACCATGGAGTTTCACTTTGATTCATTAACGAGACGGATTGATGAGATGATTGAGATGGTGAAGAACATGCAAGCGAAGGCCAAGCAAGAGAAGAAGACAAAAGAACAAGCGGTGGTGACGGAGACGGTGACATCAACACTGGATCCAGTTGTGGTTACGGTGGACCCAAACCACGTGAGGAGAGAGGTGGTGGAATCGGTGAATTCGGAACCACCGCAGGCGGTGGCGTTAGTAGCTGCAACGTCTATGATCGAGTTAGAGAAACCATCGGATGCGGTGGTGTTAAAAGCTGCAGTTTTTGATGAAGCTGTTAGAGGCGAGGGTGAGGATGATCTGTCTCACAAAAATCTGAAACTGGTGTTGGAGGAGAGGAACCAATACAAGCAACCAGAATGTTGGAAAGAATCGGAGCCACCAGATGTAACGGTGTTAGAATCTACAGCGTCTGCTACTGAACGGAAGCAAACGGAGACTCAAGCGCAAGCAAAGACAACATGCTTGGACAACAAGAGTTGGAGCTTGAGGACAAGCTCCGAATCTAAGGGTGGAGTAATGATACGTGATCATGGTTAGGTAGATTAGAGTATGGTTAGGACATTTTAATTAGTTTTACAATAAATAATGTACAAACTTTTAATGAAAATCAGAAAGTTTTATTTTAAAATTACGATTTTATATGTTTACTTTAGTTTTAAAGACAATACTGTAGTTTTATATTTTATTTGATGTTTTTTTAAAACATAAATAGAATTATACATATGTTTAATACTATATATTTATATTTTACTATTCATTTAATATAATAACCCTAAAACTAGTCCCCGATTAATCCCTGTTTAATCTCTGATTTTCTCGCTAGCCGCTAAGCCCACCCCAACCGTCGACTAGAGCCTAACGATTTTTAAAACATGGCTTTCACTTGTCAATTTTTTCTCTTAAATTAATAAATTTATTCAAAAGGTAAAATTTTAAACAAAAATAAGTAATATATTTATATTTAGTGAAACCATTTATGGTGTAATCATAGAATTTTTTTATTTTTGTGAATCTTTATTTTTATTGGTCAACACTTTTCATAAATTTGTTTTGGAAAGAATTTTTTTTTCACCAATAAATAAAAAATATGATGGCTGTTGACATTTATGAGTTCAATGGTTATTTCCTAGTGGTATACCTAATTAATTTACTGCTTTAGATTTAATGTTTCCACTTAATTAATAAACTAACTAATTTAGACAAAATACTTTAATTATTAAATTTATTTGTTGTAGTCATCTTTGAAATATTTCATTATTTCCAACTGTCAAAATGACTTTAAAATAACTAACCAAATAAAAAATTTTTGCAGAATTGTATAGAAAGGGATTTAATATTGGCTACCAACTGTATTTTACATTGTTGATTATCTAACCAACGCTAAAACCAGTTATGAACTTACTTTAATTCTACATTTATCTTTGGAAAGAAAAACCAAAAAGTATCTTGAAACTTTTTGAGACATTTATTCTAAAGTTTGACTAAAATATATGTCATCTCTTTTCATCCATCAATATTTATAAATACATATGCCTGTAAATATTTCTTTCATAATCTACACTAGTTTCACAAAATATAATCTTAAATATTTTTCATACATCAATAAATTAAAAAATATACACTAGTCTAAAACATGTTTGGTCCTTCAAATTTTCCTTATTACTCTGAATCGCAACGAGATGTGGTACGTTCCAGTTTTCTCTATATGCAAAAAATATTCTACGGATTTTTCCATTTTTATGTTTAATTTCATTTGCTATAGTTTTTGCGAGTTCCTTATCGTTTTTACAAGTTGTATAAATTAATACAAGTTTGGTATCCAAAAACATTGATACGCTATATATTTTAATTTTTATATATTTATTTATATACAAATGATTTTGAAATCAAAATTTTATCAATTTAGTTCATATTTTCCATACTTGAATCTTACCCAATTGTATGGTCAAAAAAAAAAAGAATCTTACCCAATTAAACCAAGAAAAAATATATATTTTTGTAACTTAAATATAACTTTTTGTAAGAATTATGCAGGAATATATATATATATATATATGTTATTTGTTTTATTATATATGATAGCTATTGGTGGTGTTTTATATTAAATACACATTTTAAAATTATGTTTCATATTATAGCATATTTATATAATTTCAGTTTTTGATGAAGGATAACTTAAAAATTTTGTGGCATATATATGATCTATTAAAATTTTTATTTACATATGTTGCAGCCAATGATTCATGGATTTGATAAAATTGAAAAAACTGTTGAAAGAGAAGTGAAAATATCTGACGAAGAAGTGATTACAAATGTGGATCCTATCTACGTTGAATATCCTAAGAAAAATTGCGGACGAGGTGGTCATGATCGTGGTCGAGATGATGAAGGTAGTGGTAGCCATGGTCTAGTTAGAAGTAGAGATGTTCACAGCCAAAGAAAATGTTCTTTGACTTCAAGACATCAGGTGTGTTTATTAAAAAAAACTAAAGTTATATTTAATTACTACTACGCAAAACATTAGTTTAACTTAATAAGTATTTAGAAAATTGATAATATGTTTTATCAAACTGTATATATCAAAAGTTAATGTTGTATATAAATGTTACTTTTGACAGTGTCGATATGAGCCATACGGTCGATGGAGTGACATTAAAACAATGAATAATGTAAGTTATTGGTTTTCTCTTTATAGACACAAAATATTTTGATATGCATACCTTGCTAGATTTCAAATATATAATTAACGTTTTTTAAAATATACTATATCCTTTGGGTTATTTCTGGTTCTATAAGCTTAGTTTGTTCTGATTATTTTCAACATAAATCAAGCTATTTGTAGTCATGAATTTATGGTTACTTTTTCTATTCATTACAGGGCATTCAAATTCAACCACCTTTGGCCAAAATCAACATTGAGGTGTGTTACGAACTCTAATATCTCAATTAGCATTCTTGCACGTAGTTATGCAAAAATTCTATATATATTCTAGATAAATATTAACATTGTATGTTGTAGGCATACATAAAAATGTATAGCTTGCATCATTAAACCATAGTTTTTTTTACAGAGTGTTGATAATGATGACGTAGTGGAGGTTATTATTGTAAAGAGCGATTCTAAAATTGCTGCAGCTGGTGAGAACGTTAGATTTTGCTATTTTGTATAAGTACTTGAAAAACATAAAATTATTGTTTGATTCTTAATTGGCAAAGAAGTCAGTTGCTATCAAAACTGAGGAAGAAATATTTGGAGACTTGGAAGATCTCGAATTTGAGCATAAGAAACCAACTCCATCCATCTTTGACTATGGTTTGTCCGAATTCTTTTTTTTTTTTAACTCTGTTTATATCATAAGCAATTTAGTAATTTAAAAAAAAAAAAAATCATAAATTCATTTATTTATCTTGCAGATTTCGAAAACCATTGGAACTCCAACAGTTCGTTTGAGAATAAATATGTGTCTGGAGAGTTTGTCGATGGTGGGTCAAGTTTGTACCGTTATTTATAAACATCAACAACTGGATCAAATAGATTGTATGTGTTTGTGTGGTGACAATATTTTTATATAAGTCTTTTTAAGAAAACTGTGTGATTCATATGATTTTTTTAATAAAAAATTTAACCAGTTTTAATGTAATATATTACAAAAATAAATATATATTTACAAACAAACAAAGACATATAAAAGGTAAATTGGTAAAAAAACTTTCTCACACTCGGTTCTTAGACACCTGGTTGTAATCTTGTAATTATAAAAAAAAAAAAAAAAAAACGCTAAACTGAGTAAAAATGTTGTATGAACGGATGAACCATTGACAATCTGCATATATATATATATTAATAGAAGCCTAATGCACAAACCAAAAAAAAATAATTTAAACGACCCAACTTATATGTCCATAAGCTGAAGCATCATCATCTGTATATGCGTCATTATCATTTTTAAAAAACTAACCTCACTGGTTATGGATCTTTTAGTGAATGATGATAGATGTGGAAATGGCTTAGTAAGTATTTGCCTAGTGATGATATATTTTTTCCAGAAATCGTTATATATTTTCAAAAAGTTAAAACAGTTAAAATAGCCAATATGATATGTCATATATGTATCAAAAGCGCTGTAGATGAACGTCTGTTGTGTCGATTCATGACTAAAATTGAAATTATAAGGATGTTTCTATATTACATGACAAAAAGGAAGAAGGATGTTTCTATTTCTCTATTTCTTAACGTTTTTATTTTCCATTTTCCTTTTCAACATTTTTTGTCTCTTTACAGTTATTGTTTTTAGAAGATTTCCAAAACCATTTTAACTCTCCACCCTCTAAGCTTTTTCTATAAAAATCCACGTATCATAGTTACTTTGCAAACCACACAAAAGAAGTTCCATTAGAGCTTGAAGAGAATAAATCAGCCACGCTTAGTTTTCTAAACGATGGAGAAGGAAGAAGCAACGGGAAAGAAGAATGAACCAACGAATAAGAAGGAAGAACCAACTAAGAAGAAGGAAGGAGCAAAAGAAGAAGGCGCAGCAGCAAAACACATACGCGTTGCTTATTCAGACAAAAGAAGAAAAAAAATAATCTACGTCGTCTCCGGTTTAGCAGTTTTACTAACCTGTGTTCTTGCCGTTGTCTTCAGCCTCGTAGCTATCGAACCGCGAGTTCCACGGTTTGTGCTCGAAGATCTCTACGTTGATGATGATCACAAATCAGGTGTAATAAATCCTTTTTTTTAAAAAGAAAAACACTCAAGTGTAATGGTAAGTATTTTAAATTTTCCTTTTTCGTTATACAATCCCTAAAACCATTCTAACCCCTCCTAATTAAGAATATGATTTTTGATTCGTTCTGGTTTATCTAGGTGAAACTGTCATCGACCAACCCAAGCCACAAGACTAGTGTTTACTACAGCAATATGAATCTACACATACGAGTCCGAAAGATTTTTGACTATGAGACAGAGAGCGTTTCCTTGGAAAGCAAGCTTCAGGAGCCACGCAAAGATGTCACGTGGAAAGCTGTTGTAGCAAATAATGACGGCAACGTTAGGCCTACCGGGGCTTTTCCGGAGAGACACGGGAAGGCCGACGGTGATGTTATTGCAGATATGAAGATACAATGGAAGAGTGGGATCTTCAGGTCACCAAAGTTTGGTCTGCGAGTCACATGTCCGGTTTTGGTCAGATTGAAAGATCTAAGCTCCGCAGATACCAAACTAAAGTCTGCTTGCTCTCATCATCTTATTTAAATTTATATGTCAACAATTTTGAACTCTTGATTCATACAAAACATACTTTGAGGAAACTACTTTATTTTTATTTTTGTGGGAAGACTGGCCAGTTGGCACCATTCTCTCTTTATTTTAGTTACTTTTTGTTAGGCATCCACAATCTCTTCATCATCTTTTTTCCTCTTAAAAAACATGGAAAGAAGATTTAGATTCTAAAGTTCACCAAAGTAAGAGATTTGGATTACTATGTGCTCTTTGCGATCTTGCATTCGTGGAAGAACTGCTTCCTGTTTAATGTCATCATAAACTTCATCGTAAGCAAAAGCAGAAGCGTCCTCCTCCAAAGCTTTCTTATATATGCTGCTCCTCAATCTACAACAACACACCCAAATCACTTATTAAGAAGATAAAATTGAAGGGTACATAAGAAACAGAGTCACAGAATATGATGGGGTAATTAATTAAACCAAACCTTTTTGAGAGCCTTAGTCTTTGAAGCTTGTCGAGAAATCTCCTTCTCCACATCGTTTTCTTCATCGTCCTCACCAAATATTGAAGCAGTCAAAGACTTTTTTTCTAGAAACCTTAATGGGTTTGAAGGATCAAAACTTGCATTAAACGGCAACGTCGAGGGTCTCACCTTCTCTACCTCCATCTCCATGGACTCCGTCTTCTTCTTCTTCTTCTTCTTTTTCTTCTCCGCTTTCCTCAACCTCTCGTTCACGGCCGTAACAGCATCAGTGATGTCCTTCTCAGCCGTGTCTTTCTTAAGAAAATTGCTCTCTTTCCCAATAAATTTAAGGACTTTCTCCAAGAACCCTAATGGAGTTGAAGGATCAAAACTTGCACTAAAAGGTAACGTCGAGAGTCTCACCTCGACACCTCCTCCATGTCAGAGTCAATCGCCATTGGTTTTGTCTGGTCGTCAATGACTGAAAAACCCTTTTCAACTTGTGTTGGGGTCTTTCTATATCATTCAATTTAGGAAATTCAATTGATCTCAGTACCAAATTCCTGAGGCAGAGGAAGAAGAGCAACCTCATACGAAGAAAGTGAAGCTGTCGTCTCCGTTCATGTTGGGGCTAGCTTCCCCCAACCCTGGGCAACTACAGGGATATCTCAAGTTTATGTCATCTCTGCACACTAAGTTTTGGTTTATGAAGGAATTTTTTTTGTTTCCTGTTCTTTATTCGCAATCAAACCTATTGAATTTTGTTAATGGAAGTAGACTCTGTAATTTAAGAAGCGTTATCTTGAAAAGTTACATTAATAAAACAGAAGTGGTCGATAATCAGAAGAAGACGAGTTCACCAAGAAACATTGGACTGAAAATTTCCAAGTTGCACAGCACAATTATGCTTCAAGCTTTGCCCTCTTACGTGCCATGAACCGTTCTTTCGCAGCAGCAATCGCATCCTCTCTTTTCTTGTGGTCGTTAATGGGTTTCGGTACTTCTTTTGCTGCATCTTTGATTGATGACTCTCTCTCTTCTGTACCTTCTGTACCCATCTTCTTGTCAGAAACTGCTTCTTGTGGTTCCACACTTGTCCTATGGCTTGATCTAATATCTCCAGATTCAGGAGACATTTCCTTCTCCAGTGATTTCCTTTCTCTGTCTTCCCTTGTTTCTTCTTTTCTCAGCTCCTCGAGCTTCTTTGTCATTCTCTGTTCCTCAAGCTTCTCTGCATTTCTTTGTTCATCAAGTTTCTCTGCATTTCTTTGTTCCTCGAGCATCTCTGCCTCTTTAGCTTCGACATCTCGAGCTCCAAATGCCACATTTTTCCCAATGTTGAAGTAGAAATCACTCAAATCCTTCTTCTTTGTAACCTAACAGGAGATGAAAACAAATGAACAGAGCTGACATGAGTTTTCTATAGCTATAAAAAAAAAAAAAAAAACAGATCAGTTTAAATTCCACCAAAGCTATATGCTTATATTTTTCCCGCATTGCTAATACAGAGACAAGAAAATAATTTCTACCCCCACCCATCATCTACTAGCCACGACATGAAATAAAGTTGTACAAATAAAAGATTGTGATCAAGCAAACTAGTTCGCAAACCCTGAGACAAGAGAATGATTTCTAGACCCACCCATTACGCACTAAACGCCACAACCAGGGAAAAGTTTTGCGAAATATCAAACTAACTTGAAACAGTTCCCAGTTCCCAAACAAGAGCTACTTAAGTTAAGACGGAAACGAAAAGGACAAAACTAAGACTCCGGTAAGCACTAATATAGAAAAGCCAGAGAGGTAGAAATACAAAACATGATAGATATATAACGAAAGTAAAAACTTACATCATCTCTTTCCTCACGAAGTTCACGCAACCTTTCTTCTGCCAGCCATTTCTTCTGTTCCTCGAGTTTCCTTTTATATGCGCCAGTTACAAACTTTTCTTTATCTGAAAAAAGATGTTCATCTTTCTCCCTCTCCTTGGCAAGCTTTCTCTCATAAACTATTTCATGTTCCTTGTTTCTACGTTCTGCCTGTTTCATCAAATTCTGGATATACCTTGGCTGCAATTTACCAAAACACAATGTAAAATTGAAACATATAAGCAAAACCACTTAATCATGCTGAAAATTACTAAAGATGTAACATTCTAAAGAAACTGTTAGACCCCACAGATCATGCATTCCTCTTAACAAGATAGCAAGAGATAAAACAAAAATTAACCTGGCGCTCTTGACGATCTTGGATTCGAGGAAGAACAGCTTTTTGTTTCATGTCATCATAAACTTCATCATATGCAAAAGCAGAAGGATCCTCTTCTAAGGCTTTCTTATGCTGCTCCTCAATCTAAAAACAAACACAAAATCAAATTATAAAACTGAAGAAAACAAAAAAAGAAACAGAGTCAGGAGAGTGAATTGAGAAAAAAAGCTTTTACTTCTTTAAGAGCTTTAGTCTTTGAAGCTTGACGAGAAATCTCCTTCTCGACATCGTGATCTTCATCTTCACCAAATATTGAAGCAGCGGGTCGTAGTGGAGGTCGAGATGATGATTGCTTTTTCTGAGAAGGAGCTCTGATTTGCAATCCGTACTTCTTCATCTTCGATTTCTCTCTGCGAGATCGATTGAGAATTCGGGAAAATTAGGGCAATTCCTGCTCTTCGCAGATTCTGGGGAAGAAAAAGCCCTAATCACAAAATCCAAGGAAAAAACTTGGTTGATTCGCTGTAGAATCAATTAGGGTTACAATTCAAAAAACTGATTGGTGTGTATGTGCCATGGAAGAAGGTGAAAGAGGAAGAGGGAGATAAAATCGATCAACTAATCAAAGTGTCGATGAGATTATTAGGAAAAAAAAGAAACAGTAGAGGAGACCGATAATGTTACGGCCCAATTGTTTGATATTTAATGGGCCGAGATGTTTTATTTGTTTATTCACGTTTTTTTAAAAAACGGACATAACAATCAAATGAGAACATACCATAAATTGACTAAAGCATAGATGGATGTAAGCACACTAGTAGTAAAATAAGGGGAACTGACCTGGAAACTGAAAACCTTCGCTTCCAATGGTAGAAGAACAACGTCGTTCTTAGTTGGATGAGATGCGGCGGCCACGAGATGCACGACGGTGATGATGAATGATGATATGTGGACATATGTGATTGGTCGAATTTATTTTCATTTCATTAATCAATTCAGTCACAAATCGGTTTTGTTGTTTGGTTTGTATCAGTTTGGTAAGGGTAAAACTTATATATAAGTGTTATTTTATTAGGAGTAGAGTAGAGGAGATTAAAGGAGAATGAGTAATCAGATTTATTTTCGAAGAGTAAGGAGCAATAAAGAATTTGACCACGTTCACAGTTGTGTATATCTTGGTCAACATGGTGGAGCGTTAATTTTGCCAATTGCTCTTTATATGTTATAAATGACAGCTTAAATCCTTTAAATGCTTTACTGCCCTACTTTTTCCACACCGTTATAGATAAATTGTAGTATAGTTCTAACGCCCACTTACTTACTGTACTGACTTGCAATCCCCTTTTATTTAAATGGCAGACGTTACCCAAAACTAGTTAATAGATATCTTCGTTCCGCGGAGTTCTTATGAAGTCGAAGAATGAGAACAAATAGCTTCCTTACTAGTATATCTCTAGACATGCTCTCATGAAACCATAGCCAAGCCTATTTGAGGAAACACATACTCCACCATTGTAACAAATAGAGTACAAATTCAAATGCACGACCCAAACTATATCACAAAGATCTTTCCCAAGTCCCAACCATTGACTACTAATACAGCCTCTAGTCTGATGTCTAGATGATGAGGGGCGGAAGCTATTACAAGAGAGAGGAGATGGCGTTTAGACGGAGAAGACGTAGGCTGAGCAAAGGTAAAGTGTTGCTCTGTTTTGTGTTAGAAAAACAGAGTATCAAGAGATAGAAAACGATGGTGATGAGAAGATGTGAAGAAGAAAAGAGATAGAGTTGGGATCTCTTCCAGGAATTGATCTCAACAAGGGTTGTGCAAGTCCTCCTTGCAGGGCTCTAAGACAAGCTCTTTTGGGTAGTTAAAACTACCTCTTTTTGGTTTTTTTTCTTTTATCAAAATTAAAGCCAGTTATCTTACAATGGAGTCCACGATCTCTATATATAGAGAAGTAGATTAACATAAACAAAACCTAAAAGCAAAGAGAATATTCATCTCCCATAAAGAAATAGAAACCTAACATAAAGCCTAATTGGAAAATAAGTAAACACCAAAGCCGACACCACCGTAACTTGTTGGGCAAGAAACGCAACACCGAAGCCCAACAAGAGTGTAAATTATGCTGCATCAGGTCCCACCGGGTAGGGGAAGATTCGACCACGAATCTGGAGGCTCATTATCACCGTGGAATGGAGAAAGATGTTTGACATTAAAAACGTCTGACGTCCGCATGTCCGGTGGAAGCTTCACCTTATAGGCATTAGCATTAATACGTTGTAACACTTCCACAGGTCCGATCTTCCTAGACTTAAGCTTGTTATATTCCCGTGCTGGAAAACGATCCTTAGTGAGGACAACCCAAACTAAATCACCTGGCTGAAACTCCAATGCTCGACGCTTAACATCCGCAGCCGTCTTATACTTCAACGATGCATGTTCCAAATTTTCTTTAGCTTTAAGGTGAACATCCTGCAATTCATCAACAAAATCAACAGCTTGGCCATGTAGACGAGAGCGATCTGGCAATGTTGTTAAATCCAATGGGCAACGAGGAACAATTCCATAAACCACACGAAATGGTGAATAGCCAAGACTTCTATTTAACGCATGATTGTGAGCAAACTCGGCTTGGCACAACTTGGCATCCCAACTTTTGATATTATCACCCACTAAACAACGCAAAAGATCTCCAAGGGCTCGGTTAGTCACTTCGGTTTGACCGTCAGACTGAGGATGGTAAGCAGTGCTCATGTTTAAACTTGTTCGGAGTAGTTTCCACAAAGAGCGCCAAAAATGGCTCAAGAAACGAGTATCACGATCAGAAACAATGGACAAAGGCAACCCGTGAAGGCGATAGATTTCCCGAAAGAACAAAGTCGCCACACTAAGTGCATCAGTCGTCTTCTTGCAAGGAATAAAATGAGCCATTTTAGAAAAACGATCCACCACCACAAATATAGAATCGTTACCTCTTTGTGTTCGCGGGAGCCCCAAAACAAAATCCATACTAATATCAGTCCAAGGCTGTGTTGGAATGGGCAATGGAAGATATAACCCAGCATTAGATGATTTCCCTTTTCCTTGTTGACATACACGACAACGTTCTACAAAACGTTCCACATCCCGACGTAACGAAGGCCAAAAGTAAGTGGCTGACACTAAATGCAACGTACGATCCCGTCCAACATGTCCCTCATTGTGTAAGTCTTGAATTATTTGAAGCCGTAGACTACAAACAGGAACACAAAGGCGCAAACCTTTGAAGAGGAACCCATCATGAACTACGTAGTCAGCGTGTAGTCCCTGTTCTGCCGTGAGAAAAATCTTAGAAAAAAATGGATCGGTGGAATACAATTCCGCAAACGAAGCAAATCCCGGAACTGAAGTGTGAACAGTCATGAGAAGTGAGTGTCGTCGGCTCAATGCGTCTGCGACACGATTTGTCACACCGGATTGATGTCGAATCGAAAATGTAAATTGTTGGAGGAAAGCAATCCACGAAGCATGACGAGATGACACCTTTGCTTGACTGTCTAAGTGGCGCAAGGCATCATGATCAGTGAAGAGGACAAAGTCACGGTGGACTAAGTAATGACGCCAATGCTTGACAGCTTGCACAATGGCATAAAACTTAACATCATAAGTACTATAACGAACACGAGCTCCAGATAACTTCTCACTATAATAAGCGATGGGCTTCCCATGCTGGCTTAAAACTGCACCAATGCCTACTTTCGATGCGTCACAATGAAGTTCAAAAGTCAATGAAAAATCCGGAAGAACCAAAATCGGAGCTGAGGTGAGTTTTGTCTTGATCAGCTGGAATGCTTCGGTTGCTGCGGGAGTCCATTCAAACTTGACTTTCTTCATACAATCAGTAATGGGAGCCATGATCGTACTGAAATTATGCACAAAACGTCGATAAAAAGATGCTAACCCGTGAAAGCTACGCACCTCCGTGATAGTGCGTGGAATAGGCCAGGAGCGGACAGCCTCTACTTTAGCCGGATCAACTGCTAACCCATGATTAGAGACCACATATCCCAAAAATAAGACCTCCGAAGTTCCAAACTCACACTTATGTTTAGCAGCAAATAATTTCTCCTTGCGTAATACTTGAAGAACCTCACGAAGATGAACCACATGATCAGCAACAGAAGAGCTAAAAATGAGAATGTCATCAAAGTAGACAACCACGAACTTGCCAATAAAAGGTCGAAGAGCCTGATTCATAACACGCATAAATGTGCTTGGATCGTTAGACAACCCAAATGGCATCACCAGCCACTCAAAAAGGCCTTCACGTGTTTTAAATGCCGTCTTCCATTCATCTCCCGGTTGAATACGAATTTGATGATACCCACTCTTCAAATCAATTTTGGTAAAAATCGAAGCTTTCCCAATTTGATCCAACAAATCATCCAAGCGTGGAATAGGAAACCGATACCGTATAGTGATCTTGTTGATTGCTCTACTATCAACACACATTCGCCATGTTCCGTCTTTCTTTGGAATAAGTAAGGCGGGAACAGCACACGGACTAAGGCTCTCCCGAATATGACCTTTAGTGAGAAGGTCTTCCACTTGTCTTCGGAGTTCCTCATGTTCTTGTGGACTCATTCTGTAATGAGGTCTATTAGGCAGCGTGGCACCTGGAACAAGATCAATACGGTGCTGAATATCCCGTAACGGTGGTAGTCCAGTGGGGAGTTCACCAGGGAAAACGTCAACAAACTCAGCCAACACTGACTCAAAAATTGGAGAATGCGAGGAAGGCAACGATGCCAATGACGGGTTGGTAACAAACAAAGCCCATGCGATGCCTTCCGTTCGAAATTCTTCCTCAAAAGTAGCCAGAGAACAAAGTGAGGACTGTCCGTGCTTGGTAGAAGTAGAAGATGTCTTACTCGAACTAGAGCAAGAGGAACCAGGTAGCGATGGAGTCGGTGGAGTGAGTAACGGTTCGCGAGATGGAATCAATAAAATCTTATGGGCCTCCCAGGTGAAGGCATATGTGTTATTAACACCATCATGCGTGATTCTGCGGTCGTATTCCCATGGTCTCCCAAGAATCAAGTGGCTAACATCAATGGGAGCAACATCAAAGTAAAATCGATCCTTATATAAAGGACCAATTGAGAACGGGACTAGTGCTCTTTGTGTTACTCGCATGTCCACGCCGTCTCGCATCCATGACAAAGAGTACGGTGTTGGGTGAACCTCTACTGGCAGACCAAGCTTGGTTACCGCATATTCAGAAATAATATTGCGACAACAACCAGAATCAATGATGAAGGTGCAAATACGATCTTTAATCGTACATGTAGAACGAAAAATATTCGTCCGTAGCCAATGCTCCTCACGCTGTTGTGGTGTAAGACAAACATGGCGAGAAACCAATGCCATGCCATGATCACCATGCGTTCGTTGAACAAGATTGTCGGACTCCACGTCGTCTCCGTCCGAAGAGACATAGTCTTCATCGTTTTGAGCATCAACATCCGCTATGAGTCCACGTTTCTTCTGGTTGGGGCAAGCGGTTTGACGATGACCTCTTTCACCACAAGCATAGCACCGTAACGCATTCAATCTCGGTGGAGGACGCTTCAAGGTGGGATCGTCATCAAAAGTTTTGCCATCTGAAGTAGCTCCAATGGGGTCAGTTTTGTCATGAAGAGAGGTGCTTATGGACGCTGGTGTTGAGTCCACAAAGCGGCTTCGCGACGATGTCGAGACCCAAGAAGATGAACGAAGTTGCTGTTCAAACGACGCGGCACGCCGATGTGCTTCAGCAATGGTAGTAGGGTCGAACTGAGCCATTGCATTCTGGATTTGAGGACGTAGCCCACCAATAAACCTTGAGACAAGTTGGGTTGGAGTGTCGTATATGTCGTTTCTTGTCAATAATAAGTAGAACTCCTCTGCATAATCATCAACTGACTTGGAACCTTGTTTCAAATTTTGCAACCTTGTATACATGGTGCGTTCATAATTATGTGGAAGAAACGTCGCACGCAGCTTCTTTTTAAGTTTTTCCCATGTGCGAATTGGCTCCTGTCCCGAACGTATAAGAGTGGCTTTAAGCTATTGCCACCAAGAGGCAGCGTGATCACGAAACTTCGTTGCAACGAGAGGCACTCTACGGTTCTCCGGAACATCTTTGAACTCTAAGATTTCTTCAACAGCAACAATCCAATCTAGCAGAGAGTCACCACGAAGGCCACCATGAAATTCTGGAATGTCAACGCGAAAGCTACCTTCCCAACGTGTGTCCTGGATTCGCTGGTCTTGACGGCGGTAATGAACGAGGTCACCTTGCTGATGGTCGATGTTGACCAAAACATTACGAGCATCGTTGTCACCGGCTTGTTGTTGGAGTGGTCGTGGATTTGCAATACGAGCATCGTTGTCACCGGCTTGTTGTTGGAGTGGTCGTGGATTTGTTTGATTCGCTGTCAACACATCACACAAGTGTTGAATGGAAGTAGCAATTGAAGTCTGGAAATTCTCTTGCATCGTGAGTAAGGCTTTGGATAATTCATCCCAGTTTTGAATCGAATCTTTGTCTTCTGGTTTTGGAGCCATCGTGAAAGATGAAGAAATAACACCAGGAGCGGTATGAATCTGATACCAGATGATGAGGGGCGGAAGCTATTACAAGAGAGAGGAGATGGCGTTTAGACGGAGAAGACGTAGGCTGAGCAAAGGTAAAGTGTTGCTCTGTTTTGTGTTAGAAAAACAGAGTATCAAGAGATAGAAAACGATGGTGATGAGAAGATGTGAAGAAGAAAAGAGATAGAGTTGGGATCTCTTCCAGGAATTGATCTCAACAAGGGTTGTGCAAGTCCTCCTTGCAGGGCTCTAAGACAAGCTCTTTTGGGTAGTTAAAACTACCTCTTTTTGGTTTTTTTTCTTTTATCAAAATTAAAGCCAGTTATCTTACAATGGAGTCCACGATCTCTATATATAGAAAAGTAGATTAACACAAACGAAACCTAAAAGCAAAGAGAATATTCATCTCCCATAAAGAAATAGAAACCTAACATAAAGCCTAATTGGAAAATAAGTAAACACCAAAGCCAACACCACCGTAACTTGTTGGGCAAGAAACGCAACACCGAAGCCCAACAAGAGTGTAAATTATGCTGCATCACTAGAGATAGGTAAAAGGGTAAAAGTCCTAATCTACGACCAACCATATCTCAAAGGGACAAGTCTAAAGCTACCTCACAACTTGTATTCTACCACTCTTTGGTTTCTATATCTTTCTAACTCATCATCATATTACATAGAAGGTAGAAAAGTTAAGATTCAGGAATGTTCAAAATGTATCGGATTCTGTATGTTGATTATAATATGTATAACATCTACATTGATTCAAACCTCCAAAATAAGCTACTTTTCATCTTCCTTGTCCACTTTCTTCCCAATCCAATTGGCTACAATAGGAGTCAAAGCCACGGTAGGAGGAAACCTTATCGGGGATGCAGCTTTATGCGCTGCATATGCCAAAGCAAAGGCTCCTACTTTCTCTCCCGTCTCATTCGTCGAAATCCCAACCTTTAAAACAAAAACACATCGAAATCAGCTTTTTCACTCAATCCAAGATCAAGAAGAAGAAAAACATAAAACTTAGTATGATAAAAAAAAAACCTTTAAAAGAAGAGCTTGAACATCAACACCGGAAGTGACGAGGACATAGCAGAGGGAAAAGGAAATGAGTGAAAGAGTAATTGAAGTGGCGAGATAAGCACCACCATACTTAGCAAGCAACTCTTTAGCCTCATCTGTTTTCGACTTCTTCTTCTTATTGTTCTCTCCATCAATTCCTTCATCATCTTTCGAGCTCAATATCTAATAATCACATGTTCATCCAAAACAAAACTTGTCTAAATCAGCCTATCATTTAAGTCAGAAACGATCATATCTACTCACATATATACATCCCAAACACCAATTTAGTACTCTTAAAAGTTAAAAGCTTCCGCAGCTTCAGAATCCACCAAAAATTTGTCTAAATTGGCCTATCAATGAACTCAGAAACAATCATAAAGCACCAATTTAGTAGACTTAAAAGCTTCATAGCTTCTAAAACTTGGCAAAATCTGGCGAAAGAAGCATCAATTTTTGGACTCATATCATCAAGATTACGAATTAACATTAAGAAATTGCAAAATCAAATGAAACAAAACCAGAAAACGAAAAAGGAGGAAGAAACAAGACCTTCCATAAACCAACTTCGAGTCCATATTTCTTGGTAACTTCCTCAGCGGAAGGAGAAGGAGAAGACGACGAAGCGTTCTTCTTCTCAACCTCTTCGGCCTTCTCACGGACGGCTCTGCATCTGAATCTCGTCGACGAAACTCGAATTGAAGAGTAGAAGAATCGGATTTTCGGGTTGGTGGTGTTTAACAAGGAGGAAGAAGAAGAAGAAGAAGGAGGAACTTGGAGAAGCATCGCCATTGTTTTCTTCTTCTTTCAGCTCACCAGATAGAAAAACCAATTCTTTTCACCTTCTTATTATTTAATTTATTTATCTTTTCTTTTTATAATAAACACAAGTTTTTTTTATTTTCTTGTTTTTTGACCGCATAAACACAACTATTAAAAGTATGTTAAGTTAAATTATTTCGGATAAAAAGAACTTTAAAATTAAAATACTCATGACGTGTAGAGAGTTTAGTTAAATAACGGATGAGGTTGTTTTGGTTTTGATACACTCAACATACGTATGGCTAAAATGCAGGCCAAGTCGCATCTCACATTATTTTATGTATATACTGTATAATACATTTGTGTATATACAGATATTTTCGTTATACGTATCTTGGCTTTTGAATGTGTGTATAACGAAAATGTTTGTGTACCGTACTGTACTGTACACTGTAAAATTATAGGGATGTATTGATAAGTGATAACTGCTTACTTTTTTGAGGAATAATTGAAAAATAGATATACAGTATGTTGAGTACTAATGAGAGAGAGATATACAGTATGTTGAGTAACGTGCAACCCAAAAATTCAAGTTATCATCACTCATCACTCATCAGTATGAGATAAAATGGTATATACATGGATGTTTATGTAGGAATGTTCCAGACTTCCAGCCATTTTTTTGTGTGTATGAATACTATTCATATCTTGCAATATTACGCCTAATTTACATTGGGAAAATGTCATAAAAAGCCTGAACTTTGCAAAAATGGTGAAGAAAAGCATCAACTTTGTATATGTTGAAATAAAACTCTAATTTTGATTGACTTTCTAGTTTAATCCTAAATTTTCGTTGACTTTTCCAAATAAGGCACGTCGTTAAATAAATAAGTTAACAGCATTAGCTTTTTGATAAGAGATTCTGTTAAATCACAAAACGACGTCGTTTTTGTGTTTTAAAAAAAAACAAAAAAGAGACTCGAACCGCTTACCTAAAGGCTAATGAAGACATGAAATAACCAGCTGACCTAAAGTGTTTTCTTGACATCTTTTAGAAACGCATGTAATTATTTATACTGTGTATCGCTCGAGTCTTCTTCTCCACCATTGGAAAGTCACCGTAATCTCCATTGATACACTCTGTTCACCGTAATTTCTATTGTGTGTCGATTTCAATCTCTTTGCATAATCGATTCACTCTGTTTGTCGTACTCGTCTTTGTTAAAAGTTTCGATCTTTATTTCAGTTGAAACCCTAATTCGATTTGGATCTGAAGTTTAGGTTGTTCAAAATACTTTTGAGTGATATTTACTTTTCATTTCTCCATCTCCGACCTCGAGAGAAGCAAAAATAATGGCAGAAGAATCGAATATGAATATTGAGATCTGGAAGATTAAGAAACTAATCAAGGGATTTGAGTCAGCTTGGTGAATACGACCATGAATTTGAAGAAGAAGACTCTAGGCAACATACGGATAAGTATATTTGTTTGTGTACCTACAACAAGAAAATGCTTTAGCTCAATTGGTTAA
Organism: Camelina sativa; assembly: GCF_030686135.1. Lineage (NCBI taxonomy): Eukaryota > Viridiplantae > Streptophyta > Magnoliopsida > Brassicales > Brassicaceae > Camelina > Camelina sativa. Next base: position 19,594,554 of record NC_141884.1, on the reverse strand, counting down.
AACATGAATGCTTTGCTTAGAGGTAACGGGTTTGAATCCCATCTTAGTAATTTTTTAAAAATACAAAACGACGTCGTTTCATGATTTAACAGAATTTCTTAACAGATATTTAATTTCGTTAACTTATTCTGTTAGATGATTTAACGATGTGCCTTATTTGGCAAAGTCAACGAAAATTTAGGATTAAACTAGAAAGTCAATTAAAATTAGAGTTTTATTTCAACATATACAAAATTGATGTTTTTTTCATCATTTTTGCAAAGTTCAGGCTTTTTATGACATTTTTTCCAATTTACATTATTTGCAATTAACCAGAGTTGCAAAGCAAAATTCACTAACCACAATTTTAAATTGGAACGTCTCAAACCTAACATCAAAGTAAACTAGCTATTATGTTAAAAAAAAAATACAGGAAACAAAAAATATTATCAATGCATTTAAAATATATATATATATATATATATATATATATATATATACTTAACCAAAATGTTTGTGTACTGTACTGTACACTGTAAAAGTATATAATTGCATCGACATTAAATCTTCTAATAGTCAGTCCAACGCACTTAACCATAAACTTTAGTGTTGTGAGATAGGCATCAATGGAATCTTATACTATTTGGTAGAAATTCATTGGTAATGTAAACCCAAAAATAATAGTATACTATTTTAAGTTGTTGTTTGTTAATATGGTCACATACAATTTGTATAAAAATAAACAAAAGTAGTGTTATGATGATTGTCCTAGAAGATGTAAAGAAAAAAAAAATCAAAAACAATATTGAGTGAATACTTTCAAAAAAAATAAAAGTGTACATGTATTACATAACTTTTTAATTACAATCAGTGAATCTTCTTTGAATCAATAAACTAAAAAAAATTTTGATTATATTTAACTTAAATGTAACTGTAAATACTAAATTTAGTTTTTAAAAAGATTACATTTTGGTGATTCATACAAAACACGTGGAGTTATACAGTGGTAACTAATAAGAGTGCGAGTCCGTAACTCAGAAGAGGACATGACATGTATGATATAACTAACTAGAGTTCCTAGCTATTAAGACAGTCCAAAAGAAAGAAAATAAGATGGCCAAGAAAACAGTAGTGGCCAGAACATTCTTCATCAACCTCTGGCTATCATCTTTCTTGATGTGGAACGGGTTCGGAAATCTCCAGCTGGAGTCGGTGCCGGGAACGTTCTTGATCCTGAACAAAGCGTAACAATTCATTGTCTCCTTTGATTCTTTTTTTATACCACATTTTGACCTCTTACTCGATGCTTCGCTGAATATCGTTTCTTGTTGAGTTGGATTAGTTGGTCGAGATGCTTGGCTAGCTTTCATTGCCTCCTCATCAAGCTTTATTATATCATCGTTCAAAATCTCGGCGTAACAATCATCAACGATTTCGGCCTGATCCTGCATCCCAATAAAAAAAAAGATCAACTCAGTTACAAAACTCTATACTCAAACGAGTAAAAGACAACGTAACTAAGGATGGTCAGCTCAAGAGAAGGTGGATCCAACTTTAGTGAATTTGATTTGGTTAACGGATAAGCTATGTTCAGTTCGGTGTAAGATTGGATCGGATTTACCCGTATTAAACATCATTTAAGGACACCTTTCTCAAAAGCAAGCTGACCTCGACAACATTTGATGACTCCGCTATGTCACCATTTGATAACTGAAGCTCAGAGTCATAAACCGAATACGATTTCTCCTCCTTCTCCGAACCACCGCTTTGGCCAGCGTATCCATCATCTTGCGCAACACCATCCTCTATATGCTTTTGGCTCGAACTAGCTCGAAAATCAGCATTTTTCCTTAACCGGCACACCACTAATGCATCCTATGAAACCCAAAATTTCATTATATCTTCACAACATTCAAACTCAAGAATTAGAAAAATAAAAAAAAATAAGAACCTGTGAGGCGCCATGGATGCAGTATTCATGCATAATCCACTCGGTTCTCTCCCCGCGAGGAGCTCGACCGATATGAAAGACTAGTGTTCTCTTGGTTCCAACAACTTGGTTCCCTGATTTTACACTCCTCTCTTTACCGGTAGCTTTCCAATATCCGAGCTGTGTGGCTCGACGACTCTGTGACCCGTGCGGGTACTTCCTCCCCCTCGCGCAGAAGTAAAACCACTCGTTCTCCGATTTCAGCTTCGATTCCTCTGTTTTTAGGTACTTAAATTCAAACTAGTGGTGATTGTATATCCAAAGTTATAAATATAAAGAAAATAAAGAACGAAAAATATAAACCTGGCAAGTCCCACGGCTCAAACTTGTAAATCTCAACCTCAGCAATCACAGCAACAGAGTGCTCATCACCATCGATTTTACGACGAAGATAGTAAGAGATAAGTTCCACATCCGTCGGTGAGAACCTAAATCCGGGGAACAAAGCCGACACAGCGATCGACATCTCAGCTTCCTTAGACATTTTTTGCTTTTTTTTTTTTGTTTTTGTTTTTATTTTCACGAACTCAAAAAATGCTTTGCTTTACATGAAGAAACATGCGTTATTAAATGGCAAGTGAGCGAGCAGAGCACAGCTACTTTGCTTCGTGTAAAGGTTTTGTCTATTTTTGATATTTTGGCGGCTTCATAGGGGGAAAAGGATGACATGGCGGAACGGGCGAATAACAGAAGAGTGTAATGAGATAGTAAAGGACAAAATGATGACGTGGTGATGTATTATTGGGCAGAACTCAAACCCAGCTCTGAAGTTCTCTCATTGATTCTCATCGACTCTTCATGTCTTAACACGTGGTTCAGTGTCTTCCTCGGTATTTGTAATGTGCGCATGACAATTGACTCCTTTTTTTTTTTTTTTGTTTGCAAAAGTAACGAAAATGAATTAAACCACTTTATACAGTTATTTATTTAATTATTGTAGGGTCCTTTTTATATGAATATCTAGTCCTTTTTTTTTAAAGTTATCTTATAATAATTACTTTTTAGTCGAAACAGAAAATATAAATATTAAATATCATGTGGAAAAAAAAATAAAGTAGAAAAAATCATTTCAGGTTTTTAATGTACAACATCAATCTTTTAGAAACAAGAAATTTTTTAAAACATCATAGAGAGGCATTATGTGACAAACACACAATTTTCATCGACCATTTATTTTTAATTTCAATTTAATTTTACTACAGTTTACTCATTGCCAAATACTTTTTATATATAGCTCTTCTCCTGTAAATATCAAAAGAGAAAGACATAAAAGTATTCACAAAAGACGAAAAGACGAAAGAGCTAGTTTGCGACGGATAACGGAAAAAACAAAGGGACTTTCTTTTTGTTTCTTCTCCCCACTTATTCGAGTCTGTCTATATGAATAACGCTATAAATAAATTGACCTACTAATCTAGCAAACTATATTGGGCTTAAGCCCACATACGTTGGTAACAATAGGAAACAGTAATCTAACTCATACAAGTATTAAAAAGTCAAATAAAATATTTACATAACCACCAAAAATCTTCTTTTGCTACTTAATTGACTAATTTTCCCGACCGCAATATATTTATTTAACCTTTTTCGTTTTCAGATCAGGTGTTACGTCAAATGACATGTTAACGACTATTTTACAAAACTTCTTTTTTGGTAAAAGAATAAACAAAAAAATTTGGTAGTATGTCACGCTTCTATAACCAAATACCTTTGTATATATTCCTCAATAATTTTCATTATTACATATTAAAAGAACAAAAAAAAAAACAGAACATTAATGATCAAAGTAGTGTGTATGTGTTTTTTTAATATATTTTCTGTTATTGTATCTTTGTATCTGTTTTTAGTAATTTACCTTAACAAAATAAAACTCCACAAAAGCACAAACAGAGAGAAGCCAAAGATCATACAAATCGTGTCTTGAGCTTTTTCTCTACACTCTTTCTTCTCTTTCCATTGTCTCTTCGTCCCCACGTATTCCTCATACCTTTCTTTAGCTCTTCTCTCTTCACCATCTTTACAACATCTCTTCCCTTCTAACAACCCTTGCAAAATTACCAAACTATCCTTCCCTTTCATACATTTTCCTTCTATGTCCTCTACTTGTAACCTCACGTCCCTCACGTGCACTTCTCCTCCCACCTCCTCATCCACCTCCTTCCACGCTTCCGCTGACCCGCATGACACAACTGCCGCCACTTCCGCCGCCGCTGCAGCCGTCACTATTGTCGAAAACCTTATCTCCAAATCACCCGTCAGCCAGTTCCGCCTCGCCGACACCGCCTTTCGGCTCGATATATTAGCCGACCGTTTCTTGATCGGATCGATCACTATCCAACTAAGTCTCATGCTCTCCTCCATATGTTTCACCCACGCATCGTAGTCCCCACCCGGATATTGAATCCGGGTTTGTACCGACTCTTTCGGGTCGAGTATATCCACCCGAAACGGTGACGTCAAGAACCATCCTGACTTACCTTTCTCTGTTTCCATCTCTTGTACCTTCGAGTATATAAGCTCTCCTCTGTAATACAAATCAACGGCTGAGATCAATCCCGCCGTGGGTGGATCGTGTTTTTCGGACCGGCACGTCGTGTGTTCAGTGAACGGGTACGAGTCAGCAAAGAAAGATCGGTAACCAGAAGGGAAAGAGGAGATAGCTTGGACAACACGTGGATCTTTGATCGAAGGCCACGTAGCGGTTGAGAGTTCTTGCCAGAGCTTTTGTTCCGTGCATAGAGTTTGGAGATAAGAGGACGTTGATGCGGTGGAGGCTAGCGTCGGACCATCGAGTCGTGTCAAGATTTGGGTTTGAATGATGTCCGAATGCAGAGTTGTGATTGAATCATCAACGGATGCCATGTTTTTTTTTTTTTTTGAATGAGGAGATAGATGATCAAATTTTATTCAAAAAAAAAGTATAAGGAAATGATTAAGAAATTAGAGAAGATGCATATATATAATATAATGAATGGGGTAATGATTAAAAGAAGAAAATAAAGAAAAGGATAAAGAAGGGAGACAGGTTCAGTCAACCGTGGCTCTTTCAGACTATTCTAATTCAAGTTGGGGCATGAATGATCAAAGTTAGATACATAGTTTTTCTAAGTTTCTATACATAGTTTAGATACCCACGCGTATACACACGATCTATATTTCTTTCTTTCTTTATCTTTTTTTTTTTTTTTTTTATAGCGATATTTTCATATTTCATTCTTTATAACTAAAAGGTTCTTTTTGTCTGATAAAAAAAATATTTTTTCCAGCAACATATTGGTTAAATTTCCAAAAGAAAAAAAAAGAATCATGAGTAGGGTTAAATATATTCAAAAACTAAATTCTGATCGTTTTAGAAAAAATATGATATTAAAATTTTCTGAATTTGGATTTAGATTCATACATCTTAATTTTAAATTCAGAATATTAAAATATCATTTGAATCTGTATATATATATATATATTTCCAAAAACGTAGAATTTTTAGATATACACTAGTATAATAATGAAAAAGTGGGAATTTCATGATTAAAAAATTATATTAATATATGTTTGATTGATATGTTGAATGTTAACTATTTATGAAAATAAAATTAATATACATTTTTTTACTTTATTGTATTTTTTGATCGAATACTGTAGTTTTTATTGTATTTTACAATTTTTTAAATTTAATTTTATCTATTTTTTTGTATAATTTTAGATCATGTGTATATTATGCATGTATCATTAAATTTTGTTTTTTTAATATTCAGATAATTGTTCTTTGTATCTGTTTTGTCAAAATTTAGATAGTTGTTCTTTGAATCTGGCAGATTTATGTATTCCGAGTTTGATATCCAACATTTCATGGTATTTAGTACTAATACGTGGTCTTCTCTATTTTTAGGAATTTTGATTGCATTTTTTCCATATTCGGATACTTTAACAATTCTGATATCTATTTCAATATATGAAACTCTTATTATTTAAAATCAGTACCGGTGTGAGTGACGACAGTGTCTAATCTTATTTTAATTTATGTTATCCTATTTTATAAATATGGATTTTTATCATGTCCAAAGAAAAAAAAAGGTTATCTAAAAAAAAAAAGAAAAAAAAAGTAGAAGCTTATCTTTAGTTCTGCAACGAACTACATATTTTCCACGTTACTTTATTTCTTGGTTGACTTATTAAACCTTTTGATATTAAAACCAAAAAAGTTGGCCAAGACACTTTTATTTTTCATGGTCGGTTCATATCTCTTAGACGGATTGGTCCAGTCAAAACCGGTGGTCTAATTATTGGCTCTCTTTCTTTTTGTCTACAGGTTGTGGCTTTTTTCATTAAACAAAGATCTTCAACAAAATTAAATTGATTTCTAAGGGAAAAAAAATTTCATAGTAACGCAGAGATTAGGCCATTCAGCCTAATTTTGTTTTGTGCATTGATGTTACTGTTGATTTTTTTTTTCTGTAATTAAAAGAAAAGTTTTCAACATTGAATTAATGCTATATGCATCAATAAAAATTTAATAACCTTCAATTGCTTATTTATATGAAAAAGAAAACGTTGAAAATATGGTTAAAGATACAAGCATGACAAATTTCATATAGATACATAGATGTTCAACTACTATGTAGTCTACATTCCTCTAAAATTTGTAGTCTAAAACAAAATAAAAATTTTACCACTACATTTTTTGGTTTGTATAGCTAATGAAAATAATATATCTATTTACATATTCTTATCACAAATTTATATTTGCTACAAATTAGTTTCAAAAAAATATTTGCGCCTATGCACAATTCTTTTTGTAATTTAAATAAATTTAACAATAAAGATAAATTCCATATATATATATATGATGTTTCCAATATAATTTTGAATAATAGGAGAATCTCAAAGATACTTTTTTCTAATACTACTTTTCAAAAATTACCCATCCCTAAAACTTTAACAAAAATGCTATTAAGTTAGTAACTCACCAGATTGTGACACGTGTTAGTTTTAACGATTTAATATCCAAGTTAGTAATTTATCAGATTGTGACACGTGTCAATTTTAACGATTAGAAATCACAGGTTTCAAGTTTGATAAAACGATGCATAAGATAATTGTAATCTTATTATATTAAAAAAATAAATTTGTTAATCCTTAAAGGAAAAGGATTGTAAATACACTCCACTATATAAGCAAATAGATGATGACATATTTTTCACCAAACATTATAATTTCGACTAGCTTTGTTTTTCTTGGTAAATTTTTTTCTTTGATTTTTATTAACCTTTTATTTGACACATCATTGTTCTTGAACAAGTCTAGAAGGCAATTTGTTTGTTGTCTAATCAAAACAACTATATAAAAAGATTCCTAGATATTACCATGTGTTTTCGTCGTCATTTTTTTGAATTTTGTTTTGTTTCTCAATTTCATAATACATACTGCGCAATCTTTGACTATGAATTGTTAACAAAGTTTTTTATGCATAATATAATTGTAATCTTATTATTTTAATTAATCCTAAAAGGAAAATGATTGTAAATACACCCCCACTATATAAGCAAATAGATGATGACCTATTTTTTACCAAACAAAATAATTTCGACTAGCTTTGTTTTTCTTGGTAAAATTTGTTTCTTTGTTTTTTTATTAACCTTTTATTTGACACATCATTGTTCTTGAACAAGTCTGGAAGGCAATTTGTTTGTTGTCTAATCATAACAACTATATACAAAGATCCTTAGGTATTACTACGTGTTTTCGTCGTCGTTTCTTTGAATTTTGTTTCGTTTCTCAATTTCATAATCCATACTATGCAATCTTTGACTATGAATTGTTAACAAAGTTTTTATGCATAATAACTAAGGTTTTTGGGATTAACAAATTTTTCACGTTGTTATTATCATTTCTATTAATTTGCAGGACATGTAGCATAAAAAAATATGAATACACAAATGCAAGATAACAACAGAGATTATATAATACTAGATCAACTAAACAGAAAGCGTTCTTATCGTCGAATGATAGTACGTCGAACGATAGTACGTCTTACAAGAAAGTGAGAAGCAAGAAATTTTAAAAAAAAAATAATGAGCTCATTGGAATAAATTTTCTCATAAAATACAAAAGGGATTAAGAAAAAATACAGAAAATTATTAATTCTACAAAAATGTAAATACTCACTTTTATATAAACATAGATCATCTCATATTATTCATCTAACAAAATAATTTATTCAAAAATATTGCTTTCAACTTTGTTCTATTGCTCAAACTTTTTTGATGGGAAGACAAATTTTTCTTAATTTTATAAACCAAAATATACTTCTACTTTCTATCTTTTCAGTTTGGAATAGGTAAGATTAATGTGTTGACCCAAAAAAATGGAAGATTAATATATGCAACTTTTTTTTTCCTAATACTGTATTTTAAAATTTATTATAGTAGTTTGAGATTGTTTTATTTAATTTATATTTTCATCTTTGAATTATTTGAGATTCATATATTACAGTGCTTATAATTTTCTATTATTTTATTAATTATGTCAAATTAATTTTCTTCTATTGTCAACCTTGATTGGTTGGTCACAGACCTTTTTTTTTGTGCAAACATAATTGTTACCATTCGTTCAATCTCAAAAGGAGATAAAAAGGAGAAGGTCATCAACCTAATAGTTGGATAAAATAGGCTAATCAAATACAAGCCTACCACAAACATAGATAGATTAGAAAAACATAAATTTTTGTTGATAGATGCATAGGAGCTTAGAGACAGAGGCTACATCATGGTGTGTCAAAGAAACTTCCATGAATAGATTGGGAAATTTAACATTAGTTACTATCAAAAGATTTTCTGAAGTTGGAAAAGGATCTTTAGTTTCATTGTTTGATGGAGCAAGCCACTTTGAGATAGCTAAAAGACGTGAACATGTTATCTCCACACAGGAGGAGGACAGAGCGGAGATTCTCTATATGGTGGAGGAGGTTGGACGTAAGGTTATCTCCCTAAGGGAAGAAGATAGGGGAGATTGGACGCAAGGTTATCTCCCAAAGAGAATAAGGCAGAGCAAAGGTTCTCTCCATGGTGAAGGAAGTTGGATGCAAGGTTCTCTCCATAAGGGAGGAATGCAGAACCGAGGTTCTCTCCATAATTATATTGTGATGTAATTTATTTTTTATTAAAATTTTTTTTTGAGCCAACAATTTTAGTGATTAAAGAAACTATGCAAAAGTGAATGTAAAGAAACATATAATAGTTGGCTTAGTTTGTTTATATAGACGTTTTCTAGGTGGTGGTAAATAATATATTTGTAACATACAATATACTTAGGTGTAAAAAATATATTTTTAATTGTAACATACATAAAAGATTTGTATACGGATATAAATCAGTGTATTATAACAAAACAAATTTATAAATAACATATAATAAATTTTTAATAAATTTTTATAAAATTTAATTTTATTTACAAAACTTTAAATCCGCACATCGGACAGGTCCTTATTTAGTTGATAGATAAAAACGTACTTTTAAAAATTAGTACATTAAAAAAGATATTTCTCAAAAAATTTCTTTATATATTTATTATTTTATGTTAAGAAGAAATTAGTTACAATCAAGAAAAAAAAGAGAGCAAAGAAACTTTATGCAAACTAACAAATATCAAAAGTTGATAATGTGTTTAAAGTGTTGTTAAAAACGGTGTAAAAGGTTGCATAAATAGTAGGCGTTTAAGCGATACCTAAACACCGCCTACATACATATTAATCACGACAAATAACTTTTGCCTAAAAAACCTATTAAATCAACGTATAGCAATAAAAAAAAAAAAAAAAAATCAAAATATCAATTTTTAGAAACAAAGAAAGTATATAACAGTGAAAACTTAACATATATTATATATACAAGTTTCTTTTATTATTATCCTCTAGAGAACACGTCTTTTTGTCGATGGATATATCATATAATCAATATAGCAAGTGTTAAGTGACGTAGCGTAAACGTGTTTTGCTCTTAAACAGAGATTACTGATTAGCGAGTGAGCTGTTATATTCGTGTTAGTTATTAGAAGGACCAGTGTTGATATTCATTGGCTTATGGGTCGTTTATATTTTTTTGTTTTTGTTTTTGCTATAGAGATTAATATTGAGACGTAAATTTGACAGTCCTTATTTTTCTTACTATTTCAGTATTTCTATATTAGTCGACAGATAAAAATTGATACTATTTTCTATTTTAGTAAACTGTGAATATATATTGTCTTTTGGTTAATAATTCAATGCTTTTAATTATTTTTTATTTATTCAGTTTGTTGAGAATAGAATCAATAGATGTAAAGTGGAGGTAAAGCTGCTAAGTGAATTAAAAAGAAAAAAAAGATGCAAAGTGAAATATTATTAATTAAAATATTAAAAGGAAGTATTAAATTAAACAAAAGGAGCCAAAGAAGAAACATAAAAATCGTAGTCCTTATCCAAATGTCTAATCATGTGCTTTTAACAAATAAACCTAAAGACTAAAAGCATCATTATTAGTGGAGTACCTCTCCTAAGTTACTCTCAAATTAATTAATTATATAATTAATATTTATTCAAGTAAAGCAATCCTAAGAGTATTTCTGCAAAATCATTCATTTACTAGAGAACCCAAATAAGGTTGCTCAATCTTTTTTACATAATAATTTTTAATTTATATTTAGTAATTATCAAACTTTAATGTAAGAAAGCAGAAAACAGAGCAAACTGAAATAGTTCTTGATTAAGACAAAAACAGAATTGAACCTTTTCAAGCTTTCTTTACATAGTTGTCCATCTCTAATAAGTGTTCGAGGAGAAAAGCTCTGCAAATGCTTATGAACTTCAAACATGAGCTCAAACTTGGCGTGATCTAAACTCTTCTTTTGGTCTGCCGTATCAAAATACTGTAAGTTTCCCACAAAAGAAATCCACCAGTAAGACAACAAAGCAAATCACTTGCAAGCGTTATAGCATTACTTTTGTTTCAGAGAGCTCATACCGAGTAAACAAAGTAGATAATGGTTGAAGAACATGAGATTATGAGTGTGATCAACATAATGATGTCACTCCAAGGTTGTGCATCAAATAAATCAGGCAATGTCACCAAGAGAAATGGAATTAGAGTCAGTAGCATAATCCCTGCAGGTTTCTTGTTCTTAGGATCCGCCTCTACGCTTGCTTCTGCAGAGAGCAAAAAACCAGAAAATCAAACAGACTTCACACATAATAAAGATCATATTATTGGATTCTTTTTGTCCTGTATATATATATTAAAAGATCATATTTATTAAAATGAGAACTTGTTATTAAACTCTTATACTAAACAGATTTGAACAAATGAATCTTTTCTTACCGAGGTTGTTCTTTTGATGGATGATTCTTTTCTGATTGACGGATCTGGATTAGGACTGGTCAAAACAAAGACAACACAAGCTCCCCATTGCATTGTCAGAGCAAAAATTGAGTGTCCTATTGTAACTCCTACGTTGTTTCCCACAATCATGAGAGCACCTTCGTGTGTCGCTGCTAGTCCTGGTGCTAAGATCAAGAAAATCAAGAAGTAAGTTAAGATTCTCAAATTTTATATTTTCAACTCATTTCTTAGTGGGAAGGTTCCTTACATATCATAAGCTCACAATCATTAACACTTCAAGAACATAAAAAACCTACTCATTCTACTCAAACAATACCTAACAACAACATTTGCAATCTAGAGTACCATACCTTTTCAAGTGAGATAACACAACCGCTGTTAGCATTTTGAGCTTGCTCTCTTCGCTTTTCCTTTACCTTGAATAACCCAATCATTGCTTCTGACTCTCATCAATCACAATTCTATGGTCATCACTTCTATAATATATTAAAAAAAATCTCTCCTTGTGATATATAACTACAACTATAAAACAGAGCAATCACAATTACAAACTACACATCACAATAATTGAATCCCAAATCCGAAGATCCCTAAAGCAAAGCTCTCTTTCACCAAATAAATAGATGAGACGACGAACCTTATCTCGCCGATTCGTTAGCCGGTAGACCTCGCCGTCCTCTTCCATCGCTGTGAATCGATTGAATTTCCAGATTTTCCGACGAATCGTCTCTTCCATCGCTGTTTGGAACGAGAGAGAAGAGAGAGAGAGTTGCGAAGAATGAAAGAAAAAATGGAGAAAAAAAAATATTTTATATTTATGCGTCTACTAATAGGGATAAGCCACGTCGCGTTACTCAGGAGGTTGCTCAATTCCTTCCCAAAGCAACGATACTCTCAATTTTTTCTCGGAAATGAGTTTTTAATTGGAATTTGGGGTCCAATTGTGAGAGTAACCCAAAGAGTATTCCCCACTAAAGATGGTCTAACAACTCTTTAATGTTCATGTTCCTCTCTATTCCATCAACGACAAGATTATCCTTTTTTTTTTTTGTATTCTTCTGGTCTGTGTATTAATGTTTGTTTGGTTTTGCTTCGCCGATTCATTATCTTTTTCGTTTTCGCATCAAATATATATATTTTTTTTTTGGTGATAGAAATATTAGTCATAACAACATAAGAAGATATCTAAAGAACGTAAACCAGAATAAGTCGGTACGATTTCACTCGGACACTTCCGCTATAGCTTCGTGTGTACACTCTACCGCAAAAGATATATAGAACGAAAAACACACCGATTTCAAGTTTATATATGTAAAATGTCCATTAGATTAGTTGGTTGCTTTCATTGTCCATATATGGCGCTTAAGGGTTAAAATTATGAGACCAACTCACAATTCATGTTTTTTTTTTTTTCGAATTATCTTTATGTTAATGGTCCGTTTGGGGCCACTTAAAGTTTAAGGGTGACGGGTCTAAAGGCCAACTTGAATTAGCAGCAATCCACTAGATATTATGTTGCGGTTATACATCCACCATTACAACTATCTCTCTCTCTAGCTTAAGAATAGATTACAAGAATAAGATTAAGGGATGAGATCATTTAGCAAACTCGATCACACTTCACAAGCTCTGTTTTTTTATGACAGAGTAACAGCCTTTAAACCGGCTTACAAACTCTTAACCCAACCCAAAACCGGATTCGACTTGGATCTTTTTAAAAATGCAATTACTCCCAAGCCTTTGAGTCGTCTAGAGTCTCTCACTTCCACTTAATCGGGTTTAATGTGCACACGTTATCGAATTGATTGTCATCTCGTCATCTATCTGCAAGCAACATGGTATTACTTAACTTACTAACTTGTGTAAGAATGATCTAACCGATAAAATACTTAAAAAATATACATTTTTTGAGTTTTCTATGCAAATATTTATGAATTATTATTGATGAATGGTAGACTTCAAGAAAAATAATTGAATACTATTGGTTTAGAGTTTTTAAAAATTGTAAACCACAACAAATAATCTATGTATCATCAACTTTTATCATGTTTTCTCATTTGCTGTAATTTTATAGTCACGTTTTTCTTATGAGGACTATTGATACGTATGTTCAATTTCTGCATTTAATGTGGTGGGATTCACCCTGAAACCGACGTTTCCCCGACTTTAAGATAGTTAAACCCATGTGTATGATGTGGTTATAGCTAGTTCGCATATATTTTGGGACCCGGACACATGCATTGATAACAGTTTACGGAAGAAATAAATAAGGTAAATTTTGACTGAATATTGCTACTAGAAAATTTCACTCTATTAAGAAACGTGTCAATGAGTTCACATTTTAGCCTTCAAAAATTAACTTTAAAAACTCAGAATGTGAAGCTAACAACTATACTAAAAGTGAAGATCAATAACCATTCTTGCTTTAGTTGTGTGTAGGGGAGTTTGGGACAATGCGAGCACAAGTATCCTTGAGGAGAGGAGGGAAGAACGGATTCAACGGAAACATATGGGGCCAAAAGTTGGCATCTAAGGCCGAAAACGCTTTGCAACATGCGCCTTCAACATTTTCAAATTTTCCCGAGAAAATTGATCTAGAGATTTCTGCACCAACATTTTACCAGATCAATGGGTAAGCCGGGTGGCAAAAGTCCTGGAATCGTCGGTGGCTTTTGCATTTGAGCTACTCCTTGAGTGAAAAAAATGGCACCACAAAGGGAAACCATTAATAAGATTGAGACAACAGCTTTGCTTCCCATCTTTCTTGTTAACTATTTTTGCCTTTGTTTGAGAAAAAAAAAAAAAAAAACTATTTTTGCCTTTCTTTTTTGGACTATGTTTAAGATTTAGACTCTTGGGATGGTTTTGGATACATGAAGAAGCTTCGAATTTATAGGACAGGAAACAATATCAGTTTCAAATTTGCGTCAACATGTAACTCATATGTTGGTTAATGTATTAAACTTTCTTACATTAAGTTGAGTTGACTAATGTAAATGTATTGTGTTACTAGTTTAAGTTTTAAAACGGGAATCGAACTTGAAAACCTGATTCAGCTCTACAGTCTATTGCTATTAGTCTCAACTCTCAACCCCAGTGAAGGTAGCTAAACCGGTTTCAAGGCCCGTATAGTGGATTGGTACAATTACAACTGCAAATAAATTAGCACATCTTTTGTCAAAAAAAAAAAAATTAGCACATCTAAAGATATAGAAACGTCCTCGTCCACTACAAATGTTAGGCTAATTCCATATTCCCTCCAGCTTCCATTTCTTTGTTTTAAGAGCTAGTAGTACAAATATAGAAACTGGCCAATTGTTAGAAATTTGGGTATTTTCGTAGGCAAATTTGGATCCGATGATGTAGACAAGAGTAGCAACTTGGTCTATTTGATAAAAATTTGGGTTATTTGGTACGCAAAGATGTTTACAAAATTTTGAGTGGTATCAATCTAATTTTATCAAATGTTCAGAGACAAGCTGTGTGCTTCATATTGATGTATATATAAGGAAATTAGAATCGAACTATCGCAGTAGATGCCTATACGCCAAATTACACATAGGTTCTTCATTGGTGCGTTAGTTATGTGATAAGATGAAGATACCATAGACACAAAGAAACTTGTAAAGAGAAGAAGGATAGGTCATTATGTAGAAAGAAAGAAGAAGAAGCATAATCGTCCACAAGACTCAAGACTCTTAAGGTTACGTGACTTGCAGTCGAAGACTCGTGCTAAGTAAAGAGTCTCTCTCTGCCACTCAAAATAATACAATGTTATAGATCTTCTCCCCGGACGTTATGGACTAACCTTGTTTTGGCAACCCCAAACTCCTTCCACTGAGTCAAACAAAGTCGAGACTCGAGAAGACACTTAGCAATTTGGTATACCGGTCCAATGATGACTAAGATCAAATACAAATCCTCGAATTTGGGATAATGCATCCACAAGCTCCCAACTCTTTTTTTCTTGTCATAATAACTTCTATGAGTACAATAAAACTAACAAACACCCTATTTCCGAATAACCTCAATTGGTTTGAAGTGTTTTTTTTTGTCTCAAAAAATTTAATCTAACAAGTTGCAGAAGACAAAAGAGAGAAGTATCAACTGTCACCACCTGTATGCTTCGGCTTGCTGTCTGGTTGATTCTGTTTTGCAGCTTTTGCTGTATCGAGGATCACAACCCGTCCGTCTACCAACTGTTATCCATACAACAAAACTTTATGAGATTGACATAACCAGCTCAGAGTGTTCAAATTATTTCAAGCAAAACATTTCTTTTATCAGACATATCTTGTTCTAATGCTCCATCACAAGACATTATTGGGAAAAGAGTTTAGATGAAAATAGATTAACGGACGAAGAAGCTTCTTAGAATGATCTGAGAGATAAGATGGAGAGAAGGGGAGTTCATATATACCCGGCCATTGAGTTCTAATAAAGCTTTCTCAGCTTCTTCAGTAGAAGAGAATGTGACATAAGCAATCCCTTTTGGTCTGCGTTTGAATTTGTCCATCATAATATCCACTGAAGAGCAACAACCAAAAAGGTGAAGTTTTGTTACACAGAAACAACCTAATAGTATACAAGTAAACTCTAACTACTATCCTCATAAACTAACAAAACGATAATGTAAGTGAAGCTGAAGAGAACTAATTGCTGTGGGGGATTAGAGATACACAGACCTCTGAGAACTTGACCATATTGAGAAAATGCTTGAGCTAATGTTTCTTCTGTGCTTGAGAAAGATACACCTGCAACAAAACAAGCCCTTCATGTTTAGTTAACTGTAACAACAACACAAAGAAACAACAAATGAGACTCAGATCATAACAAAGACGATGCTTTTTACATCTAAAACCTTAATAGCAACAAATTCAAACATACCCTTGTTTTTTTTTTTTTTTAAAATTCTTAATCTAAGATTCAGAAACAATCAGTTCAAAATGGCACAGTCAAAGTCACAACCTTTTTCACAAACCCAATCAAGAAATTGGAAATTCTTAGTATTCGTGTGAGATGGATTAAAGGATTAAGATAAAGCCAATCGAAGATGATATTATTACAAGAGGGGAGGAAGAGAGTGGACCTTTGACGAAAAGCGTAGAAGAGAAGGTTCTGGAGAAGAGGAGAGAAGGAGTGGAGCAACGATAGAGGAAATGACTGAGCATTTTTTAGGGTTTTAGGGTGATGGAAACTGTGTGGCTGTGTTTGCGGCGATCCCACCGCCGGCGAAATCAAAACTGATCTCTATAAAACAACCTTTTCTTCTCGCTGTTATTCTTCAGGCGATTTTATTATATCGGAAAAAAACAAATAAAAATCAGAGTTCTTGACGGAATTACCCTTGATTTAAAACCAAATACGCGAGAACATCGTAAGGACATACCCGTCATTTTCAAACAAGCGACACTCTCTCTCGTTTCGACTGCTTCAAAGCACTGTGGTAAAAGGATTTTTGACTCTCTCTTTCTCGGCGAATCTCTCCGCGTTCCTCCATCACCGCCGTTTTACTCCGTCGTGCAATCTAGGTATCCATTTTTAGGTATTACGCTTTGATTCTGCTTTTTAAGCGTTCAAAAAAATTCCTGAGAATATGCTTTTTTTTTTTTTTCCCGTGTTTTTGGATTTGGAGAAGGATTCGGTTAAAATTGTGGTTGTATCATGTATGAATGATGCATTTCAGAGATGGATATTGACGAGATAGATGAATATATCTGAGATAGGTGAAAGTTATCTCCAGAGTTTCTGCAAAAAGAGCTGCGACATCGTTCTTCTTCTATAAGCATGGACTTGTAAGCCATCAGCTCAACTCCTACAACTTCTTTATTGAACACGGGCTTCAGAGTGTGTTTGAATCCCTTTGGTGAGATGCTCGTGGAACCTTCTTTTGATCCAACAAAGAAGAAAGAAGACGATTGGAGAGGTTACCCTGGAGAAGCGCACATTCTTTTCTGATGACAAGGAGGTTGAGTTTCTCCCTTGGCATGCCAGGCTTCAGAACATGACTTTACTCAGCAAGGATGAAAGTCAATTTCCAAGTTGAGGTAACTATATCTTTGTACCTAAGGTAGTAAGCTTCTTCTCTGGTATTAATGAATGATTCGGTTCCCCTTGCTTTAAACCTCTGTTACATATCACCTTTGTAGTCGAACGAACACCTGGTGGTATGAAATATAAAAGAATAACATCATCTTACGCTTTTTTATATGTTTACTTCTTCTCACTGTGCTTTAATTGAGTGTTTCATGCTTGTACGCAATGTCTCTTCTTATACTTACTGTCAGAATTTTGATGATGTTTCTATTTTTTTTTTTTCAGTCAATGTATCTTATTCTTATTACGGGTTTAGTTTATTGTCTTACTTCTAAATTGACTAGATGTTCACAAAAACTGTTGTTAGAAGCGACAAATTCAAGACGGGACAAGATGAATATGTCGAGAAGAAGGTTCTAGATGTCAAAAAGCAGGACATTCTAATTGGTTGTAGTATACCTGTCATGGTGAAATCTGTCCTTTTCAACACTAGCGAGAAAGGGAAACAAAACTGCAAAAAGGGGGATTGTCTGACGAAGCTCCTGTTCTTTGCCCTGGGAGTTTCGTCAGACAAAGAAGCAATTGATCTAATTGCTTTTGATGGCGATGATATAATCATTACCAATAGTCTCTAGCATATGTTGAACAGCAGATGAAAAGCACCAAATTCCCTCCTGCTGAAAGTGTGGATGACTGCCTCCGCCTGTATTTGTAAGTGAAAATTTCCACCTCCCCTGGTTTATTGAAATATATCCCACCTACTTTAACTAAACTGTTCGGTCTGTATTTACTTAATTTTACATGTCTTCTGAATGTTTTCAAGATATTCCTACTAACTTATTCAACCTACTATATGATGGCGTACCACTGTTTCTGCAGAATCCCATACAATATTTGTATAATACTCATCTTGTTAGATGATTCTGTTGTTCGTGCCTTGGCCAATTTATCTGTTATATTTCTCCTGCTGCCGGCGTTGAGATTTTATCCAAGTTGGTTACTTACAGTTAAATCGTGTTGGAATCTGAACTCTAACTTCATTGTTTTTTAATGTTGGCCACAGGCATCCATCTCACTGGGGCAGAGTATGCTTTTTGTCAACTCCGGATGGTGAAAATTGTGGTCTTGTGAAGAACATGTCTCTTCTTGGACTTGTTAGCACTTCTTGGAGCCTGTGGTGGAAAAGTTCTTTGATTGTGGAATGGAAGAGCTGATGGATAATACTAGCACACCATTTTGTGGCAAACATAAAGTTCTTCTCAATGGAGATTGGGTAGGATTATGTTCAAATTCTGAATCCTTTGTCGCAGAGTTAAAAAGCGTGCGGCGCCAAAAATGATTTATTTCGTCAGGTATCTTCTGTTTCAGCAAATGTCTTGTATTATTTCGATATTCTTGTGCTGCTTGGTATTGTTTATTTGGATTTTTTTCTATTTCAGAAATGTATCTGTGCCATTTATATATATGTATCACAACTTTTTTTGCAGATCGATGGAAATCAAATAAAGATGACAATGAGGTGAGAATCTTCACTGACGCTGGTAGACTACTCCGACCTCTCTTGGTTGTGGAAAATCTCCACAAATTGAAGCAAGACAAACCAACATAGTATCCTTTTGTGCATCTTCTTGACCAAGGGATTCTCGAACTGATCGGGATTGAGGAAGAAGAAGACTGTAATTCTCAAGCTATTTTTTCTCAGTACTGTACTCCCTTTGTTTCCAATTGTTCTTCAGGGAGCTTGGTACAAACTCAAATAATAGCTCAAAGACTCGTTTGCGAATGGGAGAGAAATACACTTGTTGGCTTTTTTAGTAAAGTTGTTTTGATTGTCCATCTTTGATATGAAATATTAAGTTCTGCTATATGACCATTGTGAAGTTTTGTTGCTAAAATTGTCTCTTTTGATTAAAAATGATAGAAACACACATCACTTTTTTCACACTACCAACAAATTTTGTGATCGTACGAAAAGGAAAAGCAGAGGTCCTAAGGTCATCAAACCGAACAAACCAAATCACACAATGTTTTTAATCCTACACTAAAATCAGAAGATGATTTATCTCCATCAGTAGGGGCAGTAGCTTCTTCTTTGTTTCCATCAACAGTAGCTGTATCTTCTCCTTTCTTCTTCTGCTCTGCATCCTGTTTCGCACAAGCCTTCACAATATCATATATCAACAGGTACCATTGGAAGATTACCAACCAAAGAGTAACCCATCTGAGACATATCAGTCACCAAACACGTTTGCAGCCACGGATGAAGCTTTCTCCCCCACTGCATGAATTGGTTTGTACCGGTTAAGTTTAGCCCAGACCTTAATCTAGCTGATCACAACGAAACACTTGTACTCAGTCGCAGCATGGTTAAACGCAGCTTTGGGACCACCAGTACGAGCCTCTTTCACAAAGCTCTGAGCTTTCTCTGTTGCCTTGTAGATCAATACATGTGCTTGAGTGAGTCACCACTTGCTTAACCATCGGAGTAGCATGCTTCTCAAATTTGTAATGTACGGTGCTTCACCAACCTATAAAAGGTAAATAAAGGTTAGGAGTTAGGAGGACCTTTAGCCATACAAATTCGGTTTACATATTGTGTTTCAAAATTCAGCTATAAAACCATAAATTAAGACGTTTTCACTAAACCTATTAAAATGGTAAACAATCTAAACCCTTTTAACAAATTTTACTTATTCGTTAGTTACCGGTTAACTGATTATCAGAAAACAAAAGGAAATAAAGTCGATGGTTTAATTAAACCAGACCTGGTTCGGTCACAGGAGCGTTGAGTAATTAGAATACAAAAAAGGAAAACAATTTTACTGAAGTCGTTTTAATTACTGATTAGTGTAGTCAGAAAAAGGAAAACAACTAGGATTAATTAGAAGTTGAGTTTCTTCAGGTTAAAGTCTCTCTCTATATATATGATTAGAAACAGAGTGAGTTCCATCACATTCATTCTTTTGCAAACACGCAAAAAAAAAAGAAAAAATCTCAGAGTCTTGTCTCGTTCTCGTTGTGTCTGTGAAATTGAGAAAACAAATCATAATAATGGGTGGGTTGAAGAGGAAGATTGATACAGGGAAGAAGATAGAGAATAAAGATCCACGAGCGGTTGCTTTCTCTAAACGTCGTAAGGGTCTTTTCAACAAAGCCTCAGAGCTTTGTCTTCTCTCCGACGCACAGATTGCGATTTTAGCGACTCCGGTTTCTTCTAATTCACACGCCTCTTTCTACTCTTTTGGCCACTCCTCTGTCGACAATATTGTTTCAGCTTTCCTCGCGGATCAGACTCCTCGTCGGGATGATGATGATGAAAAGTTAGGGTTTTGGTGGGAAGATGAGAGTCTCGCAAATTCACAGAATCCGGAGGAATTGGGTGCCGCGATTGATTCAATGAAGAAGATGTTACACGATCTGAAGGAGTTGCAAAATAAGCAAAGAGATCGTGTGCAGCAAACCCTAGATCATCAACCCTGTTCTTCAAGTCTGTGCCTTGAATTAGATGATGTATCTGTGAACTTCCAAGGGTTTCAAGACAAGAACAGTGTAGATGATGATTTAACTGTGAATGTGCAAGGGTTTCAAAACAATACTGATGAAGAACAAACCCTACCCAACAACGACGGTTTACTTGGGAGCTTCGATGGATGCAATCAAGAGTTTGATCTTGATCAATTATATGATTTTGTGACGAAATCTGAAGATCTTTGGAAGGATATGGAGATGTATGATGATTGTGCGGACGTGGAGAAGGAGAAGGGTGGTTCACACGTAACTCATCAGCAGCAAACCCTAGATCATCAACCCTGTTCTTCAAGTCTGTGCGTTGACGTAGATGATGTATCTGTGAATTTACAAGGGTTTCACAACAACAACATCACTGAAGAACAACAAACCCTAGCGGTTTCTGGGAGCTTCGATGAAGAGCTTGATGTTGATGATATATGGAAGAATTTGGATTTGGATGATTTAAGTGTGAGTCTCCAAGTATTTCAAAACAATACTGATGATGAAGAACAAACCCTAGCGAATGACGACGGTCTACTTGGGAGCTTCGATGGGTGCAATCAAGAGTTTGATGTTGATCAATTATATGATTTTGTGACAAAATCTGAAGATGTATGGAAGGATATGGGGATGTATGATGACTGTCTCTATTGATTTGGGATATTGATCGAACTCAAACCGGTCGCTTAGCCTTAGCATTATTTTGTTTGTATGTTTGAAATGTCTTTTAACAATTTTGCTTGTCTTGTCTGTATGAAATTTTCGTATCTATCTTTTATGAATGTCTCTATGAATGTCTTTTAACAACTTTGTTTGTCTTGTCTGTATGAAATTTTCGTGTCTATCTTTTATGAATGTCTTTTAACAACTTTGCTTGTTTATATCATCCGATTCATTGTAGCAAATCTTTGCTTAACTTTCATAGTTACCTGGAGCAAAGTATATATTGTACTCATCTGAGGAGTCTATATAGTTACCTCTCTTACTAAACATATGTGCTTGAAATCTGCAGTGCCTTCCTCCTATCTATTTACAGTTTCAGGAAGAAGAATCGTATGGTGCCTCAGCCTCTGAATCAACAGAGATATACAGCTCAAATATGTTGCTCACCAAGTGTTTGCTTTAATACCACTGTGGAAAAAAAAAACATATACTTGGTGGTACAAATTCAAACATAGAGGAGCCACAAGAGTTTATTCTCAGTTTGTAGTCAATGGGAAGCAAACTGCCTCAAGAGTTTTGTCAAAAGAGGAAAACGCCCAAATCCCAGCATTTCAAATTCAAGAAAAACTTTCTGCAGAGAGCTAGGAGTCATATATATAGTTGTTTTGGGAGAAAATGGAGCAATTACACATGTTTTATGTCTCGGAGGTGGATGGGTTGGCTCAACATTCAACAGGTTTCAATGTAATGCAAACCAACTGTTTCGTCCTTATGCTTCTAAGAAGAATAAGTAAGAAGAAACATAAACGAGACAGTCATCATCATCAATGGGATAAGAGATTGGCTACAAGAACAATTGTTATTTGATACAAGAGGACTTATTGCAACTCTTCATCTTTGGACTGTGCTGTTGCAGGAAGTTGCAGACCTTAAATTGTTGCACTTGGTCAGTCTTCAACCCACCCAATGTACCTTTCAAGCAGCGACTTTTGTCTTTGACTCAAAGAAGATGAAGAAAAACCAATTACCATGTTTACCAAGTCTGCAGTTTATTGAGCAGGTCATTATATCTCACTTTAGGTGGATTGTGGAACTGTATACAGATTTTCAGTGTCACATGAGGAGGGATACAACGGGCATGACAAAGCTTATTTGTGGCTTTGGAGAGGACTAATTATATGTGTTGTCTATAGTACTGATTATACTGTGATTAAATGGGCAGAGGATGAGGTGCTATCGTCACATGTGCACATAGACTTCATTTGAGTTCACCAAAGGATGCTACACAATCAGGTTTTGTATTTTACAATATTGTGTGGGATTTGGTTGGACAGGCTGAGACATGACATGCATAGAGAGTCATGGTGTGAAAGACTGTCTTGGAGAAAGAACAATTTTAAGGACTTGCATATTGTTTATGGATTTCAGTGGGTTGCTTTCATAAGTTTCCAGCCAAGTAAAGAGTATGGCAATTTACGAATTTTCCTTTCTAGTGCAGTCTTGATAAAGGACTGTAAATGCTGTGAAATGTTCTCGTTCAAGAGCTGGTTTTTGCAAAGAATTAAGTCACCAATGGGTCCTTATCTGTTTCTGATTTTGAGCAGCTTTGTGATTCTTTAATACAAGCTTGGACAGAGATTGATGCAGTAGAGCAGAACACATTATTTTGTTTCGATGCATCATTATACGTTCATGGGGATTTGACATCTGCACTCTTGGACAAACATAAATTCCAGTACCATTCTAGTTTTGCTTTTGCTGGTTTCTCATCTAGTGATGGAGTAAATGCTTGTACGGTTCTTCAAGGAACACAATCATACATTTTTGAACATCATAAACTCAGAGGAAGCAAGAACACTATGTGCAACATGAGGTTCTTGTCGTCTCTCAGAACCTTGCAACATTTTTTCTTTGTGGACAAACAAATGCTGCAACACTTTCAGAGGAGCAAATCACCCACATCTTGGAGGTTCACAAACAGATCTGGGACAGAGGAAAAAATAAAGAGCCTGCAATTTCAGTTTGGAATTGGCAATTTGGCTTCAGTTTTTTAGCACAAGAAAGAAGTGGAGGAAGCGCAAGTGTTGTAAGTCATGGCACTTCAAGTATAAACACATAATAGTGTGTTTTGGAAGAGTCCATTGCAGCAAAAACGTGATGCAGTTTCAGCACTTTGCCTTTGGGTGGAAATTTACGAGAGTTTTTTCTTCTCTGTGGCACCGATGGAGACGCAAGGGCAGCCACCGTTGTGCATTTGATATTGAGTTACAAGCCGTCTTAAATCTTGAAACAGCTGCTGTTGTGGACGGAATGGTGCAAGAATTCTACTTTCAGCTTGGGGACAAGCTGCATCTTCAGGAGGGGAGTATTCTGAAGGATCAAGTGGATTAATGAGTGAAGAAATATCAGGGATCAGTATGTGTGAAGGACCACCTGGCTTGTTGACTGAAGAAATGGCTGGCTTTACACGTGAGAGAGATTAGGTCGAGCTTGGAGCAGAAGTTAAGAGTGTGTATAAATAAAGAAAGGAAGCATCACAAAGAGGCAGGACTCACGCACATGTATATGCTGAAACCCGAGGGTTGCCGATCTTATCTTTCACGTTTTCATTCTCTTGCTTTGTCATCTCTTAGAGAAACTTGTTGGATCATTTCATTTGGGTTTTTAAGCAAGTATTATTCAGGATAAGCTTTAGATCATTCACAGTTTACAAGTTAGAAGCTTATCACAGCCACGGGTAAAGCTTTTTCGCCCACTGCATGAATTGGTTTGTATACTAGTTGAGTTTAGCCCAGACTTTAACCGAGTTAGTCACAACGAAACATTTGTACTCAGTCGCAGCTTTTTGGGACCACCGGAACGAGCATCTTTCACAAAGCTCTGAGCTTTCTCTGTTGCATTGTAGATCAATACATATCAATACTCCCCTCCTGAAGATGAGTACTGGCGATATTGTCATTGGCAGATGCACCGAGTCATGGGCCAATCACAGTATAAAGCTCAAGCATGCGAAACTTGGCAACGCCAACTTGTAAGCTCCTGAGGCAAAACCCAGCCTTGCAACAACTCCAAGAAGTTAAATGGTTGCGGACCTTGCTTTTCCATCTGTGCCATGTAGAAAAGGCTTTATTCTGTGGACATACTAGATACTCAATGTCAAAGCTTGATTCAACAGCCTTCTGTTGCAGAATGTGTTGAACTGTTTGCAGATCGAATGTAAATTTCCAAGAGTCTAAACTCTTTTCCTTCTGCATCAGAAGAATTGATTTGGTATTGTTCAACACATACACAACTTCAAGAATAGTCTCAGGAACTAATAAGAACACGCCAGTTCCATTAGTGGACTGAAAGTTCTGAAATGGCCACCACAGAGGTTCTGATTTGTCCTGCAACTTATTGTTCCAGTGCTTCCTCACCCATCTAACAAACTGATCACAGATACGCTTACCCCCACAAGCCAAACACATAAAATCTCATCGCCACTTTTAAACCATCCAATTTTATGTAAAGCATCATATAGCTTCATCTATAGCCTCCAATGATTGGCTATTCACACTGAAAAGTAGACATTCTAGTTCACAAATGTTGAGTACCATCTGTAGAGATGGACACATGATGTGAGGCTTGGTCGAACAGCTCCCACAGCTCCCAAAGTCAAAAGTTAAATTTGGACTTTGGCCTCTTTTAACATGTTGAGTCTTTTGTCGACCAAAAAAAACATGGTAAGTATTATTACACATTTACACTAAGATAGCTAGTGATGAAATATGTTGAAAAATAGGTTTAATTCTGTTTTGATTTTAGACAACAATAAAAATAGTAATCTGAGTTTGAAGCATTGTTTTTATTATATTGAGTTTTATGTCTTGTGACACTCAAAGTTAGATGACATATATTGAGAAAATGGTTTAATTGACTTTTATATCTTTTAATAACCAAAACAAAAATAAATAAGGATGTCCAAAATTCCATAATGGAAAAGAAATTCTCTAAAAGTAACTAAAAAAAAGTTTCGAACCTCCCTATCTGTTTTTGAAAAAGAGAAATTGGTATTCATTCATGTAATTATCAGGAAAAAAAAAATTCAAACGGTCATGTAAAGGGGAATAATAAAATCAACAATACTGGAAAAAGGAAATTTACCTTTTCTCCAAAAATACTAAAACTATAAATATTGTATTTCTCTTATTTTTGTTTTTTCTCACGCTCCTCCTACTATACGAACAAAAAAAAAGAAAACAAAACAGAGATCATGAGTTCGATGAAAAATTGTCGTGAGATTTGGAGTTGGAATCGTGACGAAGAGATGAGTTCAATCAAAGATTGTCTAAGAAACTACCGATTTATAGCGTTTGATACAGAGTTTCCAGGTAGTTTGAGGGATACACCACAACGCTTTGGACGATCAACGATACACCGACATGATGTTCAGCGTAAACCAGACGAAACTGATCCAGTTAGGTCTAACTCTGTTCGACAGCAACGGAAGAGTCGGTGGAACTTGGGAGATCAACTTCTGCGATTTCGGAGATGCTGAAAACGCGAGAAACGAGAAATCCATCGAGTTCCTAAAACGCAACGGTCTAGATCTGAAGAAGATTAGGGCCCAAGGAATTGAAATCTCCGGTTTTTTCAATGATCTCTTGGATTCTGAAGAGGACGAGGAACATCACTTGGGTGACGTTTCATGGGTTGTATGACATTGGATATTTGTTGAAGTGTTTCACCGGTGGAGAGTCTTTACCCGTGACTGCTGCGATGTTTGCGAAAGCCGTAGCTAGAACCCTCGGCGGCTCTGTTTTTGATCTGAAAGCTATCGCGGGTGGATACGAAGGGCTTGGTTGCCGTTTAGGTTTAGAGCATCTCGCAGATGCGTTGGGACTTGACCGTGTTGGTACTGCTCACCACGCCGGTTCAGATAGCGAATTAACCGCTAGGGTTTTCGTTAAGATGACTAAGATCTTCCACGATGTGCAAGAGGCTGAAGGCTTTGTTTATGGACTCGGCTGTAGAATCATCTCTGATCGTCTAAAGCACAGAGAACAACAACAGATCCACCTTGTGATGATGACCAGATGCTACGGTCCACCTCCACCACCACCGCCGTTTCCGCTACTAACTCCGATGTTTGTTCCTGGGTTTCCTCCTTTTGGTGATTTTGGCTATGGGCCTAGCTTATGTATGTATTAAAATCTCAAGGAAAACACTGCTTAATTAGTCCTTACCTTCTTAGCTTTTTGATGTGTTTAGTGTTAGTCAACAACACATCTCATCCTGTTAGTATTGTCTCGATGTATCTGTTTGTATTCGATTTAATTTTGATGAAAATTTGAGTTTTTTTTTTTTTACTGTTCCGATGTATATTTTTGTACCAGATTTTGATGAAAAGTTGAGTTTAGTTCCACACTTTTGTCTTTCTTTCTTGACAAGTTTCTCAAAACCAGTGTCTGTTTTCCCTAGTAATTAAGTCCCTAGTAAAATCTCAAGAGATGTTTTGTGTAAGATGGTAGTGAAGCATAAAACAAGACAGAGAAGTTTCTCTGCAACCGGATCACTCACTCAGGGTATGGTTTCTCCCAAAAATCAAGAATACAAATGTGATATTGAGATTATGTGCTTACTCCACCATTTAAATTGAGTATTAGCTGCCATACTTAGATCAAGATCACCATCCACGTCATTACATCAATTACTTTGTCTTCTCACCTGAAACCGGATTTGATCATTGTAAAGGCAAAAATACGTAGTTAGTCAAGTGTCATGTGGGCAAGTACTCATAGCCAACACAAACAGTCCTTCTCAGCATTAACATCAGTTTTATTCTCCCTCTCTCTCTCTCACTTTCATGTAACTGTAAGACGAAGATTAGACAAACCAATCAACCCATTTTCTCTGATTTTGCAGACGAATCAAAGAAACTGACAAAAGAAGCTTACAATTAATTACCTAAATTATCCTATGCTTAAGTAGTAATTGTGTTCAGACCATATAGATATAGTAAGGATTAAGAAATAAAAAAAGGTTTGCCTAAAACCATGGCCTCTCTGTAACTCTGTTCAGACCATACGCATGTTACAGTGATTGATGTACCAGTAATTCTCTGCAAAACATGATTCCCTTGCTAGCTTCTAGGATTTACTCATGTGCACTGAGATCAAAATCTTCTGAATCACTTGAATCAAATATTGCAGAAACTGAATCTTCTTTGCTTCATAACCTGAAACCCTTTTTGATTCAACCTTGCAGTCAATCTCATCAGCTCGTTAACAACCACTTAAACCTTACAACAACCTGTTTCAATAAACCAGAGCCTGAACATAACCAACCAAGACAAACCAAGATCCTTTTGAGCATCTTCTTGACCAAGGAATTCTCGAACTGATCGGGATTGAGGAAGAAGAAGACTGTAATACAGCATGGGGAATCAATATCTTCTGAAGGAACCAAACAATTACACGCATTAATGCGAACTGGACCTGTCATTCCTGTTGGGTGTGAGCTGTGCAATATTAGTCATTACACCCTTAGTGACTCTTCTCAGATGCACATCTGCAGGAAATGTAAGGCCTATGCGAATGTGATCGAGAGGACTCCAAGCAGTGGAAGAAAGATCAGAGGGCCATACTGTAGAGTCTGCGAATCCTCAGACCATGTGGTAAGGGTTTATGTTCCTTATGGAGCTAAGCTTCTGTGTCAGGAGCTGTTCAGCATGGGAATCACTCTCAACTTCGACACCAAGCTCTGCTGATTCCGTCTTTTATTATTTATGTCTATATTTATCGGTATATATGATGGCATAGTAGTGTGCCTTAAGACCCATGTTATGTGTTCAGTTCCGGTTATGGTTAGTATTGTTTTTTTTTTTGGTTCATTCGGTAGGAGTTATCTGAACTTACCCCCGTAGTGTTGCTCTAGTAGTCTAGTGAGATTTGAGTCATTTGACTCTTTAACCGTTAACGGTGATAATGGTAGAGTAGACAATATAAATCCGGTTCTCTATGTTTGGTTGTTTTAATTAAAATTCGAGTTTAATTCGCAAGTCTTCTGCTCGTTTTACTTTTAGCAAAAAGATGCAAGTGCTTTTTCTCTCTTATTCAACTTGAACAACTATAGTACAGAGGCCACAAACATACGCATACATGATAATACATGTCTATGTCATGATGCACAAGTTTATTCATTATTCTTCTGACAAGGGTAATCGCCCAACGTTGGTAGGAATACGAATTGGTATTTCATATACTAGTAATACAGATACATTCTCTATTCCGTTGCTTTGCCTTTCCGTCGATTGTTGCCGCCACAGCTCGTCTCCACTACGTAACAGACCATAGAGTCAACGTCATCCCCAAAAATGCTATAAGCTTCCATGGCCTGCGTGTAGCTAAATCCCATCGACAATACCATCTCGATGCTGCTGCTCAGCACCACCTTTTCTTTTACTGCCTCATCTGGTTTCGAATCACTGCCTGAAGGTCCTGCTTCAATAAACGAAAACAAAAAAGGTCACAAAAAATGCTTGTCCTCAGTATTCTAGGTGAGCAGATTTAAAAGGGAAAAATACTTACTAGCTCCAGAAGATGACGTCTCAGCATTAGAGGTGGATGATTCCTTTGGACCGATTCGTGGCTTAGACCATTCCATAAGATACTCAGCACGGGAAGCTTCCATTACCGACCGCTCGATTTCTTTTTCCGTAAGCTCAAGGTCAGAGTAAAATCTCCCTTCTGCTAAGAGCGCCTGGAACAAAGACAGATATGTTAGCAGTCACACACTCAGGCGGATTGGTGAATCTGTCCATGGATGATTAAGAGCTACTTGCATTATCAATCTGATGTTCTTGCTGAGCCTTTATAGCAGCTTTCACCTGTTCTTTGTCCACGTGTCTCTGGATTCAAAACAAGAAATATGATGTGAAGAGACAAAGAAGTGCTTGCTACATTTCAAATTAGGGTTGTGCTCTATTGCATCAGTTGAATAGAGACAGAGGAAGAGAAGAAACTATACTTACCCCACTGAGACTACTAAATCCAAGCCCTGCACCAACTGTCAACCGATGTGGATCCACCAAAGAATTATAATGATTGCCGTGGTGGAAGCTCAGCCTTATGGGAGGTGTATCCGTGCTGTAGTTTCCTTGGAATATGTTGATAGGCTCTGTACAGAAACATTACATTTTGTTTTCATATTTTTTTATTTAACAGTAAAGAGCATGGAACTTTTAATGTCAATCTAAGTTGCACCTGTGCTATATGAGTAAATGTGGATTGGCCTATTATACATTTCTGCTAAAGCTTGGATCTCTATGTTGTTTCCATAGACCTAGCACCAGTGTACAAAATAGGCGTCAAAGAGATTGGAACCAAAAGCTAACAAAGTGAAGTCATGGCTAAGAGCAAAGCACCTTATCTCTTCTTTTCCTCTTCAAGTAAGAGGTAAAGCCTTCGGTTATGAACTGAGAAAAGTGATCCCTCTCTTGTTCCTAAACCATTCATTGTGAAACCAGTAAGTTCTACGAATTTTTACCACACTAAAAAACCTAATTCTGTGCTCCGTCCAAAACAAGATACATACAAAAAAATGATTACATTCACAATACCAAAGAAGTACATGCTGTTGTTACTCTCTGTTTCACTCAACTTACCTAAGACTGTGGCTGGATGGCTAGAAACTTAAGAAGGTAACACACAGTCTACCAAACATGGTTAATAGCTTATCCATAAAGTACAATCTTGGCATGTTTACTTAATTTATCGATTTTTTAGTATACCTTTCTCGCGTGTTGTTCTCAGATGCAAGTCAGTTCGCTAATCTAGCTCATGTAATGGTCTCAAATGCTAAGATATCGTCAAAGCTACCTAGTTCGGAAAGGAAAGAAATATTACCATGTAATCCATGCACATTTGCCTAGCCAGGTCATATACCTCTGAATCCCCATATACTTGATCTGCAACAGCCCGAAAAAGACAATTTCCATCTTCCAACATCCGCCTAATTTCAAAGCCTTTTGATTCATTAATCTCTGCTTCAAACTGGTGTTCTCTTTCCTGTGAGATAGTACTTAAACTAATTAATTGAAAATAGAGCCAGATAAAATATGCTAGGCATCGATACAGTCAAGAAATTTAAAACAAACTTACCGGGCCAGAGCTGGAGCCAAGATGAGAAGACACATAGCATGGCATATGCTCATCAGAACTATTATAGCCTTCGTTCTCACTGTGTGATCTTGGAGAAGAAGGATGTGATCCAGTTGGCGAACTCCTATTAACAAGAGAGCGAGGCCCAGCACCTCTTCGTGTTGGTCCAATTCGTATAGCGTCAAAACTTCCAAAGACCGATCTGTTATTACCAGGATTGACAGTAGGAGAAGGTTTTGGTGGCGGAGCTGGTACGGGTGGTGAATCAGGGTTACTGCCACCACTAACTGGAGAATCACAATCAATTCCTTCACTCTCAACATGAACATTTTCTGAAACAACCAAACTTTCATCATCTTCTCTATCCACAGGTACATCACTGTCCACAACTACATTCTTAGCATCAGAACACTCCGGTTGATCAACAACGGAAACCTCTTCTTGTTTTTCATCAGGAATTTCTTCATCGATCGTTACCGGAATATTATTGTTTATCTGTGACTCTGTTTCTGAGGAAGAAGCTGAGCCAGAGGAAGAAGAAGAGCGGGTTGAGTTGGAAGAACTGCCGGATGAACCACGTTGAACCAAAATCCGAGTCATGTTGCTTCTGTACTAATCAAATACCAAAGATTAGAGATGATCCCAAGGTTTGTCCCTTGTTCTTGCCTTAGGCCCTACGATTACAATCCCTTGAGAGAGGGACTCCTTCCAACCGTTCTCCACCTCGCAGCAAAACGTTCTCTGCATTCCCCTACCAATCATCAAGATTCCCCAAGTTTTTTCAAACAATCCAACACCTCCTAGTTTCTTGGAAAATTAGATCTAAAACATTCCCCAAAAACACAACAACCTCTACCTAATTCTACTTTACGAATCAATCCCCGAAACGAACATGAAACTGACTCAAGCTGCGGTAATTCTAACTCAAAACTCCCCTCTTTTCCCCCAATATTTTCTTGGAAACGATACAGTACGAGGCTATAAACATGACGAAACAAAAGAAACACCAATCAATTTGACATTTTTAACCTAAAAAGCAATCAATTTGACATTTTAAACCTAAAAATCAATCAAAGAAAGGGATCAGACGAAACGATAATCAAACAACGATAATCGAAACCCTAAGAAGTTGACCTCAGTAAAGGAAAACTTACCGGAGATTTCAGCAGCTGAGAATACAGATTCGAGATCCCACCGGAAAGAGTACAAGTCTCCCGGAAGAATGTAGCAGAACTAGAAGATTAGGGTTTCGCAAAACGAAGAAGACGAAGAAGACGAAGAAGACGCTCTCAGATAAAAAAGAAATATAAAACTGGAACGATGATTTTTTTTTTTTTTTGTTGTTTCTTAAAATTTTTTAACCGTCATTGGGGTTGGACGAGACGGCCAAGGTGATGACGTGGACTCAGCGACGCACTTTCATCATTTGCGTTGCCACGTGTTCTCATCGTTGCGGATGTTGTTTTCTCATCTGTGGATTTTAATCGTTGGGCCAAACTTAAAAGAAAGCCCATATCCAAAATAGTGTGCGAGAGGGAAACACTAAAGAGGTTCACTCCATTGCCACCTCCCGTTCAACACCTCGTTTTTTTTTTCTTTGTATGAATGTAAAAATCTATTCCACATAAAAAACTGTTTATTACATTAGATGCAGCTTAGCGAGTATAAGTTTTGAAAAACACAGTCTCAATTCTCAAAACAAGTTAAAGTCCTATGGTGCCTTTAGTGTGAAACCAATAGAGAGCAGACCATCGGGAAAATGACCAAATTCGACCTCAACTATTTGCCAAAAACTTTTTCATACATAAACTTTAATATTTTGCAAATAACAATCTGAACAATGTTAAAATTCAAATTTGCTATCTGAACTATATGAAATGTTGACAATTTCAACATTTATTTTAACGGTATTAAGTCAGAGTTTAATGTTGCTGAGATAGACGACCTTTAGCGTCCACATAGCACCGAGACTAACTAAAACGACGTCATTTTAGTTATTTCATAGTAACCACAACACACCAAAAAAATGACTAAAACGATGTCGTTTTAGTCAATCTCAGTTCCACGTGTACGCCATGAACCAAACACTAAATAATTTATCTTCTTAATCATTAATCATTATATATTAACTAAGAGTATATTTATACAAATATTTTAAATATTTATGATATGTGCCAAACGAAATATAATATTTGTAATTTCTTAGATTTTAATAAGATGTCACTGCATTAATATGCAGTGCAAAAAAGTATTCAATAAATTAAATATAATATTTTATATATTTAAAATATAAGCAATGTTGTATCTTAGTTTTAAAATATATATGTCAATGTCATTATTAAACCATTTAAGAATATTTCTATTTAATCTTAGTTTTATTAATAAAATTAAGTTTTATAATTACTCTAAGTAGTTTGTTATTGTTTCCTAAGATTTCTGAAATAATAAATAGAATTTGTTAAATAATTTTAGAAATATTATTTTATTATTTTATAAACCAATATAAACATTTCTTTTATATATTATTAAATTAATTAAAATGCAATTGCATTTTTTGTAATATGCCACAAAGTTAAACTTCTAAGTTCTAATAATATTGTTTAAATAAGTATATAGATACTAGATAATGATCCGCGCTGGTACTGCGGAGAATTTATTTTTCGTTATTTGTTTTTATTTGTTCAGATTATGATTATGTTGTATCATTCATTTACATGTTATATAATATAGTACTATATGGTGAGTTTTGAGTCATATTAAACTACTAATAGGTTGGCTTGGAAACTATAACCGTTACCCATATTCGATCCGTTACTCAGCTCTTATCCATCCCGAAAAAGGGTACCGCAGCTTTAGGGTCGAGTAAAAGAATTATTATTATATTATTTGTGAGTAAGGATCGAGTATCGGGTATTAATTTAATTTTTGATACTCGTGCCATTACCCGTCTCATTATCCGTTTTGTTACCCAACCTGTAAATACCCGTTAATATTTTGTAGTATTATCATTTATTAATAATTTATATATATATATTCTAGAATAAAAGTTAAAGCCTAAGTTCAACTTAACTTTACTTTTAATAGAAAATGATTGTTATTTATACATTTTGTTATTTATATATGAATTCGTGCTGCAGTGCGGGAAAATAACCTTTTTTGTTTTATTTTTATAAAATTATATTATTATGTACTATAATTATTTGATATATTATATAATATAATATTTTTTTGAGTCATATTATATAGTACTAATTATTTTTTGTGTATAATATAAAATAAATGCATATGGGGATGGACTATACATTTCCATGTACTTGAAAACGTTTATATATATGTACATTTTATAAATACATACGTTTTATCACAATAAGTTATGTTTCATTTGCTATTTTTTTGAGTAACCATTTTCTGATTACAACAAATTAATAATAAGATTCGGTTATTATATTTTGTAATTAATTACAATGGCATTTTGTATAATATACCACATGAGAGTAGGGTTAATTGTTTAGAACATTACTTAAATAATATAATAGAGATATCTGATATATATCTTCGTTAATATTCTACGTCAACCTAACAATAACTGAACCTAAAGCAAAGTTTGTAAACAATTCAACGTGACCTAATCCTACATAAAAAGTATAATGTTCCATTCAGAGTGGTCAAAAAGTATTAATTCTTTAACAGAACCTCTCTATGTATTGTATAATGAACTAGTTTGGTTATAACTAAAAGGGACATGGTTGTTGACATAGAAACATTTTATACTTGGAAGAGAATTTTAAGTAAAATAAACTATTAATAGTCAAATACAGCTTTATGAGGAAATGGAGCAAGTCGCCTTCTATATTTTTGCTAACCAGCGAGTAGTAAAATAAAAGAAATAATAATATACACACCCAACCCTAAAACCATTCCATATCCACTACAACAACTCAATTACAAGTATGCATATATATCTTACTTGCAAAACTTCATCATTCTCATCTTTAGCTCTTCCGTTTAATCTTTTCCAAATTCAACTTCCAAAAGAGAGATAACCGTACCGTAACATCTACTCTTCCTCTTCTTCTGAATTGTCTTCTATGGATATCGAAAAGGCAGGGAGCAGAAGAGAAGAAGAAGAACCCATTGTCCAAAGGCCAAAGCTAGACAAAGGCAAATGCAAAGCTCATGTGTTTGCTCCTCCTATGAACTACAGTCGGATCATGGAGAAACACAAGCAAGAAAAGGTGGGCACCCCCGGGTGGAAAAGAGGTGTTGCGATCTTGGACTTTGTTCTAAGACTCATCGCAGCCATCACTGCCATGGCTGCTGCAGCAAAGATGGCGACAACGGAAGAGACCCTTCCTTTCTTCACTCAGTTCTTGCAGTTCCAAGCTGACTACACTGATCTACCAACTATGTCGTAAGTTACTCCCCAAACGTTAGTCTTAATATAGATTAAGCCAAGAATGTAGTAGGCTTTTTTGAAGGTTTCAGCTGGCTACTTCCTATGTTCGAGCACTAGTTGCCAAGAGAGAAATATATATGTTCTCGACCTATTTATAAGGCATACGAATACTAGTTTGGTACATATGAAGGATCATGAATTAGGTACATAATACTTTATTATATGAAGATTCAAACTTAATTATTTCTTTTGTTTGTTTTGCAGATCTTTTGTGATAGTAAACTCAATCGTGGGCGGCTACCTAACCCTCTCATTGCCTTTTTCAATTGTATGTATCCTCCGTCCTCTCGCGGTGCCTCCTAGGCTCTTCCTGATCTTATGTGACACGGTAATTAATTATTTTCCAGTAAATTAATACTTTTTAACATAGTACTAAAACATGAACGCAAATGCCAAACATGTACAAACAATAATTTCTTGGAACCTTACGATAGAAAGTAAAAGTTAAACGAATCACTAACACAAACGCTAAAGAAAAGAAATTAACCTCCAACGGTTGTATTTCATTAGGCTTATTCTAGATACTCGTTAATGCATACAGTATGGTTGAATATATTGAAGTATCAATAATCTATAACGAACTTATATTTCGATCACAAAATACAATGAATATGTATGTTAATTAATCTGACATATCTCTTTAACTAATCTGTACGGTTGTTATGGTCCAGGCGATGATGGGTCTCACTATGATGGCGGCATCCGCTTCTGCCGCCATAGTTTATTTGGCGCACAACGGGAATTCCAGCTCGAACTGGCTTCCAGTTTGCCAGCAGTTTGGTGACTTTTGCCAAGGAACGAGTGGCGCTGTGGTGGCGTCCTTTATTGCAGCGACTCTACTCATGTTCCTCGTCATCCTTTCTGCTTTTGCTCTCAAGAGATCGACCTGAAAATTTGGATTGATCCTCTCGATTAAATTTCAATGTGCTCTGATATTCATTTGTGTGAAATTTAAATTGTTATTATGTATGATTTGGTTTTGTTGTGCTGTGCTCAGGTTGTATAATGAAAAAAATGTTGTAAATCAATGTTCATTGTGCTAGAAAACAAAAAAAATATATCAATGTTCTATCGTCACACATAGTTTTTATTTTCTTACATAATTTTTGATCAGAATCAGTTTATAGAACTTGTTGACGAGAAAAAATTTAGAATTGAAACAATTAATTTGGCTTAAGATTTTTGCGTTTAAATTAAATTGTTTAATACATACTTGTGAATTTAATAGCTCATTTTACAGGTAAATTCACTATTTCCAAAAGATGTTACAAACTTATAAGTTTGTTTTTCTATTTTGGAGAAAAGCCCGCAAAACCTAGAAAAATCAGTGAAGTGACCTTAGTGCAGTGGCAGGAGGTAAGTCTATTTGTAGAAGGCACCATCACACTCGGGATCGAGTCCCGGCTCCTAAGAATGTAGGAATTTGGCTAATGGGCCGGCCAGTTGTGGCCTAATGGTTGACAAAAAAAAAAACCTAGAAAATTCATATAGCCATGTTAGGACCATATCGAGAATTAAAATATAATGTTTGCGTGCTTAATTATATGGTATTTGGTAGATATTTTGGGTTGAGATCATAAATTTGATCATCTGTCCACCTCTTCTGTTAGTTTGCATTTGATATTTCATCATATTAACTAGATTAAGACCCGTGCTAGAGCACGGATATAAATTCGTTTATTTATACTGTAATTTTTATATAAAATATAATTTATATGATTGTTTTTAAAAGTTTTTTTGGATAGAACATTATGCAATAAAATCATATGCTAAATATGATGGCTAAAAAAAAGACACATATTTTGTAAATTTTATATTGTTAATGATTCTAGATAATTACCCGTGTTATAACACTGGTTAAATTTTATTTTTTACAAAAATAAAAATTTAAAATAAAATTTTAATATATTGTATTAGTTTATGTATGTGAATTTATTTCAACAATGTATATTCTACATCATGAATTAAATGTCATTCTAAGACATAATTTTGTAATTTGGTTTTTAAAAAGATAAGTTATTATATTATGAGTAATTTAATATATTGTTATACTTTTTGTTTTAATGTACTTGGTTTCTTGAAATTCTTTCATATTATAGTGACATATTATTGACATTGCTATAACAAATCAATTTAGAGTGTTTATAGTTTATAACTTTTATATCAAGTTTCAATATATTAAAAATATTTCAAAATAAATTATTTAAAGTTTATATAAAATTATAAAATTGAAAAAAAATATGAAATTGAATTTAAATATTCAAATTTTGATCCGTTACTCAGTAAAATTTTTAATTCAATATATATTATCTTTAAAGAATAATATTACTAAAGCTTGAATAGTTTATAGATTGAACAATTTATATTTGTTTTAAGAATTCAACTTATGGTATATCTGGAAATAAAAATATTTTTTAATTATAATAATTAATATGATAATTTTATTTGTTCACAAAATAGACTCATATATAAAAATGAGAGGTGATGTATAATGATAATTAACAAATTAATATGTTAAGTTAGATATCAAAGGATTTTATTTGATGAATAATTTAATAAAGAAATTAATATGGTAAGTTAGATGATATCAAATGATTTTTTAGAATATTCTTTTTAAGATTTTCGGAAACAACATGCTCTAATAATAAAATCTTTCAAAAATAAATTAAGGTTGCACCCACTATTTAATTTGTAACCAATTAATCTATACCCTATTTGTGATCAATTTATAAAAATTATATAGTCTACAAAATAATGTTGTGTACTTCCGTTTTATTGTAAAGGGGATTGTTTAATATTTTAATTATCTGTAACCTAACTCAAAGTATTCCATTTTTAGAAGATCATTTTATCCTTTTAATCAAACTTATCTAGATATCACATGATTTAGCCAACCAACAGACATCACAATATTATAAGCTCCAAACGTGTCATCCAAATACAAGCATTTAAAAATAGATATATGTTTATCTAATTATCTTTTTCAGTATTATTAAATTAAAACGTGTTAAAAGACAAGCTTGTATCTGGCGGGACCAATCGAAAGATGTAACTGCAT
Organism: Camelina sativa; assembly: GCF_030686135.1. Lineage (NCBI taxonomy): Eukaryota > Viridiplantae > Streptophyta > Magnoliopsida > Brassicales > Brassicaceae > Camelina > Camelina sativa. Next base: position 19,556,354 of record NC_141884.1, on the reverse strand, counting down.
ATGCATATGGTCCTTTGAGATTTTTAGGAACTATGTTGATAAAAGGTTAGTGGCAGAGTTGCACAAATGCTTACAAAATCAATGTTGAATTGCCTCCTGTGTAAGTAAATTTTAGTTGCTCATTGATTATTGTTATTAAATGCTAAGATGGATAATTATATTTTTGTCTTTTGGTTGCAGTGAGAAGAAGGAGACAAAGTCTCTCTATGTGTGTGTTCGTTACTGAATTGGGATTACAAGATGGCTATACTTAAAATTTTGAATATGACATGATTTTCACAGAAGCAAATGATGAATTTTTGACAATAAAACGAATTTTAAGTGCTTCTTTGTTGAGTTTTTTGCAAGGTCTTTTTCAGGAAGGTGTATGGAAGATGACCTTCTTGAAAGTTTATCCATAAAAACTCTCCATCAGCAGGATTTGTAAAAATGTAACAATTTGCAATCTCACATCAATAAAACATGAACCCATCTCATTTCCTCCAATTCTTTTATATATGAACATATCTAAAGATGGATACATTAAACTTAAATTATAATTATAAATATATAATAGATAACATTTAAGAACAAATTTTACAAAATAATAATATTATATTGAACAATGGATGTATAATAATTTAAATGGATGGCAACAAATCTATTTGTATATTTTCTTATCTAAAAATTTGGAAATGTTAGACAGGGTGGTAGGATATAATCTAAAAATGTTGTAAAAACAGTTTCTTCTATTTTTTTGAATATTATTTAACATTAGATTTCAAAAATATATATTAAGTTTTTCTAGTCACGGTTTGCATACAAGCCTAGTATGAGAAGAAAAAACTGAAGCGAAGGTAAGTTTGTGAAGTTTTACAGATGAGAGAGAGAAACAAAGACAATCGAGCAAAATTGTATAATTCCAAATTAGTCTGTGGGCTCTTTTTTAATATCAAGAATTATGGCGCTCATTCTCCTCTATCATATCTTCGTAAGACTCTTTCATCACATATGGAAAACTACATAGTTAACTGTATTTGGACATAAAAAAAAAAAGTGTATTTGGACATAAAATAAAAATATAAAAAAAACATTCTGCCACGATTGAAGTTTGAGCTTGGTATCAAGTGGTTTTTTTTAAACAAAATATCCCTATAATTTATTTAGATTGAGTTTAATGTTAATTTTATCCCTGTAATTTAATTCTGTTAAGTTTTCAATATATTTTGTCAATCTAGTTTCTAACTGGTGTTCGTTTCTTAAGTATTGCGTTGAATGGCCAATGATGAGCATATCCCTAATAATAAAATGTGTAGATCCTTCTGCATGTGGAATGGGGTTTGCATCCTTGCATATGTGTGTCCATTACGGCACCGTAATGGTAAAATTGTGATGTAAATCCATAGGTTTCTTCTGACTTAAGGACTTCCGAGACATGAATTAATCCATGCAATGATGGTGGTGTGCTATAACAGTGAGATTAGTTGTGAACATCTTCTCTGCTTTTTTTGGAACCATTTGTTGGTGTTGGACACTTAATTGACCCAAATAAAATCTAGCGGTACAAGACTCAAAAAGTTTAATTCCACCCATCATCAAGGAAGCTTGCTGGCTCATTAGCATTGGAATCACCCCAAACATTTATAATGAAACAGAGAATGCTTGAATCAGGTACGTGATCCAAACCAGAGAACGATGAGCTAGCTAGCCCATCCTTCATGATCTTGTAACCTGGTCTTTGTAGATAGTGTAGTCGATCCCGAACTGTATAGTGTAGAAAGTAGAATCCATTTTTGTCGTTAAATTCCATAATGAGTTTTAAGCTTTCTGATTATACTAAAATAAAGTTTATTTTCTTAATATAAAAATGCAACTATACTATATTGATTTCACAATATGGTTATAATATGCATATGAACTTTTTTATGAACGAAGTTGAATAAGATTTATTTTTTTCAATTAGTTTTAAATATAGAATTTCATTCAATAAAGATAACATGGAATTTTATATGCTAGTATATCGTAGAACTTCAGAGAAATGACCATGTCAATTGTGAAATACGCTTTAGGTCAATTTTTGTGTCACCTACAACCATGGCATAGAAGCAAAATGCCATAACATAGAAAAAATCTCTACCAACTCGTCTAATTTGTCATTAACCTAGTTTAGTAGTTTTGGCCTATTGTATAGTTACTTCCTTGAATTTTGGTAAATTTTTTTGGCTACTAGACTTATTTTCCTTTTTTAAAATCTCAATGTGTTGTTTTATTATGAAAAATATATAAATTAAGATATGATATATATAATTTCTCTTCCAGAAAATCAATAAAACATATATGTATGTATGTTATTGTTTCTGTCTCACTGTTAGTATTGTATAGGAAGTACAAGAATATATTGATTGTCATCAAAAGTGTGAAGGACCAAGGCAAACTTAACGTGACAATTAAAAGTGCTCGACAACAAAAAAGTGCTCTAAACCTTGTTGTAAGATTAAATCGTAAGAAAGCCTTTCAATCAAAACAAAGATACAGTATATGTGGTAATAAATACAAAAACTTCAAATTAAATCTATAACCTTTTTTGTGATGGAAACGTAACGCTCACTTCCAAAAAAGTTTGATAATCTCTATACGAATATGGAAGTACACTTGGAATGACTATGAAACATGCAGATTGCAGATGACGACAGTCGATAGGTGTGGCAGAAAAAGCGAGCTTATGAGTGAAAATGATCGACGAAACTTAAAAGACACGTTAAAGGTGTAAAACAGCTTCATTGTACATATATAGAAGAAATTATTTGAACTGTTACAGGTTCCCTGCAAAAAATCTGGTATTTAAGTTTTGTTTTTGGTTCCTTGATTCCCTCAGTCGGCAGGAAAAAAAAACTTAGAAATGATGAATGATAGAACAAATGAGAATAATCTAACAAATGCTATAATATTTTTGTCTTCATTATTCAATGATATTGAGCTTTGTCATTACTTTCTTGACAGTAGGAAATATTATTCCACTCAATAAATTGCTATAAGATAAAGATAACATAACGATACAACCAGTGAATCCAATATTACATTTGTCTTGTTTTATTTCTGCTAAATATTTATGTTTATTCTTATTCTAAACTGTGAACAAAAAAAAAATTACGAATAAACTTTAAATAAAAAACTTAAAAGTGAAAATAAAATCATCATATTGAAAAAGTAGGCGTTATCATACACGGCTTATATACCTAAGAGTGAAGTACAAGCAACCAAAGGATCCAGCTCGTTCCAGTCTCATCCATACTACAAAACAAAAACTAAAAGCTGCCATTAAGGGATCTAATCAATATAACAAGACAAATAAATACATAATCAGAAACGTTTTTAAGGCAAATCACATGACAAATGTCCGGTATTAGAAAAAAGATCCTACACGGGTTTAGAAGATGAGCAGAAGATGGACATAGTAATTCAAGGGTCTCTTGACACGAACCATAACCGCCCATGCCAAAATATGAGGGTAAAGAGTCTTTTGAACCTACCGCAAATTCTGTAGAAATAAAACATTCATACCAAGCAAGGCCCGTCGTTTCAGCAAGCTATTCTCACAACTTCAACTATATAAGCTCTAAAACGGGTGTGTATCTTTTGTTCCCAAGTAAGTCATTTACAAGATGAGAGTCCCACTAATAGATTTCTTGAGATTCTTAGTACTCATTCTTTCTCTTAGTGGCCCTTTAGTTTCTGCAGATGCAACGGCGAGGCAACACTTTAATAGGTATGAAACTGATAACTACGGTTACACACCTCCTTCACCAATTTATGGTGCCCCACCCAGCTACCCAACACCACCAACACCAACTTACAGTCCTCCGATATATCCACCACCATTACAACAACCTCCGACACCAACTTATAGTCCTCCTATTAAACCACCACCGATACAGAAACCTCCAACACCAACTTACAGTCCACCTGTTAAACCCCCACCGGTGCAAATGCCTCCGACACCAACTTACAGCCCTCCGATCAAGCCGCCACCGGTACACAAACCACCGACACCATCTTACAGTCCTCCGGTCAAACCACCACCGATGCACAAGCCTCCAACACCAACTTATAGTCCCCCTGTTCAACCACCACCTGTGCAAAAGCCACCAACACCAACTTACAGTCCACCTATCAAACCACCACCAGTACAAAAGCCTCCAACACCAACCTACAGTCCCCCGATAAAGCCACCACCGGTGCATAAGCCTCCAACACCAATTTATAGTCCTCCTATCAAGCCACCACCAATTCAAAAGCCTCCCACTCCTATCTATAGTCCCCCTATACAGCCACCGCCAATACAAAAGCCACCGACGCCAATATACAGCCCCCCAATCAAGTCGCCACCGGTTCAAAAGCCTCCCACGCCAACGTATAGTCCCCCTGTAAAGCCACCTCCAGTACATAAGCCTCCGACACCAACTTACAGCCCACCAGTCAAGCCACCACCAGTGCAAAAGCCTCCCACACCAACATATAGCCCACCTGTCAAGCCACCACCAGTGCAGAAGCCCCCGACACCAACATACAGTCCACCAGTCATGCCACCGCCAGTACAAAAGCCTCCGACACCAACTTACAGCCCACCAGTCAAGCCACCACCAGTGCAAAAGCCTCCTACACCAACATACAGCCCACCAGTCAAGCCACCACCAGTGCAGAAGCCCCCGCCACCAACATACAGTCCACCAGTCATGCCACCGCCAGTACAAAAGCCTCCGACCCCAACATACAGTCCACCAGTCAAGCCACCACCAGTGCAAAAGCCTCCTACACCAACATACAGCCCACCGGTCAAGCCACCACCAGTGCAGAAGCCCCCGACACCAACATACAGTCCACCAGTCATGCCACCGCCAGTACAAAAACCTCCAACTTATAGTCCACCTATTAAACCACCACCTGTACAGAAGCCTCCGACACCAACATACAGTCCACCAGTTAAGCCACCGCCAATACAAAAACCTCCAACACCAACTTATAGTCCACCTATTAAACCACCACCTATACAGAAGCCTCCGACACCAACATACAGTCCACCAGTCAAGCCACCGCCAATACAAAAACCTCCAACACCAACTTATAGTCCACCTATTAAACCACCACCTATACAGAAGCCTCCGACACCAACATACAGTCCACCAGTCAAGCCACCGCCAATACAAAAACCTCCAACACCAACTTATAGCCCACCAGTTAAACCACCACCAGTGCAGAAGCCTCCGACACCTACATACAGTCCACCAATCAAGCCACCGCCGATACAAAAACCTCTAACACCAACTTATAGCCCTCCTGTTAAACCACCACTAGTGCAGAAACCTCCGACACCAACATATAGTCCACCAGTCAAGCCACCACCAATACAAAAACCGCCAACACCAACTTATAGTCCACCTATTAAACCACCACCAGTGAAACCTCCGACGCCAACTTATAGTCCACCAATCAAGCCACCACCAGTGCATCAACCTCCGACGCCAACATATAGTCCACCTATAAAGCCACCACCAGTGCATCAGCCTCCAACGCCAACATATAGTCCACCTATCAAGCCACCACCAGTGCATCAGTCTCCGACGCCAACATATAGTCCACCTATCAAGCCACCACCAGTGCATCAGCCTCCGACACCAACTTATAGTCCACCTATCAAGCCACCACCAGTCCAAAAGCCTCCAACTCCAACCTATAGTCCTCCTATAAAACCACCACCAGTACAAGTGCCTCCAACCCCAACTTATAGCCCTCCTGTTAAACCACCACCAGTACAAGTGCCTCCAACCCCAACTTACAGCCCTCCTGTACAACCACCACCAGTACAAGTGCCTCCAACACCAACATACAGCCCTCCCGTAAAACCACCACCAATACAATTGCCTCCAACACCTACTACTCCATCGCCTCCACAAGGTGGATACGGTACTCCGCCTCCATATGCATATGTATTGCATCCTATAGATGTAAGCAATTAGAGAAACAAGTTACAATATATAGATATTTCCTAAATTATGGCCAAAAAGGCTTTCTATCACAGAGGATGTGTAAGTTAAAGCTACATATGGTACTGCATATTATGTGGTAAAATAAAGAAAGTTTTATAGTTGGTTGTTTATAAAAATGTTACAATCGAGATCCGTCTTGATATCTTAGAATGGTATGCCATACTTTGAGTTGAAGTGTTATCTATGTTCGCATTTTCTAAAATTTTTAACAACGAAAGTAAGTTTTGTGTTAAGATAATCAACCTCAAATAAACTATGTTGATTTTTTATAAATTAAAGTTCAAACTTGAATTCCATAGAACAATTTTGGCAGCTCTATACTTAACTGCTCTAATATATATATATATATATATATATATATATATATATATATTTAATTTAACAGTAAAAAAAATCATAAATCAGACTCAGTATCTACCAAACACTACTCCACCCCTCTCTGAAATTATAATGAATAGCATATTCGTATGGTTTAGTAGCAAATTGTATGATAAAGAGAACATGTTCCTTGTTTAATTTGTATTATTATCTGAAGAAATACGAAACATTTCTGACCCAAACTTTAAGTCATCTTGAGGATGGAATTACAGAATGGACACCAAATGAAGCGAACCACTTATATTAATATATATATATATATATATATCTATATATATATATAATACTATTTAATATTTGCAAGGAGGTATATCTTGTGAGTTAGTAACTAAAACTTTTTTGGGCAATTTTCGACCAAATTCCAAGAAAAAATTCAAGGAGATTTGTTGGAATTCATGTTGATATACTCTAAGCACTGAGCAGCTTCGGATAGCGCCAGACGATTTTGCGTATTTTGGTGTTAAATGAACACATGAGAGTCATGGTGGTTGTCTGTAGGATCAATGTTGCAACGAGAAGGGGTATTGTCGTCTTTGTCTATAACTCCTTAGTAAATTTGGTCTCATCTTCTTATTAGACTTTTAAAAAATAAAAAGTAAACACAAATCCTAAATAATTTGACATTAAATTATGCTTCATAAAGGACAACATAAACCATCTTCAGTCACTAAGATAACACACAAACTTCAGTTCAAGCATGGACTTGAAAAGAACAACTTATATAGTTAGATGGCTCTACACACATATATTATATTACATATTACATGAAAGACACAATATAAAGATTATAAACGGTGGGTTCTTATGGGATACCGATGATGGGGAAGAAAGGAACGTAATAACTGGTAGGAGCCAACCCCCACTCGGGAGGAACAGGAATATCAACGGTCTTGGATGAACCAAAAGAGCCGAGGTTTCTTGGGCATGACTTCAAGAAGATCAGCTTTGAAGAGAGACCATATTTGTCACCCCCGAGCTTAACAATCTTCGACTTAACATTATTTTTGGAAGCATAGAGTTGCTTGAAGCTTCCTTGGAGTTCCGCTTCACAGTTCGATTTTACCCTAGAGGGAAGTTCTGACATGAACTCGCCTTTCTTGTCAGTTGTGACGGTAAAACGTGTGTTTCTGTGGCTACAGCTAACCCTGACCGTAATCCCTACAACGAAGATATAAAGTCTAGTCAAGAGTTGTTTTGAGTATAGATAAGTGTATACTATTAAAACGATGTTTTAGCCATAAGAGAGTTGGTACTGTATTGAAATTACCTGAGTAATCATAATCGCTGGGACAGTCGAAACAAGAGACTTTTCCTTCGACGTGTGCGTGTGAAGCATATACCACGAGGCAAGATGAGAGCGCTGCCGAGAAAAGGAACAAAGATAAGAAATTTAACTGCCAAGCCATTGGAGAAGGCACAAATCACTTGAGGAATACATTATGTAGAAGATGTGTGTGTATATATAAGTAAAAAAAGAGATATTTTAACGATACAAGGACAGTCACAAGTTTTACAATTGCTTCATTACTGAATGGGTCCCAAAAAACGAGCATGGTAGTTGGCTTGGCGTTAAATGAACGTGTATCTAAAATCTTATCTCCATGCAATTCAATTTAATAGTATAACTTTTTGGTATATGATAATTTATGGGAATTCTAGTCAGTTAATAAGTTAGGAAAATTTGACGGAAATAAAACTTTGTTGGTGCTAATTAACGTTTTAATAGTATAAGTTGTTCAAAGATTGCAAGCCATCGATAGAAAACATAAAACTTTCTAATTTACTATCTTCGCGTACATCGCAGAACTAGTCCAGTTTTTGATTAATTTTATTGACAAAAGCATATAACAGGAAAAAATACTATTAACTTTTTCATATGAAGTATTCGAATGATATAAGAGTTAACTTATTAAAATATTTTGCGTAAGAGTAAAATTATATTCTTGAACAAAAAGTAAAAGTAGTAACATTTGTGGTGGGAAAAATAAAATCTCAAAATGAAACAGTATTATAGTTGTCACAAGAATTAAATACAGAAGCGAAGTCCGAGTATGCAAAATACTAGTCAACATGATTTTAATAAGAGCAATAAATTGTTGCGTTCGTTCCACCGTACTCCTTACTCTATTTTCATGCAATTGTCATTTCACCGTCGGTGGCTCTCCTTAGTCCTTATGGTTTTTTGTCGCACTGTTTTATTATAAAGAATGTAAATATCATTTAGGAAATGGCATTTTAGGTTTGTATATGAAAAAGGATGGTCTCATACCAAAACAAAAGTTCAAAAAACATGGAAGCATAAAACATTTGAGATTAATTAAACTTTCCGTGAAGAGAATATATATTGCTAAGAAGATATATGAAGCAAACTCAATCTAGAGACTCCCCTAAGAGAAACCGAGACATAAAACAAGAACAAAAAACGAAATAAGCATGCTTTCTCACTTTACCAAGATCCTCATTTAATTAGGACAAATTAAAAAAAAAGTTGCATAAAAATCTGATATCATTATGAGTGTTTAAACCAAAATAAGTATTACCCCATTTTTGCGATATAATATTTCTGATATTTAATGTTAAGAGAATAAGAGATGGCCAAATAAATGCAGATCATATTTGTCTTTAACTTTGAGTAGGTTCAAACGCTAGTAGGACCAGTCTCCATTCCCCAGTCTGTTTTCTTAAAGATTCTATGAAATTTTCTTTTAAATCAGGTGGTTTAGTAATTCAACTATATTGATGTTTCAATTAAAAGTATAAAGATCAGTGTTTTATATTATTTTCACTAATTTACATAAATCGACCTTAACTTAAAAATATTGAACCCTAAATCTAAAAGCTTTACTTAAACCCAAAACAATGTGTAAAAAGGGTATACTCCTAGAGATACATCATAAGGAATCAAAAGACCAAGTTAAAACGCACGTCGAATAAAAACTGGTAAACTCTTAATGATACAACATATGCAACACAAACGTATAAATATGAAATGTACCCTAAAGAATAAATTCAAAAGAAATCACCAAAAGTGAATAAGTGAAATTTTTTTAATGATTGCTAGAGAGTCTTTATTTGTTTTATTGATTAGTTTTCTAAAATTTTGTAAAGTCTTCTAAACAATCTATGTATTTTTAGTGATATTTTCCATAACTTTATTTTGTGAAAAGAAAGTGTATAAAATCATGAACCAATAACATAATAATCAAATTTATTAACAATTCTAGATATTCTTTTGTTTTAATTGAGTAAAACAAAATTTTTATTGACTTTACAAAAATCTGAATCCAATAGCCCCAAATTAAGATTTTAAATGATTTTTTTTACAAATCACAAACTAATAACACTAAACTTTAACAAAATCTTAATTCATACATAACATTTAAAATCTTTAAAAATCTAATTAAATCACAAACAAGTAACATCCCCTAAAAGAAATCTATGAAAATATTTATATAATAGAGTCAAAACATAAAAGTATAGAAAATTTACAAAGATAATAACAAATATTTGGAATTTTATGGGTTTAAAAACAGAAAATGTAAAAATTATATTATTATAATACTTTAAAAAACTCTAAAAGCAATAACACAATTTTGAAGTTTTTGTGGGATCAACTGGCCCTTCAGCGCTTATTGGGTCTGCCCTCTTGTCTGCAAGATACTTAGAGCATTTCTATTCTATTGCTTGGTCCTTAACAAAGTTGTTTAGCAAATTTTAATTATCAATTTTTAAAAAGTTAAGTTAAGAACTTTATTAAGAAAATGTTAAATTTCATGGGTCCAACGGTAAATCCTAAATTTGGGGTCCTTTAACAAAAATATTATTTTGGAAAGTATTATATTTTAAGTAGAATTATTTTGTTTAAATTTTTAAATATTATATATTTAATAAAACTTAAAAAATGGTTGCATTTCATAAAATTTTAAACAAACATGACATAAAAACATATAAAAAATAGATTACAAAACGATTAATTGTAATCTTGTGTGACAACCTGTCCCGTAGACCCCACTAATCCCGGCTAGCCGTCCCATGGACCCCAAGCTAGCCCTGCAGGGCATCGATCCTAACACCTCACCGTGGAAAGGAACTCACATCCAAATCCACCAGTAGGTTATTGGTGCGCCAGACGTTCCTCGAACTCTGGTCCCCACCCTTTAACAACCTTCCCACAGGACAAGCTGTCACCAATTGATCTGCAGGTGACAGCTTGTCCTGTGGGAGGGTTGTTAAAGGATGGGGACCAGGATTCGAGGAACACCTGGCGCACCAATAACCTACTGGTGGATTTGGATGTGAGTTCGTTTCCACGGTGAGGGGTTAGGATCGATGCCCTGCAGGGCCAGCTTAGGGTGGTGTCGATCGACACTCCCTCTGCAACTGCGATCCGCGCGAAGTCGAGAGTCAAATCTCGCTCCCAAATCACCACCAAATCGTCCAATACTCAGAACTCAAACTTTGTACATCCATAGGGACCTGTATCAATCAATCCCAGCAAGAAAAACACACAAACAAGCAACAACAAGCAAGAACAAGGGAATCAAAGGCTTAGATTAGCCATGGTCATGAACTCACCTCCTAAAATGAAAACCAACCGTTAACTATCAAATCCCTCCGGTGAAAAGCTATCACTAGACGTCACGAACCTTTCCACAAAATTTCAGCACGATCAGATCTCAGATGAAACCGAAATCGATCCCGAAACACCCGCTGGTCTCAAACCGCGTCTGAGAAGAAACGTCCCACCAAACTGCTGATATCTCTTACAATATTAACTCAAATTCACTTCTGTAAAAAGGAGAGTGTACGAAAATCTCTTAGGTACAATCCTACCAAATATTAATACCTTTCAAAACGCTTTGAGCAGTCGGATCCTCCTTCTCCCAAACCCTGACGATTCTGTTCCTTTTGCTATGAACACTCAAGTTTACTCTCCCTTCTCCTCTTTCTCTTTGTTTCCAGCGGTTAGACAACAACAAAACACGACCTAGGTCGTTCTCCTACTTAAATATCACGGTTTAATGGTTCTCCTTAAACCAAACCGACCAAAATCGACGATTAAAACAATATGATCGAACCAGATAACATTGGTGTTGACCGACACCACCTTGGTGTCGATCGACACCCATCCCAGAAAAACCAATTTTTGGTTTGCGGATGTTACAATTCTCCTCCACCAACATAGATTCGTCCTCGAATCTCAAACAACCATCAGTCAAGGACTCCTGTGCAACCGTCCCCACGGTCCACACTCCTCCGACCGATCTACAGAAGGTCACCTCTAGGCGATAGACTCACGCTCCAGGCGTTATTTGCTCTCGACTTTTTGGATTTTCCTTTACTCATAGGCCTAAACCTTGAATTTTTATTGGCTCCTCATCAAACCTAAGTCTGCATGCCAAATGTTGGCTCCTCATCGGGCCTAGACCCGCATGCCATAATATATATATATATATATAAGGAAAAATCCAAAACTCGTCTCTCGGGTTGCCACCCTACAGCGCGCCCCCGGATCGTCATCCGAACTCGATATACCAACCATACTCCCAAGCCACAAAGTCTCTGAATATGGCAGTACTAGGAGAACCTAAGTCCTCCAAGAGCCGCAAGCAAACAATTCTGAACACGTTTGAGTCCTATCCCTATTCAGGTTTCCTTCCCGTGGCTCGCGTAAAACATCTCAATGTCCTACCAACCACATATTCCCTCACTGGAATACCTCATGACCACACAAGGATCATATACATGCCACAAGGGCCGCCACCAAGGCCAAACAAAATATCCTAAAGAGGACCGCCACCAAGGCCAAACAAAATGTCCTAAAGAGGACCGCCACCAAGGCCAAACAAAATGTCCTAAAGAGGACCGCCACCAAGGCCAAACAAATGTCCTAAAGAGGACCGTCACAAAGACCATCTGTCCCGAAGGACCATCACAAAGACCATCTGTCCCGAAGGACCGTCACAAAGACACTCTGGCTAAACAGCCCATCACAAAGACCACGCAATGGCTAAACAGCCCGCCACAAAGGCCACACACGGCTAAACAGCCCGCCACAAAGGCCACACAATGTCTAAAAAGACCGCCACACACGGGCACACTGACTCAAAAGTCCACCACTAAGGCCACACAAGCCCCTCCAAGGCTATTTACCGCTAAAATGGACAAATTCAAACTCCCAAAAAACTTTCCATATTTAGCACTTTCCATTTCTGGATATTTTCCACTTTGGAAACTTCTATTTCAGGAAACTTTCCTCCAGAAACCCCGCCTCACGGAAACTTTGTACCCCAAACACCACCTCATCTTGTTACTGAGTCGCACAACCAACCACCCCAAGCGACCGAGTAACAAGAGAGATGGGCTGGAATACTCCATTCCCGCTCCAGCCACAGATTACAGATGGGACCAGGCTAAACAAGCTCAAGTCGCGGCTTGCTTCTCATACCACTTCTTGAACCTTGCTTTCATCTTCGCCTCAGGCTCCCAAGTCTGCTCCTCAACACCATCACAGTCCCACAGGACTCTCATCAAAGGAATCTTCTTCTTCCGAAGTTCCTTGATCCTCCTCTTGAGAACCCTCACTGGTCTCGCCTCCAATGTCATGTTAGGCTGAAGATCCTCAGGAATCTTAGCCAACACCTACTCACCCTCACGGAGACACTTTCACAACATAGACACATAGAAAACCTTATGGAATGCACGCATAACCTCGGGTAACTCCAGTCTATATGCCAATGGTCCAACCCGCTCAATCACTCTGAATGGACCCATATACCTTGGACTCAACTTAGTCTCTGATAATGACCTGTTCGGACCCCGCAACATGGCCATCTTGAGGTACACTCTGTCTCCTACCTGAAACTCAAGATCTCTCCTCCTCCTATCAGCATAACTCCCCTGTCTATCCTGAGCCTCCTTCATGTTTAGCTTGAGAACCCGAATCTTCTCGGAGGTCTCCTGAACGAAACTACCACCAAACATGCTCCTCTCCCCCACCTGAGTCTAGCATAATGGTGTACGACATGGTCTCCCATACAAAGCCTCATAAGGAGCCATCTTAATACTTGCCTGATAACTATTGTTGTAAGCAAACTCTACCAGGTTCAGGTGATCTGCCCAATGGCCACCCCATTCCAACACACACATCCTCAGCAAATCCTCCAGCGTCTGGATCGTCCTCTCAGACTGTCCATCTGTCTGGGGATGATAAGCTGTACTCATATGCACCTTAGTGCCCATCTCTGCCTGAAATACCTTCCAGAACACCGAAGTGAACTTAGAATCCCTGTCAGACACAATGCTCGCTGGCACCCCATGCAATCTGACTATCTCTCTCACATACTTCTTAGCCAAGACCGCTGCTCCATCAATCTTCTTAATGGACAGAAAATATGCTGACTTAGTCAACCGGTCCACAATGACCCAAATAGCATCAAAAGTCCGTGACACTGGCAATCCTACCACAAAATCCATCATGATCATATCCCACTTCCACTCTGGAATGGGTAGACTCTTTAGTAATCCGCTTGGAACCTGATGCTCAGCCTCCACCATCTGGCACACGTCGCACCTCGCGACCCAACTAGCCACAACCTTCTTCATCCCGACCTAATGATAGTACCTCTTGAGATCACGGTACATCTTAGTCGTTCCTGGATGAATAGAAAACATGCTTGCATGAGCCTCCCTCAAGATCTCCTATCTCAAATCCTCATCCTTGGGCACACAAATCCGACCGTGCACCAAGATAGTACCATTAGTTGAGACCTGATACTCTGAATCAACATCCTTAGAGACATTCACCAGCCCCAAATCCTTCTCCTGAGCCAACCACACCCTGCTCAGAAGATCCGCTCTATAAGCCGCCACCTAACCCAATGGTTCTCGAGAAAACCGCACACAAGCTCAACGCACTGATCTCTCCTACCAGAGACTTCATCTCCTGGTCATGTTGTAATCTGCCAAACCAAGGAAACTCCTGATCTCAGTGACATTCTGTAGTCTAGGCCAATCCCTGATAGTCTGAATCTTCTCCGGATCTACAGAAACTCACTCTGCATAAACAATGTGACCCAGAGAACCCATCTCACGCTGCCAAAAACTACACTTGCTCAACTTAGCAAACAACTTCTGCTCTCGCAGCTTCTCCAGAAATGCCCTCAAATTCACTGCATGCTCCTCAGGACTCTTAGAAAATACCAGGATATCATCAACGAAAATGATGACAGACACGTTCTGAAACTCCTGAAACACACTGTTCATCAATCTCATAAACGTTGTTGGCGCGTTAGTCAACCCAAAAGGCATCTCCATGAACTCATAATGCCCATACTTCGTCCTGAAAACCGTCTTTCTCACATCTGCCTCATCTATTGGTATCTGATGATAACTCGACACCAGACCTACGTTGGAGAACCAAGTAGCACCTCCCAGTTGATCCAACAACTCATCAATCCTGGGAAGAGGGTACTTGTTCTTGACAGTGACCCGGTTCAAACCCCATTAGTCAATGCACAAGCGGAAACTCCCATCCTTCTTCTTAATAAATAACACCAGTGCTCTCCACGGTGATACACTAGAACGTATAAATCCCTTGCTCCATAAATCCTCTAGTTGCTTCCTCAACTCAACTAAACAAATACTCAAGTATGCCGACATCAACTCGCCGCCACCTAAATATCAACCCTCTTGTTCGTCCAAGAACCTCTAGTAACTTGCCACTTAGGAAAACTTCCACAAGTTAACTTATTCCAGAAATAGCTTTTCTACTTGGCAATTCTCCACAGTAAATCATCAATATGAGCGTAATAAAACAAACAAGTACCATACGTTCGCATATTCTGATTCACCGCGTCAAATGCTTTGCAGGCAGCTAACTCAAACCACTTGACTTATTCCCTCCAACAAGCTTACCAAAACCTTGAATCTAGCAACCCTGTCCATCTCCAATGAACTTCATCCAGCATCGCAACGATTAGTTTATCCTGCCATGAAGGCTTCTCGTGAACTTATGTATCTGGCAAACATGCCTTTCCCGGCTCAAACCTGCTGTAACTCCCCTTCTCGGGACTCCAGCACCACCGGCCTCAAAATCCTGGCGCACAGCCAAACATTCATAACCGCTCTGGTCATAAAACCCTGTCCCAAAGGTCAACACATCCAAAACCCGAGATTAAACCACCGTCAATCTCTCGAGGTCTACATTCAATCGTTATGTTTATACTCACGCCCTAGGAATTGCTTGCTCCCAACTCTTCCACTCTTAGGTCGCAACTTTCGAGTCATACCGATCTCACTCTCAGACCAGCGTCTTCGAGTTATACCGTCTCACTCTTGGACCACAATCCTCAAGATCTCGGTATCAGGGGAACTACTCATCCCCTCAGGAGAACAACATCCCCTTTGCCACTCTCGGAGCCCTCAGCCCCTCAAGCTATCGGTATTCAGGGGAATCACCATCCCCTCAGGAGCAACAATCCTTAACGACTATAAACATCTCTTGACACAACTACCTCCTGTGGTCCGAGTATAACATTGCAATGTTACACCTGCCCACTTAACTTATAATATCCAACTGAATTAACCACCAAGCAGAGAAATATCTGCTCCAACTGCATATGTCCACCTATCCGCCTCTCTAGGCCCGATACCCCTTGAGAATAATCTCATACCGGTCATCTACAACCGCTCCATCCTCTTAACATAAGATGGAAAGTCCTCAACATCCGCAGCCCTCAGCTGCACCCCGCCACCTGCGGCACAACTTGAGCCTGCACTGGTACCCCTCTCGGTAACCGCTCCAACAGCACGCCAACAGATCCACCAAATGATCATCTCGACCCTGGGCTCCACCTGCTGCAACCCCAAAACTGGGTTCCCAGCACCCCCGGCACACTCACTGGCTAACCCTCCCTGGTCCTTCCTGATACGCTTGCGACCCTCTGACGTACCTCCCCGTGGAAATTTGGACCACACACTCACTGGCCTCGGGACTCACCCGACCATCACCACAACCACGTCCCCGTCCACTACCAACAACTCAAACACCTTTAACCACTGTACTTCGAGGAACAGAGGCTAACAAGCAATCTTAACATAACACAAAATACAAAAACACAAACTCACCGTGGAATCACACTGTAGGCTCGAAGAGGATGTTCTAAGACTCCATGCCACACACAATTGACTAACTCACATAATCAATCAAAGTATGCAAATCCCAAAAATCTACAGCACAAAGCCTAGTGAACCCAAACCTAGAACCGTAAAGGCTCTGATACCAAAATGAAAGGCACGACCTTTTTTTTTTTTTAATAAATAAATAATAAATAATAATATATACAAATAAACTACAACTAGTGGTCCCATACCCACTAGCCACCTAACCACAATTACAATCAACAGCAGAATAACAATACCAATAACAATATCCAATAATAATCCAATAATAACCGATAGCAATCCAATATTATAGCAAAGGCAATATCCCAATACCAAACAACAAGAAACATGAAACCGGCAACCTAGCAATGTTTCTAATGACTCAACTCTAACAACCTAGCAATGCCGGACAACATCCAATCGAGTCCCTGAAATATCCTCCTCTTCATTGCCTTGATTCCACGATCACACTTTGCCTTTACCTGCACCACAAACAAAAATTGAGATGCATGAGTATTTAAACACTCAGTGAGGCAATCCTCCCATCTACTGGGCTATACACACAAGCAACAATGATTCCAAAGTTCCAAACAAGCATCAAACAAAACACACAAACCGGGAAATCAGACATCGTCTCGCTGGAAGGGAGGTGTCGACCGACACCAGCCTAGTGTCGACCGACACCAGCCTAGTGTCGACCGACACTGGCCTTGGTGTCGACCGACACTACCTCACAGTGTCGATCGATGCCCAACTTGCTGGTGTCGACCGACACCAAGTGGTATCGATCGACACTCCCTCTGCAACTGCGATCTGCGCGAAGTCGAGAGTCGAATCTCGCTCCCAAATCACCACCAAATCGTCCAATACTCAGAACCCAAACCTTGTACATCCGTAGGGACCTGTATCAATCAATCACAGCAAGAAAAAACATACAAACAAGCAACAACAAGCAAGAACAAGGGAATCAAAGGCTTAGATTAGCCATGGTCATGCACTCACCTCCTAAAATGAAAACCAACCGTTAACTATCAAATCCCTCCGGTGAAAAGCTATCCCTAGACGTCACGAACCTTCCCACAAAATTTCAGCACGATCAGATCTCAGATGAAACCGCAATCGATCCCGAAACACCCGCTGGTCTCAAACCGCGTCTGAGAAGAAACGCCCCACCAAACTGCCGATATCTCTTACAATACTAACTCAAATTCACTTCTGTAAAAAGGAGAGTGTATGAACATCTCTTAGGTACAATCATACCAAATATCAATACCTTTCAAAACGATTTGAGCAGTCGGATCCTCCTTCTCCCAAATCCTGACGATTCTGTTCGTTTTGCTTTGAACACTCAAGTTTACTCTCCCTTCTCCTCTTTCTCTTTGTTTCCAGCGGCTAGACAACAACAAAACACGACCTAGGTCGTTCTCCTACTTAAATATCACGGTTTAATGGTTCTCCTTAAACCAAACCGACCAAAATCGATGATTAAAACAATCTGATCGAACCAGATAACATTTGTGTCGACCGACACCACCTTGGTGTCGATTGACACCCATCCCAGAAAAACCAATTTTTGGTTTATGGATGTTACAGAAATTCCAATGGAGAGTCGTTCAACAATACTCATGAATAAAGGTTTCTTGCGAAAGAGTTGAGGAGGATATGTTGCATCTTCATGAAAATAATTATTCCATAAGTGCTTGTGTCCATCTTCAGGTCCTCTTTCAATGTAGGCTCATTTTTTATTCATCTTGGTTGCTTCTTGACGATTACCAAATGCTTGCTCGAAATGATCCTCGAATGCTTGATCGAAAGATTGATCAAAGTAGTCATCCATCATTCTTCGAAAGTATTACAAGAAGATGCCATTTTTTAGGAATAAAGAGTAAAATGTTTGTTCTTGATATTATTTTGTGGTAAAAAAACTAGAAATTAATGAAGAAGATAAATATTTGGTCATTGTATATTGTCTCTTTTTTGTGACTTATATAAATACGCTTGTGGTGAAACTATATCTTTCAGAATTTGTGGTGTACATCTCTTGCAATGTATGTGGTTCATAAAGAAGCAAAGTATATATCACATGTGAAGCTACTTTGTGATGTAAATCTCTTGCAATATATGTGGTTCCTAAAGAAGCAAAGTACCAATCACATGCAAAGCTACTTTGTGTTGTACATCTCTTGCAATATATGTGGTTTATAAAGAAACAAAGTACATATCAAATGCAAAGTTACTTTGTGGTGTACATCTCTTGTAATAAATGTGGTTCCTATCAAAGCAAAGTACATATCACATGGTGTTCTATATCACCATGGCGAAGCTCCCTCCAAACATGCTCAAGGGTGAACTTCACCTTGTAATCGTTGAAGAAAATCTGGTATGCCAATTTCATGATATAATCATCATTCTTAAAATGAGATGATTGTTTTAATATTTTTTATGTCAATAATAATTTAATTAATTGTTTCAATATTTTGTATGGGGTGATTGGCAGTTTGGCCGTACATGTTGTAAAAATCTGTAAAAGGGATTGTACAGTTATTATGATTTCTTCATCTTTTTGGTTTTTGTTTTATTTGTTTACAGTTGTAACTGTCCTTTTTTTTTTTTGAATTCACAATCCCTTTTTATTTATTTTGTTATCGTATAAAGGATTGTGTTTTTTTACATTAAAAAGTACCAATCACATGAAAAGCTACTTTGTAGTGTACATCTCTTGCAATATATGTGGTTTATAAAGAAACAAAGTACATATCAAATGCAAAGTTACTTTATGGTGTACATCTCTTGTAATAAATGTGGTTCCTATCAAAGCAAATTACATATCGCATGGTGTTCTAAACCAATATGTGGTTCTGAATAATGTTATACTAGTCAATTATATAACCCATACTTTGGGTCACCTCTCGAATTTGGTATACACTGCATGCAAAATATTATAATCGAGTGAGTAATAGAAGAGTGGCAGATGATATATCACAAAACAACAACCATAGAAGTCAAAATGAAATATAGAACATAACTGAAATTCATTACATAACACAAGAAGTCAGAAACTTACAACTGATTGTGATTCCATTATATTACAACTCAAGCATAAACAGAAACACAAACATACAACTAATTTCAAAACATGTCACTAATTAGCTTATCCTTTAAACTCATTTCTATTTCAGTAAGTGACTATGCTTTTGCAAGTAGACTATCAAGATTTTTATGCTTGGTAAGCTTCTCTTTACACAAACTTTGATTTTTTTTCAATACAAAGTCTTTTTGTCTTATCTCCCACTTGGTCTGAAATTTTGCATCTTCTTCCCTAGTTGTTGGCTTGCTCAAATGCCTTTTACCTTTGGCCTTTGCTGCCTTAAAACTAGGAGGACGAGATTCATCCTCTTCATGGATAACTGGCACATAGCTTGATCACCGTGAAGGGTTATCACCACACTTGCTTCTCTTTGATGCTCTATTACCTTTCGTAGAAGAAGACCCACACCATTGGCCCAAAGACGTGGTGCTCATCGGTGTCGAGACGGTCATCAGCACTTGTGCTTGTCTCGTATGGCTGGACCCTCAGGCTTTGGAAAGTGGCTTTATCGATAAGCCGGAGCCCCTCCGCAATCTATCGGCTAGGTTGGATGGTTGTGTTTCATGGGAGAGCATGGATCCCACCTAGTCCATCCCTAGGAAAGGTCCCATGGAAAGCAAGGTGAGAATGTCTCCCATGGGCATCAATCCACCTTGTGGCTAGGTTTGGATACGGAAAGGTTAGCGATACCGGAAGGATGCACAGATGGCATTCGACTCTCGAGTTGATTTGTTCGGATGATTTGCCTAGGCGTCGTTCACCATCACGTTGATGTTCTCGGCAACCATCTCTCGATGGGAGTCCAGCTGTTCGACAGTTGGCCAAGGGTGAAGACTGTAGTTTGAACCCTTGTCGCCTAGGTTGGATGGGCGTGCTTCATGGGAAAGCATGGATCCCACCTAGAATATCCCGAGGAAATGTCCCGAGGAAAGCAAGGCGAGAATGTCTCCCATGGGCATCGATCCACCTTGCGGCTAGGTTTGGATACAGTAAGGTTAGCAATACCGCAAGGATGCACTGATGGCGTTCGACTCTCGAGTTGATTCGTTCGGATGTTTTGCCTAGGCGTCATTCACCTTCACGTTGATGTTCCCGGCTTGGTTTTCGCGCTTGTGCGGCTTTGGCCTGGTTTCGTCCGTCTTCTCTCTGCTCGACCGAATACTTTGGAAGAGTAGGTTGAATGATTGGTGAATTTGGGCTAATTGAACGTTCGGCATATGAGTGGTTATCGGATAGCTAGTGTTTGTAGGCTCCGTGCTCGCGCATCAAACTGCTTACCACCTATCCTTCTCAGTTAGTTCACGAGCCATGATAATCTCCCTCCAAACATGCTCAAGAGTGAACTTCACCTTGTAATCGTTGAATAAGATCTGGTAAGCCAATTTCATGACATAATCGTCATTCTAACCACTTGATTTCTCATTTCTTGCAGCCTCATAGATCCTACAAACTTGCAGACCATCTCGTTGATCTTCTGCCACCTTTACTTATAGTGAAGGGGCTCTCTCTTCTCTAGACCAACAAGCTTATGACTTGCAGCATAATAAGATGGAATGCGTGACAAAAAAATATTACCTTTTTGCTCATTTGCAACAATTTACTAGTGTTGAGCCAAGCACCGATGAGCACCACGTCTTTGGTGTGAAACCATTTCCTTCTTTGTTGACAATCCTTTGGTTTGTGTTCACCTGCGATTGGATCCTCATCATAGTCATTGGTTTCAAGAGTGTGGATTGTGGTTTGACTAGTTAACAGGTCCATAAAACATGAAGCTTGACTATATGGATCCATAATTAAGTTTCTCGGATGTGTTTAAAGGAGAAGGAAGAGAGGGAATGAGAGTTTATGGTTTCTGTTTAAAAGGAGAAGGAAGAGTAACAAGAATCGTTTTTGTTTAAAGGAGAAGGAAGAGAAACAAATAACAACAAGGATTTATCTATATAACAAGAGGTTCAATTGAAGATTATGGTTAAAGGTCACATAACTTGCAATCAATGGTGCACTAAAGTCTTTTAGTATAATGGTGCACTAATAATGATTTGACAGTAAGCTACAAAGAGTACATAATTAAACAAAAAACCCATTCAAAGCCTTCAATAAGCATTGACAATTGTGTTAATGGTGAATTGAGAAAATGGAGCTCCTGAGATTAATTTTAGATGATGGATCATGATGAAGGAAAATTCAAAGTTTATCTATAAGTCATTCACCTAATAAAAGCGCAAATAATATAACAGATCTAAATCATGATCAACATTGAGAATAGAGAGTACCTTGTTGCGATAACAAATGCTTCCTTCTCTCACTATGTGCATGTTAAACCAGAATATTCCCAAGCTTGATCATGATTATATCACCAGAGACAAGAACCACAACATCCTTCTCACCTCACAACAAGAAGAGAAATACAGTCAAGGAGGAGTCAAGAGACTATATTTTATCTAAACAAGAAAAGGGACATTGAAAGGAAATGAAAAAACCTCAGCTAGAAAACTTCAAGCTCAGGAGTGGAAAGATCTGGATACAAAGATTATGTGATGCATTTCTCCTTATTGTCAAGCATTATGGAAATGTTTAGCACCACCACCAGATATCACAATGGGTGAAGTTGTTACGTTTAATCTGCAACAAAAGCCAATTTCGTTATTCAATCTGGCTTTGTTCCAATTGGATGTGAAAACAATTATCAAAAACTTAGATTCTTATTCTAAAGCAAATACAAGGTTTGAAACCTAATTTCGCTAACATCAATTCCCAATACGTTGAACCCTAATTTCTAATCACATCAAATAAATTCATCTTGATCGACAAATGAAATTAGAGAGATTCTTACCAAGAGAAACAGATTGAAGCATCATTGAACGAAAATCTCACATTTGCGCACTTGAATCTCCAATTTGATTCACCAAATTAGTTCTGATTTGATGAACTGAAATTGTCGATAGTGTCACCGTTGGTGGAGATGATGATGACGACGGAGAAAGTCAATTTCTAACTGTTTCACCTTTCAATTCGGGATCATTTCCAAACCTTTTGCCTTCGATCCAATTGCCAAATACAGAGAGAGAGAGAGAGAGAGAGAGAGAGAGAGAGAGAGAGATAGACGCGATTTGTTTCTTACGACAACGAAGAATAACAAAAAAAGAAGTTTTTTTTCTCAGCCAATCATGTCTTCACACGCATGTGATCCTTTATGGTTCTAAAAACCCTAATATTAGGATCGACCCTAAGTGTTATTAAGCTGTTTTGTATAAAATTAACGATGTTATTCTATTGTGCACCTTTTTGTAAAAATCATTTCTCGTATTTTCCTCTTATAATAATTGATTTTCTTCTCTTTTTCTTTGATAAAAAAATTCGTCAAAAGACCATAAAACTTTAACAAATTCCTTCATTTACCAACTTAACCAAGTATTTGGATTACCCATCTGTTATCCACTAAAACCGGATCCTTATCTTTCTATCTCGATTTCACACCATCTTTCCATTCCACGTTTACCTTAGTACCTTGAAGCATAGCATCGTTACACATGCCTTTTTGTTCTTCACATGCAAGATTTTCACCGTTTCAACCAGCTGATGTTTAATCGTTTCACCTGCATAGAGACTCATGATACCATCATCAACTCTACGGGTTCTTAAACTTGAAATCAATCTCTCATTGGTTGCACCAGTTTCACCAATTTCACAATTTTCACCATTTTCATAAACTTCACCAATGATAACCCCATTAGCTCAATTTTTCTCACACTAATGATTTTTTGTGTCCTCGTATTCCAGCTCCACATGCAAAATTTATTCAACCAAAGAATAACACAAATGATCATATTATCCAAGATATATATAGGTTTCCTCGGATTCGCTGAAACTGCCATGTAACTAAATTTCATCTCAGTTGTTGCTGCATCATCATCTTACTGCGTATTTTATCAACCAGTGCAGAATAAGTAACCTCCTCAATAAATGCCTTCATCAAAAGAACGTGTCGAACATCTTCTCTTGAAATCCATTGTATTTCATCTCCTTTGTTTAGATAATATCTCCCATACTCCTAATAAACGAATGTATGACGATTATTATTCATTTCCCCCTCAGATAGAAAAAAAAAACTAGCCTAATTTTTCGGTCAGAATCTCGACAGTAATGTCTCTGTTAGATTTTCCGGTCAAAATAATGCTTCTCTTCTCCTAGGCTACCTCCACTCCACATGGTTATTCGCGAAGAAAAGGCAGCATTACAACAGTTGTCCGTTTCTCACAGTTGTACCATTGTTGTATCAACTATACCACTTGTGCCCAAAACTGCAGATTAGAGAAAACCCTAATCTCTATAGCTCGATTCAACCATTAAATCCATAAGTTATAAACATAATCCAACTCTAGTAGAATAAAACAAAGGAGAACCAGATAAACCCAAAAGCAAATAAGAAAATAAATTTACAACAAATCTAACAATAGCCCCAAATTGGAAAACCAATGTTTTACATTACAAATCTAACATCAACTTTTGTTACATTATAAACAAGTTTCAAACATGTTGAGATTAAACAAAATATAAGATTTGGCAAAAAAAATCACCTCAAACAAGCTTCAATGGTGGAGGCATGGGTTGTACGAATGGTTTATTGGAGAAGGGAGAGATGAATTGTGATAGGTTTATTTTTATTTTTTTTTGGGGGGGGGGGGGGGGGGGGCGGGGGGGCGGGGGAAGGGGGTTATTGGTTCATTTTATTTGGTTCATTTTATTGGTTCATTTTATTTGGTAAATTTGAAATTGAGTATTATTATAAAGGTACAAGGGTATGTTGAAATAAATGGGGATAGTGTAGAAATGATTTAGGTGCACAGTAGAATAACATCCATAAATTTAATCATTTTTATTCTTAAACTACTTAAGCTACCCTTAAAAAAACTAAGGACCATCTCCAACTATGGGAGACTCATTTTAGTTTCTTAAGATTACTATATTTAATGTTTTATTAATAAAAGAAAATGGACCAATAAGAAAGAGACAAAAGAGGAAGAGAGTTTCTTAGAGAATTTCCAAACTATCTAAACAAGATACGTTTTTTTTTCTTTTTCTTTCTTCAGTTCAACTTTTCTATTATTTTTTTAATTTTTTATATTTAGAAAATCCTCCAACATACTAGCATTGGAGGTGCTCTTATATACCGGAAGCTAACATATACTATATGAAAATCATGAGAAAATAAAACATTTGTAATAGAGAGAAAGCAAAAGGCAATAATTTCGAGTTGAAGTGTTATGACAATTATTTTAATCTACAAAAACGACACATAAAACTTGATAACTCGAGTTTTGAATTCGAATATGTATCTACATATGAAACCTCACATCTCACACCGTCCATACCTTACCGGACCGTACGTACCACACCATCCGTACAACATGTGAATGGGCCGTCCGTACAGTCTCATGTATAACCAGGCCCAGCTCGTGTATGAAGCCTCTCCAATTGTCACAAGTTCTCTAGAACCTTTCCAAGTAGCCGTTGGAAATGAGAAAGCAAGTGGGAGCCTAAGTCAAAGTCACATGTTGTGTTAAGAGAAGACATGTCGCTTTCATAGTCTTAATTGTCTATATAATCTTGTATAGGGTATTCTTTTTGTCACATGTGTCTATATTTAGTGTGTAACTAGGAACCAAATCAAGTAAGAAGTTGAATTCTTCTTCTACATTTTTCTTATTCTCTCTACACTCTCAAACACTCATACACTCGCTTACACTCTCTCTCTCTCTTGTTACACACACTCGACCTTCTTCTTGTTCTAAAACTTACATGGTATCAGAGCCTTGTTGTTCCATAGTCTAAATCTAATTTCCACCAAACACTTCCGCTCTATCTTCTTCTCTCATTTATGTTTCGATCTCAAAAGTCTTTTCTCTTTAACTGTTGGATAATAATATTACCCGGTGGACAATTAATAACAATTCACCATGGAAGGCACCAAGACCTTGATTGTTCTAGTTACTCTCAAGGGAGAGAATTACTTGCTATGGGCAAGAACAACAAAAACGGCACTATGTGGCCGAGGGCTTTGGGCTCACATCACTTCGAGTGAAGGGCCAAAGGAGGAGGCGGCTCAAGAAGGAAAATAAGCTGCTAAGAGGGGTGAAGACAAGTGGTTCCAAGAAGACCAAAGGGTTCTAGCCATCATTCAGAACTCTCTTGATGCTCCAATACTCGAGGCCTACTCTTAGCGAAACGGCCAAAGATCTATGGGACACATTACAAAATGTGTTCGACAACACCACCAACTTAAACCGAGTATTTGAGATCAAGAGTGCCATCAACAACCTCAGTCAAGAAGATATGGAGTTCACCAAACATTTTGGGAAATTTATGTCCCTGTGGGCAGAGCTTGAGATGCTTTGACCGGCCAGCCTCGACCCGGCCATCTTGAATGAGTGGCGAGAACAAGATAAGGTGTTCGGTATACTCTTGACTTTGAACCCCTCCTACAATGACCTCATAAAACACATCTTGAGGTCAGACAAGCTTCCAAGCCTAGATGATGTGTGTAGCCAGATCCAAAAGGAACATGGCTCTATTGGGTTGTTTGGAAGCAAAGGAGAGCTTGTAACCGCTAACAAGGTGGAGGTAGCGGCTGCGAACAAGGGGTACTATCGACATGAAGACAAGAACCCTCTGGTTTGTGACCATTGTAAGAAGCCTGGTCACTTCAAGAGCCGGTGTTGGATACTCCATCCACACCTTCAAGTTTACCGACCTATGACCACACTTCAAGAGCGCATCAAGCGACCGTGGAACCATCAACCGTTGAACCAAACCAGCGAACCTTCAAAGGAAATGGAACTGCACTAGCTGCCAATTCAGACCTGGTGAGGAAGTCTGACCTTGATACACTCATCAAAGCCCTCAAGGAAGCCTCCGGTAACTCTTATCTTGCTTTAAATCAAATTAAACCGCTTATAGTTGATTCCGGTGCATCACACTATATGATTAGTGACTCTAAGCTAATTAGTGAAATTAAAATGGCCATTGGAAACGTAATTATAGCTAATGGTGAGAAGGTGCCAGTTGAGGGAATCGGTAACTTAAAACTATTTGATAAGACAACTAAAGCGTTTTACATGCCTAGTTTTACCTCAAATTTATTATCGGTTAAGAAAGCTACTACCGACTTGAATTTTTATGCTATATTCGGTCCTAACAATGTGCATTTTCAGGATATTGAGACCAGTCAAGTACTTGGACAAGGCGTCTGTAGAGATGACTTATATGTACTTGAAGACTTAAATTTATCTTCTTCTAATGCCTCTTGTTTTAGTTCAATCTCTATTAAATCAAACAATGCTATTTGGCATGCTTGATTAGGACATCCTCATTATCGTGCTTTAGAACTTATATTTCCAAGTATTTCTTTTAACAACAATGAACGTGAGGCTTGTATTCTTGGTAAACATTGCAAAACAGTTTTTTCTAAGTCCTTAACTATTTATGAAAATTCTTTTGACTTGGTTCATTCGGATGTTTGGACATCCCCATGTTTGTCTAGAGAAAACCAAAAGTATTTTGTCACATTTATTGATGAAAAATCTAAATATACTTGGTTAACTCTTTTACCTACTAAGGATAGGGCCCTTGAAGCATTCATTAGTTTTCAAAATTATGTGACTAACCATTATAATGCTAAGATTAAAATCTTAAGGTTGGATAATGGTGGCGAGTACACGAGTCATGCCTTCAAACAACACTTGACCGATCACGGCATCATTCACCAAACCAGCTGTCCGTATACCCCACAACAAAATGGTGTGGCTGAACGAAAGAATAGACATCTCATGGAAGTAGCACGGTCCATGATGTTTCATACCAACGTTCCAAGGCGTTTTTGGGGAGATGCGGTCCTTGTAGCATGCTATCTCATTAATCGCATCCCTACCAAGATTTTACACGATGTCTCTCCATTTGAGGTACTAAACAAAGAAAAACCGACCTTTGATCACTTAGGTGTGTTCGTTGTACTTGTTTTGTCTTGAGACCAGGTGAACTACGAGACAAACTTGAGGCTAAAAGCACCAAAGAAATGTTCATTGGGTACTCTACCACACAAAAAGGCTACAAGTGTTATGATCATGAGGCCAGACGGGTCCTAATCTCTCGTGATGTGAAGTTTGTTGAATCTCAAGGGTACTACAGCAAGAAAAATTGGGAAGACCTTCGCGACCTATCTACCTCCTCTTTCGATCGTACAAAGAACCTCCGTATCATCCTTGAGCGGCTAGTGGTAGAAAACGATCGGGACAAAGACAATCCAGCCGGGCCAAACTCACCAGGAGACTCTGTTCCACTTGTTGACCTCGACCCCAATGGTTCAACGGCAGTCCCGACTCAGTCAATCTCCGGTGACCCGTCCGAGTCCTATGAAGAGCAACCCCAAGCTCTCGAGGAGGCGAGTCAACCTGATGAGCCACTTACACACGACGATGATGATAATGAAGCACATGATCCTAGGGAGGTTATCCCCTTACGACGAAGTCAGCGACTACAACATGTTCCCCGTGTGTACTACAACAATGTTGCAGTTGCCCATCCGATTCAAGCTGTATGTACTCTTGCTCATTTTCTTCTGGACCACCAAACCTTTCTCGGTGAAATAGACAAACATTGGATTCCACAAACCTATGATGAAGCCAAAGAACATAAAGTGTGGCGTGATGCAGTCAGCAATGAAAAGACGGCCATGGAACGCAACCACACATGGAATGAGGCAGATTTACCAAAGGGCAAGAAGGCAGTCACATCACGATGGATCTTCACTATCAAATACAAAAGTAATGGGGAGATTGAGCATTATAAGGCTAGACTTGTGGCTTGAGGATTTACACAAACATATGGGGAGGACTATCGAGATACGTTTGCTCCGGTGGCCAAACTACACACGGTTCGAGTTGTTCTCTCGTTGGCCACTAACTTGGACTGGGAACTATGGCAAATGGACGTGAAGAATGCGTTCTTACAAGGCGAGCTTGAAGATGAAGTCTACATGAGGCCTCCACCCGGTTTAGAAGACACCATCGGGCCGAGAAAAGTGTTTAAGCTTAACAAGGCCATCTATGGTTTAAAACAGTCACAAAGGGCATGGTATCACAAACTAAGCACTACCTTGCTTGGGAGAGGCTTTCGTAAATCAGAAGCTGATCATACTCTTTTCACACTACCAAGCGACAACTGTATTGTAGTCATTCTAGTATATGTTGATGACATCATCATATCTGGAAATGACAAGGTAGGCATTCAAGATACTAAAGACTTCCTTAAATCAGTTTTTGACATTAAGGATCTTGGAGAGCTTGAGTATTTTCTTGGGATAGAGGTATATTGGTCTAATGAAGGGTTATTCTTATCACAAAGAAAATATGCTCTTGATCTCTTAAGTGAAGAAGGAAAACTTGGATCAAAGGCTGTGACAACTCCACTTGAGTAGAACTATAAGGCAGGAGGAAAGGGAGAGCTTGAGGCAGCTCCATTCGAAGATGTCACACGATAAAGGCGGCTAGTGGGTAAGCTTATATATCTTACCATTACTCGACCTGACATTTGTTTTGCTGTGAACCAGGCTAGCCAACACATGCAAAACCCTACTATACATCATTGGAATATGGTGAACCGGATCCTAAAGTACATCAAGGGTGCACCGGGGCAAGATATTTGGATGGGACGCAACAAAAACACGAAACTAGTGGGATATTGTGATGCTGACTATGTCGGCGACCGTGAAGACCGTCGATCCACCACCGGATACTGCACGTTCTTAGGAGGCAACCTGGTCACATGGAAAAGCAAGAAACAAAAGGTCGTCTCACTATCAAGCACAGATGCCGAGTATAGGGCCATGAGGAAGCTGACTACCGAACTGATGTGGCTTAAAGCTTTATTAAAGGATCTTAGAGTTGAGTCACCAAAACCCATCACAATGCACTGTGACAATGAGGCGGCCATTAACATAGATACTAACTCCGTGTTTCACGAAAGAACAAAACACATCGAGGTTGATTGCCACAAAGTCCGAGAACAAATTCAACTTGGTGTAACTCTCCCATGTCACACCAACAGGTCCGAACAGCTCGCTGACATTCTCACCAAGGTGGCCAGTCCACAAGTATGTGAGTATATTCATCCTAAACTTGGCCTTAAAGACCTTACTAGGCCATGAGTCTCCTTTCATGGCACCTACACTATTTTTCCCTTAAAGACCTTAAAGCTTTATTAAAGGATCTTGGAGTTGAGTCACCAAAACCCATCACAATGCACTGTGACAATGAGGCGGCCATTCACATAGCCACTAACTCCGTGTTTCACAAAAGAACAAAACACATCGAGGTTGATTGCCACAAAGTCCGAGAACAAATTCAACTTGGTGTAAATCTCCCATGTCACACTAACAGCTCCGAACAGCTCGCTGACATTCTCACCAAGGAGGCCAGTCCACAAGTATGTGAGTATATTCATCCTAAACTTGGCCTTAAAGACCTTACTCGGCCATGAGTCTCCTTTCATGGCACCTACACTCTTATTCCCTTAAGTATAGTTTTCCCAAGTGGTTTTCTGTACTAAGGTTTTTAATGAGGTAGGTGCTTGTGAAAATCCAAGCTTGATTGATTGAGTGTCAATTAAGCTTGAGGGGGAGTATGAAACCTCACATCGCACACCGTCCGTACAACATGTGAATGGGCCGTCCGTACAGTCTCATGTATAACCAGGCCCAGCTCGTGTACGAAGCCTCTCCAACGGTCACAAGTTCTCTAGAACTTTCCCAAGTAGCCATTGGAAATGAGAAAGCAAGTGGGAGGCTAAGTCAAAGTCACATGTTGTGTTAAGAGAAGACAAGTCACTTTCATAGTCTTAATTTTCTATAGAATCTTGTATAGGATATTCCTTGTGTCACATGTGTCTATATTTAGTTTGTAACTAGGAACCAAATCAAGTAAGAAGTTGAATTCTTCTTCTACACTTTTCTTATTCTCTCTACACTCTCAAACACTCATACACTCGCTTACACACTCTCTCTCTCTCATTACACACAATCGACCTTCTTCTTGTTCTAAAACTTACACTACATGTATGTGATTTTGATGTATTTGTGGTATTGTTGGTTTAAATCTATTGTACCCAAAAGATTACAACGCTAGACTTCAGTGATCCAAACAGTAACGCCCCAACCGCTACCTCTTAATAGTCTCCATGTCCACTCTTACCCATATCCGACGGCCAGTTTGCTACATCCGGAAGGCATTAAAGACTTGTTATCGTCCCTACATATCACCAAATGGTTTTTCTTTGTGTTTTGTCTTCACTCACACAGTTCTGACAATCACTTCCTGGAAGGTCACCCATCTTGAAACTACTCCAGCTCAACCACGCTTAACTCTAGAATTCTCTCAGGACCCTTGACCAAAAAAATAAGTGCACTTTGGTGACATAGGTAGTCAAATCAATTCTTTTAAAATTCGAAGCATGTTCCTGAAACTGGAGTGTCACAAGAAAGAGAAGTTCTTTTGATTCTTGTGAGTTCCTGGAGGTTCACTTGTTACCGTCAATACAAATTACCATATGATCTCTCTCTGTGTTTTGTCTTCACTTCATTAATTTCATATTACTGGTTGTGTTAGAGATGTGATGGGAGTGCCAAGGCATAATATCCTCTTTTTTTATAAAAACAATTTCCTTTAGAGAAAAGGATCTAAAATAATTAAAATCTTTGTAGAAAATAATCTAAATTTTGAATTTATGTCTAAAACTTGAATTTTTTTTTAAAACAAATGGGCACAAGGTCCTGATATTAAGCGTGTAGTTACTTCAAATATAGTGTAGTTACTAAAAATTTAGTTTCCACACAAATGTTGGTTTGTATTTTGGGAGATTTACTCAGATACCATACATTTTAGGTGATATTACTAGAACCAAAAAAAAAAAAATGCGTGCTCTTGTTTTATGTTACAAGAAAAAACGTAATTACAAAAATGTCATTGCCACGTCAGAAATCGCTGAAGTGTATTAAATAACTCAGCCGTATCGCGTTACAGAGGTAATGACGGCTGAGTTACAGTATGTTGCGGCTGATTTATGGAAAAATATTTGAGTTAGAGCGGGCGGTTGACTTAGAGCATAACTCAGCCAATCGTTACGGCTAAATTAATGAAATCTGGCTGAGCTATGCTATAACACAGCCGTCCTTACGGCTGAGTTTTCACCCGATGGTTGAGTTGTCGAAATTTTGGCTGAGTTATCACTATGACACGGCTAAATTAATTTTTTCCGGCTCGCTGAATTATGAACAACGGCTGACTTATGAGATGTCGTTACGGCTGAGTTATGGTTAATCACTATAACTCAGCCGTTATAAGCTGACTTAACAGACAACTCAGCCATTTTACGGCTGACTTAGTAACAAAAGATTAATTACTAGAATATCATTCAGTTACGGCTGACTTATTAAACGATACGGCTGAGTTACAAATTTTCAGTTGAGTTATGACATTAAGCAGCTGAATTTGGCAGCCATTTTTTTGCTTTTTAATTACTGTAATAGTATTCATGTTGCGGCTGAGTTATAATCTTGTTTTATGGCTGATTTAATTAGGCTGATTTACATGTTCGTTTGGTGGCTGACTTGCCACTTTAGATGCATCATCCATGTCATCATCTTCTCTGGAAATACGAAACCTCGTTTTTTCGACTTCCATCTTCTTCACCTGGTTCAAAAGTGAAGTTCTTTACCATCTTCTTCACCTTGTTCTTTACCTTGTTCTTCACTTCTTAATTTTCCTCATTCTTATTAATTTTTCTCATTCTTCTTCACTTTCTTTCATGGATCCAGTTCCGGTAATTGTTGTTTTTGGTAATTGGGTAAAGAAACACAACTATGTATTTAACACCGATGATAGAGGGTGTAGAGTTGTGCAAATAGATGCAGAAACAACGCAGGACAAGCTTGTGAAGGTTGTTCTCGATGATTACGTATTGAACGCAAGGAAGGATGAAACGGCTAATAAGTCAGCCACGAAACATTATGACTCAGCTGTCATATGAATCTAAGAGACATTTCGTTTTCCCTTAAGTATTAGAACTCAGCCGTCAAGTAATAAAATTCAGCTGTTTACTTTTATTTTTTGTTATAAGTCAGCCACAAAACATTTTAACTCAGCCGTCATATGAATCTATGAGACCTTTCGGTTTCCTTTAAGTATTATAACTCAATCATGAATTAATATAAATCGGACGTTCACTTTCAGCTTATTTATTGTTATAGGTCAGCCACCAAACATTATAACTCAGTCGTCATATGAATCTACGAGACCTTTCATTTTTCCTTAAGTATTATAACTCAGCCGTGAAATAATATAAATCAGACGTTCACTGTCAATTATAACGTGGAATCATTTGCTGATGTGTATTTTTTAATATTTTCGAAATTAACTCAGGGTGTTAATTGTAATTACACCCAGTACACTAAATATCTGAGCAATTTTTAGAAAATGTATACCTATAAAAAATAAATTAACTTTTGGATAATATCTGAGTAATTATTTTTGTACTTTTAGTGTAAATATGTTTGGTAAGATTTTTAGTTTTATCTTTATTGTTTTAATGCATCGACCAATAAACAATTGTACAATATACTGATAAGAGATAAAACTAAAACTATAATTATTTTTTTAATTAGTGTGTTAAATCTTTAAATTGTATTTAATATGAAACCAGAGGGAATATAAGTATGGACTGATCCACATTTCATACTGGTAAAACGACATTGCCACACAGTTTTTAATAGTCACATGCTCTTAGCCTCTTACCTGAGTAAAACGCCATTGCCACACAGTTTTAAGTTTTAACTGTCACATGCTCTTACCTACAGGTAGGTCTGGGCATTCGGGTATCCGTTCGGGTTTGGGTTCGGATCTTTGGATGTTCGGATGTTTGGATGTATACATATAAAATCTGATCGAGTATTTTATAGAATCGGGTCAGATTCGGGTATTTTCAGATTTACCCGAAATCCGAACTTGGCGTTGGATATCCGAAATGGTTCGGGTATTTTCATCCGAAGTTGGTAAAAATACCCGAAATTAACTGAAATTAATCGAAATTAAGTAAAAACCCCGAAATCAAAAGTCTTATATGAATTGAAATACTGAACTGAGAGTTAAAGTTTTAAAGAGATAAAAAAGTAAAACCTAAAGTAAGTTTAAAGTCTTAAAGAGATGAGTAAGTAGAGAAGTAAAAAAACAATCATATCATCTCATCTTCTTCATCCAGACATCCATCCCAAGTGCTGACTTACTTCTTCTTCATCCAAACATTCGAACCCCTCTTCTTCTTTAACCACTTAAAGAGTTAGAGTTTCAAACTCTGAAAAGAAAATGACAAACAAAAAAAGTATTAGAGATTGTATCTTAGTAATCAAGATCAAACAGATAGACAAAAAAAAAAAACAATACCTCTTTCAAGCTCATCTTCAAACTCAACTTCTGCAAGAATCTGTGCATTTGTAAGAACCTTTTCTTCAAAATGAATATCTTGTTTTAACCACTGTTCAGTACACATCAAAACCTCCACCATGTAATGTGTAAGACAGCTTCTATATGGTTCTATTATCCTTCCACTAGTGCTAAAAGCACTTTCAGAAGCAACAGAAGACACCTGCATAGCAAATAAATCTCTAGCCATCTTAGATAAAATGGGATACCTTGCACTGTTGACTTTCCACCAAGAGAGAATATCATACTCAATGCCCATAATCAATTCAGGATTCTCAACTTCTTCTCTCAAATAAGTTTCCAATTCATTAGTATCTCTAACTCCTATCTTTCTAAGCAATGTATCATACTTCTGCTGCATTGGGTTATAACCATCGAATTCATCTTCCATTGAGTCAAATAACCCATCTGTTTCCCTCACTTCAGTAGCATGAGATGATGATTGAGACTGACTGGATGCTTGAGATGTTGAATCAGCATATCTTTCACTATACTCTGCATACATCGCACGCATGACAATCAAAGTCGAATCAGTCAACCCCTTAGCAGTTGTACTATTTTCTCCATACAGCTCCGCAAAACACAAATTTGCAAACTCCATCTTCTTTCTCGGATCAAAAACACTAGCAATTACCAACATACTGTTTATGTTCTTGATGCCATCCCAGTATTTGTCAAATTTCTTATACATCTTCTCGGCATTAACCTTCACGTCAGCATCGCTATTAAGACAGAGTAACTGAAGCTTCATTGCAATGTTTACTATCTAACCATAGCACTTATGTGAATTCAAAGTAGTGGAGGCAGAAACTACCAATGTAGCCTGATAGAAAACATTAAGAAACTTCACAAACCTTTCTATTTTACGCCAATCATTCGTCAAAGGAGGTCCTATCCTTTTTTCTCCATTATCATACTCTAAGAAATAATCATTGTAGAGCTTATCTTCGAACTCCATCCTATCAAACGCTCCTCTGAACTTAATTGCTCTTGTCAACATCAAATATATCGAATTTCATCTAGTGGTTACATCTAGAGGCAAACTACCCTTCGTGAATCTACTAGTTTTCACTCACAGCTCAAATGCCTTTCTCCTATTTGGTCCTGATCTGACATAAGATATGGCATTGCGGACTGAACTAACACTAGCATCCTTAACTATCAAGTTTATAATATGCCCAGCACATCTCATATGCATGTAATCTCCATTCAACACTAGAGAATCTGTCCTAATTTGAGAGAAGGCAGACTGAAACTCATCCAGAGCATTGCTATTAGCAGTTGCATTATCCACAGTCACAGTAAACACCTTCTCTATCCCCCAGTCAGCAAGACATTGTAGAAGAGTGCTAGCAATTATCTTACCTTTGTGATCTGACACATACTTGAATCCAATTATTAACTTCTTCAATCGCCAATGTTTATCAATGTAGTGTGCTGTTATAACCATATAACTTGAACCTGTTGATAGAAAAAAAAAAGAAAAAAGAATGAGCTCATATTAGAGAAGAGAACATGATCGAGAATAAGAATGATCATAATATACTTGAAAAAAATATACCTGTTACCAAGGATACCCAAATATCAGTTGTGAGTGACACTCTTTGCTTACTCTCAATAAACCATTGTCTAAGTGTGGCCTTCCTCTCATGATACATTTTCACTATGTCTCTTGTTGATGTCCTTCTTGAGTGAGGCTTATACAAGTTTACCTAAACAGATTATACAAGATAAATTTTGATTAGTAAAAACATATATAATAAAGAAGTTGCTAAGAGAATGTTAATCATGTTACGAGAAGACTAACCTTGTTGCAAAAGAATCTTAATGCCATGGATTCTACAAACGACAATGGTAGCTCTGCTATCACCACCATTTGGTTAAGTGCTTCTCTGAAAACATGCTCAGGCACTCTTGCACTTTGTATGTTTCCTTCTTGATTAATAACTTGCTGTCCTTGTGTAGCATCTTGAGCTTCTTCCCACGCCTTGAATGCCTTACATATATTGTTATGATTCCACAAGTTTTTTGTCCCTGACTTTGTAGCACATCCTAACTCCTTCCCACAATAGTTGCAGGTACATCTGTCTCGGCTTTCAGGTACTCTTGTGAAGTGGCACCATACACCGGATCTTGGCGTAAGTATCCTTGGAGTCTTATTTTGCTCAGCAGCAGTTCCTCCACCACCTGATTGACCATGAGTTTGTTTTCTTTTACCCCTTAAATTAGATTCTGGTGTCAGATACTCTTCTTCCTCTTCATGTTCATATCTCTCTCTGTCTCTGTTATCATGAGTTGGAGATGATGAATCCATCTGTAAATAAAAAAATACTATAAGTTGGAGATGATGAATCCTATAAACTGAATCAATGATAAGTCGAAAAGTTAATAAGGAACAGAGATATCAAAACCAATGAACATCATCAACGATCAACGAACATCATCAACAATCATCAATGAACAGAGATATCAGACAAGCAAGAACATCATCAACGAATATCATCAACAATCATCATCAAAACTCAGCAAAAACAGAGATATCGAAACCAATGAACAGAGATATCAGACAAGAACATCATCAAAACTCAGCAAAAATAGAGATATCGAAAATAAAACCAACATACAAACATAAAAACACTCAAACATCTGCAATTGATTTCGTCTCACTCATGCTCTGTCTAATACTCTTAAGTGTGTATCCGTTCAGGTCGAAGTTTCAAGAGGACAACTAAAAAGAGAATAAGATGTACATGTGATGGCCTCCGTGAAGTCGCAGAGGGAGGAGCCAAGCAGGTCGAAGTTTCTAGATTTTCCAGGTTGAACAATTGAGGATTTTACACCTTTATCTCGATTTTGTCTTGATTTTGAAAACAAGAAGCCGAACAGGCTATCATAGGTTAGTTCAATAATAAAATTAGGGATTGTATATTGTATAGATAGATGTATATTGTATAGATAGGTTAGATTGGTTCAGGTATCCGAGCCTTGTGAGAACTAAACCCGATCGGGTATTAAACACCATCCGTATCCGAACCAAACTGCCTACTTCGGGTCGGATTCAAGTTTGGGTTTTGGATCCGGTTAATTTGCCCAGCCTACTTGCAGGTGCTCTAAAACCGTATATGCATGGCTCCAACCAAAAAGTTACAAAAAAATATATAGATGAAAAAGTATATTACTTTATTTACAAAATTCCGAATTGTCTGTTTTATTTATTTAGCACGTTATTTACAGACAGAATTTTTCGAATCTTAATAACCAAAGAGCTATTAAGAAGTACATGCATGCCGTACATGAGAAACATTACGATACTTATTATCGAATGTGTTACTTTATCACATGTGTTTGAAACCAGATTCTGTTTGACGTAGAATAATAGATCGTAAATTTAAAATAGGAAAATAGGAAACCTCATGGTCATGTTGTCAACTGTCATCCTATATAAAACGAGTTAATTATAACATTATCATAATCTATTGTGTAATTTACGCGAAAATTTACTGGTCAAACGAGTTGACAAAGTCTATTGTCACAATATCACCTTAAGCTCTATATGAAAACGTTCTTTTTAAAAGCGACGATTTAAGTCTAAAACGACAAAACAGAAATAGAATCTTCTGTGAAAAGAACAAAACCAAATTATAGACGCAAGAGAAAAAGTCAAGTTTTATCCTAATTAGTAAAAGTTCAATCAGAGCAAGGAAGCTTAAACTTTTGAAAGTCGCTTGCGAAATATTCAACGAGCGGGTCAAGTTATAAACGATTTACTACACACAGACGCGGTTACTCAAAATCGTATAAATAGAGGCGTAGCATAACGTTTGAAGTGTAAGATTTTTTAAATACAAAATGGAAGTCCAAAGGCGTAACATAATGTTTCTTCTATTCCTCCTATCCCTCCTCATTCATACGCAAATCCAAACCGTTGGTTCAACTGATCAAGCCTCTCTCGCATCTATTGATCTAAAACGTCATGATCACTTTACTGTAGAAACGATGTCGTTTCCTACTGATTTTGTGCGAAGACAGCTAGCCGGTGGAGGTGGTAGCAGCGGCGGTGGTGGTGGCACTCGAGGTGGTTCTTCAGGTGGAGGCAGTAGTGGTGGAGGAAGTCGCGGAAGTGGAAGCAGTGGAGCAAGTGGAGGAGGAAGCTCAAACC
This sequence comes from Camelina sativa, assembly GCF_030686135.1. NCBI lineage: Eukaryota > Viridiplantae > Streptophyta > Magnoliopsida > Brassicales > Brassicaceae > Camelina > Camelina sativa. Next base: position 19,518,017 of record NC_141884.1, on the reverse strand, counting down.
GTGGTGGCGGTGGTGGATCCGGAGGAAATAAGGGTGGCAAAGGTGGAGGGGGTGGCGGAGGCCGTGGCGGTCGCGGTAATGGTGATGTAGAGGATGGTGATAGTGGAGGCGGTAGCGGAAATAGTAGAGGTGGAGGACAACAAGTTCCCGTAGTTCCAGGTGGCACATTTCCAAGCGATGGTGTCCGACTTCAATATTCTTTAGTATTGTTCATCTTCACGGCGTGTTTAATTAGTTATCATTTATTAGACTCAAAATTTTACATTTTTTTCTTTAGTTGAAATCTCTTGTTTAATATAATAATTGTGTTAGGTTACGTACTTGTACAATGTACATCTGTTGATCGGTTTTTTTTTTGTTAAAGCATTGTTGATCGGTTTTTGTTAAGCTAAGTACTTTAGTAAACTGATAATAATGAAATGTTCATGCATACAGCTAGGGTCCTCAAAAGTTTAAGATCTAACAAATGTATAGCCCCTCACAAAGGTTGAGGTAAGTACAGAATGAAACTTTATCTAAATTATTTGAACTTCTAGTACAATTTTGATTAACATGGTTTTTTACTTTTTAGCGCATAATTAAATTTTAATGTCTTTCACGGACAATACTAATCTTTCATTGAAATTTTAGTGGCTGGTCATATTAAACTTTGGCTGGTCATATTAAATTTTAGTGGCTGGTCATATTAGCTTATCTTAAACTTTCTTTACGGTAAATATAACAAACTCATTATATTTGGATCCTCATCCCCCCAAAAAAAAAGACATCGTGTAATGTATGTCGTATATTCTCCACGCTACTTTTACATAACCGCATCAATCTATATTGTCTAGCGATCTCTTTGCACAACGTCCAACTGCGCGCGATATAACATCCTTCCGCCACCAAATTTGGTATTCCATATTTGTGGTATGCATAACTCGCTCATAAACCCGTACCACATCTCATTTTTTTCGTCGGTCATCATTTCATCCGAGAAACCCAACGAGCCTGCCAACCCATGTCTGCAACAATGACCCACAGCGCGGACCTTCTCACACAAAATCGCGGCTGAAAAAAAAAACCATTTTATTCTTAACAAAATCGGTTCGTCTTGGTTTACTGTAAAAACATTTCATGATTTTTGTGAGAGCTTTTTGTATGTTTGAAGTTTGGATTCCATTATCATATTTAAGCACTTTGAAATGAAAATTTTCACTTCTCCTATCAATTAAAGAAGATTTTTTCTATCATCCTCATTCCTAATTCCTTTGTTTTAGTCTATGTCCTTTGTTATCTTTTGTTTATGTCTTTATACATTCTGTGTGAGTAGTATTATTGGAATATATATAGGTATAATAGATTAGTGATGTATTGAAGATTATCAGCGTTATATCTTGTTGTATCCTTTTCGTGATCTAAATTATTGGATTTTCGATGCCCACAAGTGTTTGAATATATTCCGAACCATTTTCTTTTATGATTGTTTTTTATTCATTGTAGTTGTTTGTTAAAGTTTTTTTGTGAACTGGTTTGCATTGCTAGTTAGAACTCTTGAGTGTTTTCTTCGGCGCTTACGTAAGTTCAAAAAAAAAGGTCAATCCATTTGCATATGAAAACATGGGGATTGGGGACCATAATGTTTTATAAGAATTTATATTTTAATCTGAGTTTTTGCAATTATTTCAAGCACACAAACCAATCTACATGTATTCAAGCAAGAGGATAGAAAGCAAGCATCGCCAAACCACACATTCCTTGGGGTGCATCAACGTCTCTCTTGATCCTCATGAAACCATCTTCTCCCCAAGTTTCTCCCCATGAATTCTTCAGCACCCAATACTTAATCCCTTCTTCACTCATTCCATAACCAACAATAGTGACCGCATGATGCAAATCCGTCCCACACTCTCCATCGAATACCCCACCCGAATAGTGCCTAAACGCGGCCCCCGACCCTTCTATCCCCACGGAAACAGGCTGTTGAGACACCGCTTGTAACAACGCCTCTTCATTATTCATTGGAACTGTCTCGTATCCGCTGATTGCAGCGGCACGGAAAGACGATGACTGGGTAGTTGCTGAGCTGCAAGTTTGTTCTGATTCTTGATATGGATAGTTATCCTCGGTGGTGATGCCTTGGTTTTTGATTATATACTCGAATGCCTTCGACATTATCCCTCCACGACATCCTTGATTGTAGTCTCTATCGCAGTCTAAGAGTTGTTGCTCGGATAGCGATACGAGCTGCCCTTTAGTAATCTTTGTAATACCTTCCACTGCCGCCACCGCTGAAAACGCCCAGCATCCTCCTGTTCCGTTTTCAACAAATTTATGCGTTACTAAAAAATTACATTTTCGTAAAATAACTAAAGTAATGATGTCAAGAACTAATAATACATGTAGCTAAAAAACAAATTAAAAAAAAAAAAAAAACACTTAAACAATTACCACATCGGCCTTGATACTTAACGGGTGTAACAGCCCCCGCTTGTCTCCAGTCCATGCTCTCGCCGGTATCACTAACATTACCATATCTAAACGGCACCCTTTTCTCGGAATTTGATGCTGAAATTTCGGTAATGCTCTTTGGTACAACTAGTCCTGTGTGTGTTGCCCTGAATTCGTCGTCCGTAAGATCAGAAAACTCGTTGACATCCAACTTGTACGTGATGTTCTTGTTCATGTTGAAGCTCTGAACAAAATCCAAATTCTTCTTGAAAATAGCAAACCTATTTCTTTTTTCGGACTCATCGGTGTAAACACGATGGAATCGAGCCATCCATTGCTCATGTTTCTCCACGGCAGAAGCTTCAAAAAGGCCACCACGAGATGTCGCTACCGAAGTATTGTAACTGAAAAAAATAGTTAGAATGAAGATGAATATAGTTGACGCCATATCCATGAATGAAGGTAATATGTATGGAATGTATGGGCGCAAATTTTAAAGATAGTATCAATAAAATACTCTTTTTATTACAAATGTTGTGGTTATGTTACTTGGTTTGCCAAGAAGCGTGAATGACAAAATGGTCTTATATAAGAAATTGTGAAGAGTGTGGTGGAAGATGTTGAGTGTGTGGTTTGAATGTTCTAACGAAGTGGGACCAAATGACATGGGACAACAAATTGCGATCCCTCTTTATAATTTCTGTTAGATTCTGTTTTTATATGCAGACTGACGACTCAAAGTAAACGGTCAACGACTCAGTAAAAAAAGTTGGTCTATAACCCCATTCTTATGGAACAAAACAATTAACAGAAAGATTAAAAATTTTAAAACCAAAATTTTATTTTGTTGAAAGATATATATATATATATATATATATATATATATATGTGTGTATTTTTATATCAATATATAGAAATATAAATATGCATATTGCTACCGCATATATCTTATATATATATATATATATATATATATATCTTATATAAGAGAATGTTTTTCTCAACTTTTGCTAAGAAGATGACACTTGGCCTATTATTTATCTGACACCTGTACATTTTTGTTGTTTGGACCTAATTAACTAAATTCATTTATACTTTGGACCTAATTCACTAAAGACCCATAAAACAAAACAAAACTCTTAACATTTCCTTCTCCCTTTCTTCAGTTAGGCCCCTTCCAATTAATCTAAACCCACCATTTATCAGTTTGTGGTTTCATCATAGGAACAATCTGATTATAGGTTATTTTGAAATTATAAAAATATGCTTCAATCTTATGTATGATTCACGGGCAAGAACATATTCTAAATTATGTTAAAAAATTATTTATGGGTTTCAATCTTATAAATGATTCATAAGCAAGAAAGGAATCTAAATTATGTTAGATTGTAGATGTTTATGTGTTCTCAAAATTCTCTTATAAATTCATAAATTTTTGACTCAAATTTTAATTTCTAGGTTTCTATTACTAGGTTTAGTTTCTGGCCTTTAATCTTATATAATCTAATGGTGGGATGTTTTATGTATGTAATTTGATAATTGCTTACTCATTTATTTCCCATTAGATATTACCAATTCGTTTTCCATAATATTAGAATTCAATTCGTTTTCCATAAAATTAAATTTCAGTCCCTAATTACTCTCATTTTAAGAGAATTTTTTCAGTCATGATTATTTAATTTCAGTCATTAGGTTCCTATGAAGAATTATATTATTTTTATATATCTTTCCATATTTCAATAGGTATTCTTGAATAATTTTAAATATTTTTTTTGCAGGTTATCATGTTTGTTGTTTGCATTAAAACTACATCAGAAAAATATAATGTGAGAATGTTTGACAAATTTACTTATTCATTAGAGTGTTTATATATGTATTTCCTAATTTCCATGGAATGGTCCGGCAATTTTGGATGACCTATGCCAATTTGTTTTTAAAAACCCATTTTCATTATCGTAAATAAAATTATAAGAACAGTAATATAAAAAATTATTTTCATAAGATAGTTTCTAAGTCCATAAATCGAAATATGTTCGTTTTGCTTGCTCACATTTTTTTGTCTTTTCAAATTTTTCATATTCATTTAAATATTTATACAAAAATAAAAATTATATTGCCTAATAACTTATTATTGTTTTAAAACTCTTCAAATATAGAAACTTTTTTTATTAGAGTTTCAAATTTTTTTTCCTAAATTAAATTTTACTTTAAAATTCATCAGCAACAAGTTTAATTAACATTAATCTAATGTTCATTCAACAACAATTCAAAAGACGAAATAGTTTTTACATAAACCTAACAAAACTTCATCCGTAAATTGGATATATCTACATGAAAAATATATGTTTCTCTTATATAAAACTTGAACTTATAAAAAAAATATAATAATAACTGAACTTATAATTTTGTTTTTTTCTATACAAAAAAAAAAAAAACTTTTGGTCTAAAGTATGCTCCAAAAAATGTGATGCCCTAATGCTTGGCTTCATTTGCTTACCCTATGGGTTGGGCCTCAGTCCGGACCTTGAACCATATTTTATATTTACTCTAGGGTTGTCGTGTTTGTTGGTTATGGTAATACTACTACATAATGAAAAAATGAACTATCATGATTTAATATGTTCAACATTACTACAAGAAATATGCGTATTTTTAGCACACGAAAAATGCTATCATTTCGTTTTGATAGCGATTTTGTAAACGCTGTCTTTGCCGGTGCCATCTTAGAGGGGACACATACAATAGAGTTTTTTCCTTTGCTATTATTTGTCTCGCTATAATAGTGCATTTATATTAAGATTATTGGTAGCATTATAAATTTGCTATATTATAATTAACAGTGTGTAAAGTAGACTAAAACTTTTTCTTATTAGACGATGCATATGAGTCTCTCCATTATAAATTTAGTTTATGATGTTATTATCATATGCTTAAAAAATCATGTTGTTAAGATTGTGATGTTTTTTATATCATAGCATGATATGAGTTGCATTATTCTATACTAATTAATTTGACTTCTATAGTTTTGAGTAATATATGCTAATTGTATATTGGTATCATATATATTTAGGAATCTTAGTATCAAATAGCATTAGAATTAACCATCTTAAAAAGAAAAGATCAACAAAAATTCTCATAACATTTTCCACTTTCACATATAATATTTTACTTCCTAAGAAACTTTTTTATTATGACATTTGATATTATAATATTCTGCGGTTTTTCTTCTAAGTAGCTACGACAAAAGAAATATTTGTTTTATTCAATTGCATTTATGATAAAGCTAAATAGACATATCTAAAAATTCATTTCGGTGATGGAACAAAACTATTGCATTTTTATACTCAACCAAAACTTAGAGTAATTTTTTTATAACTTTATTTACTTGGATTCATTTTCATTATTAAAATTTCGTAAAAACAATTTTAATTTTTATTAGAATGTATAAAGAATAAATTATATTGAGGGATGTGATTGCATTTTTTACCTCACCAAAAATTAGCTGGTACAATATATTTATTAAGTTCATTGTTGTTTACCTAAATTTCATATTTAGATTGTATTCATGTAAGTTATATTCCAAAATTTCATGTTTTTGTAGATGTCAGTGGTAATATAATTTGTGCAAACGCAAGAGAGAAAATAAAAAGATGGAGAATGCTTAATATGTCTTGAAAGTCTAAAGGGAGAAAAAACCATAAACACACTACTATGTAATCAAAAATTTCTCCACATATTGAAATACTCTATTACTATATATAAAAGGAAAATTCAAGTAACACCAAACAAAAGAACCCAAAAAAAAATTGAAATGATCAGTATATTTTAAAAACCATTAAAAGAACAATTACTGAGTAAACAAATAAAAGAACTATAATATCCAAATTACTTTTTTTTTTTTTTTGTTCAAATAATATCCAAATTACTAAAATTCAAAAACAATGTAAACTAAATCCGTGCGTAGCACGGGATGACTTCTAGTATGATTATATCGTACAAATTTTTAAAAATATTTCTTCATACAATTAAGAATAAGAAACTTTTAAAACTAAAACGAAAAAATTACTAATATTTATCAAAACATCAAATATATTAGATGTCTAAATAGTTTGAAACTAAATATGGACTAAAAAAATAAAATTCTTCATAAGACCACTATATATTTGTTTCATATTCCATAAATACATTAAAACTTTTGGTTTTTCAAAAATATCACAAACATAAAAATTAATTTACAAAAGTTTATAGATTTAATTTTTTGACTTTGGATTAACTATTTTAGATTTAAAGTACAACTTTTAGTGTTTAAGATTTATGATTTAGTTATGAAGATTAAATAGTTAATTTCAGTTTTGTGGTAGTTTTGAAAAACCAAATCTTAAATGATATTTTTGGAGCCTTATGGTATTATGTGGAATAAATACAATAAAACTTAATGTTTCTCTCGTGGTGTGACATTTCAACTTTTTTGTTTAATCAGGAGCGGACACATCACTAAGAAAAATAAACCAGTTAGAACATTTCAATTAATACACATCAGAACTACAGTTTGCCACATGATATCTTGTAATTTTACGTGATTTTAAAGCTTAATTCTTCATTGTTTTATGCATATTCATAAGCATTTAGGTTGTTTAGGTTGCATTTTGCATCATTGTCTATTATCCTCAGGTATTGGAGTGTAAATGTGCAAAGTAGGATGATTTGGAGCTGAGTGGATCAAGAATTGGCAAAAAGATGCAAGAGGAAGGAAGAAGAGCAAACGAACCGGTCGATCGTGTGGTCAGTCAAGGCACGATCAGATCCATCGATCGGCTACAGGGCAAAACGACCGACCATTTGGTCAATCATATGGTCGACCAAAACAAACTGGACTTCACCAAAACTCGGACTTCAGCGATCAACCAAGGAATCGACCAACTGATCGATCGACTCAAGGCCAAACTTAACAAAGATTTCAAATAATGACACATAGATTTCTAATATTTTCAAAGAAAAAAATCAAGTGATATATATAGAGATATATATATATATATATATATAATGAACATATTTTTCTAGATTTTATTCACAGTCTCATCGCTTTTCTGTTTTAGAATTCTAGAGTTGAGACCATTACTAATTTGAATTTTCTTATTATTTCACTTTTATTCTATTGTTGATTTCAAAAACTAAAATAGAAAAGAAAAGGCGAAAGTGAAATCGATGATAATAAAGATTATAATTCAGTCTCCACCATATGATTATTAATGTTTTCAATCTCGGATTTATAAAATTATTTATTTTGAAAGTTAAGAAATTATAGAAAACCAAGAGTTGGAATCATGATTGATAAATTTTGTGTGTTTGTGGTGATATGATATGATGTATAAAAATATTTGTAGCATGGTTTAAGAATTTACCAAAAACCGGAATATAGTAAATTTCTACTATTCAAAATTGTTTAATCTTATTTTCAATATCATAATCGAGAAATTTGTGTGTGTTATGATTTTAAATTACTAGAACATCGAGCCCTTATTTTTTCGTTTCTTCAATATTCATGAAAAATATTTTTTTAAGATCTTTATTTTTAGTGCATTGAAAAAAAAAGCATGCAAAAAAAATAAATCGCAGATGAACAGACTACGAAAGTTTTAAGTTTGATTTTTAAGAACATTTTATATCCTTCAGTGACCAAAAAAAAAAATTAGATGTAGTAAATGAATCACTTAGATTTTCACAAATTTTTTGCCTAAACTCGACATCATTTGGACACCTAAGTGCAATCATATCAAATTTAACAAATTTATATTCAAGTAGATTGAAAGATATAAAATATTTTTAAAAAATCAAATTTGGTCGTATGATTGCTTAATATATGCAAAAGTTTAGTTTAGATATTAAATTGGTTAGCTAGACACTATCAGTTTCAAAACAATTTTGAATTTAAATTTTATTAACGTAAAAGAGATATCAATATTAGAAAAAATAAAGAAATATTCCGCAGCTTAACGCGGGTGTTATTCTAATAAAGCTTAAAAATGTGAACCATTTTTAAAAAAAAATTCCCTTTACAAAATTAACATCCAAAAAAATTACAAGATATTCCGTTCGTGTTCGCTCCTTGTTAATGGTAAAAGAATGGAAGAAGGTAAGGATTCGTGTTTCATTGTTTCATAATTTTCATATTTTTGAATAATCTAAATATGCCGGTCTCACAAATCTTATCTCCCTAAACTTTTAGATATGATGTATGAGTGTCCAAGAAAATTCATATTATTGGGTCTTCGGATAGAACCAAAACAGCCGACAATAATACAGATATTGGAATCAAAAACTTTGTTTCTTCGACCAAATTTTTTTGCCAATGAATGGAAGGAAAGCCCTCTTACCGTTTCAACGTAGCATCATGACCCAAATATCTTTAGCCAATGAATGAAAGAGAACTTTTTTGTTTATTCTTTCTTTCCTTTCTTTTTCTTTTGAGGGGGTCAACGAGGCTTTCTCTTTTGGTCTTGCTTGACAATGAGAACAAGTAAACATCAACATTTCGTAATTGCGTCCAATGTAAAATGTGAAAATTGAGTGTTTTTGATAACCGAAATTTCATAGTAATATATCTAAAATCCTTTTTTTTCTTTTTGGTTATTCAAGTCGCATCATGTAACTCCATAATGCAATAACTGATGTTATCAAGTGGCTCTACTCTCTTATAATTTACAAGTTGCAATGTTATTGTTATGTAGATAATGTTAGTGGTGTAATTGGTTGAAGTAACTCCCTAAGGCAAGTGGCCTTACTCTCGCAAGAGTTTTATTTTGCTAATTCTTTCTCTCGAGTCTTGATATTAAAATAAGGTTGTATTTTCTTTTGATTGATTTTTAATTCCCGCTTTGTTAATTTGCATACCTTTAGGAATTATGAGTTCTCTGTTTTTGTTGTTATAAGTAGAAATTATAAAGACTTGTGGTTTTCTCACGTTTGATTCAAGAAAACCAAGGCATACCGTCTTGAATTCCATTGCAAACTCTACTACAAAGGCACAATCATGCACTATATTTTTTTTAAACAAATGTAAAATTTATTTAAACAATAAAAAGCTTTTACATCGAGTGCAACTTAGATATGAAAGTTCGTAAACAAATCTAACTATTTATACTTCTAGAGGCGAATCAATTTATACTGAAATGAACCATCCAATCTGCGATCCTTGATTGAAGAAATTCTATTTCGAACATGTTTATCTGATGAGTTTGATGAGAGTTGTCGGGGCAGTAGAGATTTCTCCATGACGTCGCGAGTTCCTCTCTCACCAAAGGTAATGAGTGGTAGCTTAAAAAAAATATTTTCGTAAAAACAGGATTTGTCGAGGTTAACTTTTTGTCCACGATGAGAAGCAAAAGTTGATCCCAAAGAGAAATGAATCGTGTTTGTAGCAGACCATGCACTAGCCTTTTCCAGATTTCAGCTGAATAATGACAAGAGAAGAAAAGGTGATGTCTCGTCTCCAATGGATCTCTAAAAGCGTTTCATATTTTGTCATTTGCACTTCTCTCTTCTCCCTTTTTAATTCCCCTTGTATAAGTAAATCTGTGTTTAGCTAGAGCAAGACACTCCCTAACCACTTTATATAGCAATATGAAAACACAAAATAAAGATCAATAAGTCAAGCTTTTAGAGCTTGTGCTGATGATCAAAGACTTAAGCCTACAACATTCACTCTCCATATCAACATTCCCACGTCGAGTTATCATCTCCATGTTCTTGTACAAACTCTGTTTCACAAGATTCTTCATCATCTTCTTACCTTCTTCTCCTGACCTCGGACTCATTGGAGATCCCATCCCAGGACTCGCCCAACCTGTTTGTGGACCCGAATGAGGACCCACCCGTACATTTCTCTCATCCTTAAACCACTGCAAAAGTTTCACCGCCCTCTTTTGAACCAAAGGACTCCCAAGTAAGCTCACTTCAAGAAGAACCGGCACAATACCTGACTTGGCCATTTTCTCCCGCTGGCTCCAACTCTGATGAGCTAATACCATCAAGATATACGCCGAGTATTCTTGGCATTTTGGTTTATCTTCCCATGTTAAAATCTCTATCAAATCTTTGGGCACAGCCAAACAATCCTCCATTGCCTTTTTACCCATTTGAGTCACTACCAATTGCCCTAAACTCGCTAGTGCCTTCTCTGACAAGTCTTTAGCTGACATTAGGCTTAGGAGTGTCTGCACTGCCCCGCTCAAGACCAATGGCCCTGCGTTTTCCAACACGAGACAGAGATTGTTTATGGTGGCTAGACATATCTCTTTGGTCTTCATGTCTGTTGAATTTGAGTTCATTGTGTCCATTAAAAACGGTAGAATCTTTGATGAAGCTACTGGTAATTGTGTGATTGTTAGAGACGAAAGTGAAAGCAGAAGCTCCGCGAAGCCATGTCTTGTTGATTGGTCGAGAACTTCAACGTCATTGGGTAGCTTTGAGCATATTCCGGCGCTCACCATCAGTGCCTTGTTCCTGAAGTAAAAGTAGAAAAATAAGATGCTCAGACTTTTATATTGTGATTTTTAATCAAGGTTCATTTGTTAAACGGAAGTATCAAAAAATTCTTCTAATTTCTCCAGTTAAATCTTCTCTGCAACATCATATAAAAAGAACAATCAAACTTTTAAATCGATTAATGCAAAAGTATTCTCTTACACCTCTTGTAATTTCTAAAAGAAGTGTGATAATCATTTGTGAAGCAAGAAGAAATAAAGTATTGAGAAACTCAAGTAACATTGATTAAGTTATAAAAGTTTTCTTAACAAGTACATTTTAATCAATTTCAGTTCAAGTACAAGTGACTTTTACTTTCCACCGTTTCAACTTTTTGCTAACTTCTCTAGTTTTTGTTATAGATCTCGTATTATATAAACATAACAATATGTATATTATATGTATGAGTTAGTTAGACACATATAGATTAGGCAGAAGTTAGTGGAATATGATCTTCAACTTTTCTAATAGATGAATGGTCAGAAAAATTAATGGCCAATTAGAGATAATACATATACTAATGGGCTGTCAACTAACGTGATTTGTCTCTCGACTCTTCCGAGTTCCGACGCACTCGGAAATAATATTCCTTAAATTTTTATTTTAACATTCATTATTAGACTATAATGTCACATTTATTGTTTGTTTATTAGTATTAAGAAATACTGATGAATACTGTATATTGCAATACTGACCAATAGATAGTCATCCATTTCTTAGTGGTGGATTGCCACCAAAGCTTTCCAAACTCTTCTAATTAATGTCTATATTCTTTGTATTTTTTTCTAAGTTATATAGGTACATGTATAATGTATTTTTTCAGATACTAAAGTTTGACACGAAAATGATTTGCAGATAAACTATAAGAAAAAGAAAAGTCACTTTTAGAGTTTTAGAGCTAGTGATGTTGTACACACATGCACAATATCTAAATTTAATTATTACTAGGATAGTATCCGCGCTACGCCGCGGGATTATTTATATTTTATTTTTATTTTTATTATTTTTGAATAATTTTATATGTGTTTGTAATTCAAAAATCATTATTAATATAGTTTTGACAATGTTCATTGGTAATATTTTGGTTTTAGGTTTTTGTTATTATGTATTTCTAGTTTTATTATTGTAATGAAATTGTAAATTAAAAATAAAATCAATTCTTTTCTTGTATTAGGATGTATTGGAGGACCATTATTATTGTTAGTTGTTTTGTTTTATTTAATCAATTTTGGCATTTAATATTTCATGTTTTTATCAACACGGAGGAGATTTTTAAGAACTTTTTGTTTTAAAAAAAATGTTTGATTGTGTTAATTATATCAACTCTACTTCCTTACATGTTTATGAGATTAGTTAATTAATTATTAAACATATAATGAAAAAATGTTTTTCTTGTTTTAGAAAAATTAACTCATATGAGTTAAACTTGTGTTCAAAATTGTAACCATTTTTTTTTTCGGATATGAAACTTTATTGAATGTTTTTAATCAAAAAAGAAATCCATCAAAACATTCTTTTGTCATTGACATCTCCTTTTTGGGGTTTATGATTGGGCTTTTGATATGATGATGGGTTAATGTCAATGAATTTATTGCCCTCATTTTTATGAATATTTACACATAATTGTTATTGAATGATTAAGGAATATTTATTTTCTATTAATTAAAAAACAAACATTTCAATTTTAAAATTTATTTTAATCATTTTTATAACATACTTAATTATTAAAATATAATATTATTAGATCTAAAACATTTTCAAAACTCTAATTTTTTCACCTATTAAAAAAACTGATTACTATTCACATATTTAATTTTTTCTAAATAATTATTATTATAGGCAATTGACTTACTTAATACCAATGGTATAATATTTAACGGGTGAAACATATTCTTACACAAAAAAATAACAAAAAAAAAATCTTGCATAGATTAAAGAAAAAGCAGACTATATATTTAGTTGATACATAGTAGTTTGATCTAAACATATATTTCTTACGTATTATATATTTTTTTTATTACACAAACAAATTTTAGATCCTCGAAAATAACTTTACTCATAACATTAATTTTATCTGCAAAAATTTGTTACATAATGTAAAAGTAAAACTCATTCTGGTTATATATACTGAAATCAGTCGTCAATCATAAATACTACTGGTGTCTACTGAAGAAAGTTCTCGATGAAACAAAGTTTAAACCAGTTCGGTTTATATATTACGGTCAATTTGGTTTAGTTTCATTTAGGCGATGTTTATTTCACGTGGCAAAACAATATGCCCGGTGCTTCATTTAAAAAAAAAATTCTATTAATAATTGACAAACATAAATGGGTAGAGGAGTTTACAAACATAAATGGGCTAATAGTCGTCTAAGTCAAACATAAATGATCATTGAATAGAAGAAACCAAAACATAAATGTCATACAGTATTTCATAAATTTAGATGCACGTATCCATTATTCTAAGAAATAGCTTATAATAAGATCATTTGTTTTAAAAACTTTAAGCCCACTTATTTTTAAAACTAAGCCCAACAAAATAAGATCAAATTTAGGAGAAAATATGACATGGAAAAAACAAGACTTATTATAGGTTAAGACATGTTGAGTTGTATTATTTGAAATGTTTCTATTGGCTAACAATTTTTCTGAGATGTCAAGCTGAGAAGAGCCTAAAATGCTGAGTTGTCAGTTAAGGAGAGCAACACATTCTAGTTTTATTGTATTGGTACCTACATCTGTATGTGTATAAGCCATAAGGTGATAGTGTTACCTTTATGTAACACTCAATATTGACCAAATTAAATCAGAGAGAGAAAGAAAGGCACGTGAGGGAAACGTCGTGCGTACTTCATAAAGGCAAATTTAGACGCTACGGTATAGGATCCACTATTTTTGGTTATAATTATCGATCGCATTAGTTTCAAAATCAAAACTATGACCAAACAAGAAAAACAAAAAAACCAAAAGAAAGAATTGTTGACAAAAAGAAATTGAACTTTTAGTGAATGAAGAAAATTAGGCATAACATCAACTTTAGTCAAAAGAATTAGTTTCGGGTATAAAATCACTCTAGTTGATAAATTTTGTCAACCTATGATGACTTATGACCTTATGTTCTTCGATATTCGAAAACTTCATTATATATTTTCGAAATATTTATGTTTCTTAATAGTTTCCTGATTTAAATATGATATATTGGAAGTTGTAACCACCACTAACCTCTAATATTAATCATCTTCGAAAATTCACATATAGCCAAGGACATTAATCCAAAAAAAAAAAGGTGAATCCAATATATAATTTGGTATAAAGTATAAACCTAAGTCCAATAATCCAGTCACCATTGGATAAAGCTAAAAATGCAAGTTGATTAAAAATCAAATGCAAGTCTAATCTAAATGATTGTAAAGCAAGACACAAGAAGGTATAATTTGACAAGTACCATACATACACATCAAACAAAAACCAAGACTAAACAATAATACTAAAAATTCTTTAACATTTAACATATACTGTATTTAATTCTCCTAAATTAGACGCATATTGACAATATATATACACATGCATCAAAGGTAATAATTTGATTAAATTAGTAAAATTCCAAATTGAAAAAATTAAAAGAACTTACGTGTAGGTTCCATGAGAAAGCTGAATAAGAGCATTGACGGCAGCTCTCTGATGGCCGGAGACATTAGAAGCCACCATAGAAACAAGAACCTGAATAACACCGAGCTCAGCCATCAGCTTCCGATTCTTCCTGTCTTCTCGGGCAAGTTTCTCGATCTCGATGGCAGCTTTCTCCTTCTCTTCCCAGCTTCCGAAGTGAAGCTTCTTCACCGTTTTCTGCAACACAACCTCCTCATTCTCATCTTCTGGTTGCTTAAATACTACTGCTTCCGGTAGCGCCGCCACCTTCTCTGAATCTTGATGGTTTCTTGATTTTTCAGGTGAGGCTTGAACGTTCCGTTTGCGGGTGGATGCTTTGGATTTCAAAAGGCAACGAATCTTGGTGAAGAAGTGTACCTTCATGTATTGGAGTTGCCATACTGAAGAAGAAGTACTGGAAGAAGAAGAGGGTTGTGTTCGAGAGGAAGACATGATGAGATGTTCTGTTTCTTTTAGTGGACTTCGCTCGTCATATATATATCTACATATTGATATTTGTCCTACTTTTAGGTATTTGGGCCAATAGGGTATATGCCTAATGCCGGTAAGATTTTTGGAAAAGTATTATTGTAAAGAAAAGAAATGGATGTAAGTTTTGTATTGCATAACTAATAATGTTTTACTATTATACTTTACGTGTCCTAAAAAAATGATGTAATTTTTCTCTTTTCAGTCACCACAAAAAAATAATAACAATAATAATCGAAACGTAGTTTAAGTTTAACAACATCCTGATGAAACCCATTATAGTAAATTGGTAGTCAGTGACTATTATCCATCAAAGAAGAGTCGGTAATTTCCAACTGCTTTACCGATGAGAGTTCGTTGGTAACACGTCAAATATATTTTACTCGATAGTCTAAACTGATGTCCAATTGTTAATTATACTCCTTTCAATTTAAATAAAATGTCGTTTTATAACCTAAATTTTGATTTCAAATAAATAATGTTTCATATTTATAATAAATATTTTAGAAAAGTTTTATCTTCACTTATTTAATGTATGACCAATGATGATATTTTCATAATATATTAATGAAGGATAAAATGGAAAATTTTATTTGTTTTTCAATATGTGCATCTAAATCTTTAATGACGCTTAATTTATAACAGAAAGAGTATGAGATATCCTAAATTAAGTGTAACGTTATTAACCGTTGCATATATACTACAAACCCAAAAGTGTGTTTTGTGAAAATTATTTTTTAATTTAACCTAATTCCATCTGAAACTCGTTAGTAAATATCGATTACATACTTTATACACTTGATTATGGGTGAAAATGCGATAAATTTGTAGAGCCAAAAACCATGATATATGAACTAGTTTTCAAATTTACTGTTATATTTATTTTAATTTTCTTTCAAAAATATTTATTGCTTTTAGAAACAAAGCTAGTATAGTTAAATGTAATTTCATTTTAAATTAATATAAATGTAAGTGTGTATACTATTTAATTTGATTATATACTAATATGTTTACAGTCGATTATGTGTCGACTATATGTTATAGATGCACGACATTTGATCATCGTCTGACTAACGCATCTACCACTTTAAAATGTTGTAAAGAATTCTAGTTTTCAACGAAAGATTCCAAGAAAATGAATTAAAAGAAACCACCTTTCATTGGCCCTCGTGGTCATTTGAAAAGAGAGTACCAGAGAATAGATCCAGATATATATAAAATGGGTGTAACAATGAATTATCATCTAATTTAAATGATCACTAATTATATAGGATTAAATTAAGCAAAGAAGGAATATTGTGGAGGAGAAGAAGGGGACAAGCGAGGAGGCAGCATAGTGCACATGCACAAGTACAGTTTTGTCTCTTCTAAATCTCACCCCTCAGGTTACAGCAAATATCATTGAAACACTAAAACTAATACTACTCTCTTCTTAATTTCTCTTGTTTCATTAATTAACACGTTCATGCGTGTCAGATCCAACTTAACCTCGGTACGACCAAAGATGGCCACACATACTTGTTTAGAATACCACATTCAAAAACCTCATTAACTAAAATATGATTCTGAAATTTCCATTTTTATATTTTTGAAATTGCCAAAGATTACCATTAAAATGGTTTTGGCCACGAGGAACAGACTTAATTGGCTTGGACTGATCTAACATCTTTGTGGCTTTTTAAATACATGTTGGTTTGGGAGTCGAGTTATAAATCAACTATGGACTAGATCATGAATGGACCAAAAAATCTAGTTTATCCACTTAATCTGAATGGACTTTGGAATGGTCAGATAGCCTAGGTCCTAGGAAATGGATGATTGAATCATATTAATGTGGATCTCCACTCTAAAGAAGTCCAAAGAAATGACTGAACGACTTGTTCAGATCAAGTGAATGATCGGAGAACGAGTCATGATCAATTAAAATATCATAAATTAAGTTATGATCACGGGAATGCAACGAGAAACTTAGCCATAATAGGATGATGGATGGCTAAGTAGTTTAAGCCAAGGAGGCAATGTGATACGATTCAATGTTTAGATGAGAATTTTCGTATAAGAAATTTCATGCGATTAAAAATGTCTTCGAAATTTTGAAGAAACAAACTGCATACATATGTACTTATATATTATTGTAAATCAAATAAAGATCTAATTCTAGTCCACACATAAACTTCCCAATCGTGGTTTAGAACAGTGTTGTTTGTATCGTATTATAAGAAGAAGAAAAAATATAGACATATTAAGTAGTCTTTCAAAGTAGTGATTCCCACGTTCTACCTTACTCTTAACCATTTCTCTTGACCGCCACTTCAATCTGTCCGCAACATTTTGTGTACGTGTAAGCCCGTTTCGTCGCTGGCCATGACAATCACATTCCAATATCACCCTTGCTTATGGCGCATTGACATTGCCAAGTAAAAACCCCAATCATAGAAGAAGAACAACAAGAAACCGTGCGCACAATTTTTTTTAACGTGGCTTTGAAGGAGAGATAGCGCGAGTAAGAAGACGCGGCAAGCCCGAACTCTCGCGGTTCGGCAGCTCCGCGTCAGTTGGTCGAGTCGTCTTCGAGCTATCCCGTTGCTTCTCCAGAGATATAATGGCGGAGGAAATGGACATTGGTCGCCCAACCAATATCTGTCACGTGGCTCACGTAACATACGATCGCTTCGATGGTTTTCTCGGTCTTCCTTCTGAATTCGAGCCCGACGTGCCCAAGAAGCCGCCTAGTGCAAGGTTCAGCTTCTTCTTCTTCATTCTAATGTAAACCGTGAATTATGTTCAAATCTATGACATTATCATTTTTGATTCATGTCTTTGCATTTAAAATTTACCGAAGATTTAACCATATATAACATGTCAAACGCAAGAGAAAATGTAATGTTCGTTTTGACGTTTGAAACAGTTAGATTTCTATCACAATATACAGGGACAAGAATTGACCCAGTCATTATCATGGCCTGAAAAGGATTAAAAATGTGTCTTAAATCCATTTCACATTTACTATATAAATGTAATGTAATCTAATGTAGTCTAAGAGACCTGATCATGAATCTTTGAGAACAATGTGATGGAAATCCATTTCCAAGTGATGTTCTTGTTTCATGATTTGTTTATCTATTTGCGGGTTTGCAGTGCAACAGTGTTTGGGGTTTCTACAGAGTCAATGCAGTTATCATACGACTCGAGAGGGAATTGTGTTCCAACTATACTCACGCTATTACAAAGCCGGCTATACGATCAAGGAGGTTTGCAGGTGGAAGGAATTTTCAGAATCACAGGAGATAACAGTGAGGAAGAGTTTATTAGAGAAGAGTTAAACAAAGGAGTCCTACCAGAACGTATTGATATCCACTGTCTCGCCGGACTTATAAAGGCATGGTTCAGAGAATTACCGAGAGGGGTACTTGATCCTCTGCCATCTCAACAAGTGATGCAGTGTGAGTCAGAGGAGGATTTTGTGAAGGTTGTGAGACTCTTGCCGCAAACGGAAGCTTCTCTTTTGAATTGGGCAATCAATCTGATGGCTGATTTTGTGGAGTTCGAAGATGTTAACAAGATGACCTCACGTAACCTTGCTTTAGTATTCGCACCCAACATGTCCCAGGTCACTTTGCATTCCTATTTTCTCTACTCACATTGATCTTAAGAAAATAATGGGAGTTCAATCTTACTGCTTATACCAAAATGCATCAATGCTACTTTTAGCCTCTGATCCACAAACTGGGTCTGTTTGGTTTTATTGCAGATGGCAGATCCTTTAACAGCATTAATGTATGCTGTGCAAGTGATGAACTTGCTGAGAATCCTCATAGACAAAACACTCAGAGAGAGGAAAATTGCATCTTCCCATGTCGACCCTTGTGATAACATAAGTGAGGCTCAAGATGGTGATGTGGAAGAATATAATCAAGAAGAAGAAATGTATATTTTTGAAGAAGACGAAGATGAAGATATTGATGAAAAGGACAAGGAAGACGAGACAATTGAAGAATCCGGGATAAAAACATTGCTTGCTGATGAACACATACCATCAACTGAAGTGAATACTAATGACCAAAAGAAACAGGAAACATGAATACAGGTGTTGAAGTTGGAAAGGTCATTAGCAGTATTGTGTGTTTTGATTGAATTCTCTTCTTGTGTTATTTTCTTCGTTATCGAAGGTGCAGGTAACTTAGGCTAATTGTTCCAAATACAACTTATGCATTTGTGTTTACATGAAAACGTATCCATTTTTTTCATCAAATAGTTTTGGAAAGCAAAAATGACAGCCTAGAAAGATGAAAGAGCCACAGCAAAATTTGAGATGTATTTAACCACATATTCTGGTCTTTTATTTTTGGGCTTACCCTTTAAGATTAAGCCAGTAATGGTTGTCAATGGATTTCCCCAGTGCTATCTTAAACAAAAGTTCGAAGGTTCCAACAGCAAAAGATTTAGATATTACCATCCATAGTAAGAAGCACCTTGTACAGATCTGGACGACGGTCACGGAACACTCCCCAGCTTTGCCTTTTCGACTTGATCTTCTCAAGATCAAACTGTGCCACGAGAACGGCTTCCGATTTATCATCTGCCTCAGCCACTATTTCACCTGTTGGTCCTGTCATATTGTAACAACAATATAGGTAAAAAAATTTAAGAAAATGCTTATTGTTAAATTTGCATCTAAACTTCAAAATTACTGATATAATCTGAATCAGTTATAAATCGTTACCGGCAATGAAAGAAGTTCCATAGAAAGTGATCTGACTGGGTCCATGCTCTGTTTCAATTGTTTCCTTCCCTATGCGGTTCGAAGCTACAAGAGGTACCTGAAACCCAAAGTATAGCCTCACTCATTAGCAAAAACCATTACAGAAAAAACGGTTAATTAACAATTGAAGCACATTTTGGCAAATTAGAATCAGAAGAAAAAAAGAGGAACAAACTAGGAACATGTAATCTTATTGCTCATGTCACTATAAAAATTGAAGAGTTATAACCTAATAATAGCTTACCACATTAGCTCCAGCATGCCCTTGCATAACTCTCCTCCAATGATCACGTGAATCCAATCCCTGGTCTTGAGGTTCAGAACCAATAGCAGTGGGATAAAACAGTATTTCAGCACCCTGTAGAACCATAGCTCGAGCTGCCTCAGGAAACCACTGATCCCAGCATATAGCTGAACAAGACATTTCATTAAAACTTCAGTTAACACGAAGTAACAAAGGAAAGGACATAAGAAACAGAGTTCTGCATAAAACATCTTACCCACTCCAATTTTTGCAAACTTTGTCTGGAAAACCTATTCACACCAAAGGGGGAAGAGATCAAACTTGTGAACCATATATAACATGACAGAGAAGAAATATGTTTTAATTGGAGATTATTATTGTCATAACTACCTTAAAGCCAGTGTCACCAGGATTGAAATAAAACTTCTCTTGATAACCTGAAGACAAGAAGAGGTCTCAGCAACAAAAAAGGTAGTAAGAACTCAAGCTAATTCCAGCTCAAAACATAACTCACCAGGTCCATCAGGAATATGTGACTTCCTATAAATTCCCAAGTCAGTACCATCAGCATCAATAATGGCTATTGAATTGTAATGTGCATTGTTTGCCTCCTCAAAGAAGCTAACAGGTATCACTACACCCAATTCCTTTGCCAGATTCTGCATCCTGTGTCAAAAAAAAAAAAAAAAACTATCCAACCATTAAAACACCAAATACAACGAGATTCCACTTTTACTGCAGTAGACAAATCGAAGAACCGATCACAACCTGGCAATGGTTGGATGGTTCTTGTAAGGCTTGGATCGCTGAAAGAAGTCCTCTCTTTGCGCTTGACAGAAGTAATATCCCTCAAAAAGTTCCTGAAAAAGTGATATCCATAAAATATAAGAAACTAAACTATTGGAAAATCAAATCAAATCAATGTTGTCCAACAACATAGCACTATAAGAACAAAGAATGACCTGAATAAGAACGATGTTTGCTCCTTTAGCGTGAGCTTCCCTGACCAACCTGCACAAAATGTAAAACAATTCAATTCTCAGATACCGAAATCGAAATTCAAACGGAGGAACCTTCCTATATCAGAGATCCAAATTTGAAAACATCCCTAAATTACGAACAGGAAGATGAGAGAGAGAGAGAGAGAGAGAGAGAGAGAGAGAGAGAGAGAGAGAGGGAGACGAACCGCTCAGCGGTGGCGACATTGGTGGAGATATCGTCGGAGCAAGCGAATTGCAGAGATGAAACAACCACTTCTCGTCTTCTTCCTTCCATTTCCATGGTCTCTCTCTCTCTACCTCAAAAGTCAAAATCGAATAAGGTAGCTTAATTTGACTGTGACTAGCAGAGAGAAGAAAAAAAAAAAAGGATAAAGAAGAAGAGAACATTTCTCTTTTCAGAAATCGAATCAAGGGTCAACAAACGCAAACGCAAACGCCAAATTCAGTTCAGAAATATTGATTTAGTGTTTACATGCTTCAATAGTGTAGTTGACAATGAGACGCAACAATACGCATCGTTCGTTGTTTAAAAGGTTGTCCAAGTCATGGGATTCTCTTTTCATCAAGTATTGATCTTCATAGTACTACTGCTTCTTGAGACTCATATTAGGTTTAATTTACGCTTCTTGAGACTCATACTAGGTTTAATTTACATTAGCTGAGCCTGAGATTTAATTAAGACGTAGCTTTCAATTTGATTATTTCTTCCTTCTTTCACATATCTAAGTGTTGTTTCTACAAAAGCTTAATTTGTTCCCAATATATATTTTCATTTGATTTTGTAAAACGTAACGTAAAACGACATAAGTTAGGTTTATATGAAATGATGAAAGCCTCTTTCCCAAAACAGAGGTTCTCTTTCTCTTTCTCCCTTAGTCGCTCTCAAGCACTTTGAGACAAACTCTTCCTCTCCCACACTCTGGCCGTTCTACCATTGGTTCTAGTCCTTCTTCCTCATGAATGCCATTGGAATCCTTAGTCTATATCAAACATTCTATAGATCAATAAGTAAACTAGAGATATATATACTTTTTCAAAAAAAAAAAAAAACTAGAGATATACAAACATCAGGTTAAAGTAACTGTCAACAGTCGAGAGAGAGAGCACAAATACATCAAGTCCACAGTGGTTTGATTGAATCAATAGTCAGTTCACAACACAACATAAAGACAACAGATGATAAAGATATTACCAAAGACAAGAGCATCTTTTGGCCTTTTGGGTCCGTTTCTTAGTGAAGTTAAAAATTTAAAAAGATCAAAAATGCATTCTTTAGAACAATTCATACTAATAGTTTAATAGAGATTCATAAATGTGAATAGATTGGTCAAGGAATCCAAATTCTAATCTCAACTAGTTTCTTCACTTAGCTAAACATAAAGAAAAAAATCAAATATTTAACATTCACATCCAAAAAAAAAAACAGAAAAAAAAAAGAGAGGAGGAACATCAGAGCTATTACTCAACTATTTACAGTTTTTTAGCCAATCAGACTCCATTTCATGCCCACTCTCAGCAAAGTCGCGTTGCGCGCATATCTAATATCAATGTTCAAGAAAGCGCTAGGCGTTAATTAGGCAGTGATGCAACGCCTAGCGCCTAGAACGCCTAATCGGAATTTAGACGGTTTTAGGCGGTTTAGGCGTTTATATTATAAACTATTATATATCTGATATTATATACAAAATATATATAAAAATAATAAAAATATTAAATCAAAAACAGAAAAATTAATAAAAACATTATTTTAATTCATTTTATATAACATATTAAACATTTATAATTATGTTTATAGAAGTAAACTTTAAATATTTTAAATTTGTGCAATTAAAATTTTAAAAATACACTAAAATGATGATACTACAATTTTAGGCGGTTAAAGCGGTCGTCTAGGCGGTGCTATAGCGCCTAGCGCCTAGCGCCTAGACGGGGCGGAGGCGGACGCCTAGAACGCTTTTTCGAACAGTGTCTAATATATGTGGGTTCTTCTAACCCACAAAATCGTTTGTTTTGGAATAAACACACTTATCTCTGAAGTGAACCAAAATTTAAGTTTGGAAAAAGGTTGGAACAACGTAAATCAAACCGAAATCAATTGTTCATCTATATTATTACATTTTGAAATACACAAAATGTCAGATATTACACAAATGTCACCATATTAAAGACAAAAAAAAACTAAACTCATTACAGGTTTAATAGGTAAAATCATGTGCGCGCTTGTGTAGCTAAGTGAAATCTAAAAAAGGAAACATCACTAAAATATTACTATAATAGAAATACTGAAAATATTAATTTTAATTAGATTAAAAATTAATATTTTTGTTTTAGATTTTAAAATTATTTTTATCTTGTAATAATGTTTTGAAAATCTATTGACTAAACCCATTTTCTCTTTATTAATATGAAAATAATATTTTAAAAAGAATCAATAAAAAGAAAAACTAAGTAAAAACCAGCAAAGAAGACTAAAACCCTAAATCAACTAATTTGAAGGTAGAGACATTTTCTTGATCTCGTTCTATATTCCTAAGAACTAAAAAATTTCATAGCAAAAACAATTCACATCGCTTATACTTCCATACATATATGGTTATACAAAATTTTCATACATGTGTGGCACATCAAATATCTAAAAAAATAACAAAAACTTTATATTTGATAATTTACACTTTAAAATTAGACTTGATTAATCACATATCTTTGTAGGAAATACCTAAAGTATGGATCTCAGTCTAAAATAAAATAATTTAAATTTCCATGATATCAAATATATAATATTCTCCATCTTAATAATCTATATATAATAGCAACCCGAATAAATGCCACAAAAAAATTAAGTTTTTTCAATCGTACCTTTTGGATAATTTTCCAAAAAAAATCTGTAAAAAAATTAAATTTTGTGTTTTACAAAAAGTTGTGATTGTTCATTGTAATGGTTTTTCTGTAAAATTGCAATTGTTCATTGTAGAGTTGTGTTTATTCGAATATTCATATCTTTTGAAACTTATATATATTTGTCTGTTTGAACTGTTTTCATTTATTTGTTATGACACAAAATAATATAAAATTTTAATCTCTACGGTTTTTACAGTTTTCTAAATTATTCTCTAGCATTCCTTCTTTTGAAAGTAAAGAAATTCCTCCAATTTTTTATTTAACAAAGATTTTTAGAATGATGAATCTAATTTACAACTTTTAGTTAATTTAAAATATAAAAATTTAATGAAAATACCTAGAGTTTTTTTTCAAGAGTTAGATTGATTATATAATGAGTTTGTGAATTTGACTTTTCAATATGGTAATAAAGATGTCTTCTATTTAAAAGCAGTTTATATGAGTTATTAGGTATAAATATAATCAAGTGCAGACACAACAATTGTGATTTTCTGTAGTACCTTTTTGTAAAATTTTTGTTTTTATTTATTTTTTAAAAAAATCAAACGGTTGTATGATTGTATTTGTTCATTGTAAAGTTGTGTCTTTTCACTATATTTTATTTATATTTTTTCATCCCATCTTTTTGTTCTAATAAGTGTGTCTACTTAAATAGTCATATCATTTGAACTCTCTTTATATTTATCTCCTCGTTAGTAACTAATTAGTATATATAAAAGCAGTGCCGGTCCGGCATTTACTAGTGCCCTACGCAGAACTTAAAAACATGCCCTTTTATATATTACCAAAAAATTATAACCAAATAGTATATAAAACTTTATGTTTAATATTTTGAAATGTTATTAACACAAACCAAAGCCAAAGCATTAGATTTGATGAAAAGGTTTATCTAATAGTTTAACAAAGCAAACTATTAACCTCAAAAGGGAAAAAATCAAACCAAAACCAACAATTAATCTCAAAAACTATGATTTGCACTTATATTAAAGTCCACATTTTTGTAAAAGTCTTTAAATGTATATAAAAACTCTATAAAATTTTTACAAAAAATGCCTTAATTTTTTTATGCTCTAATCCTTTGCTTCAGTTGATTGATAAAAATGCAACAATAATGTTAAAAAAATAGTTGGACATCGAAAAGTAAATAACATACGTCATATACAAGGCAAACAAATAGTTCTTTTTCCAAGTATTATAAAACAGAAATTCAACATGGATGTATATACCTGCAGAAAAGAGACTTCTTAGACTTTTTCTCCTTGAAATAATTTGCACAATAATCAAAAGAAAAAAAATTGATCAAAATTAAGCAAAACTATGAAAATTATAAGAAAAAAATGAGTAAAACATATGTTAAATATGACAAAATTAAATATTAAAAGATCCAAAATATTGTGATATTAAAACAAAACTAAATGTTTAGTAAGTACTAACTACACAAAAAGAACATATAGTTCCCGGCAAGAACAACATCAGCTCTAAACGAGTCAAAGACCTCAGAAAGTTTTTCTACAAAATTAATATTTCGTCACCATTTCACAGTATCCAAGAAGATTGACTAAATTTTTGTGCCTCATACCGAATTTAATAAACTTGAGTACCTTCTTTTCTTGCTCTTTTGATCTCGGTTCGTTTGCCCAAAAAAATTCGGGTCATGTTTTAATTGCCTCTATCACTTTCGTCTCTGATTTTTTTGGTGTGGAGACGCTTCTTAGACAGATGAAGAGTATGGATCCTCGTATGAGGAAAGAAGGTTCTAAAGTTGTAGCTCTTGCTCTTAGCAAGGTATTATTCAGGATTCAATAACCTCATTTGGGTTTTTTTCTTTGTTTTCATACTTTGGTTTATGACTTTTTGGTGTGTGGTGTTGTTGAAGGTGTTCCAGTTAAAAGTTAATGGTGTGGCATTTAGGTTGATTCCTGAGTCTACTCAAGTGAAAATTTGCTTGCTTTTGACGATAATATTTTCTTTAGTAGAAAGTAGAAACGAAAGAGTCAATTAAAATCAAATATGTAATGATAATTTTTAAGAAGACATTTTATATAACTAAAACCAACCGAAAACATTTTATTTAGTCAAAAACCAATCACTAGTTTTGACTACATACTATAATCTCCTCACAGTCTTAACAATTGGATCAAATAATACATATGGATATGGTAAAGAGCTGATGAAATGAACCTAAGTCACCTTGGTCCAGTGGTAAAGGGAGAAAAGTCCCACCATCTGGGTTCGAGTAGCATTGGCCACGGGGGTTCAAAATTTAATATGGTTTTCCCCGGCCCCAGGAGATTAGTTTTTGGGTCTGGGAAGCCTTTAACATCACTCTTGAATTATCAAAAAAAAAAAAAAGAGATGATGAAATGTCTTTATATCTCTTAAGTCGTCTTATGCATATGCTCACCTGGAATTTTGTAAACTGAGACATCAAGAAAATTAGATAAATACAGTATAAGGAAGAAAACTGGTCAGCTACACCAACTATACCATAATACATGACCACACATGCCAACTTTAGAAATGTATACTCAACTACATGAAGTATATGTATTGCATGGTCACATATACCAACTATATGATGACATATGCTCAACATCACAACAATTTTATTCCGGTACACCGTTCATCGAAATCCGGTGTTGACTAATATTGACCGACGTTGACCAACAAAAAAATTCAAAAAAAAAGATTTAGAAATAAAAATAACAAAATTCTTTAGGAATCATCTAATAAGAAACCAAAATAAGAAATTTAATTAAATTATTTAGGAATCGTCTATGATATTTTATAATTAAAAATATATTTGTATCTAATATAAAGATATATTGTTATGTTTCACTCATTCAATTTTATAATAGTTACTTTTTTTCAATTTCAAAACTTAAATTAAATTGAAATAAAAATAATTCATAAGATATTAAAACTTAAACTCAAACCAAAAAATCTTGTTGTAGTGAATCAAATAAAAAACCTATTATTTTAACATTATTAATTAATAAACATCAACTTCTTACATAATTTATTTAAATACATATATAATATTATTTAATATTCTCAACCACAAAAATATTTTCTACAATAAAAAATACTTAGAACCAAACCAATACATGTCAAAATCATTAGAATTACTCCAAAGAAGTTATATACTCATGGTAAAATAAAAGTTTTATTATCTGAAAATATTATTAATGATTTTTTATTTCACTTTTATTAAGTTTTGCAATAAAAAAAACTAACTATTATAAGGCTGGATGAATATAATTAACATATACAAAACATAATTTTATAATGAATATAAACATTTTGTTAATTTTTGAACACATTAGATAATTCAATAAAAGAATTTTCTTATTTTTGTTTCTAAAATTAAAAATAAAAAATTTGAATATTTTTGTTGGTCAATATTGGTCAACGCCGGTCAATATTGGTCAACACCGAATTCCGACGAACGGTGTACCGGAGTAAAATGATCGTGATGTTGAGCACATGTCATCATATAGTTGGTATATGTGGCCATGCAATACATATACTTCATGTAGTTGAGTATACATTTTAAAAGTTCGCATGTGTGATCATGTATTGTGATATAGTTGATGTAGCTGACTATCTTTTTCCCTAAAAAGAAAAAGAAGAGAGATAATGTGACTCTGCAATATGACAATTTAAGACATCCTTTTGACACCCATTTGCCACCTGCCTCATTTTGATTGGTTTAATTTTAAAAAACAACTATAATTTAATTATTTTGCAAAAACAACTATTAAATTCATTTGACATTTATTAAGTGGGTATCACCAATGTAAATGCCCTAAAAACAGAGTATTTTAAAAATACAGAGATTTTCAGCAAACAAAAATTCTTATGTTTGTCTAGAATGTAACGTTTAGGTGTGTGTGTGACTATAATCTATATATATAAAGTTAACTTTATTCACTCATGGTGCTGCCACATCAGCTTCTTCTTCTTTAATTTTGTGGGCCTTACAGATTTTAATAAGCTCTTTAAACAATTACAAAAATGATAAACTGATCCATTAGATTTCATCCAAATTCTGTAGGCCCAACACTATTTGATCCAAAGTCTCTAGACCCAGCACTATATCTAAATCATATTGATTCAACCTGATAAAGCTTAGCGACGATAGTGTGAAGGACGGTCCACCTTCACTCGTTTCTCTCCTCCTTAATCCTCGATCCATGTCGTTTCACCATCCGATGTTATAATGCATACCATTCAATTTTAATTTCTTCACTCTTCTAAACTTTCACACATCCTTTCATGTCTTCCGTCACCAGTGCAACGGCTTCGTTTGTAATGGCTAATTATGTTGTTCCAAAATCAAATATTCTATCTATAGAGAACATCTACCCCTCGATCATAATTCGAAAAAGCATTAAGCAAGGAGCAAACAAAATAGGGATTAACGAGACTCTAATTTTATTATTCAACCAGAAAAAAAAAAGTAAAAAAGAAAGAAAAGAATAGAGCATTTACCCGATATATATATGAAGTAAAACACTGATTTGGAATAATATTATTATCTATTCGTACCTAACTTTCTTTCAAGTATCGTTTATGCTTAGTTCTTTTACATATATTTGCATCATATGGTTAAGACACATAATTATAAGAGACAAATAAAATATTTTCCTAGGTCAAGAAGACAAGAATTATGACTAGAATCTTCATTGATCTTGTAATTATATATCATCATTTCTAGCTACAAAAACATCCACCTAAGCAATATTTTGTTTTACTTATAAATTTAAAATATTTATTTAGTGCATATTTATGTTAATTATAATAAATAGAAAGTTTAAATAATAAATAAAATTATGTAAAATAAATAAAATGTTAAAATAAGAAAACTATACTATAAATTTTTATTAGCGGTAATAATATAATTAGAATTTTCTATTAAACTCATCATAATTTAAAATTTCAAATGTATTATTGAGTTTTAGTATGGAAGTAAATTTTAAATTTATGGTAGAATAAAAAAATTATGTAATTGTGTATTATTGAGTTTTAGAATAAAAGTAAATTTTAAATTTATGGGAGAATAATTTTTTAATGTAATTATATATTATTGAGTTTTAGAATGGAAGTAAAATTTAAAATCACGGTAGGATAAAAAAAATTCTGTAATTTTTTTTGTAAGATTTTAAACAGGAAAAATAAAATTAAAAGTGAAATATTATTTTATAACATGATCAAAAAGAAGAAAAAAAATTGATATTTCATAAATTGAATCAAATGCTTTTAATCCAAATTTAAGTATTGAAAGATAGTAATTAAAAAAATAGTTATAATTTATCTTGAAAATCATTTTACAGTCTAATACTCCCTCCGTTTCAAAATATAGGATGTTTTAAGCAAAGCACGCAGATTAAGAAGTCTTTACTTTTAATAACTTCAACCAATCAGAAACAATACTGCATAATATAAAATACTAAACTAATCTAAAAGTTGCATTGAAATTTGAAAGCATCCTATATTATGAAACAAACAATTTCTCCAAAACATCCTATATTTTGAAACGGAGGGAGTATGTGTTATATGTGAGTCAATAGAAGGTAGAAAAAAGTAGATTTCAAAAAGAGTGCATCATCAATAATGACGAAAGAATTATACTTAAAAGTGTTTGAAAATAAATTAATAAAACTTGGAAAGATAATAATACACAACTACACATGACTAAATTAAAATCTCTGATAACTCATTAATTGTGTGAAACAAATGAGTTTGTAAAAGAATAAATGACATACATTAATAAATAGATTATCATTCCAAGTTGGGTTTAACAGTTTAACCATATAATCATGAAAAGTGGGATAAGATAGATACATTCATGAATTGGTTGTTTATGGGACGTTACAATTACTTCGATGGGTAAAGCAAGCTTGGTAAAGATGTTATAACGATATGATATTATATTTTACCTTTACGCTAAGCAATATTCATGAGATTCCGTATATTTAAAAGTTATAATTATGCAAAAAACAAACAGGGCAAACTCAAAAAAAAATCCCAAAAAATGTAAAAAAAAAACCCCCAAAATGTATGGAAACAAAAAATTAGATGTAAAACAATCAACAACAAATAAAAACAAAACTACATTATTATAACTCAATAGTTTTGATGCAACTAAACGTGAAACAAATCCGCGCGTAGCGCGGCATAACACGAGAGTTATTGATACACACCATTCTGTTCAACAACCGATATACGGCAAAGAAGAAAAAACATAACTACGAGACACAGGCTAATTTCCAAAAGAACAAATACATCCTCAAATCAATAAGACCCAGAACACCACTACTTTTAAAGGCTTAAACAGATATTTGGGCCCAATCAATGTAACACAAATTAATATATATATATATAAAAACACCCGATTGTAAGTAAATTAAAAACCTTATTAAAAATTACAAACTTACAAACTTTGTAACACAATCACAAAAAAAATTGACAAACATTCTCATACATTTCATTTAATACGTACTCTAAAAAAAAACAAGGAAGTACAACCACATATAGAAAAATACAAAAAAAAGCAATCAAACAAATAACAGGTAAAAAAAAACAATGCAAAAAAACAATTACATCCAGAAATCAACTTATACATCACAATCTACAAATATGCAATTTAAATAACTGAAAAACAAAACCAAATTTTAAAATAAACATAACTAATATAAAATAAAAATGTAAAACTACACAATAGATTGTACTTAATGCAAAAAAAAAAAGCAAGAAAGAAAGTCAAAATCACCATTTTTTAAGAAAAACAAAACCAAAATAATTGCAACCAAGATATAAAGAGAAAAATAACAAAACACATTAAAAATATCCACCAAAAAAACACACATCACACCCTAATTAAACTCCCGCGCGAAGCACATACCAAATACTAAACAATGACAAAATGACAAATAATAATAAATTAATCACAACTAACAACTACAGCAAAACAACAATTTTAAGTACACAATATTAACTTCTCATCATAAGTATTTAAATAAACATTTAAAAAAACACAAAAGATGATCTCAAATTTTGAAAAGTAAACAGCACACTAAATTATACTTACTGCAAAACCTATTTTTTTAAAAAATATATCTAACAAACAACATAAGCACCCAAATCAAATACAAAAACAAACATAAAGATGAATTTACATAACCAAAAATTATTATACACAAAAAATCCAAAATACACCTTAATCTAACTCCGCGCGTAGCGCGGATCAATTGCTAGTATGTCATAAAAGTATTGGTTTCTGGCTTTCTGAAAAAGAAACTATCACCATATCTTTTCTGATAGCAGTGAAGACATATACCCGAATCATGTTTCCAAATCCAATATATTCCCTAATATATTTAAAAAAATATATTTATACTTAAAAAAAGATTAAAAGTTGACAATAAATATAAATACATCAATACTATATAATAACCCGCATTGGTAGCGCGGGAAATTTTTTTTTATTTTGTCATTTGTTAATATTATGTTTATGTAGTATAATTCATTTACATGTTATATAATATAGTACTATATGGTGAATTTTGATTCACATTAAACTACTAATAGGTAGGTCTGGAAACTACTACCGATACCCGTATTGGACCCATTTTTCGGTTTATATCCATCCCGAAAAAGGTACCCGCAGCTTTAGGGTCGAGTGAAGGATATAATAATTATATTATCCATGAATAATGATCAAGTATCGGATATTAATTTAATTTTTGAGCGTCTCGTTACCCGTCATTACCCATTTTATTACCCGACTCATAAATACACGTTAATATTTTGTAGAATAATGTTACCAGCGTCAGGAAATATTTATGTAAATTTGGATTTGTTTGTTACAAAATAATAGTAGAAAATTTATTAATTCTATACATTTTATAAAATTATATATTTAATTTACTTAAAGTCATACTCTGATTTTGACCCGTAGTTGGTACTACTATTTTGGTTTGGTGTAATACCAAATTCGTTAATTATACATTCGGTAAAGCCAAAAAATCCAACAAAACATGTATTGACCCGTGATTTGGTATTACAAATTGATGTGATCGTGTTTAGAGATCTTAATATACCAAATTTACAAATTGAAGTTATTGGTATAACATGTTGTATATTAATTTTATAGGTAAAAATTACAATTAGGTTATGTATATTATCAATATTATACACTTAGTATTGTTTATATAGTGAATATTGTGTATAAACAATTAAGTTTTAGCCAATTAAATAGTTTGTTATTATTTCCTAAGATTTATGAAACAATAAATAGATTTTATTATTTTGTAAACAATTCTAAACTTTTCTTTTGTTAGTTATTAGAATAATTAAAATATAATAGCATTTTCGTAATATGTCACATCAGAACTGGTTAATTTTTTAACAACATAGCTTAAATAAGTATATAGATATATTTTAAAAATATAAACATTGTTGTATCCTAATTTTAATATATATTTGTTATTATTAAATGATTTTAGATATGTAAATACTTAATCTTAGTTTTATAAATAAATTTAAGTTTTATAATTTTCTAAATAGTTTGTTATTATTCCTAAGATTTCTGAAACAATAAATAGAATCTGTTTAATTATTTTATTACATAATTTCGAAAAAAATTTATTATTATTTTATTAAATAATTTCGAAATTATTTTATTAATGATTTTTTGTAATCTAATGTGACAAGCCGTCCCGTTGACCCCACTAGCCCACTGCTAGCTTGCCCCCACAGGTCCGAAGTTGGCCCTGCAGGGCATCGATCCTAACTCCTCACTGGGCAAATAGAACTATTCATCCAAATCCACAATAGGTTATTGGTGCACCAGGCGTTCCTCGAACCCTGGTCCCCACCCTTTAACAACCTTCCCACAGGACAAGCTGTCACCAGTTGGTCTGCAGCTCAATTGTTGACAGCTTGTCCTGTGGGAAGATTGTTAAAGGGTGGGGACCAGGGTTCGAGGAACGCTTGGTGCACCAATAACCTACTGTGGATTTGGATGAATAATTTCATTTGCCCAGTGAGGGGTTAGGATCGATGCCCTGCAGGACCAGCTTTGGGCCTATGGAGGCAAGCTAGCGGTGGGCTAATGGGGTCAACGGGACGGGTTGTCACATCTAATAAATTAATAATTACTATTTTTTGGATAATTATTTTCAGGTTACAACAAATTAATATTAGGATTCTGTTATTATATTTTGTATTAAAATACAGTGGCATTTTGTGTAATATTTTATATGGAGTAGGGTTATTTGTTTAAAGGGTTGCTTAAATAAGTATATAGATTAATGATATATAATTTGTTACAATTATAAGGCAATAACATTAGATTCTAATTTTAAAAACTTATAAATCATCATTTATAATTATAACTAATAAAAAAAATCTATCTTTTTTAAACAACTTTTTATTTTTATTAATTAGAAAGAGAGAGAGTATCTATCTATTAAAAGACTTCCACATCCTCTTAAAAGCCCAATACAATTACTATTGGATCAGCGATGACTACTTCTATTCATCTCAGCTCATCCTTCCTCTTCATCCAATCCAGCGTAAGAAGATACAACTCCATATCCTCAGTAAACAATCTCCAAAAACGCACTGTTTTATCCCTCTCTTCTGCTCTCACCTCACAAGGCGACAAACACATGACTCCACTAGAGGGAAACGGCAATGATCCCAACTCTGCCTTTGACTTTAAGTCATATATGATTCGTAAGGCTGAATTCGTAAGTGCCGCTCTCAACGTTTCCGTACCACTTTCGAAACCCCTCACAATCCAAGAGGCGATGCGGTACTCTTTGCTAGCGGGTGGAAAACGTGTCAGGCCTCTACTTTGCATTGCAGCCTGCGAGCTTGTGGGTGGCGATGAGGCTACTGCCATGTCAGCCGCTTGCGCGGTCGAGATGATCCACACGAGCTCTCTCGTTCATGATGACCTTCCCTGCATGGACAATGCTGACCTCCGCCGAGGCAAGCTCACCAACCACAAGGTATGTTGTTAAATCGTTAGAGTTGAATCATCCATTGACGTTAACGTATGGATGATTTAAAACAAGGTATTTGGAGAAGACATGGCGGTTTTGGCGGGTGATGCACTATTTGCTTTAGCGTTTGAGCACATGACGGCCTTGTCAAGTGCGTTGGTTGTTTCCCCTAAGAGGAAGGTCCGTGCGGTTATTGAGCTGGCAAAGGCCATAGGGACAAAAGGGCTAGTGGCTGGGCAAGTGATCGACTTATGTAGCGAAGGGTTGGATCCAGACGATGTGGGATTGGAGCGTCTAGAGTTCATCCACCTTCACAAAACAGCCGCTTTGTTGGAGGCAGCAGTGGTTGTAGGAGCCATATTGGGAGGTGGAACAGAGGAAGAGATCGAAAAGCTAAGAAAGTATGCGAGATGTATTGGGCTGTTGTTTCAGGTGGTTGATGATATACTTGACGTAACAAAATCTACTGATGAACTGGGTAAGAGCGCCGGAAATGACGTTATTGCTGGCAAACTTACATATCCGAGGTTGATTGGTTTGGAGAAATCGAGGGAACTTGCGCAGAAATTAAGCAAAGAAGCAGAGGAACAGCTTATAGGGTTTGATCCGAATAAGGCGGTTCCTCTGGTGGCCCTTGCTAGTTACATTGCTGGAAGACACAACTGATCATAAATGCGCATCTAAATGTCCTAACAAGTCCGTTTAGTTAAATTTCTCTCCTCGTGTTGTTTCTTATGAACCAATTATGGTGTGGTCATTTGTATATGTTTCTTTAAAAAAAAAATATGATTACATGGGAAGGCCCATGAACAATTGAACATTGGTTTAACTCAAAAGTCAAAACCCAAAATTTTGTAAGCGTTGAGTGCTTTTTTATATATTTTTTGTTTGCATGACTAGTCTCCTTCAACGTACGTGTGCATATGACATAGCCAGCTTCGAGGTATTGTAACAAATGACAAAATATGATATATCAAGACTTAAAGAGTACTATTAATTATTCAAATTTCTTTGTTATATGGTGTGGTATTCATGAAGAAGAAGCAGAAAGAGATGTGGCAACATTGTATTACTATAAAGAAGAAGAATTGAGTAAGATGGCTTGACATAACTATAAGATAGTCATGGAAGAATTCGTGACGACTGATCAATGTGCCACACCCAGTTATTGTGCGGTGCCTCAAGATTTTACGGTCGATATATGTCTTTTGCAAGGATATGTAGTACTGATGAATACACCAATACGCATGAATAGCTCAAAGATCTCACCAGTACTCTTTTTTTTTACAAAAAATTGATAGCTCAAGCAATTTCTCATTAATGGTATATAAGTTATGTCAACAAAATAAGTTGTTTGATCTTTGAGCTATCCATGTTTATCCATACTAGTATAATTGCAGCAGTTTTTGCTCAAAAATATGTTTTTGGAAACATTTATCATTTAATGCCATTAAATGCTATATTCATATCCAAACAATTTAGATAGATATTGAGAAGATTTATTCCAGATTTAAAAAATTTATTCTCCTATCATCTCTTTTTTATTTTAAATTTTAAATGTAGTAAATTTTAAAATTTAAATGTAGTAATTTTAAGAAGCTTATAATTTATAACTGATATATTTTAACTTAATAAAAAGTAAAATTATGAATATTTAAACATCTTAAATTTTCAAAATAACACAAACGAGTTATATTATATGACGGGTTATATGACATGAGAGGATTAAATTGATAATACTAAAAAATAAAATATCATTAATACGGTACGTACTTCAATACGGAGTAAATCCTTATTTTACTATTTTAACAACACTTATATAAAATATATCAAATCAAATTGATTTAAATAAGATTGTATTAAACAAAAATTGATGTGCAATGTACTGCAGATTATACACTAAAATTAACAAAAGAGTACATTAAAAAAATTAATATTAATATAATACATTAACAAAAAATTACGTAAAAATTTGCCCTGCAGTATACCGCAAGTCATAATCTAGCTGTTATCTATAAAAAAACAAACAATTTTCATTGATGGTATGACAATATTTCATTAATGATAGCTCTAATAATTATTATACAATATGGGTAGCTCAAATAAACAAATTTTTATTAAATAAAAAATGAGGAAAGAGAACTAGAAATACAATAATTTTTTTTTTTTATAATAATGGTATCATTTGGCGTGAGTTTTATCTTAGCTATAGATATATATCCATGTTGTTCTGCTTCCCATTTTTCCCCATTTTAAATGGGTGAATTAGGTGAGTGACCAAAATAAAAAAAGTATAGAAGAATATAGCAGTATAATTTAAAAAATTAGAAAAACAAGATTAGGATAGAGTAAAATTACCAATTTAGTGTTTGTGGTAGTGGAGGGCAGTGGAAGCTGATCAAGAGGTGGTGGCTGGAGGCCGATGGCCGGAGAAGGTGTCCGGTGGCCGGAGGAGGTGGCCGGTGGCCAGAGGTCACCGGATGTCGCCGGAGTTCACTGGAAAATGTCGCCGGAAAATATCACCGGAAAATGTCGCCGGATGTCGCCGGAGGTCGGAGGTGGCCGGAGGTCTGAGGTCGGAGGTCGCCGGAGGTCGCCGGAGGTCGCCGGAGTTCGCCAGAGGCCGGAGGTCGCCGGTGGTCGGAAGTCGCCGGTGGTCGGAGGTCGCCGGAGTTCGCCGGAGTTCGCCGGTGGTCGGAGGTCGGAGGTGGCCGGCGGTGGTGGTGGCTAGAGGAAAACTAAACCCTAGAAGATTACATTGGGAACCCAAGTGGTAAGGGTTAGGCCTAGTGATGGTGATAAAGAGGTGGTGGCAAGGAAGTAAAAGGGATGGTGGTGACCTAGAGACAAAGGTTAAAATAGGATATATTATAGTTTATACAGGGTATATTAGTTTTGAATGGTTAGAGTAGTTAGTTCTTGAATTATAATTTTTTTGTTAGTCATACAATGCAATTCCCCATTTTAAATCCTTTAACGCATTTTTAATTTCAACCTGGCATATATAGAACATGCTGTCCTCCTTAACGATTTGTTAGGAATCTATATATATAAAGTTATCTTCTCTTTAATATATACATCATCTACCACATGTTTATTTATTTAAAGCTTTGATATATTTTAAGTATACTTCTAATATTATTCTTTTCATTTTATTTAAAGATGACATTATAAATCACAATGTCCATGAAACCCTGAATTATATTTTATCTTTGATCCAGTCAGAGCACGTTTCAGCCTCTCCGCAAGATTCCGGGTTTATTTAAAACATTTTTTATCCTATAAAGCACAAGTCACCTGTCCAATAAACATTTTGATAAATCAGCAAAACAAAATTAATTTTACAAAAACTATTCTAATTTGGACAGAAAAAATGTCTAAAAAAAAATAACTTTCCAGTAACTTCTTCTTTCTCATAACCTCAGATCATTCATCCTTTCGTATAAATCCACCATTAAAAGTTAAACTGACCAACAAAAAAAAAGGGAAATTATTCTCTCGATGATTCCAATATCGAAATTTACAGCAATAACCAGAAACCTCCCTGGTTTGGTTTGTTCTTCTTGATATAGCAAATGCAAATCAGGAGCTGCACATGTAGGGCTAAGATAAGAAGCAGAGGAGGAGAGCACATGCAATATAACAGCTGAAGGAGTAACGGATCAAAGTTGTCAACGTCACGGAAGAGGAATAAAATGGGTTAACGCTGTTTGTCAGTTTGTTAGCCTTCTATAAGAGCACATGTTAGCTCAACCTTTTCTATTATGCAAAATCTGATTGTTGTTTTCTATTCTGGGTTTGGTGGTCTTTGTTCCTCATCGTTGTTACTGGAGATTTTCTCTTTGAGACTCTTGCAGATGAGATGATGTTTCTGCGTTTCTTGTGAACGTTGTTTCATTTTGTTATTTTGTTGCTTATTAATAAAAATTCTGTTTCGTTCTCTGTTCTTATTTGAGTTTCTCATTTTACGTCATCACTTCTCTACATGTCTTTTCTAGATGAGTGAATCTCTTTCTTTTATTCTTTTTCTCTACTCAACTAAACAATTATTTTCATTCTAACTTCTCGATGTGTGTCAGGATGGTGAGTCCTTCACAGCGTGAGCGCCTAATGTGAGGGAGTTCGCCAAGATGATGTTAAATTCTCATGTAATGGATCTGAAACGGTGAGTTTGGTCCCACTAAACTTTCGGCTTCGTTTTCTGGAATTGTTGCGTTTTACATTCTCACACTTTCCACGTACACCAGGTACTCTACAAATTGATTATGGGAGTTTTTTGAAAATCGTTTGGGAAACAAAATGGAGGCAAACTAAACAAGATTAATCAATTGTGTAACTCTCTGCAAACTAAAAAAAAAAAGAAAAGAAGAAAACCAATCTCAGAGATGGATGGCAATGGCATGACGTGGCTTCAAAAATGTTTTGAGTGACATGCATATATAAGATTCAAGGTAAAACATTTGTCCATCATTGTTACTGCTTTCAAACGTTAGGGACCTGGAAGTTCTAACAAGACATTCTAAAAGAAGTGAACAGTAATTTTGGGAAAACAACATGTCATTGGAAGTAGTAAGTTATTTGAAGATGCACCAAGTCACCGACGCGGAAATACAAGGTAACAATATAGCTTAATTATTTGTTTAGAGAATTAAATTGTTATGAAATTCTATTGCTTTTGGTTAACATCCATAAATTATAAACTTTTATGTTCAAATTTTGTTTTTGTCGATCATCATGTTAATATAAATTATAATCATTCCAAAAAAAAATGACCCGTACGGGCTATAATACTAGTAGTGGAGATAATTAAGAAAGCAAAGTAATGTATACATCCTAGCTAGTAGCTACCAAAAAACAGCAGTGACTTTCTCGTGTCTTATCTTTTAGTAACAGGCGACTAAAAATGGAAGCATCAAGCATGACTTTTGGCCCTAAAGCTCTCCCTAGCGATCACAACGCCGTCCCTCTCTGTCTTAAGACTAGCCTCTCTACCTTTCCTTGCCATTTGCTTAAAAACCAAACTATGTCCTCCAAGAAACCCAAAAAACACGGCCTGTTCTGTGTTAAAGCTGAGAATAGTGGTGATCTTGAGAATACTCGTCCATTGACGTCCTTTTCTCCATCTTTTTGGGGAGATCACTTCCTCTATGTTCCCGTCGCTGACTCTGTAAGTACACTCCTGATCCCCATGGTAAGTCTTGTTTCAGAAAAAAGATTTCTTTGACTAAGCTATATTATTATATTAACGTAGGAATTTGAAGCACTTGAGCAAGAAATTGAATCCGTAATGAAGCCTAAAGTAAGAGACATGCTCATGTCTCCTCACAGCAGTGACACGGTGAGGATTCGTCTCATCCATTTGCCTATCAGCCTCGGTACCGCTCATTATTTCGAGAGCGAAATCGAAGAGATACTACACAAGGCTTTTGGGAAGTTGGACGGTTTAATTTCGAAAGAAGATGATTTGGAAACAATCGCAATCATGTTTGAAGTTTTCAGGCTATATGGACACAAAATGTCGTGCGGTAAATCAACAACGTAAACGTGTTTTATAAGCTTTCTTTTTTCACACATATATATATATATATATATATATATATATATATATATAACATGACATATGGTCTGGTACAGATGTTTTCGAGAGATTCAAAGGTGAAGATGGGAAGTTTAAGGAAAGTCTAGCCAAGGATATTAGAGGTATGCTGCAGCTGTACGAAGCAGCACATCTTGGGACAGTTGGACACTATGTGAAGATATAATGGACGAAGCGTTGACTTTTACGCAGTACCACTTGGAGTCGTTGACAAACCAATTAGGAACAAGCTCCAATCTCTTAAAGCATGTAGAAAACGCATTGTATAGAGC
Organism: Camelina sativa; assembly: GCF_030686135.1. Taxonomy (NCBI): domain Eukaryota; kingdom Viridiplantae; phylum Streptophyta; class Magnoliopsida; order Brassicales; family Brassicaceae; genus Camelina; species Camelina sativa. The sequence continues at coordinate 19,478,138 of NC_141884.1, read as the reverse complement.
TCGATATCATAGCATAGAGATATTAGTCGCTAGACAATATATCTCTTTCTACGACAATGAAGAAGCCCATGACGAGACACTCCTCAAGTTTGCTAAGCTCAACTTCAACTTTTGCCGGCTTCATTACATCAAAGAGCTAAAAGCTCTCACCAAGTAATGTCGCGGTAGCTATTTCTCAATATTCACGTCAAATATATTCAATATATCTTCTTATAACTATTGCATTTTTGTATTTTTTTTTTTCAATTTTGGTTCGCAGATGGTGGAACGGCTTTGACTTTGTACCTAAGCTCCCTTACATCAGGAATAGAACTGTGGAGATCTTTTTGGGATCAGTGGCATTGTTTTTCGAACCAAGATATTCACTAGGGAGAATGATAACCGCAAAGCTTACTATGATATTGACGGTTATTGATGATACATATGATGCCTATGCCACTCTTCCTGAAGCTATAAGTCTTACTGACGCTTTGCAAAAGTATGGTCTTAATTAAGTTGTCTTGTTCGATTGTCAATTTTAATTAACTTAACTCTTTAGTCATTTAGTCTTAAGCATAGACTTAATGGGCAGGTGGGATCGTGGAGCCATTGAAAATCTACCAGACTATCTTAAAACCTATTTCCAAAATTTGTTAGAAACCGTGGAAGAGATTGAACGGGAGATGCGCAGTAGAGGAAGATCTTGTAGTGTGATAATCGATCAGGTACGTATGTAGCTAATCAAACATTCAAGATGTAGTTTCATTGAAAATATATATATATAATGTTGCTTTTGGATATTGAAACCATAGATCAAGAGTGTGGGGATAGCGTACAATACCTTAGCAACATGGTCACGCACAGGTCACATGCCAAGCTTTGACGAGTTCATGGAGGTTGTGATTGAAACTGCGGCAATGGATGACTATGCATCCTACAGCTTGGTGGTAATGGAAGAATGTGAAGAGAGACAATTGTACGAGTGGTTCGAATCCAAACCCAAAATTATCCATGCTTTGAGCGTCGTGTTTCGTCTCAGAAATGACATAGCCACTTTCGACGTACGTATAAATTTAACAAATGGTACAATCCTTTACTAATAAGGATCATTGTTGTTATTGACATCTTTCTGGATTTATAAAAATGGGCAGCAAGAGATGAGTAGAGGAGAGGTGGCGAATGGCATCAACTGTTACATGAAGCAATATGGTGTTACCAAAGAAGCAGCGGTTAAAGAATTGAGTAAGATGATTAAAGAGAATTATAAGATGATGATGGAGGAGTTGATGACGTCGAAAGATGTGCCACGTCATATTCTGGTTCGAATAGTCAAATTGAACGCGTGATAGACTTGTATTACAAGGAAGGTGATAAGTTTGGAGATCCCGATCAAAGAGGCAAGAAGTTCTTTCATCTTTTATTCTTATGGAGTCGTCAAATTCCATCGTGCTTTGACGTTCATTGTATATGTATTTCACAAATAATATGTTAACTAGATTAGGACCCGTGCTAGAGCACGAGTTAAAATTTCTTTTATTTATATTATAATTTTAGAATAAAATATAATTTATATGATTTTTTAAAAAAGTTTTTTTGGATAAAACATTATGCAAGAAAATCATATGCTAAATATGATGGCTTGAAAAAATATCTATTTTGTAAGTTTTATATTGTTAATTATATAATTTTATGTATGAGAAATGATTATGTTTGTTGTTTGTTTTTATTTTAATTTTTGAACATGTTTGGTGAAAGTGTTTTAATATGATCCGTGCTTAGATAAGATTTTATTTTTAACTGCACAATAAGATCTCAGAAATCACGATTAAGTGTGATAAATTACCAAAATTTTAATCCTTTTTATGCCTAACATTATATATTTTGTAACAATACATGGAATACTAAAGATTTTATTTTGAAAATTGCATAAATCATTGGAATATTCTCTTTAAGAGGATTCTTTGGAATATTCTTAAGTGTATTAATATAACCCACAAATTGACCAACATATATTTAACCTATAACCTATTTTGTAATCAACTTATAAAAATTATATAGTCTACAAAAAAAGTTGCGTACTTCCGTTTTATTATATAGGGAATGTTTATCTTCTACAAAATCTTTATTATTACGATATTTTTAATAGGAAAATATCTATTATACTATTTATTATTTTACACGAATATTCTTACATTAAATTAACTAAATACATAAAAAGTTTAAATACAAAAAAAAAACCCGAAATATATGAAATTTAGAAAAATTTTCCACGCAATTTGAATTCTACACATTATTTATAAAGTTCAACTTATTTTATGCTAAAATAATATGATGGTATAAAAGAGAAGTAATTTGTAAACAGTCTTACTCTTAACTAATCAGGGGATCTCCATATCATCATCATCCATGGCTTCCCTGCACACAAAAAAATGTAAAGAAATCAAGTGAAGTTCGTATTGTCTATAGATTATGTATGTAACTGCGTGCTAACACTAAAAACCAAGGGAACATCCTTTTTAATAAAGAACCAAGGGATCATCTTTGTCTATAGATATGAAAGAGATCTCATCAGATTCACAATGTCTAGTAGAAAGGAATGGACAAGTTCGTATTGCGGATTAGAAATCCAGCATTCACTTTATCAGAGAAGGAAAGCACAAGTCAGTGAGTCACCATTTGTCTAATTAATTAGTGACAAATGACGACTCTGTTACAATTTCCTTTTTCAAAGAAGATAATTCAAACTACCATCAAAATACATAAATGAGTTTTTTTTCCTCATAATTTTAATCAAATTCAGATACTCGTATTGAGGTGGTTGACAACCGGAAATTCCCACTCTACATGCATCTTAACCAACTTGGGTACCAATCCATCTATTAATTAGCTGATTAATTCTTATGTGAAAAAACCCTTAATCTATGGAACAATAATGAAATTGGTACAACAATTCTACTAGTCATAATAAAAACAATAATACAAATTTCCCTTTTTTGAGCTTTTGAATTTGTAATATTTATTGAGAAATACTCTAAAATAACACTAAAACAAGTTTTATGGACAGTTATAACATACATTGTATATTAACTTCCAAAAGTAGCACTATTTAATATAATATAATATTTAAAATTTAATTTTAAGATTTTTTTGGTTTAGGTCTGGGTTCCTTTAATATACCATAGTCATAGTGTGTCATCACCGTGTCACAATTCTTCTTACAAGTTACAATTAGCTATATCCGCTCGCAGCTCACTGATTCTTTGTCTGTTTTCAGCCGAGAATTGAAGTTTTAAATAATCCTATAATACTTGAGCTTATCCACCATTGATATTGACATACTTAGAGTAGACTCAAATTTTAAAAAGAAAACGACTTGGTGCTATTTTGAAAGAGCAATTGTTAGAAATACTATTGTGTAGATACACTTTTCATAGATATTCATAGTGTAAATTAATCTATATTATATGAACATATAGTCCCTAACAAAACTCTCCTAACGAACAAAATATAATGCATTCTCCCCGGATCTTCAATCTTTGCGATGGTCTTAGACTTCGGTTGTTTTATGAGTCCATGTTTGTGTGTGGTACCATCATCACTTCTTTCCACCTTTTAAAAACTTCATTAGAAATAAGTTCACATCAATACTCTAACGTGCGCAGAATACGAATATACAATAGAAGGCTAACGTGCGCAGAATACGAATATAACATAGAAGGCTAGCGTGCGCCACATTGTCGCTGTGGTCATCCAATTTCACCGACCCACACCAATTCTCCAAAAACCTCAAAAACCAAAATCAAAAATTCACCTATCGGAAAGATCTGAGAACACATCACACATGGCCGTGAGAGCAACGGTGTCGCGTTTTCCGATCGATGTAGACGCTCAAGAGGCGTCAGGACTCCCTTGGGGACTGACAGTAACACCATTCGCGGCTAAAGACGAGAACGGAATCGGACCAGCGTACGGATCTAACGGTCACCTTCTTCCTCGTTGCGAAAACTGCTACGCTTACTTCAACACCTACTGTGAGCTTGATCAATGGGCTTGGAGTTGCTCGCTTTGCGGAACTCTCAATGGATTGCCTTCAGATGCTATTGCTCGTTACTCGAATCCTCAGTCTATACCTGAAATGTCTTCTTCCTTCATTGATCTTGAGTTGCCTCGTATGTATATTATCACGTCGCCTTTGTACCGATCCCTTTGGTTTTTGTTGGAAGTGGTTTTGATTCTTGCTTAATTGTTTGTTTTCTAGTGGATGGATCGGAAGAAGAGATAACTCAAGCGCGGCCTGTGTATGTCGCGGCGATTGATATCTCGTGTAAGTCTTCTTTCGTCTCTCTTGTCTTGTGTGTGAAGCTCATTGTGATCAGTGTTGATTGTAGTTGAATTGTACTTTGGATTGTAATTTTCAAAAGCAATGTGAGTATCATTTTGCTATGAGTTGGTGTAGATTGTGAATCTAGCTTGGTTTTGTTTGTTTCTCTGTTGTATATATCGAGTTTTGGATTGCATTATATTGTGATTTTGCCATGACTTTGGAAATAGGGCATGGTAGCTGTAGATTTACCTCGAATTGTTCCGAACGTTGAATTGTATGATCTTTCAGCTCTGGTTCTCATGAAGTTTCTGTTTGGATGGTCTTTATATATAATGTGGTGTACTTTGTGAATGTCCAAGTCTCTTATGTTGTGATTTTGCCATGACTATGAGATATTATGGTATGGTACAGTAGATTTCCTACGAATTGTACTGAAAAGTGAGTTTAATTATCATTCAGCTGGTCTTTATCAATTTTTTTTCTGTTTGAATGGTCTTGTGACAGAATGTCTTGTGTACTTCATGTACGTCCTAGTCTCTCATTCTTGTAAATATTATTTTGATGTCCGCAAGAACAATCCATATATGATTGCTTTTATAGCGTCAAACTGCTCTTTTGAATTGTATTACTGTCATCTACTTGTTGAAATGTTTCTTCGATTTCGTGTTGCTCATGCTTACTTTTTCTATCTACAGCTTCTGAGGAATTTTTGGAGCTTACAAAAAGTGCATTGCTAGCCGCTCTGGAAGGTCATTTCATACAAAATTTAAAGACAAAGATTCATTCTTCTTCTGTGTGAATGTGTTCTGAGGGTGAAACTTTCTCTCTTGTTTTTCTATATTGCAGCTCTAAGTCCAGGGGCTCTTTTTGGTCTTGTTACTTTCAGCCACAAAATAGGACTGTATGATGTTCAAGGACCTATACCAGTTGTAAAGAATGTATTTATTCCCCCTGATGCAGAGGGCAGTTTATCACTAGAACTTGAGGATGTTATGCCCTTGTTACAATTTTTGGCTCCGGTATGGTCTTTTTTTAACATCTCCTTACATGTTTCCTACGTCCTTGGTGATTCGTGGTGATTGTTGGATCACATGGCTAGGAACACCAGTAAACAGACTAAGTTCCCTTAGTATACTTAATGCAGGTAGAAACTTGCAAGGATCGTATTGCTGCTGCCCTTGAGACACTCAGACCAATAACTTCCTGGGAGAGATCATCTGGAGCAGCTCAAGGACTGGATAGTGTGTTGATGGGTGGTAGAGGCTTTGGTACAGCTATGGAAGCTCTTTTCAACTATCTAGGATCTGAATTTGGGAATACATTTGCATTAGGTATGTAAAAATATATAGCATGCCTATACTCTATATGTTTCGACATAGTCGTAGTGGGTAATGTTTTATTGACTTGATATAAGTGCAGCTAGGGTGTTTGCTTTCCTATCTGGTCCTCCTGATTATGGACGTGGGCAACTGGATACAAGTAGATATGGTGAACAGTATGCAAGTAAAAGGGTAGATGCTGATCGTGCTTTGCTTCCTGAGCAAACACCATTCTACAAAGACCTAGTAAGACTCTTATTTCAAGATATTCTATCTCCAAGATGGATATATACTGTGAGCTTAGATCTAACGGCTCTTTTATAGGCCACCATTGCTGTCCAGTCAGGTGTATGCGTAGATTTATTTGCAGTTACAAATGAGTACACAGATTTAGCATCCCTGAAGTTCCTTAGCATCGAAAGTGGCGGTTCGTTGTTTTTGTATTCAAGCACAGATGATTCAACTCTTCCCCAAGACATGTTAGTTGTGATGCTTGGCTACTCTTTTTTTTATTGTCTTACTTCAACAGAAAGAAAGGCAGATGTGCTTTCTTCACGTGTTAGCAAACTAATTATAACAAAATTGCAAGATGTTCTTTTGCAGGTTTCGGATGCTTAACCGGCCATATGCTTTCAACTGCGTCTTGAGATTGAGAACGTCAACTGAGTTCAAACCTGGCAACTCTGTATGTGGTTTAGAGAGAAACGAAAATTCAAATATGATCTTTTCTGTTTCTTTATTTTGCTTCACCTAACAGTTTAGCCGTACTTTGCAGTTTGGTCACTTCTTTCCTGATCCACAGTACGAGAACCTTCAACACATCATATGCTGTGATTCATATGCAACATATGCTTATGACTTTGATTTTGCAGATAATACTGGATTTTCCAGGTAAGCTTAACAGTAATTGCGTTTTCCTATAAATTTTCATGATTGGGTGGAAGTGATGAAATAGATGCAAATTGTTCCCATGAACTCACAGACTTTTGTTAAGCGGCTGGTCCTTGATTTTTTGCACTTCTATTTTGAATTTCGATGGATCTGTAATTAGTCATTGTCATGCTTTTCCTGACATGCAGTCAGATATTATTATTTTTAGAATTATCAAACTTGAACTAAATTGTTGGATCCAAGAAGAATAAAAGCTAAGCATTTTAGAAAACAGACATGGCACTCAAAGATGCTAACTTCTTATTGCTCATTAACTTTTCCAGACATTCTGGAGAGCAACCAGTGGTGCAAATTGCATTTCAGTACACAGTCGTTGTCCCTCCCGAGGGATTGTCAAATTCAGAAATGTCATCGTCAAGTAGGTATGATGATATCCATGCTGTTGATTGGTTAGCCAGTGGTAAAAATCGGGGGCTAAGCTTTGATTGAATTTTTGATGAATCGAGTACTAGTACGCTGGTCCACGCCAAAGCATAGAGTTGATAGTTAACCTCAAACCTCCCTTACGTTTTATATCCTGTTAATGAACTTTGTACAGTCTATCCCAGAGCCCAGAATCGCAATGCATCCTAATCAATACTGTCGACCTTATAGAGTTTCCTTATAGATTTGATCTGTTCTATGTTTTACAGAGGCAAACACACACTTCAGAGACGACTAAGGATCAGAACCATGCAATTTGGAACTGCCCGCAACATCAATGAAATTTACGACAGTGTGGATCATGAAGTTGTTCTCTCATTGCTTGTTCACAAGGTAAAAGTCATTTCATGTTTTTATCCCAGCTCCAGTGAAAGAAATGAATCCGTTATTAATCTGCTATTTATTTATGCATTTTTATAATTATTTCTGCAGGTAATTTTAGCCTCTCTGGAAGATGGAGTCCGAGAAGGGAGGGCATTGCTTCACGATTGGCTAGTAATCCTGACAGCACAATACAACGATGCCTTCAATCTCGTCCAATACAAAAACGGAAACAAGTCGATGAGTTCTCAGATTGATATCACGTTTTCACAATGTCCTCAACTTGAGCCTTTGCCTCGCTTAGTCTTTGCCTTACTGCGTAATCCCCTTCTCCGGTTTCATGAAGAAGGTGTTCATCCTGACTACAGAATCTACTTGCAATGCCTTTTCAGGTAATCACCCTAATAAGATAATGACTAGTTGTGAGTTTTATTGTATATAAGGCTACGATTGTTACAAATGTCAACTTCTGCATTTGTTTTCTGAAAATTGCAGTGTGTTGGACCCGAGCTCTCTCCACTGCGGGATTTACCCAGCGCTAATGTCATATTCAACACCGGATACACTGGCATATCCGCGTCATTCATTGAGCCGTGCAGCATTGATAACAAGTGGTAGTCCGATATTTTTCCTAGATGCATATACCACTTTGATAGTTTTCTACTCATCAACAGCAGACCCGTCAATACCTTTTCCTCCTCCTCAAGACTGTAAGTTTGCTCGCCAAATGAAATCCACTTCAACCACCTTTACCATCTGTCAGGTTATGTTGATTTGGAAACTTGATCGTACAGGTTTATTGAGGAAGACCATAAACAAGGTTAAACAAGAAAGGAGCATCACACCAAAGCTGATGTTTATCCGAGGAGGACAAGATGATGCTACTACCTTTGAGAACTATCTTATAGAAGAACAAGATGTGGACGGTAACGGTTTTGCTAGTGCCATGGGTTTTGTGTCTTTCCTCGATGATATTTCGCAGCGTGTCACTGAGTACATGAAGTGAAAAGCCAAGTGACCCTTTAGTTTTGTTATACACCCGAACTCAAAAAATTTAAACGTGTCAAACGTTTCCCATTTAGAGTTTTTGCTCTTGTTGTAAAATTTGCTCTTAGACTAGCATCCCAACTTTTTTGCTCTCTAAATCCGAATGAATAATTAAGCAAAAATTGGTTCTTCACTCTTTCATAAAACTTTCACTTACATGTCTGTTAACCTGTTAACAGTAGAGCGGCAAAACAATTTGATATGAGTCTATGACATTCTCATGGCCACAAACACTGCTTCAAGCTTACAACCTAATCCAACATAAACTTGAAAGCATTTTCCTTGCAAGAACCTTGAGCTCAATCATCTTCTTCATCACCCTCTACCTCTTCACCACTACTGTTGCTGCCGTTGTTGTTGTCATTATCTTCACCATCTTCACTCCCAATTTCTTCCATGCTAATGTCCTCATTGCCGCTCTCGTCGTTCTCATTCCCATTATCTTCCATGCTGTTTCCCTCATCCTCCTTCTCATTCTCCTCGTGCTCCATCTCGCTCTCCTCATCATTCCCATTTTCATTCTCGCTCTCCTCATCATTCCCATTTTCTTCGGTATTTTCATCATCATTCTCGTTTTCCTCATCGTTTCCATTCTCTTCTTCTGTGTTGTCATTCTCATTCTCCTCATCATTCTTGTTACCTCCCTCATCTCTTTTGCTTTTCCTCGCATTCTTCTGCGTTGATGGTCCTTCCTGTTTCCTCTTTTTCGTCTCTGTGGGCTTCGCAGCAGCTCCACCAGCAGGCTTCGAAGCTGCTGCTCCACCACCTGCTCTTTTCCCCGCGTTCTTCTTCTTAAAATCTGAAAACCAGTCATGTGGACTACAACATTAGGAGGAGACATAAGCTCAAAAACGGACACACCTAGGTCAGAGTGTCCAAACATAATTCACTTACAAAAGACAATATAATCTTCATCAAGAACAAACACTCACCTTCAAGAGAAGCTTTAAGCGGCTCCAAGAACTCTGAAAAATCCATTTCGTCTAAAGCCTTAAACACATCATCAGCCTTCATCGTTTGTCTCCTTGCATCTTTACAAAAATCATTTGCCCTATCATTCACACCCCAAAATTAAACGAAATTAACAACAGCAAACTCAACAATCAAACCACATAAACAATAACCCAACCTTGGAACTGCTCAATTGGAACCCAAACGACGAAATTTCAGAAACTTAGGGTTTTATAAGGCGTACGTACGTGGAGGAGAGGTAGTGGATGAAGATCCTCGCACTCTCGGAGAATGCGAGCAACGCTTCCTTGTGAATACTGACGTCATAATCCGGCGAACACTCCGACAGCTTCTCCTTCACTACCCGGCGCACGATAGCTAGCGGCAGCTCGTCCACCACCACTTTTTCCGACTCCATCTTCACTCTCTCTCCCCTCTCGCCGTCTTTCCCGCCCTTTATCTTAATAAAAGAAAACAGATCGGCCCACCAAACTCAGCCCATTAGTATAAAAGCCCGTGTTAAACTAATAAGCAATAAAGAGTTATGACCACGCGCTCAAATATTGACCGTTGGATTAGTTTTACTAAATCATCACCGTCAAATAGCCGTACTAGTATATTGGCCCATTAATTATAAAAGCCCATATCCCAATTGATTAGCACTAAAGAGTTAAGAGCACGCTCTCAATCTCACCGTTGGATTAATTCGGTTAAATCTCCACCGTCCAATTGTTACACTATTAAAACATTTATCAGACACGCGGAATCAGAAACAGTCGTCTTCAACCTCTAGAGAATTTGAGAATCTTAAAGGCCATCTCTAACCTTCTAATTAAATGGCGTACTCAAACGCCTACGCACCGTCGGCACCGGAGCTACCAGAATCGTACGTTCATCAGCAGCACGACGGTGAAAACAGGTACCGTTACGCGTATCAACCAACTCAACAATTCAGCTCCTCCTCTGGGTTGTTTTCACCGGAAACGCATCCGGAGATTGTAAAGAGCTTTGAGTCGGCGGATAGAGACTGGAGTGGATTCCTCGAGGAGTCGGAGCTCCGGCAAGCGTTGTTGTGTTCTGGCTACCAAGGGATTAGTAACAGAACGATTAGGTTTCTTATGTTCATCTATAAGAGTCCTGGAGATTCTCTGCTTCGTCTTGGTAAATTTTATTGTTAGTTATGAATCGATTTTGTTCAGTTTATTTTGTATGATTGAAGTTTTTGAAATTGGTGTTACATTCAAATAAGTATGAATTGAATCACTTCTTTGGTGGTGGTATTGGTACTACAAAGTGTTACATGATTCATTATAATTATAAATCAGACCATTATGAACATTGAACTTGAATCGATCCTTTCTTCGATTCTGATGTGTTTTGATTAGTGAAGAGCTTTGAGAATAGTTATGATGATCTCTGTTTAGTGATGAATAAAATTAAACCATGTTTTTTACCTATTTGCAGGTCCTAAGGAGTATGTTGAGTTGTGGAATTGTCTTGCGCAATGGCGTGTAAGTTTTTTCCAACCGTGTGGATCATTTCTTCTGTGGATCAATCTCATTAGCTTTGCTAAGTGTGTTCTTTAATTCCTCAAATGGATTATTATTGTATGTTTTTCTTTTGTAGGCAATATTTGACAGCTACGATAGGGATAGGAACGGAAAGATGAATTCTACTGAGCTAAGAGACGCTTTCTATCATCTCGGGTACATGCTTCCAACCTCGGTTCTCCAGCTAATCCAAACTCAGTTTGATGATGGGACTGGCAAAACTGTTGAGCTCTGTTTCGACAGTTTCCTCGAGTAAGTTTTCATCAATTCTTGCGGTTTTGACACTCTTCCTAGTATGATTTCACTCTCCTATTCTCTAAACATCATCGAGTCCTTTCTCTCATTTTGTTCTGCTGGATTTGCAGGTGTGGGATGATTGTCAAGGTAAGGAACTATGATCTTGTAACTTCCATTCCGGATTTTGAATCTAAACCACTTGGAATCGTTTAAAACATGTGCCATATGCTTTATTATCAGGGATTGACAGAGAAGTTCAAAGAGAATGACCCTGGTTACACAGGCTATGCAACAATCCCTTACGATGTCTTTATGTTGATGGTCATTCCGTTCATTGCCTCCTATGATTAATTGTCACTTGCTGCTTCTTTCTTTTTTTTTGGACTCATCTTCAAGTTGCACATAGATAATGGATGTCTGAGTACTGAATAGGAGAGTGAAATCAAACTAGTGAATAGTGTAGCTTGAGATGTTGTCAGAGAGAGATTAATAAATGAAAGTTGTAAGATTACAACAATGATTTTTTTTTAACAGTTACAAAAGTGATGACTTTGCACCACAGAAATTTTCAAAATGCTAAGAGCCAATGTTGAGCTGTTTGCAAGCAAAGACTCCTAATATTACTGAACCAAGGACTGAGAAGGCTCATTGCCTTGAACGCCAAAACTCAGTCCATGTCAATGGTCTTCTGATTTCAGACAAAACCTTATCGAACTGTTGGTGGAGGTCGTCGAGACTACCATTATTATCAATCACAATATCAGCTTTGCTCCTTTTTAAATCCAACGGCATCTGAGCCATCACTCTGTTCCTTGCATCTTCTTCACTCAATCCATCTCTCTCCATCAGTCTCTTAAGTTGTGTTTCTTCACTAACCCACACAACTACTGTGGGTTTGGTCCACTTATCCATCTTCACCTCGAACAACAAAGGGATATCAACAACTATCACTTTAGCGCCACTCGCCCATTGTTTCAAGATTTCCAAAAAGATACCAGTTGATATGTACGGAGCCATCAGCCTGTAGATTGAAGAAAGACACAAAACCCCAATTTCAGGGATCTCATACAATAGAGAAAATAAAAGGGACACTCTCTCAAACCCCTTACTTGTTTAGAAGTTGACGCTTGGAATCAGACGAGAAGACAATCTGACCGAGTTTTGGCCGATCCACTTCTCTACTAGGGAGCAGAATCTCATCCCCAAAAGCTGCAACTACTTTTTTCCATCCACCACTTCCTTTCTTCAATACATCCTATACAGCAAAACAAAACATTTCTGATTTCCCCACACTTTACACTAAACTTATCTTGAGTTAAATTGCATCTCTCTTTCTTCGAAATGGTGACACAATAAAAGAGAGATGTTTACTTACTCGAGCAACAACATCAGCGTCAACAACAGGAATGCCACTAGCCTTGAAGAGGTTGGATACAGTACTCTTCCCAGACGCAATCCCTCCAGTTAGTCCGACTATTCTCATTCTCCTATTTCCTTTTTCACTCCTCCACAATACATATGTCTTCTCACTGTGATTGCCTGAGAAACACCAAAAACAAAAATCATTTTTAAAATGTTGCATAAACAAAAAGCAATAATAACAGAGTCACACATCTTCAACTTTGTTTTAGCAATTCCATACAAGAAGTGATCTGTCACAGCAATACAAGATAAGAGTAGATGCTATTGTAGGAGAACCTAAGACAGGATTTTACTGAAGCTAATGAAATAGAAAAGAGATTAAATTGCGCAAAGGACCTTTATTGTGCAAGAATGTAAAGAGAGGGGAAAGAATCAAATAACTTAGATTGTCACCAAGAACAAAGTGATTGTCTCAAAACAACTCTCAAGGTTACATCTCTTGCTCACATTACAACTCTATTTATATCAATTCCTAAGGAAACCCTATGACACATGGGCTTGTGTTTGGCTTCTCCCTTGAATGGTCTTATACTCCCCCGCAAACTTAGCAGCGGGTGTGAAAACAACAATGCTAAGTTTGTATGCACAAAGGAAGACCACTATTATAGCTTTAGCGAGTATTAGGCATGTCATAAGTGAAGGTAACCACCTAGTAGACTGGACAGAAACATAATCAGACCCTAAGGAGATGTTGAAGAACGTCATCGTAGAGACTTAATTTTCATTCTTCAAAGCCATATGAAGTCTATGAACTCTGTCAGACCATTCTCTAACTTCTTGGGGTTTCTTTACCCACTTTACTCTTGATTATGTACTTGTAGAGCTAACAATGCTCTCTCAGAAGTCCATGAATGCACATTATCTCAGTCACACTCCTATCCTATCTTCTAGAATCAGTCTCAATCTTGTTTATTGAACCAAGGAAATCTGAACAAATATTCGCAGCAAGACGAGACCGATAAACGTGTGCTTCACAAACTCCATTATTCACCAAGCGTAAGTGCAGCGGATTGAGAAAGGAAAGAGACCTCTAAAAGCAGTCATTAGTGTGAGATATATTCAGGTCTATATTTGTAGCCTATCTGAGTTGGGGTTTCTTTACCTCGTCTAACTCCCCTAAGTTGTCTTACAAGGAAGGTGAGAAGAACTCTTCCATATCTACTCACTCTCAGTTTCTTTTTCAACAAACACAGATTTCTAACCTTTCTGCTTTTCTCTCTAAGGATAAAAATTGCAAAAAAGACCAACTTCCAGAACGTAAAAGAACCAAAAGCAGTGCTCATCAAAATGCCAAATCATACCCCCAACTTAAAAGGATCTCACAAAACAGCGCTTAAGAAACAGATGTGATCATAACAAATTCATTTCTTTCTCATGAATCAGCAGTATCGTATCTGTAAACTCAAAATGTGTGGAGAAGGATTAAAACTACTCTAAGCTCACCTGGAAATCGATGGAGGAGAGCACGGGTGAGTCAATTTTTTTTTTGCAGAATTCGCGAGATTCTCAAACGATGATGGCTGAATTAGTCAAAACAAAAATATGAATCTATCATAAATAAGAAAATCGAATCCTCGACGAGAAATCGCTGAGAAGATCGGACAAATCAAAGTACAAGAGTTATGTTCGTGTTTTCAATAAGATTTGATAGAGTTCTGTCTCTGTGTTTTGATTTTTCTTTTGGGAGGTGAAACGTGAAAGGTAGGAACGCCGTCGTTTGGTTAAGTCAACCGAACTAACCAGACTGATTTGGTTAAGTCAACTCATCTATTTTCATTCCCTTGCCATGAGCATGAGGCCATATGGTCAAGTGTAATATTTAACCAAAGAGACGAACAAAAGTAAGAAAACATTAAAGCCATCAAAAGGAAGGACATCCGTGTGGCGGTGTGGGTATTAACGTCGTTAATGCATATGCCACTCATCAATGCTACAGTTTGACTTCACATCCCTAAATTTTTTTCGAATAAAATGGTAAATTATACTCTTCTGTATTATAATAGATAATGTTTTAGAATTTTCACATAAATTAAAAAAAAAATTAATGTATAGTTATAAATGTATTTTTTATTTATCATAACATATTTTTATAATTATTAACCAATAGTAATCCATCAAACTTTTAAATTTTCATTTGTTGATTTTTGAAATTCACAATTTCTTAGCATTAATTGATTAAAGTATACCGAAAATCAATCTTTGTGATACAAGAAAAAATCATCAAAAATCATCTTTTATGAGACAGAGGGAGTAGTACTCAAAATGAAAAATAACATTTTTATCTCATGTGCTTGATTTTGCCAACCGTTTTTAATCTGGCAAGGAAAAAAAATGCAGACAGGAACTAAATGTTTGAAGGTGAAAAGAGAGACTAGAGCCTGGACTGCAGCCAAAGCTAAAAACAATCATCAAGGGAAAAGAGAGACTAGAGCCTGAACTAAGTGTTTTCACATCCCTAAAATTAAAGTTTGATACAAGGGAAAAAATGTATGTACTTTTTGTTAATAAGTCGTCGAGATAAAATAACATGTGTCCCAAAAGATAAACTACGATCGACAGCTTGAGATCACTTCACCAAGAAGCGCATTGATAGTGTGACACCTCGAAAGTATCAGATTCGCATCAATAGAATGGAAAAGCATGTATAATAATGGCAGATCTCGAGCAAGAAGTTTCATGGAAGCATATAATTGGAAGTGTGTAATATATTATATTATATGTACTTTTTGTTACATGTTTACACATGCATAGTTAGGAACCCATCAACCTATTTTCTTAAAAATAAGACGCATGCATGTATATCACAAAAACTAGTCTTAGTTGCCCTTTATCTCAAATGTCATCCAACGTAAGACTCTGCACATATCAAAATTATGGGAAGATAGAACAAAACAGACTACCAATCTTTTCTTTCACTTTTGTGTAGAATGCTGGATATGGGCTTTGCCCCCAACATTTGGTGAGGCCCAAACTGAAGATAACCAGATTTTAGTGTTTTAAGTCAACAAATCAGCTCATTTAGGCGCAGGGGCAAAATCGTCATTTGCAGAGGAGATAGAGGGGGCCCTAGGTCAGTGGCCCACTATAGATACTAGAGGTCATTGTCTAAGCTCTGGATCCACTTTTTGGGCAATTAGAGAGAGAAGAGCTATTATTTTCGTATTAACTGCGTTTAGCTCTTTAATTGTCATTTTCTGTAAACTCTTCCTTAAATTCTACGTTAATAAAAGGACCAGTTCTGATTTATTACCATTAAAATCTGTATTATTTATATTGTCGATTTTATACATCAACAATTTGGCACCCACCGTGGGGCTGAACGGAATCCTTTCATTTTGACGAAAAGAATTTGAAGACAAGGCGTTTTCGGAAAACCATAAGCATGTCTCACACCGATCTCTCAAGCAACGAAGGCGCTGACTTTTCCGCAGCCTGTGTCGTGTCTCCCCGACGCATCATATGGGGGTGCACCTGTGCGAGGACAAACCAAACCCAAGACGTCAACAGGACCAAAGCAGCTGCGGTGGAGAACGTAACACTCACTGACCGCGCAGCCGTAAGCGCTACACGTGTCGCTCAAACCAATAGCGTAGCCATAGGCGCTACATCCCCTGTTCGTATAACCACTGGCGTCAATCCAACCGATCGCGAAGTCGTAGGCACTACGCGCGTCGCTCCGACAAATGGCGTAGCCAATGGCGTTATCCCTCCTAATCGTATAGCTGCTGGCGACACTCCAAACAACCGCGGAGCTATTGGCACTACGCGCGACACTCAACCCCGTCAATCATCCGGACGTGTGACCATCGATCAAGCCACGATCTCGACCTCATCAGCCCTTAAACACGACAAGTATCAAATGCAACACCTTTGACAGCATCTCGCGAACCCTCAAGCAGGTCACCTCGCAGCTCGCTAACTTCTCGATCTCGCCGACAATCGGCCTGTCTGTGAATGACGCAAGTCACACCATCTCGCCAATGATTCCATACGGAGAAGTGTTGAGCTCGCCAATGATCTCATACGGAAAAGTGTTGAGCTCGCCAATGATTCCATACGCAGAAGTGTTGAGCTCGCCAATGATCCCATATGAAGAAGTGTTGAGCTCGCCAATGATCCCATATGGAGAAGTGTTGAGCAAACCAATGATCCCATACGGAGAGGTGTTGAGCTCGTCAATGATTTCATACGGAGAAGTGTTGAGCTCGCCAATGATTCCATATGCAGAAGTGTTAAGCTCGCCAATGATTCCATATGGAGAAGTGTTGAGCTCGCCAATGATTCCATACGGAGAAGTGTTGAGCTCGTCAATGATTCCATACGGAGAAGTGTTGAGCTCGCCAATGATCCCATACGGAAAAGTGTTGAGCTCGCCAATGATTCCATACGGAGAAGTGTTGAGCTCGCCAATGATTCCATACGGAGAAGTGTTGAGCTCGCCAATGATTCCATACACAGAAGTGTTGAGCTCGTCAAGGTCTCGTACGCAGAAGTATTGAGTGCGCCAACGCAACACGGTCTTGCAATATCGCAACAACAAACACAGCAATCCCGTATACAAGATTCAAGCTCGCCACTCTGTAGTTCAGCAACCCTCGAGCTTGACGCTTCCGAATCCGCAATACGGAGCTTGTCGATCTCTAACCCGCAATATAGATCTTGCTAGGCCTGAGCTCGCCGACTTCGAACTCGCAACATCAATCTCGCTAAGCCTTGGCCTCACAAACACACCAATTTCTGAAGCACGACCTTGATCTCGCCAAGTCAGGCACGCCATAGTCTCGTACGCAAACCTCTAATCTCGCCATAAGTCTCGTACGCAAAGTCTTGATCTCGCCGCAGAGATCATCGTCCGCTACCGCACCATCTCGCATACCGCAACAGCCAACACGCCAAAGCCATCACAACAAGGCCACTGCGCTATCTCGTACCCATCAACCTTGCAAACGAACAGCTATCTAACAAACAAACCAAACAAGCATCTCGCTAATAGCGCAGCCACCTCGCCACCGAGAATCTTAACCTTGCAACATCGCCATTGAGAAACTTGACCTCGCTACCTTGCCACCACGCCGAGTATCAAACCATCTCGCCCCCGCATGACTTTTTCGCCATCTCGCAGATACGAATACACCAATGAGCTGGACCAAGCTACGTACCGTCGCAACTCTCACTCGAGCTCACCACTTACAATCTCGCACTCTCGATCTCGCAGTCACGATCTTGTAACTCGTGCTCGATCTAGCCCTCTCGATCTCGCCACTCTCTATCTCGCACTCTCTCCATTGCAACACGCGACGTCTACTAACACGCCAATCGAACACGCATTAGAGTCGACAAATTGTCACACGAGCCATGTTGCCTCCGCGTCAACTACCATACCATCACGCCGAGATCGTACGCGCACCCACCAGACAACGCCGCCGGTAAACCACTGCACATTCACCAGCACGCATCAAGAAGCAATACTTGCCATATTTGGCGCAACGAGGACTTCCTAAGCCAAAAAAAAAAAAAGAAAAAAAAAAAGACACGCTCGACAATATTGAGCTCTAAGTACTCACGGGATAAGTCGGACGCAAAAGCCGCACCCAATGAGTTTTCGGGCAATACTGCCTTGCTAACGATTAGCTTGCACATCGTCGCCCTGGCCAGCTGTACGATTTTAAACGCGCTCCGCATGGGTGCAGTGGTGAAATAATCCACAAACTTTACTTTTGTAAAGAATAAAAACCGAGTCCATACTCGGAAGCGCTCCGCATGGGTGCAGTGGTGAAATAATTCACGTCATTACTTTGGTAAGGACGTATAAGCTGAGTCCAGACTCGCAAAAGCTAGCAGAGAGCAGAGTGAATAAGCCGAAGACCCCGACTCGCACACTCTCGCTACTCTCGCAGCACCTACAGGGTAAGCCGGTCACGACTGAACGCACCTAACTAGTATGACAAGTCCGTCTTGTCTGCTCTCAGCGTTACGGGCAATAATATATCCAGGTTAAGCCAGGAGACGTCCTGCACCGCAAAATATGCCCCGCAACGACAAAATAGAAAAATTCAAAGCAACTTTATTATGAAGAAATCAAACAAATCAGTAATAATCAACCTTTGCGCGAAAATCATCAATAAAGTATGAATGACCAAGTTCATAAAGCAATCAAGTTTGCAATACAATAAAAGAAAAATACAAAAGCAATCAGCAATCAAGTTCACAATGACAAAAAAAAAAGGGGAACAAAAGCAATAAACGAAAACACGAAGATCATCTTCACACCGTGGCTTCGCATCAAGGTGCAACTACGGAGATCATCTTCACGACAGACTTCACGTCTAGGCGCAATCACAAAAGTCATCTAACCATTTTCGTATGTGCGCCTCGACACCACGGCGTCCCGTATGCTCCTAGCCACGTCAAGCCATATCATCGCACCGTCCTACTACATGCGCATGTCTCGACTCGTATGAGCTCGTCAATTTCTCCGCAAACGGTGATCTCATCAAATGGTGACCCCGCCAACTTGATCTCACCAAGACACGACAACGTCACAAACTTGAGCTCGTCAAGGTCTCGTACGCAGAAGTTTCGAGCTCGCTGCAATCTCGTATACAAGCTTCGAGCTCGCCACTCTCTAGCTCGGCAACTCCCGAGCTTGACGCTTTGTAGCTCGACAATCTCGAATCCGCAACACGGACCTCGTCAATCTCAAACCCGCAAGATCGATCTTGCTAACCCTCGTACTCTTCATCTTGAGCTTGCCACCGAGAATCACGATCTCATCTTTGTCATCTCGCCACTTGAAATACACATTCCCGTACGATATCCATTGCGTCACCTCGTCGGCAAAAGCCTCTATCTCGCATAGTCTCGACGGCATAAGCCTTGACCACGACCAAAAAACCAAGGCACCAGGACAAGTACTTGAGCACGCTATCTCGCACGCCAACCCTCAAGCTTGTCACCTCACGGCTCACTATCTCCTCGATATCACCGATAATCAGCTTGCCCATGAACAACGCGTATCACACCATAATGCCCACACGCATGCTCGAGCACACTTATCACACGCAACAAGCTATCTCGCGGACGACATCGTCTCCACCACGACACTGCGCACCGCAAAGAATACGCAGTTGGTTCCTACGCGCCATCATCCTCCACCGCAAACCCGTTGGCTCCCCCAAACATCGCTCCAGCTGCATCCCGCAACGGTGAACACGCCACGATTTCGACCACACCTCGTCTCAAGCAGCTCTGCGACTCATGTCAAGCAGCTCTGCATCTCGTATCAAGTCGTTCCACGCCTCGTATCAAGTTACTTCACGCCCCGTATCAAGTCGCTCCATGCTTCGTATCAAGCCGCTCAATGCCAATACTCGTTACAAGCTCAACAAATCCAAGGCTCCTACAAGAACAGACAACGAGACGAGGCACCGAGACCAGCGTGCCTTTGGATTCCGTGCGTCAATGCTCCATCGTGCTGAGACCAACACGCCTTCGGACTCTGTGCACCACCTCTCTATATATGCCAAAACCTTGAATGTTTCACAAGTCTCCAATTTAATAAGCCATCGCGCAACGACCATAATCACGGCGAGACCTCCGTCTCTTCAACCATCTTCACACCGTGTGACCATGGCGCCACGGGATCCGATCGACGGATACGGCTACGCATAAAACCCTCAAAACTCCCGTTCAAAATCCACCACATTTAGGAAAACGTGTGCAACGCACTATTCATCCTGGAACCTTTCGGAAGGTCTGCAAGCTCCTAAAAATTTTTGTCCCTTCTGCAAGACGGACTCAGAGACGCGGAACTTTACCCGACGAGCTCAAGCAAGCCATCGCTCATCGGACTAGGGGGGACCATTGTTGGATATGAGCTTTGCCCCCAACATTTGGTGAGGCCCAAACTGAAGATCCACCAAATTTTAGGGTTTTAAGTCAACAAATCAGCTCATTTGCTCGCAGGGGCAAAATCGTCAGTTGCAGAAGAGACAGAGGGGACCCTAGGTCAGTGACCCACTATAAATACCAGAGGTCATTGTCTGAGCTCTGGATCCACTTTTTGGACAATTAGAGAGAGAAAAACAATTAGAGAGAGAAAAACAATTAGAGAGAAAAAAACTATTATTTTCATATTAACTGCGTTTAGCTCTTTAATTGTCATTTTTTATAAATTTTTTCTTAAATTTTATATTAATAAAAGAATCAGTTCCGATTTATTTCTATTAAAATTCGTATTATTTATATTGTTGATTTTACACATCAACATTGAAGGATTATATTATTGGGATTTGAGGGGAGCGTAAAAATAGTGTGGTGAGACCCTGTCGCGTGGAAATGCCGTAAGGGAAATGAATAGACATTTGAAAGGAAACGTTTTTGATGCAACAAACCGACTTTTTGACAATATCATCATTAAACTATTGATTATTAATGCAAACTTTTGTGTAACTGAAGTTGTGAGGAACTTTTTAAAATATTACGAGATATGATTCACATCCATTATTGCAAGTTAAAGATAACCCGAAGTGGTAGACCCACGTTTAGTGGCATACTAATTTTGTAATTTTAATTAGAGACCAAAAAATTAGCATACATTATAAAAAACTGGCTTACGGTATAACAAATTGAGCTAAAAGAAAACAGGGATATTTAAATTGATTGGTTGAACTGTGGATCACTAGATGAATACATTTGGTATTTTAATTTTTAATTATGTAT
Source organism: Camelina sativa (assembly GCF_030686135.1). NCBI lineage: Eukaryota > Viridiplantae > Streptophyta > Magnoliopsida > Brassicales > Brassicaceae > Camelina > Camelina sativa. Next base: position 19,456,893 of record NC_141884.1, on the reverse strand, counting down.
CATTAAAGAACTTATATAGAAATTCACATTCACTTTTAGCATCATCATAAACAATTGAGCTAAAAGTAAACAGGGATATTTATTGATTGGTTGAATTGTGGATCACTAGATGGATACATTTAGTATTTAATTATCAAAGAAACATAAATAAATAAATAAAAATCATAATTACTTTTGAACACAACTACATAAACTGGCTTAACAATGTTTTTTTAAAAAAATGTTAAAATGTAAAGAGAGATACTTATTGATTGGTTGAATTGTGGATCACTTAGAAGGATATATTTAGTTTTAATTGTTTATGTATTCACATACTCCATATTTTAGCATATACAGTAACAATTTTTCCAGTTAAGGAATAAATTAATTTGCTTATTGTGAATCCAATACATGACAAAGAATGGTATACCTCACCTATAATCAACTAGGACATTAAAACAAAACAAAAAAACCTATAAGGACAGACAAAGACACAAGCAAAGCTTATAAATCATCCTCATCTTGTCGCCCATATCGACTTATCGAGTATCAACCAAGCCACAGCCAAACCCATCACGGCTCTCCACAATTTCAAAATCTGCACAATTTTTTCAACATCCACATGATCAATATCTTATCACTTGTCTATCATATGCTTAAACTTTTTAATCATGACACAGATTAAATGAATTTTCATTAGATTACAACTTTTTATGCTTTTCTACCAAATTCACAACCAAAATTTTAAACAACCACTGAAAATTTTTGCATACATAATTTTATTAAACAACCACTGAAAATTTTTGCATACATAATTTTATATGTTTTAAAAATTGAACTTTTTTTTTTGTTTAATTAGTCATTGTATAGACGTTTCTTTCGTATTTTGTCACTTTTATTGCGTACACTACATATTCAACTTACATAAACAATAAATATTGTTAGATATTTTAGTTTTTGATACGTACGTGCGTAGTATACAATAAATACATGGATATTCTGTATATCAACGTAATCTCACTTTGACTATGACCAAAATTATAAATGTCTATTACTCCTTTTTTTGGCAAATAAAAAGGTTAAACATATATGTACTGTCCTATTTTTAGAAGATTTTTTTTAAAATTATGTATTTTGAAGCTGGATTTTTAAATTAATAACTAAAAAATGGAAAATAGGTGAAGCTGGATTTTGAAAACAAACCTTTTCGCCAAAACAATGTCGAATTAATTTTAGGAAAAAATCAATCAGAGTGAGGAAAATAATTTAGATACTGTAAATCTGAATTTCAAAACCAAAAAATAAAGATCTAAAAATAACTAGAAATGCTAATATTAAAAAGGAAAAAACAGGAGTTTACCTTGGTTGTAGTTGCCTTTGAAGTGTAGATAATATCAGGTAAATAACCCTGCATACCGACATTGTAAACCGGTTTACCATCCGGGTAAAAAAGTCCATAATTCCTCTCAGAAACCGGACCCGGTTTAAGATTCTCATTGAACAGAGCAAAGACATAAACATCAATAGGAACAGATTGCTTCGCCGGAGTTCCTTTCCTCTGCTGTATTAACTTCAACAAGTTGCCATTATACAACGCCGCGTTCTCCGGCGAAGCCCCGATCTCGTTCTCATCTCCTTTCGAAGGCCAACCGGTCTCCGATATCCGAACCTCGACATCGGTATGTCCCAAAGTCTTAATGGCGGAGTAGAGCGCATCAACTTGAGCAAACAACATGTTATCATAATGAAGATTAGTGTTTGGATCAACCATACCTGGATTAGGTTCGAACAGAACATACTCTAATGGAACCTCTTTAGGACTATCTTTATAAGCAAAGAAAGGGTAAGCGTTAATCAAGAAAGGTGATTTGATCTGAGAATGGAAATCAAGAAGTGGTTCAAGATATTGTATGAACTCTTCTTTGAATGATCCTGAGGAAGGAGGGTAAGATGTTTGAAGAATGTCTAGAGAATGAGCTGACGTTACGGCTACTTGTTTCTCTAAACCGAGATTGGTTAAAGCAGTGTAAACCGATTTCATAGCCGGTAGTAAGTTCCCGATGAGGACATGATCGTTGGTTTTGAAGATTTCGTTTCCGACAACGATTGAGGTGATTCGTGTTTTGGAGATGTGTGGTTCGAGTCTTTGTTGTAGCCAAGCTTGAGCTTTGGTTGGATCTGTTGACATGTTTTGTAGATACTCGTTGCCTAAACCGATCATGAAGTCGACTTGTGAGTTCGAGAAGGAGAAGAGGACGTTTGGATCTGCGTCGTAGAGTTTTACTCTTGTAATGTTAAGTGACCGGAGGAGTACGGCGACTCTCGCCGGAGATGGGAGGTTGTTAGCGATTTGGCCATAATTGATTCCCACACCTTGCCCCTTAATTCTCTCTGTATGAACCAAACACACAAAATCAAGAATCAAGAATCAAGAATTGCTCTGGTCCAATATAAAATGCTCTGGTGCTCGACCTAAAACGCCACTGTCGTAAAAAAAAAAAGTGAAGGAGGAGAAGGGAACCTGAGAGAGTAGTAAGAAAGAGGAGGAGAAGAACTCTGAAGAAGAAGGAGAGACTATGCGAGGCCATGGCAAGAATCTCCCTCGACGACGTCGTTTTAGCTCCTCTGCTTATTCTTTTTTTCCTAGTGACTTGGTTGGTTATGGTGTTAATATAAAAGTTTACAACACACGGTGGTATATGGAAAGATCCAACTGTTCTTTCTTCGTCCTTGCTTTCCGCGTACGTCTAAAAGTTCGCACCAGGTGCCTCACATTAATACATTTCTATCTACACTTATATACAATATATTTTTATTCCTTTTAAGTTTTAATAGTGTTGTATATATGTCTAGGTTCGTATGTTAAATGGGGTAAATCGTACATGTATATATATACCTATGTTTTCTTTTCTTCTCTATCTTTGGTAACAAGTTTGACATTGTATATTGAGTTGAACCGCGGTTACATCAAAACGCCCTCCATAAAAGGTCAAGAGAATCCAACTGACCAGAAAAGTAATTATATTTCGATTACTTTTATGGCCTTTACAGCTCAAGAATACGAACGAATTTGGCTAGTTTCCCTTACATGCATGTAAAATCAAGGAGGAATAAGTAAAGGTTTGGATTTATCTGACACAAATAATGTAATTCCAAGCTGTTCTTGAATATTCTAATGTCAAATAGTTTATAAACTATTTAATTACCTACAACGTAACGTCACTTGTAAATTGTAATGATTGTTTTCCTTGGGTTAATGTTACGTTACAATTTGACCTCTCTTTTGGAAAAATAAACTGATATACGAGATAGTAATACATCAGTTGATACTTCGTCATCGATATTAATGTATCAGTTCTTGCCGTCATTAATATTCAAGTGGGGTGATATTATAATCTCAAATCCTACGAGACATTAGATATTTTATTTTTCTAAAAATATCAGGAGATTTAACCGACACTGAAAGTGATGTTTCCTAATAATACCCTTTGAGTTCACATGTGGATGTGTGGGAAGAGCATTATTAAAATATGAACAGCGATGGTTAAATTGGGATTGAGGATGGTCAACTTTTTAACTCTTTCTCCAAATAATGGTCTTCAATTCAAACACTCTTTAAACCACTGGCGGCTTCAACAAAATGCAACTTTCAGGAATCACGATTCACACGTACAAATTATCTACTAGTTATTTAATTATGTTTAACAAGTTGTATTTAATTTGCATATTAGTTAGATCGAAGACAGAAAGAGACAAGTAATGAAATTTTTTTTTTTCTTGATGAACAATTAGAAAAGAAACAATTGATTTTAGAATAATCATGTATTTAACTATATGTACAATGATTAGGATTCTGCATTTTAAGAAGTATAAAAGATTACACACGTACGTCTCTTTAGAACTCGATCGAGTTGTCATTTGTCAAGCGTGTGGACCCTCTCCACCATATTTTTTTACGTGTATGGTGTTTTGCATGTTGGACGATCAATTATATTTATAGAGTTCACGGATTGTATAATTCTTCTTCAACTCTAATTTCCATAAGTCTAATTAAAACTCCAATTTAGGCGTACAATTTTTAACATCTTTTAACTATTTCTAAAGTTATAATTCAAAACGTAATTTCTAAACGAATGTTTATGTGTTATAATGATTACTAGCATTTAAATCTCTATTAGGGTTATCTCTTTTTTCATTTTGAAAAATATATTACTAATTTCAATTATCTATTTTTAAAATTTATGCATTTTATGTCGACATACCAACTCTAAATGAAGAAAAATATTTTTGTGGTTGTCTTGTAGTTGTAGCAACTCTTATGTTTTTTTATTAGTCAAAAATTTTCGGTACCATGCCAACTTCTAATGTGCTCACCAACAAATTCGATCATTAGTTATCATTAAAAAAGAGCAAACAGTTTTTGTGGTTTGATAAAATCATTAAATTAAAAATGATGAGTGTTGTAAAACACTTAGTGGACTCTATCTGACCGGCCCGTCTATTAGCTCTATAGTTACAGCCCATTGTACTAAGGCCCATTCGGCCATGTCCTTAGTTATGTCGGTTTGTACTTAGTCTCTTATGGGACTCTATATATATGTTGTAACCTCGAGTTTGATCAATAATAAGAACAAGATTTCGTTCCCTAAATCCTCTAATTTACAACACGTTATCAGCACGATAGCCTCTAAGGCCAGCTGAGAAAACCCTAACCACAAAACCCTAAAGCCGCCGTCCACAAAACCCTAAAACCGCCTTTGATCTTCTTCCTTCTTCGAGACTCATCTTCTTTGTCTCGGAGATCTCTTGTTGATTCACGAGCATACTTAGCTCGTGATCAAGTTCTATTCAAAACCCGATCGAGGTTCATTGGTTCGCGGTTCGGGGGTGAGTTCGCGAGAAGCTGATCGAGAGAATCTGTTCGCGGTTCCGGGAAGCATCCGAGAACGGGACGAGAGCAGTACGTGATCCGGACGAGAGCAGTACGTGATCCGGACGAGAGCAGTACGTGGTCCGAGGTTCATGATCAGAAATCAAAGGTAAATCTGAGGTCTTTAGCTCCCAGATCATATCCAGTCAGACCCTAATTGGTGAAAGGTAAACAAGATCAAAACTCTCTTAGAACCATATAATCGAATCTGGAACTAAAGCTATAAGAACCCTAAAATATCCAAGTAAACAACAAACAAACTTAAGATCTATAATCCTGTAAAACTTAAAAACTGATTCGCATAGGATTGATAGATTGCTTGTTAAATTGCACCAAAAGATATCAAGTTTAATTTGGTTTGATTGCTTGATTGATTGTTGCATAAGAACCTAGAACTAATTTAGATTCATAAGGATCAAATTAAAACAGATTGTTCTAGGAAATTAAAATTTGGATCATTCATGCATAGCAATTAAAATCGGACCATGTATAGGTTGTTTAAAAATCGGCTGCATGAATTAATCTTAGGATTCCTTAAGCTAAAACTTTAGCATAGATTTCCTGTAATTTTCGGCCATGAAAGCCATAGAACTCGAGCATGAACTTGTCTAGGATCAATTAGGATAATTTCCAAAACCTTGAATCATTATCCTAAACTTTAAGTAAAATTTACTTTAATATTCTAAGAGTATATCCGATTAAAATAAAAAATTTGTTAAGTTTCTATAAATTAAAACATAAAATCGGAAATTAAAATATTGGTTAGGATAAGTTCCTAATTAATTATGGTAATTATCTAAAACTCTTAAGAAAATAATTACTAAATCCTAGACTGAATAGGAAAACATAGAAAAGGAAATCCTATCTAGAAATAAGGAAATTGTTGCATGCATTATCTATTTGATTTTGTTGTCCTTGCATGCATAAATATAAGCCACGAAAATATGAGTAAGGCAAGGCATGTTTCGGTCTTAAATACCGCATGGCCTAAGGCATGGTTCGGTCTCAAATACCGTATGACCTGAATTAATATTTGTGGCATGGTTCGGTCTCAAACACCGCATAGCCTAGACTAAAAACAGTTCCATGGTTTGGTCTTAAATACCACATGGCATGATCCAAATTAATTACATGGTTCGGTCTTAAAAACCGCATGATATAATCGGGTGCATGTTCTGTATTAACCTAAAAAAAAATCAAAGGACCTATGTGAGTGTATTAAGGATGATAATGATTGCATTTAGAAAAATATATATAAGGTGATTATGCATATGCACACCTTGTTGAGAGTCTCAAGAATCAGTACCTCACCATAGAAAATCCTATTGACCTTTGGACAGAGTTGAAAAACAAATATGGACACCAACAGATGGTGCTCCTACCAAAGGCTCAATTCGATTAGAAAACCCTAAGGATCCAGGACTTCAAATCCTTGGATGAGTATAACTCAGAGCTTTTAAGATTGTCTCTATCCTAAGGTGGTGTGGTACTGAGATTACTAAGGATTTGCTAGAGAAGACATTCTCGGCTTATCACACTAAGGGGTTTAAGACCTATGCAGACCTCATCTCTTGTTTACTGCTTGCTGAGCAAAACAATGAGCAATTATAAATGAAAAAGTGCAATGAAGCTCACAAGGTTAACATTACAAAGAAAAAAATCCTCAAGAGCCTAAAGAACCTAATGAGACCAACTACGTCCACAGAGAAAGACACTACGGCCGCGGCCGTGGTGGCAGAGGACGTGGTGGTCGAGTAGGCCAGGCTAGCCGAGGAGGCTGTGGACATGTTGGTCCAGGTCGTGTGGACTTACCAAGGAAATAATTATGGTGGTCAAGGCCATAGAAACCGATAAGGCTTCGGCCTTGGTTGGTGTAGAGGCCGCGGGTTATCTAAACCCGCAACATAAGACCAAGTCCACTTGTAATAATAATTATGGTATAGAAAACCATTAGATAAAAACATGCAGAACTCCTAAAGCACCTTGTTGATCTCTACTAAGAGAATTTGAAATAAAGAAAATAAATCCAGAAATCTAACCTGGTTCATCTCGATGGTGAAGGAAATTTCAACCATGAGAATGATGACTAAATTGGATTATGAGATTTGTAATTGCCTAAAGAAAAAATATTTAAACTCATGTGGTGTATTAACTTAGTTTCTATGCTTTGAATTTGATTGAATTACTATTTCCTTCATTATATATTTGCAAGTTTAAAACATAAAATTATTGTCCTATTTATAGAAATGGCCAAGGACATATAATAAAAAGTGCCAATGTTAGTACAATTGCGGGTATAGCAATTTTATGTGAAGGCTACGGCCAGGCTCACATTTTGTTGCCTAATGGCACACATATGGAATTAAGTGATGCCTTATACTCACCCAGCTCTAAGAAAAGCTTATTGAGCTTTAAAGACATAAGGTCAAATGGTTATCATATTGAAACCAAGGGTGAAGGATCTAAAGAGTTCCTCTACATTACAGAACATGTGAAAGGACAAAAGAAGATCCTAGAGACTATACCTGCACTAGCCTCTGGTTTATACCATGCCAAGATTAATATGATAGAAGCTAACTTGGCAAAGCAAAGAAAGAAAATGTTCAACGAATAATTCACTATGGCATGACCGGCTTGGCCGGCCGGGTTGGAACATGATGCGTAAACTAGATAAGAGTTCGAAAGAGCACATCCTCAAAGAAAGAAAAGTTTTCCCTAAAATCTCACTTGTGTAGCATGTGCACAAGGGAAACTTATTATAAGACCATCACAAGTAAAAGTTAGCAAAGAAATTTTTCTGGAAAGGATACAAGGTGACATATGTGGGCCAATACACCCACCTAGTGGGACATTCCGATATTTCATGGTGATGATAGATGCATCAACCAGATGGTCCCACGTATGCTTGTTATCCACGAGAAACCTTAGCATTTGCTAGGCTCTTAGCTCAAATCATTCGATTAAGAGCACATTTTCTGGACTTTCCACTTAAGACTTCACATCCCAAGCGTTTAATGATTTCTGTATGTCCATGGGGGTGAGTGTGGAACATCCTGTGGTACATGTTCATACACAAAACGGATTAGCTGATTAGCTGAATCCTTCATTAAACAAATACAATTAATAGCTCGACCATTGTTAATGCGTGAGAAGCTTTCTGTGTCGACTTGGGGACACACGGTCTTACATGCATCAGAACTTATACGCATCAGGCCATCTAGTGAGAATAGATATTCCCAACGGGTCATTAGCCAGACATATCCCATCTAAAACAATATTCGGGTGTGCCGTTTATATTGCATCCATTAAGATGGGATCTCAAAGAAGAATGGGAATATACGTTGGATATGAGTCTCCCACCATTATAAAGTATCTTGAGCCAACCACATGTGATTTATTTGTGGCCAGATACGCGGACTGTAAGTTTACAGAATCCGAATTCCCTATGTTAGGTGGAGAGAGACTAGCAAGCTGGTCAAAGAATTAATATGGAATCAAACATCCTTAAATTGGCAAGATCCTCGAACTATAGCATGTGATGCAGAAGTTCAGAAGATTATACATCTTCAAAGCTAGCTAATAAATTGCCAGATTCCATTTGACCCAAAGAGAGTAATAAAATCGTACATACCAGCTTGCAATGCACCAGTACGTATTGATGTTCACAAGGAACACAATAATCAAGTTGCTACAGAAAGGTTCCAAAGATAAGATTCCTCGGAAAAGTAAAAAGAGGTGCATATCAGACCGAGGTTGAATTACAGAAAATACAGACATAGCCATGGCAAGACCTAAGGTACCAAAAATGAGGTTTGGGACGCTAAACCTCAAGGACCTAAAGGTATTAATAATAATGAGATCTCAATAAACTATATCATGTCTGGAATATAATGGAACCACAAAGATGTCGACATTAAAAGAAATATTATACAAGGTAGCACTTGAGACAAATGAGGATCTAGAGCCCACGTCTATATTAGAGTGCACTCAAAGCAAAGAAAGAAGCTATTGACGTGGAGCTTAACTCTTACAAGAAGAGTAGTGTGTTTGGTCCGACCTTAAGGATAACACCTGAAATTAAAGCCAGTTGGACATAAATGGGTCTTTGTAAGAAAGAGAAATGAGAGTAATGAAATCGTGAGATGTAAACACGGCTTGTAGCACAAGGATTCTCTCAAAGACCTGGCAAAGATTATGAGGAGACATGCTCCCCTGTGATGGATGCAACGACTTATTAGATATCTAAAAGTCTGGTTGAAATTTGTGGTTAATGGATGTTGTAACCACATACTTATATAGTCCACTGGATAATAAAATGAGATTACCAGAGGGTATAGAACTCAAAGATAAGAGTAGTTCTCGAGAACAATACTGCATAAGGCTAGACAAATCCCTTACTGGACTGAAACAAAATGGGTGTATATGGTACAATAGATTCAGTAAGTACCAAGTCAAAGAGGGCTATAAAATGATCCCATCAGTCCATGTATTTATAAAGAAAGTTTGCAAACAAAGGATTTGTAATCATAGCAGTATATGAGGATAATTTGAATATCCTAAGAACCTCTGGGAAATCGCCCAAACAGTAGAATATCTCAAGAGAGAATTCTAAATGAAAGACCTAGGCAAGACAAAATTCTGTTTGGGGTTACAACTTGAGTACATAAAATCCTTGTGCATCAAATGGCATATACAGAAAAGGTACTCAAGAGATTTAATATGGAGCAAGCTCACTCATTGACTAGCCCAATGGTTGTGAGAAGTGTAGAAGTGGATAAAAGATCCATTTGCTCCTAAGAAGGACAATGAAGAAATTCTTGATCCTAATATGCCATACCTCAGTGCTATAGGAGGGTTAATGTTCTTGGCTAGCCACACTAGACCAGAGATAAGTTTTGCCGTGAACCTCCTAGCAAGAATAAGTTCTTGACTAACCCAAAGGCACTAGAGTGAAATTAAGTATTAATTACGTTGCCTACAAGGAACATTTAAATTTGGGTTTATATTATACTAACTATAACAAATATGTTTTAGTTGGTTTTGTTAATGCAGGTTATAGCAAAGAAATTTTAGTGTGTTTGGTCAATATTGATGATAAGGAGCCAACAGCACTATATGAAGACAATACAACCTCCATCGCACAACTCAAGGAAGGTTACATCAAGGGAGATCGGACAAAACACATCTTGCCGAAGTTCTTCTACAAAAGGCCGGAGAAGTTCAAGTGGTGCAAGTTCAGTCATGCGACAACTCAATCGATCTCTTCACCAAGGCATTACCGACAACAACATTCAAGAAGCTCACGCACCAGATTGGAATGCGGAGACTCAAGGACTTAGAGTGATGTTTGGAACAGGGGGAGCAATGTGTGCTGTACTCTTTTTCCTTCACCAAGGTTTTGTCCCAATGGGTTTTCCTGGTAAGGTTTTAATGAGGCAGCATCCCCTAAGCACATTGCAGCGATCCCGTCCAAGCATAGGCACGGTCATCTCGTCCAAGGGGGAGTGTTGTAAAACACTTAGTGGACTCTATCTGACCGGCCCGTCTATTAGCTCTATAGTTACGGCCCATTGTACTAAGGCCCATTCGGCCATGTCCTTAGTTATGTTGGTTTGTACTTAGTCTCTTATGGGACTCTATATATATGTTGTAACCTCGAGTTTGATCAATAATAAGAACAAGATTTCGTTCCCTAAATCCTCTAATTTACAACAATGAGGAATTTAAAAATATATGTACGTAGCGTCGTCGTAATATATAATATGGTGAAGGAAGCGTGAATCTCAGGGACCGGCCACGTCTAGATCACCGCCTTTCTCTGTTATTGTCACCTGCCCTTCCTTAGCTAACCTCGCCGCCTTCAACGCCTGACCCCCTCACGTGCTTGGTTTTACACAAATGACACATAAATAGTTTTGCTACAAAACAACCGTTGACTAATAATACATATAGCTCTCTAGTAAAAGTGCAAATCTATGGATAACAAACCACTATTTTCAAAAATCTTATTATATAAAGTCGGATTTTGAAAGTTAGCAATTAACAAGATTTTGATATGTGTCAAGTTATTAATCTCAGATTTTGATATGTGTAAAAGTTAATATTTAATACGAAAAAATTTATTACAAAAAAATAAAATTTTTTGTTTTTAAAAATATTAATAATATAAAATGATAATTTTATTATATAAAGTTGGGTTTTGAAAGTTAGCCATTAATAAGATTTTGACATGTATCAAATTATCAATCTCAAATTTTGACATGTGTAAAAGTTAATATTTAATACGAAGAATTTGATTACAAAAAATAAAATATTTTGTTTTTGAAAATATTAATAATGTAAAAAGATAATTATCAAAAATTACAGAATTTTTTAAAAAACACAAAGTTTTTTAAAAAAAATTATAAGGAGATTATATATATATATATATATCATAAAATTCGAAATTATAATATTATTTACTTATTTTTAATTTTAAGTTATTAATTCTATAAAAAATATAGAAAAAGAGATTAAGGAAAATATACAGTTAATTATTAATTCTAAATTTTGTAAATACTCACTTCTATATAAACATCGTCTCATATTTAAATAATTTATTAAAAACATTGCTTTCAACTTTGTTTAATTAAGGAAATTTTTTTTAATGGGAAGAATTTTTTTTCTTATTTTTTTAAACCAAAAATTTCTCATACTTTCACCTTTTTGAGTTGGAAATAGGTAAGGTTAATATGTTGATCCAAAAAAAAGATTAATATATGCGTCTTCTTTTTCTAATACTGTATTTTAAAATTTATTGTAGTATTTTTAGATTATTTTATTTAATTTATATTTTCATCTTTGCATTATCTGGGATTCATATACTACCGTGCTTATAATTTTCTATTATTTATTTAATTATGTCAAATTAATTTTCTTCTAATTTCTCAACCTTGATAGATTGGTCATAACCCCTCCTTTTTTTTGCAAACATAATTATTACCATTATTCATTCAATCCCAAAGGGACATAACGAGTAGAAGCTTATCAACCTAATAGATGGATAAAATAGGCTAATTAAACAAAAGCTTACAACAAACATAGATAGATAGATTGGAAAAACATTAATCATTGTTGATAGATCCATATGAGCTTAAATACTATGACACCCTGGTTTAAGGAAAAGTTTAAAAGAATTGATTTGGCCACATATGTCATCAAAATGCACTTATTTTTTAAGTCAAGGATCCTAAGAGAACTTCATGATGGGTGACCTTCCTGGAAATAATTGTCGGAACTGTGCGAGTGAGGACAAAACACATGAAAAGATGATTTGTTGATTTGTAGAGTCGGTAAACAAATTTTTTAAGCCTCCCAAGCGTAACAAACCGGCCATCGAATATGGGTGGGTCCACAGGCAGGAAATAGATGTAGGGCTCACTTAGGAAGGTGGGCTCATGGACTGAGAGTGGACATTGGTTCACCAAGCAAGGTGGCGGTTGAGGCGTTACAGATATGCTACATCATGGTGTGTCAAAGACACTTCCACGAATACTTTTTGAAATTTAACATTAGTTACTATCAAAAGATTTTGTGACGTTAGAAAAACGTTTATACTTTCATTGGTTGTTGGAGCAAACAATTTTGAGATAGCAAAAAGACGTGAACATGTTCTCTCCACACAGGAGGAGGGCAGAGCCGAGGTTGTCTCTATGGTGGAGAAGATTGGAAAGAAGGTTATCTCCCCAAGAGATGTAAAGGATGTTGGATGCAAGGTTATCTCCCCAAGGGAGGAAGGCAGAACCAAGGTTCTCTCTATGATGGAGGAGGTTGGACGCAAGGTTTTCTCCATAAGGGATGAGGGAAGAGCCGAGGTTTTCTCCATGGTGGTCATACATTATTGTGATGATACATTATTGATAAGTATATTATGTAATATATTTTTTATTCAAAATGTTTTTCAAGCCAACAATTTTAGTAATTAAAAAACTAAGAAGTGAAAGTAAAATAGATGACTTAATATGTTCATATAGACATTTTCTAGGTGGTCATAAAGAATATATTTGTAACATAGAGTATATTAGGGTGTAAAAAATATACTTTTAATAGTAACATATATAAAAGATTTGTAAATGGATATAAATCAGTGTATTATAACAAAAAAAAATTTTTATAAATAACATATAACAAATTTTAATATATTTTTGTTAAATTTAATTTAATTTATAAAACTTTAAATCTGTACATCGGATAGTCCTAATCTAGTAAATATATAAAATCTAGAAATATTTATGATTATGATGGAGATAATAAGATGTGTGGTGAACTATTATGAGTAAGAAGGAATCGTCTAGTCACCTCCACGCGTTCCACTGAAAATAACCAACAAGAGCTCCACTTAAATTTGCTTAAATGATTTACAATTTTGGTGAAGAGAAAAAGATCTGGTAATTCCTATTTTTTTAAAAGGGCTTTTGCTACATTTTTCAACATGTAAATTGTATTTCTCAACATATACTGAATTACTGATATACATTAAGCAACGCCTCCTATGAATTTTGTCATATGAAGTCACCAACTATTTCGTTACATATAGAAAAATGAAAATCCAAAAACCTTACAAAGTAGATATTAAAAAAAAACACAATTTAACACACAAAAACAAAATTCTTGTTCATGTATTGCACAGTCCAAACAACTTATGCCTCCTATGAAGTCACCTACACCCTGTCACGTGCCTATAGTCTCCAATCAATTCCAGCAGTCTTGCAAGCACTTACGCTACCCTCTCCATGACAAAGATTCTCTTGAAAACAAAACATGGATCATTTCCTCTCAATCCATCGCTGCTTTTAAACAACACAATGGAGTTTATCTACTTTTGTCGAATTGCAAAGAATGATGAGTTTAGCATCTACACAGTTGGGGCTTTGGGGGCTTTGGTTCGTGAGGCGTGCAAACAACACGATAGTTCAATGTTACTCTTTTTTGAATCAAGAATCTTTCCGAGAATCGAAGAGCTCATGAAGGATTGATTGACTTATGAGCTTCTCCTTCCATGTTTGTCTGATTTGGTGACCCAAATGGTTGAATTGCAGAGATCGCCTCTATCGAGAAACTCATCAACTAACGATTCTTCAATCTATATATACATTTTTGAAGTATATTTTGGGTTTTACTCTTTCTGTTTGCTTATTTACAAAGTCAATCCGTAGAAAATTAAACAACATAATAACTAAAATATGGCAATTCAAAATCGAGTACTCAATAAATATGTCTATAAAATTGTTAAACTAATTTGATTCCTTAAATATCTCTTCTAAATTAATTTCTATTTTTTTAATTCAATTTTATTTAAGCTTATACAATCTTTACATTTAATATCATATTCCTAAATTAATATCTTGAATCAGGTATTATCATTATAATCTATCTCCACTTCATTACTATTTTCCTTTATCAATTAAAATTTTACAATTATTGCTTATAAATAATTTAAAATACTATATAATGTGGTTATATGGCGAGACAAGTATAATATGGGTTTGAATAACATTTGTATAAAATTTAAAATATTATTAGCTCGATGTTAAAATATGGATTCAATTCTCATTAATTATTTGGTCAACACTAAAAAGGGAAAATTCCCAAAAAAAACATGAACTAATTAATATTTGCCAGAAAAAAACACGATCTTTTTAGGTTGCCAGAAAAAAACATAGACTAATTTATATTGGATTTAAAATACATGAACTAACTCGACTTGTCGATTTCCCACTGTCCGTTAATTCCTCTGTTACCGGCGTTAACCCAATCGTAAACTCTGTTAAATGAGATTACTAAAATACGATTTTACCCTGTTCTTTTTCTAAACCCTTATCGATTCATTTTCCTCCAAATCAAAATTCCCCCAAATCAAAATTAGGGTTCTAACCCGATTTGGGCGTTTTCAATGTTGGTGATGTTTAGAGTTTGAACTGCTTGTTTGTGCTGGATAAGAGACATAATAACATTGGAGAAGATGAGGTATGTGTTCAATTATGCGATTAGGGGTCTTTTTCTTTTTATGTGAAACCGATTTACGAATTGGATTTGGGTTTCGAAATCGAGTTGGGTAGGTTTCGAGATTGGATTAGAACTCGATTTAAGGTTTTATTTGTGTAGAATTATGGTTTGATTTGTTTCGATTTAGGGAATACAAAATTGAGAAGTCGTTTGGGTTTTGTTGTTTTGTCATTTTGGATTTGGGGAAATCGGAAAATCGACTAAATATGATTATCCTCTTATGCAGTGACATTATGAAAGTTAATATGCATTATGGTGGATATGGATCTGTCCAAGAAGATTTGTTCGATTACAAAGGAGGGTTAGTGAAGGAAGACATGATCATGGACCCTGATTATGTCACATGGTCCATCTTCGACGAGCTTTGTGAAGGAAATGAGATATCTGGAGTGGTTGAGAAAGTATGGTATAAGCTTCGACATGAAGAAATTAGTTTAGCAAGAGTAATCTATGACGACAAAGATAACCAGATTCGGCAAATGTGTATGGAAGCAATGACAACAACTGGTGAGATTGACATATATATTCATCTAATGGGTTGTGGAGGACATGATGAGTCTGATGGTGAGGAACCAGTTGAGGCAGAAGTTGAGGATAAGGGTGAGGAACCAGTTGAGGATAAGGGTGAAGATCCAGTTGAAGAAGTAGGTGGTGATGACCCTAGGTTTGAAACTTTATTTAATGAAGTTCACTCAGGTCATGGGGATGAAACTGATGGACAATGTGCATTTGGTGGTGGTGGACAATGTGCATTTGGTGTTATTGAGGGTGAAGTTGTAGTTGATGATCAAGAATATGAGAAAGAGTTTGAAAGACAGTGTGTTGATGATGAGCATCCTGATCCTGCACTTGACACTGACGATGAATGGGAAGCTTTCAACAGAGAGGAAAGAGCAGTTTCGATTAAGAATTACGTGAAGGATCAGCCTCCATACTTGTGGTTAGAACAGACGTTTCAAAGTGGAGAAGAGTTCAAGGATCAACTGTTGAGGTATGTTTTGAAAGCCAATTACGATGTGAAGTTAAGTCGATGGGGAAGTACACAGCTGGCAGCTATATGCACAAACAAGAAATGCAAGTGGGCCATCTTCTGTTCTCTTGAGAAGCCTAAACATAAGTGGATAATGAAACGTTATTATGATGTGCATAATCATAACATAAATTCAAAAGCAAGGATGTTGAAGCAAACGGTTGTTGCAAGATTATTTAGGGAGGAAGCAAGAAGAAGGCCTGCAATTAGATGGACTGATATAAAAGATGAGATAATGATGAGGTACAATCTATCAGTATCTAAGTGGATATGTCAGAAAGCAAGAAGAATAGCCTTGAACATGGTTATCGAAACTCAAGCAGAACAATTTTCAAAGCTTTGGGATTATGAAGCTGAACTGAAGCGCTCCAATGAGGGAATACATTCAGAGATTGTCACAATTCCTCAAGCTGATGGTAAGCAACGGTTTGATAAGTTTTATATCAGTTTTGAGGTATTGAGAAGGACTTGGAAAAAATGTTGTAGACCTATTATTGGTCTTGATGGAGCATTTCTGAAGTGGGAGTTAAAGGGTGAGATATTAGCAGCTGTTGGAAGAGATGCGGATAACAGGATATATCCTATAGCTTGGGCTATAGTGAGAGTAGAGGATAATGATTCATGGGGTTGGTTTGTGGATAAGCTGAAGCAAGATCTGGGTTTAGGGTTTGGTAATGGTTATACCATCATTTCTGACAAGCAAAAAGGGCTGATAAATGCTGTGGCAGAGAAACTTCCAAATGCCGAGCATAGGCATTATGCTAGACATATATTTGCGAATTGGAGTAAGGTGTATGGTGTGCACGATTATGAAAATTTGTTCTGGTCTGTTGCATTCAGTGGTAATGAGGGGGATTACAACTTCAACATGAGAGCTCTGAAAAATTATAATACAGAAGCACATGAAGATTTGCTCAAAACAGAACCTATGACTTGGTGCAGAGCTTTCTTCAGCAGCAATGCAGTTTGTGAGGATGTAAACAACAACTTGTCAGAGAGTTTCAACAAAACAATCAAGGAGTCGCGAAAGATGCCAGTTATTGACATGCTTGAAGATGTCAGAAGACAAACAATGAAGCGAATATCAAAGAGGTATGAGAAAACAATGAAGTGTCAAACCAAGTTTACACCACATATAATGCAGATGTATGAGGCAAACCGCCAAGCAGCCAAGTTATGCCAAGTTTTAAAGAGCAGTGAGTCTTTATATGAAGTTAAAGAGGGCAAAGCAAGTTTTGAAGTGAACATTAGTCAGCGACATTGTGGCTGTAACCAGTGGAACATCACAGGAATTCCTTGTCCTCATACCATAACTATCATCACTGAACATAACCGTGATCCAGATGAGTAAGTGTTTTTCATTTCCTTTAATATATGAGTTGTTATTGATATGAATATGAGTTAACTCAACTCTTATATGTTGCAGCTATGTGGACAAGCATTTTTTGACTAGTTGGTGGCAAGAGACTTACTCAGACAACATTAAACCCGTGAGAGGTGAAAGGATGTGGAAAGCGCAAGAAAAAGGACCTATTGAGGTGCCTGAAAAAAGGAAGCAAAGAGGAAGGCCAAAGAAGTATGCTAGGATAAAAGAGGCTCATGAGTCATCGAAAAATCCAAACAAGGTAACAAGAGATGGAAGAACTATGACATGCTCCAATTGTAAGGGAAGTGGACATAACAAAAGTACTTGTGATAAACCAACTGCTCCCTTATATCCTCCAAGAAAGAGGGGCAGACCAAGGAAAAGGCCAGTAAGTATCCCCACTTTGAATTGAGTTTTGTTGTATTAGTTGTGTTATGATTTGGTAATGAGTTTTTGTTTAATATAGATTGGTGATCATGATCCATGGAGTATACAGAATGCACCTAAACGTTTGAGGACAGTTCAAAGCCAATCCACACCAACCGTTTCTTTAAGCCAATCCACACCAACTGATCCAAGTCCATCAACAACTCCACCTTCTACTACTGGAAGAGGTCGTGGGTCAGATACACCAAAACCTCGTCGTGGTCATCCTCCTGGCAGTCGGGGCAAAGGTCGTGGTCGTGGAAAGGGGCTTGGTCGTGGGTCAGATGCACCAAAACCTCCTGTTTTCTTCATGTCACCTTGGACTAACACTGTTTTTGATGCTTGGCGCCCTCAAGACCCATAGGCGATCATCAAGTCTATCTAATATGTCTTATTTTGTATCCCTTTTGTATGAAAATCCTTAGGTGGCATTATGTTAAGTTCTTGTTAGGTGTACTTCTATCACTTGGTCTGTTTTGAATCTTGGTTAAGTATTTATCATTAATTATAACATCATCTTCAAACAAAGACCATAACTACTAACATCACAAAAACAAAGAACATAAAAAAAAGAGAAACACCACAACTACTTCAAAATTGTTATGATTATGGCAATGGCAATAATGAAACCTCCCCAAGAGATTGCAATGAACTGGCTAAGTAACTTCTCCCTCTCTTTGAAGACCTTAACTTCATCTTCAAGATTTTTCTTCTCCTGCTCGAGCTTCTTCTTCTCCTCTTCTACATTTTTCTTATCTTCTTCAATCTTTTGATTCTCTATCACTATGACAGAATCCTTTAACAGCTTAAGTTCTTGTTTGTAATTGCGAATCTCATCACGTGCCTCCAATAAACTCAACTTCTGCCAACTGCATTGTTTCTCAGCATCAACCCATGAAACAAAGCCATGAATATCACATTTGTAAAATCTTCTTCCCGGATTTTCATCGGTCCATGACTTCAACTTGATTGTAGATCTACCACAGTTGCAAGAACATCCCCAGCTCGATTGGCCATGAATCGCATGCTCTAAACTCATTTTGCTGTTGTTGGCATCAGATCTAGAACTCTGACCAGACATACTTTTTTTTTGTATCGAAGTGTTTTTTTTTTTCTTTTTGATTTGGGGAAAAATTATTCAGTTGAGAATTATAAAGGAAGAAGAACAGGGTAAAATCGTATTTTAGTAATCTCATTTAACAGAGTTTACGATTTGGTTAACGCCGGTAACAGAGGAATTAACGGACAGTGGGAAATCGGCAAATCGAGTTAGTTCATGTATTTTAAATCCAATATAAATTAGTCTATATTTTTTTCTGGCAACCTAAAAAAATCGTGTTTTTTTCTGGCAAATATTAATTAGTTCGTGTTTTTTTTCGAGTTAGTTCGTGTTTTTTTCTGGCAAATATTAATTAGTTCATATTAATTAGTTCATATTAATTAGAATATTAGATAGATTAAATCAAGATAATTTAACTAAATTCTGTAAAACAGTTAAATCATTATGAAAATTGTGTTTTAATCAGAAAATACTTATAAATTACTTTTTATGTATTTTATTATTTATACTAATGAACCATCTAAATACTACTTAACTAAATATAACAAATAAATAGAAGTTAAAATTATATTATATAAAAAAATTGTCATGGGGCAGGTTGAACTCTAGTTCTTTTTCATCTAGGAAATGGAGTGCGACAGGACCATATTGTTTGATAGCTCTGATACTCTCAAAGCTTCCTACTAGCGATTTGGTTCAAACGAGCGTTTTATCGAAGATATGGCGATTTCTCTGGCTAGAGGTTTCAAGAGTGGACGTAGACGCCATCAACCTCTCTCGTGACGAATCTTTTCCTTATGGAGAAGCCTTGGATAGGTTCTTGCAAAGATGTCTTCAGTTAAAACCATGGATTATGCCTACGAAATTTCAAGATCAAGTATGCCCATTGTCCTAATCCAAAACTTTTCTCGATCTTTTGATATCTTTTTGGATTCTTTAGCCATGCATCATCTCATGTGTGTACTTCAAAGGTTAAGATTTTACAACATTTTTGCTTTGAGAATAAGCTCGTTCTCAATCTGTTTATTTCAATAAAACAGATGACTTGTGTAAAACCCTTATAAAACAACAAGAACTCTTACAAAAACTGCACAAAAACATTTACAGCATAATCTTCTCTTCTCTTGGATGATGATGTCTTATTTTTCACACTAGGATCTTCATGGACTCAATATTAATCTACTAGTTATGTGAGAGCGTACTAATCATTGCTCTAGTGATGGAATGCAATAGAATCAGCGCATTGCCAGATTCTCTGTTAAGTCAGATAATATCGATCAGGAGAGATAAGTGTGAGAGATATGAAATACTTAAAAATTGTTAGGATTATGTTTGTTCATGTTTTGGATGTAAAATACATTAAAATCTAAAGTGAAACAAAATCCATTGGAAATAGAATAACATCGATTTTACAAGTGATTTAAAATCATCCAACAAATGTTAAATCCAATAACAGCAGATTTTAATGTACTTTTTCCAATACCGAATTGAATAACGCTTCCAAAATACATCAAACTCTTTTAAAATCCATTATTCAATAACACTCCCTTAGTTTTTTTTTTAATAGATTTTAAAAAGCTTGTACTAGAACCCTAAATTTTATCTCGTAGCTTTCTTTGTACGTTTACTCCTCCCTTAAATTTTGCAAACCAATCTGAGAAACACAACGCCCTGACGATATTTCCGGCGTCAGCAAACTATAACCACGGTTAGTTCTTCAGCCCTAGATTTTTTTTCTCCATTGTACTTATAGATTTTGATCGACTTAAAACCCTAGATTCTGAGATAGAATTGAGAAACTCATCTCCTAATTAAGATTCAGTCTTTATCTAGGAATGAATTGCGATAGAATCAGCGAATTGCCGGATTGTTTGATAGCTCTGATACTCTTAAAACGAGCGTTTTATCAAAGAGATGGCGATTTCTCTGGCTAGAGGTTACAAGAGTGGACGTAGACGCCATCAACCTCTCTCGTGACGAATGTCTTCCTTACGGAGAAGCCTTGGAGAGGTTCTTGCAAAGATGTCTTTAGTTAAACCTTGGTTAGTCATTTCGATTGATGATAACAAGTCCGTCTCAGACTCTGAACATATCTGTTTGTTTAAACTGATCTTCTTGTATTTTCAAGGATTTTCCCGATTCGACGGAGCCAAATGAAATCGTTTTTTTGGCAGAAACGTTCTGTTCCAACAAAGCCAAAGCGAAAACATTTGTTGAAGAGCTTTTCTTTTACATCGGAGCAAGAGAAAATCGAACTTACTAATGTGCCTCGGTGTATGAAATCGACGCTCGAGTATGTTAAGATTAACAAACTGATATTGAAGAAGGAAAGCCGTATTAAAGTAGTGAATTACTTTCTTGAGAACTCAGCAGTCCTCAAGAAACTGACTCTGTTTTTCACACATTCTTCTTCTAAGAAGATTCAAAAGCCTGAGAGCTACGAGAAGCTTCTTACACCCATAAAGCTTTCTCCCAACTGTCAATTTTTCATTCACTGACATGCAGCTGATGATGATGGTGTGAACACAAAGCTTGTTTCATTGAACATTAATGTTGAAGTATCTATTCTCATGAAAGTTTCAGCTGTATCATATTATAGACGTGGTTTAATTAGCATTGCTCTTTTTACGTCTTTTTGGATTGTTTAACCATGGATCATCTAATATGTTTTAAAGGTCAAGATTTTACAACTCTTTTGCATTGATTTTGATAGATGACTTGTATAAAACCCTTATAAAACAACAAGAACTCTTACAAAAACATTAACAGTAAAAAAACTTGCATTAATCGTCTCTTGGATGATAATGTCTTCTTTTTAACATTTGATTTATTAGGTTTAGCTTATGAAATTTATCTGCAATTAGTCTTAGCTTATTAGACACACTAGGGGGGTGTATTCAAACCATGATTTTAGAGAATTTGATGGGATTTAGGAAATTTAGAATTTTGATAGATTTTAGGGAAGTTCATATGATTTTCTGTAAAATTCTTTCAAATCCCACCTAAAACCATGAGATTTGGATTTCTGTATTTTTAACTAAACAAATCCTCCAGAATCCTAAAAATTATTAAAATCCTAATCTACAAAACTGTTTTGAATAACAGTGGATTTTAAAGTAGATTTTTAAATCATCAGTTTAATAACCAGAGATTTTAATGGATTTTAAAGTAGACTTTTAAATCATCAGTTCAATAACAGTAGATTTTAATTGATTTTTTAAAATCCATGATTGAATAACATAAAATTTGTAAATTTCACACAAATCACTTAAAATGTCAAGTTGAATACACCCCCCTAGGATCTTCATAGTCTCAATATTTAATCTACCAGTAATGTGAGACAGTGAGAGCGTACTTAATCATTGCTCTAGTGATCATGGAATGCAATAGAATCAGCGCATTGCAAAACCTTCCTACCAAGGATTGAATCAAGAAGAGCTTTTGATCGACTTGATGGAGGAACCTTTAGTTAAATAATAATATGGCTCAACAGCGGTGGAATCTATAGATCACTGTTTTGTGTGGCTATTCTCCACTAGATGATGGTGGCAACCGCCAAACATAGAAAATTTGGCTTTTGGTGAAATCTTCCGAGAAGAAATGAGGGATGTGTGAGATTCTAAAAACAATGAGTAACGTGACCCTTTTTTTATATCCCTTTGAACCATTTTTTTTTTCATTTTAATATAATCGAATTGGTATAATTGTAGTTATTAGTTTAAAACAGGGTTTTGGTCTTTAATTTTTAAAAAGGTGGGTTAGTCTAGTTGTCCAATTCGATAATGTGTTGTTCTACTTATTTTAGCAAAGAATTTTGTCAAACTAGGTTATATATATTTACTTAAGGGAGATTGACACAATGACACACTTTCTATGAAACTTTTTTCATTTTAGACACTTTATGATATTGAGTCACTTTTTCTATTGTTCACTATTTTTATGACAAATTTACCCTTACTCAAATATAAATAAAGAAAACAAACTAAAAAGTAACCAAACCAAATATCTTTTTGTTTCTATCTCATTCTTCTTTCTTACTTTGTTACTTGCTTTTTCTCTCTCAAACAAATAAAAAAGTAAGATTTAAGACAACTCTCTCTTCATTTCTTGTCTTTTCTCGTATTTTACTTTTCTCTTTTTCATTGCATGTTTTTTTATTCTCTATATCCTAAACTTTAGATCATAAACCATAATCAGAAATTTAATTTCATAGCAATTTTAACAAATGTAGCCAAGTCTGAAGAATTTTTACTAGAAAACCTGAAACTGAATAATTTTTGACTCCTTGTATTAGATTCTTTATAAATTTCCAAATTCATTGATGTTGTTCTTAATTGATAAA
This sequence comes from Camelina sativa, assembly GCF_030686135.1. Classification (NCBI taxonomy): domain Eukaryota; kingdom Viridiplantae; phylum Streptophyta; class Magnoliopsida; order Brassicales; family Brassicaceae; genus Camelina; species Camelina sativa. Next base: position 19,433,716 of record NC_141884.1, on the reverse strand, counting down.
GAAAGATTTGAGAATTATATCACTGGTTTTTGTGCTAGAAACATCTGGAAAATCATAAAGATTAAAACTCTCTAACCAAGTGTTAACTAGAATTGTCCACTTTTTTCTATTCTTCACTTTTTTCTTTATCTTTTTCTTTTCTTGTTTATCTCTTTCTCTCTTTGTAATCATTTTATTTAATTATTATGACATATATTTTCAATTTTGTTTTTATGATTAATTATAATTTTATTTTTTCTACATTTTAAGATCCATTTTACTATATTTAAAAATAAATAATTGTATTATATATAATCCAATTATAGTTGAATATTTGTAAATTATTATGTGGATACTTATTTGTAGATACTTTTTTATGGATACTTATTTGTGGATACGTTTTTGTGAATATTTATTTTGTGGATACTTTTTTGTGGATACATAAGAATGCCTAATTAACATAATAATACATTGTTTCCAAGAAGAATGTTTCTCTACTAGTGTCCATTATGTATTGTTTATGTTGACAACATTCTTTACAAAATTGGTGTCCATTAATTTGTATGGAGCGGATTGTATTTGTATCTTAAAAACTAGGTTTGTATAATGAAAATTTGATGTCATCATGTGGATGAGGTGCTATGGATACTGATTAGTTATACATTATCTATTTATATTTGAATAATTGTTCGCTATAATGCGGATGGTTAACATATCTAGATGAATACTTACTTTTGGATGATCAGAGAAAAATATATGAATACCTAATTATCCAATTATAGTTGAATATTTGTTAATTGTTATGTGGATGCTAAAAATGTCTTATTATGTGGATACGTATTTGTGGATACTAATGTCTTATTTGTGGATATTTATGTGGATACTTATTCTAAAATCAAATCCACATGGATGATGAGTTATACACGTCCACTAAAACCTACTTGTATTTTGGTGAAACAATCGTTGTTAACTATCAAACAATTTTAACCTCATCATATCCCCTAAAAAACTAAGTATGAGACCGTTCATTATATCCTATACTAAACTCTAAGCCCTAAACCCTAAAACCCTAAACCCTAAATCCTAAATCCTAAATTTTAGATCATAAACCATAATCATAAATTTAATTTCATAGTAATTGTAACAAATGTAGCCAAATCTGAAGATTTTTTACTAGAAAACATAAAACTGATGATCAATAACATATGAAAAAGATTTGATGGATGATAATATATACAAGGTAGTAGGTACCAACCTGCACTATGTGCGGGATATAAATCAATTTAAATAAATTATTATGAATAAAATTATTATTTGAGATTTAAAATTTGTTTGTATAAAACAAAATATGTAAGTAAAGTTTTTTTCGTTTATTCAAATTTACATTTGTATTCTGTAAAATATGTTTCACCCGTGAAATATTTGAACTTAGAAAAGAATTTCAAGGTGGTGTAGAAAGTTTTGATGTATTTTTGTGTTTCTAAAAATCAAATTTACATATTTTATGTTTCACATTATTATCTATATCACTATACCATTAAATAGATAAAACAATATTCTAAAACTAATTGATTTAATTTAAACTAATCTTAAGTTTAAAAATGCGATGAGAAAAATGATAAAAGTGATAAATAAATGAATTTTTTTTTCTTGTTTGTGAAATGTAATTTACTTTTAATAAGTAAATAGGTTATGAAAATGATAATTAAATACATTTTTGGATTTAGTAGTTTATGAAATTTTTCATTTTTAAAAACTAATAGAAAAAACATTGGCTCATAATATTTTAGTGGCATATTTATGTAAATAACTATGAGAAGTAAGGGTATTTATTAGAAAATGTACAGGAGCTCTGTGAGCACGATACCTCGGTTTTTTTGTGAGAGTGTTTCTCTATTAATATATAGGAGATATGGAACATGAAACTAAATAATCATAAACATATAAGCATCTGGATTTGATTTTGTAGATGATAAATATATCAAAATATAAAAATTTAAAAAGATATAAATGTGGCTAAGGAATATATATATTGTTATCCAATACTCAAGATTATTTAAACACATATATCAAAAAAATGGAGTAAGATAAACAAATAAAATAAAAAGTATTTGAAAAGAGAGAAAGAGTTAGAGAGGGTGAGAAAGAAAGATAAAAGAAAGAAAATAGAGTAAAAAATAAAAATAAAAGAAAGATGTGTGTTGAGAAGTAATGTGTTTGGAGAGAAAGAGTTAAAGGGTAAGAAAGTAAAACACTATAAGAAAAGTGTGTGGTGGTCGAAAAATGTGTTAGAATGCAATTTTTTTATATAAAAGTGTGTTAGAATGCAAATATTCCTTTACTTAAACTAATAGTGATATCTCTTGAAACTATAATTGAAGGGCAAACTTCGGCTAACCTTATTGCTAAGATGATAACATCGACGAGAGACAGAAGGTTCTATTCTTATATGGCAATTTATCCACTTGAATACTGAACTTTTAAGTAGAAGTTTTTCTTTTTGCTGTGTCTTTTGTCTTCCTCTCCCTCTCTCTTTCATTATCTCTCTCCAACTGCAAAACAAGTTTGTAACATCACCTCAGAAAAAAAAATAACTCTCTCTCAGATTCTGTCAACAATGCTACAAAGGACGTAGTAGTTTTCTCCATATCTCTCTCACACTTTGTATCTGGTTTTTTGTTCTTCTCCATCTCTCTCTATTCTTCTCCATATCTCTCTCTCAAGACCTCGTCATTATCTTCTATCAATGTTTAATGGAGTCATGGAGAGGCATACCTGACTTGGAATGTCTTATTCGATGTAAAGGAATTAATTGTAGGGAAAAAAACTAACTCATATTAAGAGATTAATTACTAAACTAACTCATAAAATGTGAAAGTTAAATGAGGTATTTTCTTGCATAAAATACCTTTTTTGCTTTGTTAGAAAAAAATTAAAGTCAAATTTACCCTCTCAGCATTTAAAAATAAAATAAAATAAAAATTTCGAAAGTCTGTCGGATTTATAGATTTTGAAAATCTGTTGTGACAGATTTGTTTGTGTACGACAGATTTCTTTTAAAGATAGTTACGACAGATTTATAGATATTGGCAGATTTATTTTTCACGACATACACTTATTTATAATGACACCATAGACTTTTATAATATATGGCAAGTTTGATATAATGTCTGGCAGATTTATTTTTCACAGTTATTTCAGATTTTTTTTAATTAAAAATCTGTCATAATGTGAGAGATTTTTTAATTGAAAAATAATTATTAGTTTGACGTCTAGTGATAACAGATTTGTTTTACGTTACGACAAATTTGTTATTTTAACCAAAAATCAGTCATTTGATAACAGATTTATAAACGTTTTAAAAAATCCCTAAGTTGACCTACGTGAAGACTATATGTTATGGTAGATTTGTTTACGTTGTGATAGATTTTTTTTTTTTTGTATTTCAAAAATCTGGTGTTTGATAGCAGATTTATTAGATGTAGAAATAGTGATAACAGAGTTGTTTTATGTTATGACAGTTTTTTTCTTCCAAAAGTCATATTTTTGTACATCATCAAAGATATATATTTAAACCATATTCTTATAGTATATATCATATTTATAAATATTTTTTTAAACATCATATTTTTATAAATCAAAATTTTAAATCCTATTTTTATACATCATTTATCTTTTTTACCAATTAAATTTCATTAATTTTTTATACATTATGTTTTCTAACTATATTTTTATATATTATATTTTTAAAAATATTAAATATTTTTAAAACCTCATAATTTATACATTATATATATTTTTAAAGCATCACTTTTAAAAAAATTTATTTTTCTAAATCATATTTTTTTTTGAAGTTTTAAATATCATATTTTTTTTACATTACATTATATTTTTCATAAATCATATTTTAACAATATTTTTATACATTATATTTTTGTTATGTTTTTATAAAACTTATTTAAAAATAAAATTTTAAACATCATATTTTGAATATTTTTTTACATTATATTTGTAAATCATACTTTTATATATTTTTATTTCAATAAATCATATTTAAAATATATATTTTTAAACATTATATTTTTTAATCATGTTTTCATCGTTATATTTTTTTATTAATCATAGTTTTAAATTATATTTGTATAATCTATTTTTTTATTAATCATATTCAAATTATATTTGCATACATTATATATATATATATATATATTTTTTTTAAGTTTGAAAGAAAAATTTGGTGGGTTTTTAGTCTTTCTACCTAAAAATTGTGTCATTCTAGTAATGAGATATGATGGAATGTTAATCTAGCAATTGATTGCTAAATTTGGGTCAAACTGGTCTATTTTTACTTAATTCAAAGAAAAAAGACTCAAAAAATAATCAGACAAAAAAAAAACACAAAGTATGAAATGGTGGTGGTCCAACATGTATGGCAAACATTCCTATTTTGACAAAGGACATAGTGGTATTGTACAGCTCAGATTCTTGCCCACAATACAAAAAAAATGGTTGATTACATCAATTAATTAGTATCACAAAACTAAATGATATCAATTTAAATGATTTATTAATAAATGATGCATAATTATGTGTTTTAGCTTGATTTGTTATTATTGATGTTCTAATAGAATAATTCGACATCAGTTCAATAAAAGTGACACAATTTTATTTTAATTTGCATCAATTCAAAAATATTTAATTGAAAATATAATTTACATCACTCAATATAATATGTGATATACAAATTAAATATACGTGAGCTGATTAAATATCATTTTATCATAAACCAACATACACACCCGTGATACTAACATTCGTATACGTGATGAATATACGAATATTCATTTCACAATATACGAAAAATGTAAAAAAATGAATATATGTGTTTTAGCAATATATATATAAAAGGGAATATATATTCATACCAATATATGAATATATGTGTTATAGCATGAGTTGTTATTCATTAGTTTGTGTAGATATATATAAAAGGGAAAATATATTCATACCAATATATGAATATATGTGTGTTTCGCATGAGTTGTTATCATTTCACAATATTTAATTAAATATAATAAATATACATGATATAATAAAACCGTGATGAATATCATTCGTACAATACGTGATACTAATAAAATATCAATTAAATAAATGATACAAAACTGATATCAATAATAAAATGATGCTAATTCATACATATTTGATATAAATTAAATAAATATATGTATTTCAAAATTTTATTGATATCGGTTGGCCATGTATTGCACAGATCAATATGAAGTCACCTACACCCTCTCACGTGCCTATAGTCTCCAACCAATAGTTTCAGTGTATATTATTATTAGGGAATTATTATCAGTCTCCAAACACTTATATTATTATTATAAGTGTTTTGTTTTGCATAAAGTTACCTTTTTAATATATTTTCCTGTAAATGGCTACTACTGTCCACCATTAAAACTTTTGTTTTTGTTTTTGAACACCAACCCACCATTAAAACTTTTGTTTTTTTTTCCACCTTTGACCTCTCCTTTTTATTGATTTAGTAACGTCTGATTGCTCTCACAAACAAACCAAAAATTTTCAAACCGAACCAAAATAAAACTTGGTTCATGTCACTCTTGTTGAAAGTCTGATTGCGGCTACGGTTCTTTCGTATTACTTCTACCCAGCCAAGTGGAACCGAGAACTGACTTAATAATAATTTTCTATACCATCTAATTGATTGTAAGACTAAAAACATAATAAACAAACTAAATAAATTAATATTGGGCTGTATCATAGAATATATTGTATATTTTCATATTCTAGATAACTATAACAAGAATAGGAAACTGAATAACTTAACCCCCAAAGTTTACTTGGTACACAAGTTAGATTCTCTTGTATAAATATAGGGCTGTAATTGTATTCTGTTTAATAAGAAAGTGAGAGAGAAGTTTATTCTAAACCTAGCCGTTTCTAGTTTTACAATGTACAAAATATTATAGTTTTAGGGGTTCACTACTATTTCGTTACATATAGAAAATATGAAAATCCATTAACCTTACTACACCTAGTAGAGACTGTTGGGATACAATCCAAGTCTCACATCTGAAGTTTGAAGGGACTATCATTAATATATAAAGGGTTAGGGTCAATCTACTAATTGCCAATTGGTTTTTAGTTAGAAGCCCATGATAAGCCCAAATTTAACATGGTATCAGAGCTCAAGGTTAAAATTCTGGTGGACCTAGAAGAGTGGATACGGATATGCCTCTTGTTAACCCGAGTAATGGGGGCCCAAGAAGGGGTTTATTATCGATCCAAGTGGGATCGGTTCAAGATGGAGTTATCATCTCGAGGAGGCGAGTTAATATCCCACATGTGGTCCTTGGTTTGAAGGGAAGATTGTTGGGATACAATCCAAGTCCCACATCTGAAGTTTGAAGGGACTATCATTAATATATAAAGGGTTAGGGTCAATCTACTAATTGCCAATTGGTTTTTAGTTAGAAGCCCATGATAAGCCCAAATTTAACAGAGACCCTATGAGAACGATTTGTAACATCACCTCTCTCCCTACACCTATTAGAACGTGGAACCGGAGAACGATTTGGTGTATCAGTAGTCTTTTGTCTTCTTGTCCCTCTGACCCTCCCTCCCTTTCCCTTTGAACAAAATGGTTGCTTTTTTTTTTTTTTGTGCACCCAAATGGTTGCTTAAAATTAAAAAACTTAAAAATATTAAGTTGAACAAAATTGGGTTGAATATTATTCAATCCAGTTATCTCCAAAATAGTGGTTGAACAAGTTGAATATTTTTGTTGTATGATCAGTATATTTTTTCAATTTTTTAAGTTGAATGAATTGAATAGTTTTTTAAAAAAACTTCTTCCACTACAACAAATATCTACATTGATAGCAGTAAACGTTATAATAAGGCATTCATAGTTTTTTCACAAACGCTATGTTAGGCCCCTGTTATCGTAAGTACCACACATACCGACTATAGCAGTACTGCAATGCTTTGTTATCATGCTTTTCTAATTTTTTAAAATAATGTAATAAGTCATTTTTCATACTATCATAGAAGCTTCTACCATAGATCTATAAAAACTATGTAGTTTATTTTACAAAATTTATTTAAATTTATTTATATATAGATATCATATTTCATAAATCATCTATATATAATATAAATATTTTAACCAAAAAAATGTCATACATAAGATCATACCAAGTTTTATCTTAAGTGCAGCCAAGTATATCTTAAGTGCAGCAAGTATTGAAACAAAATAAAACAAACATCCTAAGTGCCACCAACTAGATCTTCCGTTGAACTCGTAACACCAACAACTGGATCTTCACGGCTCTAGTCACACCATCCTCGTCCTTCATCGCCTTAACTAACGATTGTACCTGTGTTCAAGGAAAAGCAAAGCTCTTTCATATTAACTTAATTAAGTCCTTAACTCAAGGCTAAAAAACTAAGAGAAATTCCAGATTATTAGACATTACTACAACTTTGTATAATTCAACTTCTTCCATTCAAATGGTGAAGTTGGTTGAATAATTTTTTACAACATTTTCAATTGTGCAACCATTTGCACCCATAGTATTATTGTTTTAAGGGTATATTGTTTGGTGCACAAAAAAAAAAAAAAAAAAAGGGTATATTGTTTTAAGATTAAGACATAGTCAGTTTCATTACATATATTGTTTTAAGATTAACAAACTGATATTGAAGAAGGAAAGTGGGATTAAAGTAGTGAATTACTTTCTTGAGAACTCAGCAGCCCTCAAGAAACTGACTATGTCTTTCACACATTCTTCTAAGGTGATTCAAGAGCCAGAGAGCTACAAGAAGCCTCTTACACCCAAAAAGCTTTCTCCCAACTGTCAAGTTTTCATTCACTGAATGCAGCTGATAATGATGGTGTGAACATAAAACTTGTTTACATTGAACATTAAATGTAGAAGTATCAATTCTCATGAAAGTTTCAGTTAGCTTATGCTTATCATTTTATAGACAGTTGGTGGCACTTAGGATGTTTGTTTTATTTTGTTTCATACTAGTTATGTGAGAGCGTACTTATTCATTGCTCTAGTGATGGAATTCAATAGAATCAGCGCATTGCCAGATTCTCTGTTAACTCAGATAATCTTAAACCTTCCTACCAAAAGATTGGATTAAGAAGAGCATTTGATTGACTTGATGGAGGAACCTTTGGTTAAATATTTCTGGACTTGACTTAGAGATCATGGAGTTCCCACTTAATGGTCAAGTCTTTGTGAGCTCCATGAAGAGATTTATGTAGACTAACAGAATAATGAAAAAGTTGAACTCAATGATAAGTCAGGTCCAGGAACATCTAAGGAAAAGTCAAATATGGTGTTAATTCTTGGGAACCATATGAAGGAACACTGGAACAGAGATAATATCAGTGATTTTCTCACAACTGAACCATTTTATTAACCAGTTGCGACCCGGTGACGATTCATGAACACTAAAAGGCATATCTCGAGTCATTTTCATACAAATGCATACCTTAAAACCACACAAATCCGTAGAAGGAAACTGATAATAATAACTAAAAAAGACCACTCAAATAACAATTTTCATCATCATTACCAAATAAGAGATCCGAACTTAGAAGAGTTCAGTTTCCTTGTGGGTATGGATCACACAGTCCGACTGCGGGTAAGCCACACAGGTCAAGACATAACCCTTCTCCATGTGACTATCCTCGAGAAACGAACCATCAGACTGGTCAACTTTGCCAGTCACAATCTGACCGGCGCAAGTGGAACACGCACCGGCTCTGCAAGAGTAAGGCAAGTCAACTCCAGCCTCTTCAGCTGCATCCAAGATGTACTGGTCGTCTTGCACCTCGAACTCATCTTCTTGACCATCAGGTCCTAAGAGCTTGACCTTGTATACAGCTGACATCGTGGCACCAGAGTTGGCTGAGCATTTTAAACCAAAAGATCTCGAAACCTTGTTGGTTGATCCAACTGATAAGTTCTTGTTGGTAATGAGCTTGTTAGTTGGCTGACTTCTAAGAACCGCCTTGGTCACGCTAGTCGAAGAAGAGATTCGCACAGTCGCCATATTTTCTTTGTTTTCACCTGCGTTTACAAACAAGTTCACAGTTCAGGGCTACTTGCAAACATTAATCAAAACATAAATCATCTTTTTTGAGTATGTCCATCACAAGTAGCAATGGAAACAAGAACCAAAAACAAATCTGTTCCAAATAGCTAAATATGATGTGAAAATTATACTTTATGGAGCGTAATGAGAAGATTCAAGCTTAAAAGCTATATTAGACCTGCACTCGATGCTCCAAATCATACTTATAAATCTCTAAATCATGTTTAATTATTAATAAGATAAACTCTTAACTCATCAAAGAACTTTAAGGAAAAAAAAAAATATTTAGATGGACTACTTCAACAAATCTCAAAATCAATCAATCGCTTTAAATCAAGAAAAAATTGCAATTAAAAAGATGATTAGAGCATCTGTATCTGAATATAATCCAAGATCAATTCGGTCACTATCATCAGATAACGAAAACAAAATCGGCAGATATTTGAAATTTTTTTGTCCCCACAACAAGTCAATAAAAGAAAAAAAGACAAGTAGTAACATCGATCATCATCAGATCAAAAGACTCAAGAGAACACCTGATAGAAACATCAAAGTCTACGAATCTGAGAATATGAAAGGTGAAACATACCGAGAGAGAGATTAAGGGAGGCGGAGAGTGCGAGAGAGGTGGTTTGGGTTGGTGGAGGTTTGAGAGAGAGAGAGAAGGTGAAAGCAAAATATATAAAAAGGGGACGGCAAGGCAGCGTGGCTTTTGGAAGGCCGTGACGGCCCAACTTGTGCCATCTGACCTGAGACGGCTCTATATGTTCTTTTTTCCTCCCATGATTTTGCTATTTCATATTAAAAATTATGTAAAACATCATATATTATGTCGGATTCATTTTAATTTTTATAAAATAAAAGTTTTGTTATATAATAAAAAATTTATGAGTTAGTTTCGTGAAAGAGAAATAAACTGTATTATAAGATTTTTTTATACGTAATTAAGCGGAAAATAATAACTTTACTTGATATATGAACATGTTTGATATTTAATATTTAGATGTGTACTTTGAAAATACTTTAAAATAGGGAAAATAACCAAAAAAACCTGTAACTATTAATAAAATATATGACAATACTCTAAGGAACTTGGACCCTAATTTTCTTGCATTTATATTTTTTTCTTAATACTATAAAATTACAGATATTTGGTCCATTATGTTTTTTAGGTTCCAAATTAAATAATATTTACCGCGAAAACATATTAAATTAATAATACATATTTTAAGTATGAAAGTCTTTAATTGGTTGATTAAACTATTTTTAAAATAGAGGTTTATAACAAAATGGAACATACTATTTTGAGATTTGGGTACAATGTTTGTTTGTTATAATAATAACAAGTGGCATTTTGAAAACTTACTAACAACTTACAAATTTTCTAGTTATATCACTATGTAATATAAATTTTGTGAAAACTAAAAGTAGTATAAAGAACACTTGCGTTGCGTAATGGCTTTTTGTTGATGGATGAGTGAGACCAAAGGTCAAACTGGGGGAACTTGGCAATTTTCACAATCTTACAACGGGCGTCCCTTGACTCACACCATTGGACGTATGCAACGCTTAGGACCTACCCTAGAGTGGTGTTTTATTTCTTTAGTTTTCTAATCATGTTACTTAATTTGTTTCTCTATTAAACTATTATATGTCGACACAAACCGACGAGACTTGAATTATTTGGTGTCCAATCTTCTCGTTTCTCTTATTGTCTAGTAACAAAAAAACCGACTAGTTATTGAACCATACATGTGATTATTCAACTAAATCACGAAATCAAAACTTTTTTTTTTGTTTTAATAGAAAATATCAAAATGTTTTACCACCTTTAAATGCATAAAAAGACTTGATTATTCATCTAAAACTCTATTTGTAATTGGGATCACAAACCCACATCAATATAATAACCGTATTTTGTGTTACAAAAAAACTAGTTTTAGGATCGTGCTCTGCACGGTAGAAAACAATTATATGTGTGACTAACCGACACTAAAAGAAAAATAATTGTTTTGTCAAAAAATTGTTAGTGGAGATTTTGGCACTCATAAACAATTGAAGACCTCTGTTTTTCTTTCATTATTATGTGCTGAGCTTTAACTGATAACTCATGAACTTCACCAGGACTTTTGTATGTTGTACTTGTATACTTTAATTGTCAAATGATGAAGATTTGAAGGTAAATTCATGTGTTATTGATTGTAATAGAGTTTAGTGTATAGATAGATACTATTTTGATTTTGATACCAATCCCTTGTTTACTCGTCTCAGGTTAACATCTAAACATAGAATATACTAAATCTTACGTTGTCTCCATTGTAATATATGCCTTGGTCGTGTTATTACATAAGAAGAAGTTTGTCAAATGACGAAGTTTGATTATATTGGTTAGCTTTGTTATTTCCCTCCTCATTGTCTCCCTGCATACTTCTTTATGGTTCTAAGGATGCATCAAACATGGTTCGTTGTCTTTGACTCTGTCTTGTTAAGGTTTTATGATAGCTTTAGTTTTTGTTGTATCAGGAGCGGGATCATTCAGGTTCGGCTTCGGGTCTTCGGGATCAGCTCCAACTCCACCAAGGATACTATTCTAGTGTTTCACACGGTAAACTCGGTAATAGTATAAAAAACAATAAGAATAAGGTCCATGCAACTTAGCTGAAACGAGCAAAATGCGCAAAGAAATAGTTGTGCTTGCGTAAGTTGATTATATTGTCTGTTCTTTTGTCAACGATTATATTATATAGTCTGTTCAAAATATCGAAAATATAACGAAGAGAAGCAAATACATATTAGAGAGTGGACCTAGTTGAACGTTGATAATTGGAGGTGGTTCCATCGCTCACGACCTTGCCTAGCTAGTAGCATCATTTTAAATGAGGAGATTTCGAAATTGTCTACCAAAAAAAATCAGTAAAACCCATTCAACTTGCGAGAAAGGAGATATTGTTTTGGGTTAAGATCATTTGAACAAAATTAACATTTTGCAAGCCCTGAGCTATCATCTAAGCATTGTTTTATAATGTTGATCCTTGCCTCTTCAATAAAGATGACACAGTAACTATAGAGACGATATTATCTTTTGTTGAAGATAATTAAAGAGAAATAAGCTTTCGATTCGACAACGCAGAACACACCCTTGATCTTGGAGACTAAACCAAAGGAATCACGCAATCGAAAGAAAACTTCAGTACAGACTGTACAATACTGAACAATTCAAGCAAAAACCAAAATATAAAGGCTTTTGCTTGCAGTCCATTATCTGCGTTCTTGAGAGAGAGTTTTACAGAAGGTATCAAAGAACAAGAATGAAAAGTTGATACATCCAACTATATGATGTAAGGAAATTACCTAGGTATCTAGATATATCTAGATAATTACCTAGATATCTCATAAATTTGTGACTTATGTAAGAGCAGTCCCATTGCACAACTCTTTGGGATGTCTCTGATTAAGGTTGGGAGTCCATTCTGTTTTTGGCCATAAGATTATGTCTGGAAAGTTAAACAATGGCAAGGTAAAATTAAAATTAAATCTAATGGTAGATGATAACTGTTGCTCAGTTCAGACAGTTTTAATGTAATTTGCTTCAGTTCTTCATATTCTTCTTATTCTCCTCTTTCTTCTTGTCCACTTTCCTCTGCTTCTCTACTTACAAAACATTTTTAATAAAAATTATATAAAACACCCATATTTAGGGATGTCTAATGGGAGAAGAAAAAATAAAATCAAGGGGATGAAGATCAAAACTTAAATTAATATTATTTTTAATATTATTAAAAGTTAGAGACACTAATTTGAGGTTGTGCAATGGGTTTGCTCTAAGGAAACTTTTTTCAAACTAATAAAAAGCATATTTTAAGAGGGAAAATGATAGTTGAACAGAATACTGCATAATATATTGTCAACCAAAAACAACTGCTAATTTCAATCCAAACCATATCCAAAGAAGGCACAGATCTCTGAAACAAAAACACAATGCAAAAATTCTGAGATGGAAGGAGTAGAGAAGAGAGAGAGCTCAAAAGATTCTTTGTGGTGGTCCCATGGTGCTCTTCAAGTACAAACACCTTACCTGCAACAGATTCAAATCAATGAGCAGATTAGACAAAGATTTAGATAGAGATTATACACAATCATAGCAATTAGACACCATCATATGATTTAGACTAACGTTTTGCCAGTTCTTCTTCAAGAGAGAGACAAGGAAGTTGACGCTCATTTGCACATTCTGGAAAAGCTGCTTCTCTTCCATGGAAAGGTTACCAACAGCAACACCCATACATAGAACTTTCTTCAACTGGAACTTCACAGTCGCTTTGGTCTCGTTCACCTTACCTTCCAAAGACTCTTGGTGACTCACTAGAGTTGGGAACTTACCTGTTCATCAATCAAGACCAAAAAAAAAAGAAGAAAGTTCAGACAAAAGAGCTTGAAAATGAGACCATTATCAGGACCAATTAGACTCAAAGTAACTAACTGCTCAATCGAGTTATAGAAGAAACTTGCCTGCCTTGTTCAGACCAGGACCAAGAAGACGAGGAATCTGCTTAATGACAGACTCAGAAGCCAAGAAAGCATGGTACTTCTTGGCAAGCTTCTTAACAAGCTTCTTGTTCTTGTTGAGCTTCTTCAAAGCCTCAACATCCATGTAGTCAAGTCCCATTTTCTCAGCCTATCATAAACAAACAACATAACTCTTGCCTCAATCTCCGACACAACACTTGCAGAATCATAACAATCAAATACGATACACAAAAATAAGCAGAGAGATTTGAAATCACCTCTTCAACATGCTGAGCATCTCCAAGCATACAGATCTTCATTTTGGGACGAGGAATGTGAGGGAGCTTAACAGATCCACTGAAACGCTTGTCCTTTTGTGGGTCGTAGTTCTTCAAACCAATCTGAAGCTCCACTGTCTCCACAAAGTTACGCTTCTTCTCATCAGATTTGCCCTTGATAGTAGTAATGGCTTCTCTAACAGCCTCACTCTGAAGCTTACTATATCACAAACAAAACCATTTCACCAAATTAGATTAAAGTAATGTACTTTAACGTTCAATTAAACAAGCAACATCAAAATCTATGATCCATTGAGCAAACTACTCTCTAAGCCATCAATCTTAGCAAAATCAGCCTACACTAAACCTATAGCAATAAAAGGCGCAAAGGAAAGATTTTTTAAAGTACCTCATCTTGAGTTACTTCTCAGTTCACGAATCTCAGTTCCTGGAAACGATAAAGCAAAACAATAAGAGATCAATTAGAGAGAAACAAAAATAAGAAAATGTTCAATTTAGAGCTAAGACTCTTGAAATGACTTAGTATTCAGATAAAGCCAGCAGAAATCGAAAACGTAATAGTGAAAGGTCATGAAATTACAACGAACGAAAGAGACGAAAAGAGAAGTGACGATGTGTGGAGAGAGACGAACCTGTGAATGGTGAAGGAAGCGGAAACCCTAATTATGTTTCAGAGGCGGCTGAAGATTTTATACCAAGGAAGATGAACAAATGAAAGGAAGACTAAAAACCTAGTTGGATTGATTTCGTTTCATGATGGGCCTTTGTTACACAGTTGGGCCGGGTTGCCTGTGATTATTACTAATTGGATATATGATTTTAATGAACTTGAAAATTCAAACAAAATTATGTGTTATTAATATGTGTTATTGGTTCTATGATTTATAAATACTAAGTGAAAAACAGAAAGATTCAAATTCAAAGATAAAATTTTTTATTTCTGGCAGGTGGCGTCGGGGTCTCTTCCTGTGAAGGAGCGGATTGCTCATAGGGGAATTCGGTGTGATGTTACGTGTCAACGGTGTGGCTCGGCAGTAGAGACTATCAATCACGCCCTTTTTGAGTGTGCACGTTTGCGTTTGGTCTGGGAGTTAGCTCCGGTCCAGGTGTCTTTGACTGGTTTTCCTTTTGGATCTGTGTATTCAAATTTAGCTTTTCTTTATTCCAACACTTTTACACATCTGGGGGGACCGGGTATTGGTTATTTATTGCCTTGGATTTTGTAGACAATTTGGAAAGATAGGAATAAGAAGGTCTTCCAAGGGATTGAGGCAGAGCCAAATGATATTATGATTCAGGCAACAAACGATAAACTTCTTTGGGAGGAGGCAAAATATGTTTCTGAAAATTACTTGGTTCCCAAGGTTGTGGAGGAAAGAAGTTCTTTGCCTCGCTGTCAGGTCGACGGCTCCTGGAAAGGTTCAGATCCGCTGGAAGGTTTGGGTTGGTGGTATGGTAACAATGATGATAGGACGCTACTTATGGGGGCTCGCAGTTTGCGTCGTAGCCCCTCTCCTCTTCACTCGGAGTTACAAGCTTTGTTATGGGCTATGGAGTCTCTTAAGATGCTGGGGATAGATTGTTTCAATTTTGAGTCTGATAGTTCCGAATTGGTGGCGATGGTTCAGGCACCCGACGATTAGCCAGCCTTCTCCTCCTTGCTAGAAGAGTTTATCTCTCTCAGAGCATCATTCTCATCCTTTACCCTGTCCCAGATTCCGAGGACGTTAAACGCGCGCGCAGACTGCCTGGCCCGCTCTTCTAGATCTTTAGTTTCTGAAATTTCTTTTGTAAACTCTTCTCCTCCAAGTTGGGCAACCAACTTTGGAGTCACCTTTTAATTTATTTAAATGTTTGGTTGAAAAAAAAAAAAAAAAATTATTTCAAAATCACAAATCATCAATCCAATAAAAGTTCCTAAATTTTTTTATTAAATAAAAAACATTAATTTAGCTCATTATTTGAATCTCTTAGGCCATCCTTATTGGGGGAACACCAAGGCTGTTCTAAACCCAATTAAATTAGAAAAATATTAAATAGTTTGTTTAGAACTTTTTTTTTGGTCTTCAATAAGAACAGATTTTTGCAGAGTTCTAACTCGACGTGGCAGTCCGTTATTGGTTGATTTTTTTTTGCAAAGGAGAATATATGGAATAAATTTGGACATTAAACTATGTATTAATTAAATAAAATATTTGTGTGCTTTAATTAATTAAGTAATATGTTTGTTTGTTTGGTTTTTTTTTTTTAAATGTTTTTTTGTTTCATAAAAATTTAGTATTGTATTTTGAATTTTAGTAAAAGGTTTTTAAGTTTGCAATTTAAATGTTATTTTTTAAAGTTTTTATAATTGTAATATGTTTAAAATTATTATATTATTAAATCTTATGATCTTAAACATGTTCTCCCAATAATAAACTTCTTAACAAAATATCTAAACTAATGATCTTACATTATTTTTATAATATTTTTATTCTAAGAACACTCAAAAGTGTTCCCCAATAAAGATGCCCTTATATGAGTTTTTGATTTGATCAATCTTTATGCATGAGAAAATTTGGATGAAACAATGACACTTTGAAAACATTTGATGGCCGATAAGTTTGAAATAAAGTTATTCGATAATAATATAATATAAAGCTAATTAGTGATAGTCATGAATTTTTTTTAAAAAGATCCATCAGACACAGAAACTTGTATCAAGCCATGGTATAAACCCAAGTAACAACAACATTAAAGAATCATTCCAACAAACGGACAAACAAAAACAAAGAAATGTTAATCACCTCCTTCGACATGTTTCAAGCATAGGCGGATATTCATTTTCGGGCAGGAACGTGTGGGAGCTTAACAGATCCACTTAAACGCTTATCTTTCTTCTCCTCGATAGTTCTAATGGCTTCTCTAATAAGAGCCTCAGTCTGAAGCTTCTCCTTATGTTTCTTCTCTTTCATGATAGTTGTAATGGCTTCTCTAACAGCCTCACTTTGAAGCTTCACTGTCCCCTTAGAGTTATGTTTCTTCTCCTCAGATTTGTCCCTAGTAGCTGCAGTGGCTTCTCTACAAGCCTCAGTTTGAAGCTTACTACTATATAACCAACAAATCCATTTCACCAAATTAGATCAAGCAAATAAACAAGAGCTTTAAGCTGAACCATGTGATTAAGCAACAACAACTCTCTAAACATATCAATCTTAGCATGGTAATATATAAACAAACAATAAAACTATAACAATAGAGATCTCTATATAAATATTATTCATATTGAGTTCCTTCTCCTCAGATTTACGCCTGGTACATGAGATATGATCATACATACAATTGAGAAATGGTATCCTTCTCCTCAGATTGTATGTACCAACGACCAAACCCATTGGAACTCAGATTTACAGAAATACGACATATGATCCATAGAGCAAGAAGACAACTACGTACAAACTCTCTAAGCCAACAATATTAGCAAAATTAGCGAACACTAAAACTATAGCAATAGAGATCTATATGAATATTGGTAGAGAAGCGTGTAAAAGAAAGCTTTTTGAAGTACCTCATCTTTGAGTTTTATTCTCAGTTCACGAGTCTCTGATCCTGGAAATTCAAAAAGCTAGCAATAAGACGAAACGAGAGAAGTGATGATGTCGGAGAGAGACTAATCTCTAAGGTGAAGAAAGGGGGAAACCCTAATCTAGGTTGGGTGTATATTCATTTAAAAGTAAATATTATATATTAATTAAAATGCTATGATTATGATATAAAAAGAATTTTTCAAGATATTATGATTTTTTAATATTAAAACCATTAAAAAAGATTGTTTACAATAATCTTATTATATAAACCTTGGTTCTCAAAGTTAGTAGCTCACCAGATCGTGACACGGGTTAATTTTAACGATCAGATATCAAAGTTAAAAACTCACAAGATCATGACACATGTCAATTTTAACGATCAGAGATCAAAGTTAGTAACTCATCAGATCATGACACATTTCAATTTTAAAAAGTTAGTAACTCACCAGATCGTGACACATGTTAATTTTAACGATCAGGGATCAAAGTTAAATATTCACCAGATTATGACATGTGTCAATTTTAACGATTAGAGATCAAAGTTAGTAACTCACCAGATCGTGACATGTGTCAATTTTAACGATTAGAGATCAAAGTTAGTAACTCATCAGATCGTGACATATGTCAATTTTAACGATAAAAAATCACAGTTTTCAAGCTTGGTAAAACAAAACATAATATAATTGTAATCTTATTATATTAAAAACAAACAACTAAAATAAATATACTATGTGTCATCTATATCAAAGTTTCACTGTTACAAAGATTCTTAACCACTACCTGGTAAAATAAATATACTATATGTCATCCATATTTGGTCGTATAATTATACTATATAACCTAGCACATTAAATTTTATGTCTTTGTTTGCACACAAAAAAAAAATTATGTCTCTATGGTTAGCCAATTACGGACATTGGGTACTGCAAGAAGATTTGTGAAGGCACATGCAAAGAAAACGAAGATCATGGAGAACCGATCTTTTTATTATATTAAAAATCTTATTATATAAAGTTGGATTTTCAAATTAGCCACATGTCAAGTATACTGATGAAATGTTGACACGTGTCCAAAATTATTATTTTTCAAAACAGCTAATTGAAAAATAACATTAAATCTAAATAAAATTTACATGTTTATCTATAAAAAATTCTAAATCAAAAAGGAAAATTAACAAAACTAATATATTTTCTATTGTAGGCTACTTATGTTATACGTGTTTTCTCAATAAGAGTTTGACATGTATAAACAAAAAAGTAATTCACTAAGCATGTATATTATTATTAATAAATTATATCAAAAGAATAAGTTGAGAATAATTAATAAATTATCCCCCTCTCCAGGATAATGTCGCCCTACTTTTGATTCGGGTAAAAATAAGTTGAGAATTTATGATTCGAGAATATTTGAGACGAGGTCATAACTTTAAATTGTTTTGGTACAATTAGATACTTCTGAAAAGTAAATAGGTCGTTGATCCTTAACGTGATTATGACATATGTCATGTTTTGGATTGTATATAAAGTTTCTATTTTGTATATCTGAATTATCTAAGACTTATATATACCATCATGATTATAATTTTCAAATTTTTATTTTATTATATTATATTATATTTCTTTCAATTTCTCAATTTTTATTGGATTAGTCATAAAATCATTGTAATTGAGTAGATAGTTTTCACCAGTTGTTCATCCAATATATTTGGAGTAAAAAAAAACTTCATGGTTAAAGAAATTATGTTACAAAACAATTTTAGTAATTATAAGAACTATAATTATGCCAAAATGAAAGTAAAGCAACATAAAATTTGTTTAATTTGTTTAGAAGACATTTTATAGATGGTGATAAAGAGTATACTTTAACAATAAAATAATTTTGGGTGTAAGAACATATTTTCAATGGTAAAACATAGAGTAAAATTGTATGTGGTTACTTATTAGATGTTGCTTTGATGAATTTGCTGCATGTAAAATATTATGTGAATAAGTTGTGAAACGTTTTTTAAATTTGACAATAATAATATTTGTAATGATGAATATTTGACAAAAGTTTTAGTGGGATAGAATTTAGCTTTAAATTATGATAATATACTAAAAATATAGAAATATAAATAAATGTATGAAGGTAAATACAAATATTCTCTAACTTAAATTATTTATATATTTACTTTAGAAAAAAAATTCTTTATATATTTTTGAAAAATTGTTTTAGATTTAGGATTTATTTTTTCAATCAATTTTTAAACCCGCACATCGTGCGGGCCCTTATCTAGTATAAAATAAGGTCTAGTATTCACTAGATCTTAATTCGCAGTACATGTTATTTGTGACTAAATTAATTTAAAGTTGTTTTTATTTGTTAATTTTGTTTATTTTGTTTAGTGTTTAAGATTGTATAATTATATTTTGGTTGTTAATTTTATGATTTAACCTGAGGCTTACCGCAAGAAAAATTTGTTTTTTTATATAATATTAATTTAATAAACTTAATTAGATATGTATATAATACTCTAGTATTGATAGTGTTAACAAAATAATAAAATAGTGTAGCCCCGACTTAATAATATTTTAACTTTTTAAATGTTTTCATTCTTTAAAATAAAGAACTGGAGTACACCAGATAAAATTTATAAATTTGTTTGTCTCATAAATCAATCTCCCTACTAATTCGTATTTGGAAACATTTTGGTTCTTTTTATAGCATGACTCTATATCATTGCCCTATTTTCCAAGGGATGTGGGGCGCGGTATACAAATTTTTTTATTCATCGATTGATTAATATATGTCTGTTTAAATTTTTTTGAATCACATCATATGCAGAAAAAATCATAAATTTTATTAAGTATATGTATTATATAATAATTCAAAATAATTAAATATAAGATCAAATAAAAATAGAAGAAGAATCATATATTTATGTTTGAGTTTGGTAGAGAGATTTACGAAAATTAGATAAAATTCAGAAATATTTTTTTCTAAGGACTTTCTATGTAATTAAGTATAACTAAAAGGGTATATTATCAAATGTTAATATAGATGTATTTTGTGTATTGTTGTTAAAAAAGAAATTTCAAAAATGCATTTTTTACAAAGTCAGTTTTTAAAATATCCTTCATCTCAAAATAATTTTCAAAAATATTTCATCTTTAAAATATATTATACTAGTATTTGTCCCGTGCGTATGCACGGAATTATTATTTATGATTATATAATAATAATATATAACTCCTTATTAATTTGTGAGAAAGTAATATATTATTTCAATTATGAGATGGTCTCAAAATTACGCAACCTAAAAATAATACACCTTTGTTTCATGTTCATAGTAGATGATCAATACTTTGTATATGCGAACAAATTAGCAAATATATAAACATTAAACATTTAAAAATAGAAAATTCAATTTGATCGTGAAAATTTAAACATGACAGAATTGTATTAACATTAAAAAAAGAAAAAAAAAATATGATAAAGGATAACCATGAACGTACACTTGTTGTTGATCTTGAATTGGCCCTATAGCACTCCCCTTAACAGAAAACATCCTAAAAAAGTAAAAATGATAGTTAGATCCATGTGAGAGAGGATCCTCCTGCTTCTTTATGGGTCTACATGTATCTTTTGCGAATCCTGACTATAGCTGCTCCTATATCCATCACATGGATCGTGTGCTTGAAAGATCGTTATGCGACTTCTCGAAGAGATCTACACCCTACGCTTTGGGTTCTAAAGCAATCCTCAACCGACTATATCACCATAGTCTTCCGAATCTTTGTTGACATGCTAGTTCATGTAGTTCATCCTGCTCCGGCAAGAACCAAAACATTGATTCCTTTATCAACGTCAGAATGTCTTGTGACTATGACCAATCTGTCGTCCTTCGATTCTCTCTAGGATGATGTCTCGATTAACCAAGATCTCACATGTGCCAATATGCTACCAAGCTTTTGTCTCACAGCTCTTTTGGTTTCAAAATCGATGAACCTTATCTTTTTTCTTTTAGCATTGGGGAATGCTTTGCATTGTAATGTTTTCAACTTTGGATCCCTTAGATCCTTGTACTTGGTTTTGTTTGCATAAATGAAAGCAAGTGTTTGTCCAAAAAAAAAGATAAATGTGAAAAAATAACAATCATCAAATTAGTATATCTGTAGGTGCAATGAATGTTGTTATAATATTGACATGAATAATAAAAATCGTAGAGGTGAATGTAGTACCAGTATATGAGTTATCATTATATAATTTTCTGGAATATCTCTTTAAAAACAAAAGTATTTGTTTTCGTATCTCAATTCCCCTCCTCACCAACAATTAGGATCTTCCAACTTAATATATAAAAATCATAATTAATATAAGTTGAAGAGAAATTATATGAATATGAAGAAAAGTTTAAACATTTACCTGTCTCATATTGGTAATTGTAGTTTAGATGAGGAATCAGGAAAAAAAAAGAATGGAGATGAGAGAATTACACAGGAGATGTAGTTTAGAGTCAACAAAAAACGATGGAAAAGAGAAGGTTAGAAATAAAATAAACTGAATTATGATTTAAATAAAAGTGGAATCAGTTGTAAAATCACCTTGAACGTGGAGATATTAGTGGGAGAAAAATCAGGAATTTTTTTTGCTTACTTTCTTTTGCTCGACAATTGTTTTTAGTTGTGCGATAAATGTTTTATTTTTTAAATTAGAAAAACCTAAAATCTGATATGGCAAGATTTAATTGGCTAGGTGACTTGTGATTTATAGTATAAAGGATTATATATAAAATATATATATGTAGGAACACAAAAAAATAGAAGATGAATAATTTTGATCTACAACATTCAAAGGAAAACACTAGAAAAAATAAAGTATTAACATAAAAAGTCGTTAAAAGAGTCGATAATACCAACCATTACCGGATATCACCGAATAGCAAAGCTTAACTATATTTAAAAAACTCATTGAAAAAAGTTTTTTATAAGCATGCATTGATGCATCCATCCCATAAGTCTCCAATTCTTTCTATAAGTTTATTCTCGACTAAAATTGTGTTGGATTTCCTAGAGAAAAAGGATAAACATTGAACACTTATTTTTAGTGTGAAACTCGTTGTAGAATGTCCAATGGTTAAAAGCAAAAAAAAAAATCCAAGGTTTTTTTTACTTTACCTGTGTTATATTCAAACCCCACAAATATGGGTTTTTTGTTTAAATCCGTTAATTTTTTTTTGAAGGAATTAGTCCATTGCAAGTTGAACTAATCTTTGGCAAAGTAACCATAAAATCCAAATTAGAAAACATTATTTATAAGTTAATATTATGAAACGAAAGGATGAACTTATTGTCAATGGACAAAAGATCCTTCTTTCTGAAATATGACAAAACGTGATCATATAGGAGAAAAAGGACGAGGAATACACTTGTTGTGAGACTTATAAAGGAAAAATCTTTCGCGTTTCGGGTTTATAATTAGGTTGTTGTTAAAAGCAACAACAATTTTTTTTATTTTACTGCCAATATAATTACAACTTTTTCCACTTTATTAATCTATATAATCTTATTAATAATATACGCATGGGTTTTTTTTTTTCTTTTATTCTGGTTTTAATATACGCATAGTTGATTATGTTATACTAATACAATATCATAAATTTCTCAAAGAAACTTTATTTACACTTTTTACCTCTCTCGGAGATTCTGCGATTGAGGAGGTACCTGAGGCCCGGGAACTTCCACATTATTTTCAGTTCTTCCATCATCAAAGTTCTGAGAATAGCTACTCTGATCATATCGGAACATGCTTCCGTCACGCGTTGAAGGTTCACGTTTTGGCTTTGCACACAAACAACCCATATTTTTAAAAATCTTTACTTGCGCAGTTCGTTAATTAGAATAATGATTTTTTTCTTCGCGATATAAACCGTTTTTATTTGTTAGATTTTGTTCGATGTTTGAGATTTTGGCCCTTGTTAAACTATTTTCTGAATTAATTTTTAGGATAATACAACTACTTGTTGTTAAAGGAGAGAAGCACCAACGTTTTACTGATAAATTAAAACGATCTCTATAGTGATATCTTTATATAGTTGGTGTTTGGGAGAAGATGATCATCTCTATTTAATGATTTTTCATGTGCTCATTAATAAATATTAGATGCATTGGATCATCATGTCATAATTACACCGTGTAAATGATAACTAATCATGATCATATATTATTCAATCGTTTGGCACGTGTTTATAGTTAAAAAAAAGGGAGTACAAATTTTATCCAGATACTTTTGTATATAAAGCAAAGTAAAATATGATTAAATTTGAAAAAAGAAAAAAAAAAAAAAAAGAAAAAAAAGAAAAAAAAAAGACAAAAAAAAGAAAAAAAAATAGACAAAAAAAAGAAAAAAAAAGAAAAAAAAAAGAAAAAAAGAAAAAAAAGAAAAAAAAAAGAAAAAAAAGAAGAAAAAAGAAAAAAAAAGAAAAAAAATGAAAAAAAATGAAAAAAAAGAAAAAAAAATGATTAAATTCTCCACGCAAAAATCTATGCGAAGATTATTTCTGATAAATTTATCTATTTACTTATTTAAGCAACTCTTTAAACAAATAACCCTACTCTATGTAAAATATTACACAAAATGTCACTATATTTTAATATAAAATATAATAACAGAATCTTAATATTAATTTGTTGTAACTTAAAAATGATTATCCAAAAAATAGTAATTATTAATTTATTACATTACAAGAAATCATTAATAAAATAATTTTGAAATTATTTAATAAAATAATAATAAAATTATTTCAAAATCATGTAATAAAATAATTAAGCAAATTCTATTTATTGTTTTAGAAATCTTAGGAAACAATAACAAACTATTTAGAAAATTATAAAACTTATATTTATTTATAAAACTAAAATTAAATACTTACATATCTAAATCATTTAATAATAACAAATATATATTAAATTTAGGATACAACATTGTTTATATTTTTAAAATATATCTATATACTTATTTAATCTATGTTGTTAAAAATTTAACCAGTTCTGATGTGACATACTACGAAAATGCTATTGTATTTTAATTATTCTAATAACTAACAAAAAAAAAGTTTAGATTTGTTTACAAAATAAGAAAACTCTATTTATTTTTTCATAAATCTTAGGAAATAATAACAAACTATTTAATTGGCTAAAACTTAATTGGTTATACACAATATTTACTATATAAACAATACTAAGTGTATAATATTGATAATATACATAACCTAATTGTAATTTTCACCTATAAAATTAATATACAACATGTTATACCAATTTGTAAATTTGGTATATTAAGATCTCTAAACACGATCACATCAATTTGTAATACCAAATCACGGATCAATACATATTTTGTTTGATTTTTATTGGCTTTACCGAATGTATAATTAACGAATTTGATATTGCACCAACCCAAAATAGTAGTACCAACTACGGGTCGAAATCAGAGTATGACCTTAAATAAATTAAATATATGATTTTATAAAATGTATAGAATTAATAAATTTTTTACTATTATTTTGTAACAAACAAATCCAAATTTACATAAATATTTCCTCACGCTGGTAACATTATTCTACAAAATATTAACGTGTATTTATGAGTCGGGTAATAAAACTGGTAATGAGATGGGTAACGAGACGCTCAAAATTAAATTAATATCCGATACTCGATCATGAATATACCCTTCACTCGACCCTAAAGCTGCGGGTACCTTTTTCGGGACGGATACAAACCGAAAAACAGGTCCAATACGGGTATCGGTAGTAGTTTCCAGGCCTACCTATTAGTAGTTTAATATGAATCAAAATTCACCATATAGTACTATATTATATAACATGTAAATGAATGATACAACATAAACATAATATTAACAACTAACAAAATAAAAAAAAATTCCCGCACTACCAGCGCGGGTTATTATCTAGTATTATACTAAAATAGCAAAAAATTTAACAAAGATGAGACAACATTTATAATTAAACAAAGAAATTTGGAATAATGACCAAAACGAATTTGGAATAATATCCAAGAGTGATAAATTATGCGATAAGACTTCATAAGATTTTGACATTTAAACACTAATTTATTAGAATTTGACATGTGTCTAGATAATATAATTTGAAAAGATAAAAAAAAAAATTAAAAAGGCTTAAGAAGCTTTAAATTTTATTATATAAAGCTTGATGTCAAAGTTACTAATTAACAAGATCGTGACACATGTCAAATAAATTAATTAGATGTTGACATGTGTCAAATATTTCATTTTTTAAAAAATAAACGTAGTAGGACAGCTAATTATATTTACAAGATTTTACATGTTTATATTTTAAAATTTTTACTTTTCTAAATAAAAAAAGGAAAACTAACAAAATCTATATATTTTCCATTGTATGCTAATTATATTATACTAGATGAGGACCCGCCCGATGTGCGGGTTTGAATTTTTATAAATTAAATTAAATTTAACAAAAATATATTAAATTTTTTTGTATATTATTTATAAATTTTATTTTTGTTATAATACATTTATTTATATCCATTTACAAATCTTTTATGTATGTTACTATTAAAAGTATATATTTTTACACCTAAATATACTCTATGTTACAAATATATTCTTTATCACCACCTAGAAAATGTCTATACGAACACCTTAAGCCAACTATTTTACTTTCACTTCTGCATAGTTTTTTAATTACTAAAATTGTTGGCTCAAAAAATATTTTGAATAAAAAGTATATTACATAATATACTAATCAATGATAATCAATGATGTATCATCACAATAATGTATGACCACCATGGAGAAAACCTCGGCTCCGCCCTCATCCCTTATAGAGAGAACCTTGCGTCCAACCTCCTCCACCATGGAGAGAACCTTGGCTCTCCTTTCCACCCTTGGGGAGATAACCATGCGTCCAACCTCCTCCACCTTCCTCTCTTGGAGAGATAAACTTGTGTCCAACATTCTCCACCATAGAGAGAACCTCGGCTCTTCCCTCCTCTTGTGTGGAGAAAAAAAGTTCACGTCTTTTTGTTATCTCAAAATGGCTTGCTCCGACAACCAATGAAAGTAAAAACCTTTTTCTAACATCACAAAATCTTTTGATAGTAACTAATGTTAAATTTCTTAATATATTCATGAAGGTGTCTTTGACACACTATTATGTAGCCACTGTCTCTGTAACACCTCAACCGCCACCTAGCTTTGTGAGCCCATGTCCACTCTCAGTCCAATCTATCTATGTTTGTTGTAAGCTTGTGTTTGATTAGCCTATTTTATCCATCCATTAGGTTGATAAGCTTATACTCGTTATCTCTCTTTTTTTCCAATCTATCTATCTATGTTTGTTGTAAGCTTGTGTTTGATTAACCTATTTTATCCATCCATTAGGTTGATGAGCTTCTACTCGTTTTCTCCCTTTAGGATTGAATGAATAATGGTAAATATTATGTTTGCAAAAAAAAATAAGGGTTTATGACCAACCAATCAAAGTTGAGAAATTAGAAGAAAATTAATTTGACATAATTAAAGAAACGATAGAAAATTATAAGCATAGGAATATATGAATCCCAAATAATTCAAAGATATAAATTTTTTTTTCGGCAAATCAACATATATTGATATCAAAAAATGTTTACAAAATACAGAATCGATTCAAAACAACCGTTTACGCAAATATAGGAAATTATTACAATTTCGATGAAAGAGTGGAGAGTAACCATGCTATCTTTAGACTTATAGGCTAACAGATATGATCTGTTATGTCCCCCTTTCACATACTTTTTATTGGCTAACAGCATATAGCTGAGACTCCAAAATGCTCTTGGCATAACTTTAGTTGATAGGAAAAACTGAATTGTTGCTTGAAATGAATCTGGAATCTGTCTTCTGAAGGTTGATAGAGCATGCCATATTTGCCAATCAGAACACCACTGTCTGTACATAGTCACCAAGATTCCTTTGAAATCCTTTGGAAGATGTAGTCCTCTTACCCATGTATGTCTTTGATGCCACCGGAATAAAGTTGAAAAGATTTTTAAAGGAATAAAGCAAAGGTAAGATGTCATCGAATCCCTATATCTCTCATTCTCATCAACGATGTTAATGAGACAAAAGCTAATCTCTTCAATTTGGTTTATCCGAATAAAGAGAGAATACCAATCATGTAAGATGAATGGTTCATGTCTCAGTTTATTCAAAGATATAAATATAAATAAAACAATCTAAAAAAACTACAATAAATTTATAAATACAGTATTAGGAAAAGAAGACACATATATTAATCTTTTTGTGGGTCAACATATTAATCTTACCTATTACCAACTGAAAACGGAGAAAGTAGGAGAAAATTTTGGTTTAAAAAAATAAGAAAATTTATCCAATGAAAAAATTTCCTAATTAAACAAAGTTGAAAGTAGTGTTTTTGAATAAGACTATTCACATATACGATTTATGTTTAAATAGAAGTTAGTATTTACAAAATTTAGAATTAATAATTAATTGTATATTTTCCTTAATCCCTTTCTTATATTTTTTGTAGAATTAATAACGTTAAATTAAAAATATGTACATAATATTTCGAATTTTATGAAATATAGATATATATATATATTATCTCCTTATAATTATTTTTAAAAAACTTTGTATTTTTTTTTATAAATTCTGTAATTTTTGATAATTATCTTTTCACATTATTAATATTTTTTTAAACAAAATATTTTATTTTTGTTGTAATCAAATTCCTCCTATTAAATATTAAATTTTACACATGTCAAAATCTGAGATTAATAACTTGACACATGTCAAAATCTTGTTAATGGCTAACTTTCAAAATCCAACTTTATATAATAAGATGTGTGTTCTCAATAAAATTTGACATGTGGAAGCAAAAACAAAATTAATTAAGCATGTATATTAATCAATGAATAATGAATAACAAAGTTAAAAAGAATAACATAAGTTATTTAACATAATTTAGTCGGATATAAATTGTATTTATCGTTGTAATATAAATTTTTATTGTAAGTAAGCACACAAAACCTTGAAAGAATAATGAAATTAAAAAGAAAAAATTTCAATATATGGTGTGTATTAGTATAGTTTTACATGTTTTATTTTAAAGATTTGAATGCATGTAGTAATATGAGAAACCTAGAAAAAATAGAAAAAATGAGTTTGTAGGAATGAATTTTTGGTTAATTGATGAAAATTTACAAAAGTATTACTTATGAAATTATGACATATAGAAGAATAATATTTAGGATATTTTTGGATTTCCAAAATTTTTGTGGATGTTAACTGATTTTTTACTGATTATTTTTATTATTAAATTTAAAATACTAACCAATATACATATTTTTTATGATGCTCACATTATGATACAAATAATGGTTTTTTATTGCATATTTTAAAATATGGTTTATTAGGATAGTATAGATATTTATATGGCACTCCATGTCCTATAAGAATTTTTGGATAAAAACACAAATATTAATAAATAATAAATATTATGTCATTTATTAAACTTCAACCAAGAAGAAAATATACTGAAAACGATCTATTTCTCCACGAGAAGTATCATGTCAAGCCAGATAGAGCTCAATCTATTACCGCACTCTATATAACTCTGAGAAAATATTTCTCAATCTCTATCTCTCCGACTCCATAGTTCAAGATCTATATCTCTTTTGGAACATAGTTTTCACTTAATTACCTACAAACATCAGTTTTGCTTGGTTCACTATTTACTGAACCAACTAAATAAAATAATAAACCAAATCTAACCTAATCTAAACCGAATTCAATTAATTAAAACAAATTAAAAGAAAAAAAAAAGAACATGATGATTTCCTTATGTTGGCTTTCTCCGATGATGGTGACCGGTGATGGTGATTGGTGGCTAACTGGCTATAGATCTATTTTGCAGTGGTTCATCTCTTCGTCTTATTCTACCTCTACGCTTTGATCTGCTTCACAATCAGAGCTTCATCAGCTTTGATTAAACCCAAATCGAGAATTCATTGTTGAATATGTCATTGTGGTTTGTGTTGATTTTTTTTTCTGGGTTTTGTATTTTTCATATTTATTTTGAGATAAGTAATCGAATGAATATAGAAAGAGTTCAATAAAACAAATTTAATAATTGAGATGTTGGGTTTGGCTAATTAGATTGTTGTTTTATGATCTCTAAAATCTCCGCAAAAATTCACCTTGATCTTCTCTTTCTTAGCAATCATTAAAGAGAGACATGAATTAATTTTTAAAGATGCAAATTCAAAATAAATATGAAACTCATCATAACAGTTCAAGAGAGACATGAACTAATAATTTTTATTTTCCAAATAAACAGAATCTGGAATTAGAAGGAAGGAGAAGAATGAAGAAGACGAAGAAAGAAACGCACTTGGACTTGGGTCTTTTTTCTATTATTAAAAAAATCAATAAATTGATATAACTGGTTTGGTATCGGTTTTAGTAGTTTTCTATCGGTTTTAGTTCATAAACCGATTAAACCCAAATATGTGGGGAAGGGAGAGATAGATGGAGAACTACTTTCTCA
The DNA here is from genome assembly GCF_030686135.1 of Camelina sativa. NCBI lineage: Eukaryota > Viridiplantae > Streptophyta > Magnoliopsida > Brassicales > Brassicaceae > Camelina > Camelina sativa. The sequence continues at coordinate 19,403,639 of NC_141884.1, read as the reverse complement.
AGGAAAACTAGCACGTGATCAAAGATTGAGCTATATCTAGCTTGATGTGATATTTTTTATGGGAAAATAGATCATTTTCGCAAAAATATACTGCATAGTTCAAATAGTCATAAATTGTTATATTAATAACTTTACATAAAAATTTGAGAAAATATTATAAAATAGAGCAAAAAAACCTTAAAACTCTTATATAATGGAACTGAGAGAGTATTAAAATGAAATATGAGAGATTTATATTCAATATTAAAATGTTACAAGATAAAATCTAAAAACATGTATATTACTACTTAATTGTTCTCAATAATCTTTTAAAAATGTTACCCATTAATAACGCAGGCCTTATCTAGTTTAATATAAAGTCTTGGAAGCAAAAAAATTTACCAATCATGCTTTTAGAACTTTATCTTTTCTAAAAGCTTTCAAAGTCAAACTGCTCACTTTTATACATTGTTTAAAGTCACAAATCTGAAACTTTTTGGGCAGTAGAAAATAAATAAAAATAAAACTTTAGTTTGTCTTTTCTCTTTTTTTTTTCTTTTTCATGATGATTGAAACCTTATTTTTCAATATGTGTATTTATCACAAATATATTTTGATTCATTAATAATATATTTTTATTTATATTATTTTGAGATCCATTTTCATAATTAGTTTTGTATCAACAACCATTATAAACCCTAATCAATTACTATTAACTATGGTTCCTCGATCCAAAAACCAAACCATATCTTTAAATTTATTTGTTGAAAATATTTATTGATTCATTTTTTTGTAAACTTTTATTTTTAATAAAATTCAATACATTGTCACATAAATATATTCTTAGCACAATTTATATCTATTAAAAAATTTAAAATAAAAATAACAGTCACAGTTACTATAGTTTTTGTTACCAATCGTATTTTAAAAGTTAAAATTTTTACAATTACCTTGTTAATCGTATTTCTTTTCACCAGTTACTTTGTATTTTATGGTAGATGTAGAAGGATATGAATAAAATGGTTTTTCAAGGCACGCAGCTCGCGCCTGATGAGGTGATTAATCAGGCTGTAAGTAAAAAATTATTATGGAAGGATACACAGTCTCAAACAGTGGTTCCCTCAAGTAGCCCTGATCCTAGTCCTGGGCATTCGGGTACTCGGGTCGGATATGGTTCTTTTGGTTACACAAAGTTTTTATCCATTTAAGAACTGATAAGATTCGGTTTGGATATTGGTTCGGTTCCTATCGGTTTCGGATCGGTTCGGTTCTATACTTTTTGGAACCAAACCAGAACCGAAACTTGAATATTCAAACTTTGGTTCGGGTATAATGGACCCATTTGTACCCAAATGTAGCAAAATACCCGAAAATGAAAACAAAAGCCTGAGACATCAAAGTTTAAAACTTCAAAATTCAAACTTATTTCCTAACAACAAGAGTTCAGACATCAAACACCAAAGTTCAGAGTTCAAACAACAAGAGTGATACAAACAAAATTCAGTCATCAAACACCAAAGTTCAGAGTTTAGACAACAAGAGTGATACAAACAAAATTCAGTCATCAAACACCAAAGTTCAGACATCAAACTATCAAAGGTTAAAGCTCAGACTTCTCACAATAAAGAGACAAAGATCAAACTTAAAACTTAAAACTTGAAACTTGAATGCTACTTGAAACCGTCCTTGGCTTGGCTGCTTGCGAGTTGAATTCATTTTAGGATATCAAACTCTACATAACAAAACAAAAGATAATTAGTTCAGTAATCAGTAGTAAGACATCAAAAGTGTTTCATCAAAGAGACATCAAAATTAAAATTTGATTTGAAATTGGAACTCACTCTACAGTCCTTGCAAGTTGAACTCAGGATCAAACTCTACATAACAAAACAAAAGATCAATTTTCAGAAATAGAAAGTATAGAGCACATTTGAGTTAAAAGAGTTTAAGAGAAGATATTACCTCTCATGAGATCATCTTGCAACACCACATCCGCAAGCATTTGTTGGATTGTTATCACTCCCTTTTCATTGACATGAATTTCACATTTCATCAATTGCTCTGTGCACATCAAGACTTCAATCATGTAGTGGGTTAAGCAGCTTCTTTGTGGGTTTAATATTCTCTCACTAGTGCTAAATGCAGATTCTGATGCTACTGAAGACACTTGCATTGCAAGTATATCTCTAGCCATAAGTGATAGAACCGGGAACTTTGGGCTATTGATCCTCCACCAAGATAACACATCATACTCAGCACCATTTAGAAGGTTTGGATTCTCCACAGTTTCTTTCAAATACAAATCCAGTTCATTTGATGCATCTTGAATTCCTAGCTCTTTCACAACCTCTTTTTAGATACTTTCCATGCTTTCATAACCAACGGTTCTCTCACAATAATCACTTCCAACTTACTCTTGAGGCTGAGAAGTTGCTATTTGGAACTGAGTAGATGTCTCTGATTCACCACTGCCACTTCTATTCACTAGAACACTATACTCTGCAAACATATCCTTACGGATTTGCAAGACTGAATCATGAAGATGAGTAGCCTCAACACTATTTGTTACCATAAAGCGTGTCAAAACAAAGCTGAGAAAACTTCATCTTCTTTCTTGGGTCGAATATACTTGCTACTATCAACAACTTATTCATTTCAACCTTCTCTCCAAATGGATCCCAATACTTCTCTAGTTTCTCTAACATAACCAATGCTTTCCATCTTAAATTTGCATTAGGACCTGTACTTGTAGTTAGCGCAGTAATAATTTTTAGGATGGTAACTATCTCATTTTATATCTTGTGGGAGCACACAGAAGTTGAAGCTGATAGTAATAGTGTAGACTTGTAAAAGATGACAAGAAACTGAACCAACATCTCAACTGCATCGAAATCCTTCTTGACAGCTGGTCCAACCCTTTTTGTCCCATCCACTTTTTCCTCAAAGTAGTCATTATAGACTTTGTCTTCAGCCTCCATCTTTTCAAATGCCACCCTAAACCTCAAAGCTTGTTCTAACATGAGGTAAGTGGAGTTCCATATGGTCTTTACATCTAAAGGTAGGCTTCCACGTTTAACTTTTGTTGTTTCCACTTGAAGATCAAATGTTTTCAATCTGTCCATTGTAGCTCTCAGAAAATTAATTTCATTTCTGATGGCAGACACACTGTCATCTACCTCTTGCAGACCTTCCTTAACAATCAAGTTCAATATATGAGTGGCACACCTTAGATGCAAATAATCACCTTTAAGAATAAATGCATCATTCCCATTAAGCTGTGTAAATGCTTCCTTGAATCTCCTTATTGCTGAACTATTAGCAGTGGTATTGTCTACTGGGATGCAAAATACTTTCTTGATGTCCCACTCTTCCATACAATCCATAAGAACCTTGGAGATTGTTAAACTTTTATGATCCGGAAAATTCTTGAAACCAATGATCAGCTTCTTTAACTTCCACCAAACATCAATATAATGAGCAGTAATGACTATATAACTATTTTCAGTATATGGAGCCACCCAAATATCGATTTTCAATGAAAACCTCTGTTTACTGCAAATAGAGCCATTGCAACACCCATCAAAGGGGTCGTTCCCCATCCAGGAGCCTCTAGCCGGACTAGTGGGGCGCCCTATCTAGAGACATACTGAAAACCATACCTTTCGAACCGAACGCAATGCCCGTCTTCAAAATCTAAAGATAAATGGCCCGATCTGGTTGTTGTTACAGTGTTCCCTCTTAAATGGAGCCTCACCATCCCATCAAATAAGTGGAAGATTCATTAAACTGTGAAACGTTACCTCCTTACTAAAGAGAGAGTACCGAGGAGAAGGCAATCCAACCTCCAAAAACTTTATTCTCGGTTAGGAAAAACCCGAAGACTAGTGGTAGGTGGTCCCGCGTAGCTTTCGGAGAAGGGTAGCCTTGTGTGTAAGCACAGCTAGTTCACTCGCTCTCTTTGCATCCATGGCGCGGTGGTGGCATAGTTGACTTGCGCGTCGTCCAAGGTTGTACTAGCCTCATCTTTTCCCCCTCCCCGGACTCCCCAAGAACCTTCTTCATAGCTGCTTCCCTCTTAACAAACATCTCCACAACATCTCTTGTTCCTGTTCTACGAGAGTGCAGCTTATACAACTGAACTTTGGCACAAAAGTGTCTCCAAGCTAAGCACTCTATGAAAGATAATGGCAGCTCAGCTAAAACCAACAACTCATTAGAAGCTTCCCGAAACACAGATTCAGACACTTTACTCAATCTAAGATCACAATTAACACCATCGGGACTAAACACATTCTGACTCTTTTCTGTATGAGCAGCTTGCAATACCTTGTATGCCTTGCATGCAGTTAGTAGATGCTTAGATAAATTGGAGGTATCGGGCTTGCTTGGACATTTCAGTTGTTTCCCACAATAATGAAAATTTCATAAGTCATTATTACCCTTCTGTTTAGTGAAACGTTCCCAGACCCATGATGTCACTGTTTTCTTCCTTGTGTTGGAACCATCCTCAATACCTCCTTCACCATGTTTCCTCTTGTTGTTAGCTCCAGGACAAGAACTAGGTGAATCAACATCATTGTCTCTTTCACCATCATCTTCATCACCCAATAGAAACTGATCATTTGGTGGAGGATGATCAGAAGATGCCATCTGCAGCATTAAGAAAAAATATTTTAGCCATTGAACAGGACAACTTACAAACAAGACCAAAACATTGAATATTACAATTTACACCAACGAAATAGTAAAAATCAGATTAAAAACTCCCAACGGCAAAACCTAAATCTTACAAACCATACATCACAAACAGTCTGTCAGACAATAAGTAGTAACCTAGACTAAAGCGTACAAATCTTATTTTTTTCAACCTTAGCTTAAACAGAGAAGGCAAAGCTTACAAATCCAACTTTTGAGATTAACACAAACCAGACCAGAACATAAGAGTAACACAAACCAGACCAGAACATTGAACATCAGAGACATTAACCTAGAGGCTAGAGCTTACAAATCTTTTTTTTTTCAACCTTGAACAGCAAAGGCAAAGCTTACAAATCTAAATTTAAGATTACAAAACACGAAGAAGTGATAAGTGATAACAATAGTTAAACAAATAATCGATTAAGTGGGCTATAGAAAGAGAGAAATGAAACAAAGATGAGAAGGATCATAAACAGATCGAAAACATACCTCTGAATATTGGTTTCTCGACAATGCAGACGGCGGTGATGAAGAGAGATTATTTAGGGATTCTAGTTTTCTATATTAGGGTAGACAGAGATACATTGGTATATAAGAGATGACAAAGATGTACGTAGGCGTATGGGAACAAGGCTGAATCGAGATCGAGAAAGACAAAAATTCAAAGCAACTACGGGCTGTCAAAGTGATGATTCATCACAGGTGAAGGTTCGGGAAGCCGGGGTAAGGATAGGTAGTTTCGGGTTCTCGGGTACCCATTTGGTTCTCGGTAATAACCTGAACCGACCCGATACTCACGGATATAGAAAATAATTATCCATCGGTTATTTTGGCAATAACCAAACCCGAACCGAATTGGTTATTTCGGGTCGGTTCCGGTTCGGGTTTTTGGATACAGTGTTTTTTGCCCAGGGCTACCTGATCCTTTGGTTCCCTGGTTGCCCCTAGGGTCAGGGTCCTTGTTGTCAAATAAACGGTTCTTGGAAAGTATTTGATCCCAACTCAGGTTTGGAGTGGTGGTGTTGTAATGGTGATGTATAGACTTTATTGTTGGGTGCTAGATTTCTTCGGCGAAGTCCTTCCCCGCTCCATGCAGAGTTGGAAGCTCTGCTTTGGGCCATGGAGTGTCTCCTTGCAAACGGAGTTGCCTATCAGGCATTTGAGACGGATTGTGCACAAAACTAGTAGCGATAATTCAAGCTCCTGACGATTGGCCCGCTTTTTCTAATCTTCTCGACGACTTCAATACGCTTCGATACACCTTCCCTCACTTCTCCTTGTTCAAGATTCCACGCTCGTCAAATTTAAAGGCGGATTGTCTTGCTCGGTCTTCTAGACCTTTAATTTCAACAATTTATTTTGTAAACACTTTTCTTCCAGTTTGGACTACCAATCTTGGAGTTAGCTTCTAATTAGTGTTTTGTTGACCAAAAAAAAGTTAAAATTTTTACAGTTTAAGTTTCTACAACAAAAATCTCTACGGTCAAAACATCTACAACCACAAGTAACAGTCGTTATCAATCGGAACCATAATTTATTATAAAGTATGTTTGAAAGAGGAATAAAGGAACTAAATTTTTTTATTGTATCGTGGAGTTTAAACAAAAAAAAAAAGAAAAAGAAAAAAAATCTATGTTGATCCAACCTACGTTGTGTTATCAAGATTTGGCAAATGATAAATTCAGAATCGAGAATTTGGAATCAAGGCTTCAATATTTTACAATTGAAGCTAGCCAAGATGCAGTTAAGCATTAGTAATAAACTTAAGTAAATACTATGAGGCATTAATTAACAAGTTGATGAAAATATGTAATAGCTCTTAAGAAAGATCTAATGCATATGGAGAGAGACGACATATATGAAGGCATCATCAACCAACCAAATAAACCAACTAATGTTTCAATCCAAGTTGGCTAAGTTGGAGTTTCGTCGGTTCTCCAGCGGAGATCCAGCGACGTATATATTATCGTCAGTGGCGGACCCACATAGAGCTTAGGAAGGTCAACTGACCGGATAAAACTTTGAAATAACATTTTTTTGCATCTAAAGTTGTGAAGTTTCAGCAGCATAGTTGGTCATTCTTCGCTTTGTTGACCTCCCCAAACCAATGTTTGAACCTTCTATACTACACTATCAGTCTTTTTTTCTAATTATGACCTGGGTAAAAAAAAAATTCCTGGGTCCGCCACTGATTATCGCTGTGTACAGTACGTCATACCTTGGAGGAACTAATTGGTAGCAATCGATTTTGTAAAACGACGTATGTTATGTTGTTTCACGTAGGCTTCGAGAAAGAAATGTGGGCTCATTTTAGCCCAACAGATAGTTAGGATTTTTTTAAGAAGCTGTTTCTATGATTTAACAAACAATAACTTGTACGTAAGAGTACTAAAGAGACTTGGAAATGTACATGTACACAAAAGTCTCAAACGGAGTCTCTTTACAACATTACATACAAAATGAGTGGGTGGTCTCAAACAAAGTTGATTGGGACATACGTTGGACGGTCGGAGGGTTGCAACCCACGATCGTTGATGGTATTTGCATGCATAGACCAAAATCTTGTAAGGAAGTGATTGTTTTAATTAGTGATTATTTTGATGGTATATATTTGCATGCATAGACCAAAATATCATGAGGATGTGAGTATTTTAGGGACGACCGTACGAGCAACTACAACAGCACTCTTAAAGTCCACAATACAGTTTTTGAGCATCACAAATTCCACTACAAAGCGATACTCCTATAGATACATGCACCACTGGCTGAACTTAAGAGAAATTCAAGACGAAATGTAGTCTATGATTCAGTTATTGTTGTGTCCAGAAGTACGCACCAAGAAAAATGCAAGTAACCCTAATTGTGCATTTTCTAACGAGGGTCATTTTCTAACGACGCCCTCTATAATTCATTGTCTTCTATGAATATATAACTGCATATATGATCTACTTACATTTGCCAGTAAAACAAAATGATCTTACTAATATATAAAAGTTTCTTTGTTAGAAAACGGTCCACCTATATTATCTGATTTGTTTGTTTTTTTTTTAAATCTCATTCTGTGTCTTGTAAAAAACACAGCATGATGCCCAGTGCTAATAATATAATTTGAATTCTCGCTTAAACCTACTCATTTAACATTTTCTTAGTTAGTTTAAATTCAGTGGGTAATCACTGAATTAGAGAGGAGATATTTTAATTGATTTATATATAGTGAAATTTATTAATTGCGTTCATAAATAATATATGCATTCACCAAGATAATTGCAAAAGCATCGCAAATGAAAAGTAAATGTTTAATTCTAATTAAGATTACCAAAATAAAAATTTTAATTTTTTTATACCGTTATTATTATTTGCGACGGAAAAATTAATTGCAAAAGCATCGCAAATTTGCGAGGGATTTACTAGATACCAAAATTGCTAGGAAATTGCTATACAAATAGTTCCTCGCAATATGTGATTAGTTTGCGAGAGAAAATTTTTTTTCGCAAAAGTTGCGAGGGATTTGCAACGTTGACCGATTTGCGAGGAACGGACGTTTTTTGCAAATCTCTCGCTTTTGTCGATTTGCGAGGGATTCACTATATATACGTCCATCGTAAAACCGATGTTTTCTTGTAGTGAATATATGCATTCACCAACTCTTCAAAAGGGTTAAATTTACATCTTCTAACCATTTTTCAATGGATGATTAGTCATCATATCATGTCGAATGGAACATATATGTATATCGTATACAAGAACAGTAAGTAATAAAAAGATGAACAATATGGGTCCAAATGGTAACCACAAATTTAGTAGTGCGAGACAAAGAATTTGCTAGTGTGGTACGGTTCCACTGCGGTACGTGTGGGAAAATATATTTGCGGGACAAGTGCGGTTAATGCAAAATAAGTGGTACAAAATAACTTTTGATTGGTGAAAACTATTTGCAGTGCGGATTTCATATTATTTATTAATAAATAGTATAATTATATATTTTAATTTATTTTGTATTAATAATTTTTTATATATAGATTTAATATAAGGTATAATTGTAATATATTTTCATAGATTTTGTAAATAGATTTTTTATACAAAATATATCTAACATAAGTAAACATAACTGTATAAAACCTAATATCTCTAATTATTAAAATATAATATTATTTTAATATATATAACAATGATATGAAAGGAAAGAGAGTAGAAAAGAGATACTAATACTAAATAGAACTTATATATCTATCATAGAAGTATATATTAGTGAAAGAAAATTAATAGATATATAATATTTTAACAGTAACAAAAATTAAAAATTAAAAGTATATATAACCAACTGCGTAATATTTCCGACCGCTAGATAAAACTTGTTTTGGCTTTTAAAAGCCGTTCATAGCATATATGGGGAAAAGCTTTCTCTCTCTTCTCTCTCTTAAATCTTTCGGAGAGAGAAAGCTTTCATTTCTTATTTTCCGGCGAAACTCATCGTTAGTTTTTTATTTCCGGTTAAGTCCGGTTATATATCTCGCCTAAGTGCGAGTTTATTATAGCCTTAGTGGCTGTTTCTTTTGTTTTCTCTTCTTTTTGCAGAACCTGATAGATATTTTTGTGTTTAAGGAGGTCAAAGCCGAGTAGTGGACAAAGCTTCTGGATCGGCGGATTGTTTGACTTCCATTCATGAGCGGTGTAAATCCTCATACCTTATTGGGACCATTAGATCGGCTATGGATGACGGTTTCTCCTAGGGTTTGTGAATTGCGAAGAAAGGAATTCAGTGGCTGGTGAAGAACGGATTAGGAGAGCGTGTTTTGCGACTGATCTGACATCTCACCTTCTCGAGACTTCTAGAGTTTAACAAATCTGAAGAGTCTAGTCTCTTTGTTTCTTCATACTCAGAGAAATCTGCAAAAAAGATTATGATGAATTTCAGAGTTAGAAGCTGAAATCTGACAAATCCATATCGTGGACAAAGTGTTTTTACTCGCCGGAAAAAATGGATGTGGTTGGAGTTTCGGCGTCGGTGGAAAAGTGGTGAAAGTGGAGTCAATAGTCAATTCCCCTTCAACCTGTATGTAAACACGTGTTATACACGTGTCCTTTATTTATCCATTCCTTTTATTCTGTGTTTATGTTAGTTGGATTAATTGGGTTTTTTGTTTTGTAATTGGGCTCCTATTCACCATGTAAACATTTTAAAGATTATTAATGAAAACTGAAAAGTTGGCGACAACAAAAAAGCTGTTCATAGCTTATCTGTCTTCCCAAAAACGCACTCATCACTATTTTTTTCTATTTTGCAAAACCACAAATTTATAATAAAAATACTGAATGGTAAACGAAGTGTGTTTTTCAAAATCTGTTTATCAATTACGCAAATAAGAGGCTTCCATTCAAGGCCTATATATCCACAAGTGCATATATAATATTTGTAGAAATTTCGGTTTTTGTTGACGGTGATCCTCTCGACAAATCACGTTGGTGCGAAATCGTGTCAGTAATGCCTTAAAGCGTTATTTATACTAATGTGTGAAAGCGTACTGTTAATGAATCATGCATGTGTCTTTTATACAAAACACTGAAAAACGAAATAATAAAAATTGTAATTTTTTAAAAGTACTTAAACTATAGTTAGCTTAAGTTACGAATTAATGGCTCTAAGCGATGTTATTGACGAGCTTTCAATTGGATTTCACTATATACCTGGGAAGCGATGTTTGCTCACAGGCATGCGAATAAGACAGTGTATGACATATTGACATATTATGCTTTTAAATATTATGTTAGTGTTTCACAGATTGTTGTGGGTGCATATGCTAAAGTAAAGAAAAAAATATATTAAAAATATAATCACGATCACATGCAAAGTACACTTGAAACGTGTAATCTGAGGACAGTTAGATTGGAACCAGGGTTTCTATAAGAGGAAACCCAGATCTTGTTTTTCTACTTCATAGTTTTTTTTATGGAAAAGGAAAGAAATTATATATAAAGAGGTGTGACAGAAGAAGTGAATCTTTTTTTTCCAAGTTGAAGTGACCTTTCACAATTTGTCAGCCTTTGTATGTGTGGGAAAGGCATTGGGGTTGTGGGTCGCCAACATTAAAATTTCCAAAAATGGTAAGTTTAAAGAATGACATTAGTTGTTTTGGGATATATTCTTTGCAATACATCCACACACCTAACAGAGAATATATTTCTTTTCCTCAAACTCCAATATCAATACTTTTTTAGAAACATATTACTCCTATTGAAAAAGCGACGTTCAGTTTTACAACCAGAATAATGACACTTGAAGTTTCTGTTTTTTTTTCTTTATTCGTTAAAGTATTTAAATTAAGGGGTAGAAAAAAGTAGAAACACACTAAGCAGCCAAAGCTGTGATTCATGGTCGACACTGACACTTGGAATAAAAAAAAGGTTCTCATATTTTTGTTCTTTTGAACATTTCTTTGAAGACTAAGTTAATTGAATAAATTGCATGCATCTATATATACAGTCCAAAAAAGAATTAAGGAATTTTAAGGACCATATTGGTAAATCTGCCACTTCTCATCCACTCATAGGTTCGACTTTGTTTAAAAAAAAGTAAAAACAATAAACGAACAAATTCGCTCAGTAGTGCTAAAGAAGGATACTTTAAAATTCATATCAAATTCCTTACGAAGAGACTTATGTAAAGCTGAATACTGGTGTTTATTTTTTGTTAACTACATAGAATAGTTAAATAACAAGGTAAAAATGATAAGAAAGGAAAAACATTTCGAGATCTACCACAACTAAATATGACATTTCCGCAACTCATAGAAACCAATCAATCGACACATAATGATTTCCTAATTTCCTTACACAAAAGAAAGTTCCATTTCCATAGAGAATTAAAGTATATAACACAATTACTTATGTAGTTAATCGGAATTACTTGTGTATCTCATTCAAAAAAAAATTAATCGGAATAGTATATCAGATGAATAGTACTAATGAACTATGTTAAACCGGTCAAGTAAAAAATACAATATATGTTTATATCATCTTCACCATTTTCATGCAATCAAGTACTCTTTGTCCTTTACCCAAAAAAATCAAGTACTCTTGGTCCATCTAAAGATATAATTACCATATACAGTATGCACAACAACTTAAAATGATGGAAATAGTTTTTTTTTTTTGTTAAAGAAATTATGAAAATGAGAATATATATTATCCTCTTTGATATATAAAAATATTATCATCAAGTTATAGTCATCGAAAAGAAATCGATGAATTGCTATTTATACGTTGGTGATCCATTGCATTCATTTTTTTTTGTTAAATATAATGTGATCCATAGTTACATGGGCATGTTTTCATTATAGCAATGCATATATATATATATATACATATATTTTTGTATAGTGGTTTGGTTTTAACATGAAATATTTAAGTTTTCATCATCCTTTGGCTAGTAGTAGAAATTCACTACAAGAAAACACAGTCATTTCCAATGTTTTTTTTCAACGGATCGAGAGCCCTCAATATTTTTCGATGAATAAGAGTTAGTTTGTAACCGTTATCGAAAATATTAAAATATATAGATTCGTCATTATATGATTTTGAATTTACTGATAATTTGATGGATATAGCCTATTCATGGGGAATCCGTCGGAAAAATACAACTAATCTTCCCGAAGGACACCTATTGAAATTAGAAAACACGAAACAATCTTTATTTTCCTCTAGAGAGATACTCCTACTTCTACGGCGTATGGCGATGCATTTTTTAAATAATGTAAATGTATATTATAACGTCAAGAAACAAAAGAAAAAAAAAAAGAACATATAAGTCTTAACGTACTAGAATTAAAAATTCAGATAAAAAAAGGAAAAGCTAAATTCCCGATGCCACCAAGTTAATGCATTCGTTCTGTTTAAATAATGGCTAGAGAAGAACATTGCCGTATTACATTTCTCTTCTTTTAATCTTCTCTCATTCTAACATAAATTTTATTATAAAAGGTACTTATTTCAACATACATATTTAATCTATCCACTTGGCAGAAATATTTTATATTTCATTTCAGAAAGAGTTTTCCTTGAACAGATATAACAAAAATAATATCAGATTCACAATGACGACTTCAGTGATGGTACTTTTACTGAGCATACTCCTTACCACCTAATATATATATAGTTCTTCTTTATATTGACGAATCATTACGTACGAAAAAAAAATATATAACGTAACTTATATATCAACCTAGCTATGCAAAAAATAATTTATTTTGGCCAATGCAAATATAGTTAAATGCTCAGAAATATCTTACTCTAGAAGTAAATTTTATTTTATTTTTGGTGTATGATGATTTAACGTAGATTAAAAAATGTCTTCTTGTTTTTTTTTTTTTTTTTTTTTTCTGTGTGAAGCATCTATATTAACAAAAAAAGAAATATATTCCTTGGATCTATACATCAAATCAAATGCATTACAGCCATTTAGTTTCCTCTCTAAAATCCTATAAATACATCCTCATCTCACTTTATGCTTCATCAAATCAACACAAACATATCCCCCAAAGCAGACCTAAAGCAAGCCCAAGCTTGTCTCTCCCCACACCAACACACACACAGTCTCATCAAACTCAGAACACTATTTCCTTAAATTTTTTTCCATACTATTAATTCTTTATTTCTTCTTCTAAACTCTTAACCAAGCAATCGAGATGGCCAGGATTAGCTCAGACCCGCTTATGGTTGGGAGAGTGATCGGAGACGTTGTGGACAATTGTTTGCAGGCAGTGAAAATGACAGTGACCTATAACTCTGACAAGCAAGTCTACAATGGCCATGAACTTTTCCCTTCTGCTGTTACAAACAAACCTAAGGTTGAAGTTCATGGGGGTGACATGAGATCATTCTTCACTTTGGTACGCATTGCTTTCATTGTATATGATTTATATCATATATATACCATATGCATAAATATAATAACTAAAATTTGAAGTTATGGTAAGGTGAAAATAGCTTAGCTAGGCGATTCTTAATTTCCGTTTTATAACTTTTTCTTCGCTTGTCGCTCTTTATCTCATGAATATTTGAATCTTTCTGTACATACAAATATGAGATTTTAATTATTTATATTATCTTCATAAGCAGTTAATATTATATACAAAAAGATTTGCAGAACGAACTAGTTTGTGTCAGATACATACGTGTTATATATGTTAATCTATGTATATCGGATGAGTCACGTGTATTCACATATATCGAATATTTCAAACAGGTCATGACTGATCCTGATGTTCCTGGACCTAGTGATCCTTATCTGAGAGAGCACTTGCACTGGTAAAATTGTTCTTTTCAATTTTCGATTAGAGAAAAATTTACAAAAGAAGGAAAATAATAATAATAATAATAATAGTAAGAGACATGATATTTTACACAGAAACATAACATTTTCTTGCAATGATCAATTTCAGGATTGTTACCGATATCCCTGGGACAACTGATGTGTCATTTGGTACGTCCTATACATATAAATAACATACTACAATAAATTTCATATATGTATATTTTATATATGTTGCAAAGATTTTAATATAAGAATACAAAACAGGAAAAGAGATGATCGGGTACGAGATGCCTAGGCCAAACATAGGTATCCACCGCTTTGTGTATTTGTTGTTCAAGCAGAACCGTAGAGGAAGTGTGGTGTCTGTGCCATCGTACAGAGACCAGTTCAACACTCGGGAGTTTGCACATGAGAACGATCTCGGCCTCCCCGTCGCGGCTGTTTTCTTCAACTGCCAGCGTGAGACCGCCGCTAGACGCCGTTAAATGACTTCCACCACTGCCGTAACTAATTCTGGCTGGACAATGTGTGTTGTTCCAGGGCATTCTATATTTTAGTTACGGGAAACAGCTTTCTCTATCGTATTTATTATGAACTGTTTGTGATCTGAATAAACTTGGCTTATAATCTCATGATCTATATATATTCATAATGATGGATGTTTCTTACTATATAGGTGTAATGGTAAATTTCGAAAAATAATACAAAAATTCTTACCAGGCTTGTTGAAATCTTCAGTTTAGCTATCTTTTGGGGTTTTGTGCAGTTGCAATAACATTCTTCTGTAAGTAATAGAAATCAGATTTAAAGAAACCTATTCTGCTATCATATGAGCAATATTATGAAATTATGGTCTAGAGATGAAGCAAACAAAGTGATTTAGGTGACCGGTGGTTTTGTCTTTATGGGTAACTACAAGTACAATATCAAAGTGAGGAAATACAAATTCCTGGTGCAGTTTGCACCAATTGATGCATCTTGCACTGTATTCCGCCTATACATAACCCGTACCTAAGCGATTTTCTCCTATTTCAATATACAAATATGTTCCAGTTTAATGTTTTTAGCATGTAAATTGGAGATTCAAACGTTAAACAATTTGTTTTTTTTTTTTTTTTGTGAATTCGATTGAAAATACCTTTCGATTTTCTTTGGATATTATAGTCCTTTGGAGTTTAGATTTTTTTAAAAAGGAACAGTACCCAAGAAAAGAACAAATTTGGCCCAAGCTCTGTCACATTACGCTACATTACTTGATTATAGCTACCGATGATAAATGCTCAAACTTGTATTTTAATTTTCAGTAACATCATATCTAATTAAGTAGCATAAAAGGTTTTTGAGAATTTGATTTATCTACATGACCGAGCATTAACAAGTATTGAGAGAGATAAGTTGTGATTCTCGACACCACCAAAATTTGGAAAGAAGAAATCAAAAACCATTAAAACCCTATGCTTTGGTGGTTCCGCCATAAATAATGTCTCTAACTTGCCGATGAATAAATTGATGATTCGGGCAATTTTAGGCTTATGAGGGTTCGAGTTGCATGATGAAGAAGACTTGGAAGAAGAAGAACCACGTCAAACTTTGTGATTAATGCCCTAAAAACAATATGTTAATTTTTATTTATTTATTTACTCTGGTTATACAGTATATGTTTTCTGTTTGAATAACTTTTCTATCTTAATTTCTTGGTTTCTATTTTGACACTAGCGGTTTCTCTGTTTTCAAATCAAACGACTTAAAATCTTGGTTTGTAAAGGGTTCAAGAAATACTTAAATCTTTAAGCTCGTAACCTAACATAGTACAAATTTTTCTTTATTATTTTGTAAGGTCTCCTCAGTTATTTTCAGGATGCATTTTACATTAAGAATAGGGTACAGAGGAATTGTTATAAGTAACAAACAAGGTTGGACTGAATCGAAACATAAGACCAGTACCACATCATTTCATCCCAATCTGTATATTTTAACTGATCATTATTTTGTAAGATGCTATATCAAAATAGTGCGTCAACGTGAGTTAGAACCACAAGTTCCATCATCTCATATCTCGATTTAGT
This sequence comes from Camelina sativa, assembly GCF_030686135.1. Taxonomy (NCBI): domain Eukaryota; kingdom Viridiplantae; phylum Streptophyta; class Magnoliopsida; order Brassicales; family Brassicaceae; genus Camelina; species Camelina sativa. The sequence goes on along the minus strand of NC_141884.1, from coordinate 19,387,586 downwards.
TCCAAACCTCTCTGTGAGGGTTGGGAAAAAAAGAACACAAAGTCACCCCCAATATTTTGCTGCAGCCGACCATAAACTTGGCAGACAAGACAAGAGTAGCCAAACCCATGACGAACCAAACCCAATTCTACACGTTTCACATTCTACATGATCATCAAACAGAACAATCAAATCAATAATGCTAAACGAACACTTGGACAAAGCAAATCTGAGACCAAACTGAAGAAATCAAATAAGCTTAAAATGATAAAGATTAAAATTTACATTAGCATGTTTCTTGCTCTCTCTGGTTCATTCATGTGTATGTGTTTCATTCATCCAAACTCACAAACCAAGCAATAACAACAACAACAACAACAACAACATCTCAAATCTTCTCGAGCTTATCAGCTTTCACAATCGGATTCGCCTTAGCGATCTTATCTTTCCCCATCCGCTTGAAATCAAAGGAGCATTCATGCTGCTCCGCGTACCTATGCGTCCCGCAGAAAACAAAACCACACCTACAACGAAACCCCGTTATTCCAACTCGCCGCCTACAAGTCAAACAACGCTTCGGATCTTGCGGCGGCCCTTCCTCCTCCTCCTTCTCAGCCGCCGCTCGTTTCCCCAAATTCGTTTTGACAACTTCTTTCGAATCAGCTGGAGGTAGCGGTGGCGATACAGAGGACGACGCAGCAGCACCACCGTCGGGAGAAGAAACGGCGGAAGCGGCGGCGGCGGCTAGGGATTGATTAAGAGCGTGTTTAGCGGTGGAGGAGTTTTGTTGTTGATGCTGTAGATCTCGAAAACATTTGGAGCAAAGGTTTTGCGTAGCGGTGCTTCCGAAGAAACCACAATTGTTAGCGCATAGTTTTGGCTCTTGTAGTCTGTGTTCCTCCGCCATAACAACAATCAACGGCGAGATTTCTACAAAAAAAATCAACGGATCAATCGATGATCAGAATTTGAATAGATCTATGGTCTAATGAATCTAATCAAAATCATATAATTCGAAAAAGAAAAAAATCAAGGATACCTGGAAGAAACAAGAAGATGATGATTAGATCGGTTTGGAGGAGAAGAAGACGGATCCGATGGAGACTCTCTCTTTGTGTATGTATTTTTTAAAAGCAGAAAGGAATAAAAAAGAGATGAAAATGAGGAGAGGAGATGGGAAAAAACTAACGACGAAGCAATCGATTATTAAAAAAAAAAAAAGTTTTGGAAATGGGAGAAAATTTTGTGGAAAATCAAAATAGTGAAATTGGCTTTTGGGGCTTCGTGGCGATGAAGATTCCAGAAGCTCCTATAATATTCTTGGTATTTTAGCAGCAGTGTATATAATAAATTTATGTTACAACTTCCACGAAATTTAAAATGTCATTTTGGAATCTACCAAGATAGTTCAGTTGGACCGATCAAAGGGTTTCTTTTATAAGGGATAATAATCCTAAAAAAGATATGAATTGGAGTAGGCCTTGACGTTCAGTTATTCGATTCAATGGATTGTTATGACGTTGTGTAATACGATGAATGTGATTAATTTTGGAATTTTAGAAAAAAAAAGGAGTGTTTGTTCATTTGATTAAACAACCCAATCAAAATTCCAAATTTATTTCCTTGGAAGCAATTTAAAAGTCATCTTTTGATGGAAGCAATTTAGCATTTGGTTGATGTCACTTCGGTCCACAATCAAGCTAGACCAACCCACACAATAGTCATGGGTTAGAGATAACCGGCTCTTAAATTTACCTTATCTTGCTAACCGGTTCAATATTTAAGACAAGGGATATTGTTTGGTTCACAAAGCCAAAAATTGCATTGTTTTTCTAAACCAGTCAAGATCAACCACTCATCGTATGATAACAATGAACCAATCAAGTCAACGATTAAGCCTCCTCCTCCTCTTTCTCACACAGAGTTAAAGGTCAACGGCTCTTTTTTTATAAATATCATAATCTCCAATGGCTTAATGTCCCGATTTGGTCACACCAATATCACCTTAGGACCATTGATAAGTCTCGATCAAACTAGATCGCACAAATCATCAAATCCCAAAGTTACATGCCTTACCTATAGTCTCATTAATTGGTATCATCATTTTCCATTTTTCCTTGATCCTTTTTTGTTGTAAATAAGTTGTTTACCATTGTTCAAAGCCATGATTTGTTCTAGACACCACCTTTCGATTTTTAATAAATTTTTCTTAAGACTTGCTTCTCTTTGACTCTTGTATTAGGGTTAGGGTTATGTTCACAATTTTGTATACGACTGTCTTATGGTTTATCCACAAGTCACGTGGTGTGACTGGTGTCTATCTGACCTTAACTCATCATTCATTCGGATTTCTGGCAAGTTAGCATATAGGCCCCTCGGATCCTCATATGACTTATTCAATCGTGTTCGAGAACACTACCAAAAGATAATATAGAGTACACTAAGTAGTAAAATACAAATGAATAATTAGAATCTTGGAATCATGGGAATCATAGAGTATTATTCTGACTGCTTCAACAACGATCACATGTAAAAAATTTTAATCTCAACTTCTTACTGATTATTGAATAAACCAGTCCATGTCAGAAAAAAATTTCAGTATTGCAAGTACCAACCAATTCATAGACGATAAGGAAAGCAGAGATATTGTCTTGCCATGAATATAACATTAGATATCGCTGCTATTTAATCCACCAACGCAATAATAAACTCACAAACATGAGAATTTAGATATCAGCTACATTCGAGCACATGCTTGTTTGAGTTTTCATCCATAGTGACTGCACTACAGAATATCTACCTTGTTGATGTACGAAATCGACGATATTAATATAATACGAATCTTAGTGGGAATAAATCGGATCATGTTCTTTTATTTAACGTAGAATTCAAGAAGGGTTTACAGAAAATGACAATTAAAGAGCTTAGCGCAGTTAATACGAAAATAATAGTTCTTCTCTCTCTAATTGCCCAAAAAGTGGATCATCTGACTTGACAATGACATCAGGTATTTATAGTGGGACCTTGACCTAGGGTTTCTTCTGTCTCTTCGTAAAATGACGATTTTACCCCTGCGATCTGATGTGCCAGATCCAAGACTTCAGGCCCAAAACCTCCTAATATCTTCTGTTTGGGCTTCTGTAAATGTTAGGGGCAAAGCCCATATCCAACATACCTCACCCAACCGACAAAAGTAACCAAAAGCCACGGGTGGCAGATGAATCATCATCCTATGCTAATCAAGTTATCTAAAATGCAAAGCAATACGACTAAGTATATAAATATGTTTTCTTGTTGGTTACAGTGAGATTTTCTAGTAAGAGATTGTTGGTAATGACTGTCCCACTTTTGGGAATAGAATGGATACAGAAGCAGATTACAAGACACTTACAGTCTCCAGCTATATGAAAAAGCATGGCGTATCTTCCTGTTCTGCTTTTGAAGGTGGTAGTGCAGACTGATCCTTGTCTTGCGACTTAAATTGTCAAACTCAGCTTGCTCCCACGCATACTACCAAATCATATAAAAAATCGTTAGTACACTCATATGATAAAAAATTAACAATATAGATCTTACAAAATAGATGAAATTTCTATAAGCCAGATTCTGCATATGATATGATGTAACAAAACTTTTAGATGTCGAAAAAGAACTTACCTTCCAAATATGACAAATTAAGTATAAATAATATTATTATTTTTTTCCAAAAAAAAACAATAATAAATACTTTTAAAACCAATAAAACAAAACATATATGTTATAATAATTTAAAATTAAAATAAACATAAAAACAAATTAATATATCAACACGTGCTCTAGTACGGGTTCTATTCTAATAAAATGATTAATTTCCTTGACACTGTTAGTCTACTTGATATATCAATGTCTTTTTTACTTGTGAGATCTCTTTATAACCCATTTGTTCACTTATTGATTGATATATTTTGATTCAACATCTTCATTTTTTATATGTGACATTACCATTTTTATTTGTTCTTTAGTACACAAATCAACCAGACTCTATAGTTTGTTGATGCACTTTGGGTGAAAATAGTTGCACAATTGAAGAAGTTGAAACAACTATTTAGCCAATTTTCACCATTTAAGTTGAAGAGGTTAGCAAAATTATTCAACCCATTCAACCAAAAAAATTGAAAAAATGAAAAAATTATAAAGGAATTTAGTTGAACTCTCTCATCTACTATTTTGGGTTGAACAACCCTATTTGTTCAACTCATATATTGTCAACTCGTTCATCTGTATGCAACCATATTCGACTTTTTGATTTTATTTAGCATTTAAAAGAGTTTTTTTTTTGTAATTCTTTTTTTATACTAAGATTTGTATTTTCCATTCAGATGATCTGAATGATCTGAATGATCTGAATGAGTTTCAGAACATTACATGACTTCCTAAGAAAGAAGAACATGTCTCGAGATATTCATGTAAATGCATATCTTTTATTTTCTTTTGTTGTCACCCTTTTTGTTATTTTTACTAATCATAATTCTCCCATTATTTTGATTTTACATACCTTTATCAATTCCTTTGTTCAGAAAGCTTTGGCTTGCCGTTCTATGATGGATTAATTTCTCGTGTTGAACCGGTAATTACTAATCAATGTTTTTTGGAATTTTTTTTGTATCTTTGTGTTTTTTCATTTCCTGCTAATGTTCTTTTTCAAAAATTCACTATGACTGATTTTTCAAAGGCAAAATCCTCATGTTTGTTCAAGATGAAGTTTTTGAGTATGATAGGTTTTACCAATCGTTATGATAACTTTATAACCTACATCTTCCAAAATATAGTTCCAAATGAATTTTCTAACTTCCTTTATGACATATTCAAGATCTTATTCATCAACTACTTTCTTAAGTTGTGTGATTTGTGAGATAATTGTATGTAGTATATGTTTTTTACATCTCAAAGGAAATTAAATTACACTGGAGGCAATTCCACATTGACATTGTAAGCATCGCACCATTTCTGTAACTCAGCCACTAATCCTTGATTAACATGTTTAGCAAACATGTCAAGGTATTTCCCTGGATGATCCTCTGTCAGTTTAGATAAGGAGGTTACCAAAAAAAGCTTGGGATCCTCAACCTCTAGAATAAGATCCTCTGAATCTCCTTTCTTCTGCTTCTTGATGAGAAGGACCAAGATGTTTTCCACAAACGAACCCCATCTTTCATGGGACGACTCATGTTCAAATGCACGAGGATCACAAATCACTCTTGTCCCAGCAACCACAGCGAGCTTCACATCATATTCTCCCTTGATAAGTTTCAAATCTGGAATCCAATTCACCAATACGGATTTGAAGTTTGTGCCTCTCATGGCGTTCAGATCTGTGATGAGCGGGCCAACTCCATGTTTCACAACAAAGAGTGACAACAAGAGGATCTTCTGAGTCTCAACCAGAGAGTTAACTGCTGCCCACATTTCAGACATGAAAGGACTTGTGTCATTGTAACTAAGAGTCCCTGTCCCAACAAGAAGCTTGAGCCCATTGATTCCATATCCAACTGCTTTTGGCGATGAAACAAGGCCAGTAAGCATCCTAAATATCATGCTCACTATAAAAAAAAATAACTATTTAACATCATTTATTTTATATATTTATATCAGTTTTAAATGATGTAAAAATAATTTATATCACTTTAACAAATGATTTACATTTTGTTGATGCAAATAATTTACATCGGTTTATTTGAAACTGATGTTAATATACAAAGTATTTACATCGATTTTCTAAAATGATGTTAATATACATCAGTTACAAAAAATGATCTAAAGTTTGCACCGGTTACAATAAATTATGTTAAATATTTCTATCAATTATTTAAAATTAATGCCGGTTTAATTGATGTTAAAATTAATTTCAATTTTTATAATTAATTTTGATAATCGAGTTATTTACATTAATAATTAAAAATAAAATAGAATATTTTTCTTCCAAATTAAAATAACTGAAGAAATTGTGGTACAAATTACAATTAGAAGAATATTAATTAAATTACAATAGTTGACCAAAACAACAAAATTACTTAATAAAAAAAATTAGAGAGGATAATAAAAGAGATTACGGCAACTCAAGCGGGCAGAATCTTAACTCCGGTCAGAATCTTAACTCCGGCCAGAATCTCAAGCCCAGCCATAACAACCACTGCTCCACGGTCAAGAAACTACGCCTCTCAACAAAGCCACCATCCCTAATCACTCTCCTTCACCAAAACAGCCATCCGCCTCGAGGAAACAGATTTAACCTGTGCTGCACCGGCGACTACCATGAAAGAAAGATGCTCTGGTTGGATTTTCTCCCAATCTTTGCTAGAAGAACATGTCTCCTCCGTAAAGCACCAGTACAAGAACTCTACATCATCATCACATGGAACACATTAGAAAAACAAATCTTTGAGATGCCGACAGCTATGTTCTTTAGCGGAGAGGTTCAACATCTTCACCGGAAAGATGGAGTGCTGGACTCACGGAGAAGTTTGATGTCACATTATATGACATAGAAATTAGAAGATGAGGAAAATTTTGTTTTAAGCTTTGATTCTCGTGTAGTTTTTATCACTTAGGAGATATTGTAAATGCTATATATTGATCAAAAAGATTTGAATCTGAATTAGAAGATATTGTAACTGCTAGATATTGATCAAAAATATATTTACTTGCCATAAATTTCGGTTAACTAAAGGAAACTAGTAAATAACAATTATGTTTGCTATAAGTGTCTCGCACAATAAAAATTTATTAGCACTCAGTTTATTGGATATATTCTATCGTTTACTTAAAAATTGACGCAAACATAATTTATTTTAATATTTTAATAATATTTTAAGTTTTTTTATTAAAATAAAATTGGTTTTATTAGTCTCAAATGTTTTAAACGAGGCAAATTAAGGTAAAAATACATCAGTTTTAACAATCGAAACTAAATGGTATAATTAATTTTGGCATAATTTATATGAATTTTATTAGCATCACTTTTATTGATGTAAATTTTTGAAGTGATGTTAGTAAAAATTAATAAATACATCAATTATTTAAGTGATGGAAATATATATATATATATATATATATATATTTGTATCAGTATTTTGAAAGTGATACAAACAAATATAAATTTGCATCAATTATGATGAATTGATGTCAAATAAATTAATATTAATATCAATTATCATTAATGATGTTAAATTAGATATTTTGTATCAATTATTAATAAGTAATTTAAATTAGTTTTATTTAGTTTTTCGATACAATTTAATTGATGTAATACATCCATTTTTTTGTAGTGGCTCCACCTAAACTCTTGAGGATTGTTGAGGAACAGAACTTGCACCAATCGAACCAACGCTGCAGCATCATTAACTTTAACCCAAGGATCAGCTGAGACGAGAGAATAAACCATGTCTATGTAGTTGATCGATAGAGTTGATCTCTGTACTTTAATGAGTTGTGTCACCAAACCACATAGAAATGGAAGTAGAGTCTCATAAGTCAGACAATCGTTGAGGAGCTCTTGGATTACGGGAAAGATTCGTGATTCCAGAAACAGCAACATTGAAGGGTTGTGTTGTTTGCACAACTCAGTAACCAAAGCACCTAGAGCTCCAAATAGGTAGATGGTAAACTCACTCTTGTTAGCAATTCGAGTGAAGTAGAGAAACTCCAAGGTGTTGTTTAAAAGAAGCGATGGATTGACATGAAAGGTTCCATGTTTTGCCTTCAAGAGAATTTTTGTGATTGAGAGGATAGAGTATGTGCTTCCAGGCCTGCTTTTGGCCTCAAGACCCTTTTGCAAATGAGGAAGTATATCAGCAAGGAGAACCCGTGGAATGACTTTTACAAACTCAGAGATGAGTTCTAACGCCACAGTCTCAAAAAAATGACATACACTGAAATTAACATCTCAAATTAAAATCCTAATTAAAATTAAAATTAAAAATATCTAGAACCTAATTATTCACCGTATAATACAATATATTTGGAACTTTAGATTTTTTTTTGGTCAAATATCAAAGTCTTATGAGTTTTCAAATTTTATTTGACATATTTTATGGACCCAACAAGATGACATGAGTGTTTGTAAATAATATTTATTACATACAATGGAATTTATAATAATTTTTGGCTATATGTCTTATGGAAATTGTTTTAAAAATTATATTGCACAAAAAATATTACTAGTTATTCAAAGACAAAAATCCACTAAGAAAATCAATATATCCACAAAACCTATGAAATGGTTTGGTCTTGATCATGAACACCATGATAAGAAAGAGAAAGTGTAACCTTTATTATTTTCTAATCTAAAAGTGTTATAATGTTTGTAGAAGTCTTTAGAGATTATTTTTCTAGAAGAACTCTTTAACTATAGGGCATGGCCGGCGAGACACATGTGCAACAAGTGCATTTGCACAGGGACCATCAAATTAAGGCCAAAATTTTATGATATTTTTAATATATATATATTTAATTATGCTGAATCTATATCTAAAAGAACCCTAAATTTATTTTTTGAAGTTTAATTTTGAGGCCCAAACTTAATAAACAAATGAATAAGCCCAATGAAATATAAAACCAATGTACTTTACTTCAATTTTTTTTATTTTGTGACATATTTTACTTTCATTTGTCTACATTTTGGTAAAAAACAAGATCTTTTTTGTAGTCACACCCGGTCATTCCGTTGAATGAACCGGCCCTGCTACAGGCCTACACATCTTGTTATTGAAAAATAATCACAAAACTAGATATTCATCCGCGGTACACCGCGGGGATATATTATCGTTTAAAAACTAAATTTTTTTTTATTGATTATATTACATATATATATATATGTAAATAATATTTTTTGTATTTGTTGAATTAACTATAATTATGTAGTGTATAATTTCTATTTACTATATGGTGTGGTTTATTATATATATCCTTAATGTTCATTAAATTTTATTTAGTCAACAAATAAACTATTTTTTAATTTTTCTATTTCATTTACAATGTAAAGAAAAGATAATAGTATTACATAATATATTATAAATTTAAAATATATGACTATAATATAATTTGAATTTGTATTATTTGTTGTTTTATTCCTATATTATGTAAGATTTTAGTATTTAGAGTTGTGCAAGTCGATTAATTGATTCTTATTATGTAACACATCAATTGATTCTTATTAGTATTGTTTGAAAATTTTAATATTAGTAATATATTAGCTTCTAAAAACAATTCAATGGAGAAAAAGAAAAAAAAATTGGGTTCGTTCGGGCCCAAAAATATTGGTTTGATGTCTTAATTGCAAGATGTATAAATGTAAAGGGCTTGGACCCTGATCTGTTAATAATATATAATTTTTAAACCAAATCCGATTTTTATTTTTTAAAATTAACTCAATGGCAGTTTTGTAAATAAGTGGCAAGTTCAGGATTTATTTCATAATTGTACTTGAAAAATGTATATATAGATCATGTAGGAGTGTTACAACATATATTATTATCACACAATCACAAAATAATGTAAAAGTTTACAAACAGTGGAGAATGCCTCGATGTTCGGTTATTCGATTCAATGCATAGTGTTATGTCTAATACGATGAATGTAATTCATATCAAATTTTAGAGTAAAGGGAGTGTTTGTTCATTTGATCAATCGACCAATCAAAAGTCCAAATTTCTTTCCTTGGAAGCAATTCAAAAGTAATATTTAATTTGTTGGATGCAATCTCTTTGATGCTGCATGCCTGCATGTTTAACATTTGGTTGATGATCAAGCTAGACCAATTACAGCACCCGACCCACACGAATAGTCATGGGTTAACTCACCGGCTCTCAAAGTTACCTTATCTAGCTAACCGGTCCAACATTTAAGACGTGGGATATTCTTTGTTTAATCAGACAAAAAATTGCATTAATTTTTCTGAACCAGTCAACATCAACAACTGCTCATCATATGATAACCATGAACCAATCAAGTCAACGGTTAAGCCTCCTCTTTTCTCACACAGAGTTAAAGGTCAACGGCTCTTTCCATATAAATATCATAAATTAATCTCCAATGGTTTAATTTCCCGATTTGGACACACCAAGATAACCTTAGGACCATTGATTTAAGTCTCGATCAAACTAGATCGCACACATCATCAAATCCAAAGGTTACATGCCTTACCTATATAGTCTCATTAATTGGTATCATCATTTTCCGTGATCCTTTTTTGTTGTTGTTGTTGTTGCCAATAAGTTGTTTTTCTTTGACTCTTGTATTAGAGTTGTGTTCACAATTTTGTACGAGACTGTCTCACGGTTTATTCACAAGTCGCACGGTGTCTATCTGACCTTATCTAAGCCTCTCTGATCCTCATCTTCAACGGCTACCTCAATCATAAACTAAGCCTTACAAGTCTTGAGGTTTATATTATTATGGATATGATATTATACCTGGATGTCTTTGCTAGAGTGTTATCGAGAGCTCATGACTTATCCGATCGTATTCGAGAACACTACCTAAAAGATTGTCAAAAAAATAACACTACCTAAAGATTATATAGAGAACACTAGGTAGTGAAGGTTTAAAATCATGGAATCAGGGGAACCGTTGAGCATTATTCTGACTGCTTCAACAACGATCACATGTAAAAATCTAGGGATCGGAGATTTTTGTCTTAACTTCTCAATGTCAGACATAAAGGCCAGATGTAAAATCGACAGAGGATCCTAAGGTTTTATTATAGCTTAGATAAAATAACTGACCCTTTAGGGCATGGTTCAAAACATTGAAAGACTCAACCATACCGGATTGGTTTACAAAACTACAGGTTGACTGCAACAATGTAAGCATTCCAAGCATCACACTGTTGAAAGTTCTTGACTTCCTCATACTTGATATCACGGCCAGCACCAAACCCATCTGTTCTACGCATTTCAGAAGCGTCTGGCATTTCTCTAAGCCAAAAATGGACTGCTCTAAACCCAGCTTCCTCCATACAGTCCTTTATCTCCGGCAATGACCACCTACACACACATGAACAGAAGACCCAGGAACTTAATGTGAATCATGCATCCAAAAGTTTAGTAATACAATTACAACTAATTTCACAGACGATAAGAAAGTCTTGCCATGAATATAACATTAGATATCGCTGCTACTTAATCCACCAACGCAATAATAAACTCACTAACATGAGAATTTAGATATCAGCTACATTCGAGCACATGGTTGTGTGAGTTTTGATCCATAGTGACTGCACTACAGAACATCTACCTCACCCAACCGACAAAAGCCAGGGGATGCAGGAACCTCTAATGACAGATGAAACATCATCCTACGCTTATCAAGTTATCTAAAATTCTAAGCAATACCCCTAAGTATATAAATATGCCTCTTTGTTTGTTACAGTGAGATTTTCTTAAGGCTAGTGAGAGATTGTTGGTAATGACTGTCCCACTTTTGGGAATAGAATGGATACAGAAGCAGATTACAAGACACTTACAGTCTCCAGCTATATGAAAAAGCATGGCGAATCTTCCTGTTCTGCTTTTGAAGGTGATAGTGCAGACTGATCCTTGTCTTGCGACTTAAAATGTCAAACTCAGCTTGCTCCCACGTATACTACCAAATCATATAGAAAATCGTTAGTATTATCATTCCTAGTAAGTTTCATCTTTATGGCTCTGACACTCCTTTTCACCAAATGTAAGTATAAGAATGAAAAATTACAGTGAAATTTGGGAACTTCCGTTGAAGCTTCAACTGTCCCTCAGCAGAAGCACCTCCATATAAATCCATCACGAAAATACCACCTTTCTTAGACAAAGCTTCACGTGCATTCTTGAAGTAAGTAACCAACTCCGAGCGTTTGTGGAGACAACAACAACTAAAATTGAAAGCACACACAATATCCCTCTTCGGAAACGAATCAGGTTCATCTTTCTCTAAGGACTCAGCAACACTAGTATCAACCAAATCTTCATTATCACCATCATCCAAACTAATATTTTGTATCAGCTCATGAGATTTAGATCTCACTTGCTTAGCCTCAAGAGGACTCAAAACATTCCCATGTAAAAGCGACATCCTTGAATACACATCAGCACCAAGTTTACTAATGTTGTTATCCATACACCATTCTAACGCCTCAAGGTCAAAATCTAGCCCTATAGCAGTCCGTCTTGTGTCAGTCTTTAGCCACTCCGCACTAAAATCAAACAATCAAATCATTAAGCATCTAAAACATTTCTTTTGCTACTTTAAACAATATAACTCAGTGACACATTTGAATTCACCTTAAAAGAGCAGTGCCACAGAAATCTTCTTGGAAATGGAGTGGCTGCCTTCCACCAATATACATCAAAAAGAACTTCTGCAAGTAGCTTATGTCTCCTTTTGGTGACTACACCAAAAAAAAAAAAAAACAGAACACAATGTCTTGAAAAGCTTAGTACTTCTTTCTCTGTAAGAGATGCAAGAACCACTCAATGGAACCTAAAAGGGCAAAAACACAGAGAGTTGCAAAATTACCTGTACGGATTGTTGGTAAAGAAGGAACTTTGAAGGCAAATCAGATGATTCGTTTCCTTCTTCCTCAGAGTTTTCTTCTTCTTCATCTTCTTCGTCGTCGACGGAGGCAGCAACCGGCGGGTGTTGATCGTAGAAATCTTCTTCCGAATTGGTATTAGAAAATTCACCTTTGTGGCGACGTCGGTTGGGTTTTTTCTCTCGTTTCCCCATTGTCTTCTTCGTTCAAAGGTCCAGTTACAGTATCGATACAGAGAGGAGTCGAGGCGGAAGTGAGAAAAGCGTTGACCTTTTTTCATATGAGGGTGTTGAGTTGACGAAAGTCCCCTCCCTAAACGCTGCCACGTAGGCCCTATGCTCGTGCGTTGCGTCTACCGATTTGGCGGTTGAGGTTTGGTTTAGGCGCAGAACCGCATATACTATAAATCAATTTTAAATTGAATTGATGCAGATTTTAAATGGTTTTTGATTTTTCAAATATCATTCTATTAGCCATTTTAGTTAATAATTAAAAAAGAAAGAAATTATGATAAATGTAGTTTCCCTAAAAAATAAAAAATTTTAGATTTTGAAAGATTTTGTTAATTTTTTTCAACAAATTTACCGTAAATTAAAAAATAAATTTATTATCATTATTTTACTAATCTTTAAATACAACAAAAAAAAAACTAAAACCCTAAGGAAAAAAAACTTTAGAAAACGTCTTTTTTTTTCAAGATACCAACTCCATACATTTTTTTTATGTTGAAAATTGATTTCTCTTTTAAAAAAAATTACCACACTTGAATGTCAAGATGAATAAGCAATAAAAAAGGAAAAAAAACTACAAAAAGATATATATATATATATATTTTAATTTTAGGTAAGTTGTATCCATTCTATTTTTACTCAAAATGATATAAAATGATTAATTTCCTTGATTCTATTAGTATATTTGATATATCAATGTTTTAATTACTTGTGCGATCTCTTTATAACTCACTAGAATTAGACCTACACCAAGTACGGGAACAAACTAATTAAAGTGTGAAAAATCAAAAATGAAATATCCACCCATAGTAACCAAATTATATAAATTCATTTTCATTTTGTTCTTGGTATATGTAGCGTTCTTTTGATCCTGTTATTAGTCTTATGACCTTATAAGTGAGATATATATCATAAAATGAAAAATCATAAAAAATATTCTTATTTTAAAAATCTCCGTCTAGCACTGATTATGCCCCGTAATATTACCAGATACACCTTTTATGTCTCAATTAATGACTAATTTATGCTTAGCATCAATTATTTAATTATATCTGTCTAATTTGATTATAACCCGTCTACTCCGATTACTTCCAGTTTAATTTTTGTACACAAATTATTTTTGAAGCCAAATATAAATCAATATTTCTTTTTTGTTATTTAAACATTTAAATTAAGAGTTTGTGATATTTTATAATAACTAATGTACAAACTTTTAATTAAAAATTGTAAAATTTTATTTTAAAATTATGTTTTAATGTGTTTACCATAATTTTAAAGACAATACTATAGTTTTATATTTTATTTGATGTTTTTTCTTTTAACATAAATAGAATTATACATATATTTAGTACTATATATTTTTTATTTTATTATTAATTTAATAAAATAAATCTAAAACTAGTCCCCGATTAATCTTCGATTTTCTCGTTAATTAGACTCACCCCAATCATCCGACTAGCGCCTAGCGATTTTTAAAACAGGGAAAAATACTAATATACATTTGGAGAACAACTGAAGATAGGGTATACAAAACTCAGATATGTATTATTACCTAACTTGAACTATACACCCAGTCAAATAAATCAAACGGTCACTTGTTTTGTCAATTTGAATAAGATGTAAACCTAATAAACAATAATGTGCTTCTAAACTACACAAATGTAAACACACCAGTATTATTTTCTAGTACCAGATTTCAGTTTTACAAACCAGAAACTGTATTGGCAATGACATCTTCAACCTATAATGCAAAATACAATGACTTTGAAGAAAGAGTAGACATAAACATGGATGATAGAATTGCTATAATCGGTGACAAATACATACATAAATATTTTTATTTGACATGTTTTATGAACCCAACAAGATGATATAAATATTTGTAAATAAAATATTATTACATACAATGGAATTTATAATAATTTTTTTTGCTATATGTCTTATGGATTTATAATATTTATCACAAAAAATGTTACTAGTTATTCAAAGACAAAAATCCCCTAAGAAAATCAATATATCCACAAAACCTATCAAATGGGTTTGCTCTCGATCATGAACATCACGATAAGAAAAAGAAAGTGTAACAATTATCTTTTAATCTAAAAGTGTTATAATGTTTGTAGAAGTCTTTAGAGATTATCTTTCTAGAACAACTCTTTAGCTAAACATATTGTTATTGAAAAATAATCACAAAATAATGTAGAAGTGTTGTTATACCATCCAGTTAAGGTTCCATATTCATGGACGCTGGGAAATGAATATACATTGAGTCAACTGCATAATTGTTTTTAAGCGATGTTCCAATTTCTAATATGGGTATTAAGCGATGTTCCAATTTTTGGTGTTACATTTGGTATAAGATATTATCTATCCAAATTTTTGTATCCTTTATTTTCCAACTGGAAATCTACATTTGGGACCGTGCATCTATACTATATAAGCTAAAAATTTTAGTGTTAGAAACTGAATCATTAAAAACTTGCTTAGTTTGAAAATTAACGAAAAATACCCATGACGTAGCCTAGTTTGATAAATTTTATTTGTGAGTTGTGTGAACTAAATAATCAGATTTTTGGGACAATTAAAGAGAACAAATTAGTTTTAAAAAAGAAAATTTACAATTTTTGTTCTTATTGGTTGATAGAAATAACAATGTACAATTTAGAAAAAAACGGCAAGTGTTTTCTTTATCATTCATCAAAACGGTGAGCCAAATCTTCACAACTTCCAAAAACGCTTCAACGTTTCATTCTTTTACAAACCTACGCTCCGCTGTTTGCAAGACCTTTTCGTCTTCGTCGTCAACAAATCTGGCTTTTCTTCATCGATTTGCTTAATCCATTCCTTCTTCTTCTCTCCTCTCCATCCCTTTTCCCCTCTCTCATTCTCCAAATTCGGAATCTCCTTATTACGATTTCAAGGCTCCTTCTCGATCCTTGATCATCATCACCGATTCAATTAATCAGGAGTACACAATTTTTCGAAATTTTTTTTTTTTCTGGTAAAACCCTAAGTTATGTACAGCAATTTCAAGGAACAAGCGATCGAGTACGTGAAGCAAGCGGTTCACGAAGACAATGCTGGGAATTACAACAAGGCGTTCCCTTTATACATGAACGCGCTTGAGTACTTCAAAACTCATCTCAAGTATGAGAAGAACCCTAAGATCAGAGAAGCTATTACCCAGAAATTTACCGAGTATCTCCGCCGTGCAGAGGAGATCCGTGCTGTTCTCGATGAAGGTGGATCGGGTCCGGGATCTAACGGCGACGCGGCGGTTGCGACGAGGCCGAAGACTAAGCCGAAGGACGGAGAAGGCGGTGGTAAAGATGGTGAAGATCCTGAGCAATCGAAGCTTCGAGCTGGGTTGAACTCTGCGATTGTTAGGGAGAAGCCTAACATTAAGTGGTCAGATGTTGCTGGGCTTGAAAGTGCTAAACAAGCTTTGCAGGAAGCTGTGATTTTGCCTGTTAAGTTCCCACAATTCTTCACAGGTAGTTTGAGCGAGCGATTTATTGAAGATTCTTATAAATTTGTGAGCTTTATCTGTGTATTATTGATTAAACTTGGTTTGTTTACTTATTTAGGAAAGAGGCGGCCATGGAGAGCTTTCCTGTTATATGGACCACCAGGAACAGGAAAATCGTATTTGGCTAAGGCTGTTGCTACTGAAGCAGACTCTACCTTTTTCAGGTAACATATGTCTAAATGTGTTTCAAGCTCCATGAGTTTATTGCAGTGTCTTAGCTCTTTGATTATAGCTCCTGGATTTGAATATTTGGTTAGGGATGTAGGCGTGTTTGGAGTATTTTAGGATTAGTTTGAGGAGGCGGTGGTCTTGAATTAACCCTCAAGGTTGTTTCGAGGTTCTTTGATGTTGTTTGCGTTTGATTCCTAAGTGTTTTCTTCAAATTTAGATAGTAGTATTAAGGAAATCGGTTCAGATAATTGTCAGAAAGGTTTGATTTTCTCTGGAACTTATATCCAGAGTCTACTATATGTTGCAACTTGCAATCGATTTACTAGATTCTGCTATCTGTGCATGTTATAAACAAGCAATATACAGCCAGATTTAATAGCGTATAGTCTCTGGTTGAATCTATATGGCATATTAGAAAACCGACGAATGTGGTATTAATTAGGCAAACATGTAGATGCTTGGGTTTAAGGTTGCCACGAATTCTTGTTTAATGGTGATTGCACGAGATGCTTGATCAAAAAGATGAAAACTTCTTTAGCTAGCATCATGTTCTAGGGTCTTGGGTTGTGAATTATGTCTAGCTAGGTGCTTCATGTTGGTTGTTTTTCTATCTTATCTTGTGTTTACAGTGTTTATACTTGGAAACATGTTATAGCTTAAGAATAGTTGTTTCCTTTTTACTTCCCAACCATCAGCGTGTCTTCATCAGACCTGGTCTCAAAGTGGATGGGTGAAAGTGAGAAGCTGGTATCGAACCTTTTCGAGATGGCCCGCGAAAGTGCTCCATCGATTATTTTTGTTGATGAGATAGATTCTTTGTGTGGTACTCGTGGAGAAGGAAATGAGAGTGAAGCTTCAAGACGTATCAAAACGGAGCTTCTAGTGCAGATGCAGGTGCAAAGCTTATCTGAACTGAACTTTCTGTCATTCAATCTTAGCAGGAACATTTCTTTTCATTATTTATCTCTTTTTATTCTAGGGTGTTGGACACAATGATGAGAAAGTACTTGTGCTTGCAGCAACCAATACACCCTATGCTCTTGATCAGGTGAAAAAAGTCATAAAAGCAGATTGGTTCCATATTTTCGTTGCCAGTTAAATGATATCTTGGTAACGCCTTGTTGATTTCAGGCTATCCGACGACGTTTTGACAAGCGTATTTATATTCCTCTCCCAGAGGCCAAGGCTCGGCAGCACATGTTCAAAGTATAGTCATTTGCTTCGAGTTCCTTAAGTAAAAACCATTCAAGGGAGACCCAAACAGTTTACTAATGAGATATGTTTTGTAAATGCAGGTCCATTTGGGAGACACGCCTCATAATTTAACTGAACCTGATTTCGAATATTTAGGCCAAAAGACAG
Source organism: Camelina sativa (assembly GCF_030686135.1). Taxonomy (NCBI): domain Eukaryota; kingdom Viridiplantae; phylum Streptophyta; class Magnoliopsida; order Brassicales; family Brassicaceae; genus Camelina; species Camelina sativa. Next base: position 19,369,771 of record NC_141884.1, on the reverse strand, counting down.
AAGGGTTTTCTGGTTCAGATGTGTCTGTTTGTGTATGTGACTTGTCCTTGAGTTATTTCTTATTGTCCTGAATGTTGTTATCGATAGATAAGCCTTTGTATTGAGAATCTTTTTGATTCTTGCAGGTAAAAGATGTTCTGTTTGAGCCTGTTCGTAAAACGCAAGACGCCATGTTCTTTTTCAAGTCTCCTGATGGTACATGGATGCCATGTGGGCCTAGGCACCCCGATGCCATCCAGACTACAATGCAAGATCTAGCAGCAAAAGGGCTCGCAGAAAAGGTACACATAAAAAGCTTTAAATGTATCATTTGAGGTTTTGTGTTTCAAACTTCTCTTAGTTTTAAATCATTTGAGTATCTGCTGGAAGACACATAAAATTTGAAGCATAAATAATGCTATGCTATGCTATCGGTCTTAAAAATATTCATTCCAAAAAGTTATTGTGGTCGTATGATACTGAGATACATAGTTTTTGTAGTCATAAGTCTTCGATGCTGTAAACTAAAAACGGATTTGTGTATTTTATGTGACAGATTATTCCACCACCTATCACCCGAACAGATTTCGAGAAGGTACTTGCAAGACAAAGGCCAACAGTGAGCAAGTCTGACCTTGAAGTCCATGAGAAATTCACGCAGGAGTTTGGAGAAGAGGGTTAATAGATTTGAAGTTCCATCAAATACCTCTCATAATCATATTAGCCTCTTTGACTTTCTGCTTATGTATGTACTGAGAAGCAAAACAAATCTCAAACCCATGTTTGATTTCATCCCAAAAACATTGAATTTGCTTTATTTCTCGAAACGTGTAAAAAATGTTATGAACAATGTTTTCTTTTTATTATTTCACCAAAAGTCCCCACATGAGCAAACTCCATCACTGCCAAAGTGATGAAACCGGTTTGAATCTCTAACTACAATCTCTCTTTTTTCAATCTTTGCAATCAATTTGATGACTGCATGACAATCTCCACAAACCCTAAGGTTCTTAATGATCAAAAGAGGGCTTCCCTTTGGCGTAGCTATTAACCCAAAAGCAATAGCTAATCTCTCACTATGCTGAGCAAGAACAGCTTCTTTGTGCTCATCATCAATGTCTTGAAGCACATAACTTTTATCCGGCTCATACCCTAAATCCTTCAGCCGTGTACTTAAATCTTCTAGCTTCATATAGATCTGATCTTTACGAGGATGAGACCGATCACCCGCCAAGAATGCGTGAGTCTTGTTCTTGACCTCAATCCAACTGTAACCAGGTTCTTTCTTCACGTTTCTCTCGTTCATGAGCTTCCTTACTTTGGCTCTCTCTTGCCAGTCTCCTGCCTCTGCATACATATTAGACAACAGCACATATGCAGCTGAATCCTCTGGTTTCATTGCAATGATCTTCTCTGCAGCTAATCTCCCAAGCTCTGTTTTCTTGTGCACACGGCATGCAGCTAGAATCGTTCTCCAAATGGTGGAACTAGCCGGGTTTGGCATGTTGTCTATAACCTTCATAGCCTTTTCGAGTTGCCCGGCTCGGCTATATAAATCCACCATACAACTATTATGCTCTTTTGTAGGTGCAATCTTGCAGTCTCTCACCATTATATCGTAATACTTTTCGCCTTCTTCTACTAACCCCGCATGTGTACAAGCGGTAAATACTCCGACGAATGTCACGCTATCCATTTTCACCTTTCTCTTCTTCATTTCCTTGAAAACTTCGAGAGCCTTCATAGCTTGCCCGTGTTGTGCATACCCAGAGATCATCGAATTCCATGATACTAGATCTCTCTCTCTCTGCCTCTTAAAAACTTCTTCCGCACTCTCAATGTTGCCTTTCTTTGCATACATGGTTAAAAGAGCACTACTAACACACAGAGAGCTATCGAGTCTTGATTTTATAGCAAACCCGTGGAACTGCTTTCCCTGTCCCATAGACGCGGTAGTAGCCGCACACACGTTAAGGATGCTAGAGAATGTAAACTCATTCGGTTTCACCCCTCCCTTTGTGAGCTTACTAAACATCTTAATAGCTGCCTCCGTCTCTCCGGTCTGAGCATATCCTGCAAGCATCGCTGACCAAGCCACAATGTCTTTATCATCAATACCACTAAAAACTTTTGCAGCCTCATCTACTTTACCTAACTTCACATAAGCATCTAAAAGAGCGGTTCCAACGGTTGAAGACCTCTCGTAGTTAGTCTTTACAACTTGTGCGTGGACCTCTGATGGAGAAATTACAGGAAGAGCTGTGAGAATGACAGAATAAGTGAATTCGTTCGGCCTAACACCTTTCCTCTTCATTTCCGAAAATAAATCCACAGCTTCCTCTTTCCCATCATTCTGCAAGAAACCACTAATCATCGCTGTCCATGAAACAACATTCCCGAGGGATCCTGTCTCTTTGAACAGCCTAAGAGCATCAACCATCGCCATACATTTACTATAAGCCACCATTAGAGCCGTCCTTATATTTTGATCAAACACAAACCCGTATTTTACAACACTGCAATGGAGCTGCTCTGTGAATTTCAGTTCTTTTAAGTTAGCACACAGCTTAACAATGGAAGCAAAGCTAGATTCAGATAACCGCACATGATTAAGCCTCATAGAGTAAAACATTCCCAACGCTTCTAAATCAAGCCCATTTGATGCATATCCTGAAATCATACTATTCCAAGTAACCACACTCTTAACTTCTGTTTTATCAAACAAAACTCTAGCTTTTCTAACATTCCCACACTTGAGATACAGATTAATCAGAGAATTAGACACCGGAATCGTTTTATCTAAACCATTCTTTACAACAACTGTGTGTACCTGAGTTCCCCTCCCACCCACTCCTTCCTCAGCCAAAACTCCAAGAGCAGCTGCGTAAGTAAACGAGTTCGGCTGAGTTCCTTCGCCTTGCATTCTCATAAACAATGTCAAAACTTCCTCACTCATCGAGTTCCGAGCATACCCACTTATCAATGTAGTCCAAGTAACAACATTTCTCTCTTTCATTTCATAAAAAACATTCCTTCCATCTTTAAAGTTACTTCCTTTCATATATGTATCAACCAGCGATGTTCCCACGCTCACATCATCTAAAAACCCAAACTTTACACACTGACAATGCAACTGTCTACCAAAAAGCTCATCACACAGAGTAGCAGAAACTTTTATAACAGAGGAAAAGGTTGAGCAGTCCATCTCCATTCCCAAACGATGAATATTCAAAAAGAGTTTAGTTGCTTCCTGAGTTCGCCCGTCGCGAGAAAACCCAAAAAGCAAACTCGTATAACTCTCCCGATCTCGGTCAGGACTTTTGTCGAACACATTGCGTGCACTATGTAAACGAGAGGATGATGAAGAAGCGCTAAAGCAATAAATACGATGATTGGGTTTGAATATTTCCAGAGATTGAGGTCTCCGTATTGTCGTTGCGAATTGCATTTGCTTTTCAAGATAACGAACAAAATTTTTTGTGTTTTCGAATTATTCATTTGCGGTTCAACAAACAACTCTTTGTTGAGTATCAAATAAAATTATGAAAATGATATTTTGTTGGTTAGACATTGTTAATAGTGTTTAATTCATGGTCTGTTTCGGTTTGATTTTCAGGATTTTTTTTTTTTTTTGGTTTATAATAAACTAGATGAGGACCTGATTTAAAGTTTTATAAATTAAATTAAATTTAACAAAAATATATTAAAATTTGTTGTAAGTTATTTATAAATTTTATTTTTGTTATAATACACGGATTTATATCCATTTACAAATATTTTATGTATGTGTACTATTAAAAGTGTACTTTTAAAAACCTAAATATATTCTATGTTACTAATATATTCTTTATCACCACCTATATATGAAAACATTAAGCCAACTATTTTACTTTCAGTTCTACATAGTTTTTTAATTACAAAAATTGTTGGCTCCAAAAATATTTTGAATAAAAAATATATTACATAATATACTAATCAGTTATGTATTATCACAATAATTTATGACCACTATAGAGAAAACCTCAGCTCCGCCTTATAGAGAGAACCTTGCGTCTAACCTCCTCCACCATAGAGAAAACCTTGGCTCCACCTTCCTCCTTTGGAGAGATAACATAGCGTCCAACCTCCTCCACCTTCTTCCCTAGGGAAGATAACCTTGTTTGCAACCTTCTCCACTATAAAAAGAACCTTGGCTCTGCCCTCCTCCTCTGTAGAGAGAAAATGTTCACGTTTTTTTGCTATCTCAAAATGGCTTGCTCCGACAACTAATGAAAAAAAAAAAAATTTAACGTCACAAAATCTTTTGATAGTAACTAATGTTAAATTTCCCAATATATTTGTGGAAGTGTCTTTGACACACCATGATGTAGCTCTGTCTCTGTAACGCCTCAACCGCCACCTTGCTTAGTGAGCCCGTGTCCACTCTCAGTCCATAGGCCCACCTTCCTAAGTGGGCCCTATATCTTTCTCGGCCCATGGACCCACCCATATTTGATGGCCGGTTTGTTACGTCTAAGAGGCTTTAAAAACTTGTTTACCGACCCTACAAATCTACAAATGACCTTTTCCTGTGTTTTGTCCTCACTCGCACAGTTCCGATAATCACTTCCAGGAAGGTCACCAATCATAAAATTCTCTCAGGATCCTTGACCAAAAAAATAAGTGCATTTTGGTGAAATATGTGGCCAAATCAATTCTTTTATACCTTTTCCGCAAATCAGGATGTCACAGTCTTTGAGCTCATATGAATCTATCAACAACGATTTATGTTTTTTCCAATCTATCTATCTATGTTTGTTATAAGTTTGTGTTTGATTAGCCTATTTTATCCATCCATTAGGTTGAGGAGCTTCTACTCGTTATCTCCCTTTGGGATTGAATGAATAATGGTAACAATTATGTTTGCAAAAAAAAAGGTTTATGACCAACCAATCAAGGTTGAGAAATCAAAACAAAATAAATCTATGAATCTTACAACAAATATATGAATCTTAAATAATTCAAAGATGAAAATATAAACTAAATAAAAAAATCTAAAAATACTACAATAAATTTTAAAATATAGTATTAGGAAAAGAAGATGCATTTATTAATATTTTTCTTGGGTTAACATATTAATCTTACCGATTCACAACTGAAAAAAGAGAAAGTAGGAGCAAATTTTTGTTTAAAAGAATAAGAAAAAATTACTTTCACATTCAAAACAATTTCTAATTAAATAAAGTTGAAAGCAGTGTTTTTGAGTAAATTATTTAATTATGAGACGATATATGTTTATATAAAAGTGAGTATTTACAAAATTTTAGAATTAATAATTAACTGTATATTATCCTTAATCTTTTTTGTATAATTAATAATTTAAAATTAAAATAAATAAATAATATTGTAATTTCGAATTTTATGAAATATATATATATATATATATATATAATCTCCTTATTATTATTTAAAAACTTTTGTATTTTTTTATATAAAATCTGTAATTTTTGATAATTATCTTTTTACATTATTAATATTTTTTAAAACAAAATAATTTATTTTTATTGTAATCATAGTTCTTCTATTAAATATTAACTTTTACACATGTCAATATCTGAAATTGATAATTTAACGCATGTCAAAATCTTGTTAATGGCTAACTTTCAAAACCCAACTTTATATAATAAGATTAATTAACAGTATTCAAAGTAAAGAAAAATAAAAAAAATCTAGTATATGTAAATGTAATATGTGGTAAAGTATGAATTTTGTTTTCGTTCATTAATTTAAATTTTCATTATAAATAAATATCTTCCAATTTCAAATTGAATGTTGTATTATTTTTAGATTAGCCTTTTCTTTTGAAGTTTAGAATCCTTAAAAAAATATATGTTAGATTAGGGGTTATTACCACCAATGAGGATAGTCTTAGTACTTAGTACCACCAAGTGAAAACAGGAAAATATGAAAATTTGATTAGGTTTCCTTTAGTTGTGTTTCTTCCATTTCTCTGATACCGGTTTTGTGTTTTCATATTAGTTTTGGTTTGTATGATATTTTGGTTTTGTGTATTCTGATTAGTATTGGTTTGTTAAAATATTTCGGTTTTCAATAATGTTATTTAGTGTTACAAAAACAAAACAAAATAATAGAGGTGAATTCCTCATTGCTTAACCATTTTTATGTTGGACTTCCATTAAATACCTTATTGACCAAGTCTAGATTAGCGTAAAGCGATTTATAAATGTTTGTATTATTATGAAACAAAATAAAATGTTTAAAACATCCTATAAAATAAAACCGAAAAAGTACTTAATTGATGGATCAACCACTCTCTAATTTAGTAATAGAGTTTTATTGTTGTTGTCTAAAAGACTTTTTCTTTGGTTGACTTCACCCCCACAACGTTGTTAGGCGTCTCACATTGACATTGCTATCTCCTTCTCTAATTTCATTATGCAGATTGGTTTCTAAAAAGACTTAAAGATCATATTCATGACATGGCTCTTGATCCTTCGTCTCGTAGTTGGGTACACGATGTCTTCCCGAGCTTCCACGGAGCAGATGTTCGCAAAGACTTTCTCAGTCACGTTATCAAGGAGTTCAAAGCAAAGGGAATCGACATATTCAATGATAATGATATTGAGAGAAGCAAATCGATCCGTCCAGAACTCGAAAAAGCTATTAGAGGATCAAGAATCCTGATCGTCTTGCTCTCGGAAAATTACGCTTCTTCGACATGGTGCCTTAATGAATTGGTGGAGATTATGAATTGTAGCAAAGAGTTGGGTCAAACGGTGATGACCATTTTCTATAAAGTGCATCCAACTGATGTAAAGAAGCAAACCGGAAATTTTGGACAAGTCTTCAGAAAAACTTGCAAGGGTAAAACAAAAGAGAACATTAGGAGATGGAGACATGCTTTAGCCGAAGTGGCAATAATTGCTGGTTACCATTCAAGCAACTGGTTAGCCTTTTTGATCTCCACTTTGACTTTTTTTGTTTTCCTTCTAGATAGTTAGATTATTGCAACCGGTTAAATGACTAATTATTTACTAATCTTATATAATATCAGAAGGTTTTTCTCAACTTTTGCTAAGGGGATGACACTTGGCTTCCTATATTTCTGACACCTCTATTTTTTTGTTTGGACTTAATTAACTATAGTTTAGACCTAATTAACTACATGCCCATAAAACAAAACAAAAAAACCATATGTATTTTATTTCTTCTTTAATCAGAAACATATGCAACCCCTAAGAGCAAACCCATCGGGTGATCCTTTAAAAGTGGGATCTCAAATTTATTTTAATAATATTTTAATACAATTGTATTATTTAATTTTATTAGTTATTTGTGTTTTTAAATCAAATCAATCAGAACATGACACCTAAGCTAGAGAGGGTTAGAAGAGTGTCTGGCTGGGTCTGCTCCGAGACCTCGTGTCTATCTTTTTGCTCAACTTTTTAATTTTTAATTATTATTTTTTATTAAGAGACACTCGTATTGAGATGTGCGTTGGCCTTGCTCTAAGAATCTAAAACCACCCTTATATCAGTCTGTGGTTGGTTTCATCTTGGAACTATATACTAACATTTAATTAAATTTATAGGTTTGAATTCTTGGGTTTAATTTCTGTGTTTGAATCTTATATAATTTTTACAGGCACAAACATAATCAAATTTAAGTAAGATGGTGGGTAGGTATTATTTAAGTAAATTAGTTTAAATTTTTTAAACATTGTTTATATAAAATTAAAATTTTGAGCTTACTTTCTAGAAAATTATGTAAGATTATGAGATAGTTTTGATCTAATTCTATAATTATTTTGTTCGATTCGCACTTATTATTTCAAACGTTATGTTATTTTTGAATTACATAAAATTAAGAAGTTTTTCATAATAGGAATTTCAGAATTAATTATGAACATAATCAGTTATGTTTTGATTTGAAATAATACCATCATTTTATGCATTGCCTTATACCTACTATTTTCCTCAATTTTCATTTTTGTTTATATTACTTCTCATTTTTAACTTATTATTTTGAAACACTTGCGAATTTATGGTCATTAATATTGGATTTCAATCCCTTCTCCTTCTTAAAGGCTCAAACATTTTATAAAGTTTAGTTTTCTAAAAACAACCTATTACCATACAAACACATCCTCTTTCAGACTATTGTGAAAACAAAAACATTTACTTTCTATTATATCCTCGATTCAATCTCCAGCGAACAACAAAACACCAGTAACAATAGTATCGTTCTTCGGATCATCCGTTTTTGGAAAGTTCTTAACTTTAGAAGACATATTGTCTTACTAAGTCTTGAATATTTTTTCCAAAAATGTAAATTATTTTTTCTATTGTTCATTTTTTGCTGATTTATGCAATTATTTAAAAATATTTATAAAATAAATAAATAATGTCATGTGTATTTGATTTTAAAGAATTTTAATATATAATGATGTTGGACGCCAGATTCTTAGAGTAAGAGTTGATAGAAATCTTACTATATTATATCATCTAATAATAAAATAAAGTTTTCTTTTGGAAAGCTTCAAAAGATTGTCATTTGATGTTCTCTTCTTTCACAAGTATCATTTTGTTTCTTTTAATTTTTAGTGTAACAAATTTATTAAATTGAATTTACATAATAAAATTTTCGCTTAACAAATAATTTGATGATTAAATTGTTTAAGGATATAAGATTATAATATATATATTTGGGTTGTATAGGATAATGTCGAGTAATAATTGGCTATTTTATTTCCAGGCATTAATATAAATAATTCACATGATCTTGATATTACATTATTTATTTTATTTTCAATCCATTCAAACTAAACTAAAGTATATTTTAATATATAATATCTAAATAACTAAATGAGAATTGAATATATTTTTTTGATAAAGAGATAACTGTACATATTTCTGTATAAAGAGAGAAGTGAATATATATTTAAATTTATGATTTGATTAGCTAAGATGCCCGTTCAAAGATCTATATTTATAATATATAATTTTTGAATATATATTTTAAAAAGTAGACAATTTTAGTTATTAATTCAAAATAATGCATTTTTATACACCTGAGACATTTTTTGTTAACTTTTCGATTATGTCTCATCAATCTCATATGTTGTACTAATTAACTCTCATTTTCGTAACTTTCATAATATTCATATTAATACAATGAATGATTAATAATAGTATTTATAGAAATATTACATATATAAGAAAATATATTAATATGTAATGATTTCATATCTATAACTCTCATAATGTTTATGTGACTCCTATAATAATGAAATACTCCCTCTGTTTTAATATAGTTGTCATTTTAAGTTTTCAATGAAAATTTCTTTATGCTGGGCCATGGAAAGTGCTCTCTCTCTGGGATATTATATAGTTCATTTTGAGACAGATTGTCAAGAGATTTTAAGTGTCATAGATGAGTCAAAAGACTTGCCAGTGTTAGCTTCGAAATTAGATTCTTTTCAGTCTTATCAAAAAAGGTTTTCTATGTTTTGTATTGGATGTATACCTAGATTGAACAATGTCTGTGTCGTCCATCTTGCAAAAGCGGGTCGAGCACGAGGATCTTTCTTTTCCTATGTAAATCCGCAGGTTCCGGAATGGTTAGCTCACGAGGCTATCCTAATTGAACCGGCTTAATAAGATATGATGTTTTGAAGTAAAAAAAAAAAATGTTGATGATAAAAAAAAATTACAAAAAAATATCCAAAAACAACTTAAACTAAATCCGTGCGTAGCACGGAGTGACTACTAGTATAATATATAAAAACAACTTAAACTAAATCCGTGCGTAGCACGGAGTGACTACTAGTATAATATATAATTGACACATACATCTGTATATATATGTCTCTTTTTTTCTTAAATGGTTTTACATTAATCTGTTGCTTGTTAGGTGTAATGAAGCGGACATGATCGAACAAATTGCGACAAACGTTTCAAATGCACTAAATAATTCTATCCCATCAAACTGCTTTGAAGACTTAGTTGGGATTGAAGCTCACATGGAAAAGATGATGTCTTTGTTATGCCTAGAATGTGATGAAGTGAGAATGGTAGGGGTTTTGGGTCCTGCGGGTATTGGTAAGACGACCATCGTTAGAGCCTTATATGAAACACTTTGTAGTAACTTCACTCATACTGCATTTATGGTGAGTATAAAAGGAGTCTATACAGTACAGAACCGCGACAACTTTGCACTCATGTTGCAATTACAAGAACAACTTTTATCTCAAACCTTAAATCAAAAGGATTTGAAGATACGTCACTTAGGTGTGGCACGGGAAAGGTTGAAAGATAAGAAAGTGCTTGTCGTTCTTGATGATGTTGATCGGTTAGTACAGTTAGATGCTATGGCGAAAGAACCTAAATGGTTTGGTAATGGAAGTCGGATTATCATAACAACACAAGACCACAACCTCTTAAAGGCACATGGTATCAATAATATTTACAAGGTGGATTATCCTATTGATGAAGAGGCGCTGCAAATCTTCTGCTTGAATGCTTTTGGGCAAAAGTCCATTAGAGATGGTTTCGAGGAGCTTGCATGGGAAGTTACAAAACTTTCCGGGAAACTCCCCTTGGGATTAAGTGTAATGGGCTCTTATTTCCGAGGAATGTCCAAGCAAGAGTGGATCGATGCACTACCAAGGTTAAGAACTAGGCTTCACCAAGATATTCAAAGTGTTTTAAGATTCAGTTACGACGCCTTATGCGATGAAGATAAAGATTTATTTCTTTATATAGCTTGCTTTTTCAGCCATAAAAGTATTCAGACACTTGAAGATTATCTTGCGGATACGTTCTTGGACTTGAGTCAAGGGCTTAAAATATTAGCTGAAAAGTCTCTCATATCTCGGGAATGTGGATTTATAAAGATGCCTAGTCTGTTAGTACAACTAGGTAGAGAAATTGTTCGTAACCAATTTGTTCAAGAACCTGGACAACGCAAATTTTTGGTTGATGCTAGAGAGATATGTGAAGTACTCACTAAGGAATCGGTAAGTTTTCACATTACTCATTCATTGCCTTGTTCCCTCCAAACTACATTCAAATGATAACTAACCTTCACTATTATTTATTATTTCCAGGGTAGTAAAAGTACAGTAGGTATGGATCTCGACTTATCTGAAATCAACGGTGATTTTGATATTAGCGAAAGATGCTTCGAAAGAATTTGGAATCTCCAATTCTTAAGATTCCATGGAAAAGTTGAAGGTTATAATGGTTGTAGATTGCACTCTCAACAAAGTCTGAAATATCTATCTCCGAAGCTTCGATTACTACATTGGGAATATTTTCCTATGACATGTTTGCCTTCTGGCATCAATACATCGTTCCTTGTCGAGCTAAACATGCGTTACAGCATGCTTAAGAAGCTGTGGGAAGGAGTTCAAGTGAGTAAATATTATTTCCTTCGTATAATTAGCTTTTTATTTTATTTTAAAATACAACTTTTGAATCTTAAGAAAAATGATTATAAAACTCTTTTGTCTTTAATTTTAAACTTAATTAAAATTTAGATGGCATATAAGTATGTTTCTTTTGTTTCAGTATATTTTTATTTGTTTACTAATAATAATTAGTAAAGCACATAATAATTGACGTGTATGTTGTCTTTACATGTCTGGACAGCCTCTACAAAATCTCAAGTGGGTGGATTTGAGTTATTCCAAAAACCTGAAGAAGCTTCCTGATCTCTCAACGGCCACTAATCTCTTGAGTTTAGATATCAGTCACTGCTCAAGGTTGATAGAGCTACCATCTTCAATTGGAAACGCAATGAACCTCTTGATTTTGAATATCGAACATTGCACAAGCTTGCTGACTATCCCAAACTCTATCGAAAGTATCCCTAATCTCAAGATATTTCTTGTTGAATGCTCAAGTCTGGTGCAACTCCCTTCTTGTATTTGGAATATCACTAGTCTCAACACATTTAATCTCGACAATTTCTCTAGTTCTTACCAGGACCCTTTGATGTGGAATGCTAAGAATTTCCAAGATTTGGATCTCAGTGGATGCTCAAGTCTAAGGAGGCTCCCTTCTATAGTTAATGCAGCCACTAATCTCCATGAGCGAAAGCCTAATTTCATAGAGAGAAACCCATATCTTTATAGATACTTATCTTCGGTGGGACTCTCCTCCTCTGTAGTTGATGTCACTTATCTTCATGAGCAAAATCAAACATCTTCGGTGGGATTCTCTTCCTCTATTGGTAATGTTACTAATCTCAAGAAACTAAATCTCAGCAACTGCTCAAGTCTAGGATTCAAGAAGAAGAATTAACACAATCTCAAAATATATCTTCTTTATTTCTTTAGGAAAAATACCTCAAAAACCTAAAGCTCACAAACTCTCAAATCTTGAATAATAGGAAGTCACAACCCAACATCTCTATTTATAAGGAACCTTACAATCACTCTTTCCTAATCTCTCTAGGAAGACAATTCCTTATTTCACACAACTTCCTAAACTTCCAATTCTAATCTCTTAGGCTTGCTTGAGCACCAAGCTTACTCCAACATTCTCCTCCTTAAGCTTGTAATGCATTTTCTCCAAGTCTTGAACTCCCATGAGCTCTCTCATCTCTTTAAACCTCATATTACCCAATGCTTTAGTAAGTATGTCTGCCTTTTGTATGATTCCTGGAACATGCTCAACCACAACCTCTTCTTTCTCCACACATTCTCTTATAAAGTGAAAGCGCCTCTGAATGTGTTTACTTCGGCCGTGGAACACTGGATTTTTTGTGAGAGCTATTGCAGATTTATTATCAATCCTAATGATAGCTTTCTTAGCTTCAACACCAGTAACCTCACTGAGCAAATCACGCAACCAAATAGCTTGTTTAGTCGCTTCAGTCCCGGCCATAAACTCTGCTTCACACGAAGATAGAGCCACTACGTCTTGTTTCTGTGAACACCACGAGATGGGACCATCTCCTAAGTAGAAAATATGACCGGTTGTGCTACGACCGTCATCCGGATCAATACTAAGGCTACTATCACTGTAACCGACTAACCTTGGTATCTTCGAGTTTCTCCCAAAGGTTAAACCGAGTGATGTTGTTCCTTTAAGGTACCTCAAACATTGTTTCATCGCAGCTCCATGTGACACTCTAGGACTGTGCATATATCTGCTCAAGACGCCCACACAGTATGACAAGTCTGGTCTCGTATGAATTAAATACCGTAGGCACCCAATCTTTTTCCTGAAGGCTGTAGCGTCTATTTCCTTCTCATGCTCTGCTTTTGACAACATAAGACCAACCTCCATTGGTATCAGCTCAGAATTACAATCCACCATTCTTGTTTCCTCCAAAATCTTCTGAGCATATCTCTTTTGACTTAACACAATACCATTCTCATGCTGAATTACTTCTATCCCAAGATAGTAAGTTAGCAATCCAAGGTCACTCATCTCAAATTTAGTAGCCATCTCCTCCTTAAATTTGTAAATGATTGACTTGTCTGTACCAGTGACAAATAAATCATCTACGTAAACAGCAATAACCAAGATTTGTTCTCCCTCTGTTTTTCGATACACAGTCGGTTCCTTGGAACATTTTTTGAAGTGCAGTTCCTCAAGGATTTGATTTAGCTTGTTGTTCCATGTCCTTGGAGCTTGTCGTAACCCATACAAAGCTTTATTCAACTTGTAAACCTTATCTTCACACCCGATTTTCTCAAATCCTTCAGGTTGTGTAACATAAACTGTCTCCTTGAGTTCTCCGTGAAAGAACGCCGTCTTAACATCTAAATGATGAATTTCCCAACCATTTGCCGCTGCAATGTTTATGAGAAGTCTTATGGTTTCGATACGTGCGACAGGAGCAAACACTTCCTCAAAATCAATTCCATATTGCTGCACATAGCCCTTAGCAACAAGTCGTGCCTTGTACTTGTTGATGCTACCATCTGAATTCCTCTTCAGCTTAAAACCCCATTTGAGTCCAATTGGTTTTATCCCAATAGGTAGATCAACTAAATCCCAAGTGTGCAGTTTTTCAATTGAATTAACCTCTTCATTGCATGCATCTATCCATTTCTGCGAAACTCTGGCCTCACTAAAACTCTTCGGCTCATTGTTTAAACACAAGAGAAGTGTCTCTCCTTCTTCTTCAGCAAGTAAAACATAGTCTCCAAGATACTTAGGGGTGTTACTCTGTCTCTGACTTCTTCTCAAAGCGGGTGGATTATTATCTGCGATATCATCTTCCACTTCGTGTTCTGCAGTCTCGTCTTCTGGTGTGTGATCATTGTTCTCTGTTCCGTCTCTGTCCCCTTCGTTATCACCATAATTGTCACCACCAGATTCGTGATTATCATGAGTTGTTGCTTCACCAGCCGAGATACCATGATTTCCAAAGTCTCCAAGGGTAATGTTAAAGCTTCCGTCTCCATCTTGCTCTGCATTTTTCTTCCAATTCCAACCCTTGCTCTCATCAAAAATCACATCTCTACTTACAACAATCTTCCTTGTTTGTGGATCATACAGTCTATAAGCTTTAGAACCTGGTTCTATCCCCAAATGAACTAGCATCCTAGATCGATCATCGAGTTTCTTAAGAAGATGTTGATCAATCTTTGCATAGCTAATGCAACCGAAGATTCTTAAATGATTGATACGCGGTTTCTGTTTCTTGTAGACTTCATAAGGTGTTTTATCCGTTAACGCCCTTGTTGCAACCCTGTTGAGCAAGTATGTGGAATGTCTCACTGCTTCTCCCCAAAGGTAATTTGGAACCTTCATATGCTTTAAGATGCTTCTAGTCATCTCCATCAACGTTCTGTTCCTTCGTTCCACAACACCGTTCTGTTGTGGTGTGTAAGGAGCAGTAAGGTGTCTCTGGATTCCGGTGTTCGCACAGTACTCGTTGAATTCTTGTGAGACGAATTCACCACCTCTATCAGTTCTAAAGGTTTTGATTCGAGTTCCGGATTCTTGTTCAACTTGGTTCTTGAAGATCTTGAACTTCTCGAAAGCAGAACTCTTATCTTTCAACAGAGTGATCCACATATATCGCGAGTGATCGTCAATAAGAACAAAGATAAAACGATTTCCAGCAGCTGTACTTGGTGTTATCGGTCCGCAAAGGTCTCCGTGGATCAATTCAAGGACCGATGAGGCTCTATACGTGGTTGCCTGTGGGAATGTCTGTCTCGTTTGCTTCCCCAGAAGACACGAACTGCAGATTTCTTTTTCAAACACTACTTGTGGAAGTCCTTGAACGAGATCTCTCTGCTTCATAGACTTAATAGCTTCGAAATTAATATGTCCAAAACGAGCATGCCATCGACTTGATTCGCTAATGGATGATAGATTCAGATAGGCGTTGTTGTGAAAGTCCATGCAAATCTTGTAGAGCCTGTTTTTAGACCTTGGAGCCTTTGCAAGTAGTTTACCTTGAGCATCGCGCATTGTCAAGTATCCACCCCTTAGCCTGATATCACAGCCTGATTCCGTTGCTTGTCCCAAACTGATTATGTTACTCTTCAAATCCGGAATATAGTACACATCTGACATTACTCTTAACTCCCCATTCATATCAACGAGTGAAATAGATCCTTTGCCTTTTATATCAACTCGAGAATCATCACCAAATCTTACCTTCCCTGTAACAGACTCATCTAATTTCTTAAAATATCTTCTATCACCTGTCATGTGATTACTAGCACCATTGTCAAGATACCAGATGTTGTTCTCTCCTGTGTTGGTTTCAAACTTACTAGGGACACACCGTTTTTCATTTAGAAAGACCACCTCATGCATCATGAGTTCATCTGCATCTTGTGTATTTGTGACATCCAGAACTTGAACTTCTTGTAATTTCAGTAGACGATCAGGACAATCGAAGGCAAAGTGACCTTGTTTGTCACATCTAAAACACGTGGTGCGAGACGCATCTCGTTGTCCATTGTTTCGTCCTCTGCCTCTCCCTCTGTAGAATCGACCTCCTCGTCCTCTGTTTCGAAAGTCACTTGTATACTCACGATTGTAGTTCTGCGTCTCCATCTTTGCGTACATGAGTTTAGATTGATCCTCTTGCATATCACCAACTTCACTGATTCTCTCTTCGTAAGCCTTAAGACGTCCAATGATGTCACCAAACGTAGTGGTGTTAAGGTCCAACACCTGCTCTAGAGATGCCACTATGTGAATGAATTTCTTGGGAGGAAGACAGTTAAGAAATTTCTTAACCATCTTAGCTTCTTCAATTACTACACCAAGAGAGGCTGACTTTGATGCTATTTCGGACATCTTTCCTGCAAACTCATCAATCTTCTCTGTATCTTGCATCTTAAGTCTCTCAAAATCTGCCATGAGTGTTTGTAGACGTGCTTCTTTAACACGTTCTTCCCCAACATGTCTCGATTTAATGGAGTCCCATATCTTCTTCGCCGTATTCAAATCACCAATTTGCAGAACCAGGGCTTCGGGTATGGACTGAAACAGTAAAGCCATAGCCATGTTATTCTTGTCATCGTCGGCTGCTGCTGTGTCAGGTTCTATCGCCTCCCAAACCTTGTGAACCTTTAAAGCAATCTTCATTCTTAACGCCCAAACGGTGTAGTTGGTAGGGTTAAGCATAGGACATTGAATAGATGTAGATCCTGCTCCTTCTTTCGCCGTAGCTGCAACTATAGTACCTTCGGACATTGCTCCCTAGGATCAAGATGTGGCTCTGATACCAAATCTAGGATTCAAGAAGAAGAATTAACACAATCTCAAAATATCTCTTCTTTATTTCTTTAGGAAAAATACCTCAAAAACCTAAAGCTCACAAACTCTCAAATCTTGAATAATAGGAAGTCACAACCCGACATCTCTATTTATAAGGAACCTTACAATCACTCTTTCCTAATCTCTCTAGGAAGACAATTCCTTATTTCACACAACTTCCTAAACTTCCAATTCTAATCTCTTAGGCTTGCTTGAGCACCAAGCTTACTCCAACACAAGTCTTGTGGAGCTGACATCCTCTATTGAGGATGCCACTAATCTCCAAGAATTGAATCTCGCTGGATGCTCAAGCCTGACGACGCTCCCTTACTCTATTAGATTTTTGAGAGAGCTTCGGAGATTGGATCTCACTGGATGCTCAAGTTTGATGGAGCTCATTTGCTCGATTAAGGATGCCACTAATCTAGACGACTTGAATGTCATTGGATGCGCATGTTTGATGGAGTACCCCTCTTATACTGTGGGAGATGTCATTTATTTCCGGGAATTGGTGAAATGTGTCAAAAGAAGAAACAAAAAGGTCAAAGAAAATTCAACTAGTTCTCCTCCTCCTCCTCCTCCTCCTCCTCCTCCTCCTCCTCCTCCTCCTCTAGTGGGTGTGGGAATGCCAAAGTCTCATAGTCATAGATTTCAGAGATCGAAAGAGTGCTCAAAGCTCGACGTGGAATCTCTTTATTATTATCGGAAATAATGGATCACCATACCAAGGAGACTATCTTTTCTATTTGTTCAACGCGCGACTCCTTATAAATGCTTTGCCTTTTTCTTTCTAAACAAGTCTGAGAGTATTCTCATGTATAAAACAACCCTAATACCCCCTATGGAAAATTTGTTGACTCTTGGATTTTTTTTAGGTAGTGAAGTGGATGGATTCGTTACTTACCGAGCTAGTGGAGTTCTCTAACAGTGACTTTGTTTTAGACGCTTCTGCCTACACCTTTGAGGTTTAAGACTTGCATTTCTCTGGTTAATGAGGGTGACAACTGACAACAGTGAGG
This sequence comes from Camelina sativa, assembly GCF_030686135.1. Classification (NCBI taxonomy): domain Eukaryota; kingdom Viridiplantae; phylum Streptophyta; class Magnoliopsida; order Brassicales; family Brassicaceae; genus Camelina; species Camelina sativa. Next base: position 19,352,031 of record NC_141884.1, on the reverse strand, counting down.
CTGTTGGCAGAGGAATAATTAAGGAAGGTATTTTGTCACATCACGTCCAAACAGAACGGTCGTCTCACTATTCCTCTATATCAAATTGTAACAGAGCATATGTAAGAGGTGACTTCCACCGAGCTTGTCTTTGAGATCAAGTTATCGAGTCTTGAATTTATGCCGAACCCTTGGAACTGCGTTCCTGTCCCATAGCTGGACACACGTTGAGGATGCTAGAAAATTGTGAACTCCCATGCACCATCTGCTTTTCACGATAAATAGAACGTTGTCGGTGTTTTCTAATCGTTCATTTGCATCTGTATATATTATACTCTCTCTCCTCCTAATAATAAAGAGATGAAACTTTCTAACTTTCTTAGCCAAAAATCAGATATCTCAATCAAATTGACTGAGAGGAAACAACACATTGTGCAAATTTTTAGGTGTTACAGATGATTTGATACAAATTCGTTGGTCATGCAAGTGTGACAGAGGGTTCAGTTTCATGCTTAGGAGCAAGATATACTCTTAAGGATCTCATGTTAATGTACATGATAAGGACTTTGTGTATATGAACAAAATATAGTTCACAAGACAAATCATATTATAGAACAGAGAACAAAACTTCATTTGAATTGGAACATGTCTGTTTTATACATCATGTTGGGTTTCTCCATATTGATACAATTCCGTCACTTGTTAATAGGCCATCGATCTGACGGCCGCTTCATAAAACAGAATCTCTGGTCGAACCTTTCTTTCTCCACAGAATTTGACCACACTCTTCCAGTTACCAACATTCTGTGGCATTACAACAAATACATCAATCATGTTTGGTCAATCTCTACATTCACAATATGGAAAGACAAAATCAAATCTTCGTCTTACCTCTCCATTGAAAGCACCATGTCTGAGATTGAGCCACCGGTTCTTTACATAAGCTAAGCAAATGTATTCTTCTTCTTCTTCACCACAACCAACCTGCATCACCATCACATACCATATTCTGAGAACTGTAACAAAAAAATTAATAGAAAAGAACAATGGCTAAAACATCTATGACACTGTTTCATATGTTTTACCAATGATACAAGCCGGTAGTTAGTGTTTGGTTCTAATCCTTCGTACATCCTGCTGATATCTATCTCCCAGTCCAAAGCCTTTGTTGTTTCAGATATTTCTTTAGTTTCACTCTTCTCCCATTCTAACACTAATGTTGCAAAGCCACATACCACCAACATTGCTTTATCATGAGCTTAATATATGAAATGAGTACATAAGATCACAATCATGGTGGTCAAAACTTACCGATTGTCAAGATAGGTGGGCATTTACTTATAATGTGATGTACAAAGTTTTCTATTCTACAGCCTCCTGTTTTAATGTCACATAACATCTTATATTCCATGTGGATCACCTTACAGATATCCACAAACTCTATATTCCCAAGAGCACACTGCATATATATACGCACAGAACAACCTTGTAATTAAGGGGTAGTATTAGTTTCTGTAGGAAACATAAAGAGGGAAACAAATGAAACATACCTTCAAGTCTCTGATCGAATCTGCAGCCATAACAATGCCATAAGAACTTTGCTCTGGATAATTTGGTTTCTTTCTGCATTTTCTACAACTCATTCTTTCATTTTCTTCCAACGTAAAAAGGCGAGTTACTAAGCTTTCTCTTTCAGTATTCTTCCAGCAATGCCAAAACTCAAGGATGGCTACAAGAACCTCAGCAGCATCACTCGACTGAAAGGGTATAGAAACATAGAATTCCTTTAAAATAACAATTAAGCTGACAGACAAATAATAATATTACCAAGCTTAGAAGGTTATCTTCTTCGAACGAACCATGGAAATAACTTCTTCTAGGGAAGCAAGTAAGTCACTCAAGAGGCAACTGTAGACTCCCTCATTATTTATCTCGCCTGACACAAAAGCAGTAAAGAAATGTTGTAGTGCAGGAGGAGCGTGTTCTTCCAGGTGGTCTTGAAATGGTTGCTTGTTGTGCATCAAATCTTCTTTGGGCATTTTAATGTTCAAGAGTGCCTGCAATACCACATTTTTTGTGAACTTCTCGAAGAGAATGATTTGATTCAGAAGACGAGAGTTTAGGACCTTAGGTATTCAATAGTGTTTTACCTTCAGTGTCATGTCAAGAGCTGAATTGTATCTGCTTGCAGCTTCTCCAAGAGCTGACTCTATATGTTCCGACTGTGAATCTTCTCGAAGTATATTTTGCATAACTTGAAGATGGCAAAAGAAAGAAATAAGAATTATGCATATAACTCACATTATTCGTCAACTGAGAAGCTCTTTTACAGACAGAGCCAACTTTACCATCCTCTTGATTAATAGTGTGGGATGAAATTTCCGATTGACGCCTATTACTTGCAAGGATATAATCTGGTTCCACAGAATCTTCTACCACCGTTTGCAATGGCGGAGACGTGCTATCCGGTTCAAGGTTGACAGAAGGTTTACTAGACATGTAAGAACACGTTTTGCTCAGAGAAAACCTGAAAGCAATTTATTAACATACGAAAAAAAACTCTTGAGGTACTTACTGTTCACCAGTCTTATAGAGAGGACTCGATATGTTCGTTGAAGTTCTCTCCTGCGTCATGAAGCCATTCATTCTTACAACAGATTGACCAAAATTTCAGGAAAGAAATTTGAGAATATAGAACCTCCAAAGACCTTTTTGTTTTTAGTTTTCTTCTTCTTTGACTGTGACTTCTTCTCCTCCTTGAGTAAAAGATCTGCATCTGCTGCATCTAACTTGGCTTTGGATTCCATATTCATAATTTCATTCTAGATGAGAGGATACATAATAACATGTTAGAAACATAGTTTCATATATGAGGGGCCATTCATTCTTACAACAGATTAACCAAAATTTCAAAAAAGAAAATTGAGAATTTAGAACCTCCAAGACCTTTTTGCTTTTATTTGTCTTCTTCTTTGACTGTGACTTCTTATCTTCCTCGAGTAAAAGATCTGCTTGTGCTGCATCTGCTGCATCTAACTTGGCTTTGGATTCCATTATCGTAATTTCATACTAGATGAGAAGATATATAATAACATATTAGAAACAGTTCAAAGGCCAAATAAGACGGAAACTGAAATCTCTCTGTATATAGCTTTAGTTTCAAACCAACCAGCAAGAAATTTTTCAGCAGTTCAAGGATATAAGTGCGGTTGTCAAAAACTGAAAGCCTGGTGAGGTTTTCCAGCAAACTAATCCTTGAATTATCAACCAGCAATATCTTTGAATTGATTAGCATAACCTGTAGGTCATGTAGATACTTTAAGATGGGCAACTCATGCCAATAAGTTGTTAATGAATTTGAAAATCATGAAAGAACCTTGGTATTGGCCACTGCTTTCAGAGAGCCTATGGAATTCAACACTACATCATCTCTGAGACTTTTATGCTCACGTATAAGATTCAAGCATTCTTCAAAATCGGGGAAATCAAATGTCAGATCCAATGCGCCTTCGAGAACATCTCGTACTGCACACACAAATAATTTTGCAGTGAGGGAATTTCCAGGTGCTCTCTCTTCGCGTCTATCGCATAGAAGAGATGCATAGCTGTTCCACTGATCTTCCTGAATATTCCTTCTCCTTTCATCCTCACTCATACACAAGTCTTCGATGACAGTAAGAGCTACATATTAATGGAAGACCTGCATTTTCTTTGCATATTTGGTTGCCAGAGTCCTACATGTGAACTGAACAGCTCTTAGAACAGCCACCCAGATATCAAGATTATGTTCCCAGATAGGTTTGGGAAAAGTCAAATCTAGTGGATTGTAGTCAGTTAAACATGATATGATATCATCTCCCTGAGCATGTGCCTTGGCGTAGTGAACACTGGGATCAAAAAGATTGATTGTCCCTTCATCATCGAATGGAGCATTATTGCTTTTCAGAAGTCTTTTATCCAGAAGCAGAAATGAAAACTGAGGGTCAAAGTCGATCTTTTCTGTTACTCGAGTAGAACCCAAGATACTGTCCACTGCTCTGGAAACTAGATCTATACCATCCTCCCTTTCACATTTGATGCGTTTTAGAAAGTTCAGAATTTGACTGAGTTCATGACAGTCCAGAAAACATATACTCTGAGGTGTTTCCACTAGGTGAGAATCGACAAGACTCTGTTTGGAAACTTCAAGTTTTGCAAGACACTTCAAAGGACATTGCATCACACTGTCTCGAACACTACAAGGGGGAATTTTAAGGTCACAAAACATCACGAGAAAAAATTTGATTTCCTTGAGTAACTTAGTCCGCTCTTCATCCACAGCTAAAGGCCATTCATTGGACCATCCAATATTATATGAAAACGCTTTCACATCTGCGAGCCGATTTTTGATCATTTCAACTGCAGCTACTGTATCCACTGGTTCCCAACTTCCAACTGATATCTTACGCACCCAGTCTTTGCCTATCCTCTTGACCATATCCATTTCCTTTGAAGGTTTAAAATCTGCAGCATGTTCTTGTTCAAGATGTTTCTTACATTCTTCAGCACTATAAAACTTCTTCGAACATTTAGTTCGGCACATCCAGAATATCCATTTTCTGTCTTCCCTCGCTGAATCAAGAATTTTCTTTAAAGCATCTCGTCCTTTTTGCCCATGTACTCCCTCCACAAAACTTGTAAGCTTTTCAATGTTTACTTTCATAAAATCCCTTTTGACCTTAACATCCAAACCTAACCAAAACGACCTCAATCTCTTATACTTGTTCTTAAGCGGCTCTGGACTATTCTTTGACACCAAATCTTCTGACTCACTTTCTTCTTCCAATAAACCCTTCAGTCCTCTAGTCTTGGAAACAGAGATCTTGAACTCAGCATCTTTGATGATATTCTCCAGGTCTTTCTTCGTTTTCTTCTGATGTAATTTCTGTTGCAAACTCAATTGAGCAACAAAAGAAGCCGAGTCTTCATTTGCGTTAGTAACAGATAAACCACGTTTTCCTATCTTCACACATTTCTTGTAATACATCACTGACTCTATATATGTCGTGCCAAATTGTAGTATCCAAATTGTAGTATCCATACATCACTTACATTTCTTGTAATACATCACTGACTTTATCTGTCACTGACATCATTTGCGTTAGTAACAGATAAACCACGTAAACCATATGTTCATGTCTTCCTTGTGGACCTGAATCATATCTTGGATTATCTCCAAAGCCTTGATGTGATCTCCACGAGCGAAGAGATCTTTAGCCTTTGCGTGGAGTGCTACGCTCTCAGCATCTCTCAGAAAAGTAGTAGTAGGCTCCATAGCTACGAACGATCCTCAAGGTTCTTGCGTTTTCTTGTTTTCTCTCTCTCTCTCTCTCTCTGCTTCAGAGAGATGTGTGTTGCGAGAAGAAACAGAGTTGAAGCGGGAATATTAACGAATATAACAGCTTATCACGTGAGAGCCACGTGAGAGCCACGTGACAACGCTTGGGAAGAAAGAAACAAAAAAAAAACAAAAAACAATTTTGAATTTTGGGGAATTTTGTCGAACACGTTATGTGCGAAAGAGAACCCAAAAGTTGTGTGAATCTTTGAATGTGGGTTAAGAGCTAAATGTAGAATGGTCTTCATGTTTTTGGGATGAACAAAATTTCTGAATTTGAAAGATTTTGCAGTAAGAGGCGATACAAAGAGACTCGACGAGTCAAGTGTAGAAAAAAGTGAAGATTGTGACGAAGTATCGAGTGTGCTTTAAATTAGTTTCACTTTTTAGTTTTTAGATCCTATTTTTAAAGTTAACTAAGACAATTTTTTTTTTTTTTTAGAATTGAGTTATATTATAGGATTTTCTTTTATTATTTTAAATTTTTTGGTAAAATTCAAATAAGTTAAGTTTTTTTATAAAACAATATTTTATCAAATAGTGAAATTTGAAATATTAGGCTATTGCATTCTTGCAAAAACAATGAAAAAACGAGAATGATTTTTTAGAAAATAAAATTGGAAACATGTACGTGTTGGAAACCAATCTATATAATAATAGCAGTTTGAATAAATATCAAATATAGTTCGACTTTTCATCATACTTTTTCTAATTGTTTTTTCTATATATTTTGAAAAGAAATTATTTGATTATGTCTCGTTACATAGTTGCGTCTATTTATTGTAAAGTTGTGTCTTTTCACTATATGTTATTTGTATATTTTTTATCACAAAATTTTTGTTCTAATAATTTTATCTTTTAGAAACAATCTTATATAATAAGAGAAGGTTTTTTCTAACTTTTACTCACATTGCGACATTTGACATTCTCTTTTACCGACACATGTCATCCTCTATTTCCATTTTATTATTTAACAAATTTATATCATTTTCAATTCCATATAGTCATAGTTCTCTTCCTAATGTTGGTACAATTAATATATATTTTTAAATCCACTTTTATATCTTAAATTCTTTTGTCAAACAAAATCAGATTATTTTATAATAAAATCTCATATTATGTATGATATGAAAAAAATGTAATATTCTATAACATTTACTAATAAATAACTGATATTTGATACATCTACTTTAAACATTTTTCTTACATTTTATTTAATTTGTCCTTCATCCTTAAAGTAAAAAAACACACACTTTTACCGACACATGTCATCCTTTATTTCCATTTTATTGTTTAACAAATTTATATCATTTTCAATTATATAATAAGAGAAGGTTTTTTCTAACTTTTACTCACATTGCGACATTTGGCATTCTCTTTTACCAACACATGTCATCCTTTATTTCCATTTTATTATTTAATAAATTTATATCATTTTCAATTCCATATAGTCATAGTTCTCTTCCTAATGTTGGTACAATTGATATATATTTTTAAATCCACTTTTATATCTTAAATTCTTTTGTCAAACAAAATCAGATTATTTTATAATAAAATCTCATATTATGTATGATATGAAAAAAATGTAATATTCTATAACATTTACTAATAAATAACTGATATTTGATACATCTACTTTAAACATTTTTCTTACATTTTATTTAATTTGTCCTTCATCCTTAAAGTAAAAAAACACACACTTTTACCGTCACATGTCATCCTTTATTTCCATTTTATTGTTTAACAAATTTATATCATTTTCAATTCCAAATAGTCATAGTTCTCTTCCTAATGTTGGTACAATTGACATATATTTTTAAATCCACTTTTATATCTTAAATTCTTTTGTCAAACAAAATCAGATTATTTTATAATAAAATCTCACATTATGTATATGATAAAAAATGTAATATTCTATAACATTTACTAATAAATAACTGATATTTGATACATCTACTTTAAGCATTTTTCTTACATTTTATTTAATTTTTCCTTCATCCTTTAAGTAAAAAAACACACACTATTTTATAATAAAAGAAAATATCATAATAAAAATCATATATTGGATGAGAAATGAAATTGTTTAAATATATGATTATGATTAAGCCTTAATGTAATTTTATAAACCTTAATTTTCACCGTTTTAAAATCATATAATATTTTCTTTCATTGAGTAGACAATAAAGTTAGTCAGTTCCATACTTCCACTAAAATCCTATTAAATTATGATAAATTACACAACAATAGCTTCTTCTTTCATATCAATACACATATCAACATAAAATCGATCTTGTCAAGAGCATTTCAGAATTGTTCTCATGTTCAAATCATAATATATATATATATATATATATATATTTATAAGAAGATTTTCATATATGTTGACTTTCTTGATTTTCTATCTATTTATTTTATTAGAAAATTGTAAGTGACATATTTAAAATAGTATTAATTAAATCATTAAGTTTGATTATTTCTTATATGGAAAATATATTAAAATTTAATATTTAATATCATGTAGTGGGTTACAAATTGCTTTTACCATGCATTAAAGAGAGTAACTGTTAATAAAATATTAACAAATATTAAAACACAAATTGTATTACAGTTAATACATTAAAGTGTATTCATATGATGAAAGATTTGTTTTAATATTTTTTCAAATATCATTGGAGTTACATTTTAAAGAATTCATATGCGATAAATTGTATTAATGATTACTATTAAAGAAAAATAAAATATCATGTTGTTTTATATCTTTAAATTATATTAGGATAAATTGATTTGATCTTTTGGCACAAAAAAGTGAAGCAAATATTATAATTTTTTTTTCAACAAATAATTATTATAATATTATAATATTATTTTTTTTTCCTCAAAGAATATTATAATATTATTATAGCTTGAAATTAGTAAAGAGTTTAATAACCATCACATTATATTTTTCTGAAATTATGATATTAATATTAAATCATTAATAATTGGAAATTTATTTTGTCCAAAATTATAATATTAATATTTAATTCTTTTTTATTTGCAAAATTTTAATGTTATGGTAATCATATAAGATATTGATAAATGATATCTATATATAATGACTAAAAGGACATTACATATATAAATGTCAATATATTTTTTAGTACAAAAATATCATTTAAATATAGTGAATATGAAAAATAATGTATGTAGTTTTGAGAAAAATAAATTAATAATTGAGAAGTGAGGACATGTGTCAAAAATATACGCTGCCAAATGTCGCCGTGTTATGTAAAGTTAGGAAAATATAACTGTTATGAAATACCCTAATTCCCAAATTTGTAACTGTTAATAAAATATTTTGAATCTAAGAGTAACATCTATCAAACATTTACTTAAATACTTGGACTCAAATTTACTCTCAAATTCTAGACCTATTATAACATATATCATCAACGCTGCAAAAGGAAAACAGATCGTCATGTTTCTTGATTATGATGGTACCCTTCATGATCCAAACAAAGGTTTGATGTCTAGCAATGGGTCCTTATAATTAACCAAAATATATTTACTCTTTCTCTCCATAATCAAGATATAGTTCATGTGTTTTGTGTTTCACAGATGAAAAGAAGAGTGAAAAACATGGCCAAGTCTTTTCCAACTTTTATAGTTACGTAAATGCATTTTATTATTGGTAGAATAGTTACATAGATGCATTGACAAGGTACATTTTGTAAAATAATTTTGTTTCCCATTTTCTTAACCAAATTTGTTAACGGTCAAATTACAATTTCACATGTTATTTATTATTTTTATTTTTGTAGATTTATAGCTTAGTGAAACTAGCAAAACTATATTATATAGAAGCCATGGAATGGAATCAATGGATATCTTAAAAAAAATGATTAACTAAATTTTAATCTAAATTCCTTTATTTACTTTTTAATAAAAAAATTTACTCTTGGTTTTTATATATGTAGACATTATTTTAACTTTCCTGAGAATTAGTTAAACGTCTTTATTTTAGGTTTATGTGTTTGTTTTAACATCTTATCGAAAAAGGAGCCAGACCAGTTCCGGAGGACAAGCAGACTAAACAACCTTAGACCACAAATTTTATTATGTTTTAAAGCCATCAAATAATATGTATATTATAATAGTCACAATATATTTTTCTCACTAAAATCTACTCCATCCATTCCTTATTAATCCATTTTCTAGAGAAAAACAAATGTTGCACAAAAAAAACAATTTTTAGGTTTTCTAGATATTTTTAATAAGTAATTAATGACAAATTGTAAACTTCAAAAAAAAAAAACTGAATATTATTGGTTGAAATTCATTAATCACAAAAAATAATGCAAGTAAATTCGGTTTTTAATATGTTTTTTTAATATGTTTGAAAATCCTAAAATATGGATTAAAATCTGGAACAGAGAGAGTATTGTCTAATATAACCATTTAATACAGTCCCATATAATTTTAAAAATTTTAAATGATGGGAAGTGTTTTTAGTCAAGTGCTTACAGTACCACCTCTGCGACCGATCCCACAGGAGCTCGATTCCACTAAGTCGTGTTATCTCTCTTAGTAGGGACTGGGTATGAATCAGGCCTTGTCGATTATATGTTGAAAAAAAAATCCAATGATAAATGGAAAGAAGGCTGGAATATGATTTGTGGCAACATTTTCATTTTGTTGGATGAAAGGGATTTTGATTCATATTACAATATTGGCCAGATTGTGGAGAATCACTATCCATGAAGATGGAGGCATATCAAAGGGACTTCAAACGTTTGGACCGAGCAAAATAAAAGTTTATTATACAGAGGTAAAGTGAATTGTAAGAAAAGCAAGCAATAGAAAAAATGGTACATCAATACTCCATAGTATAAAATCTATAAAAGTTAAATGTTTTATTTATGAAATCATTCACAAAACATAAAAAGTTGAGGCAAGTTAATTCAAGAGTGATTGAGAGATAATGTTTAGTATGATAATGTTTAGTATGTTTAGTATTTGGAGTTTAGGGTTTAAAATTTAGTTACTTTGTATATATATAAGGATATTATTTAAAATGGATTACAAGAGGAGGTATTTCTTTTAAAATTATTTGTTGTTAAGTATTACTTTTAGATTATAAAAATAAAATTAATATATAGAACAACATTAGATTATCTATCAAAGTAATTATATAATAAGGTCTTACAATTTTATTTTTAGACTACTTATCAGTTTTTCCAAAAAAAAAGTGTAAATAAATATAATTTATCTTAATTACTTAACGGAAATGCTAAATTAAATTGATTTTGCGGTAACTAAAACAATGGTCATATTATTATAGTAACATATTGTTTAAATATTTTCAATAATACTGTGTGTACTTTAACTTTTTTTCTCTATCAAAATGATTCTTTTATGAAGCATCATATAACAAATATCTATAAAAATATTGTAGTTAAACCATAATATTATAAAAATTAATTTTCAATATATATAGTAACAATTACATGTACATTTCATATAGAGTTGAATAGAAACTTCATCTTTTATTTCAAATTAATAATGCATACATAACCCACGCATCGCAAATTAATAATGCATACATAATCCACGCATCGCGTGGGCTACTTTCTAGTTATATATATCTAAATGTTTATGTCTTATGAACTCTATATATATATATATATATATATATTTGTCTCTTCTTTGATAACTAACAAATCAATGTTCTTTGACACAATTTTGTTTGTTTTGTACTGACTTGGCCATATATTCTTTAGATAATTCTAATTTTAGTTGTAGATCGCCTGTACTTTCAACTATTTCATTATTTGAAATTTAATTTCTTATTGTTTTAAGATTTCTATTAAGTATTATTAGTTTAAGTCGATGGCAAACGTAACATACATTTTTAGTAAAGTGGCATATGTTTTCATGATATGAGCTCCTTGTAAGGTCATTCCTTTCGAAAGGAAGGTTTTTATATAACTGTGGGATACTGCTAATACCAAAAAAGAAACAAATCAAATGAAAATGGTCAAGAGTAGAAGACTAATACAAACACATTTTTCATTATTTAAAAGATAGGAAGTAGAAGGTATATACAATCTATAGATCGACAACCTTCTACGCAAATACACAAATGAGCATGAGAGTCTTAACATTTTTGTCACATACACGACAATTATTGAAAACATGAAAAACAACATTGTGAAAGATGACCACACTTCACCTCCAGATCTGCTTGGTATCTTCATAGATGGATAAAGTTGTCTAGGCAGTTTCAACTGCATTCATCGAGTTCTTGGTGCAGACTGTAGAACATGCGTTGGCACAATTTTCAACCGCTCCATTCACGACTTCACTTGCATCTATATAATTATCGAGACATAATATGAATGGATATAATGTATTATCTTATGAATTATTTAAAAAAATTGATAATAATGATATATATGAGTATGAGAAGTTTGCTTTACCAGAGTTCTGAATAGTGGTTAAAGCACCGCACACAGATGACACACACCCAACTTTGCAGTATTCACTGGCAGCATCACCTTAAGACAAAATTTAATACAGAAAATGAAATCTTGATCCGTCATGTTACATATAATGTACGCAATAAATTACTATATTGATCAATTTACCTGTGTTTTCGAGAATGTCATGAGTATATCCGGGAGGACATTTCGTCCCACCAATGTTTTTGCAGCCACTGAGACTTGCACAGAATGGCCTGGAACTTCCCGCTAAGCGGCAAGTGTTATAAATATTTCTAGCTGTGGTGGATGGACAGCAGCTCTTTGCGTCAACTTGAATTTGTGCCATGAACAGACTCATTAGGAGCACACATAGAATCAAAGTTTTGCCTTCCATCTTTTGATTGATTAGTTGTTTGATTGCAAAATGTATGTGGAGAGTTATAAGCTTGTATTTATGAAATTGAGATGAAACAAGGCTAGCTTAAATACTAGTTGGTCTGCAATTTGCAACCACAAAAGTTGTTTGATACCTTCATATCACATGCTCTACACACACTCTGTACATGCTGCGTGGACCACCCTTATCTCAATTGCTACCCTTCACTTCCGGGTGTAAATAGAGAGAATAGTATTATATTATTATTGTTTTTGTATTATAAATGGAATGATACAACTTATATATAATCACAAACCATAATCAAAGGACATAATTAAAGGGATTACATAGAATAATATAATTAATGTATATTAGAGTAATATATGGGATTTGAGTAATCATAGGTAATATGATGATACTCTTTCTTTAATACGCCCCTTCAATCTCCAGGGGTGATGAAGCGATGCGAAAATAACGGCTTGAGATTGACAAGTCCAAGTGTTGAGAAGGGGATCGGCTTATGAATTGAGAAGATGAGTTGTTGTTGTTGAGCAAGATTTGCTAAAGACCCGATACGGTGGTGAGTTGTGTGATGTGGAGGTGTTGAGTAATATATGGTTAGAGTCTGCTTTTTTTTTTGTTTATTTCAAAAGAAATTCATCTTGATTCAGAGGCTTATGATAAGCTTGAATGATAGAAGCACTTTTGGCTTGAGAATAAAAATTATAAAGAAAAATACTTGGCTAAGATTCAGAGGTCTAACATGGTAGACTTGAATGAGAGAAGCTCTATGGCTTAAATTCAGAGGTTCATAATGAACTTGAATGTGGAAGCACTTGGCTTAAAACAAAAATAAACAAAAGAAGCACATAGCTTAGAAACAGGAACGGAGCCGATCGTTAGATCATTGTGGCTCTGATACCATATATTAGAGAGAATAGTATTATATTATTATTGTTGTTGTATTATAAATGGAATGATATAACTTATATATAATCACAAACCATAATCAAAGGACATAATTAAAGGGATTACATAGAATAATATAATTAATGTATATTAGAGTAATATATGGGATTTGAGTAATCATAGGTAATATGATGATACTCTTTCCTTAATACCGGGAACTACATTCATCTTTTTTTTTTTTTTTTTTTTTCCTTTTTTGGTTAATAGGGACAAAAAGAAAAAACTCTTAAAATTTTGTGTTTCTTAATAATTGAATTTGGCTGCTTAGTGTTCTTTTCACAATTCACGACTCCTGTTAATTTTGCTGGTTATATTAATTTTGTCCGTGCTAACCGTAAATTTATTATGTACGTTCTTATAATTTAGTTTATAAGATTTGGATGGTGAATGTTCGTGCTAGCTCTTAGAATTTGCTGTCAATGGCATGCCGTCCAAGTATATGAGGCGATGAATCGTTTTTCTCATATCTTGTGGGATGCTTTATCAAAGAAGAACTAGTTTGTACTTGGATGGCATAAACTCTTGGGTAAGTATGTTTTTAAAAAGATAAACCTCTAAGGTGAGTGATGGGTTAAATGCATTTATAAATTCTCTAAATGCTAGTCCATGCTCTGATTGACCGGAATTGTTCAACCTGGAATGTTGATGCCGCTCTAAGCATCTTGTAATTAATGAAAAGTTAAAATTATAAAACCAGAAATTTTATCAAAAAAGTCAGTGGAAGAATCGAGAAGCGTATGGGTAGATTGAAGAGGGACAGATAAGAGTGTAGTTTGTTATCACATGTTTTTTATTTCTTTTAAGTTCTTTAACCAACTCTTTGTAGTTATGTATATATACAAATTAAAGCCAAAATTTTTTTAACCAACTCTCTTTGTAGTTATGTAGACATACAAATTAAAGACAAAAATCCAAAACGTTTGTTACAACGTGTTATATATATTAGATGATGACAAGTTAAAGACAAAAATCCAAATCGTTTGCTAGGTGTTTCGATTTCAATACAGGTAGGGACCAAATGAATGCCTATTGCCTGATTTGTGTATTGTATTTTCTATGAAGAAAAAAAAAATTAAATTTGGTTTATAATTTAGTTCAACCAAGAAAAGAAATGTGAAATAGTCAAAGAAATGGAGAGACGAGTAATGAGTTAGACGCATAGAGTTAGAAGTTGACTCAGAGATAGTGGTTGGTTTTTTCAAGACATAAATTAGTGATATGTGTATATTTTTCACTATTTCATCATGTATTTGTTATTCATTTTGTTCTCTTAACTTATTGTTTTGTATTGTTTTTAGTCTCTTTTGCATAATATGCATATCTAGGTAGTCTTTGCATTGGTCTTGCATACATCTTGCATATTGGAGTTATTTCAGGTGTTTAGGAGATGTACAGACTGTTGGAACTGAATGGAGGTTGAGACATGCGGCTCGACCAAGCATGCCTGAAATGGACGTCATGTGACTCGACCGACATGCAACTTAGACGCGCTCCCAGGAAGAAGCACCAGCATCCCACTCGATCCATCATACCCGGAATGGATGTCATCAACGCTCGAACCACGCTCCAACATCCACGCTCGAATCACCACTCGAGCCACCACTCGAGCTACCACTCGAGCCACCAATCGAGCACCCAGTCGAGGGATTAAGCTTTTTACGTCTTCATCAAAGTTGTAGAGAATTGAGTCATCTTTCCAATGCCGTTTATTTCAAGCCAATCGGAGGTGTGGTTCAAGAGTTATCATCGTTTTAGTGGATGCGTATACACCCAGCTCGAGCCAACCACCCCGCACCTCCTTCGAGCCGACCACGCTCGAGCCACTCTCACTCACACCGCTCGAGCCACTCCTACTCACATCACTCGAGCCATACTCACTCGATCCATCGCAGCTGAACCACCGCCGACGCATCACGCTCGCGACGCACCGACTCGATCGCACATGTCAGGAAAGAAGACGCTCCGTCTCACACGCTTCAGGAGATTCCCAACCTTGTCGTTTTATGTTTTAGGGCTTTTCATGTGTGACTATATATACATTTTGTTAAGTCTTTGCCCATGACATCTTTTAACTTGTGTTTGTTCTTTTCTTAAGGTTTTACCTAGCCACCAAAAACGTTCTCAGATTTTGTAATCCGACATCTTTGAGATTATTCAGTTTTTGCATTTAATTTCTTCTACAGAGTTGTTCATCCCATTTTTATCTATCTAATGATGCTTGATTCAATGGTTTATGAGTTTGTATCGTTGATGATGGTTTCTAGATCCAAGTAGTGTTAGAGTTCTTGAGGATGGGATAGATTAGGTGGAGGATCTGAGGATGTAGGGTGTTTAAGCTTTTATTTGTATGACTCCCTTCTGGACTAGAGTTATAAATACTAGTTTCTCTCTGATCAATTGGAACTAGGTCTTAGACATTTCCACGCCCAGAAGGTGTTTGATGAAATGTCTGACCAACTAGTGCCAGAGACTTACGTTCCTAGCCTAAGAGATTAGTTGTCTAGGATGTTTGTTGACGTGAATGAACTTGTTTGTCATGCCATGCTTGATCATGTTTCTCTAGCGAGAGCTAGGTTTGGAAGAGGTTGAGTCTGAGTAGTTTCTGTCAAAAGATTGGATTAGCTAAGTCGTGATGTTCATTGTTTAGGGATAGTTTGCTTGTGGCATGTTAAACACTCTGTAGACTAGGATACTCCACCGACATCAATTACTCACATCCTTAGGACTTCTATCTTTTGATTGATATTGCATTCCTGAGACCGTTTTTCATCTTGCTATTTAGTTCTTGTTTAGACTCGATTTCGTTTTTACTCACGTTTACCTCTTGTCATACATTTTTGTTTCTAGTTCTGTAGTTCATTTCTGTTTTGCATTCTGATCACTCTAGGATTGTTAGACATAAAACCTCTCTCTGAACTGGCTTTGACTTGTGATACTTTGATTGCATATTGATTGCTAGCAACATCTCATTTGGATTGACACCTTCTGTACTACAACTGTATAAAGTTAATTGAGACTTACTAGAAGATACAAAAATCTTAGTATCAATTAGTGAGTCTCATCCGTTGTCCTTCCTAGTAGTTTGTGATATAGCTTATTATCAAAGGACTGAATTATTCATATTTTTTATGTGTATAGGGTTATCATCTAGCAGATAGGTCGACAAACTATGTGTTTTTGTTACCGATATGTTTTCATATGTTTCATTCTAGACTGGAATCGATGAACTTGGTTATTTTAAAGGATATTAGAGGGCATGCGTGCCAGCAAAATGGTTGAGTGTAAGTTCATTATTTTTTCTCAATAAATTGTAGAAGACTGTATTACTATATAAATTGTGGGAGGCTATGTCTCCACTCTTCTACCAAAAAAAGAAAAAAGTTTATATTACTATAGTCATTTCGAAATTTCTTAGTTAAAGTATAGAATTGAGCATTAAACAAAATATTTGTGTCGAAGAATACACTACCTATACATAACATATCATCCGTTCATTTTCTCTCTGGCAACTATCATCCCGATGGTCCCTGATGAGATTTTACGCAAAGGGAGTGGCACCCTTTGTGAAATGCTTCTGATGGTTGAGGTGAACTACTAGAAATATATTTTAGCATTTTGTTTGCTGTGTGGCTCCATTCTATTAGTTGGAAAGATATTTCACTCTCATTCACAAGCTTATAAGGAAAATGTTGTATGTCCCAAGTCCCAACAAAAACCAAGCTGACCCTGAGAAGTTCTACCAAGGTAAATCATATATATAAAAGTAGAGTTTCAGTCTCTCCTTATTGGTCTACTTAGCAATGCAATTTTAACAAAAAAAAAATTATATTAAAACACAAATTTAAAACAATTAATGTTCACATTTAACTAACATAATATAAAACTAAAATCTTTATAGCTTCTCCCTATAAATTATGCATTAACTTTATTTCTCCACTAAGTTGTATTAATCAATTGTATTAAAACAAAACAATAAATTAGAATTGTAACTCTCATTTTTCTAAATGTAATTTTTCATCATTTCTCTTCCTATAAATACTCATTATCTTATTCTCTTAGTCTATCACTCTTTCATTCTCTCATCTTCTTCCACTACTCTCAAATCTCTTTTTGTTTTGTTTTGTTTTGTTTTGTATTTTTTTTTTGTTATTGTTGTTGTATGGGTTATAAAAAATCAAATCAAATATCATTGTAAAAGCTTAGTTTTAGAGTTTGTATGATATGTATATCTTATATATTTATTTTAATCTTTTAAAATGTTTATCTCCATTTTCTATTTTATATTAACATCTTATAAGTCATTATTTTCATACATCAATATTCACCACACAATAAGATCATAAAGTTGAAATGATCCATATGTAATTATCTATTATGTCTCTGGTTATCTCACACATTCATGTATCATTTTAAATAATTTATAAAGATCAATATAATATTTAAAGATCAATATAATTATCCATTTATCCATTTATAAAGACTATTTTGTTTTGTGATCCAATTGTTAAATCTGCAGAGATCAATATAATATATATTTTTTTTTTTATGATTTGAGGTTTTTGAAAACAAAAAGAACATAATTAAACAATTGGTTTTTTTGTGTCTTTAATCAAAATTAAAAATGATCCAAAAAACAAAACATATTCAACTAGAACTTAAATATAAAAATAAAATATAATTTTAAAAATATCATTTCACTAAATTCTCTAAAGATGAAACCATTAGTATGAAATCTAGCACTATAAATTAAATTGATGAGTAAAAACCAAAAAAAAATATAAGTTATCCTTGGGATTTTAAAAATTATTAAGATTGAAGAATTCATATAATTTTATAAGAAAACTAATTTAGTTTGTCACTTAAAAAGTAATATTTTTGATTTTGAAATATTATGTGTAAGTGTTGAGTTTATATCAACAAACAACCAAATCATGTGAATTTTGATTCAACCACTTGGTATTCCTTTTATTTTAGGTTATAAAAAATTAAAATATTTATTTATAATTAAAGACATGTAACTCCATTTAACTCAAATGTAACTCCTATCCAATAATTGTACATTAATTCATTCCTCCTACTAACTTATTATCTTTCAAGAGAAATTACTTTTGGTTAAATTTTAATATTTTTTATTTATTTTGGTTGGCTAAACTTATATTCATATTTTGGTTGGCTAAATTAATATATTTCTCATGTAAAATTATTGTTTATAATATATTTCTCATTTCAAAGTTTAAAGCAATATCATATATATAAAAGTAGAGTTTTAGTCTCTCCTTATTGGTCCACTTGGCAATGCAATTTTAACAAAAAAAACTTATATTAAAACACAAATTTAAAAACAATTAATTTTCACATTTAACTCATATAATATAAAACTGAAATCTTTATAGCTTCTCCCTATAAATTATGCATTAACTTTATTTCTCCACTAAGTTGAATTAATCAATTGTATTAAAACAAAACAATAAATTAGAATTGTAACTCTCATTTTTCTAAATATAATTTTTCATCATTTCTCTTCCTATAAATACTCATTATCTTATTCTCTTAGTCTATCACTCTTTCATTCTCTCATCTTCTTCCACTACTCTCAAATCTCTTTTTTGTTTTGTTTTGTTTTGTTTTTTTTTTGTTATTGTTGTTGTATGGGTTATAAAAAATCAAATCAAATATCATTGTAAAAGCTTAGTTTTAGAGTTTGTATGATATGTATATCTTATATATTTATTTTAATCTTTTAAAATGTTTATCTCCATTTTCTATTTTATATTAACATCTTATAAGTCATTATTTTCATACTTCCTTACAATATTCACCACACAATAAGATCATAAAGTTGAAATGATCCATATGTAATTATCTATTATGTCTCTGGTTATCTCACATATTCATGTATCATTTTTAATAATTTATAGAGTTTCAGTCTCTCCTTATTGGTCCACTTGGCAATGCAATTTTAACAAAAAAAAAATTTATATTAAAACACAAATTTAAAAACAATTAATTTCACATTTAACTCACATAATATAAAACTGAAATCTTTATAGCTTCTCCCTATAAAGTAAAATACTTAGGTTCACCCCTAGGGGTGAACTTCTCCATTGACCCCCTTTTCTCTCAGCCAATCAGAATCTTCCATCTAATATTTTATTTAAAAAATAAATCAAAACTAAATTAAAAAGCAAACTAAATAAGGAAACAAATTCTGCATACTTTTAATTAAGGAAAGATAAATATTGGTTTGGTTTAGATTTTTAAAATTAGAATAAAATTATTTATCGGTTTGGGTTTACAAATGAAGTGGTTAGAGTTTAGATTTTACAATTCAAATGTAATTATATGTCGGTTTGGATTTACAAATGAGCTGGTTAGGGTTTAGATTTTACAATTATAACGAAATTATATGTCGGTTTGGGTTCACAAATGAGATGGTTATGGTTTAGATTTTACAAGTAGAACAAAATTATATGTCGGTTTGGGTTCACAAATGAGATGCTAGGGTTTAGATTTCACAATTCAAACGAACTTATATGTCGGTTTGGGTTCACAAATGAGATAGTTAGGGTTTAGATTTTAAAAGTAGAACAAAATTATATGTCGGTTTGGGTTCACAAATGAGATGTTAGGGTTTAGATTTCACAATTCAAACGAAATTATATGTCGGTTTGGATTCACAAATGAGATGGTTAGAGTTTAGATTTTACAAGTAGAACGAAATTATATATCGGTTTGGTTCACAAATGAGATGGTTAGGGTTTAGATTTTATATATGTCTGTTTGGGTTTATTAAAGAGCGGTTTAAGATTTTTAATTTTATAATAATATATACAGATTTTATTTTCTTATTTTATAAGGGGGTGAGTGGAGAGGTTCACCCCTAGGGGTGAACCCAAGTATTGTTCCCCTATAAATTATGCATTAACTTTATTTCTCCACTAAGTTGAATTAATCAATTGTATTAAAACAAAACAATAAATTAGAATTGTAACTCTCATTTTTCTAAATGTAATTTTTCATCATTTCTCTTCCTATAAATACTCATTATCTTATTCTCTTAGTCTATCACTCTTTCATTCTCTCATCTTCTTCCACTACTCTCAAATCTCTTTTTTGTTTTGTTTTGTTTTGTTTTGTTTTGTATTTTTTTTGTTATTGTTGTTGTATGGGTTATAAAAAATCAAATCAAATATCATTGTAAAAGCTTAGTTTTAGAGTTTGTATGATATGTATATCTTATATATTTATTTTAATCTTTTAAAATGTTTATCACCATTTTCTATTTTATATTAACACTTATAAGTCATTATTTTCATACTTCCTTACAATATTCACCACACAATAAGATCATAAAGTTGAAATGATCCATATGTAATTATTTATTATGTCTTTGGTTATCTCACATATTCATGTATCATTTTTAATAATTTATAAAGATCAATATAATATTTAAAGATCAATATAATTATCCATTTATCCATTTATAAAGACTATTTTGTTTTGTGATCCAATTGATAAATCTGCAGAGATCAATATAATATATATATATATATATATATTTTTTATGATTTGAGGTTTTTGAAAACAAAAAGAACATAATTAAACAATTAGTTTTTTGTGTCTTTAATCAAAATAAAAAATGATCCAAAAAACAAATCATATTCAACTGGAATTTAAATATAAAAATAAAATATCATTTTAAAAATATCATTTCACTAAATTCTCTAAAGATGAAACCATTAGTATGAAATCTAGCACTATAAAATTAAATTGATGAATAAAAACCAAAAAAAATATAAGTTATCCTTGGGATTTTTAAAATTATTGAGATTGAAGAATTCATATAACTTTATAAGAAAACTAATTTAGTTTGTCACTTAAAAAGTAATATTTTTATTTTAAATTATTATGTGTAAGTGTTGAGTTTATATCAACAAACAACCAAATCATGTGAATTTTGATTCAGCCACTTGGTATTACTTTTATTTTATGTTATAAAAAAATTAAAATATTTATTTATAATTAAAGACATGTAACTCCATTTAACTCAAATGTAACTCCTATCCAATAATTGTACATTAATTCATTCCTCCTACTAACTTATTATCTTTCAAGAGAAATTATTTTTGGTTAAATTTTAATATTTTTTAATTATTTTGGTTGGCTAAACTTATATTCATATTTTGGTTGGCTAAATTAATATATTTCTCACGTAAAATTATTGTTTATAATATATTTCTCATTTCAAAGTTTAAAGCAATATATCATATATATAAAAGTAAGGTTTTGGTCTCTCCTTATTGGTTGATTTTTATTTAATGTTTTCTATTTTTTTTTTTTTGCTTTCTAATTTCTTTAAACAATATTTAAGACCCAATAAACCCAAAACATTTAACTCACACATTAAAATAAAATTATAACTGAAAATAAAATAAATTATGCATTAATCACTTTAAAGGCATAAGAGGTCAAAAATAACTTCTATCCAATAATTCCACACATTCCTCCCACAAATAATATATATATATATATATATGTTCAATATTATATTTAAATATCAAAGAATTTTTTAGTTAGCTAAACTTATAGTCACATATATACAATATATATACATAAGAATCTATATTACTTATTAACACCATAATTCGACCCATTATTTGCTTAACTCAAAATTGGTTTCAAAGCCAACTAAAGAAAAAACATAAACGATCTTATTGATATTAGACCAAAACATGGACATACAAACATAATCACTTACACGGAAAATAATTACTTTTAAAAAATAACTTATTATTGCAACATCAACGTATGAAGGGTTTACATAAGCAGTTAATCAGAAATCTAAAATACAATAAATGTATTGGGAACAATATCAGTCAATGATAAGATTGGATCTTCAAAAGCAAGAAACAACATCCTCATGATTCATAAAAAATAAACGCAACAATTGTACACATCTAAACGAAATGATATAAACATATAGTGTATTAATACAAGTGACTGCGAAGCTCATATATGCCTAATTAAAACGAAATAATACAAAAGAGAAAAAGAAATAGACCAAAAAAACAAGAAAGTGTCAACTACACCGCAACCCACGCGTTGCGTGGGGAAGCACCTAGTTTCTTTAAAGTGAGACATATATTGGTGGCCATGTACAGTGCCTCCAAAGTGATGTTTTCGGATCACATTCCAACCAGTTTTAAGCTCGAGGCATCCGCATACCATGCTAGTGTATATATATTTATATATATATAGAAAAAAACACTAAACATAAAAGTATAAAACCATATTATGACATTATAATTTTACTACTAACACAAATTCAATACATAATTTATTAGAATTGTCCCACATGGAGACTTGGCAAAATTTGGAACTAATATAAATAGTACATGGATCTCTACACTCATGGCCAATTGGTTTTTGAAACAATCCGACCCATTTAAAAAAAATAATAATAATATAATTAAATATCTCATAATATTTAATTACAACCCAACCAATAAAGCAACAATAACCCAACATACACAGCTGAAGACATACTAAACCAACTCCAATACATTAAAATACAACACCAATCATAACTAATATAAACCAGCAACCTAGCATGCTTTTAAACCAGGTTCCAACATAAGTAATTTAACCAATAATACAACCGAGACCATATATCATTCTCCTCCTCATCACCATGATTTCATGCTACACATGCATTACCTGCACCACAAACACAATGAGATGTATGAGTATTACCAGAAATAACCATTGAGGCGATTCTCCCATCTACGAGCTATACACACAAACAAATCAAGTGTACAACCACAAATAAGACATAACAAACCATTCATTAAATAGAACACCCAATAATACATTTACCACACCTACACATCAACAAACAAAACAAGTCATACAACCCAATCGCTTAAATAAGCTCATGGTCCCGCATTCACCTTATCAAGCTGATTCTAACAACAAATACAACCAGGAGAGACTCTACTTGCATCTGAAACAGTTCCAGAAACGTTCTACAACAAGTCACACAACCAAAAGCAACCTTGAAACAAAATGGACAGAAATATCAGAAAAGAACAGTGTCAAAGATGAAACCCTAAAATAGAAACCAACCGTTAACTATCAAATCCCTCCGGTGAAACGCTAGCCTTAGACGTCGCAAAGCATTTCCCAAAATCTCGTGCCGATCGGAAACCATAAGAGACCACGATCTCAGTTACAATCCCAGATGGTCTCAACTCGCGTCTGAGAAAACGTATCCCACGAAACTGCCAATAACTCATGGAGTTTAAATCCAAATCCACTTCTATAAAAAGGATAATGACTATGAAAGACTTGGGTATAACTGTACCAAATTTCGTTACTTTTGACAATGATTTGATATGTCGAAACTGTTTCCTCCCAAACCCTAACGATTCTGCTTCTTTTGCTTTAAACACCAAAACCAAATTTGCTCACCCTTCTCTCCTTCTCACACGTGAATGAGCACGTGAATGAGCACGTGAATGAGCATTTCTTCTCTTTTTCTCTTTTTCTCCTTATTAACAAAAAGGGCTTTCGGTTTAGTTATATTGAACCAAAATTTAATTAGATTAAACCATAACTTAATTAAACTAAAAAATAATTAAAATTCATTCTTTTGGTTTATTCAACATATCCCAAATTTTGTTCCGGAAACATGAATGTTACAGTTTTGGATTGGATATATATGTTTACTAATATGGTATCAGAGCCCAAAGTTAAGACCCAATGTCTCGATTATGCGGTATATTCGTGGATGTCCAGTCCCACTAACTTCAGATATCGATCTTGAACGTGAGGGAAGTGTATTAGAATTGTCCCACATAGAGACTTGACAAAATTTGGGACTAATATAATAAATAGTACATATGGATCCTTCCAGCCGATTTGGGTTGGATATCCATGTTTACTAATATAGTTTAAAGATTTAGACCATTATTTTTATTCTCAACTTTATTAGTTCCAACTTCAATCAAAAACAACCTTGCCTATACAAAATAGATTAGAATCTCCTAACTTATACTAGTAATTTAAGTCAAACTGGTAGAAGTGAAGAAACCTATAAGGAACTATTGAAATTCTTTATATCAAGAAGATACTAAAAATATTCATATGATTGCAAATTATTAACTTTAAAATGCTTCAAAATTTTGGAATAGCAAAAATTGTAACGTTTCCAAAACGGAATCTATATTTTCAATACACTCCCAATTTAACATTTTCAAGAACTTTTTTGTTCTTTTTTTAATGAAACATTCATAAATTTTTTAATTCGTTTATTGATCTTAATTAGCTATATCTTTGAGGGTTTCTATCACAGTTTTTTTTTTTTTTTTTTAAGTTATATAAATAGAAAATCCTAAGAGGAAAAGGAAGACAGTTAACTTATATAATAAGAAGAGGCAAAACGTGAGCTTATAACCCTAAGTTTTAATTTATTTCTCTTACAGATCAGCGAGAGAAACAATGGTGAGGTTCAATCTTCCATGGGATTTGGAAGAGGAGATACTCTCTAGAGTTCCCCCGTCATATCTGAGAGGACTACAATTTACATGCAAACGATGGAACGCTTTATTCAAAGATCCAGAATTCATCAAGAAGCACTCAGATAAAGCAGCAAAGCCGCCGTATTCGATTCTCTTGTTCAGTTGTTCTAGGGTTTATTCGCTGAGCGTCAATATCAACAACATTGCGGTAGCGGTTGGTCCAACTAAACTTAGCAGAAACCCAAACTAGTCATCAAAGGAAGTCGAAATAACTCAAGTTGTTCAGTGCAACGGCCTATTGTTATGTTCCACGAAAGAGTCCAATATGACTAAGCTCGTGGTTGTGAATCCATGAACTGGTCAAGCCAGATGGATCAAACCATATTAGGATAGGACTAAATATTTTGGGGATTATGTCAAATATATGATTTGTGTTTATCTTTACTAGATTATAGGATCCTCAATTGTGTATAAATACTTGTACAATCGTATGATCAATACAACATAGAGCATTATTCAGCCTTTCATGGTATCAGAGCAAGATCTGGACCTTTAAAATTTCTTTGTAACTCTTGTTTTTTTTTTTCTCAAACTATGAGTGAAGTCGAATCTGCTTCTTCTGGTCCTACGACTGATCCCAAAACCGTCTCTGCTGTTCTCATGTCTCCGTCCTTTCTTCATCCAGCGGACAGTACAGGACAGGTGCAGACTCCAATCTTATTGAATGGAGCCAATTACGAACGTTGGTCGAAGTTGATGTTGAATTCTCTTCGTACCAAGCGGAAACTAGGTTTTGTTAATGGAACCCTTCCGCGACCGACGAATAATCCAGATGAGGAAGAAAAGTGGGACATGGTTAACGCTATGATCATTGGATGGATCTATAGTAGCGTTGAACCAAAGTTGCGACAATCTATCTCGTTGGTTGATAACGCCAACACGATGTGGGCAAGCCTACAAAGACGATTCTCTGTCAGTGACGACACGAGAATTCATCAGCTTCATTCTGACATTGCTGCGTGCAAACAGAACGGTGATGAGGTGGAAGTTTATTTTAGCAAACTGCGGATCATGTGGGATGATCTGGCAAATTTTGAGCATGGTTTCACATGTTGTTGCAAAACTGCAAACTGTGATTCGATGCTGAAGTATGAGAAGATGCGAGAGAAGATACGGGTGCATCAGTTTCTCATGGGACTCGACAACTCTCGGTTTGGAACGACAAGATCAAATTTGTTGAGTCGACAAACAGAGTTGAACCTTGAGACTGTTTATTCTCAGGTTATTCAAGAAGAAAGACACATCAATGCCATGCGTACAACTGATGATCGGACTCCCGTCGTCGGTTTTTCTGCCACAACAACGACGGCTGCCTCACAACAGAACACTTCTGTTTCCTCTGCTCAGGCGTCTGCTTCTCGTTTTGCTAAGCCATCGACGGTTTGTTCACATTGTGGCAAACCAGGACATGATGCAAGTAATTGTTTTCAACTGATTGGTTTTCCTGAATGGTGGGAAAAAGATAAAACCAATGGTGGTCGTGGAGGTTTTGGTCGTGGTAGAGGAGGATTTTCGAACCAAGGTCGTGGTCGTGGAGGTCGTGGTTCTGGTTTTCGTGCTTCTCATACTCAACTTGGTGATTCCGCTTCATCGGTGGACTCCTCAGGCATACCAAATTTCACAACAGATCAATGGGCTACTTTGGAACAGTTTGTAAAGAAACAGGGTTCCTCTGCTAATGCAAAGTCATCAGGTAAGACAGAAAAACTTCTTCTTTTTGGGAAAGAAAGACGCCATGATATAATCATTGATTCGGGTGCTTCTCATCATATGACTGGGGATTTACACTTACTCTCTGCGGTTACTACTATTGCTCCTTGTCCCATTGCTTTGCCTAATGGACAGATCACCTGGGCAACAAAACATGGCAGTTTGAATCTTGGTGGTTGACTTGTTTTGTCCAACGTTTTCTTTGCCCCGTGTTTATCAATCACACTTATTTCAGTTGCTCAATTGCTTCGTGATGTTGCTAGTTTTGTACTCTTCACTAAACAGTTTTGTGTGATACAGGACCTCGATTCGAAGACTTTGACTGGAGCGGGGAAGGAGCGTGACGGGGTTTATCATTACGAGGGTGCTGTTGCGGTTCATGTTGGGCATATGGGAAAGTTGCAGACTCGGGACTTATGGCATCATCGTATGGGACATCCGTCATCTAGAGTGCTTTCTATTTTAGGATCTATTGGAGGTTTTTCTAGTAGTGTAGGGTTTTTTGAACAATCTTGTGGTGTTTGTCTACGAGCTAAACAAACTCGAGATGTGTTTTCTTCAAGCATCAATAAAGCAGTTGACTATTTCTCTTTAATTCATTGCGATATATGGGGACCATATCGGGAACCATCAACGTGTGGAGCACGTTATTTTCTTACGATTGTTGATGATTGTTCAAGAGCGGTTTGGGCAATCTTACTCTTGGAAAAGAAAGAAGCATCGGATGCCTTGAAAACATTTTGCATGTTTACTGAACGACAATTCAACAAACAAGTTAAGATTGTTCGAAGTGACAATGGTGGCGAGTTTTTATGCTTGCGCAAGTTCTTTGCTGATAAAGGCATTATTCATCAAACGTCCTGTGTGGAAACACCTCAACAAAATGGGCGTGTGGAACGCAAGCATCGCCACATACTCAATGTGGCTCGTGCTCTTTTGTTTCAAGGCAATTTACCAAAGAATTTTTGGGGAGAGAGTATCTTGACAGCCACTTACTTGATTAACCGTACACCATCTCTTCTCCTCGACAATAAGACACCATATGAACTCTTATACGGCTCGCCCCCGGACTATCATAATCTTCGTGTTTTTGGCACACTCTGTTATGCTCGCAAGATTGATAGGTCAAAGGATAAGTTTGATCCTTGTAGTACCAAGTGTGTTTTTCTGGGCTATCCGATGGGCAAGAAGGGTTGGCTTGTGTGTGATTTGCAAACAGAGAAGCTGTTTGTTTCCCGCGATGTTGTTTTCCATGAGGATGTTTATCCTTATGTTGTTGCTCCTATTGTTGTTCGTCATGATGTGCTGCCTGATCAATCATCCTCACAACATCCGGCAGTTTATGATTCTATTCATTCTCCTGCTTCAGGGGGAGATAGTCAAGTTTCAGGGGGAGCACAACCTGTTTCTGTCGCGGTTGAGCATATTTCTTCTCCCACGGTGGTTGACTCTCCGAGTGACTCTGTTCCGGTTGTTGATAATGCCGAATCTCTTGGTGTTGGGAAAAAAATAAAGAAGAGATCCGTTTTGTTAGAACCATACATCACATATGCGGCTCAAGTAGTTAATGATAACCCTCACGTCATGTTTCCTTCTTCGACACCATCTCCATCAGAGTCTTCTTCAGGTACTTGTCTGTATCCTTTGACTGATTATTTTTCTTGTCATCGTTTATCTCCATTGCTTCGGGCTTTTGGTGCATCTATTACTGCAACTCTCGAGCCTAAGTCATTTCAGGAGGCTGTTAAACATGAGGTATGGCGTGGAGCTGTTAAAACTGAGGTTGGTGCTCTAGAAGATGCAGACACTTGGGATGTCACTGATCGTCCTCCAGATAAACAAGTCATTGGATGCAAGTGGGTGTTTAAGATCAAGTTTAAGTCTGATGGCACAATCGAGCGGTACAAAGCTAGGCTTGTGGCTCTCGGCAATCGACAAAAGGAAGGAGTGGATTACAAAGAAACCTTTGCTCCGGTGGTTAAGATGACAACAGTTCGCATTGTTCTTGAGGTTGCAGCTACAAAGAACTGGGAGTTATATCAAATGGACGTCCAAAATGCCTTCTTACATGGCGATTTGGACGAAGAGGTCTACATGACCCTGCCACCAGGAGTGTCTCATGCGAATCCTAACAGTGTGTGTCGGCTCAAGAAATCTATATACGGTCTTCGTCAATCGCCGCGATGTTGGGTCTCCAAGCTGTCTAAAGCTTTACTTGATTTTGGTTTTAAACAGAATCACAAAGACTATTCTCTGTTCACACTTCTGCGTGCTGGCACTACACTGTTTGTCTTAGTGTATGTTGACGATTTGGTTGTCGGAGGTGATAACCCTCTGCTTATTTCTACTTTCAAGTCTTACTTGAGTAGGTGTTTTAAGATGAAGGATTTGGGTGTTTTACGCTATTTTCTTGGCATTGAAGTTTCCCGTGGCAAGGAAGGAATCTACTTGTCCCAGAGAAAGTATTCGCTTGACATTATTGAGGAGTGTGGTCTTCTTGGTGCTGCCCCAGAACCTACACCTATGGAAGAAAATCATAATTTGGCTAGAGATGCTGGTCCTTTCTTCACCACGCCATCACGATATCGTCGTTTGGTTGGACGCCTGGTTTATTTGGCTGTTACTCGACCTGAGATCAGTTATGCTGTTCATATCTTAGCACAGTTCTTGAAAGCTCCACGACAGAGGCATTGGGTGGCGGCTCTACGTTTGGTTCGCTATCTGAAAGGGGCGCCTGGTCAAGGGATTTTGTTACGGTCTCAGAGTGATCTTCGGATTACTGCTTTTTGTGATTCAGATTATGCAAAGTGTCCTTTGACCCGTAGGTCTCTTACCGGCTACATTGTCAAGCTTGGAAACACGATTGTCTCATGGAAGACAAAGAAGCAGAAGGTTGTTTCACGTTCGTCAGCAGAGGCAGAGTATAGGGCAATGGCCATGACTCTTAGTGAGTTGAAGTGGATCCGAGAATTACTTCAAACCATTGGCATTGCACAGACGGCTCCGATGTATATGCATTGTGATAGTGAGGCTGCGATTCACATTGCCGCGAATCCGGTTTTTCACGAACGTACAAAGCACATCGAGGTGGATTGTCATTTCGTTCGGGATGCGGTCATGGATGGTACACTTGTTACACCTCATGTTCGGACTAAAGACCAGTTGGCTGACATTCTAACTAAGGCGTTACCGCATCGTACGTTCCGTTATCTACTTGGCAAGATGGGCGTTAAAGACTTACACGCACCATCTTGAGGGGGAGTATTAGGATAGGACTAAATATTTTGGGGATTATGTCAAATATATGATTTGTGTTTATCTTTACTAGATTATAGGATCCTCAATTGTGTATAAATACTTGTACAATCGTATGATCAATACAACATAGAGCATTATTCAGCCTTTCAAACCAAGAAGTGTTTACGATATGTCCGATAGATATGCTCTAGGTTACGACAACAACAACAATCAACATTCATACGAAGGCTACAAAATCTTGAGGTTCCCAGCTGATGGTCGAAGCCTTTTGGAAATCTTTGTGCTAAATGTAACTCATGGAGGGTTCTTCCTAACATCCCTCTCAAAGGTAAACAACGCGTTATTGGAAGAGGCGTGTCTTTGAAGGGAAACACCTATTGGCTTTCTTGTTTTTTGGAAGACTTCGAAATATTGAGTTTTGATTTCGCAACGGAAAGATTTGTAATCTTGTCTTTTCCATTTATTTTACCGCTTCGGATGTCTGATTCCAATACCGTAGCTCTATCAGTTGTTAGAGAAGATCAACTATCGGTGTTACATCTGAACCTTGATACGAGACAGATGGAGATATGGGTGAGTAATACGATTGATGATGATACTGAAACTGCGCTTTCTTGGAGCAAATCCTTTGAATTTGATCTATACTCTCACTTCGATCTTAGTCTTCTAAAAATGAGCTTCTTCATTGATGAAGAGAAGAAAGTGATAGTGTCTTGTGGCAGAAGCAAGGATCACAAGCAGAAGATTATATACATTGTTGGGGAGAATGATTGCAGAAAATTTTATTATTATACATTAGACCAATCAAATCCTTATAATTGGTTTCTCTTTGGTTATGTTCCAAGTATAGTTAGTTTAAATCCACAAATGTAAACTTTTTTTTTCTTTCTTTGAAATAATGTTTTCGCTTCCTTCTTATATTTTGGTGCCATCCATTTTTTAAGATTTATCTAATGTTTATAATAAATCTAACAATACTCTGTTATAACCTCATCAGATTCAAGAGTCAAATTAAACATATGAGTTCTGTACATGCAGACAAATCATATTATTGAAAAACTTCTTTTGAGTTGAATCATGTAGCTATTTTTATACATCGATGATGAGGTTTCATTTTGAAACACTTGTTAGACCCGTTGATCGGACAACTTCGTAAAACAGAATTTCTGGCCGAACCTTTCTTTCTCCACAGAATCTAACCACACTCTTCCAGTTGCCAACATCCTATGGCATCAAAACACATATATCAATAATATTATGGCCAATCTAAATTCACTATATAGTCAACTCAAGGAAGACAAGGGGGAAACTGTTTCGTCTTACCTCTCCTGCTAAAGCATCACGTCTGAGATTGACCCAACGGTTCTTTTCATAAGCTATGCAAAAGTATTCTTCTTCTTCACCACAACAAACCTGCATCACATCTCATATTGTGAGACTGTAAGAGAGAGATACAGAGTAATAATAGCAAAAACATTTGTGATCGAGTTTTAGATGTACTACCATTGACACAAGCCGATATTTAGTTTTTGGTTCTAAGCCTTCGTACATCCTGCTCATATCTATCTCCCAATCCAAAGCCTTTGTTGTTTCAGATATTTCTTTTCCAGTTTCACTCTTCTTCCATTCTAACACTAATGTTGCAAAACCATAAAACACCAACTTTGCTTTATCATAAGTAGGCATAAATATATGATGAAATAAGTACATAAGATCACAATCATATGGCGCTCCAAACTTACCGATTGTGAAGATAGGTGGGCATTTACTTATAATGTGATGAACAAAGTTTGTTATTCCGCATCCTCCTGTTGTAGTGTCACATAACATTTTATATTCCATGCGAATCACCTTTAGGATATCCACAAACTTTATATTCCCAAGAGCACACTGCATATATGTAAGCACAAAAAAACAGTCCTATAAGGGGAAGTACCAATCTCAGTAAAAAAAAAAAAAGAGGGCAGTAAATGAAACATACATTCAAGTCTCTGGTTGAATCTGCAGCAATAACAATGCCGTAAGAACTTTGCTCTGGATAATTTGGTTTCTTTCTGCAGCTTCTACAACTCATTCTTTCATTTTCCTCCAATGTAAAAAGGCGAGTTACCAAGCTTTCGATTTCAGCATTTTTCCAGCAATGCCAAAACTCAAGGATGGCTACAAGAACCTCAGAAGCACCACTTGACTGAATATAGAACAAAATAGAAAAAAAATTATTATAACAATTAAGCATACCAACAAAATAATAATAAACCTCCTTTTCTCCACACGAACCATGGAAATAGCTTCTTCTAGGGAAGCAAGTAAGTCACTCAAGAGGTAACTGTAGACTCCTTCATTTTTTATCTCCTCTGACACAAAAGCAGTAAAGAAATTTTGTAGCGCAGAAGGATCTTGGTCTTCCAGGTGGTCTTGAAATGCTTGCATCAAATCTTCTTTGAGAATCTTAATGTTCAAGAGGGCCTGCAGTACCACATGCTTTTGTGAATTTTTCGAAGACAGTAACAAAGTACAGAGGTATGCAGTAGATTAAATCAGAAGATGAGAGTCTAGGTATTAAATCTTGTTTTGGTTGGTAACTGCTTCACCTTCAGCGTCATGTCAAGAGCTGAATTGTATCTGGCTGCAGCTTCTCCAAGTGCTGATTCCAAATGTTTCGACTGTGAATCTTCTCCAGGCAAGTTTCGAATACCTTGAAGATGGTGAATGAAACAAATAAAAATTATGCATATAACTCAAATAGTTCATCGGTTGGTATCATTTACACGTTTAACTCAAATAAGAATTAAGACTTATGCAAATTACTCAATTTGGTCAACTCTAGTACCTTGCTCTTGATCGACAGTGTTGGATGAAATTTCCAATCGACACCCTTCACTTGCAAGTGTATTACCTGGTTCCATAGAATCTTCGTTCACTGTTAGTGATGGAGATGTACTCTCCGGTTCAAGGTTGACAGAAGGCTTACTAGACATGTAAGAACACGTTTTCCTCAGAGAAAATCCGAAAACAATTTATAACATGCAAAAAAGACTCTTGAGGTACTTACTCCTTAACAGTCTTATAAAGGGGACAAGACATGCTCGTTGAAGTTCTCTGTTGCACCATGAAGACCATTCATTCTTACAAACGAATAACCAAAAATTCAGAAAAGCAAATTGAGAAATTATAAACTCAAAGACCTTTTTGCTATTCTTTTTCATCTTCTTTGACCGTGACTTCTCCTCTTCGAGTAAAAGTTCTGCTTCTGCAGCATCTGACTTGGCTTTGGATTCCATATTCACAATTTCATTCTAGACGAGAAAAGACATAATGACATATAAGAAACAATTCAAAGGCCAAATAAAGCGGAATACGAAATCTCTCTGTATATAGCCGAAGCTTCAAACTAACCAGTAAGAACGGTTTCAACAGTTGAACGATGTAAGTGCGGTTGTCAACAATCGAAAGTCTGGTGAGGTCGTTCAGCAAACTAATCCTTGAATTATCAACCAGCAGAATCCTTGAATCGATTAGGAGAACCTGTAAGTCATGTAGATACTTTAAGATAGCAATTCATGTCATTATGTTGCTAATGAAAAATTAAAAAACCATGAATGAACCTTGAAGGTGACCACTGATTTCAAAATTCTTAAGGACTTCACCACTATATCATCGCTGAGATTTTTATGCTCACGTATAATATTCATGCAACCTTCAAAATCAGGGAGATCAAGTGTCAGATCCGAAGCTCCTTGGAGAACATCTTGCACCGCACACAAAAAAAAATTTGTGGCGAGGGAATTTCTGGGGACACGCTCTTCGCATCTATTGCATAGAAGAGATGCATAGCTGTTCCACTCTTCTTCCTGAAGATTTCTTCTCCTTTCATTTTCTCCCTTACACAAATTTTCGGCGACAAGAAGAGCTTTACTATAATCTAAGACTTTCAGTTTCTTTGCATATTTGGTTTCCAAATTTCTACATGTGAACTGAATAGCTCTCAGAACAGCCACCCAAATATAAAGATTATGTTCCCTGATAGGTTTGGGAAAGGTCTTCTCTACTGAATTGTAGTCAGTTAACCATGATACGATATCATCTCCCTGAGCATGTGCTTTGCCGTAGTGAACATTGGGATCGAAAACATTGATTGTCCCTTCATCATCATGTGGATCATTATTACTACTTTTCAGCAACCTTCTGTCTAAAAGCAGAAGTGAAAACTCCGGGTCAAAGTCGATACTTTCTTTAGCTCGAGTAGAATCCAAGATACGGTCCACTGCTCTGCAAACTATATTTGTACCATCATCCCGTTCACATTTGATGCGTTTTAGAAAGTTTAGGATTTGACTGAGTTCATGACATTCCAGAAAACAAATACTCTGAGGTGTTTCCACCAGGTGAGAATCAACAAGAATCTGTTCGGAAACGTTAAGTTTTCCAAGATGCCTAACCGGATAAAGCTTCATCCAGTCTCGAATGCTACATGAGAGAATTTTAAGGTCACAAAACATCACAAGGAAAAATTTGATTTCCTTAAGTAACTTACTGCGCATTTCATCCGTAGCTAAAGGCCATTCATTGGACCATCCATTCTTATATGAAAACGATTTCACCTCCCCAAACTGATTTTTGATCATTTCAACGGCAGCTACTGTATCCACAGGTTCCCAACTTCCAAACGATATCTTACGAGCCCATTCTTTGCCTATCCTCTTGACCATATCCATTTCCTCTGAAGGTGTAAAATCTGCAGCATGTTCTTTTTCAAGATGTTTCTTACATTCTTCAGCAGTAGAAAACTTCTTCGAACATTTACTTCTGCACATCCAGAATGTCCATTTCCTGTCTTCCTTGGCAGATTCAAGAATTTTCTTTAAAGCATCTCGTCCCTTTCTGGAATGGACTCCCTCCACAAAACTAATAAGCTTTGCAATGCTCACTTTCATAAAGTCCCTCTTGACCTTAACATCCAAACCTAACCAAAACAACCTCAATCCTTCAAACTCATTCTTAACCAGCTCTGCACTTTTCTTTGACTCCAAAACTTCTGACTCACAGTTTTCTTCTAGTGAACCCACCAGTCTCTCAGTCTTTGAATCAGCGATATTTGACTCTGCATCGTTGACTAAACTCTCCATGTCTTTCTTCACATCTTCCTTTAGCCCTTGCAAAGTCTCTTGAGCATCAGACGATTCAGAGTCGTCCGGGTACGCAACAGATAGACACTGTTTTGCTACCTTGACACATTTCTTGTAATACGATACTGACCCAAGCTCTTCACCCAAATAGTAGAGTCCATGTGCACAAGGTCGTGATAACAACACGTTTTCCGAAAAACACCCTACAGAACCGAACATGTACACGAAATCTACGTACGGGTTCTTTATCGTTTCCGCTAGATCAATGAACATATTACCTTGTTCGAGATGAAGAAACCACGAGTTCTTGTCTTCCTTGTGAACTGCGATCATATCTTCGATGATCTCAAAGGCCTTGATGCAATCTCCATTAGCGAAGAGCTCTTTTGCATCTTTCCAGAGTTTTACTCTCTCGGCATCTTTCAGAAAAGTAGTAAGCTTCATGGTAGCAACGGTTTCTCAAGATTCTTGCGGCTTTCTTGCTCTCTCTCTCTCTCTCTCTCTCTCTGAATGTGTTAACGTACAGAGTCGTC
Source organism: Camelina sativa (assembly GCF_030686135.1). NCBI lineage: Eukaryota > Viridiplantae > Streptophyta > Magnoliopsida > Brassicales > Brassicaceae > Camelina > Camelina sativa. The sequence goes on along the minus strand of NC_141884.1, from coordinate 19,316,663 downwards.
GAGGCGGGAACATCAACGAATATAACAGCAAGGTACAACGTATCACGTGAGAGCCACGTGACAAAAAAAGAAAAAAAAAAAACAGAGACCCAAGTGTTGAGCATTGGGGAATTCAATCGAACACCTTTTGTGCATTACGCGTTTGGGATTTTTCACGAGTAAATCGGCAACATAGAACTCAAAATTTGTGTGAATCTTCGAGTTTAGAACTGTAGTCATGTTTAGGATGAACAAAACTTGGAATTGTGGCCCTGTGGGAGATCTCTCGTTTTGAAGACGGTGGAGAAAGCAAGAGACGACTACTCTACTTTTCAAATTTCTATTACTTTCCACATTTTTTAGACTTCGTGTTTGTTTCTTTTTTTTTTGGTGGTAGAGACTTTGTGTTTATTTCTTGATTCGTTGTTTTGTATGTAAAATAAAATACTTCTGCTATAGTTGTGTATACAAGATATGTAAAGAAGATTCTATTTCCAAGTAGTAGATTAAGTTCTTTTGGGAAAAACATTTTATCAAATTGATCGTATTATATTTTTAACTCTGAATGAAATGGTGACTAGTGGGATATTCTATTATTGCATTCTCGCATTTATCAGAATAACCAATCTTTCGAATTTGCTTTAGCGCAATGACACATATAGTAAATCTTTGATTTTATATCTCAATTTATATGAACGTTTTGATCATTGTAATCGATTTAACAAATTGGATAAGTAAAAATCAAAGTATATATCAGAAGTATGATAAGTTCTAGATATGCTAGGTTGGTGCAGTATATGTAGACAAGTATGACATCAAAAATCGAAAAGATCAAATATATTTTCAAAACTTCATATTCATATTGTACTTATTTTAGTTAGTTAAGGGAAAGTTGTAACATCCGCGAACCGGATTTTGTGATTTTGAAAGGAGTGTCGATCGACACCCTAGTGGCATCGATCGACACCACTAATTTCTGGGTTCGGCCGGTTTGATTAATTACCGAATTGGTTCGGTTTGGTTCAATTAAATCTCTAAATCGTGTTATAAGCGTCTAAGGACGAGTTTAAGGGTTTTTGGGAAGTTATTTGGTCGCCGCTTAGTGAAAGAAAGAGAGAAAAGAGAGAGAAACGTTCTTGAGTTTTTTTGGGCTTGTTCTTGGAGATTTTGGAGAGATCTGAGGCAGTAGAAGTGTTAGATGTTGCTGGACACGAAGGGGGAGCTTCTGGGGGTGTTGTTTTCCACGTTTCTCATTTCAATCTTCCTGTTCTTGAGGTGAGTGCTTGACCATGGTTGATCTAAGCATGAGATCTCTCTTGTTTGTGTGTTTTCTTTGTTGTTTGTGTTGTTTTGTTGCTTGGGTTCGTTGCTTTTGTGATTCCCAGTGATTTTCTGAGGTAATTGGGTGAGTTTGAGACGGATGCGAGATGATTGGGAAGGAGAGTTCGATGTTCGGTTTCGCGCAGATCGTGTCCGCAGAGGAGGCATCGATCGACACTAGGAAGCATCGGTCGACACCATTTGGAGTGGCATCGATCGACACTGTTTAGCATCGGTCGACACCATTGTTTGTAGCATCGATCGACACCGTGAGGCATCGGTCGACACTGGTCTCAGTCGAGACTTGTTTCCTGGTTTGATGTATTGTTGTGTGTTGTTTGTTTTGCTTAAACTTGAGGGTCTCATATGTTTGTGTGTATAACCCAGTAGATGGGAGGACGGCCTCACTAAGTATTTATGATAATACTTACGCATCTCAATTGTTGTTGTGGTGTGCAGGTATGTGACGTGGAATCATGGCGATGAGGAGGAGGATGAACTAGGGTCTCGTTTGTGTGTTGTTGGTCTTTGTTATATTGTTTAGGATGGAACCTTGGATAGAGATATGTTAGGTTGCTGGATAGAATGGATAGAAATGTTATTGTATTGGTTTTGTATTATTGATATGTTTCCGCTGTGCATGTAATTGGATGTTGGTTTATTATTGGTTGGCTACTGTGTGTGGGATGGTTTGTTTAATTAAGTAGTATGGGATACTTAATTATATATTGTATTTAATTATTAAAAAGAAAAAAAATGGGTCGGGTTGTTTCATTTTGGTATCAGAGCCTTTACGGTTCTAGGATGGTTAAATGGATGGTTAGAGCGGTTAGGAATTTAATTGGGTGAATTATTTTCCTTTTTGCTTGATGCATGATGTTGTGTGATGGAATTGATTATGAGTAGTTAGTCAATTTGTTTGCGGTATGGAGTCCTAGTATCATCCTCTTCGAGCCTTCAATGAGATTCCACGGTAAGATGTGTACTCTATGTGCGGTTTTTGAATTGTGTGCTTAGCCTTCTGTTCTGGGTAGTGCAGATGGCTAGAGAGGGTGCTGTTGGTCGCGGTCGTGGTCGTGGGCGTGGTCGTGGTCGTGGTCGTGGTCGGGGACGAGGTCAGGTTCCTAAGGCCAGTGTGAGTGTAGCCCAGAGCATGGCCAGTGAGGAGGTGGCGGAGTCACAGGTTCATCCTAGTGTGTCTGGAGACCAGGCTGGTTTGGGTGACGGCAGGGCGGATGGGCCCGGTGTCGGTCATGGTTTTGCCCCGGGTGTGGGGGTTGCAGCGGGAGGTGCTCCAGGCAGGGAGGATGTCTTGATGGACTTGCTAGCTCAGGTTTTGCAGCGACTTCCAGCATGTGTGCCGCCAGTGGTTGGTGGGCAGGATCCAGTAGTGCCGCCAGTGGTTGGTGGGCAGGGTCCAGTTGTGCCGCCAGTGGTTGGTGGGCAGGATCCAGTAGTGCCGCCAGTGGTTGGTGGGCAGGGTCCAGTAGTGCTGCCAGTGGGTGGTGGGCAGGGTCCAGCGGTGCAGCCTGTGGTGGGTTTGCAGGCAGGTGTGCAGCCGGGGGCCGAGGTAGTGGATGCTCAGTATGTGCGGATGATGGAGCAGCTGCGGCATGTGGGAGCCGGGTATTTCTCAGGAAGTACCGATCCGAGTGTAGCGGATGAGTGGAGAGAGCGGATGGAGGATATTTTCCTTTCGCTTAGGTGTCCCGACCGGTACAGGGTGGATCTGGCAGTGTTTTACTTGTCAGGAGATGCTCGTGTGTGGTGGAGGTCGGTGACAGCACGGAGGGTGCAGCGGGGTATGTCTTGGGGAGATTTTGTGGGGGAGTTTAACTCCAAGTATTTTCCTCAGGAGGCTCTTGATCGTATGGAGGCACGGTTCTTGGGTTTGACTCAGGGGGACCGTACAGTGCGGGAACTGGATGCAGAGTTCAGTCGGCTTGTGGGGTATGCAGGCCGGGCTTGGGAGCCTGAGTCGGCTCAGGTGCGGAGGTTCTTGCTGGCTTTGCGAGATGATCTGAGGACTCGGTGCAGAGTGAGGAGCTATGCCACGAGGGCGGAGCTGGTTGAGGTTGCAGCTGGGATAGAGGATGACTTGAGGTCACAGTTAGTGGTGGTCAGTCCAGCGGTTCGTTCAGAGGAGACATTGGAGCAGAGCATTCCAAACAAGGATAGGCAGTTGGAGCAAAGGCGTAAAAGGAAGCGGGAAGAGACGACAGTGGCGAACCAAGGTGGCCAGAGAGGTTATGGGAGCGGGAGCATGGATCACGTGTCGGCAAGCGGGGCCAGGGGAGGTGATTCGCAGGAGTACCGTCGAGTGTGTTATCATTGCGGGGAGGAAGGGCATATCAGGCCTTTCTGTCCTAAGAGGAGGCAGATGATGGAGGTTGCGGCGCAGCCGAAGGGAGGACCGGGTGTCCATTCCGGCGCTTAGTTTTAGCTTATGTATTCTTTCTTTCATTATGTATTTTCATTTGGAGTTGTAAACGATTATTGCATTTGAGGTTCTAATAAAAGTTGGAGTTCTTTGGTTTTGGGATTTGTGAAAAATCACTGGAAAGGAAATAGCACGGGAGTCTATAAATGGAAAGTTTCCATAAATAGAAGGTAGCTACAAATGGAAAGTTTCCATAAATAGAAGGTTGCTATAAATGGAAAGTTTCTAAAAATAGAAGTTTCCAGAAATGGAAAGTGTTGAGGTAGATCTAGTCGGGAGATACTCGTTGACATCGGACTTATTTGCTCAGGATTGTGTGGGCCCAACTCATGTGATACCGATAGCTCAATGGACTTTGTGGCCAGAGAGTGGGAGTGGTATGTTTGCTTCGGATGACGATCCGTGAGCGTGCTTTAGGGTGACGACCTTAGAGCGGGATTTTGAGACTCCCTGGATACCGTAGCTGTGAGCCGTGGCTCGGCAGTGAGCCGGTATGTCTCGAGGGTTGCGACCTGAGAGCGGGGGGAGTGGGCATGTGAGACTCCCTGGATACCGTAGCTGTAGGCTGTGGCCTGGCAGTGAGCCGGTATGACTCGAAGGTTGCGACCTGAAAGCGGGGGGAGTGTGTGTGTGAGTGACTTCCTGGATGCCGTAGCTTAAGGCGGTTGGCCTGATAGCGAGCCGGCATGATTCGTTGGTTGCGACCACGGACAGGGGAAGCACTGAGTTGTGAGCAAATAGTGTCTTTGATGTGAGTATATTGACTAGAGGGAGACCTCGTGGTTCAGTCGGAGGTGTGCGGGCTGTTGCGACAGTGCACGGGAAACCTTGGCTGACGGTATTTAGTCCGGTCGGGGACGTGCGGGCCGTGTTGACGGTGGCACGGAGGTCCTTGACAGTTGGACGGTTTTGCGGGATTCGAGGACGAATCCATATTGGTGGGGGAGAATTGTAACATCCGCGAACCGGATTTTGTGATTTTGAAAGGAGTGTCGATCGACACCCTAGTGGCATCGATCGACACCACTAATTTCAGGGTTCGGTCGGTTTGATTAATTGCTGAATTGGTTCGGTTTGGTTCAATTAAATCCCTAAATCGTGTTATAAGCGTCTAAGGACGAGTTTAAGGGTTTTTGGGAAGTTATTTGGTCGCCGCTTAGTGAAAGAAAGAGAGAAAAGAGAGAGAAACGTTCTTGAGTTTTTCTGGGCTTGTTCTTGGAGATTTTGGAGAGATCTGAGGCAGTAGAAGTGTTAGCTGTTGCTGGACACGAAGGGGGAGCTTCTGGGGGTGTTGTTTTCCACGTTTCTCATTTCAATCTTCCTGTTCTTGAGGTGAGTGCTTGACCATGGTTGATCTAAGCATGAGATCTCTCTTGTTTGTGTGTTTTCTTTGCTGTTTGTGTTGTTTTGTTGCTTGGGTTCGTTGCTTTTGTGATTCCCAGTGATTTTCTGAGGTAATTGGGTGAGTTTGAGACGGATGCGAGATGATTGGGAAGGAGAGTTCGATGTTCGGTTTCGCGCAGATCGTGTCCGCAGAGGAGGCATCGATCGACACTAGGAAGCATCGGTCGACACCATTTGCAGTGGCATCGGTCGACACTGTTTAGCATCGGTCGACACCATTGTTTGTAGCATCGATCGACACCGTGAGGCATCGGTCGACACTGGTCTCAGTCGAGACTTGTTTCCTGGTTTGATGTATTGTTGTGTGTTGTTTGTTTTGCTTAAACTTGAGGGTCTCATATGCTTGTGTGTATAACCCAGTAGATGGGAGGACGGCCTCACTAAGTATTTATGATAATACTTACGCATCTCAATTGTTGTTGTGGTGTGCAGGTATGTGACGTGGAATCATGGCGATGAGGAGGAGGATGAACTAGGGTCTCGTTTGTGTGTTGTTGGTCTTTGTTATATTGTTTAGGATGGAACCTTGGATAGAGATATGTTAGGTTGCTGGATAGAATGGATAGAAATGTTATTGTATTGGTTTTGTATTATTGATATGTTTCCGCTGTGCATGTAATTGGATGTTGGTTTATTATTGGTTGGCTACTGTGTGTGGGATGGTTTGTTTAATTAAGTAGTATGGGGTACTTAATTATATATTGTATTTAATTATTAAAAAGAAAAAAAAAGGGTCGGGTTGTTTCAAAAGTATGCGTGGTTATGCTCACTTTACAATGTAGATTTTCCTGAAAATAGTTTTACTGACGTGACGATTGTTGAAGGTTGACGAGAGAAGAACACCTTATTGTTTATGAATTAATATTTACTTTCATGAGAATAGTGTTACAATATACAAGCATATATATAGGAATGTCATTTAACTTACTTTCCTAATTAATGAGATCCTATAAAATATTTACAAACCATTCATATGATTATGGTAGATTTACATATCTTCTACATATTGTCTTATAACAATAGCCTACAAAGAGACTGTTAAACAAGAAACATATTAGCCCAATAACACATAGTAAATCTTTGATTTTATCCTCTATTTATATAAATGTTTTGTTCATTGTAATCGATTTATCAAATTGGATAAGGAAAAATAAAAGGCTTAGACCATCTGCAACCCATCTCCATTTCCATCTTCATAATGAAGTTTGTAGTCAATTTTGTTCCAACATATCTCCATTTTTATTCTAAAATAGAGATCTCCATTTTTATTCTAAAATAGAGATCTCTATTTTTTCTCTATATTTGGAGATCTTCATTTCTATTTTACACTAAATTTTGGAAATCTTCATTTTTAACTCCAAATGGAATAGGGTTGGAGAAAAACTCATCTCCAAAATAAAAGTATTTTAAAGGAAAAAAATGGAGAAATAGGTTGGAGATGCTCTTATACTTGATCTTTATTATCATCTTGATCTAGTATATTTTTACCCCCAAAGTTATTTAATTTTTAATACTTTCTTACATTTTAAAAGATTACAAAATTATCATTGAGAAAATTAAAGATGAAAAAAATAAACTTGAAAATAATATGAATTCACAAAACAGATAATATAAACAAGAACATTTGTTTATTAGTAGTATCCAATACCATGTTCATCTCTGTTAGTATTGTGATTCCGTTTCGCCACCAAACAAGCCTCCTAAGATCGATGATCCACCACCGTCACTCGCTCCACCGTTAACATCACCACCACCACCAATGAGCATGTTCATAGCAAAGCCTTGACACAAACCTTGCACCATTGTATTCACCAACATTGGATTGCCAACTCCAGTAGGTCCAATGGGGCCTCCATTCGGACCATTAGGTCTTCCATTTGCCCTATAAGGTCTTGCATTGGCCCTATATTGGACTGGTCGACCCCTAGTTCTAGGCTGAATCCTGTTTGCACCTTGGTTCACGTTTCCATGTCTGTTCATATTTGTAGTACCACCTCGTCCATTTCTCTGCCTACCATTTTGACCGTATTGGTTCTGGTTATTCAATCCTGGTCCACCAACCGCCCCAACCATGGGTAAATACTGGCTATTGGGCTCTTCATTTAAATTACTATATTGTGAATCATCCATAGTCCCATAAGATTCACTCTCATCATACATAGACCTACTTCCTCCTGTGATGTCGCTATAGCTTTCGAAATCGTTTTCACCATAAGTCTCATCATAATCTTGATCACAACCATCATCTACGAAGTCACCTCCAACTTCAAAGTCACAATCACCATCTCCATCACCATAGTTTTCACCATAACTCTCATCGTAGCCAACATTATCTTCACCAGCATAAACATCATCAGTGCCATCACCTTTGCTGTAGTTATCATTGTTGCCACCATTATCAATTGCATTAGAGGGTCCAACACTATTCCCATTAAATCCCCGAGGTGCTGTAAATGCAGATGTTTCACGAGGTCTATTAACTCGTACGCTCACAGCCCCACCACGAGCTCTTATTGTGTTGTTACGAACATTTTGCACCCTTCTTGTTTGAGGTCCTCTAAGGTTTTGCATAGGACTTTTGGAACCTTGAAGACCACCACGAGGTCCATTAAGAGCCATATTCTTAGACCGAGTGTCAGAACCATTCAGGTTTGTATTTTTCTTCCTCCCACCACCTTGGCCTCGGTTCATACGAACTGATCTTGGTCCTTGTGAGTTATCCAAAGATAGTGGATAGAGATCAGCATCGGATAAATCATTACATTGGCTACGAGCATCGCTACTACCTCCAAAATCACTCTCACTACGAGCAACACTTAAACCATCGCTATAAGCCACAACCTCAAGCCCATTACCATCAACGTCTTCTCCCTCATCATTAGCCTCATCAACGTTTTCTCCCTCGTCATTAGCCTCTTCAACATACAGACCACCTTCATATTCAACATCGACACTAACATCAACCTCAACGTTAAACTCTTCGTTCCCTACACTACCATCGTAGCCACTCCCATCCGTTGACCCTTGCCCAAAACTCTGTCTTACCTGACCAATAAGTTCATTTGGTCCAATAGGTCCAACCTGAGCATTATAAACCAAGTTGTTGTTATGTCTTCTTGGTCCATTGACAGCAACGTTTTGAGCTATAGGCCTTGTCATGGGCATGGGTCTGGGTCTGTTACTGCCTTGATTAGACATAGGAAGCGAGTTTTGATGCTGAGGATGTCCGGTTTGATGAGTATGAGGAATAGGTGAAGAAGCGCTATGTTGAAGGAGGTGAGGATTAGGAGCAGCGATGCAACCGATATGAGCGTCGAATTCACAGGGTATGCATCGATAGAGCCACTGGTCCTTCCCGATCTTAAGGCAGATATCACATGAGAAACCTTTATTGGCTCCATAGGGAGGGTGAAACGTGAGTTTAAGGTTATGTTGCGGATGAGAATTGTGGATGATTGAGAGCGGCTTGTAAGCACAAAGAGAATGGATGTCGAAGTCGCAGAGAGAGCATTGGTAGCTAAAACCAGTCCCATGGACGCCACAGCCATCACAATTGAAGTATCCACCATCGTAGACAGGAGCAACAAGAAGGCTAAGTGTATGAGACGGGTGAGAGGGATGTGTTATGACCTGCTTCATCTTGCTGCACGACTCATGTAGAGAGAAGTTGCATGGCCTACATGAGTAAACCATGCCGTTACCTCCGGCGAGTTTGCAAGCTGAGCACGGTGGTGATGCCGTCGCCGGGGATAACTGAAGTCGGTGTGGGTGGCTGAAGTGGTTTATAAAGCTATTGTTTTGAGACGTCGTCGGCTTTCCCATTTTCTTTATGTGTGTGTGTGTGTGTTTTTTTTCTTCTTCTTGGTCTTAAAAATGAGATTGTTACTTGTGAGAAACACAACTTAGAGTTAATAGAGATAATAGGGTTGACTTTGGTGTTAATAAAAGAGGGCTAAGTCAGTCAACGGAACGCGTTGCACGTCTCTTCATGTGTGATGAAATAATACACATTGACTTTAACTAGTTGCACATTCTAATTATATGTGGTTTGGTTCCTCTTATCTCTCTTTATTTTGTCTTGTATAGACATATATAGGTGTATTTGTTTTAAACAAGAGGGGTATATTTGATATTCTAGTTTTTGTTGACCAAGAAAGAGTTGGATCGTAATGCAAAAATTTCAAACGTGGACTGTCTTCCTAATACATTGAATGTATCTTGTCACACAATATCAAGTGTTTGGCTTTGTGTTAACTCATAAAATATAGCGTTTTCATATTCGTAAATTTAGACATGTAGTTAAACCTCTTTCATATTCGTAAATATAGACTACGATAACCGGCGGCAGCGTATATATGGTTCCTTCTTGAGCGGCATCTCTCGAACCGGCGACCTCTAAACTGTACTAAAAAATCTTTACCACTTGAACTATCGACATTTGGTAATAACTTTGATTTTTTTTTTTTCTTGGGCAGCAAAATACTAATACTGACTACAACATCAAAGAGTTCTCTAGAAGACAAGACAACCCATTCTTGTCAATTACCACATTGTCTCGACTTTATATATATATATAGGTCGATGCCCAAAATTATTTCCAATTTAATCATCTTCTGAAATAAACTTATTCAACAATGTGCGTTTTCTTTATACTAGACTACTAGTAAGATGAATTTGTATAAAGTATATATAACTTCAAAACTAAAAAGCATAAACTAATTAGCTAACTACAAATGTTCACTCGTATAGTTTAAAATAGAACATATTTATTATATAAAATCGTGAGATAAATAATATATATTCATTTCATTATATATATATATGAATTAATTAGTATTAATTATTATAAAAAATACTATTAACAATAATGAAATTGCATGTATATATATGTATGGTATTCCCATTGAAATAAAACTTTTTATTATATCAAAACGTAAACATATTGGATCAAAGAGTATGAACAATTATATTTTTTAATTTAAAAACAACAACAACGATTTTGTGAAGGAAGTCCATGGAATAAAATGCAAGTACCATTTTTATAAGACAAACCTACACAATATTTAATGCAGTCTTTTTTCAAGAATCCACCAGTACAATCTGGTCCACAAGTCGGAGGTAGAGCTTGCACCCTAATTCCCATTTCAACTATCAATCATGAAAAGAAAAAAAAAGAAAAAATCTTGTTTTCTTGAAGAAAGATACGAAATTGTAGATGTTATAGTTAAATATATATATTTGAAATAACATGTACCTGAGAGAAAGTCACATGCAATAACCAGCGTAGCAACAAAAATGCATGTAACAATCAATTTGGAGGAACCCATTTTTAACAAACCAATATTGTATATTTCTCAGATATAGTTTTTTTTTTTTTGTCAACAATGTAAGATATGTTTGATGTAGATTAATTGAGAATGAAATGATCTATTTATAACATAAAACGTTCATATATAGTCACAAATTATTTTTATGTTTGTGTACACGTTCTAATCATAGTCAAATTTGTTTCCCTCTGTAGTTTTGTTAATATGGTATATAATGATTTTTAACTCTAAAAAGTTATTTGACCCAAGGAAAAATAAAATAGAAGGTAAATCATTGGTCTGGTCAAAAAATACATAATCAACATTAACAATTTTGAATCCCGATTAAATTATTCTTCGCTTGCCTACTACATTACTAAGCTGCACCACTTCCAGAGTTCCAGTAGTTGCAAAAATTATCATGTATATTTGAATATAGGACCGGCCCTGCTTTTGTGGATGTTGATAATATATTGTCTAAGATCTTCGAGCAAATTCTTGATTGTTCTGATGGTGATCTTACGTATGAACCAAGAAACCGGTGGCACATTAAGAAGAGTACAAGGCTGAAAGATCTGCTCCATTGTCACCTTTGATCCAATCCTTCCTTTTCCGCCACTACATTTTTTGTACTCTTCATCATTAATCCGCGACCTAGACTTGCATAAGCGTTCCTGATCTGCGTATAGTGGCTTTATTTTCCAGCTACCCTCAAACACTTTCATGCACGACATATTCTTCTTCTTATATTTTGCCTAAGCAAGAGATCAACACATTAAATCACCTAAACACACAAAAACAGTTGTGTTCATGTGAGGGGATTCGGAGAAGCTTCTTACAGTAAGATTTTGATGGTTTTCATCGATGACTAGATGTATCGGGATAGCTATAGTGCACCCAAGGACCTTCCATCTCAAAGTTTTTTTCACATCCGTGATCTGCCTCGGTCCATCCTTCTTCAAAACCTTTGTTGATTCGTTGTCCTTTTGTATGAATTAAAATGATAACACTTTTAATTACTGACAGTAACTAATTCACTAAATTTGAATCATACAATACAACGATATGAAGATAAAACAAACCAGACGTTGGCGAAACTCCCTGTCGAATAAACTGAAGAAATTCATATTTCTTGGATTAGTAAGCATCTCATAGACTCCGTGAGGAGGCCATCCCAATGTGAATTCTATTTTCAAATGGCAAACTCCCTTTTTTATTTTTACCTTCAAACATAATATATATATATATATAACCAAGTGTTAATTTAGCATTTATATATTCTTCTTAATTCTAGCAATTCCTCTCTAGTATTTGCTGATTTGCTATTACCTTCACCGTAGCAGGAGCATCATACCATGGATGCTTGTTATTATTTGGAATCCAGAGTGTTACTTGCCTCTTCAGCTCAGCTAAGTCATAATATTTAGGATCGGTAACATACAGTGGCATCGATCTAACATGTGAATGTTTCTTGTACTCGGCCTAAAATAACAAGAGTTGTAAAGTGATCGGTAACATACAGTGGCATCGATCTAACATGTGAATGTTATTTATATTGTTTGCTGATTTGCTGTTAATTACCTTCAACTTAGGGTCCACATCAGGATCCCAGTACCAAGGTTCCTGAATATTAGAATCTTCTTCTGAAACTGAACTAGAATTAACATTCTCACGAGGTATCTTAGACTCGGCCTATACAACAACAAGCCTAGCTAGTTATGATCTCACATATATGTGTAAGTAACCAAAAAACACTTTATATTTGATGATTTGACCAAAAACTTTCGGGTCGTTATCTGATTGATGAAAATGAAACTGACCTTAAGAGGCTGTTGAACGTTTTGATTGATCGAGCCACCAAACCTAGTAAAGACACCCATTTCTGTTTGAAAGTTTTTAGTGATCCATAAACTATACTTACCTTATGAGAGCAAGAGTACGTAAAATGACTATCTAAAGCTTGCATTTAACATGGCGTGAGTGATCTTATTAAATACAATGTGTACATGTTGAGAGAAAGATTTACAAACGGAAAACACAATAAAGTAGGCAGCTCCATTCTCGTGAGTTATTGACGTATGCGAGACCTATACATAAGAAGAGAAAATCTCCAAATTTGGTGCCAATTTTAAATCTATTCGTGATTTTAAGCATAAATATATAGCAAGTTACAGAATCATGAGTTCTGTGTTTGGGTATCGAAAATTACAGAATCGTGATTTTCTCGTTTCGGCATGGACAGATGTAAAAACTAACAAAATTTCATAAGATAAGATGATAATTTTTTTTCATTCTCTATGTAAAAATTATGGTCCTAATATCGATTGATCATAAAATATATATATATATATATATATATATATCTTATATAATATGACAAAGTTTTTTTTAACTTTGCATGCGTTCTATTTTTGCGACACGTGTACTTTACATTAATTTAAAGTTTGATTTTTTAAATTTATTTATTTAGAAAAATATTCATTTCTTTTATCTTCGATCCACTACCAATCTTTAATTGTTTTTGGTTTGTATTCTTTAATATTATTTGATAGCAAGAATCTATATAGTTTACTTTGGTAAAAAAAAATCGTTTTACAAGAATATATTTCGTCTAATTAATTTATAAGATTTGTAAATTCCTCAGTAATGTTATTTTAAATTTCTTCACTCTTCGTCTACCAAATCTTTAATTATTTTGTGTTTTTAATTTATTATTATTTCATACTTCACTCTTCGTCTACCAAATCTTTAATTATTTTGTGTTTTTAATTTATTATTATTTCATAGTAAAATCTCTATAGTTTGCTTTTGTTAAAGAAAAAGTAATATATTTTACAAAAATATATTTATTCTATTTTGTTTTTACTATTTATAAATTTTCACTTATTTTTTATCACAACCGTAACTTTGTTACTTAACTATTTTTATTGGTTTCACATGTCAATATTTACTATATATTAAACTATAATAATGTAGAGTTGTGAGAAATTGTAATATAGCACCACTCTATATTTTTTTAATATGTGTCATTTTTTCAATTTTAATGAAATAAAAAGACACATCATTGCTAATCTAAAACTAAATTGTCTACACACATTTTTAAAAATTTGGGATATTTTATTTGTTCAGTTTCTTTAGATTACATTTACTTCTCTCAATCAGTTACCTTTATGACATTATGGGTGGACGTTTTCTTTTGTTCAAACTGTTCATGTTGCAATAACGCATATGACCAAATTAATTACAATTAATATACTTCATAACTGTTTTTATTACCATAAATGTGATTACTTAGAATAATGTGTCAATGGAATTCCTTTCAAACTTCAAACAATGTTTAGTGTATTATATAAGATCTAATGCTCACATGACTAATAATGAACTAAACGATTACTCATTGTATTTCTTTCTTTTCCCATCATTTCCCATGGTATTTTTATTTTTATTTTTTCTTATGAAGTTTTTTAAAAAAAATATGATGTCTTGCAGTATATATTAATTACTCTATGACTATTTGAAGAAATCGTTTACAAAGCCATGTCAAAAAAAAATTTAGTATCAGAGTCTTGTCAATATTTATTAACCTCTTTCAAATGATTATTTTTTATGATAGTCATGATTTAAAGTTTTGCATTGTTTTGTAATATGTTTTTTTTTTTAACTTCAAACTGTAGTTGGAAGTCTTAAGTGATGAAGATGAGCCTAGTGCTTGACTCCTAAAGCATAATCTCTTTGGCTTTGAACATTCACTCATAATATTGTAGTTGTAAGTCCCTTAGATTTCTCCTCTTAAGTCCTCTGATCTTCAACTACAATATATTTCTAAGTTTATGTTTTGTAAATTTGCTTTGTTTTTCATTTTTAAAAGTTCTTTATCGCCACTACAAAAAAAAAATATTTTACTTTGCATATTAATAAAAAGATTGAGCCTAATTTTACAATGCATATACACATGGTCAAAAGATCAGGTACTTCTTTATGCCTCTTTTGAATCACTTCCCAAACTTTACAACATCCTTTCGCATTACACGGAAAAACATTACATATTACAGAGATTATTGTAAATATTTAATATATATATATATACACATATTGTAACCTCAATACTTTCATCATAGACATATGTCAATCGTTAAAAGTGGTATAAACTAACAAGTAGATTAACCTGTACAAAAGCAAAACTACTTTTATATCACATTGGTATTTTTGAATTATCAATGCATATACACATTGTTTAAATTAACAAGTAGATTAACCTCATGTCTTTTTCCTGTAACCCTTACTCCATCCGTCATTATGCCAAAAATGCTTACACCATTTCCAGTGGTTATCTATATTTTTTTTGGTTTGAATTTTATATTTTACATTTAGAGTATAATTTTGATAAGATATGGTTTAGTATTTAGAGTATAAGATCAAAAGCATGATGCTATTTTAGTATTTTTAGAATTTTAAAAATAATTTGCTAAATTTAAAACCAAAACTTATTTTTATGCAATATGTGAAAATTGTCCTTTACACTTCATAATTATAAACTTATAAATGTATGTAAAATTCTTTTCAATGCATATATAAATAATATCATGTACATTTCATATATAATTTAATAAAATTTTATTTTACATACATATATTTGATTTTTATAACCCACGCATCGCGTGGGTAACTTTCTAGTATATATATATATATATATATATATGAGTTGGTATATTAATGTATAATTTTTAAAAAATAATAATAATTTTCTCCTAGAGCTCATCTTTATAAAAAATATGGGAAAATTGGAAATAAAGGATCACTAAAAAAAATTGTTCATCTGGACCTTTTTTGAAAATGGTCATTTTTACATAAAATACCCATAGAATTTGAAAACCCCAAATTTAACAAGTTTTAAAATGTGAAATATAGGAGAATAAGTAGATATACAATAATAGAGGTAATATAATTTTTTACAAAAAAATAATGTATAAGTTGTTTTTTTTATGGATAAAATTTGATATAAAAAATTTAGAAAACGTTTTCTGCTATTCTGAAAATTTAAGATGATGTGTTCTAACATTTTGTACATGTTATACTAAATTCAGGAATAGTTTATGTTCTAAATAGTTTAGAGGCCCGAAATTCAGAATTCTACAAAATTCAGAAATTATATTCTACGATTTACTCTATGTTCTAAACATTTTAGTATACTCTTTCTACGATTTACTCTATGCTCTAAAATTGTTAGAATATGTTTTATTCATTTTACTCTATCTCTAAGAAAATTAGTAGATATATACTACAAAAATATAGAATGTATACTCTGAAAATTTTAGAATTCACTAAATATAGGAAGTGAATCTTTAAAAAAGGAAACTAAATATTAATCAGGGAAAATTAGAAATAAAGGATCACTAAACAAAACTGGTAAGCATAAGTAAAAAAAATTATCAATATATATATATGATCAATTGGCAAATTTTTAATGTCATGCGGTTCTTAACTTGATTGCTTCTGATTTTGATTATGATTATATCAAGAAGTACAGAGTAGATTAACCACAAATTTCCAAGATTATTATTATAATGGAATGTAATAATACAAATTGCCAAGAAAATCACTTCGATGATATCACTTCCACTTTCATCATCATGATCTTCTTTTGACGTCTGGATCAACGGATGTCTAGAAGTCGAGGATCTTGAAGACAATGGTCTCTTCAACACTATGACTTTAGTTACTTGATGACTCAATGGCTTTACATTAAAAGGCTTAATTTAGACACTACAACTCATAAAACAAAGACAGAAGATAAATCAAACCCAAAAAAAACTAGACCTTGAGAAACTGGTGAAGAACTCTTCCCTCTATAACAAGCTCGCTTCAAAGCTGCAATAAACGCAATTGAATTCCCCTTTCCTGGTTTAACAAAATAAGCACTCACGAATCAAGCTTCAATTTCAGTTTTCAGATCAACACCTATTTACACAAAGCAAACAGACCTCAGACCTGTCATTAAAGCAAATCTGACTCTGATCTTGTTAGCTTCAAGCATTCTTGAAATTTTTTGCCAGATTCAGAAGCTCTGAAGAACTTATGCTTTTTATCTTTCATGGTGAGACAAAGTCTTTAGCTCAATGTGTGAATGTGTGATAAACTCCGATAGATCTTCTCTTTCACCGTTTCCAGCTTCATCATCATAACTCTGTTTCCTCTGCTCTGCTTTAAAACTCGACGAGTCTTGCAAAGTCTTTGAGCCTCATTTTGCTACATTCCCTTGACTCACTTCTCTAATCCTGTAACTGGTACATCACAATCGATCTCCGTTTGTTCACTTAGCCTTAGAAATCTTAAGCTATCAAAATCGTCACAAGTGTCAAAATAGTTTCAAGAAGACGTCTCCGGCCGGCGAGGACGCGACAGAGGAGGAGAAAACGCGAGCTTTGTCTCATCTAGATCGTCGTTGCCGTCGTTGCCGTCGCTCAGAGGGTTAATCGTGAAAGTTGCAGCAGAATTAGTCGTATCCGTCTTCATGTAGCTTAGATTCACAAGGGGTTCTGGGTTAGGGTTCGAGTCGAATTATGACTCAGTCCGACTCATAATTATAAAGTTAGAGGTTTATAAACTCATAATTATAAAGCTAAAGGTTTATAAATTCATAATCTCATAAACTCATAATTATAAAGTTAGAGGTTTATAAACTCATAATTATATAAAGCTAAAGGTTTATAAACTCATAATTATAAAGCTAAAGGTTTATAAATTCATAACCTCATAATCTCATAATCTCATAATTCACGAGAAGCAGAGCCGCAGAGGAGAAATCGAAATGATTTGAAGTAGATCGAGATGATTTCAAGTAGATCCGAAATCGAATATCGCCTGAGAGGCTGAGAGAGAAAGAGGCGAAATGAAAAAAAAAAGTTTCCTCCAAATTGTAAAAACCCTAATTTTTTAGGGTTATTGGACGGCCCATGTCCAAACTAGCTTGGACCATATATCACTGGACTAAATTGGTTTTAGGCCCATTTGACCGTTTTAAATTTGGTAATAACCAAAACCAGTCCAAATTAATTTGGACTGGACAGCCCATGGTTTTAGAGCCCAATTGACATCTCTACTCAGTCGTCATGATATTTAGGAAATTATTATTATTATTTTTTAAAAATTAAGAATTTATATTTTTATTATTTAAATTTATATAAAATTGAGGATAAAACTGGGTTTTGATTATTATAAAACCTGTATGGCCAAACTTGTGAAAATAAAGTATATTTGGACATTTTTCTTAAAAAATATTCTTTATTTCTAATTTTCCCAAAAAATATTATATTATATTTTCAAAATATGATGCTGTAATATATTATATAATGAGAAATACCCTAGAATAGCAGTACTTTAAGTTTTTCTTCCAAATGTAGCACACATGTTTAAATATTCCTAATCTAGCATTTCTGAAATTATTGTTATTTATATAATTATTATTATATTCTACCGTATGCTTCATCTTCAACAATGTTTCAGAGAAGCCCCATGTTCGATTCACCGTTGTACTCCACCGCTTTTGTCGATTCCATCACCGGCCGAAGTATCTCCTTCTTCATCGTAACCACCTCTTCAACCTACACTGCCGGAACGATTTGCTTGTTCGAATCACCATCATCTTCCACCACTTTCTCGTCGGAGACAGTTACGATAACGGCGGAGGAAGAAGAGGTGTATCGATTGAAGAGATCTGGTAGACTGGTACGGCGGTTACGACGGAGCGAATCCATATGGCGATGGATGAAGATGAATCATTTAAAACAGAGTGTGGCGAGGTCAGTTAACATGTAGATCTGTTTTTTCAAATGCTTAGAACGTTTGTTCTATTCGTCTCTAATTTTTCTTAGCAAGTTTATGATGTGATGTGAAAAAGATTCAGAGTGTGTTTGATTTTGATAGTGAAGAAGTTGTGATTTTGCTTCATCTAATAGCTATGAATGATCCAATTTTACATTCTTTTTTGGTCTTTAATTGTTTCAATTCAAATAGAGAAATTAGTTGATAGAATTAATGTGATGTATTAGCTTGGTTCTCTTGCTGTGATAATTATTGAAGTAAGATGATTATTACAGATGAAGGTTGTGTTGCTCAAATGTTAAAAGTTTTTAAAGGAGAGTTCATTTGCAAAAGGGCAAATCATGGTGGCTACGGTGTTAGTGTTAACGTCTTGTGATAATGAACTTGGTGTTCTAATAATTGTTCATGTTCTGGGTGATTCTTCAGTTAGAGTTCAGATTCAAGGTAGGTATGAATCTAAAAGTCCTGAGTTGTTAAAATTGAATTCATGAACTGATCATGCTGTTGAATAAGGTTTTCAGCTTTAAACTCAAATGATTGATGATATATATGATGGCAAATATTTTAAGAACAAAGCAGAGAGTTGATGATGAAGATGGAAAAATGGGCTCTTGAGTGGAAGCTTGAGTTCATGTCATTATGGAAGGCCTTCCTAAAATTCAAGAATGCTTTCCTAAAATTCAAGAATGCCTTCCTAAAACCTATGAAATCCTTCCTATTTTTTTTCTTAAATGTGTTTTTAAATCTCTTTATATGTGTTTTGTCTTATTGTATCACATACTATTCCATTAGCGATAAATAGTAATAACTAGCATGATGTTTCATGAAATTAGGCCACTGTTCATGATTTGATGGATATTGAATTCACATAGATCGATGTATTCATATTGATCCAGGTGAATCAAATTGTTTAGTCCGATTCAAACAAGTGTTCCTGAATTGTATAAAATCCTTCCCAAATTTCATATAATCTTTTCTGAAATTCAATCACAATTAAAATAAAATGTTAACATAAACATATGATGCAGAAACATCATACAAGTACGAAAACAACCTAAAATGTTTTACAAGCATCATACATGTATAAAAATATAGAAAATAAAATTGAATCAAGGAACACAATCCTACAAATTGTCAACACACACCTCAATATGTGAAAGAATATTCCATCAGTGAGGGGTAATGATATCATTTTTGTGAATATTTGGGTGTTTCCCAATATCTAAGCTTTTTATGAAGGTCAACCTTAAGTTCATCATGAAATCCAAACTTTTTATGAAGATCATCCTGAAGTTCAAGAAATATTTCCTGAATTTCGTGGATTCCTTCCTAAATTTCCGAGAAGTGTTGGACGATGGATGTTGGGTGCTGATTTTTCAAGTTACGAGAACATGAGAAGGGATTATGCGAGCTATCAACAAAACTCAATATGGTAGCGTGTATGCTCCTTTTTTTTTGTTTTTTTCCTTTTAATGAAAGCCTTCCTTAAATTTAAGACATCCTTTCTAAATTTCTTGTAATTCTTCCTGAATGTTTGATTGAGAACATTTTTATATGCTTACCGATGAAAGTATAGCTACCAATCCAAATATTGAATACAAAACCTTCTTGAGTATGTTTTAAAATAAGTTTTATGGTGAAAACCATCCAAATTAGCTTTATTATCCAAAATCTCAATGAAAACAAACACCATATGAAAACATCATTTGATACATCTAAAGTCCCCATCTTGACCACTACAACATCACAAGTAAACAAACGCCACACATGGTGTTTATGAACCACCATTGATATATCTAAAGCCCACATCTTCTCCAATCTTGTATTAAAAAAACACACACACACTTATAAACTTTTAACTCATCCTCAAAGAATTAGAAAAAAGTAGATTTGTTCAAAAGAACCCATCAGAAATTTGAATAATTTCAATTTGGAATCTTTCTGGGAATAGGAAAAGATGAGATCATTATAGTTATCCACATCAAAGAAGAAGCACCTAGAAGAGGATTGTCTTTCATAGTCTAAAAACCAAATTTATACCAACAACAATGTCAAACTGCAACAATTGGTTTTCTGGGAAGAAACTTTCTTCCACAAAACTCATCACTTCCTCTCCTCCACCAATGTATTTCTCTTTCACAAAAACCCTCGACCACAACACCTCTGCTGCCGCTGAAACATCACCACCATTGTCTCTTTCTCCGGCCATTAGATTTTGAAGCTCTTCTTTGAATCCCCATCCATCGACCTATCTCTCTCACAACCACCACACCAAAATTCTCAATCGCAGCTCTCACGGTGTTACATGCCTCCATCGTCCGCCGCACAACGATGTCGTGTAAATCACAATACGATTCTCTCCGCCATCACAAAACCTCAGGCCTTCACTAATTTCATATCTAATGGTTTCAAAGGTTGAGGTTGGTTTGGAATCTAATTTCAGATCTAATGGCCTTCACGGTGTTAATCGCTCTTCGGATCTTGGTTTGGAATCCTCGAAGAAGAAAGAGTGAGAGAGATAGCAATGTCACGATTTTGTCTTAATATAATTATATTTTATTTTAATGATATATAAATTTGTGCTACTTTTGGAACTTTTAAATATGTGTGCTAATATTGGACTAAAAACTTAAATTTGTGCTGTTTTGTCAATTGCCCTTATATAATATACCACTCTAGACAAAAAAAAAAACGAACGGCACCTTCAAATCAAAGTTTACTTAACTGGATACTTGGCATTTGATTCGACAAACAAATTCAACATGTGACCACATACAATCTTATATATATTTGTTGAATTTATTAGGAAACTAAGTGATTATGGAGTTAGATTAAAATCAACAAAAGGCTTCCCTTTTTTGGGCTCAGAACTCTCTTTCTCTTTTAGAGTCTTTGACTTTCTCAGATAAAGAGCTTTGACTGGAAAACACTTTCCCTTTTGCAAAATTTCCATCGTTATCTTATCCTTTGCTTTGTTTTTTGAGAAATCGCGAGAGTTACTTTGTGTTTCTTCTTCCTTCTCAAGAACTTTTCGAAAATCTTCTGGTTTTTTACTGTTTTCTATCTTCAAGCTTTGGTGCTCAGTTAGCTTCTTCTGGGTTTCTACCTATGTCTTCCTCAATAGACAAAATTCTCATGGAGCTATCTTTAGAAGAAGAGGATGAACTGTATAATCTTCCGGATCTGCCACAATTCAGTTCATGCCAAGCCAATTCTCACAGTTTGATTGGTAGGATCCTGAATCCGGACTGTCAGAAAGTGTCTGATGTAGTTTTCAATATGCCAAGGAAGTGGCAAATATATGATCGGGTTAGAGGTGTTGCTCTTACGAAAGAGAGATTTCAGTTCATATTTAAATATGAACATGATCTAGAAGAAGTACTTAAGAAAGGGGTGTTTACTTACAATCAGTGGGCTCTAGCAATAGATAGATGGATTGAAACTCCTCCTCCGGATTATCTTCAATTCATTCAGATTTGGGTGCAGCTGAGGAATATTCCTGTAAATCATTATACGTTGGAAGCGATAACGTCTCTTGGAGAATTTGCAGGAAAGGTTATAGAAGTTGACTTTGATCCTACAAAGCCTCAAAATAAAGACTATGTTCGGGTAAAGGTTAATTTTGATGTCTCAAAGCCACTTCGTCGTTCTAAAGTGGTAAACTTACCTGATGGAGAAGTAGTCTCTATTCTCTATGATTATGAAAGGGTTCAGAAACGGTGCTTCTCTTGTCAAAGACTTACTCATGAACAAGATAATTGTCCTCTGTTCCTTCGGAAAAAACAAGGTTTAGAAGAAAAAATAAATAACTCATCTGAACAAGGAAAGATACCTACGTCACCTCTTCTCAAAGTCTCAGATCCACTTTTTGGTGTCTTATCAGAAGATCAAGTTGGCGTGGATCCAATCACAGGTAAAAAAAGAATATCTCTTGAAGTTATTGATGGTTTGCGGCAATTTCTTTTGCTATCATCGGACTCTGAACGTAAGATAAGAGAAGATAAAGTCAAAAGTTTTTGTAGCGTTTTGGGTCAGAAACCTTCTGCTCAACTTCCCGTTTTCAGACCTGGGCTCATCTCAAATCTTCCAACTGGTACCATTAACGAAAAAGGTTTGATAATGGCTTTAGAGCTTAATGATGCTCAGAAAGAAGATGAGAAGATGATCAAGGATAACAAACTACTTTTATCGGCTTCTCAAGTAGGATTATCCCCGAGTTCCCTTATGCAGCTAGATGAGGCTGATATCAATTTTGCTGAAGTTAGTTTGATTTCTAAAGAAGCTTCCTCAGCTTTGGGGACTGGTTTTTTGGAAGCAAGTTCTTCGGGGTCTACTAGACAGAAGTCTTATCAACGAAGAAAGCCATATAAACCTAGAAAGTCTTCTTCAGGTACTAATTCCCCTCACAAGCTTTCTGGGGTAGATAAAGTAGATAAAGGTTTAGATAAAGGGAAAGGGGTGATGAATAAGAGGAAGGGTTCTACGGCTTCAGATATATTAGCTAAATCTCCTAGGCTCTCAATTTCAGAGGCGGTCCCAAATGAGGGACTGTCCAATACTTAATGAGCCTTATGAGTTGGAATTGTCAAGGATTGGGGCGGCCTCAAGACTTGACAATTCCTCGACTCAGGGAAATTCGGAAAACCCTCTTCCCTGACATGTTGTTTTTAATGGAGACTATGCATAATAGGAATGTTTTGGTAGATTTGCAAGAATGGTTGGGTTATGATAGAGTGTTCACTATTAACCCTATAGGTAAAAGTGGTGGATTAGCTCTCTTTTGGAAAAGCAGCGTGGTAGTAGATTTTAAGTTTGTGGATAAAAACTTGCTTGATTTTCATGTTCATATTGGGGCAGTTAGTTTCTTTGTCTCTTGTGTATATGGTGACCCTTTTTACAAATCTAGACCTTTGGTTTGGGAGAAACTTATGAGAATTGGTGTTGAAAGGAAAGATAGTTGGTGTATGATAGGGGATTTTAATGAAATTCTCCATAATGGGGAGAAACTGGGTGGTCCAAGAAGAAGTGAATCTTCTTTTCTTCCTTTTGCCAATATGATCAGCGCTTGTGGAATGGATGAATTGCCTTCTATTGGTAACAGTTTTACTTGGGGAGGAATGAGGCAACAATTATGGATTCAGAGTAAACTGGATAGATGTTTTGGGAATAAAGCATGGTTCAGTCTGTTTCCTGTTTCAAATCAGAATTTCTTGGATAAGAGAGGATCGGATCATAGGCCGGTTTTGGTTAATTTTTTGTCATCTAGTGAATCTTACAGAGGTGTGTTTCGGTTTGACAAAAGGTTTTTAAATAAACCTAAGGTGAAAGAAGCCATTTCAAGAGCTTGGTCAAATGTCTATCAATCTAATGCATCTTCAGTTTCTGACAAGATCAGAGGATGTCGTAAAGCTCTAAGTAAATGGAAAAAGGAGAACAGTTTAAATTCTTTGGACAAGATCAATCATCTCCAAGCAGCTTTAGAGTTGGAACAGTCATCAGTTCTTCCTTGTTTTAAACAAGTTAACACAATCAAGTTTCAATTATTGAAGGCTTATAAGGAAGAAGAAACATTCTGGAGTCAAAGAAGCCGAGAGACTTGGTTAAATGAAGGGGACAATAATACAAAAAATTTCCACACTTCAGTCAAGGCTAATCGATCAAGGAAAAGAATTGAAAGTTTATTAAATCAAAACGGAGTTGCCCAGAAATCAGAAGCTTCTAAAGGAGAGGTGGCTACTTCTTACTTCATCAACTTATTCAAATCCACTCATCCAGGGAGCTTTGATGGGTTTTTTGCTGATTTTCAGCCTAAGGTTACTCAGATTATGAATGATTCCCTGATAAAACCTGTCACTAATGATGAGATTAGAAGAGCTGTTTTTTTCAATTAATCCTTCAAAAGCTCCAGGCTCTGATGGGATGACTGGCCTCTTTTTTCAAAAATATTGGGATGTTATTGGTGTTCAAGTCTCACAAGAGGTTAAGAATTTCTTCACCAACGGCTCATTTCCATCAGATTGGAATTATACACACCTATGCTTAATCCCGAAGGTAACAAACCCTACTTTAATGACTGACCTTCGCCCTATCAGTCTGTGTTCAGTCCTATACAAGATCATCTCTAAAATTTTGGCTTCAAGATTGCAACCTATTTTGCCACAGCTTGTTTCTCCATCTCAGTCAGCTTTTGTTTCAGAAAGATTGATTTCAGATAACATATCAATTGCTCATGAATTGGTTCATGCTCTTAGAACTCACTCAACTATATCTCAAGAGTTCATGGCAATTAAATATATGTCTAAAGCCTTTGATAGATTAGAATGGAGTTATCTTCGAAGTTTGCTTCTTGCTTTGGGTTTTCATAGTAAATGGATTGAATGGATCATGTTTTGTGTATCCTCTGTCACTTATTCAGTCTTAGTCAATGATAAGCCTTATGGGATGATATCGCCGGAAAGAGGTTTGAGACAAGGAGATCCACTATCTCCATTTCTATTCGTTCTCTGTACTGAAGGTTTATCCCACATGTTAAACAAAGCAGAATTAGCAGGCACTATTCAAGGAATTCAGTTTTCTCCTTCAGGACCATCAGTTCATCATCTTCTTTTTGCTGATGATAGCCTTTTTACCTGCAAAGCTTCAGTTGTTCAGGCAAGTACTCTTCAACAGATTTTGAATGTTTATGGCGAAGCAACAGGTCAGAGGATCAATCTAGATAAGTCTTCAATCACTTTCGGTTCAAAAGTTAATAAAGAAGTTCAAGTTTCTATCAAAAAGTTGACTGGAATCCAAAATGAAGGAGGAGCAGGTACTTATTTGGGTCTTCCAGAATGTTTCAGTGGTTCCAAAATTCAACTACTAGACTATATCTTTGATAAGTTAAAGTCTAGATTATCTGGTTGGTTTGACCGCACTCTTTCTTTGGGTGGAAAAGAGGTTCTTCTGAAAGCAGTTGCATTAGCTCTTCCAGTTTATGCTATGACTTGCTTTAAATTGCCAAAAACAACTTGTACAAAATTAACAAGCGTAATGTCTAACTTTTGGTGGAGTTCTCTTGAGCATCACAAGAAGATTCATTGGTTAAGCTGGGACAAATTGTGTTTATCAAAGGAAAAAGGAGGATTAGGCTTCAAAGATATTCAGAGTTTTAATCAAGCTTTATTGGCAAAGCAATCTTGGAGAATTCTGCAATATCCGGATTGTCTCTTTGCTAAAGTGATGAAGAGCAGATACTTTGAAGAAACTGATATTTTAACAGCAAAGTTGGGTTCATATCCTTCTTATGTTTGGAGAAGTCTTCTTCATGGGCGTGATTTGCTTATCAAAGGTCTTCGTAAAATGATTGGCGATGGAAAGTCTACTAGTGTTTGGTGTGATCCCTGGATTTATGATGAAGGTCTACGACAACGAGCTCCTTTGATGAAGAATATATTTGTCAATTTGGATCTTAAAGTGGACAACTTGATTGACTTTCAAAAGAGAGACTGGAACATGGTCAAATTAAAGGAACTTTTCTATCCGAAAGATGTTCGTCTCATTTTGGTCAACAAGCCTGTGGTTTCTAAAGATGACTACTGGTGTTGGATGCATAATAGGAATGGAGATTACACGGTTAAATCAGGTTATTGGCTTATAAATCAGGTAAACAACCATGAGCTTTTTCAAGAAGTGGACATGAAGCCTTCTTTAAATGAACTTAAGTCTCAGGTTTGGTCTCTTCAAACTTCTCCGAAGATCAAAATCTTTTTATGGAGAGCTTTAAGTGGAGCATTAGCAGTTGCAGAGAAACTAGAATCAAGAGGCTTGAGTAAGGATTTGAGATGTCAGTTTTGCGGTCTGGAGAAAGAATCGATCAATCATGCTCTTTTCTCCTGCTCTATTGCCAGACAAGTTTGAGCTTTATCAGATTATCCTACTCCTGATGGTGGTTTTTCTCCTGACTCAATTTACTCTAATATTCATTACTTGTTTTCTTTGGAAAAGAATCAAGTAATTTCAAAGAATATTAGACTGAAATTTCCTTGGATACTTTGGTTTTTGTGGAAAAATAGAAATGGTTTTCTATTTGAAGGACAAAGAATTGCTACAACGGATCTGGTCATGAAGATAGAAGAAGAAGCCTCAGAATGGTTTAAAGCTCAAACTATAGGCAAAAGGACAGACAGTTCAAAAATCTTTGACAGAGGAAAACAAGTAAAGGAATGGATTAGTCCTCCTTTAACCTGGCTTAAATGCAATATTGGTATGTGTTGGTCAAAGAAGAACAAGGTTGGTGGGTTTTCTTGGGTTTTGAGAGATGAGAATGGAATGGTAATGATGCATAGCAGAAGATCATTCTCAAGCATTCCAACTTTAGAGGAAGCTAACCTAACGAGCATTTTGTGGGCTATAGAAAGCATGAAGAGTCACAAAATTAATAAGGTGGTATTTGCTTCAGAAGCTTTGCAAATGGTAAGGGCTTTCAATAGACCTCAAGCATGGCCTTCCTTTCAGTTTGCTGTTGCAGAAATTAAAAATGGTTTGGATGGTATTCAAGATTGGCAAATTCAGAGTGAAAACAGAGTTTCAAATAAAGGAGCTTTTCTTATAGCCCAAAGTGTTATCCAAGGTAACCGTTTCCAATCCTATGTTGCTCAAGGGTTTCCTTACTGGCTCAAAGAACTCTTTGACTCTGAGAAAAGCTTACCTTAATTCAGAAGAAATTACGGAGACACTCCTTACTTCTCTAGTTCAAGAGTTGCAGAAGCTCTAAATTTAAACGTTCCAATTCCTCAAACTACTGTTTGGAGGAGACATACTTCGGTTGGTTCTAATATCACTCCAAGCTATGAAGATGATTTCTATTCAGTAGTACCAAGATGCTTTGAGATTGGTGAATCCTAAAGCGCAAAAGTTTGAAACCTATCATGAAGGAATCAGATAGGAAACAGAAACAAAAAGTTCAAGATGGCACAGTAGGAGTGTTTCATAAGCCTCCTAATAAAGTGTTAGTTACACTCTTATCAACTTCTGTCGAGACTTTTTGGAGCCTGCAATTTGAAACAGATCATGGGGTTCTCTTTTTGGTGACCTGTTTTGAATTCAGTTTGCTACCTTAGATCTTTCGTTAAAAGTTTGTTTTTACTGTCAGGTTGTTTGTTTATGTTGTTGTAACTTTTGACTTGCTGTTTGGTGAAGCTGTTGTAACTTCTATTCGGCTTGGTTTAGTCTCTAGTCTGTACTCTGACTTTTTGATGTTAAATAATAAACTCCAGTTGAAAAAAAAAAGTGATTATGGAGTTCAACTTTGGTCAACACATTAATGATTTGTAATTTTGACACTGCCTTTGCTCAGTTCTGAAACCTGTTTGTAAATTCTTCAGAGTCTACCCATATGATTCTCTCTGTCTGCCTCCTCTGTTTGTTTTTAAAGAAGGATCTCACACAAAAGCTGTAGAGAGACGACACAAACGGATTGGCCGATTGGGCCAGCTACTATAGAAGATTCATTCTCTTCTCTTAATGCAGGCAATATAAATCAACAGATTGCAGAAGATCCACAAAGGAAAGAGGAATGAAAATCTGAATAACAATACATGTCTAGATTTCTGCATCAGAGAATCTCAGACTTAAAATGATCAATGCAAAAACTACTTTAGTAGACACATCCATCATAAATAAGACAGAAAATACAGTGCCAACCCATTTTAAAAGGAAGTTATGATCATCTCTCATTTGACTGTGAGTAGACTGCAAAGGATGAGAGTAAAGAGTGATTCATGGAAAATACAATAAGACATACAGAGGAGAAATAATAACAAAAAGGAAACAATACCAATTGAGAACAATCCTTGAGGAAACTAGTGAGGAACACAAAGCTTACTTCTCCTAAATACCAGTGAACTATAACTAAAAAAAATAACCTAGAATCAAACCCCAGGAAAAAGCAGCTCATGAAACCTAAATCAACCAAAGATGAAAAATCCAGCATATGAGAGTAAGATAAAATACAAACATAGAGAAGCAACCTCACTAGTTGTTAACAGCGGTCATGAGACAGACCAAAACTAGCCTCCCATGCATCCTCAATATACCTATAAAGGACGGGAGTATTTCACATAAGAAAAAACCCACGTCACAAGCAAATGAGAGTATGATCAAACACTAAACAGAGCTGTAGCATGACGAGAGCTAAGACAACCAGAGATAAAGGGGAAAGAAACCAGTTAGTAATCTGACATTCAAATGAAAGGTGATCTTAAACCACAGGTCTAGCCTTAAGCAGACCCTACAAGACATATAAACATTCAATACAAAATTACTAACAAAGTACAAAGTATAATAAAAAAACTCGTTTTGAAGGAAATTTAAGATCTAAATCAAAATTTTCACAAACCCTAATAAGGAAACAGAGAGAAATAAGAAACCGGCAAAGAGGTAACATGGAACACCGAGAGATCAAAGATCAACTGAGACAGAATATTACAGAGGTAATTGTTAATATAACAGGAAGTTGTGTTATTCGGGAAAAAAAAAGATGATAGGCGAGAAGATAGATTCAACTCAACATAAAAATCCCATTGCCTCCACAATCTGTATCGTTCATACAGAAAACAAACAATCTGCTTAGGAATTGAATTTGGGGAAAAGGACACCCGCAAAAGAGAAAAACGTGTGACACAACCAATCAATCAAAGCCAGGAAAAAGAAGCTCATTACACTTGAATCAACCAAAGATGGAAGCCCCAAGTTTGAGACAAACTATAGAATTTAAAGGAATCTAGGCAAACAAGTCCAAACAGAAGTTCTACTTGCATCACTCAAATTCTTATACGAAGATAATGAATTCACACAGAAAGAGAAAACACCATCCCAAACACAAGCATTTAAACCACCATCAAAAGCATATGACCGTAGGATTAAAACAAAAAAAACCACAATCACAAGCATATAACAAGGCGAAATAATGTTGAAGACTCCCCAATGGCACTGTCCATATCTTACTGTTAACCTATGTAACAAGAATATGTCTAGCTTTCTGCATAATAAGATGAGCTCATACTAGAACAATCCTAAAAGACACCAATATATTCAATACAAAAACTACATTAGTAGACATATCCATATTGAAAAGGACAAAAAAGAAGTACAAACCCATATAAAAAAAAAAAGAACTTATGATCATCTTTCATCTGCCTGCTAATAAACTGCAAAGGATCAGAATCAAGTGATGGATGAAGATATCCAGCTGGAAGACACACAGAAGAGAAATAATAACAAAAATGAAACATACCAATTAGATCATTCCTTGCGGCAACCAATGAGGAAATCAAAGCTTAAAAATACCCAATAAACACATAACAATCAGAAGAAAATTACAGATAGACAAAGGCGTCAAGACGAATAAACCCAAAAAGATGGAAGCCCCAAGTTCAGCCATGTTGAGACAACTTGTAGACTTGAAGGGGATTTAGGCAAAAAAGTCTAAGCAGAACTTCTACTTGCATCATTCAAATTCACATAGAGAGAGAAAAGAAATCAGACAGAGAAAAAGAGTAAAGGGGAAGAAAAAATGACCATACCTCCAAGGAAAAGAGAAGAAACCACCAACGAGGTAACAGAGATGTTTTTTCTGAAGATGTAGAAAGAAATAAAAAACAAAAATCGGTTAAGAGGAAGAATACTATTACCTGAAGCTGTAGCCAAGAGCAGACCAAAAAGATCCATCATATAGAACCATCATCAATTGATCAAGAGAAGACTACCAGAGTGTACCTTTGGGAAGACTTGGTCTAAGACCTTCAAGGCAAACCTAGAATTCCAACCAGCATAACCACGAATAAGGATGTCAGCCTGTGGACATGCAATCAAAACACACACATCAAGGTACCAATTTTATGAAGATAATGAATTCACATAGAAAAATAGTTTGACATCATAAATAAGGCTAAATCAGACATACATATATCAACGTGGTGACACTACGAGAACACGAACAACCAGCACCATTATCAATTCCACTTCGTCTTGGCCATAAATTGCTTGGCTAGTGTTGGCTGGCGCGGAACCTGAGGGAGAGCGAGAGAGCGAATAAGATCATCAGGTGGAGAAGAGAAGTTCTGAGAACAAACCCTTACCGAAAAATAGGACATTGTAACAAAACCCCAGTGTAACACTCACCTGTTGAGGTTTATGTCTGCTCTCTTCTCTCATCGCCACCATTACAACTCTCTGCAATGTAAAATTAGGTGTAAACTAGAGTTATATTTGCAACAATCAGAACACTCAGTTTATAATTACCATCGGCATATTTTGCCATGCTTTGATGAGTCATGACTCATGAAACTAGAGGTCAAAAAAAACACAGAGCAGAGAAATGAACTACTAACCTGGAACACCCGCACGATGAGCCAACTCTTTTAACTGCGCCTGAACTTGCTCTTTGCTTGGCACCTATATTGAAAACAAAAAGATACCTTAGGATCATATAATAAGGGAAACAAAAATTGTATGAAAAGAGACAGAACTATACCTTAGGATCATATAATAAGGGAAACAAAAAATGTATGAGAATGTTAAAAAGATGATCCAACCTTTGCAGTTAACGGCAGCCACAGAGGACACTCAGGTAAGGGCTCTACTCTAGATTGAGCAGAAGGTAAAAGTTTTTTGGCATTCAGGAATCGACATTTCCCTAAAGCGTATTCCCTGTAATATAAAGGGACTAGAATATATAATAACAGAAAGCCTTCATAATCAAAAAAGAGAGGATAAAAAAAATCATTAGAATACATACCATATCAACAGTGATGTTCCCCACTTGTCAACTCCACTTCGTCTCAGGTCCCTACAGAGCCAAGAAGAGTTAAAAATCGCATGAACATAATAAACAAAGCCTTGAATGACTCAATTTAGAAACCAAACCCTAGAAGAGCAACATGAGTAAGATAGTGACAACGATCAGTCAAAGCCATCACCAAAGAAAAAAACGAAAAGTTAATAACATGTAATTAGAAAAAAACACCGAACGAAAGAGACAATACAAAATCAAATACAGATGGATTTAGAGCAAGGAACCCATGAGAACGCTTGAAGACAATAACATGGATTATAGAATACGTGATGATTGGATCATGATTTGCTTCCAAAAGACCTGCAAAACGAAGAAAGAAACGTAAGGAACAAAACAAAACAAAAATATAAGTAAAAGACGTGTGAAGAGGAAGAAGAAAACCCTTTAAAGATGTAGCACAGAGAAGAAGCGTGTCCATCAAAGCCATCACTCTCATCGATAAAAGTATCATCCACAAACTGAAACAACATAATAACAAGTAAATAGCATGAACATGTATATAGAGGTTTCAGCCTGGGATATAACAAAGAGAAAGAAGAGACCGTGAAAGAGGTAACATGGAGCAACAACAGATCATAAGGTGTAAAAAGGTGTAAAGATGCGAGGCAACCTGAAAGTTAAACTCATAAATTAAACGCTCTCACAATCTTTGTTTTTTCTCTTTGAACCTCCCTCACAGTAATCCTAGTTCCTCATGATCTGCATCAAAGAGAGACAGAGATGTTCTTTTCACTTTATATAGAAAGAAACAGAAAAAATCGGTTCAGTGGAAGAAGACTACCTGAAGATGTACCGCAGAGAGGACAAATACAAGCCATCAAAACAGTCACCAACCGATCAAAGCATCCTCCTCCACTAAAATATAGGGTCTTAGGCTTAAAAGTTAAAACATGCAGGCCAACATCACTAGGAAGATCAGCGACATTACTGTTAACTGAAAATTAACAGAATTAAAAATCGCATGAACATAATAAAAAAGCCTTGAATGATCAATTTAGAAACCAAACTCTAGAAGAGCAACATGAGTAAGAGAGTGACAACGATCAGTCAAAGCCATCACCGATCAATCGCAGGATCATCGTCCACAAATCTAAACCAACAAAACAAAAACGACATTATGTAACTAGAAATAAGACAAACCACCGAACCAAAGTGACAATAAAGAAGCAAATAGAGATGAGTTTAGAGCAAGGAACCAATGAGAACGCTTGAAGACAATAACATTGATTAGAAACGTGATGATTGGATCATGGTTTGCTTCCAAAAAAGAAACGTAAGGAACAAACAAAACAAAAAAAAGAAGTTAAAGACGTGTTAAGAGGAAGAACAAAACCATTTGAAGAAGTAGCACAGAGAAGAAACGTGTCCATCAAAGCCATCACTCTCATCGATAAAAGCATCATCCGAAACCTGAAACAACATAACAACAAGTAATTAGCATGAACATACATAAAGCTACCTATGCAATTTGGAAACCAAACCCTAAAAAAAAATCAGTTAAGAGGAAGAAGACTACCTGAAGATGTAGCGCAGAGAAGACAAAAACGATCCATCAAAACCATCACCAGCCGATCAAAGCATCCTCCTCCACCAAAATATAGGGTCTTAGGCTTAAAAGTTAAAACATGCAGGCCAACATCACTAGGAAGATCAGCGACATTACTGCTAACTGGAAATTTAAATAACATAGCAAAATAATGTTGTAAGACTCCCGAATGGCACAGTCCAAATCTCAGGACTGATTGCAACAGATTTGGGAGGGAAAACGGAATGAATACCTGAATTTGTCCAGCCTTTTGCATGAGAGGATAAGATAGAAGAACCAATACACAAAAAAAAAAGATACATACCTTTCTCTGACTTGTTTGCTCTCTCGTCGCCATTATAATGCTTCAAAGTTCTGAGAATCAGAAGACAAGAAATTTCAAATCACACACCACAACTCAGTAACAAAAAAAAGAATCATGGAGATTTAGAAGAAGAAGGAATGAGGAGGTACTTCTAATCAATACCAAAGCTCAGTCCTGACTCCTTTGTTCCGTTTTGATTTCAGACAAAGGGGAAGGAAGGAGAAGAATATGGGCTGCCAACTAACACCGAAAGCACAATTCCTAGAATTTTCAGAACACTGTCGTTTCAAGCCAGAACGATTATCTTCTTCATCATTAACGAGTCACGACACGACCAAAGGTAACAACCGAGCAGAGGTTAGAGTGATGAAAGTGAAGAGTTCTCTAAGGAAAGTAAATCTTAACAAAGAAGGACAAGAGAACAAACAAACCAACCTTGGATCGTGGGAGAAATCTCCTTCAAGATAGGGGTCATTGCTTGGCTGGCTCAGAACCTATGAGAGAGATAGCAAACAAAATCATCAGGTGATAGAAGCTAAGAAGACGAGGATATATAAAGATCAATTGGGCTCAAAGTGCTAGATCTCCATAGACACATCATGACAGCTCAACCAAACCACACATTACCGTCCTGAAAACATACTCCTTTCAGTGCTAAACCTTCATGCTTTCGTACGTCCTTGAAAAAATATGATTCATCGTCCTGTTTGGAACAGACACAAACCTGTTTCCTCGTTTCACCACCCAAAGGCCAAAAGAAAGAAACAACAAACCCATCCAATTTATGCATACCTGCAAAACGAAACATAAACCTGAGATTCTTGTTACACTATTGATAAAAATAAACAGAAGAAAATAAAACACAATTGTACCTGCTTCTTGACTACCTCTCTTCACAGGCCGTGACTCCATTTGGCTCTCTTCATAGGCCATAATCTGCGATCAAAAGCAAGTTGCTGACTTGAAAGATTGGCAAATTAAAGTGAAGGAGTAAGGAAGACGTATTAAGTCAAAGACACCTATACAGTTTGATGTTGTTACCTTTTTTGGTTCTGAATTTTCTTCACTCTTCAAACCCATAAGCTTACCTTTTTTGGTTCTGAATCAGTTTGATGTTGTTAACTTTTGGTTATTAGTGAGTATGTAGTAAAACAACCAACCAAATTGGAGGAAGCGGACAAGGGAAGACAAAGACATATAAATACCTTCTAATCAGTTTAATGTTGTTAGTTACTGAGTCAAATACATCATCGTCCTGGTTAGAACACGAACACAGACCTGTTTTGTTTCACCAAAAAGAAAGAAACAAACCCATTAAAGAACAAAAACTCGACTCACTCTATAAAAGCGGCCAAGGGAAAGACAAAAGACCAATTTGATTACCATTATAATCATACCCTCTCGCTCACTCGCTGTCTGTCTCGCTCTTTCTGGTTGGAACTAATTGTAACCAAGTGAAGAGCCTTTCTGGTTGGAACTATACACTTTGATGAAAGGGCATTAGTTCTTTTTTATTTGTTCTTTAGGACGGAAAGACGGTTTTTTTTTTAAATCCACTAATCATAAAAACATTAGAAGTGATACACACGTATCGCTTATATAACCTCCAAGTCTGCTCAACACCTCAATGAGGTTTGTTTCCTCTATTCATAAATCTAATCTGATGCACACTGTAGCGTAAATCTGAGGTTCTGTGTGTTTCAGGTGGATACAGTGAAGGAGCCAAATTAGACAATGGGGATGAAATGATACACTTTGGTTTCTCTTCATTCGAATTCCAATTTTCTGGCTAATTCGTTAAAAGCAAAAGCTTTTGATCGAATAACCGGTTTGATACTATTTGTTAGTTGGACAGTTAAATTATTTGTCGTTCAATGCCTTCTGATGATTTCTTTTTTTCTTCTTAATTTACTCATTGTGTAAAATATATAGATATACCTGAGAGCAGATGCCACGACTCCTTCAAACACGAAAGAGAACGGTGTAGTACCTACAAAACGCGCAACATTAGGTATTTGTGAGTAGTATATTCATGTGAAATGTTACTTTAAAAGAGATATATGCTTCTTACCTTACTTCGGTTCGACCATAGTAGTCCAGCAAGACCCCACTGTGAGCATCAACACTTGGTCACGGGTTCTTCACCTAAAACAAGCCATCATAGCATTTGTATATAACTTCGAAATGATCGGCAAAGGAGTTCTCAAGCCTTGTCATACTTTCAACGTAATACATTACATGAAACGATCCCCCTGTTATACTAGAAATGATAGAGATACTACCTTTCCAAGCTCGGTGAGAACAGGGTGGCACAACTTCGTAAAGCTTTGACACCTACAGAGTAGGAAAGATTTGTAAGCCACTGGACATTGATCAAATTTTGAGAGCAGAGCAGAATAGAAGGAAAAAGGAAAGTACCAGCTGGGAAAAGAGCGTCATCAGGTAAATGCTTCAAGGCAAACTCTCTTTTGCCCTTGGATCAGTTTTGCGCAGAAGATGGTGTCCATATCCTAGAACAACCTGCAGACAAATCATGATGAGGTCAATAGAGATATTTAGTAGACTCGTAACATTACAACATTAACTAGAAGAAGGGAAAAAAAAAATCTCTTAAGGCGGTGTTAGTTACTAGAAGCTATGAGACTGGTAGACCAAACTTTGACGTTATTAAAATGAGGACACATAACAAGATTTTAAATCATTTTCGCATGCTCAATTTGTTTGAAACTTTCATCAGTCATGTACAGGTAGAGGAATTGTTTGCACCATAATCCAAAGATGTATCTGAGGGGATGGAATCACCATTCTTGTACATCCTGCAATGATTGAGTGGAAAGTTAGATACAAAAATAGAAGTAAAAGTACACTTTCAGTACCGAAAACTCAGAAGCTACAAGAAACATGAAAAAGATTACAAAAATATATATTCTTCACTAACCTCCGATAAACATACACAGCTACAACAGGAACACGAGCAATCAGGTCGAGACAATCCTCATATGTTGGCTCCTAGAACCTGGACAAAAAGATTTTTGTTATGATACCAGCTACTACGAAACGCTATCAATAACTAAACCAGAAACTTGAAACGCACACTTTGACTTGTAAATTCCATTTTCATATGCCCTTTGGAACTCTTTAACCCATCTCACAACAAAAACAAGCAAACAACTATAAGAGTAAAGAGAACCACATAATTGTTTACTTAATAGCAAAAAAACGGAATTACCCATTCAATGCACCACCTGAGAGCACACAAAACGAAAGTCCCTTAATCGGTCAAGTCTTGGCTTGGCTTGAACAGCTTGTAGCTATCAACCATGGAGAGACCACGATTGAGCTTCCCTGCAGAAAAAAAAAAAAAAAAAACGCACAAGTGTTTGATGTGAGTTGATAAATTTAGATGAAATGTCTGAGAGAGGCTCCTCTCACCGCCACGTACATTGTAGTCAAGCATCTGCAAAGAGAGGCACCAAATCAGCAGAAACGAAATGATCAAAGATTCTGATTCAAATTAAAAATGAAAGTGATTCGAGGGAATATACTCATTCAAGCCACTGGCAGGAGTCGTGAGTGAACTCAAATTAAGGATCTTGAAGCAGGTCAGAGCAATACTCGTTTCCCTGCAGTTAGTGAGACAATCAACAGATGAAAACACCTATTACAAGAGAGGAACGTGAGACCACATTTGGGTGTCAGAATACTAAACTACACCACTTCAGTATACCTTTTTGTTCACAGGGCTACAAGCCTCCTTAGTTCAGTATAGTGAGGCCTCCAATCATTATTTTGCAGGAAAACAGAGGCATATTAGATGGCATGAAAGCAAGTGTTCTATGCATACAAACAACTTTTCTAGGGGTGAAAAGAAGCATAATACTTGATTAAAAACTTACGGTGAAGCTATTGAAGATGTTTATGGATGTTTGTTAGCCCTTTCCATTGCTTGAAGATTAAATTCCTGCAACAGTAAGAAATGAGATCCTTGCAGATTCATTAAACGGTTTCATTAAGCTATGAGTATGTTAAAGTCTTGATACTCCCAGATGAAGGGTATTTACCAGAAAACTCTAGCAGATGTGGTGTACTTCTTTGTGGTGCAGGCAAAGCTGGAGCTGTCGAGATCTGCACTAAGTCACAGAAAGCAATTAGGTTTCGTCTAGTTATCTAGTTCTGAAGTACAAATATACCTCGGTGAACCTAGATGCACTGCCTTCCTACTATCTGTCTTTTCACAGGTCGAGCTCGGGAAACTTGGGTGTTAAAAAGACTTTGTCTTGTCTTGTGGAGCGGAGTTGCTAGATACTAAATACTTTTGAGGAATCATTTAAGATAGGAACCTTTACCTGGCCATGAACATGATCGACTGGAATGTCAAAGTATCCCATAGACTGTCCAGAGTGAAGATCACAAGCAAGGACACGGTCTGCACCAAGCTGTGTTATATTTGCTACAAGCTTAGCTGCAATAGATTCACGTCCTTGAGGAATCATATAAAAAGTCTGTTAGCCATCAACGAGAAAGTAACATTCCCTTACACTCTCTTGCAGCTGAGCTTAAATCTCAGCATCACCAAAACGTTTAATCTTGATTTTCCCAAGCTCCAAACCCATATAGCAAGAAATATTCTGACTTGAGTTTCATCATATGGTCCTGAAATTGGGGAAATCTTATGAGGAAAGAGGGAACTAGAAAAGAAAAATATATTCGTTGAATCGTTGGAAGTAGCATTTAAGAACAATCTCAACCATCAGAACAAATACTTAACAACTTCATTTTTAAAAACATTTATACAAACGGGGGTCTACACTAACCTGCTGTTCCATAATTAACTCTTGCAGCTGCGACTTTAGGTCCTGCATTGCTACCATTTAAACGAAATAAACAAACAATCCCACAACCAGCACTTCCAGAAGCAATATTAAGAAGGAAAACACAAACCAATCTTTCAAACAGACTTTTGCATACATCAAATTCAAATATCAAGTTTAGTAAGCATTTGGATCTAGCTTGAGACATAAATGAATAAAAGCTGAAAACTAAATGATCACATGCGGTGACACGGAAATATAATATGTGCAGATAGATAGAGAATTATAACTCACCTTCTGTGTCAATCATGTCGTCCACCATTACAGACTTATAACTGACCTGCAATGTCAAATCTGCAACAAGGTTGGCTGCAACAGATTCACGTCCTTGAGCCTGCAAAAAATTGTAGAATAAAAGTCATATAAAAAGTCTGTTAGCCATCAACGAGAAACTAAATGGGGCCACAAGAATGAAACAATTGACAAACTCATATAACATCCCCTTACACTCTCTTGCAGCTGAGCATAGATCCCAGCATCAGCAAAACGTTTAATCTTGATTCTCCCAAGCTCTATACCCAGATAGAAAGAAATATTCTGACTTGAGTGTCGTCAGACGGTCCTGAAATTGGAAAAAAAAACTTATGAGGAAAGAGGGAACTAGAAAAGCAATATCAAAAAAGGAAAAAGCAAACTATTCTTTGAAGCAGACTTTTACTATGCAGACATCAAATTCAAATATCAAGTTTACTACACAGTTGGATCAAGCTTGAGACATATATAAAAGCTAAAACATGATCACATTATAGCTACCTTCCCTTTAGCATCACCTGATAAGTTCATTACCTACAACATCGGAGTAAGAGGTACTATATAGATAAGAACAAATTAGAATTGGAAACTCAAAATATTCAGTAACTTTAAGTGGAACAAAACCAAAGTGTCAAACCTTGGAAAGTGCATAACTGATAACAATTTTCCCACAGCCAGAAGCACCAGGAATGGCGCAGGTTCCACCACAAACTGAAGGGGAAAGGGCATCAAGGACACGCTGACAACAGGAAAAGAAAGCAATCAACAACACACATCTTTAATTGACTATCTTGGTTGTAAAAAAAAATATATTAATTGAGTAATTACCTGCCCAGTAAGTAGAGGAGTATCAGCAGCAAGCTTTGAAGCAACTGGCCAAGGCATACGTACAAGCCAGCTCTGACATATTATCAACCAAACAAATTTAATAAGTGAACCAAATAGCTTAAAAAAATTAGGCTTGCAAGTAGGAAAATTATAGATTCATGCAAACCTGAAGCATTGTGAAAGATTATGGGACGAGCCCTCGCGCGACACTACCAACATGAAGTGAAACTACCACCAAATCATCAGAGAGTATGGCCTTATTAATTGTAATGAAGTATCACAGGCTGTTCATGAATAATAAAGTAGAAAAAGAAGTAGCGATAAGAAAATACATAGTCAGAAAAGGGGAAGTCAATGCTATGAGGAATCAAAAGATAGGAAACTTTACCTGGCCATAAACATGATCAAAGTAGCCCATAGACTGTCTCGGACGGATTGAAGATGACAAGCAAGGACACGGCCTGCACCAGACTGTGTTGTTATCAAATTGGCCACAAGCTTGGTTAACGTCCTTGAGACAAAAACTTCCGTATAATGTATTATACATCAGTATGTTATGTATGCACACATATAGTATAACAGTTCCAATGAAAAAGAAAAAAAAGGCAGAACAGTTTTTTATGTCTAGTACGTTACCTCGTCGCCGTATAATGTTGTAAAAAGCATGAGGAGACACAGAACCATCAGATGTTCTTCCTCCAAAACCCCAGGCAGGAAATCGAATCATGAAACTGGACTGGATGAGAAAAAAATAGAGAACAAATTATGTTAAAGCTCAGATCCTCACTCCTCAAGTCCTCCGTTCCGTTTTGTTTTCAGGCAAGGGGGATGGAAGGAGACGATGCTCCAAAACGACAGCGTCTCATCAACTAATGGACCCTAAAAGAAGAAATAAAGAATTATGGTGGGCCAACTAACACCAGAGCCCAATTCCCATAATTCTTAAACCGAGCCCAGTGTTAAGACTTATGAGTAAGACCAAAACCCGTTAAGAAGACGTTAGCACGGAGAAGAAGCGTTTCCATCAAAACCCCTGAAGACGTTAGAGCGGAGAAGAAGCGTTTCCATCAAAGCATGATCCCATAAAAGACATCAAACGATCCAAAACCTGAAATAAAGTACATACCGACAATAAAAATCACACCATCCTTAGCTGATCAAAGCAACCTATGCGCAATATTTTAAAACCAAACCCTATAAAAACATCAATTAGTATAGGTGAACATATATACCTCACCAAAAATAGCCATTAGTATAGATGTGAAGTAACCAGAAACTCGAAGTTATATACTCTCAAACCATCCTTCCCTCCAACAAGGTCCTTAACCTCCACGATCTAACACAAGCAAAGAAAAACATTAGCTGATCTGTGTGATCAGTAAGAATATAACAAAGAGGCAACAGGGAGCAACGACAGAACAAAGGTTAACTTGTGGTTGTAATGGAAACGGATGGTAATACAAAGATGTAGCACAGAAGAAGAAACCTTAAAAAGATGACAGACCAAAGGTAAGATTTTATCACATCAGTCCTCCCAGTGCCTTCACGATCTGCATCAAAGACAAATAAATTTTCGTTAAAAAGACATATTAAACCGATAGGCAAAAAGGTGTAAAGATGCGAGGCAACCTGAAAGTTAAAACTCATAAATCAAACGCTCCCACAATGTTTGTTTTTTTCTCTTTGAACCTCCCACACAGTAATCCTAGGTCCTCATGATCTGCATCAAAGAGAGATAGAGGTGTTTTTTCACTTTATATAGAAAGAAACAGAAAAAATAGGTTAAGTGGAAGAAGACTACCTGAAGATGTACCGCAGAGAGGACAAATACAAGCCATCAAAACAGTCACCAACCAATCAAAGCATCCTTCTCCACAATCTAAAATTAACAGAGCCAAGTAG
The DNA here is from genome assembly GCF_030686135.1 of Camelina sativa. Taxonomy (NCBI): domain Eukaryota; kingdom Viridiplantae; phylum Streptophyta; class Magnoliopsida; order Brassicales; family Brassicaceae; genus Camelina; species Camelina sativa. The sequence continues at coordinate 19,275,858 of NC_141884.1, read as the reverse complement.
AGTTAAAAATCGCATGAACATAATAAAAAAGCCTTGAATGATCAATTTAGAAACCAAATTCTAGAAGAGCAACAAGAGTAAGAGAGTGACAACGATAAGTCAAAGCCATCACCGATCAATCGCAGGATCATCCTCCACAAATCTAAACCAACAAAACAAAAACGACATTATGTAACCAGAAGATAAGACAAAACCACCGAACCAAAGTGACAATAAAGAAGCAAATAGAGATGAGTTTAGAGCAAGGAACCCATGAGAACGATTGAAGACAATAACATGGTTTAGAAACGTGATGATTGGATCATGGTTTGCTTCCAAAAGACCTGCAAAACAAAGAAAGAAACGTAAGGAACAAACAAAACAAAAAAAAAAAGAATCATAGGGATTTAGAAGAAGAAGAAATAAGGAGGTACCTCTAATCAATACCAAAGCTCAGTCCTGACTCCTCTCTGTTTCGTTTTGATTTCAGACTAAGCGGAAGGAAGAAGAAGAATATGGGCCGCAAAACTAACACCAAAAGCACAATTCCTAGAATTTTCAAAATACTGTCGTTTCAAGCCACAATGATCATCTTCTTCATCATTCACGAGTCACGACACGACCAGAGGTTAGAGTTAGCGATGAGGAAAGTGAAGAGTTCTCTAAGTAAAGTAAAATTCAACAAAGAAGGACAAGAGAACAAACAAACCAACCTTGGATCGTGGCAGAAATCTCCTCCAAGATAGTGGTAATTGCTTGGCTGGCTCGGAACCTATGAGAGAGATAGCAAACAAAATCATCAGGTGATAGATACTCAATGGAGAAGAGAAGAGGATTTTCCAATAATATAATAGAGAGGTCTGAGAACAAACCCTGGCCGAGTAATATTGGACCCATAGATAGATACTCTATCTGGAATAAGGAACCCAAGGCATTGAGGTTTGGAACCTCCATGAACCCTAATTCTCCATACCTACAGAAACATATTAAACCCAAAATCTCAGTCTCCATCTGAATTGTAAACAAAAGAAAAACAACAACTTTAAAAAGGAAAATTCGACTCACAATTCATGGATCTGTGGAGTCCAAGACCATCATCATCTTGCTCTCTCGTAGCCATTAGAACAATCTATTTATCATCTTGATCTCTGTATCTCTCTCTCACTCAACACCACAGTAACTGTGTAAAATCAGATTAAGGAGGAGACCAATTAATAAACGTACAACATACACCAGCAATTATTGTGTCTCCCTCGACTGCAAAACAAGTTGAATTCAGTGGAGCATCAAGATTAAAACCATATGAACACTTCAATAGATAGAGAGAGATGCATTCAAACAAACACATTACCATAGCTGATTGGGCTGGGAACTAGTCCCCAAGGACAATCTTTGTCAAGAGCTGGGACAGAAACACCCCGAGGGATGTACACATCACGGGACCGGATATTCTGGTAATAGTTCTTCAATGGCCTCCTGTGAGATATGAAACAAAAGAATCGTGAGAAACAAAAGAATCGTGAGAAGCCATCTTAAACCTGAAATCCATCGAAGATCATTTCCCAAAATACCTGGTCCAAGCTCCAGAGAAAGTGGCTGAAATAACAAGGGCAAAATATATGTTAGCTACAGATAAATAACCCTAGAAGAAAAAAAGAAAAAAAAAAGCCGAGACAATGAGGAGAACTCACGAACTTTGTGCGAACAGGCTCAATATCTGTTAATCCAGCTACTTCCTAGTAATATGATAAAAAAGGAAGTTGTTCAGTTAAGATAATAAGATATATTACTTGTACAGAAGCACAGATGCAAGTACTTGACAGATAAAAATAATTAAGGTAGTAGAGTAATTACAAAAAGAAGGACAAGAGAACAAACAAACAAACCTTGGATCGTGGCAGAATCTCCTTCAAGATAGGAGCCATTGCTTGGCTGCAGTGTTGACTGGCTCGTAACCTGAGAGAGCGAACAAAATCATAATACACATTAAAAACAAATTAGCTTATTGATTAAGTTTTGAGACATGTAGAAACAGAGAGATCCAGAAGAAACCTGTGGACGGTGAGATAAAGCCTCATGAGCTCTTTCATCTGAGTAGCTCATGTGTGAAAAAATTGCAGCATAGCCTAAGGAATCATCTAATGGAATGATGCTACCATCCTTGTACATCCTGCAATGTTAATTCATGAAACTAGAGGTCACAAAACACACAGAGCAGAGACATGAACTACAAACCTGGCACAGCCGCATGATGAGACAACTCTTTTGACAGCCACTTGCACTTTGCTCAGAGTAGTCTCTCACTCCTCACTCCTCAGTCGTCACTCCTAAAGTCCTCCGTTCCATTTTGTTTTCAGACAAGGGGATGGAAGGAGACGATACTCCAAAACGACAACGTCTCATCAACTAATGGACCCTAAAGAAGAAATAAAGAATTATGGTGGGCCAACTAACACCAACTAATTCCCATAATATCAAATAAAACAACAGATATGATAAAAGGTGTGTATAAATGCGAGGTAACCTGAAAGTTAAACTTAGAAATCAAACACACTCCCAGTCTCCCACAATGATTTTTCTTTCTCTTCGAACCTCCCACACAGTAATCCTGGTTCCTCATGATGATCTGCAACAAAGAGAGACAGAGATGTTTTTTTTGAAGATGTAGAAAGAAAAAAGAAAAACAAAAATCGGTTAAGAGGAAGAATACTATTACCTGAAGCTTTAGCCAAGAGCAGACCAGAAAGATCCATCATATAGAACCATCATCAATTGATCAAGAGAAGACTACCAGAGTGTACCTTTGGGAAGACTTGGTCTAAGACCTTCAAGGCAAACCTAGAATTCCAACCAGCATAACCACGAATAAGGATGTCAGCCTGTGAACATGCAATCAAAACACACATCAAGGTACCAATTTTATGAAGATAATGAATTCACATAGAAAAATAGTTTGACATCATAAATAAGGCTAAATCAGACATACATATATCAACATGGTGACACTACGAGAACACGAACAACCAGCACCATTATCAATTCCACTTCGTCTTGGCTATAAATTGCTTGGCTAGTGTTGGCTGGCGCCGAACCTGAGGGAGAGCGAGAGAGTGAACAAGATCATCAGGTGGAGAAGAGAAGGTCTGAGAACAAACCCTTACCGAAAAATAGGACATTGTAACAAAACCCCAGTGTAACACTCACCTGAAGACGTGTGAAGAGGAAGAAGAAAACCGTTTAAAGATGTAGCACAGACAAGAAGCGTGTCCATCAAAGCCATCACTCTCATCGATAAAAGTATCATCCACAAAAAAGTATCATCCACAAACTGAAACAACATAATAACAAGTAAATAGCATGAACATGTATATAGAGGTTTCAGCCTGGGATATAACAAAGGGAAAGAAGAGACCGTGAAAGAGGTAACATGGAGCAACAACAGATCATAAGGTGTAAAAAGGTGTAAAGATGCGAGGCAACCTGAAAGTTAAACTCAGAAATTAAACGCTCTCACAATCTTTGTTTTTTCTCTTTGAACCTCCCACACAGTAATCCTAGTTCCTCATGATCTGCATCAAAGAGAGACAGGGATGTTCTTTTCACTTTATATAGAAAGAAACAGAAAAAATCGGTTCAGTGGAAGAAGACTACCTGAAGATGTACCGCAGAGAGGACAAATACAATCCATCAAAACAGTCACCAACCGATCAAAGCATCCTCCTCCACAATCTAAAATTAACAGAGCCAAGTAGAGTTAAAAATCGCATGAACATAATAAAAAAGCCTTGAATGATCAATTTAGAAACCAAACTCTAGAAGAGCAACATGAGTAAGAGAGTGACAACGATCAGTCAAAGCCATCACCGATCAATCGCAGGATCATTGTCCACAAATCTAAACCAACAAAACAAAAACGACATTATGTAACTAGAAATAAGACAAAACCACCGAACCAAAATGACAATAAAGAAGCAAATAGAGATGAGTTTAGAGCAAGGAACCAATGAGAACACTTGAAGACAATAACATGGATTAGAAACGTGATGTTTGGATCATGGTTTGCTTCCAAAATACCTGCAATATGAAGAAAGAAACGTAAGGAACAAACAAAACAAAAAAAAAGAAGTTAAAGACGTGTTAAGAGGAAGAACAAAACCCTTTGAAGAAGTAGCACAGAGAAGAAACGTGTCCATCAAAGCCATCACTCTCATCGATAAAAGCATCATCCGAAACTTGAAACAACATAACAAGTAATTAGCATGAACATACATAAAGCTACCTATGCAATTTGGAAACCAAACCCTAAAAAAAATCAGTTAAGAGGAAGAAGACTACCTGAAGATGTAGCGCAGAGAAGACAAAAACGATCCATCAAAACCATCACCAGCCGATCAAAGCATCCTCCTCCACTAAAATATAGGATCTTAGGCTTAAAAGTTAAAACATGCAGGCTAACATCACTAGGAAGATCAGCGACATTACTGTTAACTGAAAATTTAAATAACATAGCAAAATAATGTTGTAAGACTCCCGAATGGCACAGTCCAAATCTCAGGACTGATTGCAACAGATTTGGGAAGGAAAACGGAATGAATACCTGAATTTGTCCAGCCTTTTGCATGAGAGAATAAGATAGAAGAACCAACGCACTCTCACAATGGTACCAACTTTATGAAGATAATGAATTCACATAGAAATATAATTTGAAATCATAAAATAAGGCTAAACCAGACATACGAGAACAGCAACAACCAGCATCATTATCAATTCCACTTCATCTCAGGTCCCTACAACAATAAAAGTCCCAGTTAAAGCAAATTGTTTTCAAAATTTAATATGAAGAGAAACACTGATCATTAACAAATTTCAAAGCAACACAAGGAACAAATAATAACACAAAATCATACAGGATGATATGAAATAAAACCTGGGGGTCTTCTTCTTCTTCTTCTTCTTCTTGGACGTTGGCTCATAAAATGGTGTCATTTATGGAATTAGTTGTTTATGCTCTCTACCTTCAATGATGATCTCCTTGACCTGATTCACAATATAATTAAACCATTAAATTGCAACTGTAACCAAAAATAAAAGCAAATTCATCGATCAAATCAGAAGAACCAGTTTATGTTGTTACCTTAAGCAAGCACGTTGGTGACGATTGTGTTCTGAATCAACGAGAGAAAGAGAGAGTCAAATAAATCAATCAAAGCCCACCTGTTCCACATAATCAAAAAGAAACAAACCTATATGTCCTAACTCAGTCAAAACCATATAGATTGATAAGAAGAACACACAAAAAAAAAAGATACATACCTCTTTCTGACTTGTTTGCTCTCTCGTCGCCATTATAATGCTTCAAAGTTCTGAGACTCAGAAGACAAGAAATTTCAAATCACACACCACAACTCAGTAACAAAAAAACAAGAATCATGGAGATTTAGAAGAAGAAGGAAAGAGGAGGTACTTCTAACCAATACCAAAGCTCAGTCCTGACTCCTTTGTTCCGTTTTGATTTCAGACAAAGGGGAATGAAGGAGAAGAATATGGGCTGCCAACTAACACCAAAAGCACAATTCCTAGAATTTTCAAAACACTGTCGTTCAAGCCAGAACGATCATCTTCTTCATCATTCACGAGTCACGACACGACCAAAGGTAACAACCGAGCAGAGGTTAGAGTGATGAAAGTGAAGATTTCTCTAAGTAAAGTAAATCTTAACAAAGAAGGACAAGAGAACAAACAAACCAACCTTGGATCGTGGCAGAAATCTCCTTCAAGATAGGGGTCATTGCTTGGCTGGCTCAGAACCTATGAGAGAGATAGCAAACAAAATCATCAGGTGATAGAAGCTAAGAAGACGAGGATATATAAAGATCAATTGGGCTCAAAGTGCTAGATCTCCATAGACACATCATGACAGCTCAACCAAACCACACATTACCGTCCTGACAACATACTTACCAGATAAGCCCCCTTTCAGTGCTAAACCTTCATGCTTTCGTACGTCCTTGAAAAAATATGATTCATCGTCCTGTTTGGAACAGACACAAACCTGTTTCCTCGTTTCACCACCCAAAGGCCAAAAGAAAGAAACAACAAACCCATTAGGTTATGAATAAATAAAAAAGCAAAAAGTTTGAGGAAGTGGACAAGGGAAGACAAAGACCTATAGTTAGCTTCAAGCTTTTCAAACACATCCAATTTATGCATACCTGCAAAACAAAACATAAACCTGAGATTCTTGTTACACTATTGATAAAAATAAACAGAAGAAAATAAAACACAATGTACCTGCTTCTTGACTACCTCTCTTCACAGGCCGTAACTCCATTTGGCTCTCTTCATAGGCCAGAATCTGCGATTAAAAGCAAGTTGCTGACTTAAAAGATTGGCAGATTAAAGTGAAGGAGAAAGGAAGACGTATTGAGTCAAAGACACCTATACAGTTTGATGTTGTTACCTTTTTTGGTTCTGAATTTTCTTCACTCTTCAAACCCATAAGCTTACCTTTTTTGGTTCTGAATCAGTTTGATGTTGTTAACTTTTGGTTATTATTGAGTATGAAGTAAAACAACCAACCAGATTGGAGGAAGCGGACAAGGGAAGACAAAGACATATAAATACCTTCTAATCAGTTTAATGTTGTTAGTTACTGAGTCAAATACATCATCGTCCTGGTTAGAACACGAACACAGACCTGTTTTGTTTCACCAAAAAGAAAGAAACAAACCCATTAAAGAACAAAAACTCGACTCACTCTATAAAAGCGGCCAAGGGAAAGACAAAAGACCAATTTGATTACCATTATAATCATACCCTCTCGCTCGCTCGCTGTCTGTCTCGCTCTTTCTGGTTGGAACTGATTATAACCAAGTGAAGAGCCTTTCTGGTTGGAACTATACACTTTGATGAAAGGGCATTAGTTCTTTTTTATTTGTTCTTTAGGACTGAAAGACGGTTTTTTTTAAGATCCACTAATCACAAAAACATTAGAAGTGATACACACGTATCGCTTATATAACCTCCAAGTCTGCTCAACACCTCAATGAGGTTTGTGTCCTCTGTTCATAACTCTAATCTGATGCACACTGTAGCGTAAATCTGAGGTTTTGTGTGTTTCAGGTGGATACAGTGAAGGAGCCCAATTAGACAATGGGGATGAAATGATACACTTTTTGGTTTCTCTTCATTCGAATTCCAATTTTCTGGCTAATTCGTTAAAAGTAAAAGCTTTTGATCGAATAACCGGTTTGATACTATTTGTTAGTTGGACAGTTAAATTACTTGTCGTTCAATGCCTTCTGATGATTTCTTTTTTTCTTCTTAATTTACTCATTGTGTAAAATATATAGATATACCTGAGAGCAGATGCCACGACTCCTTCAAACACGAAAGAGAACGGTGTAGTACCTACAAAACGCGCAACATTAGGTATTTGTGAGTAGTATATTCATGTGAAATGTTACTTTAAAAGAGATATATGCTTCTTACCTTGCTTCGGTTCGACCATAGTAGTCCAGCAAGACCCCACTGTGAGCATCAACACTTGGTCACGGGTTCTTCACCTAAAACAAGCCATCATAGCATTTGTATTTAAATTCAAAATGATCGGCAAAGGAGTTCTCAAGCCTTGTCATACTTTCAACGTAATCCATTACATGAAACGATCCCCCTGTTATTCTAGAAATGATAGAGATACTACCTTTTCAAGCTCGGTGAGAACAGGGTGGCCCAACTTCGTAAAGCTTTGACACCTACAGAGTAGGAAAGATTTGTAAGCCACTGGACATTGATCGAATTTTGAGAGCAGAGCAGAATAGAAGGAAAAAGGAAAGTACCAGCTGGGAAAAGAGCGTCATCAGGTAAATGCTTCAAGGCAAACTCTCTTTTGCCCTTGGAACAGTTTTGCGCAGAAGATGGTGTCCATATCCTAGAACAACCTGCAGACAAATCATGATGAGGTCAATAGAGATATTTAGTAGACTCGTAACATTACAACATTAACTAGAAGAAGGGAAAAAAAAATCTCTTATGGCGGTGTTAGTTACTAGAAGCTATGAGACTGGTAGACCAAACTTTGACGTTACTAAAATGAGGACACATAACAAGATTTTAAATCACTTTCGCATGCTCAATTTGTTTGAAACTTTCATCAGTCATGTACAGGTAGAGGAATTGTTTGCACCATAATCCAAAGATATATCTGAGGGGATGGAATCACCATTCTTGTACATCCTGCAATGATTGAGTGGAAAGTTAGATACAAAAATAGAAGTAAAAGTACACTATCAGTACCGAAAACTCAGAAGCTACAAGAAACATGAAAAAGATTACAAAAATATATATTCTTCACTAACCTCCGATAAACATACGCAGCTACAACAGGAACACGAGCAATCAGGTCGAGACAATCCTCATATGTTGGCTCCTAGAACCTGGACAAAAAGATTTTTGTTATGATACCAGCTACTACGAAACGCTATCAATAACTAAACCAGAAACTTGAAACGCACACTTTGACTTGTAAATTCCATTTTCATATGCCCTTTGGAACTCTTTAACCCATCTCACAACAAAAACAAGCAAACAACTATAAGAGTAAAGAGAACCACATAATTGTTTACTTAATAGCAAAAAAACGGAATTACCCATTCAATGCACCACCTGAGAGCACACAAAATGAAAGTCCCTTAATCGGTCAAGTCTTGGCTTGGCTTGAACAGCTTGTAGCTATCAACCATGGAGAGACCACGATTGAGCTTCCCTGCAGAAAAAAAAAAAAAAAAAAAAGAGAACGCACAAGTGTTTGATGTGAGTTGATAAGTTTAGATGAAATGTCTGAGAGAGGCTCCTCTCACCGCCACGTACATTGTAGTCAAGCATCTGCAAAGAGAGACACCAAATCAGCAGAAACGAAATGATCAAAGATTCTGATTCAAATTAAAAATGAAAGTGATTCGAGGGAGTATACTCATTCAAGCCACTGGCAGGAGTCGTGAGTGAATTCAAATTAAGGATCTTGAAGCAGGTCAGAGCAATACTCGTTTCCCTGCAGTTAGTGAGACAATCAACAGATGAAAAACACCTATTACAAGAGAGGAACGTGAGACCACATTTGGGTGTCAGAATACTAAACTACACCACTTCAGTATACCTTTTTGTTCACAGGGCTACAAGCCTCCTTAGTTCAGTATAGTGAGGCCTCCAATCATTATTTTGCAGGAAAACAGAGGCATATTAGATGGCATGAAAGCAAGTGTTCTATGCATACAAACAACTTTTCTAGGGGTGAAAAGAAGCATAATACATAATACTTGATTAAAAACTTACGGTGAAGCTATTGAAGATGTTTATGGATGTTTGTTAGCCCTTTCCATTGCTTGAAGATTAAATTCCTGCAACAGTAAGAAATGAGATCCTTGCAGATTCATTAAACGGTTTCATTAAGCTATGAGTATGTTAAAGTCTTGATACTCCCAGATGAAGGGTATTTACCAGAAAACTCTAGCAGATGTGGTGTACTTCTTTGTGGTGCAGGCAAAGCTGGAGCTGTCGAGATCTGCACTAAGTCACAGAAAGCAATTAGGTTTCGTCTAGTTATCTAGTTCTGAAGTACAAATATACCTCGGTGAACCTAGATGCACTGCCTTCCTACTATCTGTCTTTTCACAGGTCGAGCTCGGGAAACTTGGGTGTTAAAAAGACCTTGTCTTGTCTTGTGGAGCGGAGTTGCTAGATACTAAATACTTTGAGGAATCATTTAAGATAGGAACCTTTACCTGGCCATGAACATGATCGACTGGAATGTCAAAGTAGCCCATAGACTGTCCAGAGTGAAGATCACAAGCAAGGACACGGTCTGCACCAAGCTGTGTTATATTTGCTACAAGCTTAGCTGCAATAGATTCACGTCCTTGAGGAATCATATAAAAAGTCTGTTAGCCATCAACGAGAAAGTAACATTCCCTTACACTCTCTTGCAGCTGAGCTTAAATCTCAGCATCACCAAAACGTTTAATCTTGATTTTCCCAAGCTCCAAACCCATATAGCAAGAAATATTCTGACTTGAGTTTCATCATATGGTCCTGAAATTGGGGAAATCTTATGAGGAAAGAGGGAACTAGAAAAGAAAAATATATTCGTTGAATCGTTGGAAGTAGCATTTAAGAACAATCTCAACCATCAGAACAAATACTTAACAACTTCATTTTTAAAAACATTTATACAAACGGGGGTCTACACTAACCTGCTGTTCCATAATTAACTCTTGCAGCTGCGACTTTAGGTCCTGCATTGCTACCATTTAAACGAAATAAACAAACAATCCCACAACCAGCACTTCCAGAAGCAATATTAAGAAGGAAAACACAAACCAATCTTTCAAACAGACTTTTGCATACATCAAATTCAAATATCAAGTTTAGTAAGCATTTGGATCTAGCTTGAGACATAAATGAATAAAAGCTGAAAACTAAATGATCACATGCGGTGACACGGAAATATAATATGTGCAGATAGATAGAGAATTATAACTCACCTTCTGTGTCAATCATGTCGTCCACCATTACAGACTTATAACTGACCTGCAATGTCAAATCTGCAACAAGGTTGGCTGCAACAGATTCACGTCCTTGAGCCTGCAAAAAATTGTAGAATAAAAGTCATATAAAAAGTCTGTTAGCCATCAACGAGAAACTAAATGGGGCCACAAGAATGAAACAATTGACAAACTCTTATAACATCCCCTTACACTCTCTTGCAGCTGAGCATAGATCCCAGCATCAGCAAAACGTTTAATCTTGATTCTCCCAAGCTCTATACCCAGATAGAAAGAAATATTCTGACTTGAGTGTCGTCAGACGGTCCTGAAATTGGAAAAAAAAACTTATGAGGAAAGAGGGAACTAGAAAAGCAATATCAAAAAAGGAAAAAGCAAACTATTCTTTGAAGCAGACTTTTACTATGCAGACATCAAATTCAAATATCAAGTTTACTACACAGTTGGATCAAGCTTGAGACATATATAAAAGCTAAAACATGATCACATTATAGCTACCTTCCCTTTAGCATCACCTGATAAGTTCATTACCTACAACATCGGAGTAAGAGGTACTATATAGATAAGAACAAATTAGAATTGGAAACTCAAAATATTCAGTAACTTTAAGTGGAACAAAACCAAAGTGTCAAACCTTGGAAAGTGCATAACTGATAACAATTTTCCCACAGCCAGAAGCACCAGGAATGGCGCAGGTTCCACCACAAACTGAAGGGGAAAGGGCATCAAGGACACGCTGACAACAGGAAAAGAAAGCAATCAACAACACACATCTTTAATTGACTATCTTGGTTGTAAAAAAAAATATATTAATTGAGTAATTACCTGCCCAGTAAGTAGAGGAGTATCAGCAGCAAGCTTTGAAGCAACTGGCCAAGGCATACGTACAAGCCAGCTCTGACATATTATCAACCAAACAAATTTAATAAGTGAACCAAATAGCTTAAAAAAATTAGGCTTGCAAGTAGGAAAATTATAGATTCATGCAAACCTGAAGCATTGTGAAAGATTATGGGACGAGCCCTCGCGCGACACTACCAACATGAAGTGAAACTACCACCAAATCATCAGAGAGTATGGCCTTATTAATTGTAATGAAGTATCACAGGCTGTTCATGAATAATAAAGTAGAAAAAGAAGTAGCGATAAGAAAATACATAGTCAGAAAAGGGGAAGTCAATGCTATGAGGAATCAAAAGATAGGAAACTTTACCTGGCCATAAACATGATCAAAGTAGCCCATAGACTGTCTCGGACGGATTGAAGATGACAAGCAAGGACACGGCCTGCACCAGACTGTGTTGTTATCAAATTGGCCACAAGCTTGGTTAACGTCCTTGAGCCTGCAAAAAAAAAAAAAAATGTAGAATAAATGAAAAGTCTATTAGCCATCAACGAGAGAGTAAATGGGGACACAGGAATGAAACACAACTGAGAAACTCAAATCATATCCCAAGCTTACAGTCTCTTGCATCAGCAAAACGTTTGATCTTTGATTATCCCAAGCTCCAGAGCCAAATAGCAAGAAATATCCTGTTAAAAAAAAAACAGACAACGGGAACATACAAGGACAAGATAAAAACTCAGTGTCTACCTAAAATCAGTTTCAAACTAATACAAATTCTATCCGAAGAAGAAGGAAACTAAGAAAGAACCTGAGCTAATTAAGGCAGGATAAGCAGTACCAGAAGTACAAATTGTGTGTAAGCAGATGGAAACCGAAGGACTTTGTATGGATCCCGCTGGAGAAACATAGCATAAACTCCAACAACCTGAAAAAGAAAAGAGAATATGAATCTATGTGACAACTTAACATGCGATTTGGTGAATGCAATGTTTCATGGTTCTGAAATTATAAAAAAAGAGACAAAAACTTCCGTATAATGTATTATACATCAGTATGTTATGTATGCACACATATAGTATAACAGTTTCAATGAAAAAGAAAAAAAGGCAGAACAGTTTTTTTATGTCTAGTACGTTACCTCGTCGCCGTATAATGTTGTAAGAAGCATGAGGAGACACAGAACCATCAGATGTTCTTCCTCCAAACCCCAGGCAGGAAATCGAATCATGAAACTGGACTGGATGAGAAAAAAATAGAGAACAAATTATGTTAAAGCTCAGATCCTCACTCCTCAGTCGTCACTCCTCAAGTCCTCCGTTCCGTTTTGTTTTCAGCAAGGGGATGGAAGGAGACGATGCTCCAAAACGACAGCGTCTCATCAACTAATGGACCCTAAAAGAAGAAATAAAGAATTATGGTGGGCCAACTAACACCAGAGCCCAATTCCCATAATTCTTAAACCGAGCCCAGTGTTAAGACTTATGAGTAAGACCAAAACCGTTACGAAGACGTTAGCACGGAGAATAAGCGTTTCCATCATCAAAACCCCTGAAGACGTTAGAACGGAGAAGAAGCGTTTCCATCAAAGCATGATCCCATAAAAGACATCATCCGATCCAAAACCTGAAATAAAGTACATAACGACAATAAAAATCACATGAACATATATACAAAACAAAGCAACTTATGCGCAATATTTTAAAACCAAACCCTATAAAAACATCAATTAGTATAGGTGAACATATATACCTCACCAAAAATAGCCATTAGTATTGATGTGAAGTAACTAGAAACTCGAAGTTATATACTCTCAAACCATCCTTCCCTCCAACAAGGTCCTTAACCTCCACGATCTAACACAAGCAAAGAAAAACATTAGTTGATCTGTGTGATCAGTAAGAATATAACAAAGGGAAAGAGGAGACTGTCAAAGAGGCAACAGGGAGCAACGACAGATCAAAGGCATCCTCCTACAAGATAAACTGAGACATAAAACAGAACAAAGGTTAACTTGTCGTTGTAATGGAAACGGATGGTAATACAAAGATGTAGCACAGAAGAAGAAACCTTAAAAAGATGACAGACCAAAGGTAAGATTTTATCACATCAGTCCTCCCAGTGCCTTCACGATCTGCATCAAAGACAAATACATTTTCGTTAAAAATACATATTAAACCGATAGGCAAAAAGGTGTAAAAATGCGAGGCAACCTGAAAGTTAAACTCAGAAATCAAACGCTCCCACAATTTTTGTTTTTTTCTCTTTGAACCTCCAACACAGTAATCCTAGGTCCTCATGATCTGCATCAAAGAGAGACATAGGTGTTTTTTCACTTTATATAGAAAGAAACAGAAAAAAACGGTTAAGTGGAAGAAGACTACCTGAAGATGTACCGCAGAGAGGACAAATACAAGCCATCAAAACAGTCACCAACCGATCAAAGCATCCTCCTCCACAATCTATAATTAACAGAGCCAAGTAGAGTTAAAAATCGCATGAACATAATAAAAAAAGCCTTGAATGATCAATTTAGAAACCAAATTCTAGAAGAGCAACAAGAGTAAGAGAGTGACAACGATAAGTCAAAGCCATCACCGATCAATCGCAGGATCATCCTCCACAAATCTAAACCAACAAAACAAAAACGACATTATGTAACTAGAAGATAAGACAAAACCACCGAACCAAAGTGACAATAAAGAAGCAAATAGAGATGAGTTTAGAGCAAGGAACCCATGAGAACGCTTGAAGACAATAACATGGTTTAGAAACGTGATGATTGGATCATGGTTTGCTTCCAAAAGACCTGCAATACGAAGAAAGAAACGTAAGGAACAAACAAAACAAAAAAAAAGAAGTAACAAAAAAAAAAGAATCATAGGGATTTAGAAGAAGAAGGAATAAGGAGGTACCTCTAATCAATACCAAAGCTCAGTCCTGACTCCTCTCTGTTTCGTTTTGATTTCAGACTAAGGGGAAGGAAGAAGAAGAAGAATATGGGCCGCAAAACTAACACCAAAAGCACAATTCCTAGAATTTTCAAAACACTGTCGTTTTAAGCCACAATGATCATCTTCTTCATCATTCATGAGTCACGACACGACCAGAGGTAACAACCGAGCAGAGGTTAGAGTTAGCGATGGGGAAAGTGAAGAGTTCTCTAAGTAAAGTAAAATTAAACAAAGAAGGACAAGAGATCAAACAAACCAACCTTGGATCATGGCAGAAATCTCCTCCAAGATAGTGGTCATTGCTTAGCTGGCTCGAAACCTATGAGAGAGATAGCAAACAAAATCATCAGGTGATAGATACTCAATGGAGAAGAGAAGAGGATTTGCCAATAATATAATAGAGAGGTCTGAGAACAAACCCTGACCGAGTAATAAGGAACCCATGGCATTGAGGTTCGAAGCTATAGGAACCCTAATTCTCCATACCTACAGAAACATATTGAATCCAAAATCTCAGTTTCGATCAAATCCATGGAGAGGTAAAAATCGCATGAAAACATAATAAGAAAAGCTTTTAAGGGATTCAGTTTAGGTACCAAACCATAGAAGAATAACATGAATAGGAGTGACATCTGACAGGGATCAGTCGAAGCCATCACCAATCAATTGTAAGATTAGTAACATGTAACTAAATTTCTTCATGTCTTTTAAAACATCCATCATGCATTTGTCTGTCACAAAGAGTTAAGTTCATGACTAAAGCTGGAATAGATTTATATTACAATTACTCTCAAAGACAAAAGATTACCTGAAGCCTCCCTGCAGTAGGCATGATTACTACATAGACACTACCCATTTTAGCTTTTTCTAGACCTTGCTTTCGCTAGATCTGCAGGTTTCACATCAGTCTAGTCTCTGCTATAAAACTGGGACACCAACCTGAAACAAGGAACCGGATAATCCTAAAACACAAGATTAAGGAAGTTAGACCCAATCCATGATTTTCAATCTATTGATATCAACCAACAACAATGATGGTGAAGTGAGCAATGAGACAAAATTATATGAGAAGATGTAAGAAAGTAAAAAAGCAAACCTATGGTGGTTTAGGGAGAGCTTAAGAGCCCCACGGAGATGCAAAGTTTCACCTTTTGGAGGCCATGTAACCTCTCCATATTTACACTCTCCGCTCTAGTGGCAGTCCAAGAGCCCGGTCCCATATCAGCTGAAAGGAGAAAGAGAAAACAGCATCACAAAGAGGAGTGTGGTTTTTTTCAAAGAGAATTGTCAATAGTGCAAAAGTATGGCTGTGGATGTACCTGTGATCAGATGACGAGACTCCTTGAGACAGCCAAAAAGCAGTGTAGTATCTACATTTGAAAGAAAGGCCACTCTATTAATTATAACCAAAGAAGACTACCTGAAGATGTAGCGCAGAGAGACAAAAACGATCCATCAAAACCATTACCAGCCGATCAAAGCTCCTCCTCCACTAAAATATAGGGTCGTAGGCTTAAAAGTTAAAACATGCAGGCCAACATCACTAGGAAGATCAGTGACATTACTGTTAACTGAACATTTCAATAACATAGCAAAATAATGTTGTAAAACTCCCGAATGGCACAGTCCAAATCTCAGGAACCCGAAAACCTCTTGGTTATAAAGAGTGTTAGTTTCACGGGGTCATCAAGGATTTTCTTATAACTCTTCACTTCTTTGATTACTTATGTTTCTGCAGGAGTCCCTCTACCCTCCTTAGCAAACTCAAAGGAAGTACCACATGCACACGATGAGATGCATTACAAATTCAGCATAATAAACTACAAGTACTGAATGCTGTCGCCTTTGCCTTAGCATCCTGAATCAATATCTCCATTCTCTATAGATGCGCCAATGTTGAAGGAAGCCTCCTGTAACAATACAATCTGCAGATAACAAATCACATTAAAATTTGAATATAATGGTGAGATAAAAGATGCGAAAATGACAAGTAGGTAAGAGTTTACTCAAATATAATCCAGCAGCGAGGAAACCACCACCCAAAATTCCATTTACATTTGACACACAGAGAGACCAGGAAAGCTATAGTAGGAACCAATTGATCTGAAAATAAAGTTAGAACCTGTCAAGCAGTATTGGGTGCAGAACCATGTAAAGGTTCAAAGAGTCCAGGTCGCGGTATTAAACATGAAGGATTTATGTTTAGAGAAGATCATACTACTGGATACTCAAGGCTTCCAAAAGACCTGCAATACGAAGAAAGAAACGTAAGGAACAAACAAAACAAAAAAAAAAAGAAGTAAAAGACGTGTTAAGAGGAAGAACAAAACCATTTGAAGAAGTAGCACAGAAACGTGTCCATCAAAGCCATCACTCTCATCGATAAAAGCATCATCCGAAACCTGAAACAGCATAACAACAAGTAGTTAGCATGAACATACATAAAGCTACCTATGCAATTTGGAAACCAATCCCTAGAAAAAAATCAGTTAAGAGGAAGAAGACTACCTGAAGATGTAGCGCAGAGAAAACGATCCATCAAAACCATCACCAGCCGATCAAAGCATCCTCCTCCACTAAAATATAGGGTCTTAGGCTTAAAAGTTAAAACATGCAGGCCAACATCACTAGGAAGATCAGCGACATTACAGTTAACTGAAAATTTCAATAACATAGCAAAGTAATGTTGTAAGACTCCCGAATAGCACAGTCCAAATCTCAGGAACCCGAAATATTTAATGGAGTAATATTAAACAAACTGATTGCAACAGATTTGGGAGGGAATACGGGATGAATACCTGAATTTGTCGAGTCTTTTGCATGAGAGGATAAGATAGAAGAACAAACGAACTCCCACAATGGTACCAACTTTCTGAAGATAATGAATTTGAAATCATAAAATAAGGCTAAACCAGACATACGAGAACAGGAACAAATAGCATCATTATCAATTCCACTTCGTCTCAGGTCCCTACAACAATAAAATTCCCAGCTAAAACAAATTGTTTTCAAAATTTAATATGAAGAGAAACACTGATCATTAACAAATTTCAAAGCAACACAAGGAACAAATAATAACACAAAATCATACATAAGTGAAGGATGATATGAAATGAAACCTGGAGGTGTTCTTCTTCTTCTGCTTCTTGGACGTTGGCTCATAGAATGGTGTCATTTACGGAATTATTTGTTTATGCTCTCTACCTTCAATGATGATCTCCTTGACCTGATTCACAATATAACTAAACCATTAAATTGTAATTGTAACCAAAAATAAAAGCAAATTCATCGATCAAATCAGTAGAACCAGTTTCTGTTGTTACCTTAAGCAAGCACGTTGGCGACGATTGTGTTCTGAATCAACGAGAGAGAGAGAGAGTTAAATAAATCAATCAAAGCCCACCTGTTCCACAGAATCAAAAAGAAACAGACCCATATGTCCTAACTCAGTCAAAACCATATAGATTTATAAGAAGAACACACAAAAAAAAAAGATACATACCACTCTCTGACTTGTTTGCTCTCACGTCGCCATTATAATGCTTCAAGGATTCTGAGAATCAGATGAAAAGAAATTTCAAATCACACACCACAACTCAATAACAAAAAAAAAAGAATCATGGAGAATTGGAAAAAGAAGGAATAAGGAATAAGGAGGTACCTCTAATCAATACCAAAGCTCAGTCCTGACTCCTCTGTTCCGTTTTGATTTCAAACAAAGGGGAAGGAAGGATAAGAATATGTGGGCTGCCAACTAACACCAAAAGCACAATTCATAGAATTTTCAAAACACTGTCGTTTCAAGCCACAACGATCATATTCTTCATCATTCACGAGTCACGACAAGACCAAAGGTAACAACCGAGCAGAGGTTAGAGTTAGCGATGGGGAAAGTGAAGAGTTCTCTAAGTAAAGTAAAATTAAACAAAGAAGGACAAGAGATCAAACAAACTAACCTTGGATCATGGCAGAAATCTCCTCCAAGATAGTGGTCATTGCTTAGCTGGCTCGAAACCTATGAGAGAGATAGCAAACAAAATCATCAGGTGATAGATAGTCAATGGAGAAGAGAAGAGGATTTGCCAATAATATAATAGAGAGGTCTGAGAACAAATCCTGACCGACTAATATTGGACCCATAGATAGATACTTTATCTGGAATAAGGAACGCATGGCATTGAGGTTCGAAGCTCCAGGAACCCTAATTCTCCATACCTACATAAACATATTAAACCCAAAATCTCAAGCTCGATAAAAAAAAAAAAAAAAAGAAACAAGAACAAATTTAGAAAGCAAATTCGGCTCACAATTCATGGATCGGTTGAGTAGTAAGTTCGAACCATCATCATGTTGCTCTCTTGTCGCCACTAGAACGATCTCTCTCTGTTTCTTTCTCTCAAATTTGTTGGGCTGGAACTCCTAAAGACAATATTTTTCAAGAGCTGGGACAGACTCACTCTGAGAGATGTAGAGGAGCTTAAGAGCCCCACGAAGTTGCAAAGTTTCACCTTTGGGAGGACATGTTTACACTCTTTGGCCGCTCTAGTGGCAGTCGAAGAGCCCGGTCCCATATCACCTGAAAAGAGAAAGAGAAAACAGCATCACAAAGATGAGTGTGGGTTTATTCAAAGAGAACTGTCAATAGCCCGAAATTATGTCTGTGTATGTACCTGTGAGCAGATGACGAGATCCCTTGAGACAGCCAAAAAGCACAGTGTAGTATCTAAATCTGAAACAAAAGGTCACTCTATTAATTATAACCAAGATTCAGTAAAACAAGGCCTGTGGTTAGTCAGGCTTAAGTGATAAAGATGCAGTTTTGTACCTTTCTTTCGGTTAGACGATAATAGTTCAGCAGCACTCTACTAAGAGCATCAACGTTAGGCCACGGGTGGTCTGTAAACCTGTACTTGGTCAAACACCATCAATCCAATAGAATTAGTTTTAATTCTTGAAAGCATCTCCATGATCTGCAAAAAGAGTGCAAGAAGTAGAACCATCATATGCTAATTTGTAATTCTAATAGAAAGAGCCAATTAAAGAGAAAACCCCTTAATAAAGACCCTAGAATTGTTATACCTTTACTTGCTCGATCAAATCAGATAAATCCAGTTGAAGAAGAAGAAGAAACGTCATGGAAACAAATAACGTTCGTCCGCTCTGATACTCACTTGGCACCATATCCAGCTAATTCATCAACGATACTCAAGAGTTATAAGACAAGAAAAGAGAAGAGAAGGTGATCGTTCGTTTATCAAATTCTATTGATGTCGTTATTGTTTGGGTCATCATCAACCCTAAGGCTAAGCAACGCAGAAGTTTGTTTACCTCTGTGATTGCTTCGGTAGGAGTAACTTGTTATTTACTGAGGCTTTCTCTGTGGTGTAGCTACTGGTTCTAATACGGCACTTTATCCTGCAATAACAAGAATGGTTAAAAGAAGTAGTTGAACTTAAACAATAGTGATGGATGATTTGAAACAAAACCTTGAGGAGTTCTTCTTCTTCTTGGGCGTTTGCTCATGGTCTAATTCATGCATTGGTAGAGCTCGCTAGCGGCTATGTTTGTGACACTCCTTTCCCTAGAATTAGTGAGACAATCAATCAACACACAAAAATTAGAAAAACCATCCTCACTTGCACCATATCTGAATTAATCAAGAAAAAAAAAGATGAAATTAAGTTGCATAACCTGAATTAAGCTCAATCAAACGTCAAAGTAACAACCATTAAAAAGCATAACCTGTGATCCTGACGCTTTGGCCAAAGATGCAGTAAAACCCCACACCAAGAACCGGAGATCCTGAAACACCAGATAAAAAAAAGAAGTTAGACCAAACCAACAAGCAACAACGATGGTGAAGAGAGGAATGAGACCAAATTATATGCAAAGATGTATAAAAAGCAAACCTCTGGTTTAGAGAGGAGCTTAAGTAAGAGCCCGATTGAAGAAGGCTCCTTGGACATTACTTGACTGCAGTGTTGGGTTCGGAACCTGAGAGAGAGAAAGAACAAAATCATCAGGTGATATAGTCAATGGAGAAGAGAAGAGGATTTGGCCATAAAATAGAGGTGTGAGAACAAACCCTGCCGAGTAAGATAGATTCTCTGAAGTGACACGTACCTGGACAATTTCATCAAGATCGTCTTTTTCCTCTGCAAAACCTCTCTGGCCTTTGTCCTGATGATGTTGATGAAATTTTGATCGAACTTCTTATAGAAATATTTCAATGCCTAAAGAAAAAGTAAAAAAGCAACTTGTTATATACTTTGAGAGAGTAAACCAAGACAGGTTTGAACTGAGAATACGTAAGCATACCGTTGAATACTTTGTAGGAAATCAACCAATCGACAGAGGGAGAATGTTTTCTCTGGGCAAGCTTTTTGTCCAAACCTCAGAAGACCTGCAGAAGAAAAGAAAAAGAAAAACAATGCTAATACGAGTCTGCGGCAGTTCTAAAACCAAACACCATCTGGTTTATCTCAATCGAGATATATGAATATGTAGAAGATAGGGAAGCAGCCATGAACGACATAACTACCTTCACAATACGAAGGGTTGCAGAAGTCACATGATCTGAAAAGTCTCCTCCAGGAGGTGAAACGCCAAAAAAAAACATGGCCATATCGTGGAACGACCTGCACGACAAATGTTTATTAAAAATTTCCTAGCAACATTCACAAGCAACGCCAAAAATCAAAACATAATCCCAAGCTTTTATTCATTAATTGGACAATGATTCAAGTTATGGCCTGTCGTGGTTAGCATGCAATACAAATTACAAACGGTCTATTACTCCCAGCTTTCATTTCAGAGCATCTAGGCTTTTGAAAAGGATAAGCAGAGCATAATTTTGTTTACCTTGCCACTGTTTAACGTTTTCCATATATAATCTTTTGGCTGTGCCTGACTGATAACAGCTTTCCCACAGCCAGAATCACCAGGGATGGAACCAAGAACAGAAGTGAAAAGGGATCGAAAACACACTGACAACAGGAAATGAAAGCAATCAACAACACACATCTTCAATTGACTGTCACTGCTTAAAAAAAATTGAGTAATTACCTGCCCAGCAAGTAGAGGAGTATCGGCAGCAAGCTTTGATGCAACTGGCCTAGGCGTACGTACAGGCCAGCTCTGACATGTTATCAACCAAAACCAGTTTAATAAGTGAATCAAAATTAAGACCAAATGAACACTTAAATAGGGAGACATATGCAGTCAAACACCACACATTACCAAAGTTGATCGGGACAGAAACACCCCCGAGGGATGTACACATCACCGGATATTCTCGCAATAGCCTTCAAAATCCTCCTGTGAGATATGAAACAAAATAATCATCATAAGCCAGCCACTGTCTGTCGTTCAAACAAATCATAAACGTCAAAACTTTTTGTCTGGCAAGAATATATATCCTTTATAACTTTTATGTCAAATACATGTTAAATCAATAAATCAAACCATGATAGATAGTCAATGGAGAAGAGAAGAGGATTTTCCAATGAAATAGAGGTCTGAGAACAAACCCTGACCGAGTAATATTGGACCACAGATAGATACTCTATCTGATTTTAAGGAACCCATAGGGGTTTGAGTTTGAAGCTCCAGGAACCCTAATTCTACATACCTACAAAAACATATTAGACCCAAAATCTCAGTCGCAATTTAGTTCTGATCTACATTGCAACAAAACCCCAGTGTAACGCTCACCTGTTTAAGTTTATGTCTGCTCTCTTCTCTCGTCGCCACCATTACAACTCTCTGCAATGTAAAATTAGGTATAAACTAGAGTTATATTTGCAAAAGTCAGAACACTCAGTTTATAATTACCACCGGCTTATTTTGCTATGCTTTGATGAGTCATGACTCATGAAACTAGAGGTCAAAAAAACACAGAGCAGAGAAATGAACTACAAACCTGGCACACCCGCACGATGAGCCTCAACTTGCTCTTTGTTTGGCCCCTATATCGAAAAGAGACAGAACTATACCTTAGAATCATATAATAAGGGAAACAAAAATTGTATCAAAAGAGACAGAACTATACCGTAGGATCATATAATAAGGGAAACAAAAATTGTAAGAAACATTCCCGTGACCATTTATGTATGAAAATGTTAAAAAGATTATCCAACCTCTGCAGTTAACGGCAGCCACAGAGGACCCTCAGGTAAGGGCTTTACTCCAGATTGAGCTGAAGAGTTTTCTGGCATTCAAGAATCGACATTCCCCTAAAGCGTATTCCCTATAATAAAAAAGGAGTAGAATATATAATAAGAGAAAGCCTTCATAATCAAAGAAGAGAGGATTAAAAAATCATTAGAATACATACCATATCAACAGTGATGTTACAGAGCCAAGAAGAGTTAAAAATCGCATGAACATAATAAACAAAGCCTTGAATGATTCAATTTAGAAACCAACCCCTAGAAGAGCAACATGAGTAAGAGAGTGACAACGATCAGTCAAAGCCATCACCGATCAGTCGCAGGATCATCCTCCTCAAATCTAAACCAAGAAGAAAAAAAACGAAAAGTTAATAACATGTAATTAGAAAAAACCACCGAACGAAAGAGACAATACATAATCAAATAGAGATGGGTTTAGAGCAAGGAACCCATGAGAACGCTTGAAGACAATAACATGGATTATAGAATACGTGATGATTGGATCATGGTTTGCTTCCAAAAGACCTGCAAAACGAAGAAAGAAACGTAAGGAACAAAACAAAACAAAAATTATAAGTAAAAGACGTGTGAAGAGGAAGAAGAAAACCCTTTAAAGACGTAGCACAGAGAAGAAGCGTGTCCATCAAAAAGCCATCACTCTCATCGATAAAAGTATCATCCAAAACCTGAAACAACATAATAACAAGTAAATAGCATGAAGATATATAAAGAGGTTTCAGGTTCTTGATGCTGCCTGGGATATAACAAAGGGAAAGAAGAGACCATGAAAGAGGTAACATGGAGCAACGACATATCAAAGGCATCCTTCAAGAAAAAACTGAGACATAAGAGAACAAAGGTTAACTTGTGGTTGTAATGAAGACGGATGGTAATAAAAAGATGTAGCACAGAAGAAACGTAAAAATATGACAGAGCAGAAGAAAGATTTATCATATCAGTCCCTCCGGTGCCTCGACAAAGTTTAAGAACAAACTCGTGTAGGAAAGAATCTGTGGATCATCGATCTCTCATCTGAATGTGTGTACACAGCAAGAACATCATCTGGGAAACACAAGAAACAAAAGACCAATAATAAGATGATATCAAATAAAACAACAGATATGCTAAACGGTGTACAGATGTGAGGTAACCTGAAAGTTGAACTCGGAATCAAACGCACTCCCACAATGATTTTTTTTTTCTCTTCGAACCTCTCCAACACAGTAATCCTGGTTCCTCATGATCTGCAACAAAGAGAGACAGAGATGTGTTTTCACTTATATAGAAAGAAGAAAACAAAAATCGGTAAAGAGGAAGAATACTATTACCTGAAGATGTAGACAAGAGAAGAGAAAAAAGATCCATCAAATAAAACCATCACCAATTCGATCAGTGATGGAATGACTACAAGAGTGTCAATAAGAAGAGAGGGTACCTTTGGAAAGACCTTGAAGGAAAAACTAGAATTCCAACCAGCAAAACCACGAACAAGGATGTCAGGCTGTGGATATGCAATCAAAACACACACACAAAGGTAACAATTTTATGAAGATAATGAATTCACAAAGAGAAATAGTTTGACATCATAAAATAAGGCTAAATCAGACATACCTATATCAATGTGGTGATGACACTAGGAGAACAGGAACAACCAACACCATATTATCAATTCCACTTCATATCATGTCAATACAACAACAAAATTCCCATTTAATAAAATTGCAAACTGTTTTCAAATTTAATAATACGAAGAAGCACTGATCATTATTAGCAAATCTTAAAGCAACACAAGAAACATATAACTAACCCGAGATACGTATGGCGTTAAAGTACTTTAACGACGGCAGGCTCAGAATAAATCGCAATGGAGAAAGCCACCTTCAAAGCAGAAAAACGAAGCAAGTCAGTGAGCATTTATTGAGCTATAATGCAACACCAAAAGAAAAACCAATTCGCCAAAATAACATCTGATCAAAGCGCATCAGCAATCTGAAATTGGAAGATCTTGGCATCGAATGAATTCATTACCTGCCATATGGAATCAATCCAATCCACAAGTCACAACATCTCGTCATTAACAAGAATACAAGTAAGATCAATAGATAGTGAGACCATCAAAAAATAAAGCTAAATCAGACATACCATTATATCAATGTGGTGTGACGGTAGGAGAACAGGAACAACCAGCACCATTATCAATTCCCAGTTAAGCAAATTGCAAATTGTTTTAAAAATCTAATATGAAGAGAAACACTGAAACAAATATCAAAGCAACACAAGGAACAGATAATAAAATTGAATCAGACATAAGTGAAGGATGATATGAAATAAAACCTGGAGGTCTTCTTCTTCTTCTTCTTCTTCTTCTTCTTGTTGTTGGACGTTGGCTCATGGAATGGTGTCATTCAATGGAATTAGTTGTACATGGTCTCTACCTTCCTTGAATGATGATAATCTCCATGATCGGATTCACAAAATAATTAAAACCTTAAATGTAACCCAAAAAAAAAGCAAATTCATCGATCAAATCAGTAGAACCAGTTTATGTTGTTACCTTAAGCAAGCACGTTGGCGACGATTGTGTTCTGACTCATCAACGAGAGAAATAGTCAAATAAATCAATCAAAGCTGTAATTAAAGCGAATCGGTAGAGATTTAGAAGATCCTCACTCCTCAATCGATAAGGTACCTCTTATCAATACCAAAAGCTCAGATCCTCACTCCTCACTCCTCAGTTCCGTTTTGATTTCAGAGAAAGGGATGGAAGAAGACGATGCTCCAAAAATGACGACGTCTCAATTAATGGACCCTAAAGAAGAATATGGGTCGCCAACTTAACACCAAAAGCCCAATTCGCAGAATTTCCAAAACGCAATCGTTTCAGGCCTCAACGATCATCTTCGTCGTCATCATTCACGACCCAAGGGAAAAAAAAAACAGAACAGATGTTAGAGTTAGCGATGATGAAGTGAACACAAACAAATAACAAGGGTTAGGAAGATTCGGTGACCTTGATCTGGATCTAGGGTTTTTCGAGTTGTTTTATTTGTTACCTTATCGTAGAGAGAGAGAGAGAGAGATCATTGAAAGATTAAATTTAAAAGCTTTACCAATTTTGTTCTTTCTTGCGCCTCTCTTCTCTGCGACTGCGACCTTGTTCAAGTTTGCTCTTCCGTCGCCCCATTATAACATCATCGATTGATAAAAGTCTGGAAAATAAACAGAAACAACAAGTTACGAACCAAACCCTAGAAAAGAATTAAAATCCAATGATCGATTCAAAGAAAAACATCAGAGAGACTAGTTTAGAAGAATGTAACCACCAACGAAACAGACCGAGCGAGAGAAGATACTGTACTAGAGAGAGAGAGAGAAACAAAACCCTTGAAGACGTAATCATAGAGAAGAAGCGTGCGCGTCCATATCAAAAGTGACCGTTGGAGAGATTCATGTAAAGTTTTTCTTTTTTTCTTTGGTAAATTTCTAAAGTGACCGTTAGAGAGAGATTCATATAAAGTTTTTTTCTTTTTCATGGTCTCATCATACGATCTCTTCTCCAACGGTCAGAAAACACTTAACACGATTGATTGAGGACGCGATATCGAGCAAAGGCTTCTTATTTTTTTTCGAATATGCATAATTTCCCTTTTTCTTCTATTTTGCTTTTTTTTTTTTTTTTTTGCCAACTGCTATGCGAATGCTCGATTCATTCCATTTTTCCTTTTTCTTTTTTTTCTTTTCTTTCATTCAACTTAAATGTATTCATTGGTCAGTCAAACTAAACCGGAAATAAATTATAGTTTGCTAGAAAATCAACGCAAACCAAATTAAATCAGTACTACTCATACACTCGAAAATAAAATTAATATTAAATCTACCATCTCTCTTCTTTCACTTCGATCGTCTAATTTCTCACCAAATAAAGTATTAAAAAGCTCGAATCATTGTTTCATGTTTGTTTCGATCCTCTTGCATGCTAATTGAGCCATGAAAGCAACATGAATAGGAATATGAAGAAGATGAAGAAGACGAAGAAGGAGAACGAAGACAAAGGATTGTGAATATATATATGTGGAGGATTCTAAGTTATCGGCTTTACAAATCCCATCCCACACATTCTAATCTTTGGATATATGGTTCCTCTTCGACTCCTCTTATTCATCACTCCCGCGTTTCTCTCATTCCTTTTCATCTCCCATCTCTGCGACAACTACCAAGTCATTCGATCGACCTGCATGAACCAAATCAATGTCTTAAGTTTTTCTTTGTCAATAATTTATTTATTTGATATTAATATGATCTATTATTTAACTCTCTATCAAAGGTAGAATACACAGATTTGCGTGCTTTTATATATTGTTATGGTGTTTAAGACTTTAAATTAATAAATTTCCACGTTTCTTTGCTAAACATTTGGTACTTGCACGACAAGTTATCTTCCTTTGTCTAGAGTTTTAGGTTTCATATCAAACCGAGTAAGCAGATTACGGTTCTCGGTTCGCGTAAAGAAATAACCGAGAAATAACAGCTTACAACGATAGCTAGAATCGATGAACAAAGAGATTTGTGAAATAGCTTTCTTATTTCTTAATCGTAACAAATTTTAAACTTATATACCAAAGGTTAAGGCTAAACCGGAAATATATTCTAATTAACTTAACCAAAGGATC
The DNA here is from genome assembly GCF_030686135.1 of Camelina sativa. NCBI lineage: Eukaryota > Viridiplantae > Streptophyta > Magnoliopsida > Brassicales > Brassicaceae > Camelina > Camelina sativa. The sequence goes on along the minus strand of NC_141884.1, from coordinate 19,248,681 downwards.
AAACCAGCTTGTCTAATAGTGTTTCCACATACGTACTACTCTTGTCAATAAACTAATATCCTCCTAAAATCTTGTCCTTTACCTAATTTTCTCAAAAGGAAATATACATTTCCATCTTAAATAGGTATTCTTATATGAAAGAAAAAGGAAACGGTCGTGTGGGGTGTTAAGACTTAAGAGTGAAGAAGAAAAAAAAACCCTAAATAACAATCATAGCCGCCGGCACTTTCTTCCGTGTGAGAGATCACATTTGCTGCTAATTATGTCGGATCTTCCCAAAGATTTGGTAGAAGAGATACTCTGTCGCGTTCCAGCCACGTATCTGAGCCAATTACGATATGCATGCAAACGATGGAACAGATTATTCACCAAGAAGAGATTCACAAGAAAGCATTTGGACAAAGCCGCAAAACAGTTTCTGGTTCTCATGTCGGAGCAGTGCTATAGGGTTTATTTGATGAGCATCAATTTTAACGGTGTTCCATCTGTAGAGATCAAAGGTAAACACGGCCTAACTGGCCCTCAAGGTGACTTCGAGATTTTTAAAGTCTCTCACTGCGACGGTTTATTGTTATGCAACAACGGAGAATACAACAGAATCGTGGTTTGGAACCCGTGTACTGGTCAAACCAGGTGGATCCAACCAACAAAGATAGGTTCTTATGCTCTTGGATCCTACCAAGACAACGAATATGGCAATACTAGCTACAAGATCTTGTCTTGTTGTGATGGTGACAAGAACGCATTTGAAATCTATGAGTTCAACACTAATTTATGGAGGACTCTTGATGTTAATTTGGACTGCGAATTGGAATATGATGACTGTGGCATGTCTTTGAAGGGAAAGACTTACTGGTTTGCTTCAGATGAAAATGAGGAACAGCTCGGCATGTTTTTAGTAAGTTTTGACTATACAACAGAACTATTTGCACGTTTGGTTCTTCCATGTCAGAGTCTTTACAATAAGGCCTTCTCTCTAAGCGTTGTTAGAGAAGAGAAACTTTCTGTGTTATTAAAGCATAGAGATACATCAAGAACAGAGATATGGATGACAAATAAGATCGATGAGACCAAAGTTGTGTCGTGGAGCAAGTTTTTAACAGTGGATTTGAAACCTGAACTTCGTATTTTCGGCCATATAAGTTTTTTGGTGGATGAGGAGAAGAAATTTATTGTGTTGTGTCATTTGGTAGTGAGAAGTGGAGTTCGCATTAAACAGGTGGTATACATTGTGGGAGAGGACAATAATGTAAAACAGGTGCATTCTGGATTCGCATCATCTCTGCCAAATTTGTTTGATTATATTCCAAGTTTGACTCAGTTCTAGCTGTGTAAGTAAGTAGACTGGTGGTGAATCCCTTGGTGACTCAAATCCAGCTACATGTAAAGCTTTTTTTTTTTTGCTTAGTTCTTTTTTCATAGCTATCTTGGTCATGTCCCTTGAATATTTAGTAAACTAGTATTTTAATAACAAGTGGTTTTCTCACTAGTCCACTCCCTGTATTCTCACTAGTACCAATCAGGTGGAAAGAAGCAGCCAGAGGTCCAAGAGTAAAAGATTGATGGACTAGTGAGTCAATAAAACAGGGAGTGGCATTACTCATTCCTCTCTTTGGGTTTGTGGTTATCCTAATTTTTAAAACAGTTTCTTTACGGATTGTTACATTTAGTTTCGGAATCTTTTATCTCCATAGACTTTTCAGATCACGTTTGATCATTATCAGCCAAGTTAATATAAACCAATCGGACCCAAACCAGATTAAAATTATTAATCCGAGCATAACTCGAATGTGTTTGAATGGATTCACATTTCCAATATTAACAGAATCTGAAAACCAAATCCGAACCCAAAATCGTACTTACATTCAATGTTACAGTTGATGCTATTGTTCAAAAGAAAGTTGGAAGTTGCATTTGAAATACTAAAATCTTTATATGTATGATCTCATTAGCTTTTAGACCTTTAGTAACGGGCAAGTGTTAGTATATACTGAGGGAGGTTAATAAGAAAGAGACTGTTAAACCATAGACGATGTAACCGAGGCAATAGTTCGAATTGAAATATAAAATGCCAATCACAAGTGAGACTGACGTTTGGAGTCAACAATCTCTTGAGAATCTCAGCATTGGAATACAAACTAAACAACAACATATAGGTTTCAAAAGGGTACAACAAAACCGGAACTCGTTTGCTACCAGCTTACTCGAATAGACTGAAACCCATGTCCTGCAAAAATTAACACACAAGAAAATACACAAGTAAGCACCATCTCATTTCAAGAGACCTTTAAGGTTAGCTCGCTCAGACGAAAGAAATATAAAGAAAACTTACATCATCGGATTCTTCCTTCTCTTCCTTCTTCTCTTCTTTCTTGGACTCAGCAGCAGGGGCACCACCGCCTCCTCCTCCAGCGGATGGAGCAGAAGCCATAGCAACACCACCACCACCAGACGGCACTGAAGCAAGCTTCTCCCTTCCAGCAGCAATAAGCTCAGTCAAGTCTTTTCCTTTCACTTCCTTCAACAAAAGCTCAATCTGAGAGTCCTCTGTCTCAGCACCAACTGCAAAAAATCAAACAACACAACAAAACCACATTCAATCAATTCTTCAACCCCAATTACATTCATCCCTAACTAAATCCTTCTATGATCCTTTGAAAACATACATGAACTAACTAAACCTCACAACACAGTCCAAAACCAATACAACAAATGCCTCTTATTCAATTACCTTTTCACTTACACTACTTCCACATTTGTAGCAAACATATGCAAATGGTAATTAAACCAACAACTCTCACTAACTAGAGTAGCCATGTATAATAAACTCGATTTTTCTCCTCCATTTTTAAAAAAAAAAAAAAATCGAATGCTCAAAATTAGAAGTTACTACCAAAGAAACGAACCTGATCCGAGAATATCCTTGATATCGGTACTGGTTGGGGAAGCTTTCCCACTCAAAACGGCGAGCAAAAACGCGGCGACAACCTTCATTTTCTGATGAGTACAAAAAAACATCAAACCAGATTAATAATCAACAAGACTACTGACTACGTAGGAGGAGAAATGGATAAGAGGCGAACGCGTTTACTTACTGAGGAAATGTTGATGGATCTCGCAGGAGGCGGAGTGTGAGTTTAGGGTTTTATTTTTGTAGACGGCGATGATGAAGAAGTACGGAAAAAATGGAAACTATATCATTTATATACACTTAGGGTTTCTTTTTTTTATTAGAGTCTCCGGTTTAAAAAAATCATCATATAACCGGGATTAAATTCATTTTGGCCTATTTTATTTTAAGCCCAATTTTGTATGGGCTCTAGATTTCGATTTACAGGTATTATTTTTTCTATGCCGAGAAGCGAGAAGAGAAGTACCAAAACTTTTTTTTTCTCTTGTATACAGTGCATCGTATTGTTATTTTATTAATATAAATTATGTAGAGAAATTTTAGAAAAATTAATAAAATAAAACAAAGAAAAAAACCTAAAGCATTTTATATATTTGGGACACAGAGAGTATATAATAATATTATTATTACAAAATAATGGTATAAGTAAATTAATGGTAAATATTAATTTAATGAGATATATAAATTGTTTAAGTATTTTAATATTTTTTACAAGATAATTAATTATATATATATATATATAATTATTGTTATTGTTTTTAAAAATATCTCATAGGTTAATGTTTTACAAATATTTCATTTGAAGTTATAGAGGAATGAAGTATTACAGCTTCAGAATGCTTTTTTTTTTGAACTAATTAAAAGAGAGAGGAATGCAACACGAAGACTTCCCGGAAGTTCACCCATCCTAGTACTACTCTCGCCCAAGCACACTTAACTGCAGAGTTCTAATGGGATCCGATGACTATGCCGCTAATGTTTCCTTAAATTTGTTGAGCTCACTGGCTTATTAAGGCGGACTATGCCACTAATGTAAAAAAGTTGTTACATAAATAATGACGTTAACTTAACCACATGGTGGTGTGCTAGTGGTTCCAGACTCGAACCTAAGTCAAAGTCATTCTTCTCATACTACATAACCAATTTAGCTAAGAAATCTTTTGTGAAATAATCCAAACATATAGGATATATTCGGTGGCCTAAAGCACATGCTTTGGCTGCTTCAGGGGTGAGCCGGCCCTGTGTGGCCACATGGATATGGGCCTTGCTTACGGTCCATTTGAATACCCGGCGAGAGGATCTATCCGTGGGCTGCACACTCCCCATTGATTATTTTCGGACCCCTCTTTAGACCTGGGGATTTATCCTGAATTCTAAAAAAAAAAAAATGACGTTAACTTGCTATATGGTAGAATGGTACAGGGCGTCGGGTCATTTTGGTAAGAAATGGTGGTTGAATATTATCGTTGCTAATATTCATATAGCCCACATTCACTACTCTTGTAAAAAAAAAAAAAACGAATATCCTCCTAAAATCCTCTTTACCTAATTTTCTCAAAGGGATATATATACATTTCCATTTAAAAAAAAAATATATATTCTTACATGAAAATAAAAAGGAAAGGGTCGTGTGGGGGTGTTAAGACTTAAGAGTGATCAAGAAGCAAAAAAAAACCCTAAAGAGCAATCAAAGCCGCCGGCACTTTCTTCCGTGAGAGATCACATTTGCAGCTAATTATGTCGGATCTTCCCAAAGATTTGGTAGAAGAGATACTCTGTCGAGTTCCAGCCTCATACCTGAGCGAATTACGATATACATGCAAAAGATGGAACAGATTATTCAACAAGAAGAGATTCACAAGAAAGCATTTGGACAAAGCCGCAAAACAGTTTCTGGTTCTCATGTCGAAGCAGGATAGGGTTTGTTTGATAAGCGTCAATTTTTGTGGAGTTCCATCTGTAGAGATCAAAGGTGAACAACGGAGAATGATAGGTTTAGATGAGTTCGAGATTTTTAAAGTCTCTCACTGCGACAGTTTATTGTTATGCAACAACAAAAAAAAGAATAGAATCGTGGTTTGGAACCCGTGTACTGGTCAAACCAGGTGGATCCAACCAACAAAGATAGGTTCTTATGCTCTTGGATCCTACCAAGACCAGAAATATGGCGATACTAGCTACAAGATCTTGTCTTGTTGTGTATATGGCGACAATAACGAGTTCGAAATTTTACCAAAAAAAAAGAACGAGTTCGAAATCTATGAGTTCAACACTAATTCATGGAGGACTCTTGATGTTACTTTGGATTGTGAATTGGACAAATGTGTTCCTGGCATGTCTTTGAAGGGAAAGACTTACTGGTTTGCTTCAGATGAAAAGGAGGAACAGCTCGGCATGTTTTTAGTATGTTTTGATTATACAACAGAAATATTCGACCGTTTGCTTTTTCCATGTAAGTGTCTTTATGATGAAGCCTTATCTCTATCCGTTGTTAGAGAAGAGAAACTTTCTGTGTTATTACAGCGTGGAGGAGATACATTAAGAAGAGAGATATGGGTAACAAATAAGATTGATGAGGCCAAAGTTGTGTCGTGGAGCAAGTTCTTAACAGTGGATATGAAACCTGAATGTAGTTTCGGCCTCACAAGTTTCTTGGTGGATGAGGAGAAGAAATCTATTGTTTTGTGTCATTTGACATTGCGGCGAAATGGAGTCCCCAGCGAACAGGGGGTATACATTGTTGGAGAGGACAATAACGTAAAACAGGTGCATTCTGGATTCGTATCATCTTTGCCAAATTTGTTTGATTATGTTCCAAGTTTGACTCAAATCTAGCTGTGTAAGTAAATTAGTCTGGTGGTGAAACCCTTTGTGCCCTCGGAAAGAAAATGTTCTCGGAGGTGACCGCTCGAGCCAAGACGGATAGCTTTCGATCCACAACTTTTCAAGTTTACGTTTTTATTATTTTTATTTTTAATATTGCTGAGAATAAACCCCCAATGCAGATCTCTTATCTTGGTCATGTGCTTTGAATAATTAGTAAACTAGCTGGTATTTCAATAAAGCTATGTTTACATGCGTAAAACTACATCACAAGTTGCACATCACAAATCACCCTTTAAGTTCTACAGCTATAGAGATTCTAAAGTGGATTCGTAGTTTTCACTAATGCATATTAAAGATTACTGAAGGCCAGAAAAGTTGTAGACTAAGAGACATAGATATCTTATATGTAACTTTGTGGTTTATGCAAGAATTGTAATTACGCTGAGAAGAAAAATAAAGCCAGAGAAGTCTTAATGATTCTCTCTACACATAAAATTGTAATTACATGAGTTTACTGTATACAGTGCAAATTACATACTACCATGCACATCATGTACGTCTGTATTCGTCTCCACAGTCGCCAATCACTTGGAGAAGATCGTTACCTTTCTTGGTAACCTCTTGTATGCTATCAACATCTTCTTCATCCAATACCAATGAGAATATAGCATTTGCGTCTTGTATGTGCTCCGCTAACCCGAGTCTCACCCCAATCATTGATCCAGCGACTCCTTGCTGAGATGAGATTCCCATTTTTCAGAAAAATTAACGAACCAGATTGGTACTATGAGTCAGAACTAATACCTGATCTAGTACATATCTCACAGCCACTGTCGGAATCGAAACTCCATGTTTTGAGGCTATGTTCTTCATCGTTCGAAGTAAGTTTTGGAATAGATTCCACCCTCCCCATGCATCAACCATCTGTAATTTCACCCTCAAAAATCTTAAACCAGTAATACCATGATGAACACTTAATAATACATTTCAGAACTGCCATTGACAGGGTTAATCTGTGGATGATTAGAACCCTTACCTTTTTGTACTTTTGGAGAGAAGGAGTATCCAAGCGAGGGCCAGCAAAAGGGATTGTTAGATTGGTACCAAGAAACTTCTCTGACAGAAGACCACCCATTACTGTCCCATATCTGTACCCAAGGCCCAACAATGTATGGTTAACTCAGGTGTAAAGAGAAAGAAGTCGACCAAGAATTCCATAGAGTATTGTTACGTTATAAGTTTGACGCCTGTAAGCTCGCAAAGCTGAGCCATTCTCTGTTGAGGACGCATGTCTACAATGGAGTGTTGCACCTTGAAAGAATTCGCACAGAGAGTCAGAGATATACAAAACAAAAGAGTCTGAATAAAAGACACATCGGGCTGGCCTTCACCTGATTGCTAACGACAGGGATTCCATTCTCTAAGATTATCTGAAGTCTCTCAGTATCAAAATTGGTCAAAGCAATTGTCTTGATTTTACCTGCAAGCAAATCGACGATGCTGCAGTTTAAACAAGCCGGTAGATTAATAAAACGAAAAATCACAAGAAAGGAGCTTTACCTTGCTCTTTTAAGTCAGTGAGGTGCTTCAGTGCATCAAGATAACCATCATTCGCATAATCCCACCTATCCCACAATTACAGATTAGCAAATAATGATGCACGGATTGTAAAAAGTCACTACAGAACACATCAAGTACTAGCATGTGAAGTTAAAGTAAGAAACACACACCAGTGAAACTGAAGCATGTCAAGAGAAGCCACAGCCATTTTCTTCCGCGATTTATCGATGTTCTCACGAACATAACTACTAGTCATTTTCACTGGAGGAGGTACCCATTTTGTCAAACTGCATCCATATGAAAAAATACCCTAATCAAATCACTTAGCCAGTTCTCTTTTACAAAGTCTGATCAACTTGCTTGGAATTGAGTTTTGAACTTTGTAACTTACCCTTTAATCTTTTCCAAGTACTCTGGTGGACGTTCTCGACGAACTCTATTGATAAAAACGCCGTAAAGATCTTCAGAAGGACCATCTAAAACATAAGAGAAACCAATTAAGCACAAACTCCATTTCACTAATCTCCCACACTAAACCTTCTGTGAGTAAAACACAGCACCACACATTAGCTAATCATCAAAATTCAGTAATCTTATTATTTCCAGTTTTGTTAATTTCTAAGCTAATTTTAGTAAACTGTACTCTTAAGTCAAAGCTACTTACAAATGTCGGCCATGTCGAAGGTGGAGAGACCAGCATCGGCGTATCGAAGCATCGCATCAACGGCGTCGTTTCGATCGATCTTACCCCATCCTCCACTCGTCTGCCACATTCCGTTGACAACTCTGCATATCTCCAGTGAATCGTTCCCGCTCTTCAGCTTCACCCACCGTTCATCTTCCGTCGTTTCCAAAGAGCAGTTCACGGAGCTAAAGCTAATCCGACGGCTATAAACATCCCGGTTAAGCCAATTCGATGAAACTTTCGGAGCTAGGTTCGTGGCGATGACGGAATTTAAGGTCGTCGGCATAGCCTTGTGTGTGTGTCTCTCTCTCTCTATCTGCGGAGGAAGAAGAAAAATGAGATTTATGGGCCTTAGCATTACACAGATGTGGCTTCTGGGGCTTTCAGGCCCAAATCTATTTGGCACATTTTTATGCATTTGGTTTTCTGTACGTTTGACTTTTCATTTTTCTTTTTACTATTATTTGTGTTCAATTCCAATTTTATAGTGGCAGCAATATGACATTTGAAAGCATAATTATCGTTGGTTTTCTTTCCTTTTTAAAATTGGGTTAGGTTGTTTGTTTAGTTTGCAGAGTTGCTATTGTCTCGTAAGCTACCTGTATCAGTTCATTACTTCCTAAACCACCTGCATTAATTTTAACATCTTGGTTTTAAAATTTGGCATGGAAATGTGGGTTGTGATAATAGAACCTCATGCCTACCTATATTAATAGAATAAAATTTCGAACACACACTTTTATTGAACCAGCGCCTAGTTAAAATACGTAAATCATAAAACGAACGACAGAAACCTTTGTGGCAAAAAGTTAAAATCCCAACACTTACAATTTCAAGAACCACTACATAAATCTTTTAATCTATCATCAACCAACGAAGATCTTTTTTCCTCATTTGAAATGTCAAAGTTTGAACCAAACTCATGAGAAATATGAAAAAGAGTTTTAAGTCTCATCCATTGCATCCTTTGATTGCGTTGAAACCGAATCCTCAAGTGCTTCAAGGAATGAGACAACTGTGAACTTGACTGCAAGAGAGTTGAAAAAAAAACTGCTTTAGAAAAGTGAAACAACAATACTGATGATGATGCCTTCGGAAAGTCTATTATAAGAATCTGACTCACATTTACTTGGGTCTATACCAAACTGAGTCAAATCTATTTGTCCTGTGCGAAGTACCTAAAATAGATATTAAGGGTTGAATTAGAATATAAAGCCATGAATGGAAACAACATTGTCACAGATGGGCTTACATAGGTAAATGCATCTATTTGTTGACGAAAAGGAGGGCTCTGCAACAACTCCAGAATATCTTCTGCCCTACAGTGTCCCTGTCATTGGCTTTTGTGTTAGTCTATAGTACATAACCATGTAAGTAGCCTACGCGGCTTTAGTGTAGCTGTGTTGTCAGCTCCACAAACAGTAGTTGAGCCTGTTAGCTAGAGAGCTAACAAGTTAAAAGTTAAAAGTAAGTTAGATTCATTCTGAATCTGTCTAGGGTCTCGGTTTGGTTATTGGTCAAGAATAAGTGACTTTTCTTGTTGATCAAGTCCAACCTATGGATTGAATATAGGAATTTACTGGTTGAGTTCCCAGTGTCAAACAATATACAATTCATAGACGTAAATAAATTTTAGGTATAACCCCCTGCAACAACCCTTTGTAATCCTACCCCTAAACCATTTCATAACTCAATGACCTTCTGTGCTATTTACCCTAAATACACAACTTGACTTGGTCTTTCCTCTAACATTTTCAAAAGACGGAACTAACAAGAAGAATATTGCATGTAGGATTCATCTTCATAGAATACAGAAAACAGTGAAGCTCAAGATAAACCTCAGGTAAATGTGAAGACAGTCGTTCTTGTACCGGCAACATCTCAAGCAATGGCATAATCAACTCCGGCTTCAAGATGTCGCCTAATGCTAAACCTATGAATGATTTAATATGAGTGGACAATGAGGTCAAGAATGGACAATGGCAGAAAGAAAGAAAGAAAGAAGAATAACAGCTGCGGACAGATTACTAATCACATATAGAAAAGCTGGGCACTCCCATTTCCAATCCATACAGACTTCAGCACAAATAGATGTTGTACTCGCTCGACATCATAATACTTAAAAAATATATCTATATTGAAAGTATTTACCTTCTTCATCTCCAGCAATACCTACACAATACCGACCATACCTGAATGAGTATAAGAGGGAAACCAGAAAAGCCTACTGACAGGAGAACCTAAGGATAGAGAACTGTACCTACAGGGCCAGCAGAGAGGTTGTTCAGAATTCTTTGCAGGTCTGCCAGCTTAACTGGTCCAGCCGAAGATGTCACGTCACTCACCTCTGTAGACAAATTTGGTACAACCAAGTTTCCAGCTCTATTCAAGATGAATAAATTCATATAAGCCATAGCATTCATATAAGACAATACCATTTGCAGCAATTAATTGCGTCTTTTCACATGGTATTCAAACTCAAATTCAAGCATATCTGTTGAAAATCTTCACACGATTATGAAAAAGAACTTGTAGGTCATTCTTTATATGACTATGTTCCAGAATCTCATCAACATAGAGAAGCTGATAGATTTTAGCATGCACCTATTTACCACTGGGTAGCCATGTCTAGAGAAACTTTAATGTGCACAGTAGGATGTAAGTCACCAAAGCATTTCACAGAAGGAACATAAAGAAAAATAGCACATAGCAATATCTGTTTTCATGACACTGACAACACAGCAATCAAACCCACTTCTGAAGATAAAATGGTAAGCCAGTTATATACTTTGAAAAGCTAAAAGACACATTACTATCTTGATATAATTGGTACCTAGATGAGGTATTATCTTCTGCCATGTCTTCCAGAAGTTCATCCGTGACAGCAGCTGCAAGTTCGTCTTCATCTTGAAACTCTGGTTCAAAAGAAAATTTATTAGATTGATTCCTCCTATGCAAAATGACTAAGCATTGTCCCTATCAAGGGCATGTGTAATACAAAAAAAAAAGTGATGAGAAAATAACATTTACACGCTCATATGTGAATTAATGCAGAATCTTAATTACAGTATAAGTAAAGATAGCTACAATTTTTGGCGTCCATCTGGGATAGGAAAAGTTTTGTAGTGCTAAAAAATAATACACATTTAAGCTCCTCACTTCAAACTTTTCTTATTACACAATCCAACAATGACAAGCAAGGATTGAACTTATTATTGCAAAGCTGATATTTCGTATTTACTAAAAACTTCACATGAATTGATGAAAGTGAATTGTGGTTGATGCTCGTTGGAAAGGAAGCTCCTTAGTATAGTGCCATGACATTTTTATAGAATCCGTGTTGACACATAAAATGCCAGAATAATATGCATGATAGTATGAACGAATATGTATTTAAGGATAAGAAAGTTAGTTCGCTAATCATGCAAGTTGAAAGGTTAAATGGCAAGAAAGACACTGGTACAAGGATACAAGCATATCATAGACGGTTTGTAACAAGGGTAAGAATGTTACATGCCTATTGGTTGATTGAGGTATTGATTGACCGAAGAGCACAGCTCTGCATCACCTTCAGCTCTTGGCTCCTGCAAAATAAGTTAGAAAAAGAGTTCTGAGAAACAAATAAGATCAAAGATGAAAGTGATTAGGTGAACAAAGATACACACACATCTTTAAAAAAGACAAACAAGTGACCTGCATCCAAAAGAATAACTTGCGGTCATCACTGTTGAACTTCAGAATATACACCCTGTCTGATGATTGATTAACCTAAACAGAAACAAGTACGCTGTGGTCACAGTCTGATATTAATAATGCACAAGCTAGCAGCCTCAACTCAACAGGCATACCTTTTCAAATAGAGCTTCATCTGGGAAAACAATTTGATCCTATAAATGGTATTGTCAAGGGAAAAACTTCGTAATTGGGACATCTGGTAGCAACAATTAATAAATAAATCCCTGGATTTTTTTATATTCATGCATGTCAAAGCGAAAAGAAACAACCTTCCAGATGGATTGAGCTAAGAAATTTGATTGTCCCCAAGATACAAATTAACTGACTCGGCAAAGACTTAATAATACTTGGAGAACCTTTAATCCGATTCTATATCTCAAAAGAAAAGTGCAGAGGATACGTCTTCTACTGTATTAAGGTTTCGATCAAGCCACATGAAATGAACCAGTCCCTCATCACCCTAAAAGAGAAAACAAAACCCGGGTTAAATTTTTACAGAGAACGAGTAATGTAACAACAAAAACTAGATTCATATATGCTTTCATTTCAATAATAGCACCATCAGAAAAGCTGATACAGCCCAAACGTTCAATGGAACAACAATTCATATGTGATAACTACATTGTGGAAAATAAAATAAAAAAAAGTGTCAGACATTACTCTAACAATGCGGACAAGTCCTTTTCGTGAATCAGGAACAACTCTAGTTCCCTGCAAAGACATTTTCCCAGCACGAAACTCAAGCATGATCTCCTGCCAAAATTAGTCTCAATGTAAGTTGAAGAACCTTAGTATAAGAACGGAGTTAAGTGTATACAAATCAATAATATGAAAACTGATCACTCTTAAGACATTTCGTCTCTATCTCTCTTGAACTAAAGTGGAAAATCAATGTGGTAATATATGATATGATGATGAACTTTTGTTTGTTGTTAATGTTGAATATATCGTTAGTAAGTGTTGATGGTTTGGCAACCAAATACAACACTTTGTAGCAGAGAAGGACCTGAAGAAGTCAGTCATTCACTAAATCAGATTGACTTCAAAGACAACACTAGTACTACATAAAAGTAAGTGAGTTATGAAAGAAGTCAATCACTAAGGAGAAGAAAATTTTCAAGTTACCTGCTGCATCATGGGAAGAAACGCTTCATCAATTGAAGTCATAATCACCAACTCTTTCTTTCTAGTCGAACGCCAAAAGCAACAAAAGTAAATAAGAACCAAAGTCAAAAATATTTAGTAAATCGAAGAAATCACAATGAACAAAAACCACCCATATGTATGCTAAATATAGCGAAGCAATTAGACTCAAAACCCAGAATCTGAGAGAAAAAGAAAACCAAATCTTGGCCAGTAATCGAGAGTTATTTACAAAAACTATAATCTGGAACTAGGTTAAAGAAGGAGGAGGAGGAGGATAAATCGAAATCTAAGCGAAATCAAAACCCTAGGGTACCAAATCTAATCTCTCGTCAAGGTTGAATGAAGATTACCGTAGCAGCAGCAGAAGAAGAAGGGATTTGGGGGAGAAGAATGAAAGAAGAAGAACGATCCTCTTCGTGTTTTTCTCTCGTGTCAGTCGTGTCTTTTCTGTTTTCTTGATTTCTTCATAGAAGAAAGGAGAAGAAATTCTTTTCATTTTTCACTTAATGGACGTCTTATAGGCCCAGCAAGTATCAATCTAGCCCAAGTATCTCTCTAGATTAATAATGAGAGTGGATGGATTTGTTCCAGCTTTTATTCGGTTATTTTTGTCTTCTTTCTTTTGTATGAAGGACACAAAGTTGTACGTAGACATATAATTGTGACCTCTCGGTGCGATTGGTAAAATCATGTGACCAGCTTCAATACATAAACACAGGCAAAAGATATCTTAAGGTTTTATTGTTACTCGGTCATATCACATGTATCGTGATCGGCATAACTTAGTTATATACAAGTAGTAGATTAGATATATTGAATCAAATTCACTACAAGAAATAGGATGGAAGACGTCGGTTTATTAACGTCACTCGTTAAACCGACTTTAACTTTTTTAATAAGACGGGATTTGGCGTCATTTGATAAACCGACTTTAAATTTATTATTTTTAATGAATGTAAAAAGAGGAATGTTATAAATTTCTAACTCTCCTCCGCCGTAGTATATTCATTATAATCCCCCGTCTCCAGCAATGTACTCGGAGGCCCAAGCCGTTCTTTCGTCATCTTGTTCCCTTCATCCTCCACTGGTCTTCTCAACATCGTTTATGGCTCTTGTCTATGCTCTCTCGCATTTTTCCCTCTTTCAGCGATTCTTCTTCGTCTCCGGTGAGTGTTATATAATTTGGTGTTAGATTTAGGGATTTGATTTGGTTCGTCGATGAAATTAGAATCAATTCGGCGACGATTCCGTAAAAGATTCTGGAATCGTGCTCTTTGTGTGTTTCGTGCTTGGGAATAGCTCCACATTCTGAAATCGTGTTCTTGTTTATGGTGCTAGTAGTCGCATTTGAGTTTGATTTCTGGATCTTACGAAGTGTTCTTCGTGACGTTATTGTGTTATGTATTCTGATTTTTTGGTTTAATTACTTAGGAGTAAATTGAGGAACCTAAGCTAGAAGATGTGATGCGTAGTGCACTACTAGTGCTGCAACTAAAGATGGTACAATGATTTTGATAACTTTGAATGAAGCTTGGGCAGCTTCAGGATCTGTAATCGATCTCGTCTTTGAGAGTTTTAGAATTGGTAAATGATCAAGAAAGCTTTTGATGTGTTGTGTAGAGCTGCAACTAACGCTGGTGATAATTTCTTTGGATGCTAAAGAGTATTCACGTTGAAATGCATAAGCATTGTTTCAGACTTGAAACAAAAGGTGTTGATTTCTCTGGTGGCGAGGCTAATTTCATGACTCGTTCTTATTTGAAAATGATATGCAGAAGAATCATTTTTCTTCGGATTGTTCTTGAAAAGGTTAAAGCTTTGTTTTCACGGTATGTTTCTTACACTCTTGGTAACTTAAAGCCACAACTTATTGGTTTGTATATTGAGTGATTCATTGTCTTCCCTTTATGGTCTCCAGGATGCTGATGTGATCTGGTTCAGGAACTTATTTGTTTTTCAAAGCTTTCTGTATTTAATGTTCTCTTATGATTTTTTTTTTGATGAACTGCATTTGATTGAGAACTCTTGTGAGATCATTCACATACTTACGAAGCCTCAGTCTGCTTGGCAGGGAATATTGTGTTCTTTTTGTTTGATGAACTCACAGGACACATATGTCATGCACTTTGGGAGGCTAAGCGTGGCGTTTTCCAAGGTACATATAGTATGGTATTAGCATGAAGAACTGAGCTAGAAATTGGTTGATATAGGTGTTGGAGATGGGATGATCTTATATTTTCTATGGTCGTTGTTGAATTGTTCAACATTGTAGCATGGTGATTTTCGTTGGTCTCTGCATCTGCGTGAAACTTCTATGAAGCCAACCTTCTCCGTAAAAAGGTACAACAAGTGTTCTGTAATCTTTAGGCATATGTTTATTTCATGAGATATATATTAGTATTGTCCTTTTATCTATATGTTTTCATTTAAAGCAATAAATAGTATGATAGAGCAAGTTATCATTACTTCTTAAAGTGCTCATGAAATCAGAATTGCATTTTGGATTTGGTTTGATTCTTAAGCTGCTCATGATTTATAAGACTGTTTTTATGATTGATTTCAGATCTTACAAGAGCTCTGGTTTGAATTTGGAAGAGCTGCACACCGTGTTGCTGTTTTTAAGCTTCAGAATTCAGACAAATAGCAAGGCTCCAGTTTTAATTATGTTATGTATTTTGTATTTCCATGATTTTTTTTTTTTTTTACAGCCATGATATTGATGTTTTAATGTACAAACTACATTTAAATTTTATATGAATCAGTTGCTGTTTCAAAGTTTAATTTAAATTGAATTTTATGTTTATTTGATACAAATATAATAAATAACAGTGTATAATCAATGATTGGATAGTGTCGGATGTTAACTGACGTTACTATTTCAACAACTGACGCTAAATTTTCGTCGCTAAACATAACGACGATTTTAAATCCGACGTAAAAAAATTTTACGTCAATGAAAGTTACGTCGCTTTCGTAACCGACGTGTATATATTTAAGTCGGTTTATTACCGACGTGAGATATTGAAAAAAGTGACGTAAGAAGCCGTATATTTTGTAGTGAAAAAGTGGAAATTGTGAGATTGTTTAATTAGTTAGCTAGCTGTCTTTCTC
Source organism: Camelina sativa (assembly GCF_030686135.1). Taxonomy (NCBI): domain Eukaryota; kingdom Viridiplantae; phylum Streptophyta; class Magnoliopsida; order Brassicales; family Brassicaceae; genus Camelina; species Camelina sativa. The sequence goes on along the minus strand of NC_141884.1, from coordinate 19,232,707 downwards.
ATTTGATTAATTTACAGCATGCTTAAAAAATTTGTATTGAACCAATAAGAATATATATATGAACACCATACAAATGTGCTAGCTAGAGCCTAGGGTCCTTAATACTTGCCATAAGTTAGATATATATGCTGTAAATTAAGCAAGTGTGCTAGATATACTTGCCTAATTAGTTAGATATATATATATATGAACACCATACAAGTGTGTTAGAGCCCAGGGTCCTTAATTAATACTTGCCATAAGATTCAGATCCTCTCCATGGTCTAAAAAGACGTAAGCTTCACCCTTCTTGTAAGCTTCCATTCCTTGGATTTCAACTCTAGCGATAGTGTTCCTTTTAGGATTGTACAAGACAATGAAGAAACCATCGTAATTATAGAGGGGCGAGAACACAATTTCACCCCTGCTAGTCATTCCAGCAATGCGTATCTTAGTCCATGCAAATGAATACAACCAAGGAGAAGGCAAAACGTAGGTATGCCTCGACCATTGATGCTTCTCGGCGTCTTCTAGAACCCACATTTTGATACCGGTATATAAATCTTTACTAGAATAGTTGCGCTGAAGCATAGCTAATTTACCCTTGCAGTTGACCAGAACTGATTCAACAAGTTCACCATCAGTTGATTCAAGCTTTCCTTCCATGTCTTGATCTCTCTCGATATAAGAGAACTTCTCAGATCTAACATCAAAGCAAACTATGTCACGGAACCTTAAAAAGCACTCAGAGAGAACAGCTAAATAGTACAACACACCATTGATGCATATCCCATCATATACATGACCGTAATCACTAGGACCAACACCAGCACCATAATGTGGTATATCACATTTGATCATTCTCCATGACAAACTTTTCCCAGTTCCTAATGTTAGAATATGATGGGAAGAGGGGCCGGTAAGCCATGCACAATACTTTGAGTTGTTTGTCAATTGGATCATACCCTAAACAGCTTTTCTCTACACAAAAACCCTTTTTCACTTTAGGTAAGGTTAAGAACTGTCCTGTGCTAGGGTTACATATCAATTGCACAGGACCATCCGTTGCATCAAGAATCCATTGAGTATTACCGTATACGAAGCCCCGAACAGGACGACAATTGTCCGAGGGACAATTCATTGGGAAGCTCGAATGAAAATTGGCGGTTATAGTAGTAGGACACGACAGGTTTTGAGGCTGTGGCGATGAGAAGAAGAACGTTTTCTGGTCTAATTTACAAGTGATCAAAAGCTTCGGGTGAGACGAAGAAGATATGGTGAAGAAGGATTCAGTGAAATCTGGAGTGCGGAATGTGGAACCCCATAGCTTCGATACGCAGCTAAATCTCGCTATAGACTTTGCCGGCAGTTTCAAGAGTATCTCGATAACGAGATCGAATGGGATGTGTTCCATATCCGAACAACAAAAGCTCCTGTCTTGCGCCGTGTGGTGGAGACTCAAGTCTCTTTTTGCTTAAACCCTAAAGTCTCGTTTCTTTTATTTTCCCTTTGGTAAATCTCAAGGACGAACCAAATCAGTCACTTTAAACTTTATAGAATCAGGAGTGGGCATGTCGGTTTATTTTTGTGTTTAGTGTATTTTGGTTTTAGAAAAATTATAACCCAACTCAACTATGCTACTCACAATTTTATTAGGATTGTGTTCGGTTTGATTTAGTTCAACTTGGTTTAGTTCGATTCAATAAAACTCGGTTTGGTTTTTAGTTACATATTAAACTTCAAAAGTAAAGTAAATCCAAAAAAAACTTTAAAATTTTCAATTCATCAAATTTATAAAAGAATCGATGGATTTAAACTTGGAAAAAGAATAGAGAAGTATGAGAAAAGATATTATAAAGAATAGCATGCCACATATATTGAGGTTTTGAACTGTCATGTGTCAATTTCTTAGAAATCTCTAGACCTTAGAGCATGTTTATGGGTGGGTTGGAGTAAGGGGGGTTCTTAAATTTTTTATGAATTAATTGTGTACTGTTTGAAATATAAGAACCCACGATCTCTTAGATAAAATTTTCTCATTTATTGGTAGGTTTTTATTTTGGGTCTCTTATTTTTGAAAATATTGATTTTAAAAATTTAAAAATTTTAAATAGAATAGAAGTGGTATAAATGTGTAAACATTTAAGATTTTATAAAATTAGAAAATATTCCATTTTTTAATTTTCAAACATACAAAACAATAATAAAAACATAATACAAATTACCAATTCATAAATAGAGAGAATGATTTATAATAAAAATATAATAAAAACATAATACTGATTTGCTCCAAATTTTGCCCAAATATACAGCAATGTTAGCATACAAGTTATTTCAAGGTACAAAGAACTTGAAGAAATTGGTTCATCTTACACTGCAATAGAGTGAAACCTCAAAAAGATCTCTTTTAACATTTCGACCTATCAAAACATTGTTACTTTTAGAGACGAATTGTGATGTAATCCACTATACAACTCAAGTAAATCAGGTTCATGACATAATGAACAATGGTAGCACTATCTTTCACTTATGGCTATGGAAAGAGATTTGAGTGAAAAATCCATGACTGAGCTCAGATCAAGTCAATTTGGCCAGATATGATTGCTCCTTTAACAATCTTGTAGCGTATGAAGTAGAGATCACCGCATTCCATTTCCATAGTCTCGGGGATCTCTCCTCTGCCAAAATAATAGTAAATGAGTTTTGAAGTTGTAATTTCTAAGAGATGCATTCAAATGGTGGATGGTTTTAGCAAGTAGCTTACCCCATCGTGAAGATACTCTAGACCGCGTGCTACGTCTAAAGCAATATATACTCTCAAATCCCAGCTCAGCGGTTCATGTTTTTCGCCTGTATCAAAAAAAGCATTTCAATGTCTCAAATCTTTAGACTCATTAATTGCAGGAGTTTAAACCATCAATTTAATAAAATATGCAACAAACTAGTTGAACATTGGACTGACAATTCACTTAATGCATAGCAGATTGGTCTAGTATCCCAGCATTCCCCTCCTAATGACCAAAGTAACTATAACAAAAGAAGTCTAGTCCCTCATTAATCAAGAACCTTATCAGGAAACTATATATGATCCAGAAAATTTTTATATCATTTAAAGAACCAGGATCTTGTAGTCAGAGGAAGGAAGGAAGGAAGGAG